>NW_028232751.1:53469492-55937109 GCF_057557595.1 Rhyacophila brunnea | reverse complement strand
AAAAATTTTATTTTGAGGACGGTGAGTGCTGTATGGGACGGCTACTGCTTTTCCTGCTGAGGGACAACCGCAAGGAAGAGGGCTCACGGAGACGCTCCCTTTACGACCCATGGACAGAAGTAGAGTTCGACTTCCCGTCGCGAATCACGTTCCCGCTTACTAGAAAATACGGCATAGTACCATGATATGCCGGGGAGACTCCCCTGACAAAACCTTTAATATTAAATTACATAGGGTCATTTAAACCTATTTAATCTAACGCTCAATACTCCTAGCTATATATTACATTCTACAAGAATTTGAAATCAAACCTAATCAAAAGACTTATTTTTCGCAGCTCCGAATACCAATAAGGACTTAGCGTGAAAGTCACAACTTCCCACGCCTAAATTAGCAACGCTCTCTTCATTTCGCAGCTCCGAATACTAATAAGGACTTAGCGTGAAAGTTACGAACTTCCCCACGCCTAGATTAGCAACACGTCTTCATTTCGCAGCTCCGAATACTATTAGGGGCTTAGCGTGGAAGTCAAGGACTTCCCCATGCCCTAATTAGCAACACTTTCTTCGTTTCGCTCTCCCCGAAGACTTATTTCTTTCTCGCTTCGAGAAAAGACTTGTTTGCTTCGATAATAGACTTATTTCTTTATCGCTCCTCTCGAAGACTTGTTGTTTGCTCCGATAATAGACTTATTTCTTTATCGCTCCTCTCGAAGACTTGTTGTTTGCTTCGATAATAGACTTATTTCTTTATCGCTCCTCTCGAAGACTTGTTGTTTGCTTCGATAATAGACTTATTTCTTTATCGCTCCTCTCGAAGACTTGTTGTTTGCTTCGATAATAGACTTATTTCTTTATCGCTCCTCTCGAAGACTTGTTGTTTGCTTCGATAATAGACTTATTTCTTTATCGCTCCTCTCGAAGACTTGTTGTTTGCTTCGATAATAGACTTATTTCTTTATCGCTCCTCTCGAAGACTTGTTGTTTGCTTCGATAATAGACTTATTTCTTTATCGCTCCTCTCGAAGACTTATCGCTCGCTTCGATAATAGACTTATTTCTTTATCGCTCCTCTCGAAGACTTATAGCTCGCTTTAGTTAGAGACTTATTGGTCGCTCTAACTAGAGACTTGTTTGTTTCGCAGCTCGAATACTAATAAGGACTTAGCGTGAAAGTCACGGACTTCCCCACGCCTTAATTAGCAACACTTTCTTCGTTTCGCTCTCCCCGAAGACTTATTTCTTTTTCGCTTCGAGAAAAGACTTGGCATACAGGCGAAGGCGGTAGCGATCGCTTTGAGCGACGCTTACCTGATCGGCCTATACGCTGATACTGACGTTTGGGGGGCGCATTCCGGATGGGGGCGTCTCGTAAGACTGCGTCCAACGCATCCCGCCACTCGCCAAAGGTAGTACCTTGATCTTCGCTCCCGGGCGTTGGGAGGTCGGCCCGCGCAGGCGCCGCCCTCCCAATCGTCCCATCCTCCTAAATTCTCTCTTGGGGGGCGCTATCTTGATGGGGGCGTCTTGTAAGACTGCGTCCAACGCATCCAGCCTCTCGCCAAGGATCCTCTCTTCATTAGATATTGTCGAGTCAACAATTCTTTCCACTTCAGCTTCTCCATCGCTAAGTTCGGAATCCGTTCCTGAACTCGCCAGTAGTTCTTCCCGCGCACATTCCTGCGCATCCATACGACGTTCTGACAGGGCGTGCACTCCCTCGTCTCTGTCGTCGGTAGCTTCGGAAAGCGGCGTAGGTGATACCACCGGGTCGTCCGCTCTTTCATTAGCCAGATTCTTCTCAAACTATTTCGCACCGCAGCTCCGAATACTAGTAAAGGACTTAGCGTGGAAGCCATGCGCTTCCCCATGCCTTAACTAGCAACACTCTCTTCGCTATTAATTTAAAATATATCACACTTATCACAATCATATATATCAATTTAACACTAGTATTTAAAACACTTTTAACACGAACATTTTTATCAAGTTTAATATTTAAATCTTTATGAGGTAAACTATTTTTATTACGTGCAATTGCAGTAGTTGGTAATTTCTCTTCACCCGGCGCATCCAACGTACTACCTACAATTATCCACGTACTTCTGACTACGCTATTTGGACGGTCTGCAGTCGTTACAGATGGTAGTGTCTTTTGACACGCCGCAAAATTCTGTCCCCGACTACACCTGTCCCTAGGATCTAAAATATTTACAGAACCGAGAAAATCCGTAGAAATTTTGCTTTGTTGGTTATGGGCAGCCGTAGCTGAGTCCCATAACTCTTGTTCTCCGTTATTGAGTATATCACCGCCCTTGAGACGATGATCATACACAACAACTCTTTCGTCACTATATCTAGCTTTATTTATGTACATTAAGTTCATATTTCTTAATTCAAACTTAACACTATCAAAATTAATCTTATTAAGCTTACATAACTTATTTTTAACATTCTTAATACTAAAGGACTTACATTTACTTGATTTTTGTTTAAGATAACGATTATAGTCATCTAATGCTATGAGCTCTTCTTCATTAAGTTTATTTCGCCTTAATTTACCGAAGGTATTAATGTTTTGTAGTCGACGATTAGTTCGACTTTTCCTAATAATATTCTTAACGTCAGCCTCGTGGGGTCTGTTCGCTAATTTAAAAGGTAAGTCCCTTCCTAAAGTTTCGTTGCTCGATTGCAACGACGATCGACTATCTAAACTACATACATCGCTATTAATATCAAGTAAACTGCCAGCTTCGGCTTTAGTATAGTTAGTACTATTAATATTTTTACACAAATGGTTAGCGGAAGCACAATAATTCGTTAAATTATTTGTTACAAGAGATCTGTCGTCAGTATCGACGAGACTACAGTTACTTACGTTTGCCGATGTTCTCAGCACACCAAGAGCGCCACTGCTTACGCCTTCGCCGCATCCACTGCTAGCTGTCTTTAACTGCTTATCTTGATAACCTTCTTCCTTGCCGCCAACATTTATTTCATAACTCCCTAATTCTAATTTATCTAAAAACTTTTTATATTCTATTTCGCCGCCGGTAAAAGGATTAAAATTTTCTACTATTTTACTAGCAGAATTCTTAATATCACGTTTGCGATGTTTCTCCGGTCTTACGCTATTATCCTTTACAAGGGGACCTGTACAAAGATTAACTTGGTTACTGGGGCCAGCTTCGACCTCACAGTGAACCTTAGGGTTAAATGATTTCACCGGAAGGGTGTCCTTCAGTTCACTTTCACAGTTAACCCTATTCGCCAGAAGAGCGTCTATGTCACTAGCTAGAACTCGGCTGAACGGCGTTCGAGGAACGTTCGTGTCACCTTCTTGAGTCTTCTCTTCGGCGGTCCGCCAGTGTTCGTCGTCTTGGAGCCATCGACGATCAACCCGGTCCGCGAGCCGTCTTCATGGCTCCTTTCTGGTCTGCTGAGCTGCTTGCCTGTCTGGGCAATCCTTGTTTTCATGGAAGCCAGGACAATGTTGACAGCGCCTTTGTCTGGCACCGCCTCGCTCTTCAATGCGAGGACGTGGGCGGTACGCAGGTCTTTCTGAATCGTTTTGCTGGTCTGATTGCCGTGGAGGCCTTTTATCGGTAACCTCTAGGGCTTCATCAGATCGAGTACCGGGCTCTTGTGCTGAGCGCGGCTTTTCGCGCCAAGTTCTCTGCTGAGCGGGCCTCTTTTCATTGTTCGCCTTGACGGCATTTGCTGGAGACGGCACGGAAGCCAGTGCTGACTTTAATGGACGAAGTGTATGAGCTACTTCAAGCAGCTCGTCCATCGTCTTCCATTTCTCTTGATTAACCCTTATCTGATCGCTCACAGTGAGTAGGTCATAAAAGGTTGAAGCCAGGGTTTCCGACTTCATTTCCGGAAGGAGTACCTCGGCTAATTCCATCTTCTTCAGGAGGAAACCATAAGCTCCCTCTTGAGGTCCTTGCTCTTTATGTTCGAGCTCCGTTCGTTGAGCACGACGTCTTGAAGGCGATTCGAAGTGCTCTTTCAGGTCGTTACTAAACGACCGCCAACTGTCCGATGTGTCAATATTCTTGGCCCAAGTCTTGGCCTCTCCTCTGAGCTGACGTATAGCCAACTCTGTCCAATTCTCAGCTGGGTACTTCACAGCTTCGCAATATTCTTTGCAGCGTCGGAGAAAAAGCTCAACGCTCTGCTTTGGGCTACCCTCATAGGTGGAATGGAGTTCCGGCTTGACATGGCACGGGGTACAAACGGCTGGTTCTGGTGGTGCCATTTTTTGTTTGGGAGCCGACGTGCTTACTTGCAAAAATGAATCTTCTTCGGGGAATACTTGCGCGTTTTGCAAGCCTTCTTCCAATATGAACTCTTCTTCTACACTCGGACCCGGAACAGGGTTCGGCATAATTTCTTCGAATTCCTCCGTCCCCTGGAGTTGGAAGAAGCGGACCTTCGACCGTAAATTCATATAAAAAATCAGCTATCGATTGCGCCAATTTTCAGCTTCCTACGACCACCCGTTCGTCCGCAATCGACGTTTAAAGTTTTTGGAGGGCATGCGCTGCTTGTCGCTGATAACCCTGAAGGCTTGCAACTCCTGTTACAAGCGTCCAATCTTCTCCGTTTAAAATCTTATATTGTAATAGGTACAGGCCTTCATGTACCTATACCCATGACGTCACGGTAATTATGATAATTATCGAGATTTTAATGTACAAAGTAGTATAAATTTATTTTTTTCAAAATTTTTTTTCTTTGTCTGGGTTCTTGTACCTATACTTGTATGGTACTCAACTTTAATTTAGAAAAAAGCTTAAAAATTCACACGAAATTTTTATTGTGCATTTTATTCTTAATTCTATTATTTCTGTTACGGTGAGTAACACAATTTATTTTTATACTTTCTTTATGGTTTAAAAGGGTCAGAGAGATCCTTTGGATAGTCTCATCGACATACTTTTGCTTAATGTCGGTATCTGACTCTAATAAATTACCAAAAGTATTTATTTTATTTATTCTTTCCTTTTCCAAGTATATCAAGAAAAGTATTCTATATATAGTTGCCTTTACGTATATATTCTTCTCCAAATTATATTTTTCAAAAGTATTCATCACTGGTTCCTCGTTAATGCGAGTTACACTTTATTTCATTGTACTCACATTTATAAAGTTGAGGTAGATCGCTCTTGTAGCTCCGGTATAAGGTTCTTAAAACCTCTCAGGTAACCACAATTGATTGATACACTTCACAATATATTGTTTTTAAAATCTTTTAGTAGATCTTAGTTGTAGGATCGTTCAGGTTTTCGCAACCTGAAGATGCCGCACGCATTTGGGCGCCATAATGACATGACCCGGCTCACGGCTAGCTCAATAATGCTACCGGGCCGTCACTGAGGAGACTAGTGATGAACTAGGAGAGGTGGATCTCCTTTGTAGTATCACAACTTTTGAATTCCCGAATAAAACTCTCAGCTGGTGTGGTGCCGAATTTATCCAGGTTCTAGAGTTCACGGTCCACAATAAAGTTAACTGTCATTGTTCCCGTAATTAAATCTCATTAAAGTATCAGCAAACTATTTATTTGTTCACTATAGGATCTCTGTGAAATCTTTCACGAGTTCCCAAAAAGTCACACCTAATTCAGAGAATGTATACGCAGATATTCTTTGGATATTTTTAATTCATGAAATATTTTCCCATAAGAAAGAAAATATAAATTATTCTTTGGTCACACAGTATTAGGTTTATAAAAGAATAGAAATTATTTTATTGTTGTTTATAAAGTTTATTTATGTTCACAGCATATTTACAAATATTTATTTGTGTTTACAAACTTGTTTACAAAAGGTTTGCTTAATGTTTACAAATTTATTTACTAAAATTTGTTTTTTATGTTTACAAATTTATTTACCAAAACTTGTTTTATAATTATGTTTACTTAATAAAGTTTCAAAAATTTATTTTATAATCCCGAAAAGATTTGTAAAATTTATTATTACAGACTGAGTTTATTAATTTGTTTTTGTAAAACAAATCCGATCGCGTAATTTATCCCGATTACGTCACCTCGTATGATGAGTAATGAAAAATAAAATTACTCCGCGTGTACGTCACTACCGGCAGATACGTGCTATTCGCGCTGCGTTTTAGCGGCCGACGTCACTACCGACAGATACGAGATATTCGCGCTACGTTTTGCCCGCCGGAGGGGACTTACTGGTACGTATGTATCGCGAATTTACTGAGAACCATGTCTCCCAACTTAGCAGTGAGGACTGCTGCTTGCTGAAGATCGCTGGTGAAGAGTGTAGAAACTAATGATTTTACGGGAAAAGTGGTCGCCTTTTATACCCTTCGGATAGAGGTTTAACAGGAAACAGTCCGTAAGGGATAGCAGATCTATATCTTTCTCTCACGGGATGAATTTACGTATATCTCCCGTTCCTGGCAACTTTCTAATAGAGATATCTTCTAATTTAGTCGGGTTAAATTTACTCTACTTTATTTTCGCAAAATTAAGACTTAATAGGGGTGTTTCAAGCACCCTCTAGAACATGTCCCTTAAATGCGCAGTTAGGATGACGTAAGCAAAATAGTTGATTTTATATGATTTTTCGTGTTCAAACGAAGGGGAAAGTTTCTAGCTTTCCATCGAGGTATCGGAATAAGTATTCGGGTACTAAATAAGGGAATGGCAGTCTTTAAATTTAAAATGTCAAAATGAAAGGTTGACACCCACGTACTAGTCCTTTCCACCACTCTTGGCCTTTTTAGGCCAATAGAATTTTACTAAGTTTTAATAAAACTGTTTGGAGCCGCAGAAACTTTCTCATTCGATATTTACTTTTCGGACGAATATTATTACGAGAAAATACTATAATATTATACTTAACATTTCAACTTAAATATATAAATGCTTAATCCTAACAAGATGTTATACACGAACAGTTACTAACTTATTTAATCTTGCATAGTGACTTTTATATAGTAATATGGATGTAACCTTGAATCTATTTTTACCTTGCGAGCCAGCACAGCTGGGCCGTAAATTCTAGTCGGACAGAATTCAGTTAAAGTTCAAGGTCACACGCCAATTTGTATTTTTAGTTGCAGTATTTAATTCTTTTATTTACCCAAGATGCGATTAAGATTTATTATTATTTATGGGTAGAAACCCATCTATGCCAGAATCTAAAGTTTTTCCAATTGTTACTTTTACAATATTCGTTATAGTCAGTAAGTTATAGCATTAACAAAATCTATAATTATAATTACGCGTCTATAAATATAGGTACGCGTTTACAATATTTTTATAACAGTAGTTAGCTTCTATCTTGTATTGATAAAATTAGTATAAAAATTCTTCATTCACAATTATACAGTATATAAATTTATAAATATTCAATTTTCTTTTCCAATTTTCATACACTTCCATTATTGCTATAAAAGTTATTGAAGCATGTACTTGCTAAATTTTACGTAAACAATCTCTTCCATAACTTATTTTCTAAGTTTAATGGAGATTTCCCGGAAATTTATATTAAAAAATACATCGCGCTGATATTTCACGACGTGACATTTCGAGGTCTGTGGTCACAGCGTTCCAATTACACTGGAGCACTCTTGATTTTCGGAGGCGAAAATTTTTTTACGTAAAATTTTATTACATTTACAAAGAAAAGGTTAACAACATACATTTTACTTCCTAATACTAAACGATTACGCTAGTGGTTACCTGTTCATGGTCTTTTTGACCATTTCATTCTTGATTCTTCCATAGTTTAGAACCATGGGACTTATATATCCTGTCTGAACCGTGTCGTGAGGTTGTCGCAAGGCTATTGAGAAGTAGAATTGACTACAAGGCTAGATTTGTATAGTTATGTCGTTAAACCATACTCTGCCACAAACACTAACTGAAGGTCGGCGTTTTTGTTCGTGTCAAATGCCCACCCTTAATAAAGACATAACTGTACATGTCTAGTCTCAATTCACCATTGCAACACCTCAGGACACCGTAAAAATGCAAAGCGATAAAGCAACAGTAAAGCATATTCAAAATAAAATACACAAAATCTGCGCATGCACACAAAGTTTTTCTTTTACTTTTTTGTAATTAATATTCGCCCAGATTCAGGTCTTAAAATTCTAATTAATAAAAGAAAATTATACATTGTAATAATTCTGAAGTTAAAAATTTTATTTTGAGGACGGTGAGTGCTGTATGGGACGGCTACTGCTTTTCCTGCTGAGGGACAACCGCAAGGAAGAGGGCTCACGGAGACGCTCCCTTTACGACCCATGGACAGAAGTAGAGTTCGACTTCCCGTCGCGAATCACGTTCCCGCTTACTAGAAAATACGGCATAGTACCATGATATGCCGGGGAGACTCCCCTGACAAAACCTTTAATATTAAATTACATAGGGTCATTTAAACCTATTTAATCTAACGCTCAATACTCCTAGCTATATATTACATTCTACAAGAATTTGAAATCAAACCTAATCAAAAGACTTATTTTTCGCAGCTCCGAATACCAATAAGGACTTAGCGTGAAAGTCACAACTTCCCCACGCCTAAATTAGCAACGCTCTCTTCATTTCGCAGCTCCGAATACTAATAAGGACTTAGCGTGAAAGTTACGAACTTCCCCACGCCTAGATTAGCAACACGTCTTCATTTCGCAGCTCCGAATACTATTAGGGGCTTAGCGTGGAAGTCAAGGACTTCCCCATGCCCTAATTAGCAACACTTTCTTCGTTTCGCTCTCCCCGAAGACTTATTTCTTTCTCGCTTCGAGAAAAGACTTGTTTGCTTCGATAATAGACTTATTTCTTTATCGCTCCTCTCGAAGACTTGTTGTTTGCTCCGATAATAGACTTATTTCTTTATCGCTCCTCTCGAAGACTTGTTGTTTGCTTCGATAATAGACTTATTTCTTTATCGCTCCTCTCGAAGACTTGTTGTTTGCTTCGATAATAGACTTATTTCTTTATCGCTCCTCTCGAAGACTTGTTGTTTGCTTCGATAATAGACTTATTTCTTTATCGCTCCTCTCGAAGACTTGTTGTTTGCTTCGATAATAGACTTATTTCTTTATCGCTCCTCTCGAAGACTTGTTGTTTGCTTCGATAATAGACTTATTTCTTTATCGCTCCTCTCGAAGACTTGTTGTTTGCTTCGATAATAGACTTATTTCTTTATCGCTCCTCTCGAAGACTTGTTGTTTGCTTCGATAATAGACTTATTTCTTTATCGCTCCTCTCGAAGACTTATCGCTCGCTTCGATAATAGACTTATTTCTTTATCGCTCCTCTCGAAGACTTATAGCTCGCTTTAGTTAGAGACTTATTGGTCGCTCTAACTAGAGACTTGTTTGTTTCGCAGCTCCGAATACTAATAAGGACTTAGCGTGAAAGTCACGGACTTCCCCACGCCTTAATTAGCAACACTTTCTTCGTTTCGCTCTCCCCGAAGACTTATTTCTTTTTCGCTTCGAGAAAAGACTTGGCATACAGGCGAAGGCGGTAGCGATCGCTTTGAGCGACGCTTACCTGATCGGCCTATACGCTGATACTGACGTTTGGGGGGCGCATTCCGGATGGGGGCGTCTCGTAAGACTGCGTCCAACGCATCCCGCCACTCGCCAAAGGTAGTACCTTGATCTTCGCTCCCGGGCGTTGGGAGGTCGGCCCGCGCAGGGCGCCGCCCTCCCAATCGTCCCATCCTCCTAAATTCTCTCTTGGGGGGCGCTATCTTGATGGGGGCGTCTTGTAAGACTGCGTCCAACGCATCCAGCCTCTCGCCAAGGATCCTCTCTTCATTAGATATTGTCGAGTCAACAATTCTTTCCACTTCAGCTTCTCCATCGCTAAGTTCGGAATCCGTTCCTGAACTCGCCAGTAGTTCTTCCCGCGCACATTCCTGCGCATCCATACGACGTTCTGACAGGGCGTGCACTCCCTCGTCTCTGTCGTCGGTAGCTTCGGAAAGCGGCGTAGGTGATACCACCGAGTCGTCCGCTCTTTCATTAGCCAGATTCTTCTCAAACTATTTCGCACCGCAGCTCCGAATACTAGTAAAGGACTTAGCGTGGAAGCCATGCGCTTCCCCATGCCTTAACTAGCAACACTCTCTTCGCTATTAATTTAAAATATATCACACTTATCACAATCATATATATCAATTTAACACTAGTATTTAAAACACTTTTAACACGAACATTTTTATCAAGTTTAATATTTAAATCTTTATGAGGTAAACTATTTTTATTACGTGCAATTGCAGTAGTTGGTAATTTCTCTTCACCCGGCGCATCCAACGTACTACCTACAATTATCCACGTACTTCTGACTACGCTATTTGGACGGTCTGCAGTCGTTACAGATGGTAGTGTCTTTTGACACGCCGCAAAATTCTGTCCCCGACTACACCTGTCCCTAGGATCTAAAATATTTACAGAACCGAGAAAATCCGTAGAAATTTTGCTTTGTTGGTTATGGGCAGCCGTAGCTGAGTCCCATAACTCTTGTTCTCCGTTATTGAGTATATCACCGCCCTTGAGACGATGATCATACACAACAACTCTTTCGTCACTATATCTAGCTTTATTTATGTACATTAAGTTCATATTTCTTAATTCAAACTTAACACTATCAAAATTAATCTTATTAAGCTTACATAACTTATTTTTAACATTCTTAATACTAAAGGACTTACATTTACTTGATTTTTGTTTAAGATAACGATTATAGTCATCTAATGCTATGAGCTCTTCTTCATTAAGTTTATTTCGCCTTAATTTACCGAAGGTATTAATGTTTTGTAGTCGACGATTAGTTCGACTTTTCCTAATAATATTCTTAACGTCAGCCTCGTGGGGTCTGTTCGCTAATTTAAAAGGTAAGTCCCTTCCTAAAGTTTCGTTGCTCGATTGCAACGACGATCGACTATCTAAACTACATACATCGCTATTAATATCAAGTAAACTGCCAGCTTCGGCTTTAGTATAGTTAGTACTATTAATATTTTTACACAAATGGTTAGCGGAAGCACAATAATTCGTTAAATTATTTGTTACAAGAGATCTGTCGTCAGTATCGACGAGACTACAGTTACTTACGTTTGCCGATGTTCTCAGCACACCAAGAGCGCCACTGCTTACGCCTTCGCCGCATCCACTGCTAGCTGTCTTTAACTGCTTATCTTGATAACCTTCTTCCTTGCCGCCAACATTTATTTCATAACTCCCTAATTCTAATTTATCTAAAAACTTTTTATATTCTATTTCGCCGCCGGTAAAAGGATTAAAATTTTCTACTATTTTACTAGCAGAATTCTTAATATCACGTTTGCGATGTTTCTCCGGTCTTACGCTATTATCCTTTACAAGGGGACCTGTACAAAGATTAACTTGGTTACTGGGGCCAGCTTCGACCTCACAGTGAACCTTAGGGTTAAATGATTTCACCGGAAGGGTGTCCTTCAGTTCACTTTCACAGTTAACCCTATTCGCCAGAAGAGCGTCTATGTCACTAGCTAGAACTCGGCTGAACGGCGTTCGAGGAACGTTCGTGTCACCTTCTTGAGTCTTCTCTTCGGCGGTCCGCCAGTGTTCGTCGTCTTGGAGCCATCGACGATCAACCCGGTCCGCGAGCCGTCTTCATGGCTCCTTTCTGGTCTGCTGAGCTGCTTGCCTGTCTGGGCAATCCTTGTTTTCATGGAAGCCAGGACAATGTTGACAGCGCCTTTGTCTGGCACCGCCTCGCTCTTCAATGCGAGGACGTGGGCGGTACGCAGGTCTTTCTGAATCGTTTTGCTGGTCTGATTGCCGTGGAGGCCTTTTATCGGTAACCTCTAGGGCTTCATCAGATCGAGTACCGGGCTCTTGTGCTGAGCGCGGCTTTTCGCGCCAAGTTCTCTGCTGAGCGGGCCTCTTTTCATTGTTCGCCTTGACGGCATTTGCTGGAGACGGCACGGAAGCCAGTGCTGACTTTAATGGACGAAGTGTATGAGCTACTTCAAGCAGCTCGTCCATCGTCTTCCATTTCTCTTGATTAACCCTTATCTGATCGCTCACAGTGAGTAGGTCATAAAAGGTTGAAGCCAGGGTTTCCGACTTCATTTCCGGAAGGAGTACCTCGGCTAATTCCATCTTCTTCAGGAGGAAACCATAAGCTCCCTCTTGAGGTCCTTGCTCTTTATGTTCGAGCTCCGTTCGTTGAGCACGACGTCTTGAAGGCGATTCGAAGTGCTCTTTCAGGTCGTTACTAAACGACCGCCAACTGTCCGATGTGTCAATATTCTTGGCCCAAGTCTTGGCCTCTCCTCTGAGCTGACGTATAGCCAACTCTGTCCAATTCTCAGCTGGGTACTTCACAGCTTCGCAATATTCTTTGCAGCGTCGGAGAAAAAGCTCAACGCTCTGCTTTGGGCTACCCTCATAGGTGGAATGGAGTTCCGGCTTGACATGGCACGGGGTACAAACGGCTGGTTCTGGTGGTGCCATTTTTTGTTTGGGAGCCGACGTGCTTACTTGCAAAAATGAATCTTCTTCGGGGAATACTTGCGCGTTTTGCAAGCCTTCTTCCAATATGAACTCTTCTTCTACACTCGGACCCGGAACAGGGTTCGGCATAATTTCTTCGAATTCCTCCGTCCCCTGGAGTTGGAAGAAGCGGACCTTCGACCGTAAATTCATATAAAAAATCAGCTATCGATTGCGCCAATTTTCAGCTTCCTACGACCACCCGTTCGTCCGCAATCGACGTTTAAAGTTTTTGGAGGGCATGCGCTGCTTGTCGCTGATAACCCTGAAGGCTTGCAACTCCTGTTACAAGCGTCCAATCTTCTCCGTTTAAAATCTTATATTGTAATAGGTACAGGCCTTCATGTACCTATACCCATGACGTCACGGTAATTATGATAATTATCGAGATTTTAATGTACAAAGTAGTATAAATTTATTTTTTTCAAAATTTTTTTTCTTTGTCTGGGTTCTTGTACCTATACTTGTATGGTACTCAACTTTAATTTAGAAAAAAGCTTAAAAATTCACACGAAATTTTTATTGTGCATTTTATTCTTAATTCTATTATTTCTGTTACGGTGAGTAACACAATTTATTTTTATACTTTCTTTATGGTTTAAAAGGGTCAGAGAGATCCTTTGGATAGTCTCATCGACATACTTTTGCTTAATGTCGGTATCTGACTCTAATAAATTACCAAAAGTATTTATTTTATTTATTCTTTCCTTTTCCAAGTATATCAAGAAAAGTATTCTATATATAGTTGCCTTTACGTATATATTCTTCTCCAAATTATATTTTTCAAAAGTATTCATCACTGGTTCCTCGTTAATGCGAGTTACACTTTATTTCATTGTACTCACATTTATAAAGTTGAGGTAGATCGCTCTTGTAGCTCCGGTATAAGGTTCTTAAAACCTCTCAGGTAACCACAATTGATTGATACACTTCACAATATATTGTTTTTAAAATCTTTTAGTAGATCTTAGTTGTAGGATCGTTCAGGTTTTCGCAACCTGAAGATGCCGCACGCATTTGGGCGCCATAATGACATGACCCGGCTCACGGCTAGCTCAATAATGCTACCGGGCCGTCACTGAGGAGACTAGTGATGAACTAGGAGAGGTGGATCTCCTTTGTAGTATCACAACTTTTGAATTCCCGAATAAAACTCTCAGCTGGTGTGGTGCCGAATTTATCCAGGTTCTAGAGTTCACGGTCCACAATAAAGTTAACTGTCATTGTTCCCGTAATTAAATCTCATTAAAGTATCAGCAAACTATTTATTTGTTCACTATAGGATCTCTGTGAAATCTTTCACGAGTTCCCAAAAAGTCACACCTAATTCAGAGAATGTATACGCAGATATTCTTTGGATATTTTTAATTCATGAAATATTTTCCCATAAGAAAGAAAATATAAATTATTCTTTGGTCACACAGTATTAGGTTTATAAAAGAATAGAAATTATTTTATTGTTGTTTATAAAGTTTATTTATGTTCACAGCATATTTACAAATATTTATTTGTGTTTACAAACTTGTTTACAAAAGGTTTGCTTAATGTTTACAAATTTATTTACTAAAATTTGTTTTTTATGTTTACAAATTTATTTACCAAAACTTGTTTTATAATTATGTTTACTTAATAAAGTTTCAAAAATTTATTTTATAATCCCGAAAAGATTTGTAAAATTTATTATTACAGACTGAGTTTATTAATTTGTTTTTGTAAAACAAATCCGATCGCGTAATTTATCCCGATTACGTCACCTCGTATGATGAGTAATGAAAAATAAAATTACTCCGCGTGTACGTCACTACCGGCAGATACGTGCTATTCGCGCTGCGTTTTAGCGGCCGACGTCACTACCGACAGATACGAGATATTCGCGCTACGTTTTGCCCGCCGGAGGGGACTTACTGGTACGTATGTATCGCGAATTTACTGAGAACCATGTCTCCCAACTTAGCAGTGAGGACTGCTGCTTGCTGAAGATCGCTGGTGAAGAGTGTAGAAACTAATGATTTTACGGGAAAAGTGGTCGCCTTTTATACCCTTCGGATAGAGGTTTAACAGGAAACAGTCCGTAAGGGATAGCAGATCTATATCTTTCTCTCACGGGATGAATTTACGTATATCTCCCGTTCCTGGCAACTTTCTAATAGAGATATCTTCTAATTTAGTCGGGTTAAATTTACTCTACTTTATTTTCGCAAAATTAAGACTTAATAGGGGTGTTTCAAGCACCCTCTAGAACATGTCCCTTAAATGCGCAGTTAGGATGACGTAAGCAAAATAGTTGATTTTATATGATTTTTCGTGTTCAAACGAAGGGGAAAGTTTCTAGCTTTCCATCGAGGTATCGGAATAAGTATTCGGGTACTAAATAAGGGAATGGCAGTCTTTAAATTTAAAATGTCAAAATGAAAGGTTGACACCCACGTACTAGTCCTTTCCACCACTCTTGGCCTTTTTAGGCCAATAGAATTTTACTAAGTTTTAATAAAACTGTTTGGAGCCGCAGAAACTTTCTCATTCGATATTTACTTTTCGGACGAATATTATTACGAGAAAATACTATAATATTATACTTAACATTTCAACTTAAATATATAAATGCTTAATCCTAACAAGATGTTATACACGAACAGTTACTAACTTATTTAATCTTGCATAGTGACTTTTATATAGTAATATGGATGTAACCTTGAATCTATTTTTACCTTGCGAGCCAGCACAGCTGGGCCGTAAATTCTAGTCGGACAGAATTCAGTTAAAGTTCAAGGTCACACGCCAATTTGTATTTTTAGTTGCAGTATTTAATTCTTTTATTTACCCAAGATGCGATTAAGATTTATTATTATTTATGGGTAGAAACCCATCTATGCCAGAATCTAAAGTTTTTCCAATTGTTACTTTTACAATATTCGTTATAGTCAGTAAGTTATAGCATTAACAAAATCTATAATTATAATTACGCGTCTATAAATATAGGTACGCGTTTACAATATTTTTATAACAGTAGTTAGCTTCTATCTTGTATTGATAAAATTAGTATAAAAATTCTTCATTCACAATTATACAGTATATAAATTTATAAATATTCAATTTTCTTTTCCAATTTTCATACACTTCCATTATTGCTATAAAAGTTATTGAAGCATGTACTTGCTAAATTTTACGTAAACAATCTCTTCCATAACTTATTTTCTAAGTTTAATGGAGATTTCCCGGAAATTTATATTAAAAAATACATCGCGCTGATATTTCACGACGTGACATTTCGAGGTCTGTGGTCACAGCGTTCCAATTACACTGGAGCACTCTTGATTTTCGGAGGCGAAAATTTTTTTACGTAAAATTTTATTACATTTACAAAGAAAAGGTTAACAACATACATTTTACTTCCTAATACTAAACGATTACGCTAGTGGTTACCTGTTCATGGTCTTTTTGACCATTTCATTCTTGATTCTTCCATAGTTTAGAACCATGGGACTTATATATCCTGTCTGAACCGTGTCGTGAGGTTGTCGCAAGGCTATTGAGAAGTAGAATTGACTACAAGGCTAGATTTGTATAGTTATGTCGTTAAACCATACTCTGCCACAAACACTAACTGAAGGTCGGCGTTTTTGTTCGTGTCAAATGCCCACCCTTAATAAAGACATAACTGTACATGTCTAGTCTCAATTCACCATTGCAACACCTCAGGACACCGTAAAAATGCAAAGCGATAAAGCAACAGTAAAGCATATTCAAAATAAAATACACAAAATCTGCGCATGCACACAAAGTTTTTCTTTTACTTTTTTGTAATTAATATTCGCCCAGATTCAGGTCTTAAAATTCTAATTAATAAAAGAAAATTATACATTGTAATAATTCTGAAGTTAAAAATTTTATTTTGAGGACGGTGAGTGCTGTATGGGACGGCTACTGCTTTTCCTGCTGAGGGACAACCGCAAGGAAGAGGGCTCACGGAGACGCTCCCTTTACGACCCATGGACAGAAGTAGAGTTCGACTTCCCGTCGCGAATCACGTTCCCGCTTACTAGAAAATACGGCATAGTACCATGATATGCCGGGGAGACTCCCCTGACAAAACCTTTAATATTAAATTACATAGGGTCATTTAAACCTATTTAATCTAACGCTCAATACTCCTAGCTATATATTACATTCTACAAGAATTTGAAATCAAACCTAATCAAAAGACTTATTTTTCGCAGCTCCGAATACCAATAAGGACTTAGCGTGAAAGTCACAACTTCCCCACGCCTAAATTAGCAACGCTCTCTTCATTTCGCAGCTCCGAATACTAATAAGGACTTAGCGTGAAAGTTACGAACTTCCCCACGCCTAGATTAGCAACACGTCTTCATTTCGCAGCTCCGAATACTATTAGGGGCTTAGCGTGGAAGTCAAGGACTTCCCCATGCCCTAATTAGCAACACTTTCTTCGTTTCGCTCTCCCCGAAGACTTATTTCTTTCTCGCTTCGAGAAAAGACTTGTTTGCTTCGATAATAGACTTATTTCTTTATCGCTCCTCTCGAAGACTTGTTGTTTGCTCCGATAATAGACTTATTTCTTTATCGCTCCTCTCGAAGACTTGTTGTTTGCTTCGATAATAGACTTATTTCTTTATCGCTCCTCTCGAAGACTTGTTGTTTGCTTCGATAATAGACTTATTTCTTTATCGCTCCTCTCGAAGACTTGTTGTTTGCTTCGATAATAGACTTATTTCTTTATCGCTCCTCTCGAAGACTTGTTGTTTGCTTCGATAATAGACTTATTTCTTTATCGCTCCTCTCGAAGACTTGTTGTTTGCTTCGATAATAGACTTATTTCTTTATCGCTCCTCTCGAAGACTTGTTGTTTGCTTCGATAATAGACTTATTTCTTTATCGCTCCTCTCGAAGACTTATCGCTCGCTTCGATAATAGACTTATTTCTTTATCGCTCCTCTCGAAGACTTATAGCTCGCTTTAGTTAGAGACTTATTGGTCGCTCTAACTAGAGACTTGTTTGTTTCGCAGCTCCGAATACTAATAAGGACTTAGCGTGAAAGTCACGGACTTCCCCACGCCTTAATTAGCAACACTTTCTTCGTTTCGCTCTCCCCGAAGACTTATTTCTTTTTCGCTTCGAGAAAAGACTTGGCATACAGGCGAAGGCGGTAGCGATCGCTTTGAGCGACGCTTACCTGATCGGCCTATACGCTGATACTGACGTTTGGGGGGCGCATTCCGGATGGGGGCGTCTCGTAAGACTGCGTCCAACGCATCCCGCCACTCGCCAAAGGTAGTACCTTGATCTTCGCTCCCGGGCGTTGGGAGGTCGGCCCGCGCAGGGCGCCGCCCTCCCAATCGTCCCATCCTCCTAAATTCTCTCTTGGGGGGCGCTATCTTGATGGGGGCGTCTTGTAAGACTGCGTCCAACGCATCCAGCCTCTCGCCAAGGATCCTCTCTTCATTAGATATTGTCGAGTCAACAATTCTTTCCACTTCAGCTTCTCCATCGCTAAGTTCGGAATCCGTTCCTGAACTCGCCAGTAGTTCTTCCCGCGCACATTCCTGCGCATCCATACGACGTTCTGACAGGGCGTGCACTCCCTCGTCTCTGTCGTCGGTAGCTTCGGAAAGCGGCGTAGGTGATACCACCGGGTCGTCCGCTCTTTCATTAGCCAGATTCTTCTCAAACTATTTCGCACCGCAGCTCCGAATACTAGTAAAGGACTTAGCGTGGAAGCCATGCGCTTCCCCATGCCTTAACTAGCAACACTCTCTTCGCTATTAATTTAAAATATATCACACTTATCACAATCATATATATCAATTTAACACTAGTATTTAAAACACTTTTAACACGAACATTTTTATCAAGTTTAATATTTAAATCTTTATGAGGTAAACTATTTTTATTACGTGCAATTGCAGTAGTTGGTAATTTCTCTTCACCCGGCGCATCCAACGTACTACCTACAATTATCCACGTACTTCTGACTACGCTATTTGGACGGTCTGCAGTCGTTACAGATGGTAGTGTCTTTTGACACGCCGCAAAATTCTGTCCCCGACTACACCTGTCCCTAGGATCTAAAATATTTACAGAACCGAGAAAATCCGTAGAAATTTTGCTTTGTTGGTTATGGGCAGCCGTAGCTGAGTCCCATAACTCTTGTTCTCCGTTATTGAGTATATCACCGCCCTTGAGACGATGATCATACACAACAACTCTTTCGTCACTATATCTAGCTTTATTTATGTACATTAAGTTCATATTTCTTAATTCAAACTTAACACTATCAAAATTAATCTTATTAAGCTTACATAACTTATTTTTAACATTCTTAATACTAAAGGACTTACATTTACTTGATTTTTGTTTAAGATAACGATTATAGTCATCTAATGCTATGAGCTCTTCTTCATTAAGTTTATTTCGCCTTAATTTACCGAAGGTATTAATGTTTTGTAGTCGACGATTAGTTCGACTTTTCCTAATAATATTCTTAACGTCAGCCTCGTGGGGTCTGTTCGCTAATTTAAAAGGTAAGTCCCTTCCTAAAGTTTCGTTGCTCGATTGCAACGACGATCGACTATCTAAACTACATACATCGCTATTAATATCAAGTAAACTGCCAGCTTCGGCTTTAGTATAGTTAGTACTATTAATATTTTTACACAAATGGTTAGCGGAAGCACAATAATTCGTTAAATTATTTGTTACAAGAGATCTGTCGTCAGTATCGACGAGACTACAGTTACTTACGTTTGCCGATGTTCTCAGCACACCAAGAGCGCCACTGCTTACGCCTTCGCCGCATCCACTGCTAGCTGTCTTTAACTGCTTATCTTGATAACCTTCTTCCTTGCCGCCAACATTTATTTCATAACTCCCTAATTCTAATTTATCTAAAAACTTTTTATATTCTATTTCGCCGCCGGTAAAAGGATTAAAATTTTCTACTATTTTACTAGCAGAATTCTTAATATCACGTTTGCGATGTTTCTCCGGTCTTACGCTATTATCCTTTACAAGGGGACCTGTACAAAGATTAACTTGGTTACTGGGGCCAGCTTCGACCTCACAGTGAACCTTAGGGTTAAATGATTTCACCGGAAGGGTGTCCTTCAGTTCACTTTCACAGTTAACCCTATTCGCCAGAAGAGCGTCTATGTCACTAGCTAGAACTCGGCTGAACGGCGTTCGAGGAACGTTCGTGTCACCTTCTTGAGTCTTCTCTTCGGCGGTCCGCCAGTGTTCGTCGTCTTGGAGCCATCGACGATCAACCCGGTCCGCGAGCCGTCTTCATGGCTCCTTTCTGGTCTGCTGAGCTGCTTGCCTGTCTGGGCAATCCTTGTTTTCATGGAAGCCAGGACAATGTTGACAGCGCCTTTGTCTGGCACCGCCTCGCTCTTCAATGCGAGGACGTGGGCGGTACGCAGGTCTTTCTGAATCGTTTTGCTGGTCTGATTGCCGTGGAGGCCTTTTATCGGTAACCTCTAGGGCTTCATCAGATCGAGTACCGGGCTCTTGTGCTGAGCGCGGCTTTTCGCGCCAAGTTCTCTGCTGAGCGGGCCTCTTTTCATTGTTCGCCTTGACGGCATTTGCTGGAGACGGCACGGAAGCCAGTGCTGACTTTAATGGACGAAGTGTATGAGCTACTTCAAGCAGCTCGTCCATCGTCTTCCATTTCTCTTGATTAACCCTTATCTGATCGCTCACAGTGAGTAGGTCATAAAAGGTTGAAGCCAGGGTTTCCGACTTCATTTCCGGAAGGAGTACCTCGGCTAATTCCATCTTCTTCAGGAGGAAACCATAAGCTCCCTCTTGAGGTCCTTGCTCTTTATGTTCGAGCTCCGTTCGTTGAGCACGACGTCTTGAAGGCGATTCGAAGTGCTCTTTCAGGTCGTTACTAAACGACCGCCAACTGTCCGATGTGTCAATATTCTTGGCCCAAGTCTTGGCCTCTCCTCTGAGCTGACGTATAGCCAACTCTGTCCAATTCTCAGCTGGGTACTTCACAGCTTCGCAATATTCTTTGCAGCGTCGGAGAAAAAGCTCAACGCTCTGCTTTGGGCTACCCTCATAGGTGGAATGGAGTTCCGGCTTGACATGGCACGGGGTACAAACGGCTGGTTCTGGTGGTGCCATTTTTTGTTTGGGAGCCGACGTGCTTACTTGCAAAAATGAATCTTCTTCGGGGAATACTTGCGCGTTTTGCAAGCCTTCTTCCAATATGAACTCTTCTTCTACACTCGGACCCGGAACAGGGTTCGGCATAATTTCTTCGAATTCCTCCGTCCCCTGGAGTTGGAAGAAGCGGACCTTCGACCGTAAATTCATATAAAAAATCAGCTATCGATTGCGCCAATTTTCAGCTTCCTACGACCACCCGTTCGTCCGCAATCGACGTTTAAAGTTTTTGGAGGGCATGCGCTGCTTGTCGCTGATAACCCTGAAGGCTTGCAACTCCTGTTACAAGCGTCCAATCTTCTCCGTTTAAAATCTTATATTGTAATAGGTACAGGCCTTCATGTACCTATACCCATGACGTCACGGTAATTATGATAATTATCGAGATTTTAATGTACAAAGTAGTATAAATTTATTTTTTTCAAAATTTTTTTTCTTTGTCTGGGTTCTTGTACCTATACTTGTATGGTACTCAACTTTAATTTAGAAAAAAGCTTAAAAATTCACACGAAATTTTTATTGTGCATTTTATTCTTAATTCTATTATTTCTGTTACGGTGAGTAACACAATTTATTTTTATACTTTCTTTATGGTTTAAAAGGGTCAGAGAGATCCTTTGGATAGTCTCATCGACATACTTTTGCTTAATGTCGGTATCTGACTCTAATAAATTACCAAAAGTATTTATTTTATTTATTCTTTCCTTTTCCAAGTATATCAAGAAAAGTATTCTATATATAGTTGCCTTTACGTATATATTCTTCTCCAAATTATATTTTTCAAAAGTATTCATCACTGGTTCCTCGTTAATGCGAGTTACACTTTATTTCATTGTACTCACATTTATAAAGTTGAGGTAGATCGCTCTTGTAGCTCCGGTATAAGGTTCTTAAAACCTCTCAGGTAACCACAATTGATTGATACACTTCACAATATATTGTTTTTAAAATCTTTTAGTAGATCTTAGTTGTAGGATCGTTCAGGTTTTCGCAACCTGAAGATGCCGCACGCATTTGGGCGCCATAATGACATGACCCGGCTCACGGCTAGCTCAATAATGCTACCGGGCCGTCACTGAGGAGACTAGTGATGAACTAGGAGAGGTGGATCTCCTTTGTAGTATCACAACTTTTGAATTCCCGAATAAAACTCTCAGCTGGTGTGGTGCCGAATTTATCCAGGTTCTAGAGTTCACGGTCCACAATAAAGTTAACTGTCATTGTTCCCGTAATTAAATCTCATTAAAGTATCAGCAAACTATTTATTTGTTCACTATAGGATCTCTGTGAAATCTTTCACGAGTTCCCAAAAAGTCACACCTAATTCAGAGAATGTATACGCAGATATTCTTTGGATATTTTTAATTCATGAAATATTTTCCCATAAGAAAGAAAATATAAATTATTCTTTGGTCACACAGTATTAGGTTTATAAAAGAATAGAAATTATTTTATTGTTGTTTATAAAGTTTATTTATGTTCACAGCATATTTACAAATATTTATTTGTGTTTACAAACTTGTTTACAAAAGGTTTGCTTAATGTTTACAAATTTATTTACTAAAATTTGTTTTTTATGTTTACAAATTTATTTACCAAAACTTGTTTTATAATTATGTTTACTTAATAAAGTTTCAAAAATTTATTTTATAATCCCGAAAAGATTTGTAAAATTTATTATTACAGACTGAGTTTATTAATTTGTTTTTGTAAAACAAATCCGATCGCGTAATTTATCCCGATTACGTCACCTCGTATGATGAGTAATGAAAAATAAAATTACTCCGCGTGTACGTCACTACCGGCAGATACGTGCTATTCGCGCTGCGTTTTAGCGGCCGACGTCACTACCGACAGATACGAGATATTCGCGCTACGTTTTGCCCGCCGGAGGGGACTTACTGGTACGTATGTATCGCGAATTTACTGAGAACCATGTCTCCCAACTTAGCAGTGAGGACTGCTGCTTGCTGAAGATCGCTGGTGAAGAGTGTAGAAACTAATGATTTTACGGGAAAAGTGGTCGCCTTTTATACCCTTCGGATAGAGGTTTAACAGGAAACAGTCCGTAAGGGATAGCAGATCTATATCTTTCTCTCACGGGATGAATTTACGTATATCTCCCGTTCCTGGCAACTTTCTAATAGAGATATCTTCTAATTTAGTCGGGTTAAATTTACTCTACTTTATTTTCGCAAAATTAAGACTTAATAGGGGTGTTTCAAGCACCCTCTAGAACATGTCCCTTAAATGCGCAGTTAGGATGACGTAAGCAAAATAGTTGATTTTATATGATTTTTCGTGTTCAAACGAAGGGGAAAGTTTCTAGCTTTCCATCGAGGTATCGGAATAAGTATTCGGGTACTAAATAAGGGAATGGCAGTCTTTAAATTTAAAATGTCAAAATGAAAGGTTGACACCCACGTACTAGTCCTTTCCACCACTCTTGGCCTTTTTAGGCCAATAGAATTTTACTAAGTTTTAATAAAACTGTTTGGAGCCGCAGAAACTTTCTCATTCGATATTTACTTTTCGGACGAATATTATTACGAGAAAATACTATAATATTATACTTAACATTTCAACTTAAATATATAAATGCTTAATCCTAACAAGATGTTATACACGAACAGTTACTAACTTATTTAATCTTGCATAGTGACTTTTATATAGTAATATGGATGTAACCTTGAATCTATTTTTACCTCGCGAGCCAGCACAGCTGGGCCGTAAATTCTAGTCGGACAGAATTCAGTTAAAGTTCAAGGTCACACGCCAATTTGTATTTTTAGTTGCAGTATTTAATTCTTTTATTTACCCAAGATGCGATTAAGATTTATTATTATTTATGGGTAGAAACCCATCTATGCCAGAATCTTAAGTTTTTCCAATTGTTACTTTTACAATATTCGTTATAGTCAGTAAGTTATAGCATTAACAAAATCTATAATTATAATTACACGTCTATAAATATAGGTACGCGTTTACAGTATTTTTATAACAGTAGTTAGCTTCTATCTTGTATTGATAAAATTAGTATAAAAATTCTTTATTCACAATTATACAGTATATAAATTTATAAATATTCAATTTTCTTTTCCAATTTTCATACACTTCCATTATTGCTATAAAAGTTATTGAAGCATGTACTTGCTAAATTTTACGTAAACAATCTCTTCCATAACTTATTTTCTAAGTTTAATGGAGATTTCCCGGAAATTTATATTAAAAAATACATCGCGCTGATATTTCACGACGTGACATTTCGAGGTCTGTGGTCACAGCGTTCCAATTACACTGGAGCACTCTTGATTTTCGGAGGCGAAAATTTTTTTACGTAAAATTTTATTACATTAACAAAGAAAAGGTTAACAACATACATTTTACTTCCTAATACTAAACGATTACGCTAGTGGTTACCTGTTCATGGTCTTTTTGACCATTTCATTCTTGATTCTTCCATAGTTTAGAACCATGGGACTTATATATCCTGTCTGAACCGTGTCGTGAGGTTGTCGCAAGGCTATTGAGAAGTAGAATTGACTACAAGGCTAGATTTGTATAGTTATGTCGTTAAACCATACTCTGCCACAAACACTAACTGAAGGTCGGCGTTTTTGTTCGTGTCAGATACCTAGTAAGTAAAAAATGTGTGACGAAAAGAATCAAATTAACTTAGGTTGTTGGGTTTAATGAACTCAATAACTTATAGAGGATTTATTGTAATCGAAGACGGGTTTACTCATGAAATACATTTTAAACGCTTATTTACAAGTATAATTTCGAAATCGACGACGTTGCATAGGATTAAAAATAAAAATTAACAAAAACGCGCGAACTTTTGTAGAGCAGAACCATGGAAACGTCGTGATGAATTTATTTATACGTCCCTTTAAAAGGGAATCGAGAAATTTGCATAGAAAATACAAAGTTTAGCATATTTTATTCTTTCATTTCCTTTGAGAATTTTTATCCGATGGCGAGACCTTCTTACGTTTATAAGATTTTTTTTTTGAAAAATTGTTTTGTTTTGAAAAAAAAGTGTGTGGTTCTTGTTTTTATGTTCTCGTATTTAATAATGCCTACTGTTACGAGTGTATTAAGATTTTGAAAAAAAAATCTTAAACTTAGTTTGTCATACATAATAATTATTATTACTAACTAAAACACTCAGGAGAAAATATAGCAAATGGAAAAAAAATCTTTTTTAAAAAGTAAGACACCCGGCAGGAATCGAACCTGCATAATAATTTATTTAATTTAAAACAATTTTCTTCCGTCTCGGTCGGACACCAGATTTGGTGCTACCTAATGTTAGTTGCACGGTGGTCAGCGCGTGTGATGAGCCTCTCGTTCCTGAAGATGTCTATCATCCCTCTACTTGCACAATTGTATCTTTTAAGCATGTATCGCACAAAAATAATGCGTCGATTCTCCCACTTGGAATTTTTCAAATGGATTTTTTTTTGCGTTGTATAATTCTCTGAATACTACAGATTGGACCTCTGTATATGCACAAATTGATGTAAAAATGGCATTAGATATTTTCTATAATACATTTTATAACAGTCTGGACTCCTGTTTCTCTCGCTGGCTAATTCATCTACCCAAGTACTCATAGCCTAAGTGGTTTACGCCAGAAATTATTTGCAATCTAAGGTCAAAAGCGTATTATCACGCACTGTGGAAAAACATGAACGTACTGCAGACTATAGCAAATTTTCCGGTCTCAGAAACTCATTAAAGTGTGACATCTCTTAGGCTCACAAATCATATCTAACGTCGATTGGTCGAAATATTATCTCAGATCCTAATTGTTTTTGGAAATATATTCATTCGCTTAGTTACAGTAGTACTACAACAGACAATGTCATGATGACGTTGAATAATGATCCTATAGAGAACCATGGTAAATCTGATGCATTTGCCAAGAATTTTGAATCACTTTACAGCCCAATAGAATACTTGACCCCAAATTTTGCTGGTCCATCGTTTGCAACGCAACATCTTCAAATTTCAGCATTCGACGAGAAAGATATGGAATATGGGTTTTCAAAATCTTCTCCTAAAAAAACATTTGGACCAGACGGCTTAACATCTTATGTTGTTAAGGGCTGTCACGAACATATATCCCTTCCGCTTAATCATATAGCATAAGCATAGCAGATCTATAGGTTAATAGCAGTTCTTTCAACTTCATGTAAATTATTTGAATCGATAACCGTCAAATAGACTCTCGCCTCTCCGATTCGCAGCATGGTTTTCGACTTAGGCGGTCCACAGTAAGAAATCTTATAGTGTATAATAATTTTATTTCAAATTCTATGGATAAGTCAATTCAAGTTGATTCTGTGTACACAGATATTTCTAAGCCATTTGATCGCGTTGATCACGACATTTTATTACAAAAACTATGTACACTTGGCGCGTCATGTAGTATAATATGTTATTTGGTGTTTGGTTAATATGTTACAAGGGAATGAATCGCGGAGTTTTAGAACAAACTCTGGTGCTCCTCAAGGTTCAAATCTTCGCCCAATTTTGTTTTCAATATTTTTCGATGATATTGTCAAAGTTAAAACCACTTCTTCTTGTTTGCTATTCGCAGATGATCTTGAAATTTTTCGAACTATTGAAACCCCATTATGCTGTGCCATGATGCAGTCTGATCTAGATGCTATCGCGCAATGATCTATTTTTAATAAACTTGTTCCTATACACATTGTCTTGTATAATATTGAGATAGGTAACGGAGATAAAAGATTTGGGTGTATTGCATGATGCAAGGTTTACGTTCAATCAGCATATTATTCCTAACATCAGTACTAGATCGATCAAAATGCTTGGTTTTGTTATGAGGGTTTCAAGATCATTTGAAAACGTCCGAGTGCTACGTACATTATACGTAGCATTTATGTTGAGTATTCTTGAATATGCCAGCATTATTTTGAGTCCTAACAGGTCCGTCCACATAATTAAGTTGGATCGAGTCCACAATAGATTTCTTAGATTTCTCTACTTAAAGACATACGGATTCTTTAGTTATGACAGAGATAATAAAATAAATTTTCCGACTCGTTTTCTTCTGGGTTTGCTATCAATGCAATTCCTGTCCACCCGAAGAGTGATTGCTCTTTTAAAGCATTTTCTTTCTACTTTTTCGTGGGGTCATTTACAATCCGTATAGGTATACTTGCAAATATTAATTTTCATGTTACCACCAATATCACTCGTAACACTGCGGTCTTCACGATACCTTGTCACAGAACAGATGTGATGTTTTATGTTGCTGTGTATCATGCAATTAACTTATTTGATGGCACCATTAAGGTTGATTTGTTTTTTTTATTAATTATATCATGTTTCTGGATGTGTTAAATATGATAAATTTATAATTGTATTTATCATTTTACTCTAATATCTACGTAAGCATATACTGTCTCTTCTACTTATTTGTTATACTGGTTGTTATTTTGTAATTAAGTCGTTTTTATAATTTTGTTTTATTTATGTATTATGGCGCATTTGCCAATCGTTGTAATGCCGTAATACTCTTTACTAAATAAATAAATAAAATCTCTCGTGTTTCGTGCCCTGTGCATTGCCACTATGCTACGACTGCCATGCTTAATTGCGACAAATTTTAACTATTGGTCTGATTAATACCTACTCATAAGCGCTCTCTAAATTGAGTTACGGTAGACGATCGATTTTTGTATTCTAAATTAAAGTATTTATTACTTTAATTACTAGCCGACGTCACGGATCACTCCAATATTTTCTGTTGTAACTTACTTGAGCTTGCTAATAATTTGTAATCAACTATCTATTTTATTTAACGAATAATTCACAAGATGTAAGAATGTACCGTTCTAATTATTGAACATACATAATTCTGAAATGAGAAAAAATAGCCAATAGAGTAGCAATAGAAGCGATAGCGATTTTTTATTCAAATTGAGGCAATTGCTATTACGGTAGGCTGTTAATATCCGACATAAAGAGTGCACACTAAACGTTGTCAGTCATACGTATTAGTTTTCATTGAACTAATACTATAATTTGCAGTTAGTGTTGGTTAGTTTAAAAAATTCAATTAAATTAAACCCTGCTAAATTAAATCATAATAGACAATAATAGTCAAAAAATATTTGTCTGTCTATAAAATTATCACATTAAATCATACATAATGGATTGTATGTTATTAAAATTTAAATATAATTTAATGACTTTGGTTTTAACTCTTCTGAGGGCCCCATTATAATAATTTAACATTACATTAATTAATTTTTTTCGTGATTTGCGTTCAAGAAACGCGTCACTAAATCTAAAATTGTCTAATTAATTGCTGCTGTTACTGGCGTATTCCTTTTCATTCTAGGTACCAATAACAGTCATAATAAAGAGTTTTAAACTGATACGAAAATGTTTCTAAGTACTTAATTATATTAAAAGCATATTGTTCAGGATATTCAGTGAGTAAACTTTGTTGAAATTCTTGAACGTTGTATGTATAAAAAATGTAGTGCATTTTAAAATAAAGCCAAACAGCTTATAAAAGCCTTCGGTCATTTTTCTTTGTGGCATGGAAAAGACAACAAAAAATAAAGAATCTAGAATGCTCGGGATGCGGGTCGTAGTACGATGTAGATTCCAATCCATGCAGGAACTCCGATAGTGAATTAAAACGTCTACAAAAATATATCAAGTTTATATTTAATTCTAAGTACATAGTTAATTTGATAACTTTATATTATTTTGAATGCTTCTTATTATTTTACGCGCATCGATTGATTTGCGTAGGCAAGAGCTGAATGTGGATGTTTAGGTTACATGTAAATGTACGTACAATATTTCACCGTAGCACAGTTCGCCGAGAGCTTTCTATCGGAAAGAGATGACCGTATACCAGTGGCGGGTGGAGGTAGGCTGTTAAGATCCGCCATAAATAGTGCATACTAATTTTTGTCAGTCAACGTATTTGTTTTCATTGAACTAAGACTACAATTTACAGAGAGTGTTGGTTACTTTTTTAAATTCAATTAAACCCTGCGAAACCAAGCCATAACATATAATAGTCAAAAATACTCGTCTATCTATAAAATATCTAAAATTATGCCATTAAATAATACATAATTTTGAATATTTATCTACCTTACCTATATTACCTCCACCCTTCGCCACTGCCGTATATCTACTATATTATGGTCTCCACTTTTATTATTCAATATGAATAGTAATTCAATTTTTATAGCCAATTTCGACAAAATTCATGATTTCAAGAATGAAAACCTAATCTAACCTAACCTACCTTGACGTAATCTAACCTAACAAATATTCCAGTCTATCGGCTATTTTCAAAATTTGTTTGCCGCTGGCTTCCTGTAAACCGACAAGAACCGTGGTTTATTTAGACATGAATTTTATCTCAATACTGTATGACTCAAAGAGGTTGGACGGTATTTAATATACGACCATATATTTCCGATACAACATTTCACAGTGAAGTATGATACGGCAAACTGCATACGTACAAATTTCCGGACACGGGATGTTTAAGTGGCCGGAATATTAGGTTGAAAACACTGTACCTATATTACATTCAGGATATAATCTGAGCCCAAGGCTGTATGGGATATAAGAACAGCCGGGCAATTTATAATTTATACCGCCCCTGATAAGGAATTATTATGAATGCATGCAAAATAAACACCAAACAGAGAAAGCTAGTTTTTAAGTGTGCATAAAAATTACACACTCTTAAAGATACATAATATTAATTATATATTTAATGGGTATTATGCTATACATACATTTATGTAAAAAATATTAGAATCAATTATTTGTCATAAAATATCACTAATGCGCCGGCTACACGGCAGCGACTTGCCTGCGCGGTCTTGCCTGTGCAAAAAAGACGGAACACTCTCGCGTGGCCACACGGCACAGGTAAAACTGCGCAAACCTCATTACGTTACAACATAAGTCGTCGTCGTGAAAACACTGTTTTTCGGAATCGCAGCAATGTCGTGTCAAGTGACGATTTGTTTTTGTCATAATCGTTTTTCTACTGTTTATTGGTTAATAAAAGAGAAATAAATCCTCCAGATCCAAATGGACCAAACAATGGCTATTGAGAAGAAACATACACTCGCATATAAATCAGCATTTTTTGCTTAAATTTAATATTATATATACTAGTGGCAGTGACGTCCCGTGGGGGTAGGCAGATTGAGCGCCGCTTGGGGGCGGCAGTTACTCGAAGGGCGGCAAATCGAAGAGAATCAATAAATATATAGGAATAGGTACCTACCTAAACTTAGTAATAATGGAAATATCTTTCCATTAAAAAAATCAGCTCACTGGTTGGAAAAAAATGTACCTACCTATTAATTATCATAAACGGTTTAACAGGGCTGTATTTTTTTCGGCCGGTGCGCATGGGAGTCCGGGTTCAGCAAACCAGCGAGCGAGGGGATCCTGCTCATCTTGGCTTGCTTTGACGAACTGATGCACAAATACCGGTAACAATAACTGAATGTGATTACTGGCGCTGTGCTATGGGTCTGTTCCCCGCTATGAAGGCTTCAGAAGAGTTCTTAATCATTCGGCCGTCGATAACTATCTTAAAAAATACTATTAGTGGCGGCAGAAGTTCATCAGGAATCCTCCGGATGGGCGATAATAACGGTGATGCAGTGTCTATAGGTGGCAGGTTGAAACGGCGAAAATAGCGAAATCGTTTCAACGAAGGTCGCAGGATCGTATTAAAATCGAATCGGCGAGGGTGGCGGAGCAAGGTGGCGGAATACAGTGGCGGAGAAAAGTGGCAGAATTGTATCGGAATTATTTACTACTATCGGAGCGCGTTAGTATGACTGTTCGCGACGGGTGCCAGTCGTGGAAAAAAAGGCCAAAACACTATACATTTGAATATGGGATAAAGTTTTTTTTTTCAAAAAGATTTCATTTTTACAATAAAAAATACTACTAGCCGGTTTGCGCAGGCAAAACCGTGCGTGTGGACGGCAAAACTGTACACTGCGCAAACCAAGAAGTGCTGAGGCCTGCGTAAAATTCAACTTGCTTGAAATTTTAACTGCGCAAACTCAAAACTGAAGGAGGTAAGTTGTTACTAGTTATACTACTACTTATTACTTGGTATGTACGTACGTCATGGCACCCACATCCTGAAGCGGGGCCCCCAGGCCAAGATCATTGGCGGGCCCCCTACCTATAGCGTTCCCCAAATGTTGTTCCGCGAAGTAAGAGTTAGTATTTATTGTTTTGTTGAAAACCTACCTACATCTACTCGAAGTATTTAATATCGACAAACTAAAAATCATTTTTTTAGGTATTCCACAACCATATAAGTATTTCAAACTTTTAACAATCTCAAAGTAAACTTGCGCCGCAGGCGACTATTTTTACTATCAGAGTAAATTTTTGATGCGTGTATATAGTATAGTACGCGGACCAAAATTATAGTAGGTACGTGGTCCCAAAAATTATAGTATTACTAATATTATCATATCGTTACATGTTGAACCAGATGCTCATAGAGACATGGTGATAAAAAAATTAACTCTTTGCGAAGCTCATACCGCAAAGAAATGAAAAAGGTGAAAGAATCTGAAAGATCAGGTGCTGGCACTGACGACATAATAATTATATACAACATCGTTGTGGTACTTTAACCTGAAATGATATGATATGATATGATTAAAAACCTATACATTTTCAACCGAAAATAATGAGTAGGTAGCTAACTACTATTTTATTTTTGAACAAAATATTATAATTTTTGGGACCTCGTACCTTCTATAATTTTGGTCCGCGTACTATACTATATACACGCATCAAAAATTTGCTCTAATAGTAAAAAAAGTCGGCTGCGGCGCAAGTTTACTTTGATATTGTTAAAAGTTTGAAATACGTATAAATGGTTGTGGAATATCTAAAAAAATTTGATTATAGTTTGTCGATATTAAATACTTCGAGTAGATGTAGGTAGGTACTCAACAATACGCTGAATACTAATTTTTACCTCGCGGAACAACATTTGGGAAGCGCTATAGGTAGGAGGACCCGCCAACGATCTTGGCCTGGGGGCCCCGCTTCAGGATGTGGGGGCCATGGCCTACCCCCCACGTGACGTCACTGCCACTAGTATATATTATAATGTAAGCAAAAAATGCTGATTTATATGCCAGTGTATGTTTCTTCTAAATAGCCATTGTTTGGTCCATTTGGATCTGGAGGATTATTTCTCTTTTATTAACCAATAAACAATAGAAAAGCGCTTGTGACAAAAACAAATCGTCACTTGACACGACATTGCTGCGATTCCGAAAAACAGTGTTTTCACGACGACGACTTCTGTTGTAACGTAATGAGGTTTGCGCAGTTTTACTTGTGCCGTGTTGCCACGCGAGAGTGTTCCGTCTTTTTTGCACAGGCGAGACCGCGCAGGCAAGTCGCTGCCGTGTAGCCGGCGCATTACACACCAAAATATTATAAATTTGTAAACTTTGAAGCAAAGGTTGACTTCATAATAATAACCCTCGATAAACCCGACATTCCCACATATTTGTCTCTTAATAAGATTACAAGATAAAAAGAGCTTTTTATATACCACGTTTTTAATTTTTCTGTTGAATCATTATTATAAACTTAACAATTCTATGTATTAATAAATACTTTTTTTGTACTTGATAGAAACACTGAATAAATATAGAATACTGAAATGTCATTTTGACATTTCATATTGATTTCCATAGTAACGCACGTATATATTAATAATTTAGTTGCTAGGTCCCTTAGCAACCATCAATAATAACTTTCCAAACAAAACAGAATTAACTGAAAATGAATTTAATTCTGCTTAAAATGACTAAAAGTATTAAAAGAATGCATTGTCGTCGTGTTCTGATATATTCTAAAAGTTTCAAATGTTTAGCTAGTCAGGAAGTTAGTTAAAAATTTTCAATCGTCCAATACAAATCTTGGACAAACAAGAAAAAAAATGTACCTACTGGACACACAATAAAAAATCTGTACTGGACAAACAAGAATACTAGCTAATAACAACGTGGTAAAATTCAATCAAAGTATATTTTGCAACCTCATCAAACTATTTCTGGGTCAGTTTGATATTTATAAAATGAATTAAAAATACTGAATTATCTAACAGGAAAGTTATCTACAAATATTATAATAAACTTAAGCTTAAGTATCTATCCATCACTATGAGTAACTTTAAATACAGACACGTAAAGTACTTAGCAAAACTTCAAACCAACAAAATACAATCTCTTGTATAGGATATACAATTTACAACCTTCAATTTATTCGCCGCTACGGGTTGCCTGATCACAAAGTTTAAGAGATTTACAAAATACGTGTTTTCAAATTTCAGTATTCCGAGTATACAAAAGGTAAGATCTCGAACATTCTAAATGCGGAAATTACTGCCTTTGTGCTTATAGTAGGTACCAACCGATTGTTAATTTCATTTACGAAGCCGAATTTCAATCAATTTTTTTGTTGGTAAATAAACAGCTGACAAGTTGAATTTGGTTTTAATTTATTATTTTTAATTTAATTATCTAAATAAAAATGAAAATTTAAAAGCCAAATAGTTTTAATATTAATACCATCGACCGAAGGTACTTGATGGGATTTGAATTTAAATTCTAATGGATTTAAGTTTTGTACTGTTCAATTTAAGTCGTTTTTTGCGACCCGGGTTTCGCCTTTCGGCATCTTCAGATACTGTGTACACTCACCAAAAGGCAAATAGGTACACACTGGCAATGATATAATTAACTCTAACTTATATAACAAATAAATACAATAAAGTAGGTAAAAATGTTATCACCTTCCCATTAAGTCAAGTATCACAATAAAAAAAATATATTTATTTTTAAAAAAAAATAATATTATAAAAAAGTAGGTATCATGTAAGAATATTATTGAATATTAGTTGTTGAACTAATAGCTTTTAAAGACTGATATCATAGATGTATCATTAGTTAACTCCATTAATTCCCAATACGTTACCATTGTTCCCAGAATGGACGATTTTACACATATATTATTAAGTTTTGAAGTAATGATGTTTTATTAAGTTTTGACGATTTATAGGTATACTTATGCTAATCGAGTGTATTATTATTGGTAAGGTAGGAGGTTTTTTTACAAAAACTTCAACTATTCATAATTTGTTTATTATATATTTTTATTATTGTGAACCTTGACTTAATAGGTAGGTGATAAAGTTCTTAACTACTTTGTATTGATTTATTATATAAGTTATAGTTAATAATTGTAAATTATTTATTGCTTTTTGGTGAGTGCACACAGTGCCTGAAGATGCCAAAAGGCGAAACCCGGGTCGCAAAAAACGACTCAAATGAAATTTATGGGGGTTAAAATTTTTATTGGAGATCAAACACTTTATGAAAACAAGAATCTATATTGTCACTTATATACTTTAAAAATAAATAAATTTCCAATAATTGTTACTAACATTAACTAAAAAAAGTAATCTGTCGGTTTGTATAATATAAATTAGTAATTATTGTGGATATTTTATGTTAATGAAGGAAAATCAAATAATTTTTTATTCAACGCATTTTTAAAACTTTAAGTTCTAAAAGTTTTAACAGAATTTCGTGTAGAGAACCCACGGAATTATATCTATATATATAGATAATTCGAACCACGTTATTGACTACAAAAGAGTGAAGTAATAGTTTAAATTAGTTTCATTCTTTTGTTTCTTGGACGAAAGATTATTCCTTTATATAAGTAGGTACGTAGATATAGAGTGGTTGGAAAATCTCGACTGCAGTCGGCTAGGAAAAGCTTTATGGACGAACTTTCCGAAAACAGATTAACCACCTCAGCGATTGCAAATGGACAGAAAGTTTCAATATTAGACAAAAAAATAAATAAAACTGTAATGCTTTTACATAAAAATTAACTTCATATTAAAATTGCTTGTTGAATATAGAGGGGCTCGTAAACTAGCAACTTTTGACGGCAATTTGTTACGGCAATTGTGTTGCTGTTGAAAGTTACCCAAAATACGAAAATAGTAGTCTACGTTACCGAAACTTTCCATATATTGCCGTTGCTTTCTGGCAGCTGGTTATATCGAATATCGAACTCAATCGAAAATACGGCAATAATGGCTAGTTCAATCTATTTCATTCTCGCCCTGCTCCATATGTGCGTTTCTGTTTGACCCTACCCCTAACAACAATAAAACATTAGTGAGAGCCGATTTGACAATACATTGTTATAATTTTTCGCCGTGTCGTTATTAATATTGTTGTGGTGTTATTACTAATCGTCAATTCACACTACGTACAATGAATAAATGGACAAACGACTTTGTATTTGAGCTTATTAATGTGGTTTGTTAACGTCCGGAGCTATGGAACATCGAATCCATGCTATAATGATCCTAATATGAAAAGGCCAACTATAAAGCTGCACAAACGTTAAATTTCACTAAACGTCAAATTTGGACGTTCTTTTAAAATTTTTAAATCTTACATAATTATCAATAACTAGTTCCTGGTTTATATTACTTATTGCTTCATGTTTGTTTAAAAGTAGGACCCGATCCAAATCCTTCTTTCATTTTGGATTAATTTGTTTAGGTATGTGAATATTTTTTATATGGTGCAGAAACTTCATTGCCGGCCGTTGTTGTCACGTGTACGCACAAAATACACCAGCCTCACTTGCCCGACACTGATGACGGGTCATACATTGCCCAACAACTGGGCAATAGTTGCATCATTTTTTTGACAATTGTATCAGCAATCTACAAATTTTGATGCTCGTTTACGGGCCCCTTCAGGGTTATTGAAAGATATTACCGAGTTTTCTAAGACAAATCTAGGTAAGGGATATTTTTGGGAAATCGATTTATTCATGCGTTGAGAAGGCCACCCCTACAGCCCACGATGGCCGAGTGGCTTAAGCGTGCCGTGGGTCCCAGGTTCGAATCCTGGGTCTGGCAAATACACAGTTTGTTTTTCAATTTGTGTTTGGAGTGGTTACATGTAAATTGTTCGTAAAACATTTCGCCGTAGGACAGTTCACCGTGTGCTGTCTATCGGAAAAATATGGCAGTATACTATACGGTCTCCAATTTTATTAGATTCAATATGAACATCACAGAACAGATAATGAACATTAATTCAATTTTCATAACCGATTTTGGCAAAATTCATGAATTCAAGAATGTAAACCTAACTTAATCTAACCTTACCTATCTTAACCTAACCTAACCTAACAAATAATTCAGTAAATCGCCTATTTTCAAAATTTGTTTGCCGCTAGGTTCCTGTAATCTGTAAATCAACAAGAACCGTCCTTAATTTATACATGAATTTTATGTCAGTAGGTACTATACGACGCAAAGAGGTTGGACGACCTTTAATAAACGACCATATATTTCCGATATAATATTTCACGGTGAAGTGTGATACGGCGAACTGTATACGTACAAATTTCCGAACACGCTTTGGAGTCAAGAGTATGGACCTAATAGGTTGAGCAAGTGGCTGACATCCATTTCTCGTAAAAACAAACATCTCTCAATAAAAATCTCCATATGATCATAATATTAGGATCGGACATGGCCAAAAGAAGAAAAAGAAAGAAATTGTTTATAATATTTTCAGCGCATCAAAAGTGTATCAGCAATAGTTATTTTATGAAGAAGTTACAATTATTATATTTTCAAAAAGTGGTTGTTGAAAATGTAATGCAATAGATAAATAAATGTTTCACATTGGTCTTGTGTAATGTTGAATATTTGTACTGTTATAATATTTAAAACAAAAGATAACCAACATTACTCCGAGGGCAACACCTGTACCGCTGTACCGCTCTTCAAACGACCAAATTCAGTTTGGTATGTTACATATCGGTGTTCTAAGATTGACACCTCGTATCTGACAGTCAATATTATCGATAGGGGGAATTAAAATGTTAAAAAAAATCAGCTAATCATATTAAATATAAACAAAAACATAGTAACCTTAAAAAATAAACCAAATTATTTTTGCACGAAACGTATTTTTTTATTTAATTTAATTTAACAGTTTTTTTATAACATTTAAACTCCCCTCTGTCAAAAATATTGAATGTCAGATACGAGGTATCATTATTAGACAATTTATCATAAGATCGTAAAAATCAACCAATCATAATTTAAATTTATATTACATTTAATACACTCAGTCAATAGTATTAATTGAGCCTCTCCGAGTTGAATCCACTTCTATCGCTCCTATGCTCATATTCCTAGGAAGAGTATCTGAGAATATTTCAAGAAAAATAGATAAAAAACTTTCCAATGTAACATTTTACAACACTCAAAATTTGAATTCAATACTGGTGAATACTAAAGACAGATTAGATAAACTAAACCAAAGTGGAATTTATCTATTGAGTTGTGACTCTTGTGATGCCAAATAAATATGTTGGAAAAACGGGACGTTCTTTTAAAACTAGGATCAAAGAACAATTAGCCTGTACCAAAAATGGTAATGAATCTTCATCTTTTGGAAATCATTTAAGTTTAAATAATCACTCTTTTAATATCAGTAAAAATTTTAAAATCCTGCATTTGAATGAGAAATGTATAAAATTGGATAAACAGGAAATCCTAGAAATTAATAGGTATAAATTTTTGCCCAATTCTAATTTGTTAAATGATCAATTATATTTTGTGTCTTCTCCATTATTATACCCTATTTAATATTTGGGATTGTTATAACATAACTTTATATATTGTACATTATTTATTATTTTAATTTTATTTAATTTTGACTCATATTTTGGTTGTATCTGATCTCATTTCAATTGATAATATTGTTTATTTTATTATTTTTTATAAAATTTTTATTATAAATTTTGACTAATCCTATTAATTGTTAATATTAATGTTATTGTAAGCGTAGATTGTTTCATATTTTGTGGTTTGTTAATATTTAAAATAATTTGTTTAATGCCCCTGACGTAGTATGAAATATTAATGTCCAACCACATTAGTTTTAAATTAATCGGTTATTGGGAAGGTATTATTGGACGGATAATTATTTATGTACCTATTGTTATATTATTTCTATCGGTTTGGATTTTGTTTGATAAATATTGTTTTAAAAAAATGTATTCAGTTGAAAATGTCCCTCTGAGGCGGACAAAACCGGTCCTAATCTCTTGATTAAAAGTGGAATAAGTACTACATAAAAATTGCGTTTAATTAAATAAAAACAACAATTTGTATACTTTCGCAATACTTGTATTGCAGTTTCCATCTATGTCGGACATTGTGATGCACAATAATTAAAAACTCAACATACTTCGAAAATACCAACTGATAACCGGTGAAAACATAACATAACAGTTGACGTTTGACATTCCTTGTTACTTCATTACACATCATGGGACTATCCTACTTTTGTACCTGTACGGGGTATTGGAAAATCGTTATTTTCTGAGGACTGTGATTAATTGTTTTACACTTTTTCATTAGTATGGATAAAAATACATGTGGAAATGTAAGTGTTACCATCATGGCCCCCACATCCTGAAGTGGGCTAAGGTTAAGGGGAGTGTGATTTTTGACTAGTTCTAGTCTACCAGATTTAGTGTTCCCCAAGTGATTTCTACGGAACCCCAGGATTAAGGGTATTTCGTGTATTTTTAAATAAATCCAGTTGATTTTTCGAGTTCTCGGTACTCAGCATATTATTACCTCCTCCTTTTGTGGTAACCATGTTATATGCAACCCTACACCACATTGGATAAAAAGCCATTTTATAAGTCAGGAAACACGCTTAAAATAAATATAAAATAAAATTCTACACGGTAATTATCGTTTAATTATATCAATCATCATATCACACACCCAAATGTTAATAATCATTAAAGCTGCAGGTGACTTTTTTTACTATTCGAGCAAATATGTGGTGTGTTTTTTTTACTTAACTGGTCGATCCGCCACTAAAGCCCTTTCAGCCCCCCTTGTGGGGGCCATGGTTACCATACTTAAGGCATTTTTCAATTTTGTGTGACATTTATTGTTTTTCCCGTATTCCCTGGTTATCCTGGAAGTGGATTGGAAGCGGAGGAGGCCAAGATCCTCACTGGATTGTAGCACCAGAAAAAATAAAATTAAAGAAAGATATCTCGCTGTCTATAGATATGCTAAGGCCCGTTTCAGACGGGATACCGGTGTCGCGCTCAATATAATATAGGAGGCCTTTGTATTCGAATAAACGGGCCTTTGTCTTATGTTTATGGATGCCCCAGAGCTAGTGAGTCAACGCATAGTTTCACGTTATAAATTAAAACATAAAACTGGTTGCAGTAGTAAAAACAAGTGTATCTGCCGCTTGAGAATGTAGCGGCCGACGAAAAAGTGTACCGGACACAAAGGCCTCCTTATTAAATATGAGCGCGACACCGGTGTGCCGTCTGAAACGGGCCTAAGATGTCTACAGTAGCGTGTGTGTTGCTAATGTGTATTATTTGTAAAGATACCCTGAGCGGGAAAGAAACAACGTTAATTTAATTCTATGCCTGGAATCCTAAATTACCCTCGCATCAAGTTAGATTGGTCTCTCCTGCAGCGAGGTGGGGGCCAGCCTGTACTTCGCCATGTGTCGATTTCCCACGAACCGGGTTGTCCCCTTTCCGCTACTGTATTTCTAGCTAGAGGTATCGGGACAATAGCGCGTGAAAAAACTCGACAAAAAGTCACCGGATTTCATATTGTATTGAATTTACTTTTAAATTTGATTTACTACTCGACGAAAATCCTCTCTAGTGAAACAGGAATAAAATCAAGCTTATAGGTACTTTACTATGTTATATTAGGATTGTTACACTATTTTCGGTAAATGTGTCAACAAAGTGGAGGTAGGCTGTTAAGATCCGCCATAAATAGTACACATTAAACTTTGTTAGTAATAGCTATTTGTTTCTATTGAACTAAGACTACAATTTTATTTACGGATGGTATTTTTTAGTTTTTAAAAATCAATTAAACCGTGCCTAAACCAAACCATAATAGTTTTGGTATATTTTGGGCGATACGACAAAATTGTACATACTTTTTCATTCATACTTATATTTTGTTTTCGTTGGATGAAGTATTACACATATTATTGTTGGTTCATTTTTTTAAGTTCATTAAGCCCTAAATCAAACTATAATATATAAAATATATTAAGTATTCTATCTACAAAATATCTAAAGTTAGATTAGAAAGAAGTTTTGATTGCATAATTTTAGATATTTTATAGATAGACGAGTGTTTTTTGACTATTATCTATTATGGCTTGGTTTTTGCATGGTTTAATTGAATTTAAAAAATTAACCAACAACATCTGTAAATTGTAGTCTTATTTCAATGGAAAAAATACGTATGGCTGACAAAGTTTAGTGTGCACTATTTATAGCAGATCTCAATAGCCTATCTCCACCTTTCGCCACTGGTGTCGACTGTACCATATATTAGTAAGTAGGTATGCAGATATCTCAAACCTTATTTATTATACAACACGTCTTGGGTTCATAATTATAAAAGACAGTTTATCTAACAAGGTACTGAAAAATTCTTCAATACATAGTAACATACTACAATAGTTATTTAACTTTTGGTAACCAGTAGGTAATCTTTCAATAAATACCTAATGGAATATTTTCGTTCTACATATTATATACGTTCGTTTTGATAATGGTAGATACTGTATACCTATGAAATACATTAAAACTAAAAATAATTAAAGAAAAAATCACATCTCACAATTATCACAATAATATGTAATGTTAAGATGCAAGCTTAAACGAACCCAGTGCTTTTGAATTAAAAAAAACATTTAATTGTTCTATATTATCATATTATATGCACGCGTACAATAATCATCTTGTCATTTCACATGTGCAAGTGGGAAATTGGGAAATTGGGAAATTGGATAGGCCCAGAGGTCGTCATCGAGAATTTTCGAGAACTATGAGAAAATATGATTCTCATTTTCGAAAAATTATTAAGAGACTAACGAAAAATTTAAGAAATTGTTACCAGGATTTTTTTTGGACAAGATAAACTACTTTGCTGATTTTTGTTGTGAAAGAAAAGCTAAAAATTATCTCGATTTTTATCCGAAATGGAATTTATTAGATTCGCTAGTAAAAAAAGGTTTGGCAAGAAAAGCTTTCCGCTTCGAAACGGGCAGAATCTGTTAAATTCGGCTGCAAAAAGTGTTATGAAATACACAAAAAATTGATAACTATGTCTTCTAAATATGCTAACTATGTATTGTTCTTCAGAAAACTGTCGTGCGCTCCGGTTCGTAAACTTTTCCATTTCGAGCGCTGCTAAAGAGACTTGTTCAATAGCCCAGAAGGGAAAAGAAAGGTCTGAAGTCATACACTGCGGCGATTAGACTGGGTAGAAAGAAACGAAGCATCCCTCATCGTGTAGACCAGTGGTTCTCATGTGCAGCACATGCGGCCACCAGAGTATTTTGCTGGTGGCCACCAGCGCTGTACAGAATAATATTTCAAAAATTGATGTATAAAATTATGAAATTGGTTGAATACTCGTCATGACTTGTCTTAAATTTCTTTCCACGCTCAAATGATTCGTGATGTGTTCTTGTGAAGAGATCACGTGTAAAATAGTCCACATAATAAAAAACCGTTTTAATAATACCACGGTTGAAAAATTTTGGTCGAAGTTATACGTTGACCAAGAATCAAGTCAATTCAAAGAATTGGCAGCAATTGTCGATTTATCCTACTACTGTATACGTACTGTCACGTAACTTTTGTTATCTCTCTGATAATCATCTAGTGTAATTCACTGAATTCAGATGAGAGATGTAAACTTAGAAGCAGCCATGCGGCTAGCATTGGAAAAAGGAGTATTGAGGAATTTCCATTTGCATTATTTTCAAATAAATTGATATATACTAAGATTTTCAAATGTCTTTTATTAAATGGACTGGTATTTAAATAAATTGATCTATTTTTTTAGTACTTAATATAAATACTTAATACTTAGTATAGCTAAATTTTATTTAGCTTTATTTTTTTCAATTACAAAAAAATAAAATTTGGTGCGGCCACGAAACGTTTCCATAGAACTGTTAATGTCAATTGTGCGACCACAGTCAAATTTCACGCGAGAACCACTGGTGTAGACGTTCCCAATGATGATGATTGACTTATTATAAACTCATTAAAATGTTAATTGTATTAAATTCTATGCGTCGTATTCTAGTATAACTAAAGTATTACTGCACATTGTGTTAAATTATAGTTGTAATTTCGACAAAAAATATAAAATATATTAAGAAAACAATTGCGGAAGAAATTTAGATGTGGAGTATCTCTCAACGCACTTTATAATATTGTGTAAAATAGATAAATATAATCTTATAATGATATTATTTCGAGATAGTGCTGTGTCATGTTTTATTCGGATGCCCGTTGCGATTATATATTGCGGAAACTCGTAAATTCGGCAACAGTGTCTAGTGCAGAATCGTGTAGTCGAAATTCGAGATGTTTCGGTTTTGCTTAAGTCAATTATAACACCAGCGTAGCTCCAAAATGTAAGGGATTTCATGCATATTCATTATTTACTTCGCGACAAATTATTGCTGCTGGTATTTATGCAAGTTGTACAAATTGGTCTAAACTGGTGGCAATTTTAATAAATTAAAATAAGCTTCATGCAGTAGAAAAATAAGTTTATAATGTAAACAGATGAAAATTTCATTAAGCGAAATAAAGCCCACGACTTGCTGATCGAGCCACTGATCTTTCAGTTGACAGACGTGCGCTCTATCAGTTACGATACTGATGCCGTGGTACATAAGAACATTTAGAGAAAAATTTGCTATCTGCTTGGATTACATGTCAATTGTACGTAAAACATTTCACCGTGGCACAGTTCGCCATGAGCTTTCTTATCAGAAAGAGATGACCGTTTCAGATTAGACGTCTCAGATACGGTATCCAATTTTATTAGATTCAATATGAACATTAGTTCAATTTGCATAGCTGATTTTGGAAAAATTCATGAAGTCAAAAAAGAAAACCTAACCTAACATTTTGTTTGCTTCTGGCTTCATGTAGGTCACGTCATGTGTAAGCCGACAAGAACCGTGTTTTATTTAGACATGATTTTTATGTCAGTACTATACGACCCAAAGAGGTTGGACGGTCTTTAATATACGGCTATATATTTCCGATACAACATTTCACGGTGAAGTGTGAAACGGCGAACTGCATACGTACAAGTTTCCGGACACGATCTACTTGATAAGTTTTATAACGTGGATTTTGCTTTATTCCTAGCCGGATGACCAACTGTATAAATTGCCCGAAGTTGACAGTAAAATTTCGTGGGTATTCTGCGAATAAGCATTAAGTCAAAAATACTAGTTTTGAGATAATCGAGTTTGAAACTTTGGACGGTCTTAGCTTTTTTTATATATATAAAAGGCAAATTCCTTTCTGCGATATTGCTTTGAGTATGACTGAGTGCAGTTTAGTACGCAGAATTTTGTGAATATAGCCTGAGAATGAGAGAAGCAAATGCACTTAGTCCCTTTAGTGCCTTTTCTCTGAATAGATGTATGTCTTTTTGACTTATAACATAAATTATCTTCGCCAGTTTTATAGATATGACTGTGTGTGTTTTTTTAGACTATAGAGCGTACTCTCAATAAGATTATCTCATCATTGAGTCAAAACAGAAAAATTTTGATTTAGTGCTTTTTCGCAGAATACCCACGATTTAGTAGGTAAATCATGCACAAAAAATTACCTAAAAACCTACCTTAACTATTTTGTCTACTTAAAACAAATGTCATGTAACTGATCCATGGCCCCCACAAGGGGGGGAGGGGGGGGGGGGGGCTAACAGGTCTCTAGCCTTGGGGCCTAGCGTGGCGAGTAACCAGATATATGAGATAAAGACGTATCACAAATTAGCTCTAATAGTAAAAACAGTCGTATGCGGCGATATTTTTCTTCAATAATGTTATTTAATATTATGTGGTCGTACAATACAATTTTTAATTGTGTATCAATACTCGACAACTCCATAATTCAAATGGATGTATTAAAATAATATACAAAAAAAAAACACTAAATAATATACACATTAATTTTACCGCGTAAAGGATTTGGAAAACGCTACTGTAGAGCGTCACACCGCCTTTATCCTTAAGGCTATATATACCTCAGTTGAGGCACGGTCTAAAAAGATCGTGGCTAGGCGATGCGCGGATTGCGGGTCGCGGGTGCCAATGAACGAAATATAAATCCAACATATGTCCATTTTATATTTTATGTTCTGTTTATTGGGGCCGGGTTGTACCTGCGAGCATGACCATCAAGATGTTGAACACATCCTCTGGGATTGCCCGCTTATGGAACTCGAACGAGCGGAGCTGTTTGCCAGGGTCCGTCCTCACACGGGCCCAATTGGTCATGGAGATCTGATAGCAACCGAGGCCAACTTTGCGGCATTTGCGAAATTTGCAGCGTCGTATGGGGAGCGGGATAGTTCCGACTCTTCTGTAGACTCATCCATTTCAATTCGTGACACTCAGTATGCGGGTACAAAAAGCGCTTAACGTTAGCGGACAGCAGAGCCAGTCCAAAAAACAAAAAAAAAATCTTTCTTAACTTTCTTTTTTAAGCACTACGGTGCATGGTTGCAGCATCAGTCTCGTGCGGCTCCGTCTCGGGACGGAATGAGCACTTAAAATCACTTCTTTCAGACACGTTTAAAGCGTCATAGAAAGCGGCCGTGCATATCCACGGCTGTGCATATATGACGGGTGGTGGTGGGCACTTTAACGTATGTTCTATTAGTAACAATAATAATATATTCATTGACATGTTTTGTTTTTAAAGTAAATGGGTAACGTTTTTAGTCATCTTTACATGATTTAAGAATGAATACGCCCGTCGTCATCACGAAACAAAGTGACGTGTTTCCAGCTCGACGTTCTCTCTCAGAATGCGAGCGAGTCCAAGATTTCGTCGCGCCTATAGTTAAAAATTATTTGCCGTTTCACTGATGTATCACCTTAACGATAGGTAGGGGAGGTCACCAAAGATCCCAGCTTGGGGGCCCGCTTCAGGATGTGGGGGCCATGAACTGATCACTAAGGTTTTGAGTTTGTAGAGAGCTTAGTTTTTGGAAGTGGACTAACTGCTACTCTTATGCAGCATATAGTTTGCCAGCCTCCACAGTACACCAGTGCAATTGTCACCACGATAAATTGTTCGGGTTTTAATGACAATATATCTTATATTATTGTGCGCTTTTAAGTGAAAAAAAAATTATATGAAAAGGTTGCCTGAATTTGAGTATGAAAATACGAGAATCAAAAAAAAAAAACCTTTCTACAATTTTGATCCTGATTTTTATTTTAAATTGACATTATGAGAAGTATCCCTAAATCATTACAAGAAAAGTAGATTTTCATTCCAAGTAAACGCAGTTACCTTTCACAGAGCGGTACCTAATTGAAAAAAATACGTTGCCCTTTGTGAGCGGGTAATTGATTAACCCTGGATCGAAAATTCGGCACCCGGTTGAAAAAATCTTTTCGGAAAAAATCCCGTACAAGATTAAATTAATTCCCGGTGAACTGCGGAGCGTTATTCATACAAGGAATCAAATTGAAAATGGACAATTTAATGAAAAACGCGGGAAAGGGAGGGCATCGAAACGATTTATTGTCAATGGTCATACAATTTTAATTAAAAACAAACGCACTGCGGGTGTTTCAATACAAAGCGGAAACACTTCGGACCGAAAATTTTTATCGAACAATGTCGCAAACACAATATTGAGAAAACAATTACTTTGCGATACTAAGAAATAAAATACTTAATAGATTAATGTTTACTCTCCGCATTTGTCTTTCAGATGATGCAAATTATAAGGAAATAAAACAGTATTTATAGAAGGATTCTGTTAGATAATTTAAAATATAGTAATTTCTTTGCCGATCACTGAAAGGTGTACTGAAAATTTGTGGTCCATGTTTTGCAGCCATAATCTAGTGTTGAGATAGCTCAATAGCAAGGATATCTTAAGGTCAACCTAGAATAGCATTGCATAACCTTTTTGAACTGCGACCCAATTTAGGGAAATAATTTTGGTTCGCAACCCAAGATAACATAAATAAAATAGCACGTACTGACAAAAAAATATTTTATTCTAATAATACTGGTGGTGCATTTAGCAGTGAACTGTAATTTTAAGGTGATGCTGGTTGGTGGATTACGGATCTGGGGGGGGGGGGGATTACACAGGATGCCAGATACTGATCTGAGAGGGCTGGCGCGCTTGGGCCGTTTCGTTGTTCACGCACTCACGCACTGGTAAACGGACGGTACACTTTTGATGGATGATGATGATAAGTTCAGGAAGTTTTACTCAAACCGTAACAGATTTAGTGCAATGAAGGTCGAACAGATATGTTTTGAGTTAACTTTTGAATCACTCTGTATAACGCGGTGCGACAACACAAACGAAGTACTAAGCAATAGAACAACACAAGAGCACTACACAAAATATTTAATTATGGCCATAAAGAAAATTAAAGATATAAATGGAGGAACATAATTACCCACACATTAATGCAACAAATCCTCCCAACCACCTTGTACGAAAAAGCAAGGGCATGGTTATTTATATTTAAAAAAAAAAAACACGCACCCGTTCGTTCTCTTGGGCTGACTGGGCAATCACGGTCAATCACGGTCGTCTTTGGACCTGTAATATCTCTTCATCTAGTCTTGTGACAATAATACTGGGATTTGAGGGAGGTGGGAAGAAAGGAATGAAAGCGAATATAAATGGCCAAATCAATACCAAATACAGTTTTGGTAAACAACATTTGATTCTATTAATGTGAACCTTGGCTTTGGATAATCTTTGAGAGCTCATCGAAGTTTGATATTCTATTAGACAAGATGCATCTTAGGTTTTCTTCTGGCTGTAATCTATTTCAAAATATGGATTTCATTACACTCAAAGCAGAAAATCCCAATTCGCACATGTATTTTGTTGCAAAGGGCAGTATTACTTTCAGTGCTAACTTAATACTTCACAACATAGTACACATTGTGGCTTGTCTACTCCGCGATCATTCATGCAGGTGAAACCTATCTCTAAAAATGCTTCATTGTATTCACGTTTTGCCATTGTGGGTAGAATAAATTTTAAGAACTTCAATATAAGTATAAGATATAACGGTAACAGAAAAATAGAGATGAGAACGTCGTCTCGAAAGAAATTAATAGTTTTGACCACTACGATCGCGTGAAACGTCAATGTTATGCAGTGTTGCCAGAATATTATTTTATTGAAAATATTTCGCGACCCACAAAATATACCTACCAATCAACCCAATTTTGGGTCACGACCCATAGGTTAAAGGCGGACGTGCTCAGCGTAGGTGAAAATGGAGCTTTTATTGTATTTTCAATGCATGATCCTGTACATTCCTTAAACGTTGTAGATACCTAATCTATTTATATAATTTTGAAGCCTTATTATCCTTTATATTTATTTTAAACATTTGATGACTGCATAAAGTATTTTTATTACATAAAATAGTATTCTTTTAAACCTCTCGCTCTAATGTTTTAGAAGATAGTCATATTTCAGTACATGCATGTGCAGTGGTGTTAAATTTTTTTACATTTATTAATTTTTAAACGCATTTATAAAACCATTAGTATAATTTATGTCGACATTATTGTATTGAAATATTTACGATAAAAAATTATATTGATAATCTCTGTGATCCCAAATTTGACAAGAATTAGGCATTTTATTATTCAAAAAATGGGCAAGATTAACACTAATAGATTATCTACAACGTTTAAGGAATGTCCACGATCATGCTTTGAAAATGCAATAAAAGTTCCATTTTGACATACGCTGAGCATGCCCCCCCTTAAGAAGCCCTGCTCTAAAATATATGGTTCAGATGACTCAATGTATTTTTTTCCAGTCCAAGATATTGAATTAATTGATTATGCTAATATAAAATAAAATGTCTCGTCGAAAGATTCGTCTAGTTAAGTTACGGCCAGATGCACAGAGGCACTGACGCAGATGATGGAATAGATTCGTGAGAAAAAATAAAAAGGGGCCCCGAAACAGCTCAAATTATCCATATAATTATTGAATTCTACCAATATCATCAAAATATGCGTATTTCCCACAAGTTGAGTACGTATAAATATTATTTAAGGCATAATAAAATCTCTGTAACTAATCTCAAAAGGGCTTATATCTAACATTACAAAATGCATATTAATAATATAATATTAATACTATCGACTGAAGGTACTTGATGGAATTTGAATTTAAATTCTAATGGATTCGAATTCAAATTCTGATGGAATAAAAATTATGGTCTGATAGTTGCCCATAGGATAATTTTAGCGATGAAAAGAACGTAAAACGTTTCGTCTAGTTTAATTAAGCAGGTGAACGATGCAACGTGTCTTTCTCTGCGAATTGTTTTCATTAATGCTGGCTATGGACTAAATGAAGAGTAAAACCTATCGCAAAAAATATGAGGCATTGAGGATTATCATCATAGAAGAAATAATTACAAGATAAAAAGAACTTTTTATAGGTATACAACGTTTTAAATTTTCTGTTGAATTATTATGCTCAATATGCTCAAACTTGTACTTGATATGCAGTAAATAAAATAAAACAAACGATCAAACAAAATATATAGAATACTGAAATGTCATTTTGACATTTCATTTTGATTTCCATAGTAACGCAAGTATATATTATTAATTTAGTTTCCAGGACCACCCCCTTAGCAACCAATAATAGTCTTTTACTTTTTACGGATTTTTCTGAAATAACTTTCCATACAAAACAGAATTAACTGAAAATGAATTCAATTCTTCTTAAAGATGGCTAAACGTATTAAAAGAATGCATCGGCATCGTGTTCTGATATATTCTAAAAGTTTCAAATGTTTAGCTAGTCGGGAAGTTGGTTAAAAATCGATTGCCAGATTTGTACTGGAAAAACAACCACCGGACAAACAAGAATATGAGCTAATTAAAACGTTGTAAAATTCATTAGTATAACTGGGTCCAGTGAAGTCTCTAGGTAAAATGCTGCCCTTCAGCTGATTCAAAATACGGCTTTTGATTCTCAAATGAAATGTATTTCCTGTGAATTTTTTTTTATTTATGTGAGGTTGTCTTAAATGGATGCATATAATAATAATAATAAAAAATATTAAAGTTCTGATATTAATATCCACTAACGTATAGAGTTTCTATTATACCTGCCACGGGCGCAGACGAACAAAATTCTCTATGAAATTTACCTCCCGAACACTTTAATATTAGCATTATTTTAATAATTTTCCTCCTTTTAGAAAATTACTTTCTAAGTAACACGCGACTTTATTGCTCAAAGCCACGTAAATGAAAGTTTAATCAATCATTATGAAATATACATGCTTAGTATTTTGGATTAGTTTTTAGGGCTCTGAAATATTTTCCGGAGTTTTCTATTCAACATCAAAACGAGGAAATGGAATTCGTTCTCCTTTCTCTTTCGAATAAAGAATTTATGTGCATAGTTTAGAAACCCATAAATTTTGAGGTCGGCAATATATCATAAAGAAGTTTCGAAAAAATGCCTCACCGGTTTCATACTATTATCACCCAGTTTTCACAACCGGATAAATGCTATCACAAGAATTATTTATATTCAAATTGTCATCGCTTTGAAGTGGGTAAGTATGTAGGTAATAAATACTACAAAAAGTGTAGGTATATACCACGTATATTATCTTCGCCAGGATGTCGTGACCGAAGATCATGTCCATAATGATTTGCCCATCTGACAGCATTCTCCACGGCTTTGCTCGTCATTCAAACGTCATTCAGCGGTACGCAGGGCATGTGTCAGTGGAGATCTCATGACATTCATGATTTGCTCTATCCGGCAGTGGCAAAGGGTGACTTTTGAAAACTTTTGGTAGGCTTTGGACATCTGAGAAAAAGAGCACACTTTTAAGGTATACTTATGGGAAATAAGAAGAAAATACGGTGAATTAGTATCTACACCAGTGTTTCCCAACATGTTCAAACACGCGCGTCAATATCATTTTACTCCCTACTTCAATTATAGTTTGTCAATTTATGGCTACGACCGTATGTTGTAGCTTAACCACTGGGGAATGACAAAAGAAATGGCGTATTTCAAAAAAACACTACCTTATTCTTAGGTCAATAATTATTATAAAGCAATCATTATTCATAAGATGTTTATCACACTTGAATGGTCAAAGACATAGCTTATAATAAATATCTTTAGAATCATCTTCAAATGTATAAATCTTGCCGATTTTTTGAATAATAAAATGCCTAATTCTTGTCAAATTTGGGATCACAGAGATTATCAATATAATTTTTTATCATGAATATTTTACAAAAATTATCTCGTAATAAATTATGCTAATGGTTTTATAAATGCGTTTAAAAATTAATAAATGTAAAAAATCTTAACACCACTGCACAGTTATGTACCGAAATATGACTATATTCTAAAACATTAGAGCGAGAGGTTTAAAAGAATACTATTTTATGTAACAAAAATACTTTATGCAGTCATCAAATGTTTAAAATAATTATAATGGATAATAAGGTTTCAAAATTATATAAATAGATTATCTACAACGTTTAAGGAGTGTCCAGGATCATGGTTTGAAAATACAATAAAAACTCAATTTTGACCTTCGACGAGCATGTCCCCCCTTAAGCATTATTCTTATTATAAGTAAGTAAGTACGTTTTTATTAGCATATTTATGTTTTTATTTTTATTATCACGTTTTTATTAGCTCGTATTCTTGTTTGTCCAGTACAATTTTTTTCTTGTTTGTCTAATACAAATCTTGCAATCGATTACAATGCATTCTTTTAACAGTTTTAGCCACCATTGAGCAGAATTGAATTCATTTTCAGTTAATTCTGTTTTGTATGAAAAGTTATTTCGGAAAAAAATCGTAAAAAGTAAAAGACTACTATTGGTTGCTAAGGCGGTGGTCCTAGCAACTAAATTATTAATATATACGTGCGTTACTATGGAAATCAATATGAAATGTCAAAATGATTAAAAAATCAGAATTCTATAATATTTATTCAGTATTTCTATTAAGTACAAAAAAAGTATTTATTAATATATAGAATTGTCAAGTTTATATGATTCAATAGAAAATTTAAAAACGTGGTACATAAAAAGTTTTTTTAATCTTGTAATTATTTAATTCTATATTTGAGGATAAGAGTCAATCTTTTTCTTAATCTAGTTCGCTTCCGTTGGGGTATAGATCGTGATCGAGAAATCTCATCCCGATAATTCTTGAGAAATACTCAGAAAAGGAAAGTCTCGACAATTTGTTATTAGGCCAGGCTATCGATCGTAATTGGAATTAAATAAAAACTAATGCAATTTATTAAGACAATACGATGTCTCGTCATCGACTTTGATTTTGAAAGGAATTTCTGATATTTTCCGGAAAAAAAGCTTTTGACTTTCAATGAGAATGGAAAATTTGTCGGTAAAATTTTTTAACCGGAAGAAATTTGTTGATAAAATCAAAAACCTAATCTCGAATTCAGGAGAAAAATATATATTTTTGATTTTGAGAATTCTCGAGCCTCAAGAAATGAAAAATTCGAGAAATCACAAACTCAATGATGGAATACTTTAACGTTCCCCATGATATTTGGTGTAATATCGTAAGTTATTCTCTCAATATCATTCTCGAATACTCTAATCTAATCTCGACACTTGAAATGCATCTAGAAAACACTAATAATTCCAGTTATCATGTATGGCTGGGAGACCTGGTGCATGACTTATTTCAGTGGAGCGTACTGCGCGGTGTCTTCGGACCCATCAATGATACGCAGTTGGGGTGGAATATAAAAATCATTAAATTGAGCGTACGGTAAACGAATACCTAGTTGACCTCGTACAAGATGGATGGATGGTGACAAGATGAATTTAAAGATATTGAGGGTCCTAAACTAGAGGCGTTGGAGAGACTTTGCTGTAGGAAGATGCTGAAGGAGGCCAAGACCCACATATTATGATTGTAGCGCCAGGAAGAAAAAGTGTAAACTAAAAAACGTTAATCCCTATTAGTAAAATTATGTATAGTAGAATATTCAGTATTTTAATTATTTTCCACCTAAAATTCTCATGTATCATTATTTTTTCCATTGGCTCTATAATCTGATTTGGATCTAGGTAGCGTCACTGAAAGATTTTTTTTACTGTTTTATTGTATATTTTTTCTCTAATAATTACTCAATTTATATTTACATTTTAGGACAGAGTTAAGGGCACATTAATTTTAGCACAGTATTGCATCCAGTTCAATCTATACTTTTAAAACTAATTAATCAGTCATCATAGTTTATGGCACTACAACCCTTGGCGGGTCTTGGCCTCCTTCAAAAACTTCCTCCTACCTGGACGACCCAGCGCCGACACTTTCCAATTGCTTTGACCTAGCATTTTAAATGTCCCGTGCCACAGTCCAGCCATCTCAGTCTCGGCCATCCAGGTCTTCTCTTGCCATCAGGGGTGCGTACATAGCTCGCCTCGGTGGTATATTTTCCGGCATTCTATGTACGTGGCTGATCCAGGGTAGTATCTGCATTTTCATATGCCACGTGCTCTTTTCGCCCCCATAAAGTATGTATAGCTCTTCATTATAACTTGACCTAAATAATAACTTATGAATATTCGCATTCCAATATTAATCATACATTTCGCAGAGGTGCGGAATATAGAAAACGTTGAAGACCCTTACAGTAGACCACTGAAAATAATCAATAATTTGATAATCACTAACTAACTTAGGGTGAAATGGAACAGGTAGAATAGATTATCAAGTACACTGAAAGTTTAAGATTAAATTCTAACAAGTAACTGCTAACTTAATTAATAAAATAAGTACCTCTTCCAACCACTAGCTTTTCAAAATAAATTATTAAGCTGACATTGATAAAGGTGCCCTATAGAGTTTTCACAGAAGCGCTCACAGCGTATTTTGCAATTTAACAATTAACTTTTCTTCTGAAATAATTCTCAAAGCCAAAGACTTTTATACACAATTTACAAGTAGGTAATTAATACTTCACGCACCTACCAAATATAAGTTGATGTGCCCAGTGGTGTACCGGGGCAAACTTTGAAAAAAGTCAAAATGGCGCCCTAGTACTATTATTTTCGAACAAAACCTTAAAAACATAATGCTGATAATATTGTTTTCATTGAGTTATTTATATTGACAGTTATTACGGGCTATATATCTAAGGATTACAATACCGGTATCTCAGTTTTTTTGATACCGAAATACCGGTATTAAAAATCGGACAATACTGATATATTTGGTATTGAAAATGGAAACAAAAATGTATTAATATTTAACATAAAAGGTTTAACATGATAGTATTTTTTGTCGGGTTACGCAATGTCTGGTTGACTTCCGTTGCCCTTCAACACCCTTGGAGACCAGAAATGGCACGTGCTATAAAATATTAATATTTTAAGAAGGTTTATATAATTATACTTATATAGGTGTATTTATTATTAGATACTTCGTTTTTTTTTATTTATTTCTCAATAGGAAATACCGAAATACCGGTATTAGTATCAGTGGCGAAAGGTGGATATAGGCTGTTAAGATCGGACATAAATAGTCCACAATAAACTTTGTCAGTCAAACGTATTTGTTTTCAATTAAATACTGCGAAAATCATGCCATAATAGATAATAGTAAAAAAAATAATCGTCTATCTATAAAATAGGTATCTAAAATCATGCCATTAAACCATACATAATTTTGGATATTTTATAGATAGAATAATATTTTTTAACTACTATGGTTTGGTTTAAGCAGGGCTTAATGAATTTTAAAAAACTAACTAACAATATGATGTGTAATAATATGTATTCTTAATTTAGCAAAAACAAAATAAGTATGAATGAAAAAGTGTGCACTATTTTGTCGAATCGCCCATAACATACCAAAATTATTATGGTTTGGTTGAGGCAAGGCTTAATTGATTTTGAAAATATAAAAACCACCATCTATAAATTGTTGTAGTCTTAGTCCAATAAAAACAAATACGAATGACTGACAAAGCTTAATGTGCATTATGTATGGCGGATATTAACAGCCTACCTCCAACCTTCGCCACTGATATATATCCATCCTCAGAATCAAATATGAAAAAGAGAATTTTTCTAGCACTGATTATTTTGTGATGGAAGATGAAGCATCTTCTCGATAATTCCAATTTCTATAAAAAAATTTGAAATAACATAAGTACACGATAATTTTCGTCTTATTTTTTAACGAAATTTGAATTTGAAATTAGAACCAGAATAAATGTACACCCCAATTTTATTATTAGTAGGTATAGAATATTTTCTCAAATCTTATTTATATCGTATTGCAGTTGTAACACAAATATAATATGTTATTATTATCAGAGGTTGGAGTGGACCCTTTTTGAGTTGCTCCGCTCCGGGACCTAATACTTGCTCCAGCTCTGCTCCGGGGTCTGCTCCTACTAAAAAAGGTTTAATATATATTATCATATTTATGTAGGTATACAAATGTTAACAAAGTAAGTAGTTTTGAAGTAATGTTTATAATTCGTCGATTTCATTATTAATTATATTTAACAAAATTGCCGACTGCAAATCATCTTCAATTGTCTGCCTCTTCTGTTAAAAAAAGTGATCACTCGACAGTGTTGCCGTATTTCAAATAATTCCAGTGTTCTAAAGTGTTAAATATATTATTTTTAATTGGATTTTAGGTCGAAAATTTAAAGTAGTTTTGAAATAAGGTTTACTATTCGTTTTTGTTTCATTATTAATTCTACTAAATAAAAACGACAGCAAATCGTCTTTCATTATCTGCCTCTTCTGTCAAATGTCAGCAATGTCGCCGTATTTCAAATAATTCCATTGTTGTGTCAAATAATTTTCATTGGATTTTAGGACGAAAATTTAATAATAGTAAAAACATCCGGAGCAGTGGAGCACTTCAAATTTTCGGTGCTCCAGCTCCGCTACTGATCCGGGTAAAATCCCATTGCTCCACTGCTCCACTGCTCCGTGATGATGCTCCGAGCTCCGGTCCAACGATCTGATTTTAATAACTTTTCTCATATGCTGTAAATTAAAAATGTACGATTTCGTCAGTTGTTATGATATTATTTTCAACGCATATATTTTAGCAATAACTTGCCCCGTGTGGCGAAAGAAATGTAAACGATACAACTATTGGAGTTCAGCAGACCATTAAAAATAGTTGATGATGATTGATTACGGTTTCGGGAGAAAGGGGGCGAATACAAGTTTGTAAAGCAGCACGTCTTTGTGAACGAATTGATTTTCCCTACTTGTTTATTCAACCGTTTTAACTTTTGTTGTAATCTCTACAAATAACGTTCAGACGTATCCACTCTGTTAAAAAGATTCTCAGGCTATCACTGTTTTATAATTGAATTAGATTCCATTAAAAGTTAAAGTTGGCCGTTTATTTGAAAAGAGGGGATTCCCGATAGGCTTTGTCGACTCTAACCGGAGATCGTGTTTTGTTAAGTAATGAGGACTAAAATATGCTCACACTGTATACAATATACATCTAATGGCTACATCATTGATTCGAAACCATCATATGGGTGGTTCATAATAATTATGTATCAAGTCCATCAAAATAGATCCGTAGATATTTGGACTTAAAAAAGTTAAAACTCCTTTTGTAAAATTCAGGAATGTTTTCACTGTATATACCTACTTACCATATTCTGATAATACTTGGATCAATTTAAATAAATAGTGGAAACATAAAATATATTCAAGCTTTATTAATATTATCAAATTAATGTTAGTAAATACCTCTTTATACTGCTGAAGGAACTGTCAAAATTGATATGATTCACATTCAGTTTGATGTCTTATCAATACTAGTATTGTCGTTTGTGCGGAAATAAAGCTACACTAAAACAAAAAAATTGAATTTTATAAAAATTGGACTTGATCCATAATTATTGTGAGCCACCCATATCATTCTCCCTTCATGTATGATACATATTAATCAGATGATTTGTGTGACTTATTGAAATATTTACCCGTATTTAGTATTCAAGATAATGGCGCTGAAAAAAATTCTAATAAATAAATGCAGTCTAAAGCAGAGCGTTGAAGCGGAGCTCAGAGCAGTAGAGCAATGGGGTTTTACACGGAACACCGAACATTTGTTGTAGTGCTCCACTGCTCCGGATGTTTTTTTATTATTAAATTTTCGTCCTAAAATCCAATGAAAATATTATATTTGACACTTTACAACACTGGAATTATTTAAAATACGGCGACATTGCCGACATTTGAAAGAAGAGGCAGATAATGAAAGACGAATTGCTGTCGGATTTTTTTAGTAGAATTAATAATGAAAAAAAAATCGAATGGTAAACCTTATAATATCAAAACTACTTATTTTTCAAACATGTATATACCTACATAATATAATACATATTAAAAGATTTTACCCAGAGTGGAGCTGGAGCAAATATTAGGTCGCGGAGTAACTCAAAAAAGGATCAGTTCCAACCCTCTGCTCTGAAGTGTGTTCAAAATAACGCATGGCAGCTCTAATAAGACATTTATTGTGTTCACAACAAGGAAATTGAAAAAAGCAACATAGCTTCTTGTCAATCAATTTTTTTCATATTAAATTTATATAAGTAAATATAATGAACTAGTACTAATATTATATAGATACAGCCCAATTGGAAAAAATGAGATTGATTTGTAACTAATTTCACGATTAGCCTTAAATTTTTTGCTTTCATTTTATATGTTTATACCCTGTCATCATAGAAAAATGATTTATTCAAGATATTTGATGCAGGGGTAGTTATGTAATTATTTGCGGCGTCTTGTGAAGATCTCTTCACATAGTTTAGTATTTGTTTATACATACGAGGGAGTTCCATCGCGGAACGGTGGTGAAAGTAGCAAGTATTGGAGTTAAATTTAAAAAAAAATTGGGGTGATATCACGTCGGGGTCACCACTTTTACGGTAGGCGAGGCAGAGGAGATAATAGTCGTTGTTGCTTGAATGTTTTGAGAGGGGAGAGTTTATTGTTGATACAAGAATAAATAAATACAATATTGAAGATGACAGCGTGATGTTATAATTAGGGGTACGGATGTACTGGTGAGATCAATGTTATCAAGAGATTGGTTATATTAATGAACTGAGAGACTTGACTCGAGTAAAATGACGTTTTACTATGTCGAGTGAAGGACTCGTGACGATAGTAGGAGTGAGGATTCGTGTATTGTCCCACTTATTTATACAAATGCAATAAATATATTATTATAAGAGATATTTTCGAAATTAACAAATCATAACAAACCCTACTGATCTAGTTATGATTGAGGAAATGCTGACATTCATTATCGCTCTATTGCTTTGTTGTCAAAATTTACATTTTATTTTTAATAGTAGAAATATCGTTAAGACAATTTTACCACTTTCATTTGCGTGCATAAACAAAAAAAGTTTACATAAGCTGCCTTGTCTGTAAAATACCAACATTAATAGAAATTCACAACTTTCACAGGTTTTAGATTCAAACTTAGTTTTCGTGTAAGAAGATTGGAATAATTTCGAATCCTTTTGTTGAAAATTACTTTGTTAATCATATAGGTGTGTAATACACGCTCATATCACAAAGTTAATATTCACATAATATACATTCAACAAAATACTTTATTAACACGTTGTGTCGCATCAATTTTATAATAATTTAACACATCATTATACAATTAAAAACATACTCGAAATCTGCCCATTTTTTTTTTAAATATAGGTTAAATCTAAAAAAATATTCTACAATGAAAATGTTACTAAGATGATAATATAAATAATATGCATAATATATTACGTAGTACTTTTTGATTTATGCTTAATGTAAAGTTGTATCGTGTCTAATGTAATGTAATGTAATGTAAAATAGCCGATATACCGGATTATTTCTTAGGTTAGGTTAGGTTAGGTTTTCATTATTGAATTCATGACTTTTGTCAAAATCAGCGATGAAAATTGAATTAATGTTTATATCGAGTCTAATAAAATTGACGACCAAGAAGAAAATAGTATACGCCCAACTCTTTCCGATAAGAAAGTTCACGAGAACTGTGCTACGGTGACATGTTTTACGTTCAATTTCATTTGATTTTGAATAAACTTACATTTTTCTTTATTATTTTAAAACATATGATTTGTTATTAAAAGCGAATCGTTTGAACGTGTGACCCACTATAGATATTTCGAAAAATGGGTCGATGAGAAATGGGACCAGTATCAGGAAATAAAGACAGGAATTGAGATTATTTTTTTTAAAGACAAACGTAATTTTGGATTCCAATTACTGACACAGGATACGGAATACAGCGGAAAACGCATTTTGAAAATAGCCGATAAACTGTATTATTTGTTAGTTTGGGTTAGGTTAGGTTGGGTTAGGTTTGGTTAGGTTAACCTAACAAATAATCCAGTTTATCGGCTATTTTCAAAATGCGTTTTCCGCTGTATTCCATATAACCGAACAGTACCGAAAAATCCTCTGCGATCTACTTTTTCTGAAATTAAGGACATATAGGTAAGTATAGTATATATTATTATGTAATAGATATATTTTTAAACCAAAATAGAATCTTACTAAGAAAATTAAATAAATCATTGTAAATAGAATTCTTTTATTTTCATAACCGTGCTTATTTTATTTTGAATACATAAATTTTATTTTGAGCTTCCGAATGCTACAGAGCTTGAATTACTTATCCTACATTTTAAGGTGTCTAATTTTTTTGTATAATTAGGGGTGTAATTACTCAAACATGATTCCAAACGTTCGTCCGTTAATATAGTCTGTATTTCGAATATATACAATTTTCATTTGCGAAAACGCTGATTCGCACAAGTATGTCGAATCAAAACAAGCCTACAAATTTTCAGCACATTTTAATAAATAATATTATTATATAGATAGGGTCTCTTTCAAGGTCGAAATTCAAACGCTTCGGACTCAAAAATACTGTTTGCGAGCGTTGTCAAAATGTTATCTACTTTAATTTTAAAATTATTTTCCCTTCCGCCGACAAGACAAGTGGAGTACATCCTTTTAACTTAGCCGATGTACGATTGTACGATGTAAAATGCGAGTTATTTATGGGCTTAGATTATTTTTAGAATGTCAACTTCAGCGATGAAGTCACAACTATTTTTTGGCAGGGTAGCCAGTGAAAAATATATGATGTAACCATTAAAATCCCTTTTTAAAATTGCTCTCATGTATAATTAATTACAAAAATTATCACTAACGTTCATTTTAACTTAGCAAAAATTTGCCAAAAGTAAAAAAAAACTAAAACTCAACGATGTACCTACATAAACCGAGTAGGTACCTATTTAAAAAAATTACAAATGAATTCATATATGTCTAATTGTCGTATTGTTCTAATTTCAAAATACAATCCGATTGGAAAAAAAATGTTACAACCGATCAATTCTTGACACATAAAATATTAGCTAAGGCGACCTTCGTAGTCCAGTGCGTAAGGCGCTAGCCTTTCATCCGGGGGTCACGAGTTCGATCTCGGTTAGGTCATAATATATTTATGAGATTTTATCAAAGCCTGGGTGTTTGTGATTGTTTCTCTTCTAATACTATTACTACACTCATTGGGACTCATATCCTATAGTACCTAGTATTAAAAAGAATATACACCCATCCTCTTTTTGCACGGGGGGTACGTTCTAAAGACTACCGTGCAAAACAAAACCGTGTAAAAAAAGATAAGGTGCCCATACAAAAATGGTAGATAGGTTCCATTACTTAAAATTATAATATTATTTTTTCGTTTTTTAAACCGTGTTAAAATAAAAAAAAAACGAACAATGTAAATAAAAGATAATAAAAAATAATTGGTACTATTTTTAAACCGTGATATTTCGAAACCGTGCAAAAAAAGCCTTGCAAAAAGAGGGTCGGGTGTATAGTAAAACATTATGTAATATAATAATATTCCATCAATGAAATCTCTGTCCACCCAACGAGTGATTGACTTTTAAGGCATTTCTATTAATTTCTTCTTGGGTTCATTTACAATCAGTCTGGAAAATATTAATTTTCATGTTCCCACCAAAATCACTCGTAACTCTGCGGACTTCATGATAATTCATCGCAGGACGGATGTGATGTTTCATGATGCTGCGTATCGTGCGATTAACAAATAACATATTTTATGGCACCATACAGGTTAATTTTTTTTAAAACTAAATACCTAATGTGTGGACATATTAAATGGGTTAAATTTGTAATTGTTTTTATCATTTTACTTTAATATTAACCTAAATCTTCTTATCATTATCATCATCAGCCTGAGTGTATCCACTGCTAGATGAAGGCCTCTCCAAACTGATTCCACTTCTCTCGGCTCTGTGCGTTGCGTTGCCACGTACTTCAGCAGAACTCAAACATTTCATCGATCCAGCGGCCTCTAGGTCTACCTTGCGGACGTTTTGTACCTCTTGGGTACCACTAGATGGCTAGATGACTTTCTTGTTATATTGGTTATTATTAGTAATTAAGTCATTTTTATAATTTGTATTTATCAATCTCTAAAATGCCATAATACTATTTTTCTAAATAGAATAAATCAATAAATAAATATTGTATACATTATAGGAAGGCAGAATACGAGTAGAGGAGTGATTTCTTACTGAGGTGGTAGTTTTTGTGAGGTGGTTTAGTATATTATATATTACAGTGACGAGGGGTGGAGGTAGGCTGTTAGGATCCGCCATAAATAGTGCACATTAAACTTTGTTAGTCTTACGTATTTTTTTATTGAACTAAGACTATAAATTTCAGATTAAAAGTCAATTAAAACCTACCTAAACCAAACCATAATAGTTTTAGTATACTTTGGGTGATACGAAAAAAATATTGTGCACACTCTTTCATTCATACTTATTTGTTTTCTTTGGATTAAGAATACATATTATTACACATATTGTTGGTTCATTTTTTTAAATTCATTAAATCCTGCCTATACCAAATTAATTGCATAATTTTAGATATTTTATAGATACACGAGTATTTTTTGACTATTAAGGCTTGGTTTCGTAGGGTTTAAGGGCGGACGTGCTCAGCGTGGGTCAAAATGGAGCTTTTTTCTATATCTAACGTAACCTAACCGAATCTTTTTTTTAAAACGGTACATGTTCGAACACGCGCGTTAACATAATTTTACTCCCTACTTCAATTATAGTTTGTCAATATATGGCTACGGCCGTATGTTGTAGCTTAACCACTGGGGAATGCCAAAAGAAATGGCGTATTTAAAAAAAACACTACCTTATTCTTAGGTCAATAATTATTATAAAGCAATCATTATTCGTAAGATGTTTATCACACTTGAATGGTCAAAAACATAGCTTATAATGAGTATCTTTAGAATTATCTTCAAATGTGTTCATTCAAATCTTACCCATTTTTTGAATAATAAAATGCCTAATTCTTGTCAAATTTGGGATCACAGAGATTATCAATATAATTTTTTATCGTATATATTTCACTATAATAATATCGATATAAATTATAATGATGTTTTTGTAAATGCTTCTAAAAATTAATAAATGTAAAAAATCTTAACACCACTGCACATTTATGTACCGAAATATGACTATATTCTAAAACATTAGAGCGAGAGGTTTAAAAGAATACTATTTTATGTAATAAAATACTTTATGCAGTCATCAAATGTTTAAAATAAATATAACGGATAATAAGGCTTCAAAATTTTATAAATAGATTATCTACAACGTTTGAGGTATGTCCAGGATCATGCTTTGAAAATAGAACAAAAGCTCCATTTTGACCTACGCTGAGCATGTCCCCCACAAACTAACTGCTACGCCCATACGCCCTACATGATAGATCCGACGTTAAGGGTCTCTCAATATCTTCAGATATTATGAAGACGACGGAATTCAGGGATCGACGATAACTAGGGCATTTGAAAAGGATCGTAATCCTCGACAATGAGTGGCAAAATTGTGGACACTTTTTCATTCATATTTATTTGTTTTCATTGGATTAAGAATACATAATATTACACAATATGATATTGTTGGATCATTTTTTTTTACATTCATTAAGCCCCGCCCCGCCTAAGCCAAACTATAATACTTAGATAAAAAATATTCTATCTATAAAATATCCAAAGTTATGTATGATTTATTTGCTTAACTTTAGATATTTTATAGGTAGGTGAGTACTTTTTGACTATTATCTATATCTACATTAAGAAGTAGTTTGGTAGATACTCTTACCTGATCCGCATAAAATGAGAGATAAAAATAATGGTTTACCCACTAAGTACCAGCAACTTAGTCGATGCTCATTAATTTGGTAGTGGATCGCTTTACGGTGTGGAAGTATACAGAGTACGTATATTGTAAGCGTAATAGCTACTATAATTTAAACGTTACAGTAAAATTACCAACAAAGCGGCTTATTTTTTGTAAGCGTCTTATGCCACAATCTCGTAGCTATACTTTTGTGGTAGGTACACTATTTCGGTAAACGGTAGCGATACATTGATAACGTAAAATCCTATTTTTACCATGTTTTTATTAGCTCGTATTCTTGTTTGTTCCGTACAGATTTTTTTTTGTTTATCCAAGATTTTTAACTGAATTCCCGACTAGCTAGACATTTGAAACTTTTAGAATATATCAGAACACGACGGGAATGAATTTTTTTAAATACTTTTGGCCATCTTTAAGCATAATTGAATTAATTTTCAGTTAATTCTGTTTTGTATGTTTCGAAAAAAAAAATCGTTAAAAGTAATATTTTACTACTCACTATTATTGGTTGCTAAGCGGGTCCTAGCAACTACATTATTAATATATACGTGCGTTACTATGGAAATCAATATGAAAATTCAAAATGACATTTCAGTATTCTATATATTTAGTAATATATAGAATTGTCAAGTTTATATGATTCAACAGAAAATTTAAAAACGTGGTAGGTATATAAAAAGTTCTTTTTATCTTGTAATTATTATGAAGTTAATCTTTGCTTAAAATTTTGCAAATTTATAATATTTTGGTGTGTTAGTGATATTTAATGACAAATTATTGAAAATGACTATTATAATGTGGTTGCGCTTTTTGCAGTGGACTGTAATTTTGGGATGCTTGTGGATTATGAATCTAGGGGGGGTTACACGAGAGTTGATCGAGGCACTAACTTTGGTGTTGTTTTGGCGGGCTCCGTGGTCTGGTAGCACTAGCACTCGGGTGATATTGTTTATTAGGTTACCCGTTGCGCGGCACTTAACGGTACACTTTTGAAGAAGGAAGTTGATGAATCACGAGAGGCGGTATCACGGCTTGCCAAGTGTTATACATAGAATACACAGAATTATACATAGATCAGATTAGTTCGATTGGACGACGGTCACCCTGTATCAAGTTGACCTGGTCGTGGTCTACGATAACTGATTGTTATTAAATCACGGTCTACTGATGACCTGTGATTGTTCAGTGCCTGGATGCAAAATTGTTCCTCCGTTCATCGAAGAAACCACCAATCCGACTTTCATCTTCCTTCATCCCTAAAGAACATTAAAAAGTTTTTAACGGGTATTAGTTAATAGTTATTCACTCGGCTCATAGCATCTATGACCTCAATCTAAGCAGACTAATTGAAAAATAACTTAAATTTGACCGAGCCGTGGGATTTGAACCATCCGATTACGTAGCACCAAGCCCAATGTGACTTTTTAATCTGGCGTGGTTACTTTTTGTATGTTATCTGATACCGAGAGATGTTACAACGTTTAAATATTAGATAACATTTTCACTTCAGAAAAAGTCCGTTATGGATAATAAAATATGATCATCCTCAGTGGTTTAACAACCCAGGATGGGTCCTAAACTCTTTCAAGAATTTCCCCCATATCCTGGATTGTGTATTCCATGTGTCTGTATCATTCACTCTACCATTATTGCTGACACCATCTTACCACCGAAGTTTGGGTTTGCTAGACTACTTGGTTGTCTTATCTGGCTTATTATCCAAAGAAATATTTGAAGGTTGAAGAATACCACGAATTCTCAACTGACACAGGCTCTCCGTGCTGCTGAATCGTAGAAAATACTGTCAGACGGGATACCATACTCAGTGACGAGACCTCGATGAAGACGTTTTAGTTAGGGTTTTCAATACCGGTATTTCAATACCGGTATTCCAGTCTTTTTCAATACCGAAATACCGTTTTTAAGAATCAGACAATATCGAAAATGGAAAAAAATGTACTAAAATGAACGGTTTACGAGTACTGTTTTTTTTTGGGTTACGTCGTTCGTTTGTATAATCCGTTAGTAACCTCAGCCTTAGTGGTGAATATTTCATGATGGGATAATAATTATACACTATAATGGACTTGCCTGTACCTATTTTTTAATGTTTATCTACTAAATAAAGAATAGCTTATATTATAACAATGAAGAAATATAATTTTGTTGAACAAAATTGTGTTTGGTTTACTTTTTACTGGATATAATAAACTAATAAAACATTAGGTGGAATTACCAGTGGGGCACATAAACATCTAAGAACACTTCATAATATAAATTTAATGACAGACCATTCGATGAAGAAAGCAACTAATAGTTCAACTACTAGGTATTTGTAAACATCAGTAGGTATATATATAAGTAGTATAAACTACCGTATTTATGTTATTATTTATTTGTAGATACTTCTGTTTTTTCATATATTTCTCGAATACCGGTATTAATACCGGTATTCAACAGGAAATACCGTTATTGTTATTTTCATTCGGTATTGCAATCCCTAGTTATAGATGATTAGTATTTTATTATGACTAATGTATCAGTGTAGTCAATTTTATATGTAGTATGGAGCTGTGAAAATGTCGATATGTTCTTTGTTTCCTGAATGTTTTTTTCACTCGCGGAAAACGCCTTTTTTGTTTCTCGTCGATATAAACTGTATCGGCTCAGGAGACTGACGCGTAGAATTAATGGATTGGTAATAGCCGCCTTTCGCCAAAACAGGACTAATCAAATAACTAGTTTAAATGAAAAACTTTATTATTTTTCTTCACGATGATATTGTAATGCTAGAGTGCCGATCTTTAAAGCAGTAGGTCCACATTCGAAGCTCGCATGTAGAAGTTTTTTAACATATATAATTTTGAAAATACTTCTGAGAAAATATATTATAACTAGGCTTAGGATTTTTAGGTGCTAAAAAATGAATAATGGGTACCTAAAATATGTAGATATAATTGGAAAATTTGTTATTAAAATTTCATAAAAATAAAAGCTAAAAATTTAAATAAGTACCTATTACAATAAATCATATATATTTCAACAATTTAATTTATTATTTATTCACAAACAAAAAACGCTTTATTTACAATAAAAAATAAAATAATGCTTCAAATTTTCGAAAGTACTTTGACGATTTGATCTTAGAAAATTTTTATACACGGAAAAACTTCTTTCTACTTCTACAGATGTTATTATTGCGTATGTATATGAAACTATTTCTGAAGTAGAAATAAATTGAAACATCTGAGGAATCTGACGGCTTTTCCAAAACAGCTTTAATATTCTGCAGCGATCTAGTCTTGTATTTTTTTTATTAAAAACACTATTTAATTGGTCCAAGAACATTGAAATTCTGTGTTTATGTGGAGATATGTGCTTAAACCTAGAATATGTTAAAATATGTAATTATCCAAACATATTTAAAAATAGGTGCTAACAAATAGGGCTTAAATGTTTCAAAATTGTCTGAAACAGATATTTTTGATATTTAGTTGTGGGGCCGCTCAAAAAAAAATATATTTAAATACCTAAGAATCCTAAGTCTATAACCAAAAGAAAAAATCTTTTTTGAAAAATTAAGACACCCCGCAGGAATCGAACCTGCATCTCTCGGGTTTCACGCCCATGCACATAGAACACTATGCTAAAGGCGTCATAATTAATTACGATAAATTTTAACTAATGACTCTTAATACTCTCTGAAGCGCTTTTCAAATTGAGCTACTATTGGCGATCGGCTTGTGAATTATTCGTTGAATAAAAAATAGTTAATTGAAGATTTTTTACTTTGGCTCTACAGTGGATCTAGCCCGCCCCATGAATATGTTTCGTAAGAAGTAAACACACATTGACAAAATTGGATTGAATTTACCCAGACACGGGATACGAACCCAAAACCCTCGACTTACCAAGCGGATATGTTACCGCACAGGGGAAAGAAATAATCCATTTCTATAGTTCATCAAATAGTTTAAATTATTTGTCTCAGGCATGTATTTTTACACTGCTGCATTATAGGGTTACATGTAAATTGTAGTCAAACATTTCACCGTGGCACAGTTCGCCGTGAGCTTTATTATCGGAAAGAGATGACTGTATACTATACGGTCTACAATTTTTTTAGATTCAATAAGAACATTAATTCAATTATCATAGCTGATTTTGGCAAAACTCATGAATAAGAATGAAAATCTAATCTAACCTAACAAATAATCCAGTATATCGGCTATTTTCAAAATTTGTTTGCTGCTGGCGTCCTGTAAAGTGTAGACCGATAAGAACCGTGTTTTATTTATACATGATTTTTTTATGTCAGTACTATACGACCCAAAGTGGTTGGACGGTCTTTTATACGGCCATATATTTCCGATACAATATTTCACGGTGAAATGTGGTACGGCGAACTGCATACGTAAAAGTTTCCGGACACGGCATTATAGTAGTAATCGTATGGAGAGCGTCGAGAATAGAATAATGTTTCAAATTAATGTTGGAAACAAAAACGGCAAATTCAACATTCAGAAAGTCAACAATTTATTTCTAATTTGTATATCTTCCAAGCAAAGTGTTCTAACATGTAGGTATTATTATACTAATAAAACAATACATTTGAGAATAGTTTTTTTAAATGATATACTAATAGGAAAGAAATGAGACATTTTTATTGACTTGACAACATTTAACGAGAATGGAAACTGCCCATTTTTCTCAGAACCTACATATACTTAAGAAGATCTCTTCCCATACTGGCTCGACTGATGTAGTAATAATAATATGTCAAACTAGGAATCCTGCACACTTTATTGTACACCATTTTTACAACCAGCATCATGGAAAGTTCTTCATGGGACGCTCACAACACAACTTGAACTTTTGAATGTCGCATCTTGTTTGTTACGTCACACTATAGGCCTAACAAGGGGTGTTGAGATGCGGTTTGTGGTGAAAACTGAAAAGCGTTGTTGGTTTATAATTTTTATTGCAAGATATAGCATTTTTGAATCAGCAAAATCAGCAGGTTACAAAATACACATAATTCATATGGCGTTAAATAGTTTTTTGACGATGCAAGCAGCTTAAAATTTCTAATGAAAAAACTAGAATATTATGTTGGGTTTAATTGAAAATTAATATTGCCAGCCTTTTGTACCTAATACCTTACCAATAAAATAAATGTAACACACCTAGAGTATTATTTAAGAATTTTGTACCTCTATTAATTTTTAAACTCATTTAGTGCTGACACCGCGACTGGCGCGTTTGCGTTAGTTGGCCATTAGATTTAATTAATCCATAGCTTACGGGCCGCACATAATTGTGTTTTTGCTAATTACTTTTCAAATGCAAATTAACACGTTAATTACAAAATTAATTAAAAGGGCCCTGATATTTAAATGTGGTAATTAAATATTAATTAACAGGTCAGCAGTTTAATTGAATGACGTATTAGGTATTTATTACTTGCGAGACGAAAAATATTTTTTCTTAAAAAATATTTTTTTTATCTGTTTTTGTGAAATTCGGTACCTAGTGATTTCATTCTGTTTTAAATATAATAGCGCCTGCACACGTGTATGGATTTACTTGCACCAATAGTGTGTATTTTAAACTATCGCAATAATAATTTTTTACACGTAAAAGTGCTGTCTCGCCAATACTCATAAGAGCTTATGGCTTTAAAGATTTATTCATTTAAGAGCTTTTAAATGCAATGTAAACTCGAGACATTTTTTTTTTAATTTTGAGAAAACATATCATAATTTTTCTATCAATTAGATGATTTTATCACCTTATATGTCATATTTTGTCAATGATAATAAACTTGTCAACATTGATGGTAAAGGGAAAGCAAGTGGAAATAACAATTAAATACCCAAAAAATAATATGTGAGTAGACGACAGTAATAAAATACCATTTTCCTCATAATTGGCTAGCCCCACATAAGCCCTGTAGAACTTATCAACTGTCAAATGAACCGACCGCTAACGATAGCGTAAATCTGTCGGAGCGCATATGGTACGCGGGCCATACCTTGGTGACCCCGACCCCAGAAAACATCATGCCGCACGACCGCGTCTATCCAGAGTGACCCCGTTTTATTTCCACAAACCTAAAAACTTTTTGCACCTCTGACTGACTAATGACTGGTGAAAAATTCCACTGCCGGTCGCTATTTTGTATAGATCCCGCAAAGCTTAAAACTACTTCCGTGTTTTGTTTGGATAACTGAATTTAATTATATTATGTGACGATAGAATTGTTTCTAAAATATACTGTCTATGTAAACTAAACATATCTCATGTTGTTTGGTGTAAGAATACAACATCTATTATGTTATGCAGAAGGTTGCTTTTGGCGCGTGTGTGTGATATGATTTTTTCGGGACACAGTTAAAATAATACGCAGTGTTGATATTATTGGTTTTGTGTTATAGATAACAATATGGATTGTACACGGCACTGATATAGGACAATTACATTCGTTTTTTAAGTTGAAGTTTGAGGGTTTACATTGTGATTTGAATTTACTTGAATATTACATGGAGTTGCGCGTGTGTATAGACTGCGTAGTAGGAAGATCGAAAAGCAACTGATTTGATTGACTGTCATTTCCTGTTCGTATTATTATCTATGCTATATAGATGAGCATAGATAATAATGATTCTGTTGTAGGGTTGAGTAAACTTTTACAAAACCTAGCTACAGTAAAAAAACGTATTATTATTTAGGTAATTAACTAAGTATTTTTTATTCAACGAATAATTCACAAGATTTAAGAATGTAACAATCTAATTATTGAATATACATCATTTTGAGAACACTTCTGAGAAAGTATATTAAAACCAATAGAAAAAATCTTTTTGAAAAAACTAAGACGCCCCCGCAGGAATCGAATCTGCGTCTCTGGGGTATCACGCCCACGCACATATTATGCCACTATGCTGAAGGAGTCATACTTAATTGTGACAAATTTTAACTTATGGCTTTTAATACTCACTGAAGCGCTTTCCAAATTGAGCTACTATTGGCGATCGGCTTTTGTATTTTTAAATCAAAGTAGGTATTACTTTAGTTACTAACCGACGTCACGGATCAATCCAAGATTTTTTGTTGTAACTCACTTGAACTTGCTAATAATTTTTAATTAACTATTTTTTTATTCACCGAATGATTCACAAGATTTAAGAATGTAACGTTCTAATTATTGAGCATACATAATTTTGAAAACACACACATAATTTTTTTTGTCTTATCTGAAGACAGGTTCGATTCCTGCGGGGGTGTGTTACTTTTTTCAAAAAGTATTTTTCTATTGGTTATAATATAATATTTTCTCTAAAGTGTTTTCAAAATTATGTATGTTAAATATTATTATTCCATTACACTTTACAGACGGAATATTGTGCCGACACCATGAGAATTTTAAAGTTCTCACATTTTTATCCAGACAGGAAATAAATCTAAGATCTTCCGAACGGTAGCTTATACTGAATTTATATTAATTAGGTGAAAATACCCTCTTACCCGTAAATAATTCACTTAATAGGGAGACTTTGTCGATACACAGTGCTAGTACCCAGTAATAAAATAGCGTATCCGGAAATTTGTACGTAAACAGTTCAACGTAGAACACTTATTCGTGTGCCGCAGTACGTGAAACATGAGTTCGTGCAACATTTAATCAAATGACGAGTTCTTCGTTGAACATTTCACCGTGGAATACATTTCACCGTGGAATGCGTATTCTACAACATGTGGCGCTGGTTTGCAGTTCCAATTAGATTCAATACGAATTTTATGAGATGTCTTTATTGGTTTTAAATAATTTAATGTTGAAACTACATACATATAATTACAATATGAAACTATTTCTAATTAGTTACCTACTTATTTTCTTCCGTCTTTCCCATATACTCCGATGGTTTAAGTGTTATAATTTTACATGATTATTATACGTTACCAAAATAGCATTATTTTCTTCAAAATTGTAAGTAAATAATATTATATTTCTTTACCTTCGTAAAAGAAGTGGTTATGTCGATATGTAATTTTTTCCAGTACAAACGATTCTTGAATGCCTTTCAAAGTCATTAATTGATAATATAAATAATAATATGCACGATAGATTTTTATGTTGTTTTTAATACAAGTAAATAATTTGGAAAAGACCAAAAAATAAAGCAATTTTTGAACATTTTTAGGAACTTTTCAACACTTAACTTAGTATTGGCAAATTTTGATATTGGCACTTATTTTACCAAGATCCAGATTTATAATTCCTTGTATAATATAGATATTATCGTGTAAGTATTAATAATTGATGATTTTTATAAGTACTTAATATTATGAAGTGCACTTAATGGTAACTATAAAAACAGCTATTTATTGGTTGGAATTAGGAAAACATTTTATTAGGTAGTTAATTAAAATAAAACACAAAAATAAGTAGTTAGTGTTTATTCCACAATTCACACATGGATATTATAGGTTAACCTATAATCCTGAGATATTGGTATCATTTCAGTACCGTTTATTATATATTGTACTTATAAGTAATAAGTAAAACTAATAATACACCCATGGTGGCTGAGTTGGTAAAGTGGTCGTCTATCAAGAAGTGGGATCGATCAATCCAGCGTAAAGACCCAATGTGTCGTGCAGTGGCGCAACCAGGGGGGGGGGGGGGGGGGCAATGGGGCCCTGGCACCCCCCAGAAATGAAAATTATCAGAATGATTTTAAACATTTAAATTGAAAGCCAATAAACTATACCTTTGGGCTTAGACAAATAAAGACACAAAAAATGATTTGTAATAATTCTTCAGCACCCTTTTTAGAAAAATTTCGTAGATTTTAATTTTTAACACAAAAATTTCGAAACACTAATGTCAGGTTTTTTTAGAAACACAATCCCTAATGGAAATGTCAAAAATTCTCGATGTCCACCCGAATTCCGGAGTAGTGTCGGTCATGGCTGGGGAGGGCTGACAGAGCTCTAGCCTGGGGGCCCGGGCTGTGGGGGGCCCGGCGTGTCGGGTTGACCAGATAAGTGAGATAAACACACATCATAAATTAGCTTTAATAGTAAAAAAAGTATACTTCATGGTCATGAACATTTTCAATTACTTATATAACTGTGCAATATAGTTTTTGATTATAATGTGTCGATACTCGACAGCTCCATTATTAAAGTAGATGTATTAAAAATTGCCAATAATTCACTGTATAAGTACCCTTAATTTGAACTAAAACACAATTTGAAGAACGTTAATGTAGTGTTTCACACTGCCTTTAATCTAATATCGTACCCTGAGGGCCCGTTTCAGGATGTGGGGACCATGGTGTAGGTACACCGAGCGCAATAGACAAAAGACCGATAAACGAGAAATTAGGCTGTGAAGAAGAAATAGATCCTATGGGACTAATTTACATTTTCCTCCTTGCCCCCCCCCAATATTAAATCCTGGGTGCGCCACTGGTGTCGTGTCAAGTGATTATTTCTAGTGTGTCAATCAATATATAGAATGTTACATTCTCAAATCTAGGGTCTTATTGGTTGAAAAAAAATGGTTTATTATAATTTTTATAATACCTATGTATTTATTTAATAATACATTCAGTTTACTGTGGGAAACATGTCCTAAATATAATTAAAAAACCAATAACGAAATGTAGTACTTAAGTGTTTTGAAATGATGCATTACCTAATTACAAATCCGTTTTATTTTGGTGGAATCTAGTAAGTGACACTGACTAAAGTCTAAACTAAACAATACATTCATTCAAGACAAATGTGTCCAGATGGTAGATTTTTTTTTGTATTATGGTCAATTTATTGGGCTGGCCCTTTCTCGAGAGTTCCCTTGTTCATTATTGTGTGCACAAAAAAGACCGTTTTAGAAATAAATATTATTAAAAAAAAAACATTATTATGTACGATATGGTTGTAATTATAATATACTTATCTACCTATTTTCTGCTGTGTCCCTTGTATTATAATAGTTTTATTACGTACTTTTAAGTAAGTATTATATTTTTACATGAATATTTAAAATTTCATTATATATTGTAAATAAATAATATTATATTATGTTACTATGTTTATTGGTATTATGTATTGATAATGGGAGCTATTTATAAGTAATAACCATATACATAGTATATTTGTCTATGGTAATACCTACGTAATGCACATTAATGGTATTAACTATCAAGTTTAGTATTGATGAGAAAATATTAAGTATATCATTAATTTAAATACATATAACACAACAATACTATTTAGGTAAGTACCTAATGTTTATTTCGCAATTTAGACAGGTATATAAATATATATGTACAGATAAGTTAACTGAAATTACAAATATACCTAATGCTAATTTAAATCTATTTCCGTTTTATCTATGAACGTACATTTTATATTATTTTTATAATAACTTAACTTGTGTACTCCATCATAATGCAGGAAATTAAGAAGGCATCAGAAGTGTAGATAGATAAAGATTGTCATGGCTACGGAACCAACGTGCGTTTCAAAACATACATTCTTGAAATTGACTACAATGTTCTTATAGCTATTTACCACGTGATAAATAATATGTTATTTACATTACGTAAGTATCATAATATGTTTTAATTTGTTAACTGTCAATTCATGGTGGAACTGCATTTTTGTTATATTATTTCTGTCGCTTTGGAATTTGTTTGATAAATATTGTTTTAAAAAAATGTACTCAGTTGAAAATGTCCCTCTGAGGCGGACGAAACAGGTCCTAATTAAAAGTGGAATAACTACTACAAAAAATGCGTTTTATTAAATTAAAACAACAATATCATAATATGCATTAAAGTTTCTAACATAAATGAAACGCGCATTCAATATTGGCAATATTCGAAGACACTAAACGGGCTTAGTATTTCTTGCGTTGCTGGCTTCAAATTCTGGGTCGATGGTGACTGGCTTTAGCATTTCTATCTTAATAATCAGTTCTGTGGTATGGCCTATAGATATTTAAAATGCACTATTATGCAACTGTAACAAAAGTAACCTATAACGTAAGCGTATTAAACATTACATATTATTTATAAATCATGTATGTGTAAATACTTAGTAAACAGAATACAGTATGTACCTGGCTAAATAATTAACATTTTTGCTCCAAAGCGCAATACATTGAGCTGCATTGAATAGAAATTATATTAATAAATAAACGGCACTGTTCGGTTATACGGAATACAGCGGAAAACGCATTTTGAAAATAGCCGATAAACTGGATTATTTGTTAGGTTAACCTAACCAAACCTAACCTAAACTAACCCAAACTAACAAATAATCCAGTTTATCGCCTATTTTCAAAATGCGTTTTCCGCTGTATTCCGTATAACCGAACAGTACCAAATAAACTTTTTACGAAGAATGTTGTCACTTGTTAGCCATTCACCAAACCCATTGGGTCTTTACGCTGCATTAACACACAATGGTTTCAAATGTTTTAATTAGATTATTATAATCTGAGTGGCCTAATTGAATTAAAACTTATTGTAAGTAGGTATTATTGAAAATACAAAGATGGCAATACCTAATTTATTTAAAAAATAAATGTTTTTACCTAGGTATATATATTTAATTCATTTAGGATATTATTGATCTTTATAATATATAAAGTAAGTACTTAAGTATCTTAATATATATATGTATTATACAAAAAATATAAAAATAATAATACTTAATTAATATTATATAAACTAGATAATAAGTAGATAATACAATCATAGATATAATCATAGGTTATACATTAGATATAGTCAATTCACTGTCATTTACTTTTTTTGTTTGTAAGAAATAAAAAGGTTTTTATATTTATACATATATGTATAAAGTACGCGTACCTATCAACATATCCTAAATATAATTAAAAAATCTTGAAATAAATCAATTACAAATCCGTTGTATTTTGCAGTTTATTGTGTAGGTAGGTTCTTTAACTTTCACGTGCTTCTAGTGCACAAAAAACATTTGGCCACTGTAACATACCTAATATCCGGAGTTCTGATCAAATCTAAAAATTAATAAGTATTAATAAAAAGTCAACATTATTACGTACCTACCTTACTTTAACAAAAATAACCTATAATGAAACGGAGTGTATTATACGAGTGTAGAATAGGTAATTAATATTTTTTCTGCAATCCGGAACATAAATTGGCTCCATAGAATGGAGATTATATTAACAGACTTTTTACGAATAACGGTTGTTACTTGTTAGCCAATCTTGGTCTCTCGTTGGATTAACACACATTTAAAAAACAACATGTATTTTTTATTAAGTCACAGGATTGAACCCACTTTCTATATGGAACCGCTCTGCCAAGTCGGATACCATGGCTGTATTATCAGGATATGCAAAAGTTAAAGTACCTACGTAGTAGTACCTATGTTTAAAGTTGCAAAGATCAATCATATCCAAAATGAATTCAATAAATGCAGTCATCTATATAAGTAGGTATATTTATTTTTAAATTAAAGTATGCAGCTATTAACACGTTCGTATTTTCAATAATATCCATTTACAAAAAGTTTCAAATCAACATTGTCCATAATATTATTTTAAATAATAATAAGAACACACATTTTCTATAATACTATAATAAATTTTCATCATATTTGGTAGTTAATTAAAATAAAACGCAATAAGCCACAATAGACACATTTAAAAAAACAACGTGTATTTTTGTATATCCGCGGGATCGAACTAACCCACTCTTCATAAACGACCGCTCCCCCAACTCGGGCACATCTATTTAAAAGTAAAGTAGGTACTACGTACTTATCTATAAAAATCAATAATATCCTAATTGAATTAAACAACAGCATTTACATATACCTATGTACCTATATACATTTATTTTTTAAATTAAAAAAGGTAGGTATTGCCATCTTTTTATTTTCAATAATGCATACTTACAAAAGGTTTCAAATCAACTAGTCCATTGTCCACACCAAAACAACAAAATATTGCTATTTCTGTAAGTTGCAATATTAATGTCTAAATAAAACACTTAAAAATACGTAATAAAACCATCGTAATACAAGAAACACACATTAGAAAATAGGTAGGTAAGTAGATTATAAATACAATCACATCGTATAGGTATATTATTTATGTAGTTTCAACATTAAATTATTTAAAACCAATAAAGACATCTCATAAAATTCGTATTGAATCTAATTGGAAGAGCAAACTAGCGCCACATGTTGTAGAATACGTATTCCACGGTGAAATGTATTCCACGGTGAAATGTTCAACGAAGAACTCGTCATTTGATTAAATGTTGCACGAACTCATGTTTCACGTACTGCGGCACACGAATAAGTGTTCCACGAAGAACTGCATACGTACAAATTTCATGTAACCATAAAATAGACACTCATAGATGCTGTGCTACGGTCGCCATTTTGGAAAATGGTGGATGGTTTTTAGTTTCTCAGCAATATCTTATTAACTTGTAGAGATATAGAAGTAAAAGTGAAGGAATATTTAAAAATACATATTAATATTTTAAATTAGAAGTTTTTGGTTTACTGGGCATAAGTGCTATGCATAATATGCAAAACTCAGTGGCGAAGGGTAGAGGTAGGCTGTTAAGATCCGCCATAAATAGTGCACATTAAACTTTGTCAGTCATACGTATTTGTTTTCATTGAAATAATACTTCAATTTTCAGATGGTGTTGGTTAGTTTTTAAAATTCAATTAAACCCTCCGAAATCGAGCCATAATAGATAATAGCCAAAAAATACTTGTCCATCTATAAAATATCTAAAATTATGCTAATAAATCGTACATAAATTTGGATATTTTCTTCTTTCTTTTGCCATATCCGCCCCTTAACTGGAGCATATGGACACCACGCGGCGCCTCCAAGAATCCCTGTCGCTCGCCAGTCTTCTTGCTTCGTTCCAGGTCAAACCAGCATCCTGTAGCTCCGCCATATACACTCTGTAGATTGTATTTAGCGGCCTTCCAGGACGCCGGAATCCGGTCGGCTTGAAGAACAGGCAAGCCAGGTTGAAGTTCTCTTCTGGCATCCGCAGCACGTGGCCGAGCCAGGTCTAACGTCGCCTCTTCACTTTCAGCGTGATGAGAGGCTGCTTGGTACGTTCTCTTATCTCCTCGTTGCTCCTAAAGTCATACCACCGCACACCCAGTATTCGTCGCAAACATCTGTTTTCGAAGCTCAGTATACGGTTGCTTTGAGCCTTCGTAAGGTGCAATGATTCGCTACCGTAAAGCAGCACCGTCAGAATGCAAGCGTCGAATAGGCGGCATTTGGTTTTGACCGAGTACAATCGTGAGTCCCAGACATTCCGCATCGAGTTGAATGTTGCTCCAGCCATTCCCATTCGGATAGCGAGCTCTTTCTGCAAAATGCCATCTCCCGTAATGTGTACCCCCAGGTACTTGAAGCTGTCGACGCTCTCGATGTTTTGTCCCTCGCTAATCAGAGGGAAATCTAGATCAGGACAGGTGCTATTGCACAAGACGTTGGTTTTCTTCGCGTTGATTTTCAAACCAACGCGAGAGGAGTTGTTATGCAACCTGTCGATTGTCTCTTGAATGCCCTCGATTGAGTTGTCGAATAGGACAGCGTCATCGGCGTATTCTAGGTCGCATAGCTTCACCGTGGGGGTAACAGGTATGCCTCGGTCGGGTGGTATTGACTTCCGTAGTATGAAGTCAAAGAGAATGATGAAGAGAAACGGTGCAAGGACACAACCCTGTCTGACTCCGGTCGTGACCCCGAACCATTCCGTGACAGTGTCTCCAATTCTGACACAGCATTCGCTATTCTCGTGCAGGCTTTTGATTATGACAATGATCTTGGGAGGGATCCCGTATGCTCCCAGTATCGTCCAGAGGGAGGGGCGGTGCGGACTGTCGAAAGCCTTCTCATAATCCACAAAGCAGCAGGCCATCGGACTGTTCAGGTCATGGCTCTGCTGGAGAAGACATCGAAGGTTGTGGATTTGGTCTGCACACGCTCGACCAGGTAGAAACCCGGCTTGGTTTTTCCTGAGGACGTGCATTATTGGGTCCCTTATTCTCATCAATAGGATGTTTGCCAAAATCTTTCCCGGAACACTGAGTAGCGTAATGCCTCGGTAATTGTCGCAGCTTAGAGGGTCACCTTTTTTGTGAAGTGTGATGATTTCACCGTTCACCCAGTCCCTTGGACAGCACTCTTCTTTCCACACCTTTGTCATAAAATGAAACATAGGGTGCAGGATTGCGCTCAGGCTGTACTTGAGGAATTCAGGATGAATCCCGTCTCCCCCCGGTGCCTTTCCGTTCTTGAGCCTTTTCACAGCCGATTTTATCTCGGTGAGCGTGGGCGGGCAATCGGAAATGTCGGTCGCTCGGGGAATGTCCAAAAGTAAAGCTTCCGCAGATATGTCAAAGGGATCCAAAGGGGGTGGGCGGTTCAGCACTCCGCAGAAATGATTCTTCCAAATCTTCTTGACACATTCTGCGTCAGACTCTATTGCTCCACTGGGACCACGAATGGGTCCGGGAGTCGGTGGTCGCCTGCCGCAGACTTCATGGGTGATTCAGAAGAGTTTCCTGGTGTCATTTTTGCTTGCTGCCTCCTCTGCCGCTTCAATTTGCCGGTTCATAAAATTGCGCTTGTCCAACCGCACGGATCATTTGACTACCCTGTCTTGGGTTTGGTAGTCAGTCCGGCGGTCCTCGGTTTGGTCGGGGTCCGTCTCTCAGGGCTTTCAGCCTGGCTCGTTATCCAATTTCAGCCCACGTTTCGTCAGACATCCACTTTGGCTGCTCACTCCTTCTGGTACCAAGGATGGTACGGGCGGACGACACAATCGCACTCTTTATGAGGCTCCAGTCCACCTCAATGAGGTCGGATTCAGATGTGTGCCGCTCGTAGATACGATCTACACTATCTTGTACAGCAGTTTCGAAGTCGATCCGAATTCTGCGGCGTCGGAGCTTCTCAATGTCAATTTGTTCGCGCTTTGGAGGCCTCGCCTGGCGACTGAGTTTTACTCGGATGTTTCCAATGAGTAACTCATGATCGCTATGGATATCGGCGCCTCTGTAAGTACGTACGTCGAGAAGTTCCTTTCGGTGCTTCAACCTGTACAAGAAGTGGTCAATCTGCGTCCTAGAGCGTCCATCAGGAGACGTTCACGTATATTTGTGAATATCTTTGTGGGGAAAAACAGTGCCTCCGATGGCGAGCTTGTTCAGAGTGGCAAACTCTACGAGCCTCTCACCATTATCGTTGGGGTCACCGAGGCCGTGTCGTCCCATCACCGTAGGGCCAAGCACCGGGTCTGCTCCTACTCTCGCATTATAATCCCCCATTACAATCACGCGGTCTCTTCGGGGGATGGCGGAGACTGCCGCGTGGAGAGAATCGTAGAAGGCATCCTTTATCTGCGCGTTGGCATCCTCAATGGGGGCGTAGCACTGAAAGATGGTCAAGGAGCTATCTGGCGTCTTGAAGGAAGCACGTATCAGTCTCTCCGAGATTGGTTCCCATTTCACGAGGCAACGGGCCGCTCTCTTTGACATCAATACTGCCACTCCCTGGCGATGATATTGCTCCTGACCTGAGTAGACAATAGAGTAACCCTCAATCAACTTTCTCCCGGCTCCTTTCCAGCGCACTTAGCTCAACCATAGGATGTCCACACCGTAGGTGCGCATGATGCGTGTGGCGTGCAGGTCCTTTCCGGGGGTACGCAGGGTGCGAACATTATATGTCCCAATGCGCATACTCGAGTTGTTAGAGAGGATTACTCTACCTGTTTCATTGTCCATTTCCATGCAAGGTCGTCGTTTTACAGAGCCGGTTGTCGTCCGAGGCTGCTGTGTAGGTGTTGTTTTAATCTGTTTCGTTTAAGGAGGCAAGGTGATTTTATGGATAGAATAATATTTTAAATTATTTTAGTTTGGTTTAGATAGGGCTGAAACAAATGAACTAATAATACGTGTAATATGTATTTTTAATTCAACGAAAACAAATAAATATTATTGAAAAGGTTTGCGCAATTTTGTCGTATCACCCAAAATATACCAAAACTATTATGTTTTGGCTTAGGCAGGGTTCAATTGATTTTTAAAAACTGATTGACACCATCTGTAAATTGTAGGCTTAGTTCAATAAAAACAGATATGTATGACTAACAAGGTTTAATATGCACTATTTATGGTGGATCTTAACAGCCTACCTCTACCCTTAGCTACTGGCAAAGCCTCCTATTTGTAATATTTGACTGGATTGTTTATTATAACAGTAAGTAGTTACATTAGAGTAGGGTCATTTTTAGTTTCCTGAAGTCGCAAAAAAAACTATATAGGAAGAATCAGATTGTGATCTATATAATATATAAGTGGACCGCAATTTTATCAGACCCGAAACTGTCTAATTAACATTTAATTAAGAATATTAATACTATCGACCGAAGGTACTTGTTGGAAATTGAATTTAAATTCTAATGGATTTAAGTTTTGTACTACTCATTCCATTTGAGTCGTTTTTTGCGACCCGGTTTTCGCCTTTAGGCATCTTCAGGCACTATGTACACTCATCATAAGGCAAAATATAAACTGACAACGAATACAATTAACTCTAACTTATATAACACATCAATACAATAAAGTAGGTAAAAACTTTATCAACTACCTATTAAGGGTCGTATGCTTGAGATTCCCAAAAACCTTATAGGCTATATACTGCACGTTTGTATGCATGAGTACAAACGTAATTCGTTGTTTAGTGACGTCATCATGTGTCATGGTGTCCGTATAATGGCAATCTTATAAAATTTCATTCCCCGATCAATAATTCAAAATTTTGAAATTGTAAATGTGTCTGAAAGTGTGCGAACGGTACCATATAAATTTAATAATTATAAATGAATAAATATTATGAACTTTAAATAATTTATCAGTTATTTTATCACATTTATTTTATAATTCTACTGTACTAAAGGATAAGGTATTGCCAGTAAACATTTCCATTTGGTGGCAATACTGAATACATACATATTATTATGACTAACTTCACTTCAATTATGAGATGTCAAAACAGAATAAGAATAAATGACAGAAATGCAAATGGATTTAGATAATAATATGTAATGATCTCTGTATAATATTATCATTTATACCAATCACTGTATGACACTAATGATGTATCCAGTGTATTTGAGAGTTGTGCCTTGTTTATTACAGTTATCTTTCAATAATTAACTAGGTAGGTAGGTACCATAATATTTTGAAGAATGCAGAATGCTTCCAATTGCATATTTTAATGCCAGATTCAGCAGTAGGTACCTATTTTTGCGGTCGTTTAGCGGAGATCATTTATCGTAATCTTACGTAAATCCATCTTCTCTCTCCATGAGAAATATTGCACTTTATAAGCGAAATAGGTACGAGGCATTGTATCAGTTACCTACTAAAATGACATTTGAAAGTGACAGATTAAGCAGCCATTTTGAATGGCGTGTGACGTCAGATTGCTTACGTCGCAAACAGTGCTATACGCTGTATGATGGAAAATCGGTAAAATAGCTTATAAAAAATTTGGGAATCTTATACATACGGCCCTAAGTCAATAAAAAAATATAACAAACAAATTATGAATAGTTGAAGTGTTTGTAAAAAAACCCCTACCTTCTCAATAATACTACACTCGATAAGTATAAGTATATAAACCGTCAAAACCTAATAATATATCATTAGTAATTATAAACAGTTTGTGGATTTGTTATATTTAAAAATTATTATTATTAAAAAATAATATTATAAAAAAGTAGGTATCATGTAAGAATATTATTTCATATAGTGTATTTATGCTTTTTGGTGAGTGTAAATAGTGCCTAAAGATGCCGAAAGGAGAAATCCAGGTTGCAAAAAACGACTCAAATGGAATAGTACAAAACTTAAATCCATTAGAAATTTATTTATAGCTTGAAAAATCATTTTTTTGCATAACTTGTTTGGGGTGTAACCAGAGCTGAAAACAGAGCTGACTAACATCCACTTCATAAATTTTTCATCATACAAATTTCATTGACATGTTAAGATGAAGCTGGGAATTAACGCTGTGGCTCTATTGGGATTTTAGGACGTGTAAGATAATGACATTAAACTTCTATGCTAACTGTTGAATCACTTTTTATATTCGACGAAAGGTTGTGGTCGGGAAGAATTTTTGGCAAAAAACTTATTTTAAATACACCACCAGAATGAATTAATATTTTTTCAAAGCCATAGCAATAGTTTTTGTATTGATATGAGATTCATATAATATTACAATACAACATAACTGAAGTAGATTGATTTTCATTTTCAATTGATTCCATATGAAGAGACTGTTATATTTTGCTGTTCATTTTATAATAATATAAGCAGGCGTATCGATTGCCACATTTGAGGTTTTGCTATTTGGCTTGATAGCCGAGGATCTAGAGCTCAATATGGGATAAGAAATTAATAAAAAGTAAGTAAAAAAACACATTTTTCCACTTAACGATTCGTTCCTTGAACGGATTTCCTACGGCGGATATAAGCAATCGTCATTTCTTTTTGCGTTATTGTGTTCGTGACAGGATATACAATAAAGATACTACAAAACTGAGGATTAACAGTGGACGAGAAAACAACAAAAATGATTGTTACGTTAGCTTATTCTGTTAGAACAGTGTTTGCTAAACTTTTTTTAGGTACCCGATGACACACTAGAACAGGGGTGGCGAACCTATGGCACGCGAGATGATTTTGCACGGCACGTGAATGTTTTATCTTGAAGAGAGAAAAAAACCAATAATAATTTACAAAAAAGTTTTAAAAATAAATATTATTATACTTACTCACATATACCTACGTAATATAAAAAATAATGACGACGCGGTTTTCCTTCGGTTTTTAATATTATCTTTCCTCTACATATCTTATCTCCTAAAAAAACGCGAAAAATTGTGCAACCGGCGGCCCGCGGCGAAATCTTTCACCTAAAAAACGTTCTCAAAGTTTGTAACATAAATTTCTTCATTTTTTCTCCATGAAAAACAGCTTGGCACGTCAGACAGCCGAAAAATATTTTTTGGGAAATTTTGGCACGCGTATGTAAAAAGGTTCGCCAACCCTGCACCAGAAAGAGGAATTTGTTTCGTGGTAAAAATCATTAAAAAATTAATATAATTTAATATTATAGTGAACAAAAAAATCTAGCTCAGAAAATAAGGCTCTGTGCATAGGATCGTTTTTAAAGTCCATTATATTGTCACTTCAATAGGTACTACAACTAGATAACTCTGATTTGGTTAATGCTCTGAAAATGAAATTTAAGCTTTACTCGATTAACATAAATCTAGGCTATAATTATTATTTAAAATAATAATGGAACATTGTGCTTGTCTAATTGGGAACAATTAAATAATGTTCAATTGTATGAAAAAATATTGTAGATAATATCTTTATTATATTATTATTTATTTAGTGCATTTATGGTTTTAAAGTTATCTAATATTTTTTAACACAAAATTAATACAGTTGCCATTAAATTCTGACTTATCTATTTGTATTATTTTGTAGAGAGGGAGATGTAGGATTATTATGTTCAATAGCTATCTCAAAAACAACGAAAATCAAGTTGTCTAGTTGTAGTAAAATTAAGGTGACAATATTTTCTTCCACTGTTAATGTAAGGTGTGAATAGGAGTTAGCAATGCAGAATTAATATATCAATACCGGTAGTAATAGCGGTATTCGTCAAACAATATTATAGTAAAAAAAGAAGTAAGTACCCATCAATAAATATTAAATATAGCTATTAATATCTATTAAAACACATTTTATAGCAACCTAAAGAACCTACCTACATATAATATGTATAGATCATAATATTTTATAAATGATAATTTCAAAGATTTCAAAATTTCAAGAGTCAAAGGTAGAGGAAAATTTCTCTCAAATTCAACGTTTGTTGGGTGTACTATCAACGTTGGATTAATAGTTATAGAATAATTATTGGAAATATTTGCAACAAATGTTTTCTTTTTCAAAATATGTTAATTCATCGCGACAATTATATAAGTACATTTGACGGATTTTGTTTTATTATTATTTAATTTTTGTTGGTTTCAGTTTTTTTTATATTTGCGTTTTGGCAGCATTATTCTTATACACTAAATTTAATATACAATAGTAGTAAGTAATGAAAAAATTACATTAAATTCGTGTATGCTTTCTTAATACCGAAAAAACCGGTATTTTTGGATTTTTGAAACCGGTATTTCGGTATCAATAAATAATTTAATACCGGTTTCAAAATACCGGCTTCGAAATACCGGTTTTGCAATCCCTAGGTGTGAACTGTCGTCACAATAGTGAAAGATTTGATGACCCGCTCGTTCATATTATAAAAATGGAAAATACTTAAAAACTTATGCAGAGAGGTTTTCTATTATTATTTGCATATCTGATAAAATTTTAATTTTGTCTGAAGAAGCGTGCGGGAAGCAATCAAGTTGTGAGTTTTAACTTTTCTGCTCTACAGTTATAAATTGTCGGCGAAAGATTACAATGCGTCGATCATTGTGTACGTGTGACGTCTCTCTTATATAAATATACTGTAATAAAAATACTAACAGATTCACGTGGTGCCCGCGTATTCCCGAAACTGTCAAACTTAGCAGCTCTCTATTATGAGGACAGCGCAACGCGCTTCTGTCCATTACCAAGGCCTACCGCTCAACTTCAAATGACGCGCTCCCGGTCCTGGCCGGCATTCTCCTACTTGACCTGCATATACAGGTCAGCGGCGCATCAATGATGCTCAATCAATGAAGGCGAGTAGGCCGTTGTTGGTGACTTTCACCTTGCTCCGCCTCCTCGGTATGCTGCTGAAAAAGTCACCTCCCTGAAGCGAATAATACGTCTTATGACGCTTGATGCGGCGTGGAAGACCTGGCAGCAAAAGTGGGACAAATCAACCAAGGGCCGGCACACATACATTTTTTTAGCAGATATAAAGTGGCGAATGAAGATAACCAAATATCTGACTCCTGATCATCACACCAGTCAATTTGTGACTGGACATGGTGGTTTTGCTGGCAAGCCCTTTGAGCTTGGACTTGCAAGCCGTCCGACATGTCCATGCGGAGGGGAAATACAGAATGCCAACCACATCCTATAGGAATGTCTGAGTATGTGCTCCTAACGAGAGGAAATGCTCAAGTCGGTCCAACCAGCTGTTGGGTCCATCGACCAGTCCGTCTTGGTTGCTATTAAGGCCAATTGTCTCGCTTTTAAATAATTTGCGATGTCTTACTGCGGGCGTGAAGATCGATTCACATCATTTTTGCTGTCCTACATTTTCTTTGCTGTATACACAACGTAACTTCATTTTATTTTCGTAATTTCCATGTGCTTTTCTCTTCCTGGTACTTTGCATTAAAATAAACTCGTTAACTTCAGTCAGAGCTCACTTTAAGCGTTGTAACCTAAGGCTTGGGCATCTTCTCCCAGGACACTCCCAGTCCAATTGTTTCAGATGCTTCACATCACCAATTGTAGGGCCCCGCGATGCGCTCGATTAAGATTGACTGTGGTGTGGGGCGGGTTTCGGTGGAGGGCGCTTTACTTCAATGTAGTTGTCTTCTTTCGCGGCATACCTGCAACCACTCGCGGTTCACAGTTTTGCTGACACTGTGTTGGAATACAAACAAATCTTACGGCGACGCCTTCAGCATGTTAATTTTTTAAATCGCCTATTTTTGTTGACATCACGTTGCAGTTAAATATTAAGTAATTTATGTTATAAATTTTATAATTTTATAAATGTGGTTGAATATCTTCAAATCGGTGTTTATATGCTTCAATTCGGTAACCGGACAAAACAGAATATACTATAACAGAACACAAAGAAACTGAACGGTGACAAAACAGAACATGAAGAAACAGAACAGCCAGTGGAAAAATAAAACATTCATTTTTGTCGTACTTATCTAATTATTAATGAAACAATTATATATAAATATTTCATATAAGTATATAATTACTGCATGATGGCCATTCGGCATATTACATTTATTGTATTGATTGAGACGAAATATACATACATAGCTTGCCGGCAATACCGAGTAGAGTCCTGTTTAATTGAGGGTTTCCAGCAATTAGGACTGCAGAAATAATATAATTTGATCAAAAGTGAAAAAAAAGCTGTCACTTTTATTTTAAGTATGATTTTTCGTCTGGATTCGGGATGTGGCGGTGAACAAATTACACACCGGAATTGTTTTGGAAACGGCAAGGTATATTTAAGCTAATATTATATATAATAGTTACATTTTTAATAATTTATTTTACGGAGAACGAAATGCGCGTGTTTACTGCTTGGCTGTTGCAGCATATTACCCGCCATCTTGTGTTTCGCTTTCAACGAGAGCCGTTTTCGAAAAACGGCGACGTTGCAATATTTTCAACGGTCATAATCTACGGCATTGCCGGCTCGGCTCTATTATTATTATTTATTTTTGTAATCAGCGCTTTACTATTTGTTGGATTTGATACCGACTCGGGCCTCTCCAGATACATAGAGACATCCCCAAATGGGGACCATACGGGGGTGTAACAGTACACTATAATATAGAAATATGACAATTTCAATATTGAATGTTATATTTTTCCTGAAATAATGTCATAGTTCTGTTTATTGTTGTTTTGTTTCTTCGTGTTCTGTTTTTTTTCGTCACACGGCAAAACACACTCTGATTTTTCTCAAACGCGGTAAAAGAAGTAGGTATAACTTCTAACGCGCGTACATAAGTACACACACCGATTTTTCATGGAACCCTTCAATTGGTATTGATATTAGCTATCTTGAAAAAAATAGTGAATAAGTAAATAAATATAAATTTTTACAATCCACATAGTTATGGTAACTATGTAAGAGATGCAAATGTGAATTGTGAGCCCCATTCAATTTTTCTACTGGAACCGATTTTTTTAAATGCAGCTTTGATTAGCCCTGGTACTAAACGTCGGCGATAATTGTGGCAACCTTTTCTGGTGACGAAATATACGTTATGGCCAATTCACATGCTCTTAAAGGCTGTGCTATACAGATTTGTTTATTTATTACATTTGTATCATCATTGCACCATAAAATATTATATTATATGTAGAAAGTAAACAAACCTCCTGCTTGCATTTATTTTCCAATTGTATAATATGTAATTATTGTTGAAAGAGTTAAAGTTATTCTTCACCACAATACTAATATAACGATGATAGAATTTCCTGAAAAGCGATACAATTTTCCTCAGGGACGTATATTGAGGTACACATTGTATATTATATAATTTTGTACATATATACCTAGCCATCGTTTCATAGCTGCTTATTGCAAAGGATATCAGGCGTTATATTGCTTTGTTCATTTAACAATCCTCACAAAGGATGCAGGGTACGGTAGCCATTATTTGCTCACGGAAAATAAAAAGTTAATAAAAATAAAAGAAATGCAAATATGTATATTTACCTTCCTCTAATTAAGCTTTCGGCAGAGGCAACACACATTTCAAAAGAAAATAACGTTCATTATTTGGTGAGATTTGATAGCGATTATACGGTACTTTTTATTACTGGATATCTAGGTACCTAGTATTATTGACGTAGCATATAACAATCAGTAAGTGATGTACACTAATGTATTATTAATTGTACCTAACGGTTGGGATTTCAAAAAATATATAAAATCGCCATTTTTTAAACTATCATAATAGTAATATAGGTGATGGTATACATAGTTGAGAAAACAAAATGACCGTGGAAGAAAACCCTAAATAGTACTTTTCTGGTCAATTCTACGGTATCTTGTGTGAAGAAATTCACGGAGAAGAAAATCATTGGCCTATTTTATACTTTTCACCCAGGTTGGCCGCGCGGCTTAAGCATCGGCCTATAGCGTCGTGGGTCCCAGGTTCGAATCCTGGGTCTAACAAGTACACATATTGTTTTTTTTAATTTGTGTATGAATCAGAGTACGGACATGATAGGTTGAGCAAGTGGCTGACATCTGTATAAACCTCCTCTCTGTGGAGGCCCATATGATCTTGTTAGGATCGGACATGGTCGAATAATAATAATAAATTATACTTAACAATTGTAGAAGTATTTAATCTAATAAACCGTGCACGTGTTTTTGTTATTAATTAAATAAGAGCTCCAAATGGAAGATTTTACGAACCGGAGCGCTCAATAATTTTCCTAAAATATTTACATATTTATCTAAACTTGTGGCATGCTAGATTAGGGCAAAATGTTGTCGACGCCGCAAATGAAAATAGAGGTTTACGTCACTTTTTTACAATCTAAACATTTTTTAAATATACTAAGTAAATTAATATTATTATCTTTTAATAGTTCACAAAACGTAATGCAATATATAATTTTTCCATGAGACACTCATAATCTCGGGGATTTCACAGACCGGAGATGTGCTCCTGTGCATTCTCGGCCATTTCGAGCACTGAATTAAATACACTAACATCAGTAGGGTTTCAATATATAGGTACTTATATAATATAACTGTTTAAACACTAAAGTAAAAGGGGTACAAATTTAAAATCACTACTTTTCACGGCTGATAAGAGAAGACCGAGTTTTGGAACATCATGGATTAATTAAATTAGTAACCATTCAATTGGTTTAACTTAAGTCAAGTACTTTTAAGTCTATTTCAGTTTCTACTTAAGTCTCTGTTTATTGAAGGTCAAACATATTTTTTTTCTAGTCTCCTAACCGTTTGCATAGGTACCTATATATATATATATATATTTTTTTTTTTTTTATTCATTCAACTCCCTAATTAATTTAAATAATAAACATACATAATTTAATTAAATAGTCAAAAACAATGTGCAATATCGTCACCTTACTATTAAAACCTCGTAGGTCTGTTTGAGAAAAATGTTGGGAGGAAGGAAAAAACGTAATAAAAACAATATTTTGAACACCTCTCTAATCGATGAATCTGCTAACAATGGTTGTGGAATACGAGGTTTTAATTCCATGTTTGAAACCATGAGACCTACGAGTTTTTAAAATTTGTCGATAGATGGACAGTATACTAGTCTCGAGAACCAAAGTTTTGATATGATTTAAAATGTGTTTTTGTTTAAATTTTCATGTTTAAAAAAGTTCAAACTTCATTTTTCCATAGGTAATATCAGAATCACGAAGGTGACGATAAACACCGTAAAATTAATTTATAATATAACATTAAGTGTGCTGTATAATGTAAATGTCAATATCAAATCCAAATCCACATAGTATTAAACTATAGGTACACGTTTTGCTGTATCTCGTGGTTGAGAGACGAGGCAGCTGTGTTTGGGGATGACCAGAAGGTGTACATGGAGAGTCGTCAGCAGGAAAGATGGAAAGTCGAGATTTGGTGGTCGCTCCGATGGATGGATGAGCGAGATTTATTTGCAACGTAAACAGTCGGTACAAGAGCGTTTTGTTACAATACTTATGATACTGTTCTGAGATCCGAGCTCGGTGCAATAGAATGCTGTGCGGAGCGACTGCCACGAAGCTAACTGATCGAATGGAAATTATGATTGATACTAATAGGTATTTAGACTGACTAACTCATCAACTATGACCCGCATGAATATTCGGTAAATTGTTCATAAAGTTTGCAATTGATAAATCTGTTGTCCTCTGCATTATTGTACTTCGAACGTTAAGATTACATCGAATAATGTCACACGTATAGAATATGCTGACTGTAGATGCGATAATTGTGCTATAGTTTAAATGACCTTCTAATTCTTACACTGTCGAACTAATGCTGACAAGGCCCGAAGTCATTGACAACTACACACGTAAGCAATGACGTCATGTCTAGTCCAGCCAGTGTTGCCATCTTTTTCTATGCTGATTATAGTACAAAGGGGTAAACATTATAGTATTTCTGAAAAATATATAGTACAGGAACATTTTTCGTCTTGAATCCTTTAAAATTATAGTATTTTAGTATATTTGGCGTAAATTTATAGTATTTTAGATTTTTTGCGGAATTAAAATTATAGTATTGTACTATAATTATAGTACGGTTGGTATCACTGAGTCCAGCTATAGCTGCTACACAAACGAATTTTAAAAGCCACACATACACACAATATACACACAATTATTTAATTATGATTTATTCTACAAAAATATTATGGATAAACTGTATGGTCACATTAATTAATGAAAGTACCCAACAGTGCAATGCAATTTTGAGCGGTCAAGAGCAGATGCTCGCTTTGGTTTTCCTGACAACATTATAATGGATATTAACTCTTGCGATTTGATAAGTACAATATCTATTTTGTAATTTTAGAGGGATATGTAACCATTATCCGATGCTTTTGAATTATTTGTTATTGAATTCTCGTAATCATTAAATTAATGTATTGTGAGGATCTACTACAATTTTGTAGTTTGAAATACTGAGTTATTTTAGTATATTCACCGTTCTAAAGGTATTTTTAGGTAGAGTTGTTGGAGACAAATGTAGGTATTATTTCTATTTTATCTATTTATAATTCTATTTATTCTAATTATATTCTATTTATTATCATTAATGTCTATAGTAATTTCTTAGAGATAATTAACAAACATTGCATTTTTTTTTCTTCTGGTGTCTACCTACTTTATTTCTTTTCATCATTTGATATGCTGCTTTAATGTTATTGAACCTACTTTTTTACCACGTTTTTATTAGCTCGTATTCTTGTCTGTCCAGTACAAATTTTTTCTTGTTTGTCCAAGATTTGTATTAGACGATTAAAGATTTTCAACTAACTTCCCGAATAGCTAGACATTTGAAGCTTTTAGAATATCTCAGAACACGACGACGTTGCATTATTTTAGCCATCTTTAAGCAGAATTCAATTAATTTTCAGTTAATTCTGTTTTGTATGGAAAGTTATTTCGGAAAAAATTCGTAAAATGTAAAACACTATTATTGGTTGCTAAGGGGGTCCTAGCAACTAAATTATTACTATATAGTGCGTTACTATAGAAATCAATATGAAATATCAAAATGACATTTGACATTTGAGTATTCTATATTTATTCAGTATTTCTATCAAGTACAGAAAAAAAGTATTTATTAATACATAGAATTGTCAAGTTTATATGATTCAACAGAAAATTTAAAAACGTGGTATATAAAAAGATCTTTTTATCTTGTAATTCTTTCTATTTTATTTTAAATTTAACGATATTTTGTTGTATAAATTGTACATGAGTGATTTTAGGTTCCCCATCTCCGTCAGTCATATATGTATACTATATACCCTTAGATATGCACGGCCGCCTTCCATAACGCTAAAAAAGTATATAAAACAAAAAAAAATACGCACTAGTCGTTTTTACATACGCGTTTATAATGCGTACATAAGCATTTTCTTAACGGTGTTTCAGGTTATATTAAGGGTATTCGGTGTATTTGTATCGATTATTTTGAATTTTTGAATAAATTCACTTGAATTATTTAGTTATCAATTATCAACACGTAATAATCAAAAATTGAATCACAAATCTAGATATTTTATTTCTCATTAGAGAAACTGGTGATGAATCTCACTTATCAGGACTACCCGTCACTCCGGGCCCGTCCTAAATCCCGGGCCCCCAGGCTAGAGCCCTGTCAGCCCCCCCTTTTGGAGGCCATGATCCATAGTATCCATTTGTGTTGGCTGCTTTTAGTATGTCTTTAAAAATGCCGCGAATGAATATTAAAAATTAACATTTCCTTTAATATCGCCGCAGTTTCATAAAACCGATGTACATAGATCGTAATAACACAGTGACAATACAGTTTACTGCTAAAATACAGAGAGGCAGTGAATATGCTCATGTGGGGTCTAGCATATTTGATAAAAGCATAATTTGAAAAAATAAAAATCGATACAAAAACGACTTCTTGTGTTCCCAATCTGTTGCCATAGCTACAAAGACTTGGTACAGTAAAGGCACAAGATTTCTTCACACGGTTTTGTATGTCCGTATTGTTTTAGATTTGTTTTTTTGTGCATATTAATTATATTTATTAGTTAGAATCATTTATTTTTGTTGTCACCGTACTATTTTCTCTCATGGGCACTTTTTAATAGAAAGTTTCTGTAAACTCAGTCATAGCACAGTTGAGTGTGTGGCACCTTGAGTTTTGAGAATCTGCTCCTGAGATAAACTGTTAATGACTCACATTTAAACGTAGGGCCTCGCGATTAAGACCGAGTGTGGTGCGGGGATTGTAAGTCTAGAGCAGTGGTCGGCAAACTCATTAGTCAACAGAGCCAAATATCAACAGTTCAAAATTGAGATTTCTTTTGAGAGCCAAATTTTTTAAACTTTAACTATAGAGGTAGGTACCTACACTATTTATAAACCTAATAAACTTTAATTAAAGTTTTAAGTGTTAATTAAACTATAGGTACATTGAATGAAACTTGATATCATACTTAATAATGATCTTATGTATTGATAGAAATTAAATTGTAAGTAAGGTATCCATAAAATTAAATGATAAAAATTACTGACACTTAATGCTTAAGGCTATACCTCAGTTGAGGCACGGTCTAAAAAGATCGTGACTAGGCGATGTGCGGATTGCGGGTCGCGGGTGCAAATGATGCATGCCGACCGAAATATAATTTGTCATAAAATCTAACATGCGTCCATGTAATGTTCTGTTTATTGTTCTATTAGTAACAATAATAATATATTCATTGACATGTTTTCTTTTGAAAGTAAATGGGTAACGTTTTTAGTCATCTTTACATGACTTAAGAATTAATACCCCCGTCGCCATCACGAAACAAATTGACGTGTTTCCAGCTCGACGTTCTCTCTCCTAATGGGCAGCGAGTCCACAATTTCGTTGCGCCTATAGTTGAAAATTATTTGCTGTTTCACTGATGTATCGCCTTAATGTGAAGAATGGCCTTGCGTCTCCTTGGAAAGTTTGGATAAGTCAGGTTTGTATATTGTTGTTTTTAATTTTAGGCACGATTCCAGATTCTCATCAATAAGACAACTTCTCAATTTACTCTTGATAAGGTTCATGCTTTAAAAAGATTGTTCGAATAAATATGTAGAACCGAAAAGGGAAAGAACAGCATATAGCACATGCTAGTTTTTTCAACTGATGAAACAGAGCCGTATTCAAGAGGCCAAAAAAGAGCCACATGCAGCTCACGAGCCGTGGTTTGCCGACCGCTGGTCTAGAGGGGTATATGTTTGTGTTGTTAGCGGACGTTACAACCCGTCAGCCAAGAAAAGCTATACGTGGTCTCTTCCGAGAGCGCACCATTCACCATTGATACCGATCTAGGTACTAGTCTTAAGGGAAACTACGCGATCTTGTGTTTGCTCTATAAGAGAGTGACGTAATTCAGCAAAGCAGCGATTTCCAAACTGGTGGCGCTGAGTGTTGCAAAGGAAGGCGCGAAAAGTTTGACACAAATGTAGCCACAGGTTTGCAGTTTGCAAATGCATAGTTTAAAAAGAGTCTGGGGCCCGGGCATAACATACATCACATATTTAATCCAATAGTTTAAAAAAAGTCTCCTGCGGCGCTACTTTGTTTCAGGGCTATTAAATATTTTAAATATATAGTTGTGCATTGCAATTTGATGTGTTACGTATATCATTACGTATATGATGATTGCTATAGGTACTTAAATGATAACTCCCGTGTATAATTTAGGAAACACTACTTTAGACCACCACACTCCCCTTAACCTCAGCGATAGGTAGGTGGGCCCGCCAAAAGTTTTTTGCCTGGGGGCCCGCTTCAGGATGGGGGGCCCATGATAAAATCTATTTGTCAATGAACAATGATGAATTTGGATAGACTATTATTGAAATAATATATATATATATATACTATTGAAAAGGAAAAAAAATATAGAATTATCATGCGATAATTCATTGAAACAAAAACCCTAGTTTAATTTTGATTGAATCGAAGTAAAGAAATAAAATAATATTGTTAATTATTAATTTTTTGTTAATTGTTAATTAACTAACAAGTTGTAAAGTAGGTACTGCTATACCATTCGTAACATCATATTTTTATGCGAAACAGGATTTTCTGCATTAGCTGCAATGAAATCCAAAAATCGACCCCGTTTGTGCTAAGAAACAAGCATCATAAGTGAAACGGCAAATAATTTTCAACTTCCTTCTTTAAGCACTACGGTGCATGGCTGCAGCATCAATCTCGTGCGGCTCCGTCTCGGGACGGAATGAGCACTTAAAATCACTTCTTTCAGACACGTTTAAAGCGTCATAGAAAGCGGCCGTGCATATCCACGGTTGTGCATATATGACGGGTGGTGGTGGGCACTTTTCTCTGTATGTGGAACGAAATTTCGGCCGCGTTGCCATTCGGATAGCGATAGCGAGGTGTCCGCACGTCGATTTGTTTTGTCATGGCGTCGGATGTAAATATTCTTAAATCGTGTAAAGATGACTAAAAAACTTAAAAAAGAAAACATTCCAATGAATATACTATTATTATAACGAATATAATAATAAACATAACACAACAAGGACGCATGTTGAATTTTTATGACAAATTATATTTCGATCGGCTCGCGTCATTTGCATAATCCGCGCATCGCCTAATCACGATCTTTTTAGACCATGCCTCAGCTGAGGTATAGCCTTAACGCAAAACGGGGGGAAAGTTTTAATATAAAAGTATTTTAGGAAGACGATCAATATTATACAAAATTTTAACATAATTTTTTTATATAATTTTTGAGACTTTCACGGTTGTTTTTTTTATCGTAATAGATTTCTGGGTTTCCATCGCGTGTACTGCTTCCTTCTTTCCTCGACGTTTCGGGCTCGTTGCAAAGGGCATTATCATGAGAGATAATAATTTTTTGAATTAATTTTTACTTAATAGTTATTTTTATTAATTGATATATTGTAATATGTATGTAGTTGAAATGTCTGACTTATGTAGATTAATATGGATGTGAGTGATTACCAGAGAAAGAAACACTTTTCTGTGGTCTATATCGTCCGCTTAGTAGTGGAAATGGTAAGTAATTATGTCCGATAATAGGTATATTCTTGTGATAATGTTGATCAATTTTATGAATTTGAACGCCTGTACAGTCGAATGGAAATATGTTGTTTGAAACAAAGATGTAGGTACAACTAGGGATTGCAATACCGAATGAAAATGTCAATACCGGTTATTCGGTATTTCTTATTTAATACCGGTATGAATACCGGTATTTCTTAAACATTAAAAAACAGAAGTAGGTGCTTATCAATAAATATAGCTATTAAAATATTTTTAATATATTATTTTATAGCAAAAGCCTACATACCTACATTTATTATGTTGACATTTAAAAATACGTATTGATCATAATATTGTAGAACTAGTGATTTTATACAAATAATTTGAATATATTGATAATTTTAACTAAAGCCTTCAAAAGTTCATCAAGTGCAAATAAGTCCGGCTGCAATAAAAGCTTCTTAAATTCAACGCGTGTACAGTCATCAATAATTACAGAATAATAAATTGAATATTTTTGTCACAGATGTTTTCTATTTCGAAATAATATTATGATAATTCATCGCGAAAATTATTTATATAAATTTGATGAAATTTGTATAATTATTTGTTCACCTCTGTTGGATTCACTCAATATATTTGCATTTTAGCAGCACATAACTTATAATTTATTTTCAAAAACGTAAACGAGTGTGCTTTGTTAATACCAAAAATTCCGGTATTTTGGATTTTTAAAACCGGTATTTTGGTATTGATAAATACTGGAATACCGGTATTGAAATCCCTAGGTACAACTTCTTGCTGAAATTTCACTTAAAATGGACACTAGAGTGGAAAAGGGCACCCTGTAGTGTCTCAAAGTAAACCAGCAACGCTTAATTAGCTTCAGAGTTTGGCTGACTGAATAATTGATTGATTGATGAACATTTCCCTTCAACGCGGATAGTAGCCACCCTGTAGCTACGCAACTAAAAATGTAATTGATTGCCTTACTATTATAACATTTTTAGTGGTGGTGAAACCGGCACGTGGGGGTTTACTATAAAGAAATGATACACAATAGGTGTGGCTTCGATGAGGGATAACTTTACTTACAATATAATATTATATCTTTCCAAATATTTATGTTACGTGATCTATGTAATAATTGTATATTGTCTTAAGCTGAGAGATAGACGTTACAGTTTCTAACTTTAAAAAAAGAAAAGAGAATTTTATTATTTAACCTTTAAATGCATGATTTTTGAAGTTATACTTCTTTTGGCGCGTTTGGGAAATCAGATCAGAGTGTATTTTTGGCGTGTGACATGTAACACATAATTTATTTTTTCACACGAAAAAAAACGCACTGGATTGAATTCGAACCACTGATTGTTCGGTTATTAGCCGAACGCAATACCTTTACGCCACAGTGTGATACTACAATCGTGACGATTATACAGTATAATATTATAGTTTAGAATTGTTCCGTTACCTAGGCAGCGAATTTATTATTGTCGGCCATTTGCAATTCCTTACGTAAACAAACGATTATACGTCAGAGTGACAGTTGGCACTTTAAAAATAAAAACAACGAGAAACCATAATATAAGTTAAAGTGTATAGAAATAAACCCACGGCGTTCCAATGAGCGGTCCTTTTTCTTGAGCGTGTAATTTGACAAGATAATTAAGAAGTAGTCAAAGAATCTAGTTTATCAAAAGTTTTGTTTTTGTTTTGTTACGCCAAAGTAGTATAACTTCTAACGCGCGTACATAAGTACACACACCGATTTTTTGTTTTTAGTTACATATTTTGTCATTCCAATAGGTATTTTAACAATGGAAAAAATAATTAAAAAAGAAAAACATTCCAAACATCGTTTTAATTTTAAAAAAAAATGAGTTGTTTCATAATATGATATATTGTGCATTCCGGGTCCTAAAAATATATTTAGTGAAAATATACGTTTATAATATGAAAGTGTTATGATATTGAAAATATATTTTTTTCTTTGCTGTAATTAGTTTTATAATAATGAAAATAACAATGATTTATTCAGACAAAAACGTGTAAAATCCGTGTTTCAGTTTTTAAAATGTATTACTAAAAAAATGTCATTAGTCATCGACTAATAGAACTTCAAATGACGACAAAGAACGACAATTCAAAATCAATCTGTAGCATATATGCTACATGATACACTGAAGGGTTAATTCTGACGTAGTCACGGAATAACTTCTTGAGGGTACACTTTATACAATAAAAAAATTTCTACCTTCGATAAAAAAAACTCACACTTTTCATTGTTCGAGTACCTAAACGGTCTTATCCGTTGAGCTATAAATCCGTGCGAGATCCAAGATGCTTCAAATTCCGAATTGAGATTTTTTCTAATATATTATATTTTTCTTAGGTTTTACAAAATTATGAATTTTTATGTAAGTATATTTACATAAAACTTTAATATAAATTGAAATATGAGTACAAGAGAAATCTTAAATCTTTTCTATGTTGAATATATTATAAAAAATACACACAAAATGAAACTACCAAAAGTTATATTTTCAGGAAATTCGCAAACATATTTCATTCGAATTCGTTATATCGGTTGCTAACTGGTATTTCTGCTATTTTCAATTTTTTGTGCGATTCCTTAAAAGCGGTTTTATTTTCAAGAAAATAAAAACATCTGAATAATTTGAATTGAGCAAACACAATTCAATTTTCTTTTTAACAGCCCGACGTATATTTTTGTGTTTTTTTAATAAACGTGAGTATTTCGCAAAAATATCATCCATTAGGTACATTAAATATTAAATTACATTGCTTTCAAACGAAAGTAGGCTATTAGCGCAAAGAAACAACGGTAAGCATTTTTTTTTGAAATTCTTATAATAGGTACATTTTTTTTCTTTTTTTATAATAACTAAGCGATTGTTAGCATGTTATGTAAGTAAATAATATTATATTATAACATACATAACATCAAATCGATATTCTTCTTCGTCGGCACCTCATGATTGAGGATCATGACACCCAAATGATTAGGCTCACATCCTTCTTCACGGCCTACAGTGGCGAGGTGTGGAGGTAGGCTGTCAAGATTCGATATAAATAGTGCATATTAAAATTGACCAATCATACTTTTTTCGGTGCTGGATAGTTTTTAAAATTTAATTATACCCTGTCTAAGCCAAACCATAATAGCTTAGGTATGCTATGGGTGATCCGACATAAAAAAGTGGATATACTTTTTCAGTCATATTTATTGTCGTTGAATTGAGAATACATATTACAGATGATGTCGGTTAGTTTTTTTTAAATTCATGTAGCCCTACCTTCATCAAACCATACTCGATAAAACATATTCTTCTATCTATAAAATATTATATATGGTTTAATGGTAATATTTAGATATTTTATTGATAAACGAATATTTTTTGATTATTATCTACTATGGGTTGAATTTGGCAGGGTTGAATTGAATTTAAAAAACTAATAAACACTAACGAGAAACTAACGTACAACTACCTTTGACAGACAAAGTTTAGTGTGCACTATTTGGTACTGTTCGGTTAAAGCAGATATAGCGGAAAACGCATTTTGAAAATAGCCGATAAACTGGATTATTTATTAGTTTGGGTTAGTTTAGGTTAGATTAGGTTGGGTTAGGTTAGGTTTGGTTAGGTTAACCTAACAAATAATCCAGTTAATCGGCTATTTTAAAAATGCGTTTTCCGCTGTATCCGCTTTAACCGAACGGTACCCACTATTTATTTCGAATCTTAACAGCATAGGTACATTTTTCGCCACTGATGGCTTGTGTCAGTGGAAAACCTGTGGCATTCTTGATTTTGTTTATCTCTCAGGAAAGAGTTTTTTCTCATTCTCTTCAACCATCGACAAGCCCAAATCAAATGGCAAATGGAAATAACCGCTTTAACCATTACACCAGATAATTTTTGACTGGAAATAGTGGCTTTACTGACATGCTCTATGAACTTGGTATTGTTACCCGTTCAAGATGTCCATGTGGTGGAGAAATACAGGATGCGAACCACATCCCCATGAGAGTGTCTAAGATCTAAAATGTATACAGAAAGAAAATGGCTGCTCAAGTCGGTTAAACTAGCTGTTGGACCTATCAGACCATCTGACTAGGTCTTCACAAAGGCCGATTTTGTTAAATTTAAAAAAATTGCGGCATCATACAGTGAACTTTTTTTTTAAATTTTGCCTCGATGTGTTCTCATCTCCCATAGACACTTACTTTAAGTCGTGTAAATTCAGTCAAACTAAACTTAAGTGCATGGCGACCTATGTCTTGCGTAACTGATCCTGAGACATTCCCAGTCATGATTTATATCCAAACGTAGGATCTCGTGATGCGCCCGATTAAGACCGGGTATGGTGCGGGGCGTTGTGGTTTGGAAGGGGGGGGGGGGGTTAACTTAAATGACCAAACATCACGGATTTCGTGAGGTGTTTGGGGGTCAATTTCATGATTATGTTCGACTACACAGAGTTCCGAAAATACATTGCTCCTTTTATAGTATTGGACAGTCGTTGATGACATACCACACAGTTTGAGATGTATAGCCGTCACATGGACAGTAGTAATCATCCCTCAATTTAAATAGTTTTAGATAGGCTCCAATATAAATAAAAAGGATTTCAAGTTATACACATTTATATTTTTATAAAAATCTATGTTTTTTTAAATAAATATAAAAATATTAAAACGATGAATTAGTCAAAAATCAAAAATTGGATACTTAATAAACTAAATTTTAATAATAAATACCTATGACCATAATATATTATGTGATAATAAGATATGACCCTGCAACGAATTCACATTTTATTACATTTTTTTTACAATTGTAAGTTTATCTTTGAATTAAAAAAAAATCTTTATAATGTTTTCAGATACATATTTAATACAGTTGAAATTCTAAATTATCAAAAAAAAACTCAAATTGCAAGCTTCGTATTTTTCTGCTAGGTTCTCTGCTGGCATGCCTCTCCCCCTTAAATTGAGGTTTCTTTTTCCATATTCATACCAACGCCAGATTTACCATATTCCAAAGCCCCCCAAATTAGTAACGGCCCCGTTACCAGAAAGTAAATTTTAAAAAAAGACGCCGATTAAAAAAATAAAAAATTTACACGATGAAACAGATAAAACAAAAAATTAACAAAAGTAAATTTTTCTTAAGTGATAAAAAGTAGTAACGTTGTTTATAATAATTGATTGATTTGTGATAAATTGATTTGACATAAAAACTATGAATTTTTCAAAAATCTTTTCTGTACAAACCTAAATTTTATAAATAAACATGCCCATTAAATGTTAAGTAATAATAAGGGGGTACATGCTCAACGTAGGTCAAAATGGAGCTTTTGTTCTGTTTTCAAAGCATGATCCTGAACATTACCTTAAACGTTGTACATAATCTATTTACATATTTTGAAGCTTTATTATCCGTTTTATTTATTTTAAACATTTGATGACTACATAAAGTATTTTTATTACATAAAATAGTATTCTTTTAAAACTCTCGCTCTAATGTTTTAGAATATAGTCATATTTCAGTAAATAAATGTGCAGTGGTGTTAAGATTTTTTACATTTATTGTGTGAACATGTACCTAACCGATTTTTTTAACGGTACATGTTCAAACACGCGCATCATTCTTGTCAAATTTGAGATCACAGAGATTATCAATATATTTTTTTATCGTAAATATTTCACTATAATAATGTCGATATAAATTATACTGGTGGTTTTATAAATGCGTTTAAAAATTAATAAAAGTAAAAAATCTTAACACCACTGCACATTTATGTACTGAAATATGGCTATATTCTAAAACATTAGAGCGAGAGCTTTAAAAGAATACTATTTTATGTAATAAAAATACTTTTTGCAGTCATCAAATGTTTAAAATAAATATAACGGATAATAAGGCTTCAAAATTATATAAATAGATTATCTACAACGTTTAAGGTATGTCCAGGATCATGCTTTGAAAATAGAAAAAAAGCTCCATTTTGACCCACGCTGACCACGTCCGCCCTTAACAAATTCACATTTTGTAACGTTTTTTTTTTAAATTGTAAGTTTATCTTTGTCTTTAAATAAAAAATATTTTCATTTTCATGTTTTTGGAAACGTATTCAGTAATTAAAACACTTTAAAATGTAAATTATCAAAACATGTCTCAAATGGCAAGTTTCGTTTTTTCTCACTAGGTGTCTCTGATAGGTTGAGTACATATAAATGTGATAAATAAGCATTTTCCAAAATTTCATAGTTTTCTGTTTTCATTTTGTTTTGGAAAAGTATTGATTAAGTATAATTAAAAATTAAAATGTGTGCGACTTGATTTTTTTCTAATTATATCGAATGGAGCTTTGGTGTCGCAATACTAAAGTTCTAATCGATATAAATGAAAAGGCTTTCAAGTTACATTCATTTATAATATTACCAAGATGTTTTTAAAATGAGAACCAAATACGTTCCAAGTATAAATTATTCAAAAACTGTCTTATCACTTTCCAAATAACTTATAAAACTATATTATTTCCTATCGTAATTAAAATCTAACTTCCAAAACCGCACATTTTATATGATATTTTTGTCAATTGCAACTTTATTTTTTAATATTTTTTTTTAAATAGTATTGGATACGTATTGATTATTTAAAATTAAATGTGTATATTATAATGAAAAGAATTAAAATTAAAGTTTTTAAATTCAGTCGCAGGGATCATCCTTATGAAATATGCCAGTTCTACACAATAATAAATGTTCACATAAACTGTAGGTATATAATGTGACTTGAGTTTAATTTATATTTGAATATTCTTCCCCTTTAGACACCCTTATTCATGCTTTATGGTTTGAATGTATTTCCCTTTCAACTAAATATATTTGTTTATTTATTTTAATAGCAGATGCCTAATAAAACAAACCACTCGATAATAGTCTTGGAAGAATTGACAAAACAGTTGATAACAAAAGTACGATTGTTTTTTCTGAGCCTCTTTTATTTCGGTTGAACATTGAAAGTGGGATCAAATAATTCCATTCAATTATCTTTTATGCAAATAGGATAGGATTTTTCCGCTTTCTTCCCGGGTCTTTCCCGTTTCTCGGGGAAAAATTTCTCCCGCGCATTTAACTAAAACGAAATATTCTGTATATTTTACGTCAGCGCCTACGGACCAAATACAGACTCGTAATGTAATAAAAAAAGCTTAAAATTTTCCTGACGCTGTGACAATTCGATAAATGAGACCCTGGATTGAATGTCTCAGTGATTAATCGGCTTAACAAAGGGATTAAAATGTCTTGTAATTCTATTGTACCATTTCGCCAAATTTCAAACAGGTACGATTCCCATTCGCATTTATTACGCAGGTGGCTTGCTAATCGAATCGGTGTGTAAATGATTATTTTATTACATACACGATAAACAATCTAATCCAAACAAAATAACTGTACACAAACACAAAATAAAGTAGAACTTTTTATTTCGTATTTAGTATATTATACTTATTACTATGTATATTTTTACGATTCTATAATACCGTGAAAAGCAGAAGTTTATTGGTATTTTTCTGAGATTTCAATACGCTTATATCCATCGAGAAAATGCAATTTAAGATTTTTCAATTGTTTGATGTCAATCGACCTTTGTTTATTGTTTGTAAGAATTTCTGTTTTATGTTATGAAAAATTTATACTCACCATATTTTCTGAAAAAATCGTACGTAGAACACACTTGCTATGAAGTACATAATATTATTATAGATTTATATAAAACTTTACCCCGTTTTTTATTTATAATTTTTGGTTGACAAAAAACTGTATTTTTCGTATATAAAACTTATCCGTAAATCCCAAAATTCCAAAATTTTACATCCTGGCATGTCAGGAATAAAAAAATCTAACCGAATTGAAAACCTTAGTCACGTTTCTATCAAACAGAGTGAAGATTAATATTTAATCTAATTTTAAATGCCGTCAAATTATATGTTTTACTATTACATATTATTACTTTTTCATTTACGGTTTCGTATGCAGTGTTTTCAAAATTTACAACATGCTAGTACAATTTTGGAGACTTTTACCTCGTCCAATATTATCGCACTTTCTACGACCAATATTATTTATTATCTATCCTCTGTTACTTATTCGGTCCTGTCAATGAAAATTCTCATCTCAAATTCAAACGTAAGTGATTTTTTCTCTCATATTTATACTTACACAATATATTTGCAAATTACCTTTCCCTGTTTCCAAAATTATACTATGTATCTATGGCAATACAAGGTAGGGTAATTTTTTCTTATATAGAAATTACGAAAGCGTTAACTGTCAAACCGACCTCTGATATTGTGTTCACTTTTTGACATTTATAATCAGCAGTCTGGAAAATCATCATGAATCAAAATCGAATCAAGTCGTCGATTTGTCCAACTTATAGACAACTTCTACTTTCTCGGAATTCAATATTGTTCGTGTTGCTCATGTTATTTACGGCCAGTAGTGCTCGAAAAAGTGGCCCAAAATTGGCTGGGACATGTGTTCCGGATACCGTCAAAGAGTGCGACACTTCGTAGCCTTGTGACACAGCTTCAAGGATCCCGTCATCGTGGCTGGCCCTCCCTCACCTGCAGCGGTGCTACAAAAGCGATCTACGCACTGCAGGTTTGGAATGGCGGGAGGCGCAAGAGTTGGCTATGGATCGAGGGAAGTGGCGCGAACTTGTACTTACCCTATTCCCCAATGCTGGCTCGTGACAGGGTGTAAGAAGATGAACATTAATTCAATTTTCATAGCTGATTTTGGCAAAATTCATGAATTCAAGAATGAAAACCTAACCTTACCTAACATATAATCCAGTATATCAACTATTTTCAAAATTTGTTTGCTGCTGGCTTCCTGTAAAGTCTAAACCGACAAGAGCCGTGTTTTATTTAGACATGAATTTTATGTCAGCACTATAGACCCAACGAGGTTGGATGGTCTTTAATATACGGCCATATATTTCTGATTCAACATTTCACGGTGAATTATGTATGATACGGTGAACTGCATACGTAGAAGTTTCCGAACACGGATATAATTACGGGGCCCATATATCGTACCTACATTGACAAGATCAGAGCACCGAGAGTCTTGGTCACCCAGAACATGACTGAATTTTAATGTAGTCACGATCCTCAGCCACGAGGAAACAACCAAGAAGTGAAGAAACAACAGTGAGTGAGTAATGGTTTTTTTTTTAATAACCACGTATTTTATTTTTCACGAGAGCAATAATTATTGTCCGGCTATGCATCGAAATCGGATTCAAAGTAAATCCCAGAAAGTACACTGCGACTGAAATACGACAGGGTGTTGACAATTCTTCATTGAGCAGGGTGTCAGAAGTTATTTCACAAAATATATTCTCTCTCTGTTGTAGTTGAGCTTCCGTTGATTGTTTTTGTTTTGAATATAATACGGAATGAATATTTGCCTTCCGCATTTGAGAGTTTTAAACTTTGTCGGCATTATTCATCACCATTTTGCCAACCATTTTCCGCGAGTCCTACCCCAAGAGTTTCTGCATTAAATGCTCAAAAGACAGCATGTTACATTAAAATATTAAAAAACGTAAATTAACATTTTTGGTGACTGAAAAATTACATTCTTAACAGATTTTAACGAGGGTTGTACGTTAGCCATAAAGTTTATCCATTACTTATTACTAAGTTACTTATTAAGTATATCCGAGTTCAAAAATATTAGTATTCACACATTGAACCAGACGTTGATTCGAGAGTTTTAATTGTTTGTAGAGATATTAAATAAAACGAGTATCGGGTTAGTTATCTCCTGAGCAGCGGAATCCAAACAATGTTTAAAAAATATTAGAAAGCATACACGTTTATGTTATTTTTTCATTACTTACTACTATATTGTATATTATGCGAAAACGGAACGTATATTGACAGAAACCAGCAAAAGTTTAATAACATTAAAAGAACGTCCCTTAAATGTACTTATAGACTTATTGTCGAAATGAATTAACATATTTCAAAAAAGAAAACATTGGTGGCAAATATTTCCAATTATTCTATAGCTTTGGTCTAACGTTAATAGTACATCCAAGAAACGTTGAAGTTGAGAGAGTTTTTCCTTGACCCGGACTTATAGTATTTGTAAAAATTAGCACTTCTAAAATATTATGATCTATACATATTTGTAAAGGTAAAGTTCATAATTAATGTAAGTAGGTTGCTATAAAACAGTATTTTAAATAGAATTTAATACCTAGTTGTATTTATTGATAAGTAAGTTTTTTTGTATAATATGTTTTGACGAGTACCGGTATCCTATAAAAAATACCGAAATACCGGTATTGATATATTCATTCGGTATTGCAATCTCTTTGTGACATGCTATGACCCATATACTACGTTCTTTGTGCATCAATGCTCTTTTATGTTAAGTCATCATCATCATCACCAGTCTGACCCTATCCACTGCTGGATGATAGCCTCTCCATGCTGATTACACTTCTCTCGGTCCTGTGCGTTGCGTTGCGACGTACTTCCGCTGAACTTAACCATTTGACCAATCCAGAAGCTTTTAGGTCTATCTTGCAGACGTTTTGTACCTCTTGGGTACCATTGGCGCTTTAGCCACAGTGGGAGGTCATTTTTGAAAACAGGCGTCCAAAAGTATTATGTTAAGTATTTACCTATAAATATATATATCGACGGGCCCTAGAAAAACCGCTGTAAGTCTGAAATCACCAATGTTCCGGAGAGCGAAAAAACTAAAATTTTGACAGTTTAAATTCATTCTATAAAATGAGGAAGTTTTTTCCAATATAATTTGAGTTAATCGGAAAGATACTATTATAGTCTATATTCTCATCAAATTAAATGATGATTAATTAATTAACAGCTGAGATAATGTCCAAAAATCGTTTTTATTTGGAATAATATTACGCACTTTATATTTCGACTCGATTCAACATGCTTTTGCGTGGACGAAACAGATTACTGACTCCGCATAACAGACTCATATTCTGAGATAGAAACCTTGTTTTACGTCGCATTTTTCTTACTCCATACGATTTTATTAATTACAACTATAGTTATAACGCTCTTTTACGGAAAAATCGACATTGCGCAATATTTAACTCGAAATAGTACAGCGTGTCTATGAAATCTTAACAAGGAATATAGGGGTTATTTTGATATATATATATTTTATAATTTAAAAGTATTTAAGTATGATTTTTTATATTTTTTTACAATTTATTATTGATATTTTTATAAATAATCAGAATATGTACATTAAGAAATAATGAACATTCAGGAAAAATGTTTATAAGAGAATAATAAAGAAGTTGTGAGGAAATTAGTACATAACACTACTAACTACACCATCAATAAAATACCTATTTTTTATACCTACTTCGTAACAAAATTTTCATTAATATAGATAGAAAAAACAATATGATGTTAATTAATGGTCATGTATATCGCTAGAACAATTTTAATTTAATTAATATTCAATACAATTATCGGAACCAGAGAGATAATATATGTCATTAAATAAATCATTGTAAGTTCGTTAATAGTTTACATAAAGGATATACTTAGTGAATGGTTATCAATTAAATTTGTAAATATCACTTTAGAACACACATAATTATTATTGTTCAATACAAAAATACAAAGATATTAAATAACTAGTGGAATTGGAACCAAATTGGTATTTTACATAAGAATTTGGCACAAATGTACCTACCAAAGCATCGAAATGTTGGAAAAAATATGTATAGGTTTATTAGTTTCAAAAATTTTACTACTAATAAAACTAATGAAAGTGTTATTTATAACCTAATTATTATTTAAAGACAGCTTAATTCACTTTTGTTATCAAATGAGATCGCATTATTAAACTGTTCATCAGCAGAATTCAAATTCATATAAAATTTATACTAGGCTTGTATTACATACACATTCTATAATCACGATTAGGTAATTACCTATCTAAAATAATATTGATACAACATTATGTAGTTTTTATGTAACAAGAGTGATAACTTTTTCAGTACCTACCTTCTATTCTCTTTGTGAAGTATTCCAATGTTTGCAACATAATATCTTTCTGTAATTGAACTTGTAAAATTGTAATTGTAAGCTTATAAATACTGATCCAGTGATCCAGTGTTAATGTTCATTGTTGATATGAGTTTAATTACCGATTAGTAGGATATATTATGTTTTATAAGTGAATACATATTGTGATATTCAAAATGACATTTGCTCACAAATGCTCGCCTGCCACGCGGGCGGCCCGGGTTCGATTCCCGGCCTATGCAACTTTATGTATTTTATTTTATTAATATGTTTTTTTATAAATTATTCATTTTGATTTTAAACCTTAATATTAATATTTAATAGACGATAATAAGTGAATACATATTGTAATATACAAAATAACATTTTATAAAATAAAACAACCACCGGTATGCATCGGTCGTCTAGTAGTAGAATGCTCGCTAGGCACGTAGGCGGCCCGGGTTCAATTCCAGGTTGATGCAACTTTTTGTATTTTATTATTAATATTATGTATTTCTTAAATTCCTAATTTATATTTACTTTTTGACAAGGATAATATTATGTCTTATCGCTGGGGGTCAACCAAAAAAAAACGTTAAGAACTCACAGTGTACAAACTTTTTATTTTACAAACAAACGAAACACCACCAATCTCCAAATACCCGCCTGAATCAGTTGCCTGATGTTGAGTACTCCGTAATATGGAAGTACATTGGAATGTGGATATGACGTGTCTTCAATCGCTCTCAGATAATATATATATATATGTTCCAATATACTTCCGTGTAGCGGAAGTACTCAGCATCAGGCAACTAATGCAATTTGTTGTTTTTGTTGTTGTTTTGACTCCATCACTTCGACAACGGCGGTGCGGTCCTTAGTTGAATAATTATTAGGCGACCGTCCTTTCTTGGAGCGCATAAAAGGCCAATCCCAGTAGTAACATTTAGTTTGCCTTGAGATACGTTTGTGTGTAGTTTTAAAATCGGTCAGCGGTCGGCGAGTTGAAGGCGAGCACACAGTTTCGTGGTCCAGTAATGGCTCGGTTTTTTAAATAAAAAGTTTTTTAAAATTTAAATTTAAAATACCTATATCGTAAATTTATAAGTTGCTATGATTTACTTTAAAAAAATGTTCTGAGATGGCGTCAGGTCGAGACCAGTATAAGATCTCATGCATAATGCTTCTTGTTTTGTATAAATAAATTAAATTAAATTATATTTTTATATCCACACGGTGCGATCGAGCATTGGACGAGTCAGTTAACAGTGTACTATTGACTCGGTTGAAATTCGTCCACATTGCTCCAATGCTCGTTTGTACCTTGTGGATAACTAACTACCACCCATATTACTAGCCGAACTAAACGGCCTGCACACGCACATTGTTTCCTGCGTGAAAACGTAGTGTGCGCGATGTCGCGCGAGAAAGATCGTGCGTATAAAGTCGCGTAGCGAACAACAAAAAGAGTGAGGTTATGTCCAATATTTCACGCATGCCGCGCGTCGAATCGTTTTTTAATACGTTTTTCCACGTATCGTCACAATGAACGTTCGCAATTTCTCCCGCCAATTTATTACGGACCTTGTGGACATGTATAAAACATTCCCATGTTTGTGGAGAATGAAACTGGCGGCATAAAAATAGATGATGATCTACGCAGATATAAGGAATCAACATAAATTCATAAGTATTTTTTAAATTAATTTAATGGTGTTAACTGTCAATTCTTCGTAGAAAAACATTATATTAGTTGGATGAAAAACATAATATAATATCGTACATAACACGTTGGATAACACTAATTATTTACTTTTATTAATGCATTATTAAGTTATAAAAAGTTTTGAATTAATGGTAATTATTATAATATTATATAATTCTGAGGAGTCCAGTTGCAAAAACGCCACTGTTTGCTTTTTGTGAATTTTCAGAATCAAGAAAAAACGATTCACATGTTTATTTTGAGGGAAAACCAAAATACCATTGGTTTTATTTAGAAAGTGTATCTCCAATTTACCATGAATAATGATGTAATTCAAATATATGTACTGAATAAGTAAATATTTAAGAAAGTTTTTTTGACAGTGGCGGGTTTGCACGTAACCAGCTTTAAGCGGTGGCGGGTTTGCGGCGCACTATTATATTGAACAGTGGCGGTTTTGCTTAAAACTAAATTCAATCTAACAGTTCATTTTGCTATCATTATTTTAACCCACTTATGACCGGTAATTTTTTTAAAGAGATCGCGCACTGAGCATCAGTTGAAACAAGATTATAATATAGACTGTTTCTTGAGTTTATAGTTTTGCGTGTATATTACATAAAACAGATTATATAGGCAATTCATAATAATCAGAATTATCAGTTTTTTGACTCGTTTAATGTAAGTATTGAAACCTATATATATTTAATTTTTGTAACTTAATTATGCAAGGATTTCAAAATAACTTACATATTGTAATGTAGGTGAAATTATCATATATATTAGAATTCAACATTGAAAACAAGAACAATATAAAATTGGTAGGTACCTACTGTACTTTAAGTTAGAAAAAGTTTACTTTAAAGCATATAAAATTAATATATAGCCATAAAAGATAAAACGGGTAAGATTTTTTTCATAAAACGAGTTAATATTTTTTCGAATATATTGTATAATTTTGTTATAGGTATTCCTGTTTCTTGCAACTATGTTTACAGGTTTTTCCGATATCCAGATTTGGTGAATTTTTCGATGAGTATCTCTAACAAAAACATGTATAATGTACAAAAAATAGTATCACCAATTTGAAAACTACTGTAGGTACCTACATATTGGTTTCGGATAGATAGTTCGGTACTTTTAAACATTTTTACGGAAAACTGATGAATATGTTATATTTAACTAAATCTGTTTTCCGTTTCGTTTCTGGATCCCTCTATATCCCTCTGGATGATACTGGGATCATACGGGATCCCTCCCAAGATCATTGCCATAATCAAAAGCCTGCACGAGAATAGCGAATGCTGTGTCAGAATTGGAGACACTGTCACGGAATGGTTCGGGGTCACGACCGGAGTCAGACAGGGTTGTGTCCTTGCACCGTTTCTCTTTATCATTCTCTTTGACTTCATACTACGGAAGTCAATACCACCCGACCGAGGCATACCTGTTACCCCCACGGTGAAGCTATGCGACCTGGAATACGCCGATGACGCTGTCCTATTCGACAACTCAATCGAGGGCATTCAAGAGACAATCGACAGGTTGCATAACAACTCCTCTCGCGTTGGTTTGAAAATCAACGCGAAGAAAACCAACGTCTTGTGCAATAGCACCTGTCCTGATCTAGATTTCCCTCTGATTAGCGAGGGACAAAACATCGAGAGCGTCGACAGCTTCAAGTACCTGGGGGTACACATCACGGGAGATGGAATTTTGCAGAAAGAGCTCGCTATCCGAATGGGAATGGCTGGAGCAACATTCAACTCGATGCGAAATGTCTGGGACTCACGATTGTACTCGGTCAAAACCAAATGCCGCCTATTCGACGCTTGCATTCTGACGGTGCTGCTTTACGGTAGCGAATCATGGCACCTTACGAAGGCTCAGAGCAACCGTATACTGAGCTTCGAAAATAGATGTTTGCGACGAATACTGGGTGTGCGGTGGTATGACTTTAGGAGCAACGAGGAGATAAGAGAACGTACCAAGCAGCCTCTCATCACGCTGAAAGTGAAGAGGCGACGTTGGACCTGGCTCGGCCACGTGCTGCGGATGCCAGAAGAGAACTTTAACCTGGCTTGCCTGTTCTTCAAGCCGACCGGATTCCGGCGTCCTGGAAGGCCGCTAAATACAATCTACAGAGTGTATACGGCGGAGCTACGGGATGCTGGTTTGACCTGGAACGAAGCAAGAAGACTGGCGAGCGACAGGGATTCTTGGAGGCGCCGCGTGGTGTCCATATGCTCCAGTTAAGGGGCGGATATGGGCAAAGAAGAAGAAGAAGAGACATTATTGACTCTATAAAAAAAAAATCCTTCGTTATAAATATACAAGCAAAAGTCACTATACTATGGATGGTGAGTTTTACTGATGCTTCTTTTGGCTAACATTGTTCAGATTATTAACAAGCAAAAGTCACCAAACCATAATTTGAGCTACCTTGCCTCCTTTAAAACCTTCCAGATGTTTTAATTAGCATCAAAAAGTAAAAGTACCTTAAAGAAATTATTAAGAAGACATGAGAAAATAATTTAATGTAGATAAAACCTTAAAAACATTAAAATCTGATTTTTCCTGCATTTTCAAACTTTCAAATTGCGATATCTCAAAACTATGTTTTTAGGGTTGGTGACTTTTGCCTGAATGGTGACGATATAATCTCATTAGGATCGGACATGATCGGATATTTTAGGTGGGTACGTTTTTAATGGCAAAACAATTTGTTTTCTAGTGATAGGTAATAATATTTAATTAAAGTATATCCTTTTTGTTGCTGGGTATTTATTTAATTTAAGTTTATTTATAATTACATACTAGTTTTTACTCGTCTAAATAATTGAAACAGTGAATTATTATAATGATATATCCATATCGTTTGCTATTGGATATTTGTTTTATATCAAATAATATAATAATTTCAAAATTAAACATTACCTACAACATTGTTTTTTGGGTATCTAAGTAGAAGAGTAATTAACCGAAAATAGTCGAAGAAAGCTTGTGGAGGTCTTTATTTTGCGGTGGATTGAAATTGACTGATGAATCAAAATTAATATTTAAACACTATTACTGAGTAGTTTTTTTTAAGTACCTCCCTATATATTTACAAAATAATTCTTTTCTATTTTGTTTGTTTTATATTCAATAATATAATATTTTCATATTCAAACACTAGTACTAGTGTAATACTAGTGAGTAGCTTTTTAACTAAAAATGCATTTACCTACTGCAAATTCCAATATTTTCCGAAGATAAACCAATATATTTTTCGAAACGAATGTGATACGTCAATATAAACCATGCCGTATATTTGGATCTCCGTTAAAGACTGTTATAGCAAGTATAACAACCTTCTTATTCGTAAAATAAAACGCAGTACACTTTTTATATTGATATATGACTATAGTCCTCGGATATTTATGAAACACAAATTTGGTCGATGCGATATGTAGATATAGAGCACCATTGTCGAAAACCTAACTTTGTCAATTTTTATGCTAGAGACCTGAAATTTTTACAGGACATGCACAAAAAATACGATATAAACTATAAACTTAAAACGCTATTTTCAGACTTATAATGGTTTTTCTAGGGCACGTCGATATTTATATATATTTTTTTGAATTATTAATAACCATGTCCTTGCTTTTTCGTACAAGGTGGTTTTGTTAGTAATTTTGAACAATCACAAACACTCAGGCTTTGAGAAAAACACATAAATATTGTGTGTTCTGACCGGGAATCGAACCCATGAACTCTCGGGTGGAAGGCATGCGCCTTACGCACTGCACCACGAGAGTCGAATATATATTTATATTGGACTGCACGATTTACTTAATATATTAGTTTTAGATATTATCGTGCGTTGTGACTGATTTGACAGACTTTCGCAGTCCTGAATTAGAGGAAAGAAATGTAATATTCTTCGTTTCAAGAGTGCCAAATCGCCAGACTAGATTTTATCAAGCGATTGTGTCTTTTTTATACCTTTTTTCCATTTTCGGATTCTAGCCAATTAAATATTTTAATTACAGCGCAAAACTTGTTATTATTATTATCATTCTGTTTTCTATCATTATAATAATATTTTTTACTGATGGTCCATGATAATAATAATATGTTTGTGGTCCAAGTATACACTGGATGTAGTGGTGAAGGGTGATTTTTGGAAAGAGGTAGGCTACACGAAAATTATTATTTGAAACTCCTGAAACATGTGGCCAAATCAGCAAAGATTGCTATCAAATTAAATGTAGTTTGGGGTAGTCGACATTGTAAACATTTATTTAGCCACGTAATTTTTTTGACTTATACTAGGTATACATGAGAACTCTGTCATTCTGGGCAGTGTTGCCAGGGCAGTATAGAGCATCAGTTGTTTCAGTGGCGGCTCGACGACTTTCTAGGTGGTGGGGTTTAGCCAGTAATCATTAAATATACATACCTACCTACTTTCCCATATTATACATACCAAGCTACTTATAAATAATATGATTGTATTAATGGGGAAATAGGTTGTTTTTCAGAATAAATAATATGATTATCTGAGTCGTTACTTCTTCTTATTGTGCGATCCCCTAGCGGAGGTCGGCCACCATCAAGGCGATCTTATCTTTGTCGTCTGCCACCCAGAACAGTTCAGTGGAGCTGCACTCGTACCAATCACGGAGGTTCTTAAGCCACGAAATGCGGCGCCGTCCTTTGCTACGCTTCCCATTGATCTTTCTTTGAATGCCACGTTGGGAAATGCTGTATTTTTGTCCTCTCATAATGTGGCTGAGGTACTGTAGTTTCTTGGTTTTGATACTACGTAAAGCTTCTGTGTCCTTCCCCATTCGATTGAGAACTTCTACATTTGTCAACCGGTCAGTCCAAGGAATTTTTAAGATGCGCCTATACAGCCACATCTCGAAAGCTTCAAGTCTCCGTGACATCTCTTGGTTTAGCGTCCATACTTCGTTACTTAATCACGTCTGAAAAGTAATAATAATAATTATTAGACTTATCATTATCAGTTTTGAACAACGAAATACGGCGAGCTTTTTTACTCGAGTAGGGGTTATTTTATCCGCTCCCCAGTATGCGTATACTAACGCTAATACATTCATATCCTTTGTAGACCAAGATTTGTATAGCGGCGACGGTATGGCACTGAGTGACCCCGGTCATCGAAAACGAGGGGTTTAGATGGATAAGATAAATTAAATAGTTCATTTAATTATGTAATTAAGTATGTGTATTATAACAATGAAAAAATATCGGACGTGTATTTTTCACATGATAACGATGTGGGATTGTTCCCTACGAACCGCCCCTGAGTTGTTTATTCTCCCGAGGTGCAGAACCAACCTGCCACTGGTAGTGCCGATTGGGAGGGCGATAACTATGTTCAACCAAATTGATTCGGGTGTTGATATATTTCACTTGCGTGAGGTAAGTTTGGATGGACGCTAATATATAAATTCATAAAATAGGGTCTCATTAGCAAACTCGGTGTACTTATTTGAGCTTCTTTATATGTATATTTGTATTTTCACTGCTTTTGTATGTTTATATTATGTTCTCTTTTTATATTTTCATTTATATCGCTTTGATTACTTTTCTTCTTTATAGTAATGTTTCATATCATGTTGTGAACATCTTAAACTTATAATTTGTAATGTGTTAAAAATAAATTGAATTGAATTGTAGTTGAACGCTGTAATAAAAACAACACTTCCGCAATACACGGCTATATTATTTTCTTATTTGTACAAAAAAACATGAAATTTTATATAAAATAATTATTGAAAATGTTTCTACATAAATGTTTGTAAACCGTTTATGAACCACTTTTGAGCATTTAATTGTTTGCACGTGAATGTATGTCGGTCTGCTTTCAAATAAAATAATAAAAACAATTACAAGATAAAAAGAGTTTTATATACCACGTTTTTAATTTTTCTGTTGAATCATTATTATAAACATGACAATTCTATGTTTTAATACATACTTTTTTTTGTACTTGATAGAAATACTGAATAAATATAGAATACTGAAATGTCATTTTGACATTTCATATTGATTTCCTTAGTAACGCACGTATATAATACTAATAATTTATTTGCTAGGACCCTCTTAGCAACCAATAATAGTGTTTTACTTTTTACGATTTTTTTTCGAAATAACTTTCCATACAAAACAGAATTACCTGAAAATGAATTCAATTCGGCTTAAAAATGGCTAAACGTATTAAAAGAATACATTGTCATCATGTTCTGATATATTCTAAAAGTTTTAAATGTCTATCTAGTCGGGAAGTTAGTTAAAAATCGATTGCAAGATTTGGACAAACAAGAAAAAATTTGTACTGGACAAACAAGAATACGAATACGAATACGAGGTAATAAAAACTTGGTAAAAATAAACAAGTTTTAGGATGCCAGTTTTCAAACGTGTGTCAACCATTTGCCACCTATGTCAGGTAGGTCCTCATCTCCAAAGGCCTGGGTGCGAAATGGCTGGCCTCGCTCGTTAAGTGTGTTTACAGTCATTGTGGACTAATGAATACCAGTACTTACTCGACAAAATGAAGTAAGTACTGAACTTTTTTAAGACTCTTCCCACGAGATGAACAATTTTATTTGAATGCCTTGTCTTTATTTTGTTTTGATGACAAATGCAAACAGCCAGTTGTTATTGCATAATAAAATGTTCTAATTAATGTTTTATTTAAATCATTAATAATATGAAGATGGGATACTATCAAATTGCTGTATTAAGCACTTAAGTTTTAATTGTAGTCTAGCTTAGTCGGGTGTATAGTATCCACAAACATAAAATACCACAGTCACCAAGATCAAAACTTCTATAATGGTGCACTTAATAACACAACTAGGTTAATTACTAAATTATTATTTTTCATAAAATACTGAATATGCATAATATATTTGAAAATATCTCATGTTACACATTAAAAAAAACATTTTTTAGTTTATGGATGACCTAGTATTCCAGTGAGTAAAGCGATGGGTTCTCACTCCAGTTCTCCGGGTTCGATGCCCGGTGAGGTCACAAGGAGGTTTTCTCAAAGTACCTATAGATATTTATATAATATAAAAGCCTTAAATGGAGATGGGCTGGACACATAGCTCGAAGAAGAGACAATCGTTGGACAAATCTAGTCATCCAGTGGTATCCAAGAAGTACAAAACGTCCACAAGGTAGACCTAGAGGCCGCTGGATCGATGAAATGATAAAGTTCTGCGGAAGTACGTGGCAACGCAATGCACAGGACCGAGAGAAGTGGAAGCAACTTGAAGAGGCCTTCATCCAGCAGTGGATAGATTCAGGCTGATGATGATGATGATATAATCGTGATCGTTTCACTTCTACTACGCACTATTTTACTATACTACTGCCGTTGGGCATCAAGGCCTGTGGTAGTGTTCAAAAAGAATATATATGTCTATTCGACGTGTTTTATAAGATGTATACTAATTGTATTAGGTATATAATATTATTTTTTTTCATATACTGTAAATCATGGAACAAAATAACATTCTTGGTTTTGGAAAATATGTTTCTCGACTAAAATTAAAGGAATCAATATAAGTATAATGTGTCTTTCTTCTGACTCATATTATATTGAAAATAATACAACAAAACAGAATTTTTCAAACATGTGCTACAGAGTATGTTTTAGAATATTTTTAGCAGACCGAAATGTAGCGATTCGCAGAAGATTTACAACTTATAAAAAATAACATAGGTACATAGATAATTTTAAAATATCTCATGCATATACACACTAGAAAAAATCATTTTGTAGGAAAAAAAACGACACCCAACGGGGCTTGAACCTGAATCTGCTGGATTCGAGCCAGTATGGTTTTCCAATTAAACTTCGGGCATCTTATTTAATTACGACTATTTTAACTAGCAGTTGTGACATGAAATGCGTATCGAATTGTGTTATAATGTTGACTATCGGTTTCTGTATATTAAATTAAGGTAGGTATTAATAATTAAATGCCTTAATTACTAACCGACGTCATCGATTGCTCCAAATATTTAATTTTCATAATGTTGCTTACTAATAATTTAAAAAACCACTTCTTTTATTCATTAGTGTGTATATGCATGAGACGTTTTCAAATTATGTATATTCCACAGAACGGACAACTGAGTTCCCTGGTATATTCAATATAATATATTGAGATTTCGAATGTAACATTCTATATTATAGAATGTTACATTCAGAAATCTTGTCTCTTATTCGTTGAATAAAAAAAAATAGTTAATTTTTTTACATTCATTTTAATAAAACTACCAACATAATTTTGATAAACCTCAGTAATATATAGATATTGATAGCAAGCAATATTAGAAGAAAATATATGAAGAAATAATTACAAGATAAAAAGAACTTTTTATATACAACGTTTTTAAATTTTCTGTTGAATCATATGAACTTGACTTGACTAGCTTAAACGATAAATAAAATGTGTACTTGATAGAAATACTGAATAATGAAATGTCATTTCATATTGATTTCCATAGTAACGCACGTATATATTATTTAATAATTTAGTTGCTAGGACCCCCTGGCATCCAATAATAGAATCAAAATAATTTTTCATAAAAAACAGAATTAACTAATGAATGAATTCAATTCTACTTAAAGATGACTAAAAGTAATAAAACATGCATTGGCATCGTGTTCTGATATATTCTAAAAGTTTCAAATGTCTAGCTAGTCGGGAAGTTAGTTAAAAATCGATTGCAAGATTTGTACCGGACAAATAAGAATACGAGCTAAGAAAAACGTTGTAAAAATGGACCGCACGGGATTCAAACTCACACATATCACTGTCCAGGTGAGTTCTCTTATCGTTTAACCAACCAATCCGTCTACGAGTCATTCGAATTAAATATAACAATTTTGTTATCCGAGGTGTTTAAAATTCTACCAATTCTACCTACTAGAATAAAATCTTTTCGAAAAAAAATACTGAACCCATATAACCACTGGAATCGCGCCAATGTGCTTTAACCAATTAAGCTACGGGCATCCTGCATAATTACGATGAATTTAACCAGTAGTTCTTACATTAAATGATTATCAAATTGCGTTATTTTTGATAAACGGTTTTTGTGTTTGCTATTATATAGGTATGTTTATGTTCAATATATAAAATGTTACATTCTCAAATTATTCGTTGAATAAAAGAAATAAATGGTTCTACGTGTTAGTCGGCTTTCACTCTAAACTCTAAACTCGTCCGTGTGCCGCACATCAAACCTTCCGAGAACGGCGATCCAGTGTTGCTTGTGAAGACCGCGTACATCTACCCACCGACAGTCGCGCGTAGCCTTCGAAACGTATAGATATTTGAATGCGGCGATCGGCGAGCTGGTATAGGATTGACCAATTCGTAGGTGTTTGTATGCGACCCGGCGTCTTTGACTCGGAGCCCGAGAAGCATGCAACTTGTAGATTGCAACAGCAGATTTTTTTTTCAAACAAAACAGTCGCATTCGACCAATTTGCGGAGCTCCAGGCAACGTGTGTTTTGTGAATAACGATGACGTCACATCGACGGATTCGACACATTGTAGGCGAAACGAGTTTTAATGTGAGAGGCAGCTAATGAATCAAAGTAATGATATTATACTTAACGGCCCACGTGCTCGTCGTAGGTCAAAATTGAGTTTTTATTGTATTTTCAAACAATGATCATGGACACTCCTTAAACGTTGTAGATAATCTATTTATATAATTTTGAAGCCTTATTATCCTTTATATTTATTTTAAACATTTAATGACTGCATAAAGTATTTTTGTTACATAAAATAGTATTCTTTTAAACCTCTCGCTCTAATGTTTTAGAATATAGTCATATTTCGGTACATGAATGTGCAGTGGTGTTAAGATTTTTTACATTTATTAATTTTTAAACGCATTTATAAAACCATTACTATAATTTATGACGAGATAATTTTAGTAAAATATTCACGATAAAAAATTATATTGATAATCTCTGTGATCCCAAATTTGACAAGAATTAGGCATTTTATTATTCAAAAAATCGGCAAGATTAACATAATTACTACGACGAGCATGTCCCCCCTGAAGGTAATTGATGGAATATGAATGTAAAATCTAATGGATTTAAGTTTTGTACTATTCCATTTCAGTAAAAACTCAAATGGAATAGTACAAAACTTAATTCCATTAGGATGTAATGAGATTACTAACATGATTAAGTATTATTATGTATATTGTAGCATCCTGGTGTTAATAAAAAATATTAATGACGTTGGTACATGTTAATGATGAAAGTCCAGTTCAGTAATAGTTCTATAAAAATATAATGGAAATTTCTCGTATATTTTTGTCATTATATTTTTTATAAAATGAATAGTTAATATAATATACTTATTGAAAATATAATAAAAGCTATGCAACGTTTGTAACATGTTATTTTGCGATGTTTATGTTCTTAATATAACCGCCGTTTCAGACGGGACACCGGTGTCGCGCTCGTATATAATAAGGAGGCCTTTGTATTCGAATAAAGGGGCCTTTGTATTATGTTTATGAAAGCCCAGGGCTAATGAGTCAACGCATAATTTCGCTAAATAAATTAGAACATAAAACTGGCTGCGGTCATAAAAACATGTGTATCAGCGGCTTGACAATGTAGCGACCGACGGAAAAGTGTACCGGACACGCTTTGACCCATTAGCTCGGGGCGTTCATAAACATAATACAAAGGCTCTTTTATTCGAATACAGAGACCTCCTTATTATATACGAGCGCGACACCGGTGTCCCGTCTGAAACGGGCCTTAGGCATAAAGCCCATTGACGCAGTGAGTGCAGCGCTCGCGCAAAATTTCTACAAGTGGCGCGTAAATCATCGAAAATACAACGTAATCAAATATTAATTATTTATCAAATATTAAATATTAATATCGTAAGGATTTGACGATGCCTTGTGCCCCGCCTACCGCATGAGTCACCGTTTTTTGCTTCTCAGCGATACGGCTTAACGAAAATACGAGTACAACGGAGTCCATTCATTGAACACAGCAAGCAAAATCATGCTGCTCGAAGCGTCGTCAATAAGACGGGCGAGAAGCCATTATTAAGAACAGTGTACGCTTTGTTTACTTATTGCGTGTCCGATATTTAATTACAAGCCCCGAGAAATAATATAATATTTTTATTGCTTTGTTATGAGAGGCGCTGTAATAATAATTATTTTGTGCTTCTTGGGCCCCTTATTACATAGGTGAAGGGTAATGCACGGCAAGAAGCGTGTGATTATGGTTATGCATATACGCTTCTTACGCCGATTGCGCCCGCTCGTCCGTCTTGATGGGCTTTATGCCTTAGACTACTTTATCCGACCACGCAAAATTATTAACCACTGCGGAAGGTAGATAAAAAATTTAGTTAGGTACATGTACATAAAATAGTTATATAGTAAATAATATATTGTATAGATCGATAATCGGGAATGTTGTTTTTGTGGCAGGCGGAGTACCTATTGTTTTTGATAGGCAGACTATAAAATCGTCAGCCACAAAAAATGATCGTTGAACAAATAAAAATGAAATATACATTAGGTACTTTCCACGGCATCAATATTTTATTGTGTTCTGTATTATTTTTATTCAAAAGCCGCCTTCTCCAGGGATAAATTCTCTACAAAATAAATATAAAAACTAATCTGCGCAGAATATACATTTACCCATCTAGTCTTTAGACGTCTATCTACCCACAACATATGTTTGTCTTTGCAAAGCCTTATTTCTTGCTATTATGTAATGCATACATAACAATATACCTATAATGAATGAATTAATTACTTTTTTTATTCAATGATTAATTCACAAGATTTAAGAATGTTACATTCTTAGATACATAATTTTAGAAAAAACTTGTGAGAAAATATATTATAAACTATAGAAAAATCTTTTTGAAAAAAGTAAGAAATGTATGTTCAATAATTAGAATGTTACATATTTAAATCTTGTGAATTATTCATTGAATAAAAAAGTAATTAATTAAATAAACCATTTCTTTTATTCAAATGAATAATTCACGAGATTTTGAGAATGTAACATTCCATATTATATTGAACATACATAACTTGAAAACACCTCACATATATAACCCACAAGAAAAAAATATATTTGAAAAAAGTACGAAACTCAATATCAACGCAATTTGATAAGCATTTCATGTAGGATCTACTAGTTTAAATTGTCGTCATTTGATGGGAGGCTCGTAGCATAATTGGTTAAAGCACGGATTGGCGCGACATCAATGGTTATACGGACTCATATCCCGTCGACGTATTTTTTTCAAATATATTTTTTTCTAATGGGTATATATCTGAGGTGTTTTCAAGTTATGTATGTTCAATTAGTTAAAAATTATTAGCAAGTTCAAGGAAGGTACAACACTGACATATCTTGGAGTGATCCGTGACGTCGGTTAGTAATTGAATGCCATATTTCGAAAACGTTACAAGTCATTATTGTGTTCTAGTCTAAATAGTGAAAACAATCCTATATAAAAATAAATAGTGAAAAGTTTTTATGTAAAATATATTATTTTATAGTAACTGTTAATTACTGTTGTCTTCAAAAACTACAAAAAAACCTTACATCTGTGTATTTAGGTAATATGAACATTTTTGCAACTTTTGTCACTCTTTTTTAAAATGTAACATGTAACGTTTTCGAAATACAGCATTCAATTAAAGTAATAGCTACTCTTATTTAAAATACAAAAGCCGATAGCCAATATTAGCTCAATTTAGAAAGCGCTTCAGAGAGTATAAGAGCCATTAGTTAAAATTTGTCGTAATTAGGGATTCCAATCCCGGACAAAAATGTTTGTTATCTCTAATAACATGTCGCTATACAAGGAATTATTAACAATAAGATATTTTGATAATGACTTTCAAAATGTATATAAAAAAAATAGTAAAAATATTTGACCATGTCCAATTTAACGATATTATATGGGCCTCCACGGAGTGGAGGTTTGTATTAACAGATTTAGTTTTTACGAGAAATGGATGTTAGCCACTAGCTTAACATATTAAGTCCATACTCTGACTCATACACAGATTAAAAAACAATATGTGTACTTGCCAGACCCAGGATTCGAAACTATTACGCACCACGCTATAGGTCGACGCTTAAGCCGCGCGGCCATCGCGGGACTGTAAAAATATAGTATAAAGAAATAGTATAAACCCAATGATAAGAATCTAAGCAGGGATTTGTTTTATTAAAAAAAACTAATATGAAAACATTGATTTGAACATCTGGACAAAACATGCTCAAACAAATAAATTCAATATTAATGAGGAATATTAGCAGAATCGGTCAACGACGTGAATGAACATTAAAAATAATCACTTTTATAGCAATGTAGGAAGATTTAAATTACATACAATTTTTAAATGACATACAATTAATGCATTTCATGTCTATGTTGCAATATTATTTAAGCGTGCACCTGTCCTGCATATAGAATAAAAATGATGTATTAAGTGAATTTCAGGTATAGTCAGTCAGTATATACAATTTAACTAGGAATTGCAATAGCGAATGAAAATATCAATATCAGTTTTTCGGTATATCTTATTGAATACTGGTATTAAATAAAATACATAGAAATAATTACAAGCTAAAAAGAACTTTTTATATACTTACGTTTTTAAATTTTCTGTTGAATTATTATGCTCAATATGCTAAAACTTGTACTTGATATGAAGTAAATAAAAAACAAACAAACAAATATAGAATACTGAAATGTCATTTTGATATTTCATTTTGATTTCCATAGCAACGCACGTATATATTAATTATTTAGTTGCTAGGACCACCCCGTTAGCAACCAATAATAGTCTTTTACTTTTTACGGATTTTTCTGAAATAACTTTTCATACAAAGCAGAATTAACTGAAAATGAATTCAATTCTGCTTAAACATGGCTAAAATTAAAATTAAAAGAATGCATTGGCATCATGTTCTGAAAGTTTCAAATGTCTAGCTAGTCGAGAAGTTAGTTAAAAATCGATTGCAAGATTTGTACTGGACAAACAAGAATACGAGCTAATAAAAACGTTGTAATAAAATGGAAGTATCTATCAATAAAAAATACATCTACATTTTTAAAAAATATTTATATAAGATATATAGGGAAAGTACCTTCATAACATTCTATTGACGTTTGAAAATAAGTATAGGAGCTAATAAATTATAATATAACTGTTGGTTTTTACAAATACATTGCAAATATTAAATTTGTTTTCAAAAAAATAAAATTGTGTCTGCATTTTTAACAACGAATATACCGGTATTTCGGTATCTATAAGTCATCGAATACCGGTATTGCAATCCCGAAATTTAACCCTACATTTTAACTGTCGAAGGAAAAAAATGGTATAACCAGACTCAGATGTCTTTGCCCTTTTATTCTTCCCATGCTGCTGCCTTTAGCAAGTGAAATGCATGAAGAATACTCATCTTGACAGGTTAGTCGTAAAATATGTAGACATTTGGTTCCCACGCTAGAGCACATGCTCTGAATGTCAATTCCAAAATGGAAAATGGCACCAACAATGGCGGAAGAGTTAAAAAGAGAGAGAACTCTTTGCGACATATTAACGAAAGATTGATTATGGAGTTGACTTTTTGACTGCAAATTTTGGCTCGGCGTGTCACTTTCGAAATTCTCGCTCATTCAAACAAAACAAACTGACAACTTCGCCGGGCAATTTTTCATTGTTGAAAGTGAATAAATTTTTCAACAGCGAAAGCCAAAGCTTAACTTTTCCTTTTCCGGCCAGTGTATATGAATAGCTTTACTAAAATGAGACATAATTTTGTTTCAAACGTACTTTTTGCATGATCAGATGTGGTTATATGCCAGAAAAAGCCTAATACTATTAAAAGTTTTTTTTGAATGCGTAGCGTAAGTACTTAAATATAAATTTTTCAATGTAAAAATTAAACAGTGCTATCATAACTTTTAAGCAGATTATTGAACGCGTACCAAAATAATACCAATAGCGAAGACTCAATAGCGTTTATTAGGCTGTGGAGATCTGACAAAAAGAGTACACCTGTCAGGGATACTTACGAGAAATAAGAAGATAATACCGTCACTGTTCTGGCAGAAGACACTAATTCGAAAAAATGACATATTGAGTTAGTTATGCCAAAATGTTCCTTATTTCAAACTTTACCGTCTGGAAACCTTCTTAATAAATAAACAGTCTTTATTATAAAGTCATCCTTTTTATGATTACTTAATAAACTCACATGATAGACCATTATTTCAAACATTTTAACAACTTCAAAGTCAAATTACTCAAAACTGGTATTCTCCAGTTAGTGTGTTCTGCCAGAACAGAGACGATACGATATTACTACTAATGGCAACGACACACTAATTCAATGAAAATTCAAAAACTCACTGACGACATAAGATAGAGCGATGAGTTTAAATGACGTATTTTTCAAAACATTTACACATTAAAAATCATTGGATAAAATTTATTTTTATTTTTAAAAGTAATCTATATTTATGAATATGCGATTAAACGCCATATATATTTAATTATTTTGGACAAAGTGCAGTCATGACAATAATATTATGCACGAATGTTTTAGGCTCTGTGATAGGATCCTATCATGCTTCATTCAATTCGACAGACTGATTGAGGTTACGTGACGTAAAGTCCATACGAAATAATACCACAATTCCTTGACAACTAATCGGCATTTATTTACGTGAAAACAGATGGCGCACTGTGGTATATTTTTTTAAACCTTTGGAAATTGTTTTGTAATATTTATTATATATTCCTACATATTATACGACATCGTTGGCAAATTAAATTATTTTTATAGAATATAGAATAGTCGAGTGATTCATAGAAATATGTCATTATGCAATTATAAAATATTTTTCTTAATAAGGTAGACTTTAAATAATTGCCTAGTATGGAGTCTTCGCCACTGGGAAGTGATAGAATAAATATATTGTGCTTATTTAAACTATCAGACAGTGGTACCTACTTATCTGATTAAAATAAAATCTCTCAATTATTTAAGCCCACTCGACTAGATCAAAATGTAAACAATCACAATGATGACGTCATTAATAACAGCTATAAACGACGAGCTTATCGCATATCAGCAGGTCTATTTCTAACGGTTATCACTTTAGCACGTTTCCGTTATTTTTATTGTTCCAAATTAGCACGGAAGGTATTCTATAAACAAACGCTTATCGGCGGCTATCTCTAATTCATAATATAGCGAAAATTTAGGTTGGTAGACATGTCGATCAAAATAAGATATTATGTTCTAGCTGCCGAACCCAAGCGGATAAAGCTGAACCAGCGACAATGAGCTAAACACAACAATTTTGTATTGACACATCAGACATTAACATAACTTATAATAATTGTATTAGTCATGTCATTGCGATTGTAGCAAACCAGTTGGATCTTGCGTCTCAATTCTTAATATGTAAAATTGACGTACCTACTCTGTTTTTCTCAAAGTTTGCACGGCCAAGAGACAGCCTGTTAAAAGATATCACTTTTTGACAGTTGAGACGGTTAACTTTTTAAATAATTAACCGTCAGAGTGATACATGTGATATATTTATCACAATTAGCTCTATTTTGACGTGATATGTTAAAATAGGTCTGTTGAAAGTTTTAATTATTTTTTTGAGGCTCATTTGTGGCGTCAAGTGAAATAGCGGTGCAGGTTGAAATTCAAACCAACAGTTTGTTTATTACAATCAGTATGTACTATAAAATATTATGTGGACTGCAGGAACGTCTATTTAATCGGTTTGTTTTCAATTATTCAAAATGACGCAATGATGAAGCAATATTTGAAGATAGTTATTTATTTATTTAAGAATACAAAACATTGTGGCCATAACAAATTTAAATTCAAGACGTACACAACATGAGATTTACATTATAAATCAAACATTACCCTCACAAGAGAGAACAAGAGAATATAGAAAACAATATATAATAACAATAATAACGAAAAAAAAATAATCAAACATAGGTACTTAAGTATAATTTAATACAGAAAAATATTATTTTTGAGAACGAAAAACATACAATTTTATACAGAAAAATACAGTTTCAAAAACAAAATGCAAAGTACATCATTGAAAATGTCTATCTCTTTAGGGAGCGCATTTACTAATCTTGCACCCCTCGCTAATGGTGCCTGATAGGCTTGACACGAGGAAACGGTTCCAATCCAGAATAAATCATGGAACAAATTCATTAGGACACCAGGATTGGAAACCATCCCTCGCGATAACAGGCAAAAGTGTTTCAACAGCAGAAGAGACCGACGAGATTCAAGAGAGTGAAAAGTAAGCATGCCTTGTAGAAAGGCAGTCGGAAAATAATCATCTGACGAATTATCGAAAGGAAAATAGTTAAATGTTTTAAAATAAAGGCATCAAAAAAATTTTTTCTGGACGGGTTCTAAAATAATCTTATAGGAAACCTCATAAGGACACCAGATAATCGACCCATATTCAAGAATGCTATGCACTAATGAGACGTAGAGTGTACGTAATACATTTGGATTCTTGAATGGTTTGGATAGTCGCATGATGAATCCTAGAAGCTTACTCGCACGTAGAGCCGTAGAAGTTATATGCGAGTGAAAAAATAATGAAGAATCAAAAATTATCCCAAGATCTTTCGCCTCAGATTGACGTTTTAATGAATTTTTTGACATACTATAATTATATTTTATCGGGGTTCTTGACCTAGAAAAGGTAATACAAAAACTTTTGTCAGTATTAAATTCTTATTTATTCTTTTTTGACCAACTTTCAATTGAACAGAGATTTTGTTGTAACATGCAACAGTCCAACTCATTGCGAATTGGTGTATATAATTTCAAATCATCCGCAAAAAGTAAAAATTCTACTCCATCCATGGCTTTAACTATATCATTGACAAATATGAGTAACATAATTGGTCCAAGATTTGACCCTTGGGGAACACCTGAACGAGTTTGAAAGACTTCAGATGCACACCCAGCGTACTCGACATATTGACAACGATGCGAAAAATAAGATTTGAAAAAATTTACAAAATAATAGATCCGCCTACTGCATTCAATTTAGTTAAAAGAATTTCATGATCAACTCGATCGAAAGCCTTTGACATATCCGTATAAATTGCATCAACTTGACAATGATTGTCTAGTGAATGAGATATGTATTCAGTGTACTCCATGAGGTTGGTAACTGTTGATCGAGTAGATCGAAAACCATGATGAGCGTCAGTCAGCTGACCATCCACATGTTTATATATATATATATATATATGTAAAATGGACTCAAATAGTTTGACCGGTGCAGAGAGAACAGCCACTGGTCGGAAGTTAGTTATTTCAAATACCGAGCCATTTTTATATACCGGTCGTATACGAGTTAAACTCCAACAATCAGGCAAGGTAGATTTACTTAAACATATATTGAACATTATATAACAAAGGATCGCTTAAAAGTTTTTTGCAACCTTTCAATAGGCATGGAGGAATGCCATCTGGACCTACTGAGGATTTCGGATATAGTCTAGAGAAAGCATATTTCATATCTGACTCATCTAGAGGACCAATATTTAGTATGGGACAAGAAGGCGAAAAGTATTCAGGTTGAGGTTCAAGGTTCAAGGTTGAGGTTGGAATCGTGGAATAAACTGACCTAAAATATTCAGCAAAACCGTCAGCGATGGATTTATAGCCATTCAATACACTACCACTAAAAGACATCAACGATATCTGTGCAGAAGAGTTACGTAAGCTCCTAACATATTACGTCCAAAAAGTTTTCGGGTCTGAGGTTAAATTCAAAGAAATTTTCTCAATGTACGCTTTGTGAGCAGCGTCAATGGCGCGATGAACTCTTCTACGCATATCGGAGAAAGCACCATAATCATTCGGGCACTTCGAGCGCTTCCATCGTTTATGACAGATGGCTTTCAAGTCAATGGATTTAATAATGCTTGTCATGTTACATTTCACGTGACATGTCTACATTTCAAACGCAGACTTAAATAAATAATGTTAATTTAATTAACAATAAATTTGGCACAACCTTGTTAAAAGTATGTGTCAACCTTGTTTCTAAAACAATGATTGTTAAAAAAATAGGCCAATGAGGTTTCTTCCCGCCTTTTTGAAAGCGTCATATCAACAAATAACTTATTTCCGCCCAGAAGATTTCACTCCGGTATTAGTTTCAGTGCGGATCGGACGTCTTCGATTAACAATTAGATACAGTTTCAACGCCATTTTGTAGTTACTTCCTTTCGGACGGGAAGGTAGAAGACAAGGCGGCAGATTCCAGCCAAGATGAAGTTCCAGCCATCACACTTTAAACATAAAGCTAAGTCATTATTACCATCTTAAAAGAAATAATACTCTAATGTACCGTACCAAGGAACGCTTCTCAAATTTGTATTTATTTTCGTATCATTTTAAATTTCAATGTAAATTGGTTGTGTGTAATTAAATAACACTTTTAACGATTAGCTGTGTTCTTATTTTCATACTGTTATATTTAATTTGTAAATACACAACTTTTAAGGCGCCCAAAGATTATAATTTAATATTTCAACGAGTTTACAAATGACATTTTATTTGAGGTAGATAAATGATTTATAATGCATTCTTTACAGAAGGTTAAGTTGGCAGAAAGCCGAATCTCATACGCTGTGAGATTAATAGTACTAAATATTTCATGTTTTATTGATTGAATTAGTTGGCACTCCATGTTTAACAATTGTGCATTACAATTATTAAACTTCTTTTACTATTATCATTCTAACGATACTATTTACATTTTATACTTTTTTCCCGTTTATAAATTATGACATGCTATGAGTGAACCATTTAGGGTAGCTGCGCGAAGTACCCGAAGACTTCTTAATGGGAAAAGACTTAGAAAATACACTATAAATATTTACACAAAAAAAATCAATTGCACTATTAATATCATCGGTACTATATAAAGCATTCAAATCAATACTCTGCATTTCATAATACATTTGTAATAGGTCGCCCTTGAAGAAATTCTATTTATTAAAAAAAGAAAGTTTCCGAGCTAACAGAAACGAAATTATTGTTATCACTAAGACGACTATTGGAAAAATTATGATAATTGATTGGCAACTCAACTAATAGAGCAGGATGGTAAGCGTCTTCCTGAACAAGGGGATCAACGCAAGCATTCACCTGTGCATTACAATCTGCATCCGCCAAGACCAAGTCCAATATGCGTGATTTCACATTTTTAATTTGAGAAAACTGTTTAAAGTGCATACAGCTCAGAAAGTGCGCAAATTACAAATCAACATTGGCAGATGCCGAATAAAGATTGAAGTCACCGATGATTGCAATTGAGCTGCCAATTGACAAATTTTCAAAATATGATAAAAAACATATTATAATTATTACACGATGATTGAGGCGGAAAATAAACACAGCTAATAGTAAAAAGAGACCTATTACACAGCAATTTGACAATAATTACATCGATACCAGTAAATATATGGTCAATCACAGATACACTATCTACCCGATCAGAGCGAACGGCAATTAACACACCCCCTTTAACCAATATATCTACTGTCGAAAAGTTCACCATCACAAATCGAGTCATTGAGGCAGGTTTCAATCAAGCATATGACAGAAATGTCACTTGCCAAGAGAGTGTTACGCATCTCGATTGTCTTCGTCCTGAGACCACGAACGTTCTGATAATAAACGTCAATGTATTTAGGTGACCGTCACGAGCTTTTGCTTGTAGTATGGGGTCTAGCCTATCGAGTCAACCGGCCAAATTTCAGGAACAAGAAAATGGGCAATAGAGGACTCTGGAACTGTTATCCTGAATGAAGAATATGTATTCTTTGTATTAAGTTTATTTACTTCAAATTTTACATCACCTACACTCTCCTTCACATAATCAGTTAGGCCGCTTACTGTAGTGTCTGGGTGTAATGACCAAATGTGTAGACTTCTGCGTTTTTCAACATCAGAACACGATTTGGAACCAGGTTTGGAACTACATATTCTTTGAAGGTAGAAGTTTGCAGGCTAGGTCGCTTAGATTCGTTTCCAATGGATAAATTTCGATGGCTCACTGGGCTCCTTTTTTTACCGTTGACCATTCACCAATGCTTGTAGATGGCCACTGAATGACGGTAATCTGTTCAGCAAATGGTGGCTCAACTTGTTTGTTTTTGTCTTTCACAGCCGTAGATATGGACACCGGTGGTGACGGAGCTACAATAACTTCATCAGGCAAAACGTCTAAGGGCGAAACCGAAACACTGCTTGTATGTTACTTCTCAGGGTTTCATTTTCAACAGTTAATTAGGCAACTGCAGCAATTAAATCATTCGAAGCAATAGCCAGTCGCCCTTGTAGTTCTTTTGTGACTTTTGATTTCACTTCAGCCAAAACTTTGAGGATAGAATTTAAAGAGTTTTTACACGATATCACTTGTTTGCACGCCATTTTTTATAAAATTAATTAATTCGTGAATGTAAACAAACAAACACAATAATTATAACAGATCATCTTATCAGATTATCGCCCTCCCAATTGGCATTACCAGTGGCATGTTGGTTCTGCACATTGGGAGAATAAACAACTGATGCTCTCTATTTCTTAGATATTTTATCAGGGACAAACAGGTCAACTCTGTCCAGAATGGCAGAGTTCTCATTCGTATAAGTCCTCGTATAAGTCGAAAAAAATACATAGCTAAATGCGTTTTTACACGGGTCACTGCGAAAGTGAATCATGTAAACAGGACTTTAGATTTTTAGTATATGTTTTTCGGTTTCGGTTTTATAACCGAATGAAATTTCCAATGTTTGTTGAAATGGGGAAATTCAATTTCGCCACTGAACTCGGTTAGTTGGCAGATAACGATATATAAACTTATGCCAGTAGCAGTTTTAGCTCGCTGCAAATATTCTCTGACGAAACAACATTATCGTTCAGCCGGGGATAAAATAAAATAAAATAAAAAAAAGACAGAAAACAAAACGAACGCGAATAAAAAACAATATTTTGACAAGACCATAATAGAATTGTCAGAGACAACGGTCGCATTCACGTGAAATATTACACTTTATATGTACTTACATCTCGTTGTGTTTGTGCTGTTGTTATTATTTCACCCCAAGATGCGATTTTACATGTGAGATGTTTTATTACCAGCAACGAAATGTATAGGAAGGCGGTTCGGATGAAATATCATTCCTACGCCCCACCAACTGTAAAGTTTTCAACTATGTAATATATCTATCTGGATCACGGCTTTTCAACCTTTTCCCAGATGCCATTATCGGTTTATTAAAAAAATATCTATATGCTGAATACTTACAGTAGAAGTGATATTTATGGTGATAAACAACTCAATCCGTGTCAGCATATTGATCGGCGTTATTAAATGGATGGTTCACAATAATTATGGATCAAGTCCAATTTTCATAAAATTCGATTTTTATTTATTTCAGTGGCTAGATAAAACAGATATCTATATTATGTGTTAATATCACAATCGTGGCTCTACAATTTTCCGCATAAATGTCAATACTAGTATTGATAAGACAACAAATTGATTGTGAATCATGTCCATTTTGACAGTTCCTTCAGCAGTATAAAGAGATATTTGCTAATATTAATAAAGCCTGAATATACTATATGTTTCGACTATTTATTTAAATTTATCCATGTAGGTACTATTAAAATATTGTAAGTATATATAGTGAAAACATTCCTGAATTTTACAAAAGGAGTTTTAACTTAGGTCCAAATATCTCAGGATCCATTTTGATGGACTTGATTCATAATTATTGTGAACCACCCAAATATATTAATGAAATTACAAATTCTCTAATAATATCCATTTTACGGAGTGTCCAATTATAGAAAACTCTGCAAATAGCTTACTGCAGACAATTTCCGCATATCTCTGTTTTCACATTCAGCTATATCCCATGACGCAAACTCCATATAAAATAGCTGACTCAATTATAATAGTTATTTCCTCAATATAATTTTGACACCCACGGTGGCCACGCGGCTTAAGCGTTGGACTATCACGCCGTGGGTCTCAGGTTCGAATCCTGGGTCTGGCAAGTACACATTGTTTTTCAATTTGTGTGTATGGAGTTAATAGGTTGAGCAAGTGGCTGACATCCATTTCTCGTAAAAAACAAAATCTGTTAATACAAACCTCTACTCTGTGGAGGCCCATATGATCCTATAAGGATCGGACATGGTCGAAATTTTTTTTTTATATATTATTTTAATTGTGAGTACGTCGACCTAGTTGAAATATTTGCATTAAAATCGAGTAGTAAATTTAACGTCTTTAGACTGAAGTTATAAATGGTCCTCAGCGTTGCCAACATGGCGTTTTTTTTGCGAAATTCGCATCTGACTTATGGCGTTAAATCTAGTGTTTTTTAACGTCGCATACAGCTTAAAACTTCTAACGAAGCTTCTAAAGCCAGATTAGTATACTTAACATAATATTATTCTTGAAAATCAACATGCTGATTTTGTACATTATATTAATATATAAAAAAATGCTACATACAATTAATTATTGACCAAATTAATTTCTTAACTGCATTATATATTATAAATTATTACATTAATTAAAAACATGAAATATTTCTTCGATTTTTGTTTTTTCATGTACCTAAGTACCTATACATTTTTTGAATTTTGAGAAAATCTAAATTTGTCTGCCATCTAGCTTATAATTATTATTAACCTATCTGGCATATTTTTGTGATTGACAGTTGTCAGCAGCTATAAGTGAACTAGCAAACGGTCAACTCCTTTTCAATTGAGACTGAAATAATTTTAACATTTGAGAAAACAGACGTGGTCAGCGATTTGATTCCAGTCGCTGTTTTTTTTTCTCTCTGTTATAAAATTAGCTAGGTCTTTTATCCCGAATAGATGGTTTTAGCTTCACAGATTATTTTTTCTGACTCAAATATTTTTCCAAAAATTCAATTCACGTCTAATCTGCTATATCTAATTTTGTTCGACTAAAATACGAATAAATCCACAATAAATACGTCGGCCAGGATTGCCAACTGTCATTCACCAAAATATGCCAGATAGGATGATAAAATACGCTAAATTGTAGAATAAAATGCTGGTTTTAATCGAAAAAAAGGGTTTTTTATAAAAAAATAAACAACGATTGAAAAATAATTTTGTGTTTTATAACTTACGAATAAAATAGCTTATAAAGTTTAAATTAATGTCGGTAAGAAATTTAGTCGTTATTTTGTATGTAACATTTAGCGTATTAATTATTATTAGCGGTATATATCGAGGGTTACTGCCAAAAGTTGGCAAGTCTCGAAATAATGTTTTGGGGTAATTTCAATTTGAAGTTACACATGACATTGTCCTCTAAAATCAGGCATAATGGTAATTTGTTTGTGCGTTATGTGCATGTTCTATATATCAGATAAATTTATTTTTTAGCAGTGGCGAAGGGTGACTTTTGGAAAGAGGTAGGCTGTTGAAATCTGATAAAAAGAACACACTTGTCAGGTATACTTACGAGAAATAAGAAGATAATATGATATCACTACTAATGAACAGATACACTAATGACAACGACACACTAATTTAATGAATCTTCAAAAACTCACTGACGACGTAAAATTAATTAAGTATCAGCTTAAATTAGGTAGGTACGTATTTTTTCAAAACATTTATATACATCAAAAATCATTAGATAAAAGTTATTTTTATTTTTATTTTTAAAAATAGTCTATATTTATTAATAGTCAATTAAACACCATGGAAAATATATTTTTTTAAATTATCTAATTATTAATTATTTAGTTTTAGACTCTAGGATCGGAGCTTACCTTAGTTTATACAATTCGATAGACCGGGCGGGGCTACGTGACGAAAAGTCCATATGAAAAAAATGAGAATTATTTGAAACATAATCCGACCTTTATTTACGTCAAGACAGATGGCGCGCTGTGGTATATTTTTTAAAACCTTTGTAGATGATTGTTTTGTAATTATCTCTGTAATACATTCTTACACATACGGCATCTCTCGTTGGCAAAATAAATTATTTTATAGAAAGTGATTATATAAATAAGTCAATATGCAATTAAAAAATATTTTTCTTAAGAAGGTAGGCTTCAAATAATCGCCTAGTATGGAGTCTTCGCCACTCACACATAATTTGATGTTAACTTTAAATACCTAAATTATCGACTTACCAACTTTTGGTGGCAACCCTACAAATATTATTTGTCTTGATTTATCTGCTGCAAAGCAGCGCAACATACACACATACAGACGCACACACATACTCTCTGTTTGTATGCAAATTGGACACATTGAACGCATCGACAAGAATTTTTATATGTGGCAATGCCACCTGGTATTTTTCCTAGTAGAATATAAAGTACGTAGTTTATAGCACCATTATGAAAAGTATTTAGCTGTATGAGGTGTCTAAAAACGCTAGATTTAACGCCATACGCCAGAAGAAAGTTTACATGCTAGATCTGGCAAAATCGCTAAGTTGGTAACGCTAACTCCAGCGGCCGCGGATAATCCGCTGTCGTTATGTGATGAGCAATGTAAAGCAATATAATTATATTGACAAAGTAGCGGATACGCCGCGCAGACAAGCCGTTTGATATAACTACAGCCTTAAGTATATGAAAGACTTCATGTCCTCACATGGAAAATTTACATTGTTAGTTTTCCATATAATATACCTACCGTACTGACCATTCGCGTCTTATAAATATCTGATTTTCATAAGTAATGGTATAGGTATTTGTTGTGAATGTGATTTAGGCAATGTTAATAACCTATAAAATAGTAACAAATAATCTTAATAGCGCCAGCACACATGCACGGATTTAATGGCACCAATAATATGTAAATTATACTATTGCGATAATAACTGTATACACGTAAAAGTGCTAACTGTCCCGCAAATCTAATTCTTCACGCGTAGAGTATATCGTCTCTGTTCTGGCAGAACACACTAACTGGAGAATACTAGTTTTGAGTAATTTGACTTTGAAGTTGTTAAAATGTTTGAAATGGTCTATCATGTGAGTTTATTAAGTAATCGTAAAAAGGATGACTTTAAAATAAAGACTGTTTATTTATTAAGATGGTTTCCAGACGGTAAAGTTTGAAATATGGAACATTTTGGTATAACTAACTCAATATGTCATTTTTTAGAATTAGTGTCTTCTGCCAGAACAGTGACGATATTATGATTCATAACATCATAACTTTGCACTCCGGCCATAGGATGAAAATGATGTAATATATTTAAAAAAATTTTTTTTTTACATATATTATCTAAGTATCTACTTTATTTATTAATACATAATATTATATGAATAGAAGTGAATATCATTTGATCTAATATTATGCGAGGTAATCAGGCAGAGGCGTATCAGTGTAGAAAAAAGTGCAAAGCTATGAAACGTATATTTTAATTGAGACGCGTTGTTGTTTGGTGCTATTTGACTGGTTCTGAAAATTGGTAAATGTCAAAATTCAAATGAGAAATATAGCTATATTATAATGTATACTCGAACAACATCTTCTTGGCTACGTGTTAAAACTATGAATAAAGAAGCTCCTCCCATTTTTAACCGCAATTCCATTATAAACTAATAAGCTCCTCCCATTAAGTCGACAACAGCGCCTTCCGGCTTTTGCCTAAATCTTCTTGTTGGAGAGTAAGAAAGAAATAGTTTGTAAAATTTCTATATTACAATTGAGCGATATACCTATGTACGTGTTGTATCAAATAATGTGTATGTGGTGAATACTAAATGATCGATAATTAACAAATATGTATTATGAACATTTTTGAAAACACTTGTGAGAAAATATATAACAAATAGAAAACATCTTTTTTTTGAAAAAAAAATACGATACCCAGCAGGGGAAAAAATCTTGGAGTGATCCGTGACGTCGGTTGGTAATTAAAGTAGGTAAAGTAAATACCTACTTTGATTTAAAAATACAAACGCCGATTGGCAATAGTAACTCAATTTGGAAAGTTAAGTTAAAAATTAAGGGTCATTATCTAAAATGTGTCGCAATTAGGTATGATTTCTATAGCATAGTGATCTATCTGCATGGGCGCGACACCCGAGAGTTCGTTTCCTGATAGGTGTCGTATTTAAAAAAAAAAGATTTCTCAGAAGTGTTTTCAAAATTATGTATGTTCAATAATTAGAATATTACATTCTTAAATCTTTTGAATTATTCGTTGAATAAAAAAATAGTTATTTGAATATTTATTATGATTTAATAAAAATGTTATATTCAACATACTTAATATATATTTTTTTAAAGTTACTGCAATACCATGAAGCTAGTAGCTGCTAGATAATACTTTCATTCAGAAGTATATAATATTACGTAGGTACTATCATGGAAAATTATTATGGTGATATTTTCCATAAATTATGCGTACCTACAGAAACGCTGAGTATATTTTTTCATTCTGCTAGTAGGGTACTTAAATATTTTTGCGTTTTTCGTGTAAGCATTTTTCCATGCAGCGTATTAAATATACCTATATACAGTAAGCGCATAATAAAAACGTGCCACCAAATTACTCATCTCAATTAGAAGTGAATCGCTGTTCAGATAACTGCTTAAATAGCTAGACTGTGTGGATATTGTTAATTTTTATTAGCAGGTATCTATATTATATAATACTTCTTGTTATATTTTCTCACAATCCATTTCAATGATATTATTTAAGTATGGATGTTAAATTTGGCATGATGAGGTTTTCGTATATATGTATCCTCAAAATTCCTTGAGCTGTCAATGTGACAAAATGTTGACGTCCTCAAAACGAATGAGAAAGGACCGATAAGTTTTGGGTAGTATGAAACCCAGAAAACGATATTTAGATTATCATGAGGAAACAAATGTACCTCTAGTATTCCCTAATCAACGGTAAACGTAGCAGAGGATGATTCCGCATTTCAAGTTTTAAGAACAAGTGATTTAGGTAGCAGACGGTAAAGCAATAATTACCCTAAAGGCCCACCCACATAGAGGTGCATGTCACGGTGCTTGTCGCCTGCTGCCACGGGAAAAAAAGTGTGTAATGTCGTTGTTCTTGGTATTTAAAATCTTATCAGACTGATGCTCCCGTCCCATAGCACATTTTGAACCTTTAAACGAACATTGTCAGTTGGCAAAATCTGCCGTAATCATTAAAACAAGACTGAGCGCACGTCACGTTGAACTTCACTGCATCGGTACCTCCATGATTCAATGAACGACAATTGAACGTTTTTTTTATCATATTCCACATGCTAACACTTTCGTCTGTCACGTCAAACTGTCAAACTGACGTTCTTTTTTGTTTTTAGCAGTTGGCACTATGTATTTTATATGAGAATGTTGTCTATTAACTATGGTCTGCAGGCTGTGTTCTATTATCTATGAATGTCATGCCGCATGCATTTTAACGTACGCACACGAAGAATCTATTAAAATAAATTGAAAAATTAGCATGGAAATTAATAATAATTCAAATTACTAATACATTATAGTAGGCACTATTCATCAGTGTCATTATACATAGTGAATTTACGAGATGGTGCACGTTCAAAATATTATGCAAAATGACGAAACCATAGACATTTTTATCGCCGTGAGTTTACGTGATAGTCCGCGACATGCACCTCAATGTGGGTGGGCCTTAATCGTCACCAATCTCCGAGAGTGAATGACACAAAAAGAAGAAGGCATGCTTCTTTGTGTCCAAAATCAGATACCCCTAATATTCTCGATTGCTCTGGTGAAAGCACTGCTGTCCTGTGATGTGTGGAACAATTCCCATCCAGTCGCAGATGTTCCTGAGCCATTTCCATTCAAGTAGCAATACGAAATTCCTAGAAAATATTAATTGAAATGGTTTCCTGTTAATTCGTTCGGTGGATTTTTTTGTAATACTGCCCTAGCCAGTTGGATTGTGGGGCTGATTTTTCTCTAGTTTCTTCTCTATCTGTTGTGAACATTAGAACTAAGATTATTATATGGCTCGGGGTTCTAATAATAACACATCGATCTCAAAATTTTATTCTTGTTCGTTCTCTCATGGCTGAGGACCATCACCGCTAATGCCATCTTTTCCCTTGACCAAGACTCTTCGCCTATCACGATCCTTTAATATTCTCAGGGCTGCGTAAATTCTACCTTAAGTAAGCTTTTTCTCTTGGTCATTAAAGCGCGCAAATGCTGAAGACTACACAAAACCACCAACTAGTCTCTTCAGATCCTATGTTCCACAACAAGTGAAATATATAAAAAAATCAGAATGCGTCCTATGCATAATGCCGATAGCTCATCCTTTATTTCGAGTCTCTGGATAATTAATTGCTAATATCTTTCGAAATCTGATGTATGATGAGAAAGGTATACGAACTGTAAGAATTTTATTGTACAAAACAACCATCTCTCGTGAGAATACAGGAGCGATCAAGGATAGAAAACATACCACTATTTATTACTACTTATTAAGAGGTTCGTTTACAAAACCAGAAGGAAAAGGAAAGTGGGAAACTAAAAATGAAGTAGTTGAACAATTTGGAAAGAGGTAGGTACAGTATTCCTGTTGCCAATGAAGTGAAGGACCTTGCTTCCAAAAAGGAGGCTAGAAAAGTTTACTGGAGGCTGACAACACCCTAATTGGGCTGTAGGAACAATTAATTACGATACTAACATTTAGTTATTTTGTCATCCCAAATCTGGCTTTGTCCTTTTCAATTTTGTTTCTTTCATGGTAGTAGGTCCTTGATCGCTTCTTTACAGTTGTTAACCATCAGCAGGTCATTGAAATATTTCACCATATTATATCCTCACTGACAACTTGGTCTTCCTACAAGGGTTTATGAGCAACGTTATCTATCAGTCATCTTCTTTGAGATTCGTCAGTCATACATAATATGTCGTATAGTCAGATAATTTTTATATTGTGTATGGTAAATCGAGGATACATCATCCCTCGTAGACCAGAGGTTAAGGTGCTGGCCTTTCACCCGGAGGGTTTGCGTTCCATTCCCGCTGAGGTCACAATATGTTTATATGATTTTGTCAAAGTCATAGTATTTGTGATTATTTCACTTGTATTACGTACTTACTACACTACTGTTTATATATTATACTACTGGGCGTCATGGAATATTGTTGTGTTAAAAAAATATTTATCTACATTATATAAGTATACTAGCTGACCCGGCAAACGTTGTTCTGCCATCTAAATTATTTCTAGTAAATATTTTGGTTGTTAAATAAAAAATAACGAATGTATTGTAAGTGTGTGGGGATGATATCTATGACAGAAAGAGGAATGGAGCACTGTAGACGATGACTGCCGATAACATATTCATTGTTTGATCTCTTAAAAGTTAAATGTAAAGTGAAAAAAAATTATATTTTTTTTATCCTAAAGTAGGAAAATGAAATAAAGAAAATCAATATTAATTTTGAAGAGCAATTGAGTGTACAATATTTTTTGTCAGTTCGTCTTTAGCTAACACGAATAAGCTCGATGGTTTGCCCACGCGAGAACATGCCACGTACAATTGTCCGTGTGAAAAACATGGTGTGCCCAGATCTAAGCCGCAAACAGACATAGTTTGGCCTTGCGACTTATTGATTGTCATTGTGAATGCCAATCTAATAGGAAATTGAACGCGTTTGAATTCAATTGGCACGTCTGTAAGAATCATTGGAATTCGTGGCAGCAAAACATTTTCGGCTTGGAATTTGCCATTCAAAATGGTGGCTTCGATAATGTTTTTCATCATTTTTTTAATGACCAATCGCGTGCCATTGCACAGCCGTGGTGGGTTCAAATTCCGAAGTAAAATAACCGGAGATCCAACTTTCAGTCGTAGAAGGTGTGTTGACATGCCTGGTAAATCCAGTGAGTTCAAAAACTCTGTTGGATAATTTACAGCTTCGTTGACATCGCAAACTGTATCGATCGATTTGTATGATACCAAATCGCCTGGCAATAACTGCTGTATCTTGAAGTTTAAATCGTCAACGTCCACATTTTTTGCTGCCAAAATGGCTCTTTCTGCTAGCCACGCATGATTTATGTATTGTGTGCGTACATCGGGAAATATGCGGTCAATGAGAGCATTTTGCGAATCAACGATTCTGCAGAAATTAGTGGGCAATTTTATGCATCCAGTATTTTCATAGACAGCAACTTTTCCATCGCCGATATCTAACAATTGGTTCGAGAATGTGTCAGCAGATGGATCTTGTAACATTTGCACGCGCATGTTTATTTTTAGCTGGACCTTTTCAACATTACGCCACAGTGGCGATGATTTCAAGCAAGCGTTGATCTCATCAGCGTACGTTGAACGTGGAATGATGGGAAGTGTTTGTCTGAAATCACCTGAAAGGAATAATAGAGTGCCGCCGAATAGTTTGTCGTTGTTTTTTATATCTTTAAGTGTTCTGTTCAACGCCTCAAGAGAATGTTTGTGTGCCATAGTGCATTCATCCCAGATGATAATTTTGCATTGTTTCAGCACTGTGGCCATGGACGATTGTTTTTTTATATTGCACATTGCGTCTGGGTTATTATGAATATTCAGTGGCATCTTAAATGCTGAATGAGCTGTTCTGCCTCCATCCAATAAAGTTGCTGCAATGCCAGATGATGCAACAGCCAATGCAATGCCATTATTTGATCGTATTTTGGCGAGAATTAGCGAAATGAGAAATGTTTTGCCAGTTCCACCTGGTGCATCCAAAAAAAAAGAATCCACCTTGTCCCGCCAAAACTGCCAGCATAATGCGGTCGTAAATGATTTTTTGTTCATGAGTCAGTAGTGGGACATTGCGAGTAACAATCGCTGCCATTTCTGCAGTATCGTACTGCAGTTCACGATTCATTTCGGTGTCCATTAAATCAGAAGTACTTCGATTTGGCGAACTCATACCGAAATGACTGAGTGGTAAATTGGCAATGACAACGCAAAGATCCTCGATGGTAATCAATGCTTCATTGTACATAGCGTCACTGAATGTAATCGTTAGATCGTTGCACCGTGTACGAATTCGATGCAATATATCGTCAGTCATTGAATCTTTGTGCTTATCCCACAACGTGTCTGCTCGTCTCGGGAAACATGTAGTCAACACTATAGCGAATAGTAGACGAATTTGTGTTGCTGTACAGCCCAATGCTGCTTTAGCAAGCATATCGTCCCAGTGATTGTCGTCTTCGAGCAAGCCGAGTGCAAGGCATGCATCTTTATATGTTGGATACTGTTGCCCATTTACTTTGCGTATATCTTGAAATGATAATGAGCCGGTGACATTAACCAACAACAGTCGCAGATAGAAACACTCAATCTGCCTTGGATTGACTGTATATACTCGGCCCAAAGTGTTTGATTTGAATAGGCCGGGGCACGCAACAATTGGTGTGCCTTGCTTGCGGGGCATCCATTTTTTTGTTTGATTCCATGTGAAATAGCGAGGTACTTCGGAATAGAGTAATGTTCGTGCAAAGGCACCGAAAGTATCCGCACGATTACACAATTCGAAAAATTCGGTGAGTGTAGTTTTTGGTGGATTTATGGCACGCTCAATTGCTGTCTCGTTGGTGAAAAATACGCGCTGGCCGTTTTCAAGATGGACGGCTAAATGTATAACTGCTGGGTCCCGTTCATGAATTGGGAAACCAAAGATACGCCAGACAGCTTCATTGGAGCTGATGTACCGGCCAATTTGGTAGCGCATTATTTCGTCGTTGTCATTCAATCGAGGAGCATTCACATCGGTATTTTGAATTTGAAATACAGCCATATCGCTGCCTTTATTCACATACTTGCAAATGTATTTGATGCTCTTCACCGAACTGCAGAACTCAACATTGATATGAGCATTGAATGTTTTGCTCAGCAGAGGCGAATATGGTACCACCCAACGATTGTCAATGTCAATGTCTGCGTTGTTGATATTTAGTGTAAATGATTGTCCGCCATTATCAGTATTTCTTCGACGATACATTGGATATCCGTCGACATTTGTGATCGTGTCGTTGGTGAAATGTTTAGGAAAACGCTTTGTACATTTTCCATCTGCCATGCAAGGCGATAAACGATTCAGATCACCGCATGGGCCATGCATCATGTTTGTGGTAACAATATCGAACAGTAGTTGATCAGTAGACGGATCTATAATTTCCGCGGAAACTACACTATCGATTTCTTCAGGGCGTATTTTGTCGACTAACCAAATCAAAATGTGTGCATGAGGTAATCCTCGCTTTTGCCATTCTACCGAATACATCCAGCAACGTGTGGGACCGAATACGTGTAATTTTGTAATGAAGCTCATTAAAGACTTCAATTTTTGTTTGAACACACGTGCTGTAATATTATGACGATGTATTGCATTTTGGCTTGGCAATAGCAAAGATGTAATCTCCTGCCACTTTGGATTACATGTAAACGTTATAAATAAACACGGTCGTCCGTACTCGCGCACGAAAGTCATAGCATCCTGTATGTATTCTTGGATATGACGTGGACTGCCTACGTAGGATGATGGTAGAATGATAGAGTTACCAATTTCGGCGGTGTCGGCGTCGCTCATGATAGCGTCTCGCAAGTGAATGTATTCTTCCGCACGCAGCTTCTGTTGATTGTGTCGTAGGAATCGCAGTCGTTCGCTCTCTACCTTCGCGTACATGTCAACCATGAATTGTTGGCACAGCTCACGACATCGCAGAATGACGTTGTCCTGACCGCGTCGAATCATCATACGATACGCATAAAAATCCATCGAGCTCACTTTCTTGTTTGTTTCGGCTCCTGTAACAACATATTCAAAAATATTAATTCATTCATAAATATTAATTCAAAATGAATAATGATGTTTATAATGAATGAATTACCTGTGGCGGGATCTCGTTGTTTAATGTTTATGCAATATCCGTCTTGTCCCTTCCAGAAAATTAGCGGGTATTGGAGAGCGTCGTATGAACGGTGTGTGTCAGCGATGAACTCCAGATTATTGTTTCTTCTTCGAATCACGATTTTTCGCGGCGATGTGCGGTCGCCAACCATGATTCCAGCAACGTCGTCAACAACAGGCGCATTGAATCGACGCACGTGCTCTCCAGCTGGTGTTTTATCAGGATTGATGACAATAGCGTGATTGTCACTTTGCAATTCGTGCATGTATGATTTGAAGAATTTCAATAATTCGTTGTGCTCATTCAATAGGGTGTCCAGTTCGCCGACGATGCGCCTAGCATTAGGCGAATTGAGGTTATTGTAGCCGCAACGTGCATCTACGCGATTGATGTCTTCACCGCCCATGAAGTAAATTTGTAAAAATTTATGTGGTTTGTTTGGTATTGGCAGCAATGAGCCTACTTTGTGGTACACTTGGCCTTTGATTTTGAACGTTGAATGGAATTGTTGACCATTTGCCGCAGTATTGTGAACTATTTATGTAGCTCCGAACGAAGTCATTTGGAAGCATGAATTGAATGTGCAAATGGATTTCAGGAACAGGTTTGAATCTGGATCCGTACCGATGAGCAAGCCGTTCAATGGTTCTGGTGGTGTCTCAATTTCTGGTAGTTGCACTTTTCCTGATGCGCAACACATCCCGGCTGACTCATGTTTGAATTTAAGCGCATGACAATGGGGACATTCTTTGTCCATAGCACCAATCAGCACTTTCGGATGAGCGGAATATTCAATATCTGGCTCGTATTCGAATGCAAGACGAAGGAACGAAGCGGATAATGCTCGATGTACTTGTTGGCGTTGTCGGTCATTTGCTCTGCGCGTGTTAACTGCAAACCGGCGCGCTTGTCCCCGTTCCAATTGTTGTTGTTGATTTCGTTCAGCTTGTGCCTCTTGTGATTGAGATTCACGCAATCGCGACATGCTCACACGCACATTTTCGTTATCTTGTTGGATTTGTTCGTCTGTGATTTCTGCTCTAATGTTTCGCATGTTTGTTGCTTTATTCGTTTGACGGCTCAAATAGGCCCCCTTACGTCTTGCTGGCATTGTACACTGTAACACAACACACACACACACAAATAGATAAATTAAAATAAATCGTACAACATTTTGCACACACTGCCTTGTGATATGCCGAATGAATTGTCAAAATAACGTGACGCTTCTCGTGAATTCTTCTCGGACGTACCGCCATCTGTCATTCAACAACATAAATAATTTCGTTCTGTTTGAAATACGAACGACGGTTCATTTGTTCATACAAAAATACTAAAATCGCGATTAAAAAATGGGAGAGTGGAGGTAGCAAGGTGAAAATTTTGGATTATAGGTATTTTTTGATGCCAAATAAAAAAAAAATACAAAAAAAAAATTGTCAAAAAAATAAAAGAAAATTTTTTCTGGATAGAGATACCCGAATCACTTAGCGGTATGAAATATACTTGTTGACCTATTCTCATACCTAACAAATATACATAAAAAAAATCATAAAAATCGGTCGAGCCTTAAAGAAATTTTTTTCTGGATAGAGATACCCGAATCACCTAGCGGTATGAAATATACTTGTTGACCTATTCTCATACCTAACAATTATACATAAAAAAATTCATAAAAATCGGTCGAGCCGTTTCGGAGGAGTTCGACCACTAACATCGTGACACGAGATTTTTATATATATAGAGATATTTATAATTAGATTATTTTTGAGAAGGTTAAAAATATTAACAATTTTAATATTTTAAAACGAAAAATAAATTAATTGAAAAATACTCCTCGATTGTTTATCAACAAAAAAGGTTGAATATAGTGATTAAAAAAAATGTAATAACCATGCAGAAGCTTGTTTCTTTTTACAGAAAACTATTATTTATATAATTATAACAGGTAAAAACATCCCAAGAGGTTTTAAAATAATTGAATGCTGACAACATTTACAGTCAAATGATTGATTTATTATGCCTATGGGAGTTCAATCATTACGTATTATTTAATAGATTTTTAAATGAAATGAATGATCATATTATTTATATATATATGTGAATTGATGACGTGGTATATGAAAATATAATAGCAAGCCGCACCGTGAGTGTAAAACCAAGACATATGCAAAAGACATAATTTTGGATATATTAGGGTTTGAAGTCTTCGTTTTGTTAGGACAAATGGAGTTTCAGAAAAAACATAATATTTGGTTTATATCTATAGAATATTACAGTTGAATATCTCTGTTCTCTTGAAAGTTGGTGAATAAAGAATAAATTAGAATTTAATACTGACAAATGTTTTCGTATTAAATTTTCTAGGTCAAGAACCCCGATTAAATATAATGATATTAGGTATGTCAAAAGCGTCAATCTGAGGCGAAAGATCTTGGGATAATTTTTGATTCTTCATTATCTTTTCACTAGCATATAACTTCTACGGCTCAACGTACGAATAAGCTACTAGGATTCATCATGCGACAATCCAAACCATTCAAGAATCCAAATGTATTACGTACACTCTACGACTCATTAGTGCGTAGCATTCTTGTATATGGGTCGATTATCTGGTGTCCTTATGAGGTTTCCTATAAGCTTATTTTAGAACGCGTCCAGAAGAAATTTCTTAGATGTCTTTATTTTAAGACATTTAACTATTTTCCTTTCGATAATTTGTCAAATGATTATTTTCCGACTGCCTTTCTACAAGGCATGCTTACTGTTCACTCTCTTGAATCTTGTCGGTCTCTTCTGCTCTTGAAACACTTTTTCCTGTTATCGCGAGGGATGGTTTCCAATCCTGGTGTCCTAATGAATTAAAATTTACATGCGCCTGTCAATTACCTACGTGGTCGCAGTCATGATTTATTATGGATCGGAACCGTTTCTTCATGTCAAGCCTATCAGGCATCATTAGCGACGGGTGCAAGATTGGTAAATGCGCTCCCTAAAGACATGGACATTTGCATTTTTTTTTGAAACTTTATTTTTCTGTATAAAATAATTGTAGGTATGTTTTTTGTTTTCAAAAATTTTATTTTTCTGTATTAAATTGTACATAAGTATGTTTTGATTTTATTTAATTTTTTGTTATTATGCTTCTTCGATGGCGCTACAGCTCAAGTCGAGCCCTGGCCTCCTCCACCGCTGTCCTCCAGCCGGAACGGTCCTCCGCATGTCTTTTCCAGTTCCTGATTTTTAGTATCTGGTTGGCATCTTTTGTAACATTATCACCCCATCGTGTGCGTGGCTTTCCCACTGGCCTTTTCCCTCCTGGGTTTCCTTCGAGGATCTTCTTCGGTATCCGTGACTCAGGCATGCGCTGGACATGGCCTGCCCAGCTTAGCCTCTGGAGTTTTATGACGTTGGAGAGTTTTGAATCTTGCTATAAGCGGTATAGTTCCGTGTTGTACCTAATTCTCTACTCCCCACCATCATTCATGGGTCCGTATATCCGCCTAAGGATCTTTCTCTCAAAGCAATCAACCATTTCAGCTGCTTTCACATTTAGCGTCCATGACTCGCACCCGTATGCAACGACTGTGCGTATGACGGTTTTATAGAGCCGCGTCTTAGTTTTTTTTTCTGTGGACATTTCTGGATTTGAATATGGGCAGCAATGAGAAGTACGATTTATTTTCAGCGGTTATTCGGGCTTTTATTTCTTCCAGTTCCTCGTTCTCTTTTGTTATTATTATTGTTGCTATATTTTTTTTCTATATTCTCTTCTTGTCTCTTGTGAGGGTAATATTTGACTTATAATGTAAATCTCATGATGTGTACGTCTTGAATTTAGATTTGTTATGTCCACAATGTTTTGTATTCTTAAATAATAAATAAATAAATAAAGGAATTTGAATTTAAATCGTTACTTGAGAAAGAAAAACGATTTGACATATCGGCATTTTTTTATATAATTTTAAATAACTTAACCTGTTTCTGTAATGTCATTAAGTTTTTATTCTTCTTCTTCTTTTTCCCTGTCACACCCCAGTATTGGCTCATCAAGCACAAGTTCGCGCCACTTCCCTCGGTCCATTTCGCGCCTCCCGCTATGCCAGACCTGTAGCGCGTAGATCATTTTTGTAGCACCGCTGCAAGGTGAGGGAGGGTCGGTCACGGCAACGGAACCGAAGTGTCGCACTTTCTAGCAGCATCTGGAACACATGTCCCAGCCACATGAAGCGTCTCTTCGTGATTATCTCAATCACCGAGGGCTGCTGCAATATAAAAATTAAGCATAAAAATATCATTTGGATCATTTCATTACTTACTGAACAATTAAGCACATAATATTGTGTAGAAGTTACAACTTTGAAGTCGAATTACCAGGAAATACAAAATTGGTCTTTTCTACTTCTCTGTGCGAATTACTTAGGGTGATCCTCTACCTACCAGAGGCACCTAGTGGAAAAATACAAAGTTTACAATTTGAGTCATTTTTTGATAATTTACAATAATTTAAACTGTATTAATAATCATGCATCTGCAGACATTAATAAGAAGAATATTTTTTATTTTAGCTAAACGATAAACTTACAATTTAAAAAAAAATGTAATAAAATGTGAATTTATTAAAGGACCCCTACTTATTACTACTTACATATTATTTTATGGTCACATTTATTATTAACATTTAGTGTATTAAGTATTCTGTATAGTATCGAAGAGATTTTTGACTAATTAATAGTATTGATATTTTTTTTTATTTATTTTAAAAAACTTCGACTGTTATAAAAATATTAATGTGTATAACTTGAAATCCTTTTTATTCATATCAAATTGAGCTTCAATATTGGGACCATACCTAAATAAGATCAACATTCATCAGCACTTGATAATAATAATTATGCTTACTTCTAAGCAATAAATAATTGTAAGGCAATGGACAACAATACAATACGGCTCATTTATACATGGCAGGTAGATAGTCCTTGCGTCAGCAAAGATGATATTAAGTATATAAAAATATAAAATGTCAAAGAGAGAACTGTACCTAATGATAAAAATACAAAGATGAAGTCTGTCAGATTTGAACAGGGATGTACTCACAGATAAAACTCGTGTAGATCTTTAAGTAGACTTATTAAAAGAAATAAACATTAGAAATATTGAACTTACCGTTTTTCTTTCCAGATCTTGCATTTTTTGATAAGCATCTAGCTTGAAAAAAAATGCATCTAGCTTATGGCATTTTTATTAGCACTTTTTGACGCCTTCAACAACTTTAAATGTGCTGAAAATAAGCTAAATTTTTAGTTTATTTAAATAAGGTTGGTCGGTACTTGAGAAATAAAACAATACAATGAAACAATATGAGCATTATTAAAATTAAAGTGATATATTGATATCAGATATAATATTTTAATGTGTGCTTAGGCATGTGGCTTCGGATTGACGATTATCAGGGATTTCACTCCCTGTATTACCTAATTATTAATTATAGTAGGTTGTTAGATTAATTATTAATTTTTTGTCAATTTTGAAATGAGTTTCTGGGAAAATGTGGTGTGGTTTTTACACGTATACCTATTTTTTTCAATTTTTGCACTTTTTCTTCGATCATCAAAAATAGGTAGATACAAATCTAGGTACATACTTACTTATTGAAATTGTATTTTCTCAAAACACCCACGATGGCCGCGTGGCTTAAACGCCGACCTATAGAGTCAAGGGTCCCATGGTCAAATCCTGGGTCTGGCGAGTACACATATTTTTTTTCAATTTGTGTATATATCAGAGTATGGACCTAATAGATTGAGCAAGTGGCTGACATCCATTTCTCGTAAAAACAAAAATCTGTTAATACAAACCTCCACTCCGTGGAGGCCCATATGATCCTATTAGGATCGGACTTGGTCGAAAGAAAAAGAAAGAAATTTTCTCAAAATCTAGCGATTTTTCCTGCCAAATAGCTTCTTTTCGTATACTATCTGGCATGTTTTTATCACCGACAGTTGGCAACACTAACGGTATGCAATCAATGGAAAGTAGTCATTTAATATTGACGAAGTATATTTCCATTTATTGTAAAATTAAAAAAATTCACTTTGATAATAATTATTATTGTTAATTGAACTTTATAAATGGACTAAGAAGCTAATATATTATATTTGATAATGTAAATTGCTTGTAATGTTTTATACTACATTAATCAATAATTTAATAAAACATCCTGAATTAGCCTCATGCAAAAAATATTTTTTGTTGCTAAGCCGAGAAAATAGGCCTCAACTTAGTGACGGTATATAGGATTTTTTACGACTAATGACTGTTGGACATTTGCCTAACGCTTAGGTTATGTAAGGTATATACCAGCGTACTGTATCCCTGTGTCGCGTCGACCACTACGTACGAAGTGACAATTAGTTTGAATTTGTAGATGAAGAATTTATTTAAAATTGAAGAAAATTTAAATGAATAATGAATATTATTTAAAATGAACAGTTTTGAGGCGTTCTTCCTTCGCGGCACACAGATTGGCAGAAAACGGCCTAACCTATTGAGTCATTTCTTTGAATCAAACGGAGATGATTTTTTATCGACGCGGGGTTTAATCCCCATATTCTACTACAGCGTCTGAAACTTCTACTTTCTACTCCACCGTGAAACTTTAATTACCAATAGCCAAATTGGAATATACCTACATAATATTATTATATCGACTTTATTTTTTATAAAATAAGTAAATATTTATTATTTCTCTGTTCTACATCTCAGAGTAAAACCACTCAATTTAAACAATAGATAAGTTTGTATACCTACCCGACATTGACCATTAGTGGAAAATGTAGATCTTATTTAATACCTCGATGGGCAGATCTGAAGCAGACAAACAGATTACACAAAAAATCTAATAATATCTTTGAAACGACCGTGGTGTGGTCTTGACGTCGAAAGTTTCGAATATTCTAAGCAAAGCACATAACAAGCCAGTCAATTATCCAGAGGCCTAAGCGTAGTGGTGGAAATATCTTGGAAGTTTTGAACATTTTGCTAATTCTGCTTTCACTTTCGAATAGTCTTACTTTCATTGATCTTATTATTATAAGAATAGTATCTCTGCACAATAATATGTAGCAAGGTAGCCAATATTGTTATTCAAGTAAATATTAATTGTAAATTTCAGTTCAATGTCTCCGTTGATCTATTCAGAATACGGCCCTGTACACAAGATAAGAGAACTGCTACAAAGAATGGTAGATTTGTTTCAATTTGTCTTTGTGTTTCGTAGGTATTAAAGCCAACATAAAAATTCCCCAGGACTTCTTGATACTTTATCATTTCTGATTACTTAGAAGAGTGACAGTTTTCACGAGGTTCCTTATTTAAATTAAGTAGAGGCCAAAAATATTATCCGAGAATTTAAATCATTATTCTGTTATTACCTAGGTACTTAATATTTATCATACAACAATCAAATGTATGTGTTTTATGATACGATTCTCGATTCTCTTGTGTTCTTGTGATGAAATAAAAAACTAAATAATATTGAAATAATTGTTAGGTTAATAAAGTAGGCAATGTAGAAAAAAAACCTACCTATGTACTATTTTTAAATATATTTTCCTCATTCATAATCCATCTTCTAGAATTGAAATCCTATGATCTCAGGAAGACCGGATTATTTAATAGCATAACATTGATTGGTGTGTAAACAGTGTGATGTTTTGGCTTACTAAGCCTTTTTCCAATGAAGGAATATTAAATTCTCGATCGTTCGAGATTGTTTTATTGATTTTTCGAGATGCCGAAAATTTTATTTAAGGTATTACGCGAACAAAATATCCGTTAAAAGTTAACAGCTTTTTTCGATTTTTACGCATTTTTTCACCTACGAATTTCGAGAGCTTTTTTAAAATTCTTATAAGGTAATTTTAAAGTTATTTGTAGACCAAGCTAGATGCATATTTAAAAACGTTAAACGCTAATTTGCCAACTCATTACAGTAAAAAAAATAATAAGAAAATCCGAGTTCTCGAGATTCTCATTGATGATTCTCGAAAAATGAGAATATCTAAATTTCTTATAAAACTCGAGAAACGAATCAATTCCTATCACAACTTATACGGTAGTGGACATTATTGAATGTTTTCCAGTGCGACGAATAATAATTAAGGGTCATTTTGGTGCCTTGAGCAGATGAATAAGATTTGAGACCTTTTTAGTATATTTGAGCTGCCGATTTTAAATTTACACTTTATAATCGGATTCAAGGAGGTAAAAAAGATTAAGTATTATTGTTTTAAAATAAATGTATCTACAAAAATTGAATATAGAATAATACCTAAAGCAGCGGTCCCCAACCTTTTGGACCATGCGGACCACTATACTCCAAATCTTGAATCCCGCGGACCACTACCACGTATTTTTCCACACTTGTTAAAAATTCGATATGTCTATATAATGATAAAAGAATTATAATAAATAAACTTATTAAAACAGATATTCATTACGAAAAATGCAAAAAAAAACATTTTAAATTTCATTTTATTTAAAAAGAATAAATACAATTTTTTAAATTAATATGAATTCTACGTCGACATAGAGGTGCATAAGAGATTAATTATAGGTAGGTAACAGAAAGATAATCAATGTGACCTTTGTTGCTGCTTGTTTGAAACAAACTGCTAAATTCTTGGTTCCAATGACATTACTGCAACACGGAGAGCCGTTTGTATTTCAAGCCGACTGCGGTACCTACTTGGTTTTAATTGCCGTAACTGATGAGAATGTCTTTTCACACAAATATGTAAGTATTTGTAAATGGGATCAAAAATTTAAGGTCTTTTACACTCGGTAGGTACTCATTTTTAACAGAAACCCATAAATGAGATCTTGATACAGACGAGTGGAATTTACTTTTGAGACCAGCGTCGGATGATAGATCAATTAAGCTTTCTTTTTCTTTTATGTGTAATAAAATTAAAATTATCGATTTTCGCCGTGAATGGATCTATTATCCACGTATTTCCGTGTTTAAGTTCCTCTTCCTTTGGATAATAACGACGGAAAAAGTCAGTGAGTGACTGTAAGTGCTGTCAAACATGAGTTATTACCTATCGGTTGACATCTTCCTGTTTCACATAATCATCAAAATTAAAGAACATTTGCAGACCTTGTTCAGCCAACCGCGTTTGCCCCAGCAATATCTTCCTTTGAAATGCATCACTTTTGCCTCGCAATGTTAACACATCCGTGTGCAGTCTTTACAAGGACCCGTTCAACTCGTTTAATAGAGAAAAATATCTGCAATGTTTTTCAAAGGTATTCAAATTACTCTGCGGACCACCAAAATTCTTTCACGGACCACCGGTTGGGGACCGCTGACCTAAAGTACCTATTTCAAAATCCTTGCAACTAGAATTAAATTGGCCTATAAAATAACCATTAAAATAGAAACTTTCTTTATTTTTTTGTAGGGGCGGTCAAAATCAATCGCGTGCGACGGGTATCCATGTCTTTAAAGTTTAATAATAGGTATAGACATTAGGTATATCGTTTTATATTGAATGTGTCTAGCATGTTATTTACTATCACGTCACTACCGCCTCTAAAGTGTCTTTATTTTGCGAGGCATAAAACTGGGAGCAATAACTTCACCAACAATGTTTTATGAAGGATATTATATAATGCGACATTTTTTTCTTTCCTTCAACAGGTAAAAATATGCTAACCCCTCATTTTGACATTAAGCCCGGGGATAACGTCTATTCCTTTTACATTTTATACTTTAGCATGATGCCGCTCGGAATAGATAATATTGTTATGCAAAACATTTAGTAAGTTTTTCAACAACGTTCGACTCTGTTGTTTTTGTTTTTGGAAAGTTTGTTGCTATTAAATGGAAAAACTTTTAACTTTTGTACACGCTTTGTTCTTTAATCAAACTCCTATCAAATCATATTCTCGTTGCTAAAGAATCTTTAGAAAATTTAAAAATAACGTAGGTACCTACCTAAATATACGTGAGATAAAACTTTTAAATTTGTGTTCAATTTTAATAAATTAATATTTGTTATCACGTTTTTAATATAAACAAAATCTTTCAGCACACGTGCTGAATTATTATCTGTATCAGTGAATAATAATTATTGATTTATAGGTAAAAAGAAATATAAAAGTATGTCTAGAGATACGATGTCGGTACCTACATAATATATTCTAACGTGTTCAGAAATTTGTACGTATGCAGTTGGCCGTAACACAGTTAATCGTGAGATATCGTATCGGAAACACTTGGCTGTATAATATTGAAATCAATTCCTTGCCTAAATCAACCACTTAAAAATACGTAATTAAAAGCACTAGAATACAAGGCAGTGATGCCAACCGTACTATAATTATAGTACAATACTATAATTTTAATTTCGTGAAAAATGTAAAATACTATAGTTTTACGACAAATATGCCAAAATACTATAATTTCAAAAGATTCAAGACGTAAAATGTTCCTGTACTATATATTTTTCAGAAATACTATATTTTTTACACCTTTGTACCATAACCGGCATAGAAAAAGATGGCAACACTTATACAAGGGTAAGACAAAAAATATAGGTTGGTAAATAAATTAGAAATACAATCATACAATATAGTTTATATACAATTAATTTTGATCGATTTTCGAATTAAGTAGTACAAAAATCAAATATAGGTAGGTATATGATTATAATGTCGGCGTTATATATATTAAATTATTCTTCTTTAATTATTGAATCTAATAAAATTGTAACAGTACTGTCTGCAATGCTCTACGAAAAACGCTTTTTTTTATTTTATCTCAACGCTATACATACGGGAATCTCTTTCCGTAAGACAGCACACGGTAAATTGTGATACGGTAAAATGTAATATGTACAATTTACATGTATCCATATTATAATGGTTTATAGTTTTGTACTACTTATTCCATTTGAGTTTAGTTACGTTTTTAGTATTTTAGTAATTCGTAGTTAAGTTAAGTTTTGTACTATTCCATACTAAAATGAAATGGTACAAAACTTAAATTTAAACAAACTTAAAAAGAATTTAAATTAAAATTTCACCAAGTACCCTCGGTTTATAGTATTAATACCTACCTATATATATTTGTAAACATGAATTGACTGTTGTCTCTAAGTGCATATTTACCAGGGAACACAGAATTAATGGGAACTGAAATACTTAACGGGCGTGGAGTAACATACAACCGATCTCGAGTGTGGAAGAATATGGGATAAACTCAAACACGTGCCAAGAATATGTCATTCTAAGCTTATCCTTCGTTCCGACAACTGCTCTCGATTTATGCACTGACGCTCATTTAATATTGGTGTATTTTAAGGATATTGCATTCTATAATGTGAATACGACACTCACACATTCAATACCCCGCTTCAAAATGTAGTGTATAACTTATCTGAATTCTTTATATTAATATGTTCTGTGGTATTTACTTTACCGTTTCCGTTAAGTACGTGCATGTCCGTTTTGTTAAATTGATTTTAACCAGATATGAGATGTATATAATATTATAATTATATAATTCATTTACATCCACGATGGCCGCGCGGCTTACGCATCGGCCTATAGCGTCGTGGGTCCCAGGTTCGAATCCTGGGTCTGACAAGCACACATATTGTTTTTCAATTTGTGTATGAGTCAGAGTATGGACCTAATAGGTTGAGCAAGTGGCTGATATCCATTTCTCATAAAAATATAAGTTGTTAATACAAACCTCCACTCTGTGGATGCCTATAGGATCCTATTAGGATCGGACATGGTCGAAATAAGAAGAATGCCATATTTCGTCAAAAAAGTAATACAGTTTACGAAAATTGATTTTACGGATATTATAATGAATATTCTTATATATGTACCTTTTCTAAGTAGATAGTGTGTGTATATAACATACAACCTATATACTTTACGTTGAATAAACACAATAATTGCTGGCGTGGAATCATTGGAGATCACATAACCCATTTCACCTCGCATATGGGATCCATGCAAACTAGATACAAACACGAAAGCACTTTTAATAATCCAGTGATTGAAAACTAGCATAAAAGGGTGTCCAGATAGTTAGTCTAGATAATCATGATTGCGGCTATAATATTTTTTTGCATGAATATGTAAGTAATATTATATACCTCGCAATATATATATTATATATAATAATCTTGTCATTCTTCATCACAGCTGAGCTGGACCTCACTTTCTCACATTCTTTCTAGAGTCAGTCAAGCACCGAGGTGCATGGTTGCAAATAATCGGTCCCGTGCGGCTCCGTTCGGGACGAAATGGGAGCAATTAAATATTCATTATGTCGCAATACAGCACTGTGGAAGGCGGCCGTGCATAATCCACGGCTGTACAGACACGGCGGGTGGTGGAGGGTGTATTGGTGTTAACCTATGTAGCTAGGAAAACTTTATAATAAATACAATATACAGAGATAACCTGCCATTGATGATGTGTATTGGAAGAGCAGTATAGCAATGACTTTTTCAACCATATCAATATATTCCACTTGAGCGCACGGTAACGCAGGTTGAACACTTCCTGTACAGCTTGAAGCACCGGAAGGAACTTTGAGAGGCACCAATATTCATAGCGACGATGGGTTACTCATTGGAAGTGTCGTAGCATGGCGTGGTATCCGTTTTGCAAAATAGTTGAAGTCGGGAAGCTCTGAGGCCGCAGGATCCAAATCAACTTCAGAACTGCTTTGTGAAAAAGTGTAAATCATATCTAGGTACAGCACGCATCTCAATCTGACTTGAACCTAGTAGATTGATGCCTTATAAAGAGTGCCAATGTGTAGTTGTTTCGTACCGTATTCGATAAGGCTTCGGCCACATAGGTAGGTGCTTCGCTAGTGCTGAGCTAGGTGCTATGCATGTCTACTAAAAACACTTCTGCCACATTGCACGCTATGCGCTTAGGTACAAATTCATTTGACATTTGGGAGCGCTCAAGTCAACAACGATGTCACTCTCAAAACTAACCAGAAAGCAACTTCTCACAGAGAATTTAAGTTTAAAATTTCGAAAGTCTCAAATTCGGACTTGTTGGGTGCATAATATCAATTCATCCCATGCGTTATTACGTTTTCCATACCGAAGAAACATCCGCCATCTTGCAAAATTACTAGGTGATACAATAAAAATAACCAACACGTTTGTTCGCCGGGAGATTCACTCATGGCCCCCACAAAAAGGAGAATGGCAGGGCTCTAGCCTGGGGGCCCAGGCTCATGGGGGGCCTGGCGTGGCGAGTCGACCAAATAAGTGAGATAAACACACACATTTGCTCTAATAGTAAAAAAGTCGGCTGCGGCGCTATTTTCCTTTAATAATGGTTATATTTTCAAATATGTGAGTGTGTGATATAATTTTTAATTGTGTCATTACTTGATAACTCCATAATTCAAGTGGATGTAAGTATTAAACATACACTAAATAGGTACCCTTAATTTTACCGTGAACGCCATTTGAAAAATGCTACTGTAGAGCATCGCATTGCCTTTAACCTTGGCGATAGGTAGAAGGGGGATGGGGGCGGAAAAGATCCTAGCCTTGGGGCCCGCTTCAGGATGTGGGGGCCATGGACTCACTAGATAACTAATAATCACGTAGCGAGGCACGAAGCGTGCAGTGTGGCCATTGTGATAGTATAGTGTGTGTCCGTTCGCTAGGATATGTCACCTAGCACGTAGCCACCAAGCAAGGCACCTGCCTATGTGGCCTTAGCCTAACAGAAGTAGTGAGCAGCCAAAGTAGATGTCTGACAAAATTGGAAAGTGAATCAGGTTGAAAGAGACGGGAAAACAGATACCGACCGAACCAAGAACCACCGGTCAGGCTACCGGACGGCTTTTTTTGTGATGTTGTGAATATCTTGAATTTATAATCTGTCAAATTTATCATACGTAATAATATGTAAGAAAGCTTGGATTAAAATTTGTAAAGCCATCTGCGCCGCTTGAAAAGCGCCGATTTATGAACCGGAAAATTTAAGTATCAGAGGAGACAGCGAGTAGAATAATTATACAAGGAAAAGTTTCCGAATCTCCTGTAAAGTATATTGGTTTCACTGGCTTCCGGTTGAAAAATGACATGATTAACTTCCGATTTGTTTTCAACACCATAAATTACATGTCTAAACTGAAAATGAATAAAATCAGACGGTAATTATAGAAAATTAAAAATTTATCCGCCATTTTAAAATTTAGAGGTTCCTGGATGATTGTTAAAACAACTCAAAATCTTAAAAATTACTATTAAATTCAAATAACGCACATCTTATGCTTATTCGACGTGAAAAGTTCATGCTTTAAACAAGTGCATATTATGACGCTGGATTAATATGAATAAAAGTACTAATAATGTAAAAAATTAAAGTACCTACCATCTTATTAATTTCATGAAAATTTTATAGAATAAATATTTTATGTTTTTTTTTTTGGTTAAACTAGGAGTTTTTATTCTTCTCATAACGAAGGAATAATATGAACATAATAAAAATGCGTAATTTTTGTTAACATAGACAGGAAAAATCTTTAAAAATCGTATATTATATTAATATTATCAACCGAAGGTACTTGATGAAATTTGAATTTTAATTCTAATTGATTTAAGTTTTGTAATATTCCATTTGAGTCATAAAAAAAATATAAAAATATTTGTCGGAAGATGGATTCGAACCCACGCGAATTTTTATACAATTACTGCATTCTTAGACCGTGAAAAATTATAATAAAATGTTCCCAAGCGGTCACCCATCCAAGTAGTATCTGCACCAAATGTTGCTTAACTTCGACGATCGGACGACAACCTTTGAGACCGGTCGGCTAAAGCGCGCTCGTATCTTTGACGTAAAAAAATGTGATAAAATAGTACCTAATAGTAACATTTCTACGTTACATTTGAATTTCTGCACACGATTTTAATATCAGGTCGAGCGGTAAGACATATACATGTAAAAAACTTTAATATATTAGAATTTAAAATTGCATATATTTAATATAATATATATATAGTGTTTTATTGCGTCGACTAGTGCGTAGTTCCCAATTCAGGCGCCGTCCATTTTTAATTACTGAATCAATTATTCAATATCAATATTAGTGAACGATTGGCGTAAATATTTCTTTGAAATCTAACAAAAGTTTTCAGCGAACCAAAAACTAACTTTAAATACAACAGAGTTAGAAAGGTTACATTAACAATAATATGCCTACTACATAAATCTCGCTGGATTCGAATTGAATCCAACTCTCCCAGCGTGTTATGCTCCTGATACTTTCAAGAATCCAAATGTTTTACGTACACTTTGTATCTTGTAGTATTCTTGAGTCTCGTACACTCTGTATCTTGTAGTACTTCGTAGTATTCTTGAGTACAGGTCTTTTATCTGTAGTCCTTACGAGGTTTCCTATAAGCTTGGTTTAGAGTGTTTTCAGAAGAAATTTCTTCGACATCTTTATTTTAATGTTACACAATTATTTTCCTTTTGACAGTTTCTCAAACGAGTATTTTCCGACTAACTTTCTTCAAGGCATGCTCGCCTTTCATTCTCTTAAAGCTCGTAGTTCACTTCTACTCTTAAATATTTTTTCCCTGCTCTCACGTGGTATAGTTTCTAATCCCGATATTCTGAAAAAAATTGAATTTTTATGCACCCGTCAATATTACATGCGTGGTCGCAGCCATGACCTATTTGGGTGAAAGCTGTTTCCTCATGTCAGGTTCACCAGGCACTAATAGCGAGGGCTGTGCGGCTAGTCAATACATTCCCTAGAGATGTAGACATTTTTAGCAATGCGCTATGTATTTTGTTTTTAAAATTCAATTTTATTGTTTAATTTGTATTTTTTTTAATTATTGTTGTTTTTTTATTTTATTTCTTTTCTATAAAATTATTTTTTGCTTTGTTTTTTTCTCTACTAAGTTGATATACCTGTAAGTTTTATTGTCATTTAATGAACGTCTTGAATTAATAATTTGTTATGTGCTCAATGTGTTTTTTTTATAAACAAATAAATGCTATTTTGTCCTCACAGTTCTTTCATTAAAGCGATTATACGCCAAAGTAGCTAATGAAAATTTACTTAAATATTGTAAATTGTTAAAATAAAATAATCATTTAGTTGGTTTCAAAACAATCGTATCATGCGGTTGATTTAAAGAATTAATTGAATTATTGCAATGTCAAGTATACCGGTTTGTATTCACTACAACTTTACTGTAAATGGTTGTTTGCAGGATAAAGCACATAGCCATCGAGATAAAGGTACCCGCCACCTGATGCAAACGCTTCAACCTCCATTTGACACGCTTGCATGCAAAGTATTGTGTACGAAACAACTTATATCTCAGCCAACTCATATCTCCAAGGCTCGTAGATCGATGATATTGATAACACTGTCAGCTCTCGCTATGCATAGAAAAGGGTATGCGATTATATTATGTGCATAGAGTTTTGAGAGAAAATGCGTTATCTAGGAAGGTTAGTGTACATAAAGGAATTTCGTATTACATTTTGATGATGTGAAATTGATCACTGTGGATTCGCATTACGTACATATACAAAAGAATTGTGTTAAAGTGTGATACATACATTATTTACTAAACATATAAAAATACCATGATTATAATATAAGACTTTTAGATATAAAGACATTTTAAATGCACAACTGAAAACGCGTGGTATCCATGTGCTCTAACTTAGGAGAGGACAAGGATTAAGAAGAAAAAGTGTGTATCAATGGCGAAGTGTAGGTTCTGGAGATCCGACATAAATACTGCACACTAAGCTTTGTCAGTCATAGGTACGTATTTGTTTTCATCGAAACAAGCATACACATTGCAGGGTGTTGGGCTGTTAGTTAATTTTTTAAATTCAATTAAACCCCGTGTAAACCATATAATGTTATGTTATGTTATGTTATGTTATGTTATGTTATGTTATGTTATGTTATGTTATGTTATGTTATGTTATGTTATGTTATGTTATGTTATGTTATGTTATGTTATGTTATGTTATGTTATGTTATGTTATGTTATGTTATGTTATGTTATGTTATGCTATGCTATGCTATGCTATGCTATGCTATGCTATGCTATGCTATGCTATGCTATGCTATGCTATGCTATGCTATGCTATGCTATGCTATGCTATGCTATGCTATGCTATGCTATGCTTTGCTATGCTGTGCTGTGCTATGCTATGCTATGCTGTGCTGTGCTGTGCTGTGCTGTGCTGTGCTGTGCTGTGCTGTGCTGTGCTGTGCTGTGCTGTGCTGTGCTGTGCTGTGCTGTGCTGTGCTGTGCTGTGCTGTGCTGTGCTGTGCTGTGCTGTGCTGTGCTGTGCTGTGCTGTGCTGTGCTGTGCTATGCTGTGCTGTGCTATGCTGTGCTGTGCTATGCTGTGCTGTGCTATGCTGTGCTGTGCTATGCTATGCTATGCTATGCTATGCTGTGCTATGCTATGCTATGCTATGCTATGCTATGCTATGCTATGCTATGCTATGCTATGCTATGCTATGCTATGCTATGCTATGCTATGCTATGCTATGCTATGCTGTGCTGTGCTGTGCTATCCTATGCTATGCTATGCTATGCTATGCTGTGCTGTGCTGTGCTATGCTGTGCTGTGCTGTACTGTGCTATGCTATGCTATGCTATGCTATGCTATGCTATGCTATGCTATGCTGTGCTATGCTGTGCTATGCTATGCTATGCTATGCTATGCTATGCTATGCTATGCTATGTTATGTTATGTTATGTTATGTTATGTTATATTATGTTATGTTATGTTATGTTATGCTATGCTATTTTATGTTAAGTTATGTTAGGTTAGGTTTTCATTCTTGAATTCATGAATTTTGCCAAAACCAGCTATGCAAATTGAATTAATGTTTATATTGATTCTAATAAAATTGGAGACCGTATAGTGTACGGTCATCTCTTTCCGATAAGAAAGCTCACGGCTAAATTTTTTACGTACAATTTACATATTATTGTAACCGAATAAGTATGACTGACAAAGTTTAGTGTGCACTATTTATGTCAAATCTCAACAGCGTACCTTCACCATTCGCCACTTGTGTGTATCGTTTTACAAAATACTGATGTCAGAATATGCTAATGATTTTATGTTTATATTTGGTAGGAATTTTTAACATTTTCCTAATTTATTTTAGGGTTGGTAATATTTAGCGGTCCAATAATTTACGTAAGTGGAAAACAGCTGTTTTCATTTTGTTCTTAAAAGCAGTTAACCGGCTGTTACCCTTGCGAAAGAATGTTCGAACATTACATTATCCACCTTTATAAAGATTGTGGGTTCGCAGCAAAATGCAAATTTAATACGACGCGCTGCAGTGGCGTGGAAAAGGCCCCCTTCTTCAAAATTATAACAACGTATGGCCTGTTTTAGTCTTTAATGCCCCTTTTCTAGGCGTTGGTGACTTAGTAATTATACGCACGATGATTGGCCGAATGGTTCACACACGCTACGTCGATGTGGTATCGCCGCCTCCGTCACCCTACTATACTAATACACTACAGTCATACCTACAGTCATTAATACACAAATAAAAGTCACCAAAGGCTGGGACAGATAGGTATATAATGGTCTAACCACAAGAACATATTACCATTATCTTATAATGTATTATTGTGTTTCGAGTCACCGCACGATATAGCCGCCTTAGATAGTATAGATAGTGTTTGTTAGTTTTTAAAATTCGATTAAACCCTGCTTAATCCAAGCCATAGTAAATAATAGTAAAAAAAATATTCCTTTACCTATAAAATATCTAAAAATATGCCATTAAGCCATACCTACATAACTTTAGATATTTTATAGATAGAAGAATATTTTTTATCGATTGTAGTATGATTTATATATTCTTAATTCAACGAAAATAAATAAATATGATTATATGTATTATGATGAATAAAAGTGTGCATTTTTTTGTCGGGTCGCCCATATCATACATAAACTATTGTGGTTCAGTTTAGGCAGGGTTTATATGAATTTTAAAAACTAACCAGCACCATCTGCAAATTGTATTCTTAGTTCAACGTAAACAAATAAGTATGACCGACAAAGTTAAGTGTGCACTATTTATGTCGAATCTTAACAGCATATCTCCACCCTCGCCACTGATACCAATTCAATATTCTAGAATCGAAATAAAAGTTGTAATATTATATAGGTAGTGTATATTGCGTCATTATCATATTTTAATGAGAGTTATCTAGTTATATTTTAATGAGAGTTATCTAGTTATATTTTAATGAGAGTTATCTAGTTATATTTTAATGAGAGTTATCTAGTTATATTGTAAAATGCGTATCAGTGGCGAAGAGTAACTTTTTGAATAAGTAGACTATGGGGATCATTAAATTTATCATAGTTCTTATGTAGGTACTTGTCAGTCATACTTACGCGAGTTAAGAAGATAATAACAGCTACATTACAGAACACACTAACGTCAACGTAAAATCATATCGTAGATTTAAGACCTTATTAGGAGTAAGTTATAAAATCATATTTCAAAATATGATAAAGTTACGTACATATTATTACAGCCTTTGAATGCATAAGTATTGGTGATAGATGTACGCCGCATCGCATCTATACATATATATCGCAGAACAGATTAATAAATAGAATTCCTATAGGCTATACACCAATACACTACATTTTGAAGCAGGGTTTTGAATGTGAGTGTCCTACGAAAATAAACCATACATTATAGACGTGTAATAATGTGTGGTGCAACCATCAAATACACCAATATTGAATCAGCGTCAGTGAATAAGCCGAGAGCAGTTGTCAGAATGAAAGACAGCGGTATTCTTGACACGTGTTTAAGTTTATCCCATGTTACTCCACACCCGTCAGGTATTTCAGTTTTCATTATTTCTGAGTTACCTGGTAGATATATTGCGACAAAAGTATGACATTGATGCCGTATTGATGCCTATGTTAATGATATTATGTAATATAAGAATTATTTCTATAAATTTACGATATCTTCGTCATTCTCATGTATAAATAAAAACATTATGTATTGTATGTAAGTAGTTAAAAAATGAGCTTTACCTGAACTGCTGCAATGGTTTTTGTCGCAAATTGGCTTCATTTCTTAAGCGTATTCTGCTGAGGAGTTTACTGTATATATTGTGATTATACATAAGAGGTAGGGATTGCAATACCGAATGAAAATATCAATACTGGTATTTCTGTATTATGTATATTGAATACCGGTATTCATGAAATATATGAAAAAACAGAAGTATCTCCTAATAAATATACATATAAAATCTCTTAAAAATATTGTTATGTTATAGCAAAAATATCTAAATATACATGAAAACCTTTAAAAATATGTAAAAGTAAGATACGCTAGAGATACTTCTTCTTCTTCTTCTTTGGCCATATCCGCCCCTTAACTGGAGCATATGGACACCACGCGGCGCCTCCAAAAATATCTGGCCCTCGCCAGTCTTCTTGCTTCATTCCAGGTCAAACCAGCATCCCGTAGCTCCGCCGTATAGATTTTATAGATAGTATTTAACGGCCTTCCAGGACGCCGGAATCCGGTCGGCTTGAAGAACAGGCAAGCCAGGTTGATGTTGTCTTCAGGCATCTGCAGCACGTGGCCGAGCCATGTCCAACGTGTCCTCTTCACTCTCAGCGTGATGAGAGGCTGCTTGGTGCGTTCTCTTATCTCCTCGTTGCTCCGTACACCCAGTATCCGTCGCAAACATCTGTTTTCGAAGCTTAGTATACGGTTGCTCTGAGCCTTCGTAAGGTGCCATGATCTTTTAGTTCTTTCAGCTAGAGATACTGATGTCTACAAATACCTACGTAGTATGTAGTTGTACTCGTACATTGGCACTTTCATCTTCGAATGATTTTTCAATAAATTTATATAATGAGTGCCCTGATAATTCCACCTAATGTTTTATTAGTTTATTGCTCGTTTACATAGTAATTTTTTTACATTTATTCTGTAAGAAGTAAAACGAGACACAGTACTGCTCGCTTTTTTGTTAAAAAAATTTTCCCCCATTATTGTGTTAGCTACTCTTTAGTGGTTAAAGATAAAAAAATAGGCACAGGCAAGTCCACTATAGCTATTAATTATTATTGCATCATACAATATTCGCCACTAGGACTAAGGTTACTAATGATTATACAAACGAACTGTATTTAACCGCGAATTGAGATACATCTAAAAACAAACCTGACACCTGTTAAACCTTTTATGTTAATAATATTTTTGTTTCCACTTTAAATACCGAAAATATCGGTATTGTCTGATTTTTAAAACCGGTATTTTGATATCGAAAAATACTGGGATACCGGTTTTGAAATACAGTTATAGCCATCTCTAATAAGAAGTATAAGTCAAATTTGCAAAGTGAATTCGTACTTAAAAGTTGGTTGTAATATTTATCATGCACTCATCATTATGCACGAATATTTAGTTTTCAATCTACTAATTGAAACATTTTAAGGAAAAAGGCACTAGGTATAATATATTAAGACGACTTTTTCTAGAAGCTTTGCAGTAGAATTATTGTGAATTATTTAAATTTGTTAGGTTTTTTAAGGGAAACCTTTTAAAGCACGGTTGACGGAAATTCTCAAGAGAGTGAATGCCACTGACCTGTTGAAAAGACTTTATAATTAACTCGACGAACGAAATAAAAATCGAAGACGGGGTCGGTCCATAGACCCTTTGATTAGCAAGAGCATGCGCTGTCGACTGCTTCATCCCGGTAATTGGGTGAGTGATAATTTTACTATAATACATAATATAAAAGAAAACTATTATCGTAGACGCAAACCAATAATAGTAACAATTTATAATATGTTTTATGAATGAAAAAACTTATATATTATTGAGACTTTCAGAGTTTTTGTTATGCTATTAGATATTTTGGTTGTCATCCTATTTTACCACGTTTTTATTAGCTCGTATTCTTGTTTGTCCAATTCAAATGTTTCTTGTGTGTTCAGTACAAATTTTTTCTTGTTTGTCCAAGATTTGTATCGGACGATTGAAGATTTATTTAACTAACATTTGAAACTTTTAGAATATATCAGAACACGACAACAATGCATTTTTTTAATACTTTTAGCCATCTTTAAGCAGAATTGAATTCATTTTCAGTTAATTATCTAAAATGACATTTCAGTAATCTCTATTTATTCAGTATTTCAAGTACAATAAAAAGTTTTTATTAGTACATAGAATTGTCAAGTTCATATGATTCAAAAGAAAAATTAAATACGTGGTAGGTATATAAAAAGTTCTTTTTATCTTGTAATTATTTTCCTTATTTTCTCGACGTTTTGGGCGCATCGCAGAGGCCGTTCTCAATAGATAATCTATTAATTATTTTATAAAAAGATGTCAGTCATACTTATATGTTTTCATTCAACTTATAATACATTTTGCAGATGGTGCTTGTTAGTTTTGAAAAATCAATTGAACCCTGCCTAAAATAAATCACAGTAGTTTCGATATGCTATGGGCGATCCGACAAAAATAGCACACACCTTTTCAGTCATACTTAGTTGTTTTCGTTGAATTAAAAATACATAAATTATTACAGATGGTGTTGCTTAGTTTTTTTTAAATTCATTAATCCTTGCCTAAACCAAACCAAAATACATAATAAATATTATTCTATCTATAATGTATCTAAAATGATGTATGATTTAATGGCATAATTTTAAATATTTTATAGATAGACGAATATTTTTTGACAATTTTCTATTATAGCTTGGTTTACGCAAGGTTTGATTGAATTTTAAAGACTATCTACACATTGTTGTCCTAGTTCAGGGATGGCGAATCTTTTTACGTACGCGTGCCAAAATTTCACAAATATTATTTAACTGTTATTATTATTTTATTATTATTATTAATAAATTAATTAATACAGATTATTGACTGTCTGACGTGCCGAGCAGTTTTCTGAGTAGATCGAGCAGGAAAAAAAAATGAAAAAATAGTTATAAGAATTCTATTAAAATGTTCAAAATTATAAGCAACTGAGCTCTTGACTATTATTACTGTAATACCTACTTAGTTTGGTTCTTTACGAACAAATTGACGCCAAAATTTCTCGGATCAGATGAGGCATCCTCTCTAGGGATCCCGAGCTATTTTCGATACCTATGAATCCCGGGATTGATAAACATAATCCCGGGATTTCGGGATTGATTTTTTTATCAATTTTTATGGAAAATAAAATAAGCGAAAATATAACAGAAAAAAATACTTTTAATAAAAAATAACTACATTAGAAATAAACTGAGTTTGAATGAAGTTTGATTTATACCCATGTATAGGTTGCCGATTCATTATATTTTTTCACATAAATTATTAAAAATGGTAAGATTGGAAAAAAACAATGCTTCGCACTTTTAACAAAGTAATTCCACCATGATATCATACGTTTTACGGCAGTTTCATATTTGGCTGACTAATTAGATTTATGAAGCGGAAAGGCCATAAGTACGCCATGATTATTTGCTTTACTATTTTAAATCTCGCTAATCCATTCATTAAGTCTTAACTATCAGCAACAGCAATCTCCTATTAAATTCACATTATTATTAATATTACAATATTATTTACTCCATTAAACTTGTGTATTTCCAAGATTGAACGTATACAATATTAACAATAAATGTCTTAAATAGTATAAATTATACTAGATTTATTTTTGACCGATTTTATCAACGTTATTTGTAAATATAATTTTTCTATATTAACAATGGAAAAAATGCCAATCCCGGGACCAGACCCGGGATCCCGGGATTGTCAAATTGTAATCCCGAAATCCCGGGATCAGAATTTTTGCTCGGGATTGGATTCCCTAATCCTCTCGATACAGTGGTCTCAAACATTATAAAATTATTGTAAATCGATAAAAATCAGAGGTTCGCGACACGGCTTGCCTCGCCGCCTGATGAGGTCAGTGCTATAATATTATTATGTGTGACACATAAAATATAAGGACCCATCTATGCAATTTTAATTAATTATAATGCTTATTCTTCAATAGTATCAGCTGCCTGTTATTTTTTATACATGAACTGTCATTTATGCATGAATTTCGTCGTTTCCGTTTGCACATCGATTGATAAATATTATTGTTAAAAATATTATTAAAAACCGAAGAAAATACGCATTTTAAATATTATATAGTATATATTTAGGCATTTTTAAAACTTTTTGTAAAAAAATATATTTTAAATAATATATCTATTTTTTTCTCTTCAACACAAAATATTCGTGTGATATGCAAAATCATCTCGCGTGCCATAGGTTCGCCATCCCTGTCCTAGCTCAATGAAAAAAAAAAGTTTGACTGACAGAGTTTAGTGTGAACTATTTATGTCGGATTTTCGTTGGTATATAGCAATAGCATAATATCGTCTATCGGAATTCTATTTATTATCTGTTCTGTGGCCTACCCCCACCATTCGCCACTGCCGTAATCTCTCATAACCACATAGCATCGAGAGCGTTTATGCACCTGAATGGTATTTTGTACTTAAGGCGTAAGCCGCAAAGTGATCAACCGACGTGTCTTACCATTGCTCATGTATGCATGTGGAACATGAAGCCTTAATATAAAAAAAAAACTACGAATAGTGCAATGTGAATGGAAATATGTTCTAGGCATAGGGCTGAGAAAAGAAATCAAAGTAAGCAGATATAATTAATTAAGATAAAAAGAACTTTTTATATAACACGTTTTTAAATTTTCTGTTGAATCATATAAACGTGACAATTCTATGTATTAATAAAAACTATTTATTTTACTCGACAGAAATACTGAATAAATCGAGAATACTGAAATGTCATTTGATATTTCATATTGATTTCCATAGTAACGCACGTATATGTTAATAATTTAGTTGCTAGGACCCCCTTAGCAACCAACAATAATAACTTTCCATAGAAAACAGAATTAACTGAAAATGAATTCAATTTTGCTTAAAATGGCTAAAAGTATTAAAAGAATGCATTGTCGTCGTGTTCTGATAATTCTAAAAGTTTCAAATGTCTAGCTAGTCGGGAAGTTAGTTAAAAATCTTCAATCGTCCAATACAAATTTTGGACAAACAAGAAAAAATTTATACTGGACACACAAGAAAAAATCTGTACCGGACAAACAAGAATACGAGCTAATAAAAACGTGGTAAGAAGTACGCTGTGTGATAGACGACAGCAAGCGTATGAAATTACAATGAGCTAGAGATATCGCTCGGAGAGTGAACAACCGCTGGATAAATACAGTTATACAGTGCTACCCAAAGGGTATATTGTACTAAAATCCTTGCCTGGAAGTTTATATGTATGCAGTTGGACGTATCACAGTTCACTGTGAGTTATTGTATCGGAAATAGATGGCCGTTGAAATCAAATTCATGTCCAAATAAAACATCCAAAAATACCGAACAAAATAGGTAGATAAGTAAGCTAGAAATATAACCATATCGCATAAGTATAATATGTAAGTATAGATATACCATCATAAATCGTCAGGTGTTTGAATTTGAAACTAAGCTCAACACAGTATAAGAAGTATTGAATGATATGTCGAATTCTAGTATGTGGCGCCCTCACTCAGCTGACAATTTGTACTGGTGGATGTATACATAACATTATCAATGATGAAAACGTAGGTTAGCAAGTAGTTGCTCGTAAGTCTCCAGTCGTACATAACACATAATGGATAATAATGACAGCGTTATTATTCAGATATTTGATACCAATCAGTATTAATAATATTCTTCTTGAATCTAATAAAGTTAGAACATTAATACCTGCAAAGTTCTGTTATGGCCTTCAGGTGAGTAGTCTAAGGAAACAGGTATTTTGAACTGGCAGGTATCCTGTGTGGCTTGATGGTATTAAGCTTCCTTATGTTTCATACCAAAGATAGGACAGTCTGTGAGCTCCTGATATTGTAATACTCACAGTTTGTACGTTTACAGACATTTTTTGTAAGTTTTTTCGAATGTGATGTCAAGTATTCACCTTCGTGGGAGGATTTAGCTTTTGCAGGGTGATGATGTGAATACGGGAAACAGATAAAGTGGTGGTAGAGTAAAATATTACTGTTTATTTCAACGTAAAGTAGAATACAAAATAATTATATTAACAGATTGAGATACTTACAATATGAATGATTTAAAATAATAGACAATGGGAACAGGGCGTTCCTTCCAATGGGTGTGTACGTGCGCGTCCAAGGGGTGGACACGCATGCATATAACAACAGCAACAATTTTGATAATGGTTTATTCACCTTGAGTACAAAGTGACAAAGTGTAAGGTGGGATAGATGTTATACTGTTCATTTAAAATAATATATATTTATTTTAATTAGTGCATTGATCTCCGGTTTCGGGGTCCAAAGGTAACAGTTGTTTGCAAGTTCTTATATTCGGTTAAAATGTTATCTTGAATTAAATTATTGACTTTAGATAAAGGGCTAAAGTATGTGAGTCTTTGAATGCTTTCATTCTGAAATAAGTAGGTATGTAAGGGTTTATATTATATTATTATTTTGATTATTTAAAAGCTAAAGATTTGTAAGGTTCAAAAGGTAAGTGGTATTATAATAATTATTGATAGGTATAATATGTGATACCTTGTAGGGATGCACAACAGTTCCTCCAATAGCGCGTCATTTTTAATCTCAATGCTATGCAGCTATATCTTTCCGGTGCGACAGCTTACGGGGAACTGTGATATTTTGAAATGTTATGTGTATAATTTACATGTCACCCCTAAAACTTAATGAATGGAGGAACCTACGAAATTTGGCAGATATGGGTACGCAGTAGCAAAGAACTAGTAGCTGACAAGAGTGGAATGATCTCGTATAAGCCTTTATTTAGTAGTGAATATACTCTGACTGCCAGGGGTGAAGGGTGGAGGTAGGTTGTTAAGATCCGCCATACATAGTGTACATTAAACTTTGTCAGTCGTACGTATTTGTTTTTGTTCAAATAAGACTACAATTTATAGATGGTGTTGTATAGTTGTTAAAATCAATTAAACCCTACCGAAACCAAACCATAATATTATTCTATCTATAAATATCCAAAGATATTGTTATGTTCAAAATGAACATAACTAACATTCATACTCTGGCAACCCCGACGAATATTTATGGTCACGTCATGGAGCGTACGCCATTGCACAGATGTCGCTGACAGAATTTCCGGCCGCAACGGACGTCGCGAGGTGTGAAAGAAGCAACAGGGCTTTTTGATTCTGTCTGTCATCCAGAATAGTCGTGCTCTGCTTTGGTTTTACCTAACATTTATAATGGACGTCACTTAAAGCAGCACGATTGCAGCCACAGTGCTTGAGGCCTCTGTGTCGTTCCAAGTTTGGTATTTTAAAACTATTATTATTTGATTTACTTATCTTCCAATCTTTCTTTTAAAACTTAGCTGCTTGCCATTATTATAGTATTTCCTTAATAACCCTTTAATGTAATATTCTTGTTTTTGCTATAATATAGTTTCGGTCAAGTACATAAATTGCTCTTTCATTTATTATTCCCCCTTTCTTCCTCACTGCTATATAATTATAATCTTTCACGGTATCAAGACCGTGTGGCGTCCAGGACTTTAATAAGTACATCTTTTAACCATAGATTGCACGTGCCTTCAGCCGTGTAATGCCTTCTTGTTTTCTAATTTAATTTTTACAGTTGTCAGTTGCGAGGTTACGGAAGTAATTATTGTTCAGCTTGAAAAAGATGCAGGTAACCCATGGCCCTTGCTTATGTCTCATGCTCTCTTTAACTTTACACTCTATATTCCATCCTATCTAGAGACTCTTTCCATTTATTTTGTAGTTGTGACGATAAGGATCACAACTACAAAATATTAATACATCAATATGTATGATTTAATTGCATAATTTTAGACAATTTATAGACAGAAAAGTTTTTTTTTACTATTATCTATTATGGCGTGGTTTCGCAGGGTTACATTGAATTTTGTAAACTTACCAGCAAAATCTATACATCGTAGTATTATTTCAATGAAAACAAATATGTACGTATGACTGACAAAGTTTAATGTGCACTGTTTATGTCGGATCTTAACAGCCTACCTCCAACCTTCGCCACTGCAGTGACTGATGATGGTGCGGATCAAATGTTTATGAGAATTAATAAATTCATTTTGAAAATATAACACTTAGGGCAGAGGTTGCAATAAATATACTATTATTATTTATTATGATGTCAATATTGTCTTTAGAGTCAAGGTTTGAAGATACATTTTCAAGTTATTACGGAAAACAAAATCAAATATCGAATATACAAATACATTTCGTGAGATAGCGTGAGTATCAAAATGTACCGAGCAAATCTGAAATCACATTTTCTTCTTGTTTATACATAGATACTCACATACTAGAACATACATACACATTTCTACCGTTGCCGAATGAGAATTTAATGCAATCATGTGAGGAAATCTGCAAGTGACATTTCAGCGTATCTGCACATAGAGGGTTCTACCTCCAAGTCATGCGCTACCTTTTATTTTGTATCTACAGCACTGAACAGAAAACTCGTGTAGGTTACTAAGTGTAAGTGCTGATAAAATACGTTAAAGTCGATATGTGAATGAATGAATATTATTTGTACTGACATAATTTTTTACGAGAACAAAACTAGCCACGATTTTCTCTAGGGGTAGTTTTTATCTGGCCATGATTTAATTTCCGGTTCATGGATATTTGCCCGTGGCGAACAATTGGGGGCAAATTGTATTTATCTTATTCATATGATTTTTAAGAAAAATTTATTGAACAACGGTATAGTATAATTCGTTAGCTGAATGCAGAACTATTCTAACTTACATTTGAAATATAAATATTTAATGATTATAACTTGAAGGAAAATAGTGTGAGGACATAATTCTGTACGAAATATCATCACATTGAATATCAGGGCAGCATGATTATAATATGCCAGGACGTGAAGCTCACTATATGTTATTTTTAATATACCAATAGGCCAAGAAGTTCAATTGGTAGTAGTAGCAGTGAAATAATAACAGCCAGATTTTTTAAAATATCGGATAAAAATGCATTGTGACTTAACCGGAAATCAAAATCGAACCAAAGTAAGAAGCCAGTGCCTTGTTTATTAAATTGAAGTGTAAACATATTATAAGGTAAACCAAAGTAAATAAAATTAAGACATTTTTTTTTATTAGTGAATAGAATATTCCGGGAATATCAATGTATCGATTTAATATACTTAACTCAAAGGTTGCAAGAAGAAGGCGATTTCCTGGCCCTGAAATAAAAGAGAGTACTATTTTTATAACATTTTTTATTAACATTTCAAATTTTATTTATATTCGTATTTGTTCTAAGATTTTAGTCTACAAACTATTTAAAGTAATGGGTGTGAAGTGTAATTTTGCATTTCATTATCATGAGATCGGGTGGAAAGAGAAATTTAAAAAAAATGTGTTGAAACTGAGACTGAAAGCTAATAGAACAATATTAGAACAAATTCGTCGGTTAAAATGTGTTTCCAAAGGTGTACTAGCCATCAGTGGCGAAGGGTGGAAGTAGGCTGTTAAGATCTGACATAAATAGTGCACACTAAGCTTTGTCGGTCATACACATTTGTTTTCATTGAACATAGACTACAATGTGTAGATAGTGTGTGTTAGTTTTTAAAATTCAATTAAACCCTGACTAATCCAAGCCATAGTAGATAGATCAAAAAATATCCGTTTATCTATAAAATATCTAAATTATGCCATTAAACCATTCATAATTTTAGATATTCTATAGATAGAAGAATGTTTTAATGGACTATGGTTTGGTTTATGCAGGGATTAATGAATTTTAAAACACTAACCAACACCATTTGTAATAATATTATGTAGGTATTCTAAATTCAACAAAAACTAATAATTATTACTGAAAAAGTGTGCACTATTTTTGTCGGTTCGTCCGTAGCATAACTAATGTATTATGATTTGGTTTTAGCAGGGTTTAATTGCACCCATCTGCAAAGTATATTCTTAGTTTAATGAAAACAAATGCGTATGACTGACAAAGTTTAGTGTTTAACAGCTAAAGAGGATAGTCCACGCCTCCAACTTAGTCAGAGCCCCGGGCCATGAAAATTAAATTAATTAAAACTTTAAACACTTAAACCTTTTTTTAAGATAATGAATACGTCAGTGGCCGGGACTAGAAATAATAAATAAGTATGTTTCTGAGGTGTTTTGAATTATGTACCTATATTTAATAAAGAATGATAGATTCTTAATTTTTGTAGTAGTACCTATAGTTTAATTTGTTTAAAAATATTAACAAGTGCCGAGCATGTTAAAACCAAAATTTTGATCCTGATGTCGCTTAAGAAATAAGAAGTATTTATTTTTAAATCAAAATCGCCATATATTCTTGCCGGTATTAACGAAATTTGATAGTAGGAATATCGGATACAAGAGCTAAATTTGTAAAAATAAAACATTTAGAGTCCTTCTGATACCAATATATATTAAGTAGAAAAGTATGTAGTATTAAGTATGTTTCTGAGGCGTTCCAAATTATGTATCAACACCATTGTTCAATAACGATCATGTTCTCTAATATCAAGAGTGTTATATTGATGAAATCTGATTTTTGAAAATACCAATTGACTATTAAAAGGAAGTAAATCTAACACTGAGTATTTTGTAAGAAGACAGAAATAATTAAAATTATTTTTGTTCAGTGCTGTATGTATGGCATTTGGTTTTGAAGCTAAAACCAAAGTTTAGTGGTGAACCAACTTGGCTCGGTGACTTTTGTTAGTTTACTCGGCGGATTCGTTTATCTGCTTCATTCGGCATCACTCTTGCGTTATTGCTTTCGATAAAGACGCATGGTAAACCGTAATTAACTCTTTAACTAACTTAAATATGGCTCTAACAAGAGTTTGAAAACCCGGGCGCATTTATTTTCAATTCCGGGATTACTATTCTCGATCCCGATCAGGAAAATCTGTGTATTTTGTATTCGAAATTATTTTTTCGAAATTATTTTTCTGTATAAAATTGTATGTTTTTCATTTATTATAATATTATAATATAACCATATTTTTTTACCACATTTTTATTAGCTCGTATTCTTGTTTGTCCAGTACAAATCTTTTCTTGTTTGTCCAATACAAATCTTGCAATCGATTTTTTAACTAACTTCCCGACTAGCTAGACGTTTGAAACTTTTAGAATATATCAGAACACGATGATAATGCTTTCTTTCAATACTTTTAGCCATCTTAAAGCAGAATTGAATTCATTTTCAGTTAATTCTGTTTTGTATGGAAAGTTATTTCGGAAAAAAATCCGTAAAAAGTAAAACACTATTATTGGTTGCTAAGGGGTCCTGGCAACTAAATTATTAATATATACGTGCGTCACTATGGAAATCAATATAAAATTTCAAAATGACATTTCAGTATTCTATATTTATTCAGTATTTCTAATTATAATTCATCAAAAAAAAATTAAAAAAAGTATTTATTAATACATAGAATTCTCATGTTTATATGATTCAAAAGAAAATTTAAAAACGTGGTATATAAAAAGTTCTTTTTATCTTGTCATTATTAATATTATCTATATATACTTATTCTCTTATTCTTTCTTGTGAGGGTAATATTTGTTATAATAATGTAAATCTCACATTGTGAACGTCTCGAATTTGGATTTGTTATGTACACAATGTTTTGTTTTCTTAAATAAATAAAATCCAAACAGCACAATATTAAATTTTATTTCATTATTTTTCACATTTTACCATCTCTTATTTATATAATTAATTTATAGTATACATCTTAAATATAATATGTGAAATTATATTGTTAAAAAATTGTGATAGGTAACATACACTGCTTTTTTATATTAAATTAATTATATTTAAATGTATTAAGTATAAAATACTTTAGGCCGAGATGCATGGAATTTCTTGAATCGCTATACGCTATGTACATACATTTGTAGGATTAAAAAAAGCATTATTGATTTTATACGCAAATACGAAAGACTAACAGTACGTATTAAATGAGTTCGTTTTATGTTATCAACAATGTTGACATTGACTGTCGTAAACAGATACAATTTTAATAATATAAGAACATCTTGCCATGTCAATAAAAAATATACGAATAATATAATGCGCTAATAGACTGATAAAGCAACGAGTAAATTATTTAATGTGTATTTTAACTAAAAATTATGAATTTATTTTTAATTATGCAGTTTACATAATTTTACATAATATGTCAAATAAAAATATGTGAATAAATGTCGACAAACGAAAATTAAAAAAAAAACTGCAAAAATTAGTATTGCGAAATACGATGTTATGCCACTTTTTATGATTTATGTAGCTATTATTCTATTTTGTTCCATGTATGTCATTTTAATAAACTATTTCTTTTATTCAACGAATAATTGAAAAGTTTTAAGAATGTAAGATTCTTTATATTGAGCATACATATTTTGAAAAATCTTATGCATATATATATATATATTCCCGACCATGTCCGATCCTAATAGAATCATAATATGGGCCTCCACAGAGTAGAGGTTTGTATTAACAGATTTTGTTTTTTACGAGAAATGGATGTCAGCCACTTGCTCAACCTATTAGGTCCATACCCTGACTCACACACAAATTGAAAAACAATAATATGTGTACTTGCCATACCCAGGATTCGAACCTGAGACCCACGGCGTGATAGTCCAGCGCTTAAGCCGCGCGGCCACCGCGCGTGTATATATATATATAGGTAGAATATCTAGTTCATACATAATTTGAAAACATCTCATATATATTATACCCACTAGAAAAAAACCTTTATTAGAAAAAATACGACAGGCCACGGGGCTTGAACCTGTAACTGCTGCACCAGTGTACTTTACTGATTAAGCTACTAGCATTTTACTTAATTATGACGATTTTAAGTAGTGGTTCTTACAGGAAATGCTTATTGAATTGGGTTATAATACTGGCTATCGGTTTTTTTTAAATATTAAATCAAGGTAGGTACCAATTAAATTAATTAATTATTAGTAAAATACACCGGCGGATGAATTCAGCGGTTACAGGTTCAAGCCCTTATCGTATTTTTTTTTTTTCTAAAAAAGATTTTTTCTAGTGGGTATAATATACATGAGATGTTTTCAAATTATGTATGAACTAGATGTTCTATGGATCTCGGGCTTAAACTCGTAAGACTAATGCAAAGCGCTTTTATCTCAGAACAAAAGTGTGATTCTTGCTATAATCAATATACTAGCGACTAATCACTCACTAGATTTTTTTTTTTTTTTTTGTGATTTTACCGAGGCTTTGACTGCGACTCGCTGTCATATCGCCTCTTCTCTTCTAGAAGGGGATCCGTCGATCAGGTCCTCACTCCTATTCTGTTAAATAACTTTACAATTTTGCCTAGCTCTTCCGTCTTACCCACCGCCAGGACACCCTTCAATTCGTCGACATTCTCATAGATATCTGCAATTCGCAGCTGTACTCTGTGAACTTCATATTTGGGGCATTGCAGTGCTATATGTACAATGTCCTCTAAAACATGACATTCATCGCAGAGCTGCGATTCGCTTCTTCCCATGAGGACATCAAATCTTTTGCCCATGGTGTGCCCTGTTCTTAGCCTCAGTATTAACTTAAGCTCATTCCTCGTCAAAGAAGACTCTACAAACCAGGGCACCTCTCGTGGTGTTGGTAGAATCGACTTACTCCATTTCCCCTTTTCTAATGATGCCCTATGGTGAAAATCTATCCACATACTATGGCACATTTTATTTATAGCCTCATTCCAGTCCAGGTTTTCTGGTATCCACTGATATGGTACCCCTGAATGGCCGGCTACCTTTGCCAGATCATCTGCCCTTTCATTTCCCTCAATGCCCATGTGCGATGGGATCTCACTAGATTTAGTAATTAATCTTTTTCACTTTGAGATGAAGGATTTTCTTCAATATATTTAGCAGCTAAGTACTCGTACACATCGATACCATATTTCAATAGGGAAACAACTTAAAAATCCTGTTCAATGGCGTTTGAAGTTTTTGCAGAAATTCTTATTTTAATTGATTTTGAGGAAAGTTTTTTTTTATATTTTGTTTAGTGGAATTAAGCAATGCACAATCCAATTTTACAATTTAATAAGGAATTCTAGCATATAACTTTGTACTGAATTAATGATTAATCTCAGAAAGGATTTTTAGATTTTATGACACATTAAAGAAATGTTTGACTCTTTTTTTGCCGAATTGTAAAAAGAAGACTTTTCTACATCGAATGGCATTATTAACTCAAAACCTTAAATTTTTCAGTTGTTTCCTTATTGAAATGGGGGTATCGATAAATTTAATCACATTTTCCCACAGGCGTTGCGTGCGTGAAGAAGGCTGTCAAACCAAATAATATAAATCCTTGATCCGGATCCTCACTCATTCACTGCAAATTGATGTAATTGGTGTTATTTTAATTGCATTTCTCGTTCGCATTCAATGAATTTTAAATAAAAAAACACTATGATTAATTTTTTAAGGAAAGTTTTTATTGTGAAATCCACGTAGATCGTATGGTGAAAGTAAACAATCGTCACATAATAGAAGTATGTGTGAGGGTCATTACTGTGGGAGCCATGGATGGTGGATGATGAAGTCGTCAGAAGGAGAGATGAGAAGTCGAGATTTGGTGGTCGATCCGATGGATGGAGGAGCGAGTCTTATTTGTAGCGTAAACAGTCAGTGCAAGAGTATGTTACTGTAGTTATGTTACAATACTTATGATAACGTTCCGAGGTCCGATCTCGGTAGAATGAGATGTTATACAGAGCGATTTCGAGACCGAAATACTAACAGACCGAGAACTTATATTCGAGTGACATGTCCAATGAATCCGCTATTTATTGAGTACTCACAATCAAAATAATATCTTGAAAAGAATATATTATATTTAAGAAATAATTAATGTAATTGAGTCAGCTATTATCTGCAGTTTGCTTCATCTGGTATGGCTGAATTTGTGGAAAAATGGATATCGTTGAAATAATAATTATTGCAGTAAGTTTTTTACTGAGCTTACAATAATTGGACACTACGGGAAATGGAATTTATAATTCCGGTTTGTTATTTAATATCGCCGATCAATATGCTGACACGGATTGAGTGGTTTATCCCCATATATGTAATAATTTTATTTATTTACCTATTTAAAGATTGTTATGTACCTATACACTTTATTGTAGCACAGTACTTACAATGTTTCGATCTGAGAAAAAGGAAAACACTTCTAGTGTCACCCGCAGTGCATTATTACCTGAATACGATATTTTAAAAGCAATCCATATATACGCAGTATCATATATCCACCATGAAATGTAAACAGCTCATTCAATAGTATGTACTTTCTTTCTTATACAAGAGGCTTAGATATTACAAAGGTATATGAGATCAAAGCAAACATTGTGTATCGATACAATTTTGAAAACGAAAAATCTGATTCGCGTCTTCTATTATGTTATGTGTAACATTGTAAGCATATATTTATATTCTAGGAAATGTTTATTGCTTTTACCTCAATATGAGAATACAGACCTTTATAGTATACATAAGTGATTCTAGAATCCTAGATCAATAACATTGGTTAATTCGTATTGTTTGTGTATATTTTTTATACAGTATTTTTTTCTAGTTATTGGATTTTTAAAGCAATTAAATGAACGATACTTTTTTATATAGAAGCCAATTTATATAGAGCATACATAATTTGAAAACATTTCTGAGAAATATATTATAACCACTAGAAAAATTCTTTTTGAAAAAATACGATAACTAGCTAGCTGGGTTAGAAGTTATCCCTCCGGGATTTGCGTACACGTACTCTAACCACTAAGCTATGTATTTCTCAGAAGTGTTTTTTAAAGTATGTACGTTCAAAAATAGAATGTTACATTCATAAAGGATTGTGAATTATTCGTTCAATAAAAAAAATATATTAAATTATCAGCAAGTGCAAGTACGTATATCAACAATTTGTAGTGATCTTGACACCAGTTAGTGGTAATAATTATAATACTTAATTGATTTAAAATATAAAACCCGAGTGTCAAATAAATAGTAATGCAATTTAGAAAGCGCTTCAGAAAGTATTGTAAAATTACTAGTTAACTTCGTCGAAACTAGATAGGATAGGTATAGCTTAGTGGCCGGGGCACATGGGCGTAGGCTCGAATCTTGCCGGGTGTCGTGTATTTCTTACAAAACGATTTTTTCTAGTGGTTACATATATCTCAGAAACGTTTTTAAATTATGTAGGTACGTTCTATAAAATAATTCTTTATTCTTTTGACCATGCCCGATCCTAATATGATCATATTATGGGCCTCCACAGAGTGGAGGTTTGTATTAACAAATTTTGTTTTTACGACAAATGGATATCAGCCACTTGCTCAACTTATTAGGTCCGTACTCTGACTCATACACAAATTGAAAAACAATATGTGTACTGATGTATGTGGACACCCACGATGGTCGCGCGGATTAAGCATCGACCTATACCGTCGTGGGTCCCAAGTTCGAATACTGGGTCTGGCAAGTACACATATGGTACATTCTTATGAATTATTCGCTGAATAAAAAAATAGTTTTAAATAATTTATATAGGTACCTACAACCATGGCCCCCACAAAGGGGGGGCTGACAGGGCTCTAGCCTGGGGGCCCGGGCACACGAAGGGCCCGCTGTGTTGAGTCGACCATATAAGTGATATAAACACAGATCACAAATTCTCTCTAATAGTAATAAAAGACGCCCGCGACGTTATTTTCTTTCAACAATGTTATTATGTTGTGTATCGATACTCGACAACTCCATAATTCAAATGGATGTAAGTATTAAAATATACAAAACAACACTAAATATACACATTGATTTTACCGCGTTACACCGTTTGGAAAACGCTACTGTAGACCGTCACACTGTCTTTATTTTAACGATAGGTAAGGGGGCCGCCAAATATCCAAGGTTGGGGGCCCGCTTCAGGATGTGGGGGCCATGCCCACAACATTCCCTATCAATCTTTCATTCATAGAAAGTCATTAAGGGCGTTTATTTTACAAATATTTTCTTGTACATTATTCTCGTTTTAAAAAATAGTGACTATTTTCATGTGATTTATACTGAAATTCACAATCTGAACGTCCACATAATCTGTGAAATATTAAATACTATTAATTATGAAATATAGAAATAATAAATTGTTGTAAGGGAAAAATTATCTTTTTGAATTAACATCTGATTTCTTTTATTCAACGAATAATTCACAAGAATTCAGAATGTACCATTCTAATTATTGAACATACACAATTTTGAAAAACACTTCTGAGAAAATATATTATAACCAATAGAAAAAATCTTTTTTGAAATAAGCAAGACACCCGGCAGAAATCGAACTTGCATCTCTTGGGCTTACGCCCCGTGCGCATTGTCCACTATGCTACTTGGTGACATACAATGGATATGGATTTTTTTTATTGGTATTTAGTATAGTGTTTCAAAATTGTGTATGTTTAACATCTGTTACTTTTAATGAGTTTAGTTTTGATTAGACTTCATTATTTAAGTTCGCGTGATTTCTGGAATAAATAATTGTCCCGCCCTTTATTCAATAAAAGTGCTAAAAATAATGTAAAAGAAAAAGTACGAGTACTAGATGTGAAAAATAAGGCTGACATCTAGGAAAAAAATATGGAAACAACCACACGAGAATAAACGTTTTCCTCAAAAGAAGACCGATTGTCCGCATGGTAAGAAAATAATATAGTCTCTGAGGTCCTCGAAGAATGCGTGCGGCCAGCATAGTTTTTCTCTCTGTAACCATTCTTATGTAATATACACAAAAGCCCTTAGTTGGAGCATATTATGTTCCAACTAATGAGTGGACATTACGAAGTAGTTTTCAAATCTGGTCGAATCCACTTATTGTCAAAGTGAGTAAATGTAAAATATATAGGTATTCCTCCTTTCGAAAAGGTTAATGCTTTTAACAAAAAAATAAACATGTTGTCTTTCTGATAACCTTCATAATATATTATGAGTTGTGTAGAGTAGTATTCTTCAACCGGTGGTCCGCGGACCGGCGCCGGTCCGCTAGAATTTATTATCGGTCCACGAAAGCTTTCACGATGCTATCAACAGACTATATCGCTACACGATTTGGGGAATCCGCACTAGATGAAAGCTAGGATAATTTTTGAATGCTATTAATAATAACCAGAAAGTCATATTCAACATCATAAGCTAACATTTAAAAGCGTTAGCTGAAAACTATAATAAACATTTCTCTGAAAATTAATATCTACGTAAAGGCGGACGTCTAACCTCTGGATTAGTAATCTCTTTATGGAAAATATTAAATCACGCCCACTTGATCCTCGTGAGAAAGAAAAGCTGATCGAGCTGTCTTTTGACGTCACTCTGGTGTTCAGACATAAAATGCAATCATTGTCACAATTTTGGATATCACTTGATAAAGAATATCCATATCTGAATTATAAAGATCAGATTATTGGTAATTTTTTCGACTTCCTATTTATGTGAAAGGAATTTTTCATCTGTCAGTAATAAAAACCAAACAGAGAAATCGAATGAATGTTGATGCAGCGCCTCGTCTCTCAGAAACAATGCTGCAACAACGAATATTAAATTTGCTTACAAAGAAGCAGCAGCATATGTGGCACTAACCAAAAGTTGTCGTTTAAAACATAAGACGTAATAAATAAAATTCTATCAATAAGGTTATTATTTCTGGCTAATACCGGTCCGCGGATGTTAAAAGGTTCAAGAACACTGGTCTAGAGTCATAACTCGCGTTTTGAGATAATCGTGCAGATTCATGAATAATTATTACAGTCTGACTTATGAACCAGTCAGTGCGCACGGATGTTGCGCTGGCCGTCGACACTAAAGATGAACCCCCTCTTAGAGAAGGGTCTAGGACGATTTGGCACCGGACAACTGGACGCCACAAAATTCGAAAATAAATAGACGTTAGGTACTTATAGGTAGGTACTTTAAAAAAAATATTCAATATTATTATTTATGTTTCAATGATTATATTATGATTTAATAGTTGGTGAGAATGTAAATATGCAAACGTAAACAATGATTTAATCGTGCATATGTTTAAGTTCCAACGAAAAAAGAGTTTTTTATTTTATATAAAACCTTGGGCATGGTAATTCCCAATCCGCGATAAAGAATACATTATGTTAAGAGTAAAATGAATTCAAACTACTAAGTAGTAGATAGAAACTGATTAAAATACCTCGTCTACACGTGTGTAAACGTGTCTACGACAGTGCGGCGTCCAATTGTCCGGGGGCCAGTCGTCCCATTCCCCTAAGAGAACGTCCCACCTACCGCTCCTGGTCCACGATTTTAGTCTGTATTGAAGATCGCGCCGTCATTATATCGATTATCAATTTAATAATACCTAAACCTCTAGGATCTTAGACTTAAAATATCATTACAAATGTTGCCAAGTTTTATGAAGAAGAAAAGCGAAATATTTCTTCAAGACAGAGAAAATTAATGTATCGCAAAAATTACATGTAAGTAGCAACTTAATTACGAAGTCAAAAAATCCTCACTTTTGGGGAAAACATATTGATACATTTCGAGGGCTTAATGTCAAACAACACTATCTACAATAGTGCAACTTTACAGGAGAGCCAAAAATTTTTATTATAGATTCTTGTAACTCAACAAGGGAAATGTTTATTTAAAACCTAATGTTTATATTTTATAATTTATTGTGTATCGTACATTTATCTTGCTTATGATGATGTTAAAATTTATAGGAATAGTTTTAAAAAAATATGAAAACAAGGGTTACTTATGTAGTTAACGTTAAACTTTACTAATGATTTAAGAAGAAATAAGAAAAGATTGACATAACGTTGTTTGACTATCATGCAGCCGGAAATGTAAAATAACGTTATCTTAAAAAAAAAACACTTTTTGTAGATAACGTTGTTTGACTTTAAGCACTCGATTTAATTTTGTATATTTTAGTGGGATATATTTTGTTAGTTATGTATCCATACAACATATTTTTTAGATATTGGAGTCATTAAAAGATGATAACAAATACCATAGTATAAAAAAATGGGGCGGCATTTTCGCACTACCTAGGGGTGGAATTTTATAAAGGGACGTCACTGTAGAGACCTGCAATGTCGAGTCTTTTTATTTCTTCGTTATTCTTCAAGTAGGTACATCACACAGACAGTATCCACCGCAACCATCTGTTTTAAAAGCAGAGTAGACGGTTGCTTTGATTCTTCATAAGGTACCACCAGCTGCCAGTATTGTAGCGAGCCATCGCTTCTTTATTATTAATGAGTGCCTATGAAAATTTTCTTTTGAAATTTATGAACAGAAATTACAAGTGTAATATAGTGTCTAAAAACCAAACAAGAAGAAATACAAATCTGTACTTAATATTTTTACATAATTATTCTCTCAGAAAAAAATACCCATCACCGTTTTGAGCCCCGTCATGACATGATGAATAAAAAAAAATGCGCGACATTTTAAACGGGTCGCTTTGACACTCTCAAAAATGTAGGCCAAGTAATGGTGAAGAACCTAATGACTTTTTAATTATAAGAGCTGGCGAAACAATCGTCCCTCAAAGGTCAATTAACATTTCAAACGCCGACACTGACTAGCCAAACGCATTCTGTGACGTGTTTCTACCCTTTGGTGTGTAAACGAAAACACCTTTTTGTTACACGAGCAATTAAGCGGGCCGATACGCGAATAATTCGTCCACGATTTTCAATTATTATCAAATTCTGTTCTCTCAATAAACTGATTGATTTGAGAGCTGCGTTTTAAAAATTTTGGATAAAATTCTTTCCATTTCCGCAAAATGTTCTCAGCTGCGTATATACGATATTAAGGCTATACTTTAGCTGGGGCACGGTCTAAAACGATCGTGACTACACGACGCGAAGATTGTACGAACGACGCGTGCAGAAAAAAACATAATTTATCATAAAAATTCAATATGCGTCCATTTAATGTTATGCTTATTGTTCTATTAGTAATAATAATAATATATTTATTGCGAGGAGGTGTGAAGGATGAAGATGATCCAGTAGTAAAACTGATCAGAAGAGACTCGAATGTGTTGTAGTCTATTGCAGTTCGTAAATTGAGATTTATTGCTCTCAATGATACTGGATGATGAGGTAGGTAGCTGGACTTCAATGGATCGAAGGTAGATGCGTGTTTGAGTAAATCTCAGTTTATTCTCCTCAACAATACTTGAACAATTCTTACAGACAATATATTTAGAATTACAGTTAAATTGATAAGGTTAAATTATAAAGGCGTGTTGCTATGAGAAAAGTTGAACCGCGAGCGACGAGCAGAGATTCAACTATGTGTTTCAAAGATTTGACGACGTATGTTATCAGATTCGCCCCGCTTTGAGCTTTTATAGAAATTATAACAAAGAAAGGTTATCTGAGGTCAGGGCGTTGACCGGTGACCACATGTCACTTGTTTACTGTGAGTTTACTAAGTACGAGCAAATCTGATAAGTTGGCACATTTCCTGATTACCTTATAAGGCCGCGGAAATGCTGCTAACGCATATTTGTTACAATGTTGCTCAATAATTATTGTGAATAATTATAATTTATCAAGAAAGCAAATGTGTTTACGATGAAATTTGATGTCTTGCAAATTGCTGCGAAAGTTGACTGACCTGCCAGTGTGTGCAGTCAGTCAGATTATGAATCATGCCAACACGCTTTTCTTATCAACTAGTTTACATAGTAACAAATATTATTAGATACTTAAATATATTATGATAATTTATATGTAATGGTGAGTTTCCATGCTAGTCCCGACAGACCCCCTCCCTAGCGATCTGGTGTGGCAGGTCGTGATGCAGGAAGATAGACGGTGTGTAGCATGGTGACTCTTGCGTTAAAGTTGTCTTGGTGGTGCTCGGGATCCTGGGACGTCTGTCCTGATGTCCTTGAGGATCCTTTTTGTGAGGTGTTTCTTGCAAAGCTTCCACAACAGGAAACTGGTTGCTGCTGCAATGATGATGATGACGATTGCAAAAGTTGTCCAAGAAAGCTGGTTGGCTGCTGATGTGTCATTTATGATGGTGCCACCCGCGGCGGCTTGTGACAGCACGATTTCCTCTTTTGTCTGCTGGGAACCCATGTTATCGGATGTTGGCGTTAGTAACTTGATTTGTTACTGCTCTCGTATTTCACACTGGTTATTCCAGCTGTGTGGTCCAATATATATTGTTATTTTCTTGCTTGCGAAGCGTTTTGTCGTTGTGCAAAAACATACTGACCTGTATTTCGGTCACTAGTATGGTTTTTTTTGCTTGCACTGGTTTTGTAATAACAATGAAACTCGTGTCGTTGTTTTGCAATTTGACGCTTGAACATTCTGGCGGCGCGTGCCGTGTGCGATATTTATGGTTTATTGTTCCTTTGCATATTGTTGACCTAGTCTCTCCGGGAAACGGACACGACGGCCTGTTCGGGTTACATATTGTGTTTGTCCGAGGTCAGTTCCCTTTGTCGGCGTTGTTTGCGTATGCAAGTTATTCTCGTTAAATAAATATGCCGGTTTTAAACGATCGATTGAAACCGTGATATTTTTTTCATGTTTGCAAATGACATAAGTACGTGTGTTGCGTGTTATCACTTCATATGGTCCATTGAACGGTGATTGAAGTGGAGTCTTCTTTTTTGATGTCGTCATTCGTCTGGCTCGCTTAGATTTTTCCTTGTTACATGTGTGGTGTGTGCACTTTTGTTACAAGTTGTGAGGTGATTGACATAACATAGGTAGTATGAAAATAGCATTAAGTTATTATGCAGAAGCTGGGGTTGTGACTTGAATTATTTGATAGAGTGTCCAATTTAGTTTAGGCTTGTGGGTTCAACCAAGGTATTTTCGGGCCATTTGAAAACATTGAGTACGAGGGAATTTGTCATTCAGCTGCTCGTAAGATGAAATCTTCTGGCGTTTCCGACTTGCAATGTGTGCAGAAGTGTGGAAATGGTAACTTAGCTTGTGAGTGGATCCACAGGGCTAAGAGAGATATAAGCTGTCGAGGGCGTTTGCGCATGCTCGGATTAGCTTAGAAGCTGCTCTGTTAGTACATATCAACTGTATGTTCGTTAACAGGGTGCAGTGGAGTAGTTTGAAAGTGCGTTATCGAAACTACGAAGGGTTGAAAAATGGTTGGTTGAGTTTTGAGAAGTCTAAAGTTGGAATATCAAAAGTCGCCTAGAACAGTTACTCATCGTCAGGAAACTATCTAATTATTTTAGAATAGGTCCTTCGAGTAAAATGCCTTAGGGATGAAGTCGAGGGTTGCTGCTTCTAAATGTAACTAGAGATGCTAATTTCGTGGGTTGACGCTACGTTAATGTGTGTGTGTGTGGGAAAACCTTGAGCTTGCCTGAACGGAGTGGAGTTAGCATGTAGTCTGGGTGCACTTGGCGGATGACGATGGCCAAAGCGGGTTGCTTGGTGTACTCCGTCGTGACGTCTGTGATGCACTGGTCAGCTTCTGGCTGCACCGGAACTGCCTCCTGATTTGCTGCGAGGTCCATGGTGCTCCGGTGATTCGGCTGCGCTGGCGGTTGGATGAATGTGACTGATGACTGCAAGGATGCGAATCCTTGGTGGGTTGGTGTGATTCATCCTGTTCGGCTACACGTCGCAGTCCGGCGACCAGTCGTTCCATCCTGGCGAGTATCATTCTGTTGTAGCTGCTGGCTCCTGATGACGACCAGGTTGTGATGTTGGAGTCGTCTGACGAGCTGGATCTGATGGGGCTAGAGTCAGGACTCTCTGGGGCTCCAAATCTGATGGGGCCGCTGTCGGAGGTGTCCTGTGATGATTCTGAGCCGTAATCTGAACTGTCTTCTGAAGTCTGTGAACAGTTGTTCTCAGGCCAAGGTGATGGAATCCTGTCGGTTACTGGTCTGGTCTGTGGTGTGGTCTGCTGGACTGGTGTTGTGGTGTTGTCTCCAGCAATGCTGTTATACCCAGCGAAATATTGTCCGGCGGGCATCGTGAAAAGCAAGTGATTTTAATTGAAAAGAAATACGCGGGAAAACGGATGTTGAAAAACTTCGCGGGAAAAACGAGATCGACGATTCGGTTCAACTTTCTCAAAGCAAACGCAGTGTAAATTTATAAAAAAAAAAAACAAAATATGCAAGTAAAGTCTGTAAAAATTGATCAGCTGAATTGATTGATTTACTTTTGAGGGGTCACCACTATTGCGAGGAGGTGTGAAGGATGAGGTAGGTAGCTGGACTTCAATGGATCGAAGGTAGATGCGTGTTTGAGTAAATCTCAGTTTATTCTCCTCAACAATACTTGAACAATTCTTACAGACAATATAATTTAACCTTATCAATTTAACTGTAATTCTAAATATATTGTCTGTAAGAATTGTTCAAGTATTGTTGAGGAGAATAAACTGAGATTTACTCAAACACGCATCTACCTTCGATCCATTGAAGTCCAGCTACCTACCTCATCCTTCACACCTCCTCGCAACGCAATCACGTCGGGGTCACCACTATTGCGAGGAGGTGTGAAGGATGAAGATGATCCAGTAGTAAAACTGATCAGAAGAGACTCGAATGTGTTGTAGTCTATTGCAGTTCGTAAATTGAGATTTATTGCTCTCAATGATACTGGATGATGAGGTAGGTAGCTGGACTTCAATGGATCGAAGGTAGATGCGTGTTTGAGTAAATCTCAGTTTATTCTCCTCAACAATACTTGAACAATTCTTACAGACAATATATTTAGAATTACAGTTAAATTGATAAGGTTAAATTATAAAGGCGTGTTGCTATGAGAAAAGTTGAACCGCGAGCGACGAGCAGAGATTCAACTATGTGTTTCAAAGATTTGACGACGTATGTTATCAGATTCGCCCCGCTTTGAGCTTTTATAGAAATTATAACAAAGAAAGGTTATCTGAGGTCAGGGCGTTGACCGGTGACCACATGTCACTTGTTTACTGTGAGTTTACTAAGTACGAGCAAATCTGATAAGTTGGCACATTTCCTGATTACCTTATAAGGCCGCGGAAATGCTGCTAACGCATATTTGTTACAATGTTGCTCAATAATTATTGTGAATAATTATAATTTATCAAGAAAGCAAATGTGTTTACGATGAAATTTGATGTCTTGCAAATTGCTGCGAAAGTTGACTGACCTGCCAGTGTGTGCAGTCAGTCAGATTATGAATCATGCCAACACGCTTTTCTTATCAACTAGTTTACATAGTAACAAATATTATTAGATACTTAAATATATTATGATAATTTATATGTAATGGTGAGTTTCCATGCTAGTCCCGACATATTCATTGACATGTTTTCTTTTTCAAGTAAATAGGTAACGTTTTTTAGTCATATTTACACGATTTAAGAATTAATTCCCCCGACGCCATCACAAAACAAATTGACGTGTTCACAGCTCGACTTTCGCTCTCCGATTGGCAGCGAGTCCAAAATTTAGTCGCACCTATAGTACGGATTGATGCAAAGATATTTGGTTGGGCCAATTATGGTCACATTCATCCTTTCTTCCCACAAACCTTAAATCCCCAATTATTGTCACAAGATCGGCGACTACCAGTCACGGGTCATGATCGACCGTGATGAACGTTACATTTAGTTACCTGTAGACAGCGGACGCGCCTAGGCTTTTTAACTTGTTGACTATGGAGAATTTATTTGCTTTTTAATTACCGCATTGAAATAACATGCTAATTATATCGAATGGCCAATTAATTAGTATACAACAGGTGTTCCGTCCGCGTGGAAAAGATTAAAGTTAAGCTGTCGTTAACTACAGAGTGACTCATCCAAAACGCATCTGATCGACTTCCGTTGCGCTAAATCTGATACGGTTTGAATGAACGTCGCGTCTATCATACATCTTGAACTTGTCATCATCAGTTATCCCAAAGCCAAAGTGAAACCAGGAGAGTGACATTCCGAACCATCCGTTTACCAGTACGTGAGTGCGTGAACACCGAATCAGCTCCAGCGCCAGCCCTATCAACATAAAAGGTCAGTGCCTAGCATCCTTTTTTAAATCCCCCCCCCCCTAGATCGGTAATACACAAGCATCTTCAAAGTACAATCCATTGCAGAAAAGCGCAACCAATAATTTATGTCCGGTTTTTATCTAAATTATATTTATTATACACAAAACTTTTATGTACAACAATTGTAGTTACGTTCAAATAAGTTTTTGAGAAGCCATTGTTTTTTTCAAAAACATATTATTTTGTATCACTGTGTTAATATTATGTTCTGTATTTAGAATATTTTGTTATTGATCAATGATTTCTTTTTTGCAAAATAAAGCTGTATTTATTTGCTTTTAGCCACCTGAATAATGTGGGTACCTACTTAATTCAAAGGTGGGTCCATTATGCCTAAGCCCCAAATTGTTCAAGCATTGTTTACTTCCCATAATCACATATGCGTGCGAAACATGAACCCTCAGTAAAAGAGAGATTCAGAAAGTAGAGTAGCATGCCACAGAGAATAATGCACAAGATGGAGAGAAATTGAATCAGCTTAAAGACGTTTTCATACAGATTATAATGATCATTACACATACAAATTAATGTAACAATGAAGGCTGTAAAACCTAGTGTTTTTGGCCACGTGAATAATGTCTTCAAAAATGACCTCCCACTGTGCCTAAAGCTCAAAGTGTTCAAACCCTGAACAAGGCCTGTTCAAGGCCTGAACAAAAACAAAGCATAAGTGCGAGTGAGGAAGTATTCGGTACCCTTATAATCTCTGGGATACGCGCTAGAGTAAGATAAAAGATTACAGATCTGAGAGAATGATGGTTTGCTACGGTGTAGCCGGCAAATCTTCGCGTCGATAACCGTGTTGTAAAATTGCTATTTCTTGTGTTAAACATAAAGTCAGTGGTAAATATTTTTAGTTAATTAAGTAGAAAAGATAATTCTGTGTGTTGTATTAAAATATGGTAGTCGTACTGATAAGCAAGAAGATGGTATTACGTTTCATAGGTAAGTTGATACATGTTCGTGATAATTTATTTGTATATTATTATATATTTTAATATCGGTGACCTAGTGTTTCTGTAAAATAACTAAAATTATGGATATCTTTACCTAATGGTTGCATTTTGACCGCTTAAAAATACTATATAACGTAAAAAAATAGAAAATGATATTTTTATTCTGAGCGTCTAGTGCGAGCACTTTGGGCGAGCACTAGCGAAATGGTCTATGGTCTCGAACATTTGTAGACGAATGCGTTCGCTTGCCCACAAACCAAACGCACGGCACGCGGTTTCATTTAGCAATGCAACGGGTGGCATCTAGATGTAGGTATCTATAGTCTATGGTTCAAACAGTGTGTGTTTCTCTTATTCACATAAGCGTGTTACATATGGACACAAAGTAAAAGAGAGTTCCTGAAACTAGCACAGTATGGTATGGAGAGGTGCGTGCTGGACATAATGCGAAAGGACAAACAGAGGAATGATTGGATAAGAAAACAGACAAGAGTTTGCGATGTAATAGAGTTAGCTAAAAACCTCAAAAATGGAAATGGGCTGGACACATAGCTCGAAGAAGAGACAATCGCTGGAAAAATTCTAGTCATCCAGTGGTACCCAAGAGGTATAAAACGTTCGCAAGGTAGACCTAGAGGGCGCTGGATCGATGAAATTGTTAAGTTCTGCAGAAGTACGTGGCAACGCAACGCACAGGACCGAGTGAAGTGAAATCAGCTTGGAGAGGCTTTCATCCAGTAGTGGATGGATTCAGGCTGATGATTAGGTACATTTATATATTTGACATTTTTTAAATGCAAAAATCGTGCTCTGTTTATAAACTGTTAATACATACGATATCAATACCATGTACATTTTTGTAAAAGAAATAAATGCCTAAGTACCTACTTATTGGTAGTTTATATTTAATTAATCTATTACTCAATTATTATGTTATATATCATCTAACAGATGAGTGATTTCATGTATAGCAGTCATACTATTTGATGAAATACAAATGTAGTATCACTCATTTTTGTAACCGGTAATATAATTCAATTAAAGTGTCACCAGGCTTTTACATTATTAAAGAAGTTATCTCTCAATAGTACTGTATTTTTATAAGACTCTAGTTCCGATGAAACTCATAAAAGTTCTATTCACAACTTCGATTTATTATAGCGAAATTGTAAATGCTGTACAAGTTATTGATGCATTTGAAAGTTGAGAGAGCGAGAAAGATTTGAGATGCAACATGTAGGAAAATTTGCACGCTATCAGCAGCCCAAGTTATTTATTATATATGCGTCGCTCGCTTTTCTAAGAGATTTGGATAGAATCCTTTTGAAATGGAATTGAATTTCATTTTTCCGCTGTAATATTTCGTTAGAGATACACGTAGAGCAGAAATGTATGTGCAACGACTCACGGAAGTACCTACTTAGGGATTGCAATACTGAAAGAAAATTTCAATACCGATTTTTCGGTATTTCTTATTGAATACCGGTATTAATAGCGGTATTTCTTAAACATTAAAAAACAGAAGTAGGTGCTTATCAATAAATATAGCTATTTAAATCTTTTTAATATGTTATTTTATAGCAAAAACCTACATATCTACATTTATTAAGTTTTAAAGTTAGAACTTTTTATATACAACGTTTTTAAATTTTCTGTTGAATCATATAAACTTGACTTGACTAGCTTAAACGATCAAAAAAAATTGTACTTGATATAAATAATACTGAAATGTCATTTTGACATTTCATATTGATTTTCATAGTAACCCACGTATATATTAATAATTTGGTTGCTGGGACCCCAGACCCCAAGCAACCAATAATAGTGGATTTGATTACGGATTTCTTCCGATATAACTTTTCATACAAAACAGAATTAACTGAAAATGAATTAAATTCTACTTAAAGATGGCGAATATGAAGATAAAGAAGTATTAAAAAAATGCATTGGCATTGTGTTCTGATATATTATAAAAGTGTCAAATGTCTAGCTACTCGGAAATTTAGTTAACAATCGATTGCAAGATTTGTACTGGATAAACAACCACCGGACAAATAAGAATACGACCTAATAAAAACGTTGTAATAAAAATATGTAGGTATTGATCATAATTATTGTAGAACTAGTGATTTTTTACAAATAAGTCCGGCTGCAGGAAAAGCTTCTTAAATACAACGCTTATATAATAATTCAACATTTTTGTTACGGATGTGTTCTATTTCGAAAAAAATATTATGATAATTCGACGCGAGCCTTTTGCTGCTCATAAGCGCTCTCCAAATGGAGTTACGGTAGGCGATCCGTTTTTGTATTGTAAATTAAGATATTTATTACTTTAATTACTAACCGACGTGGGCGTCACAGGGCACGGTACCCAAGAAACGCAGGTTCGATCCTGATCCTAACTTTTTTCGAAAAAGATTTTTTCTATTGGCAATATTTTCTCATGTTTTCAAAATTATGTATGTTCAATAATTAGAATGGTGCATTCTTAAAATCTTGTGAATTATACGTTGAATAAAAGAAATAGTTTCTTACGTGTCAGTTTAATATTAATTACAACCATAATTCACTCTAGTTAAATATATAGTTTTGGAAGGGAAGTAAATTATATATTATATTCTTTGTCAGGTTTGTGATAACTATCTAATAGCATATAAAATTCTCCACAAGATGGCATCATTAAATCCTTTTTAAAAATTTCCTTCCACCTGCCCTTAATATTATGTAAATCTCTATACGTGTAATTTTCAACGCAATAAATTAATAATCCATACAATATCTCCATGTGCTTTAAATCGTCGTTACGAGAAATAGGTCGATTTATTTATATAATACAATAAGAGGGTAAAATTCCCAGCGAAATGCGATTTCAGCCCGAAGTGTTATCGTTCATTGCTGAACGCGACCAATATTGCGTTTTGGTTAGCGATTGGTCATTGGTCGCCGTGCTACGTTGTTACTGCCATAATCTCCGTATTGCATTTTATTTTACGTAACGATAAGCGTAAAATGGAATTTATTCTGCCGTATATTTCTGATTTATTATTACCAGGGTTTTCTTGTAAATTAAATAATTCTGAATTCATTCAAATTACTTTTAAACCATAAAAGATACCACTCTGGCATATCTATCACAAACAAAATAGGTTGTTTTATAATATTATTAAAATATAATGTCATCATCGTTATCATCATCAGCCTGAATTTATCCACTGCTAGATGGAGGCCTCTCCAAGCTGATTTCACTTCTCTTAGTCCTGTGTGTTGCGTTGCGTTGCCACTACTACACTAGGTCTACCTTGTGGACGTTTTGTACCTACCTCTTGGATACCACTGGATGACTACATTTTTCCAATGATTGTCTTTTCTTCGAGCTACGTGTCATGCCCATCTCCATTTGAGGCTTTTAACGAACTCTATCACATCGCAAACCCTTGTCTGCTTCATTATTTAGTAATGTTGCTGTCTCTGGATCTCTCTTTTATTTACGGTCCATGTTTCCCGTGATACTCTCGATTAAGACCGATGGTGGTACGGGGCGGGTTTGGTGGAGGGAATTTAACTTCAATGGTCCATGTTTCACACGCATATGTGATTACGGGAAGCACACACCGGTCGAATAATTTGCGCTTTAGGCACAGTGGAAGGTCACTTTTGAAGACATATTTTAGGCGGCCAAAAGCACTCCGGCCTAGTTTTACTCTCCGAACAATTTCATCAAATAATATACATCCATCTATAGTCACTTGTTGTCTCAGATACATGTAGTTTTTCACCTGTTAGAGCTGAGTGCTATTGACGAGGATCTCTTTTTGGCACGCAAAGCAGTTGAATATGACTTTAATCTTTGATACATTCCTATTTTGTTGCTTACTTCAGCGAGTGCTTTTGACGTCTTCTGAGTCTTGTGAGAAAATTACCATGTCATCGGCAAAGCGCAGATGACTCAGGTATTCTCCATTTATGGGGATGCCTTTGTCATTCCATATATAAATATAGGTACATTATCTATTAACTACCCACTCATTGTAATATTATTATATGGCTGTAATAATATAATATATACATTTACAAATTCATATAAACTCTGAAACGTATTTATTCCGTCTGTGCCATATTTTATTTAAAGAAAACGTGAGAGTGTTAACATTACTTACGCGGTACCATTTTATATTAAGCACGTCCGTTTTCGGTGTTTTTTTTATTATGAAGATGCCTGTCTATTTGTATCCAACAGTTTTTTTTATATGCGTTTGTTTTTTAAACGAACTAGTGTTGCAATTTGGCAGATGTAGCATTTTTGATAGATTTCTAGCACAGTGTTAAGAGAGACCACTATCTATAAATGTAACGATACGTTATTAAAGCCCAAGTTTCGTAACCGCATTCATTTTAGTGTATTAATCAGTTATGATGCAATAAATTATTTTTAAAGATTTTGTTCTCGTCAAAATAATATTCATAATAATTATTATGACTTAATTTTTGAAATGCTAGTTGGTAGATGCCAATTATGGTGGCCCTCATTCCTTTTTTTCCTACCAACCAGCAATCCCAGGCGACCAGCAGTCACGGGGCATAAGTCGACCGTGATTATGTTACATACAGTTACTTTAAATTAGTCAGCGCCTACGCTTGTTAAAGCTAAGCCGTCGTTAACTACAGAGTGACTCGTCCAAAACGCATCTGTTCAACCTTCATTGCGCCAAATCTGATAAAGTTAGTAAAGTAAAGCAAACGTCGCGTCTATCATCAATCCTAAACTTGTAATCATCATATTTATCCCAAAACCCAAGTGAAACCGTGAGAGTGACATTCCTAACCGTCCGTATACGTCTGTAAGCAGCTCCAGCGCGCTAGCCATCTCAACTTAAAAGGTCAGTGCCTGGCATCCTGTTTAAACCCCCCTCCCTTGGTCCGTAATCCACAAACATCTTTAAATTACAGTCCACTGCGAAAAGCGCAACCAGTAGACAATATCAAAAATTAACGAAATCGTTAATTTTTATGCCAATTCATATTTTTATTACCCACTCAGGCATATTTTTGTTGTGATAGTAAGTTGATAACATCAAAACGAACACTTACTTATTTAAACTGGTATGTATTAATATGTAAGTGGAAGTATTTATTTATATTTTTTATATCACTTCATAACCTTTGAATCTTTATGTATGTAATTTAGTTTAATTAGAATCAAATAAGCGCGGTGAAACTTTACAATCATTCTGTAAAATATATTTTTTTTATATCTATCGACTGCCTGTTGGACGAATGTAAACTATAACAACAAACTAAAAGAATATACTAACTTACTTAGACAGAAGTGAATGTGAATATATTCGGTAGGTATGTAACGTAAAGTAATTTGTCAAAGCACATTCGGCTCAACTCGAGAATATCTGAATAAACGGAATATGCTTAGTAATTTTTGAATGTTATTTTTGTATCTTTCATATCATTTCATAATAATCTATGTTCATTGAAGCAATAGTTAGAAATAATTTATTTGATAGTATTTAAAGTGTCGTTAGTTTTTATTATATTATTCAAATTCATTTCTTACGGTTGGAATAATAAATAAATTTCGGTATTATATTTGGATAATAATTAGTATTTTGATAACGCTAAATAACAACTCAGTAACTACCACCGTTATCGATACACATCGGGAGCGTATCATGGAGCAAAATTATATAAGTATATATATGCACATAACTGTTGTGTATCGAACAAGTTGACTGTTTTGGTATTCCCAATGGTGTACCGATAGCATTAAATTGTACGTTAAAAGTTTCGCAAATAATATGCGATAAACAATGGCGTGCACAAAATTTCCGACGAGTTGGTCAATTTAATACCAAAAGGGTTTCATCTGCGTATGATTTTATTATTTGATTTGTTTTAACTTTCAGATTAATCATCACTACACCAGTCAGTTTTTGACAGGCCATGGTGGATTCAACTTGTTACTCGGCCAACAGGTCCATGTGGAGGAGAACTACATGATGCAAACCACATCCTCTGGGAATATTTGAGAATGTACTCCGAGAGAGAAGACATGCTTAAGTTGGTCCAACCAGCTGTTGGGTCCATCGGGCCGTCCAACCTGGTCGCCAGAAAGGCCAATTATATTGCATTTAAAAAAATGCACGCCCGCCGTGAAGATCTCTTGACATAGTTTTTGTATGTCCTTATTATTTAGCTTGGTTTTTGTATTATATTCAGTGGTGGCTCGTGGATAAGATATTTGGGGGTGCTGCGGTTGATTAAAAATAAAAAAATAAATGTTTATTTGGATAATATTTTAATATTAACATCAAAAATAAATATAAATTATTAATTAAATTAATAATTAAAATAAAGAACTTTGCATAAATTGATTGCAGAAATAATTTTTAAGAATGTTAATAAATCATTATAGCTATATTTCTTTCGTCGCTGTGGCGGGCGTGCTCACGTGCGATGCAGAAATGGCGAAAGTATATTCGTCTATGGGCGAAATACTGAAATCGGACTGTCTGACCAGCAGTACTGATTAAGCTTGCAGCTGCAAGCCCCGCTCCCCGCGCCCCCCTTCGTCAACTCGAGCAAATTATATCGGAAACGATACTGTGAAAAATTAAGTAGCTACCTCGGTGTATGATAATATTATTGGACATTGGATGTATTGGTGCAAGAGCGAGCTTATTACACGCTTAAATAATATTGATATTTTCACATAATATACATAAATTTATGTATATATTATGATATTACATTTTTTTCAATTTGCTTAGGGGTCCTACAGTTTCGCAGTGCATATGGATGAGCCGCCACTGATTATATTTATAATTAAATTAATTTTCTTTTATGTTAGTCATCCGTGCTTTTCTCACGTATGGCACTTTTTATTAACTCACTTAAAGTTCACACGAGAGAGTGGCGACCTCAAAGACGCTGTATTTTTTAGACAGCTAGTGATAAAAATATGATTTTTTTACATATTTTTGAAGGTTGGCGTTGTTTAATATCGAAATACATTATGATTTTCAATTTTACCAATCTCGTAATCGTGTCGCTGTTACTAGAATTGTGCGAAATTTGAAATAAGAGACTTCAGATCCAAGACTTGGGTATCTGCTCCTGAGACATTACTTGCCGTAAAAAAACTGCTGATACATCCAAAGTTTGGGCCTCGAGATACGCTCGATTAATACCGAGTGTGGTGCGGGGCGGTTTGGTGTGGAACGTCCATGTTTGTGCTGTCAGATTGAGAAGTTAACTACACAAAATTACTGTGGTTTCAGATTGAACTTTTAAAATTATGTAATCTAAAAAAATCCCAAGACAAGTATCATTATCAGTAATAATATTAATGTAACATACGATCATAGGTCGGCGCGCTGGAGCGACCAAATGAAGGAGAAAACTGGGGGTAATCTTCACTCTGCACTGCGAGAAGCATAGAATCGAGAGGGGTAGAAAATCTTGGTCGCCTAAAAGACGGCAGAATTTCAAGGTGGTTACGATCCTCAGCTATTAGGGAACGACTAAGAAGAGACGATCATTAAAATTTAACCATCAGTTATATTTTACCACGTTTTTATTAGCTCGTATTCTTGTTTGTCCGGTACAGATATTTTCTTGTGTGTCCAGTACAATTTTTTCTTGTTTGTCCAAGATTTGTATTGGACGATGTCATATATTTTATAACATGACAACACTATTTTTGATGATGGCAACTAAACAAAACATCGACAGGATCACGCCGGATAGTTTGTACGCAGTGCGTCAAACTATTTCCGGCGCTAACAAAAAAGCGGCTTGAGAACGAAAAGGCAAAGCGGCAGCCCTCTCTCAGTTTTTAGCCTCCAAAACGTCAGGAAATCAAGGCCATGTGCCCCGGTTCCCGGGACTTGGAACTTGAGAAACACGTCTGCTTCGTTTGAAGGCTAAAAACTGAGAGAGAGCTGCCGCTTCGCCTTTTCGTTCTCAAGCCGCTTTTTTGTTAGCGCCGGAAATAGTTTCACGAACTGCGTACAAACTATCCGGCGTGATCCTGTCGATGTTTTACGTAGTTGCCATCATCAAAAATCGTGTCATGTTATAAAATAATATGACAACGATTAAAGATTTTTAACTAACTTCCCGACTAGCTAGACATTTGAAATTTTTAGAATATATCAGAACTTGACGGCAATGTATTCTTTTATTACTTTTGGCCATCTTTAAGCAGAATTGAATTAATTTTCAGTTAATTCTGTTTTGTATGGAGAGTTATTTCGGAAAAAAATCGTAATAAGTCAAACACTATTATTGGTTGCTAAGGGGGTCCTAGCATTAATATATACGTTCGTTACTATGGAAATCAATATTAAATATCAAAATGACATTTTAGTATTCTAGGTATATTATTTATTCAGTATTTCTATCAAGTACAAAAAAAAGTATTTATTAATAAATAGAATTGTCAAGTTTATATGATTCAACGTATCTCAATTCAACAATTCATACGTATCTCAATCTTTATGTAAGCTAAGTAGATTTCTTTACGGGTCACTTTATGAAATTACATAGAAATTCTGAAACTATTAATAAATGAGATTTATACCAAATCAATAACTATTTGGTGTTTGGTAGCAAGTTAGCATAGGAATATTTCAGGCGGTACTCCCTGACCTCATGGTGTTTACGCCACTGGCAGTATATATCCCCAATACTTTATACGTATGGCACTTAAACTTTATCGCCAAATCTAAAACAAAAACCCCGCGGTCGCATAAAAATAAACGCCCTTTGTAATATTATTCGAACGATCAACCATTTTTAATAACAGCACTAGGGGTCGCAACCCCGGAATCCCATATCACGGGTTCCCACTGGATTTATCTCGATAAGGTTTCACATGCGTATCATCTAAAATAATCTATTTTTGTCTTCTGTGCGGTTCTCCGTCTGTTGTCATTGACGTTGAAAAGATCTCATGTGCTGCTCTTCATTTTTTTCTCCCTTCACCCACCTTTTTCCACCTTCCTTTTGGGTCCTAAACCCCACCGTAACATATAACATAAATAGAAGTGCTTGTTCCTCATTAAATCGGATCATTAAATTATGTCATATATTATATTTTACTGACGAAGACTTTATAACTTGTAGTAAACTAACTAGAAACATTTTTAATTTGAAGAGAAAATCTTGTGCTGTACTGAAAAGACGGCACAAAAAGAGTAAGTAGCAGTAAGGTGAGGTTACATGTAAATTGTACGTGAAACATTTCACTTTGGCACAGTTTGCCGTGACCTTTCTTATCGGAAAGAGATGACTGTATACTATACGGTCTCCAATTTTATTAGATTCAATATGAACATTAATTCAATTTTCATCGAATAAAAGAAGTTAGACTTATTTTATTCGTATGGTTCCTATACCATGTATCCGATTGCGATGAAACTTTCGTCAATTGTTGTGCGCACATCCGCAAATGTTTCTGAATCAGAAAAACTATATTCTTATTTCTCATTCCATCTTCATTTATTCGTATGGTTCCTATACCATTCATCCGATTTTAATGAAACGTTCGTCAGTTGTTGTGCGCACACCCGCAAAGATTTCTAAATTAGTACAGCCATCTTATTCTTCTATTCTATCTTCTTTTATTCGTATGCGTTCCTATACTATTCATCTGATTGCAATGATACTTTGGTTAGTTGTTGTGCGCACGCCCGCGAAGGTTTCTGAATTAGTACAACCATCTTCTTCTTTTTATATTCGTATGCTTTCCTATACCATTCATCCGATTGCAATGAAACTTTGGTGAGTTGTTGTCCGCACGCAACGTAATAATAAAGTCAGTGCGTCCGCTTCTTTGATTATTCTTAATCATTTTCATTGATGAGATAGCTTTTTACTAATGTACTTCCAGAACGGAAAACATATCGTTATGACAATTTACTGAGGCAGAGAAAGCTTTCAATAAGTAAGACTTATCAGAAGTAAATAAGTTTCATTACATTTTGTAAAGCGGAAGCTTTCTTCTATGTCTTATTAAATTTTAAAGAGAGAAACTTAGAAACTCAGACGTCCCTGACTAAATATAATATAAAGGAATAAAAAGTTCAAAACAATACAATATAATATGTATATTTTTTTTGTTTTTATTAACTAGAACAATACAATTTATGAACGATAGCAACTCTCATTATGATTTTAGTAAAATTCGTTTACAGAAAATAATATAATTTGTATAATACAATTAAAAGTGCTTAGGTGCCTTCTAAAATACTTATTCTTTATATTATTTTATATACTTATACTATATTATATTCCTTTCAATTTACCTCAATGAGTTTATAATATTTATTGAAGTTATACTTCATTTGGCGCGTTTGGGAAATCAGATCAGAGTGTTTTTTGGCTTGTGACATGTAACACATAATTTATTTTTTCACACGAAAAAAAACGCACTCGATTGGATTCGAACCATCGATTGTTCGGTTATCAGCCGAAGGCACTACCTTTACGCCACAGTATGATACTGAAATCGTGACGATTATACAGTATATTATTATAGTTTAGAATTGTTCCGTTGCCTAGGCAGCAAATTTATTATTGTCGGCCATTTGCAATTCCTTACGTAAACAAACGATTAAACGCCAGAGTAACAGTTGGTACTTTAAAAATAAAAACAACGAGAAACCATTATATAATTTAGTAATATAAGTTAAAGTGTATAGAAATAAACCAACGGCGTTCCAACAAGCGGTCATTTTTCTTTAGTGTGTAATTTAACAAGATAATTAAGAGCTAGCCAAAGAATTTAGTTTATCACAAGTTTTGTTTTTGTTTTGTTACGCCAAAGAAGTATAAATCTTCTAACGTGCGTACATAAATACACACACCGATTTTTGTTATAAAATATTTTGTACAATCAATAATAATAAGTTTTGGAGTAGGTACTTTTTATGTACATGATTTTATCGTAGATCATTCAATGTATTATCTAAATTAACCTAAGATAAATCACTTTAATGTGATATGAATATTATATTAGAAAATTGTTAAATTGTTGCGTGGTGGTTTTTGGTAAATTTCGAACAAATTAGGAAAGCCTTAAAATAGCTCGTGGCACACAATACATATTTCAGGTGAGCTTATAAAGTAAAGTTTCTCCTCAAAGGCAAACCAAAATTTTCACGGAATTTCGTTTAATTCGACAGATGAACAATGTCAAAATAAAACCGAAAATATTTGTTACTTCGCCAGAGCTCAGGCAAGATTTAAAATTGTCTATGTAGGTATATATTTTTGTGATGTCTGACAAATTCAAATTATGAAAATACCCTTCAATTTTCATTTATTCATCATCGGTAATACAATCCGATGTATGTCTTGATTGATTAAAAAAAAATGTCTGCTAGCTTCGTTCTGCCGTAAGCTCCTTCCGCTGCCTCAGTCTCTGGTTGCTGTATCTATTTCCATACAATCCAACTACCGCAGTCCAGGTGTTTTCACCCTTATTTTCCTTTCAGTTCTTTGGGTAATGGAGTTTAATATGTAAGACCGGTTGGAGGTTGCTCAAGTGAATTGAGAAGAGAGTTTATTTATTGAATAAATCAGTGCAATGATGCGACAGTTTAAACAGAACTAGGTAATACACAGTGAAATGAATATTCAATAAATTGCGATAAGCTATTATTGATGTATGTCACAATTGAGGAATATGCTGATTATCGCATTGCAGCGTTTCACTGACAAGGCTTGGGGTTCTTGATCCTCACCGACGTATGTCACACTTGCAGAATGTGCAGACCATAGATGAAAAAATGCTACTCAATAATTGGATAATTCGCTGATTATCGCGTTGCTGCAATCCCGCAGCGTTTGTTGACACGAACTGGGGATGTTGACCCCCACAGTTTTATTGAAGATTGACCTCTCGCGTGGTGACAAGTAAATTTTACGTAGGTATTATATTTCGCCAAAGCACAGTTCATCGTTAACTGTCTTGTCGAAAGAAACAACTCATTTTCTTCTGTCTTTCCTTTGCATTCTGGTGGTTTTGATTTTTAAATATTTTGTTAATTACACATGGATGTTATCTCAGTGCTATACGGCTGTCTATTTAACAGTTCTTGATGAACTGTGATACGACCAACTGCATACGTATAAATTTCCGGACACGATCTCAGTTGATTGGATGTCTTCCATCCGTAGGACATAGCTTGTCAAAAGGAGGATTCGCATTATTATTATCTTCTACTTATTCTTCAGCCATATCCGCCGCTTAGTTTAGAGTATATGGGCGCCTCCAAGAATCCCTGTCGTTCGCCAGTCTTCTTGCTTTGGTCCAGTTCAAACCAGCATCCCGTAGCTCCGCCGTATACACTATATAGTATTTAGTGGCCTTCCAGGATTCCGGAATCCGATCGGCTTGAAGAATAGGCAAGCCAGGTAGAGGTTCTCATCTGGCATCTGCAGCACGTGGCCAAGCCAGGTCCAACGTCGCCTCTTGATTCTCAGCGTGATGAGAGGCTGCGTGGTACGTTCTCTTATCTCCTCGTTGCTCCTAAAGTCATACTACCGCACACCCAGTATCCGTCGCAAACATCTGTTTGCTTGCAAAGAATAGGCGGCATTTGGTTTTGACCGAGTACAATCATGAGGACCAGACTTTCCGCATCGAGTTGAATGTTGCTCCAGCTATTACCATTCGGATAGCGAGCTCTCTCTGCAAAATGCCATCTCCCGTGATGTGTACCTCCAGGTATTTGAGGCTGTCGATTATTATCAGCACTGTGATATCGAAATGTATAGGCATGGTTCATATAGACCCTACTTAAATTGAATTACATAACAAACAAAAGTATTCGATGATTTGCAATATTACTCAAACTAAGTCGTATCCTCTTTTCTATAGTAAGATTTGTTTTTTTCACTTATGCAGTTTTCAATGATCATGTTAAATAATGTCATTGGATTTAACATACCTAACATCTACTATATTAGCGGCCTGCAGACGCACAATCTTTCATGCGTGAAACCGTAGTGTGTACGATGTTGCGCGGGAATGGTCGTGTGTCTAAAGTCGCGTAGCGAACAGCGGAAAGAGTGAGGTTAGGTTAGGTTAGGTTTGCGTCCAATCTCACGCGTGCCACGCGTCAAATCGTTTTTTAGCGGCCTTTACATGCACATTCTTTAGCGCGTGCTCAGGAGCGTACGCGCCAGATGCACTATATTGTTCTGAATTAATGTTTTGATGTAATTATTCTGAGAATTTTATAGATGATTACTGTTATTATATAAATGTCTTCTTTATTTTTAATTTTACCAATTTTTTCACTATAAATAGCTGTAATTTTGTATTTCTTAAAATCAGTTGACAATGTCCACCCATGACGAAAACGGTTTTGATCGCTAAAAATTAAAGTGGAAAAATATACGATATTATTTTGTTTAAAATTTCTACAAATAAAGTTTACCGTCCAATCATATACATATATCCTTTATATATCCAGTATAATGTACAAATCAAACGTGTACAGATGCCTTCTTGTATAAAAATAAAGCTAAACTTGTTCACGCGTTATATTTTGGTTATGTTGTGTGCGGAAGAATTGGATTGAATTGTTTTATGTCAAAAATGGTTTGTTTACGAAGCTGTTTTATGAGCTAAATGTCAAAATGCAGTGAGTCAAAATCACACACTCCTGTTAAAACCGTTAAATTGTTTCAACGCTTCAACGACTTCCGCGATCGCGCGGTAATGAACGCGCGATATGCCTTTAGTCGCTCAATCCTCTTCAAAACGTTGTGCTATCGCACAGGATATGGTTGACATGTGAATTTTAGCAGCAAAAATCTAACACGTGTGATATCACGCGCTCAATACCGGATTCTGACGTGTACGGTCCTGAGCATGCGGTAAAGAATATGCGTTTAATGTCCACTATTGACTGTCCACTAGTTCATTGATACTTTCAGTCAGAAAAGGTTGCTTGCCTTGTACATTTCCGTCTACAGAACAGAGATGGCGGCTATAAACAACAATAATAGTTTATAGCCGTGATTTGTCAACGCGCCTACGTACTGAACATTGATTTTTTCATGGCTACCAGTTCAACCACAGTAAAAACGTTCAGGATATTCTGTGTATTTTTATCGATTTTTGTTATTTTTAAATAAATCCACTTGAATTGCCGGTACTCGTCATCATACTATAAAGCACTGAACGCAACTCCCTTTTGTGATAGCCAAGTAACACGAAACCCTTCGCCATATTGGATAAATAGTCATTCTCAAGTTTTTAGTTCAATGAAAACAAATTTATGTTTGATCGAAAAAGTTTAGTGAACACTATTTATGTCACATATTAACAGCCTACCTCCACCCTTCCCCACTGCTATACTGTGATATAACTAGAACGAATAAATAAGTATATAACATACTCTAATTTAAATTAACGGTGTAGCTAATTTTCGATAGCTTGTATAAAAATGTTGGCTATAGTCTTACATTAATGTGATAAATGAGATAAACGGCCTCAAGTGGGTGAATTTACGAAGCATTGGGATTATGCAAGCTTTACCTTTTGACCCAAAACATACCGAGCTTAGAATTGACCCAGATAAATTAAAATATATTACGAATAAGTTAGTACCTACCTCCGTACCAATTCTATGATGATTTCACTTTAGCAACACTCTTCGTTAATACGGTTCATAGTTTTGCATGTACCTAAGCGTTGTCATCAGAGCTATGAATAATTTAAACTATATTAAATTTATATATTATGGACCGTGACTCAGCAACCCTTAAAAGGTTAATGATGTTTTATGCAGTATGCTAGGTAAAAGAGGAAGAGGGTGAACGCCAATCATGTGGAGTGACCAAGGAAGAGAATTTACTTATATTATGCTGATAGCAGAGAATAGGGAATGCTGGGGATAACTGATGCAGAATTCCGCAGTACCTATGTATTCCAAAATCATCACTATCCTCAACAATGAGGGTGCTAATGAAAAAGATAAAAAAATCGGTGTGTGTACTTATGTACGCGCATTAGAAGTTATACTTCTTTGGCGTAACAAAACAAAATATTATTGCAGAATGTACCTACTTTGGAAGAAAAAAATCTCAAAACCTGTGTTTGACAAATTTAGTAAACCGCTATTTCGACCATCTTTGCTTAAACAGATGACTGTACAACTATTTTCGTTAACAATAATAATTTATTACAAATCAAAAGTAAAACATAGCATATTTAATGGTTTAACTGATACGTGATATTGGGTTTTGTGATGAAACATAATTATTATTATTGTCTTCAATTATTATAAACCGCTAATAAATAAATTGACATGGGATATACGACAAATATTATCCTAAACTGTAAAAATATGTATTTTTGTGTATGAAGTGTCTAAATATTGTAAATTTACAACATACCATTGTTTGAATTATTAACCAACTCAATATTCACAAAATTTATTTATTTATTGATATATAATTTTACTCATAAATAATACTTACATAAATATAGCCTTAAATCTAGATGAAAAATCATAATAATAAATTGTGTTGCATCGGCGCGCGCAACTTCCGTCACACGCCAAATGCGTTACATCGGCGTCACACGCCAAAAATACACTCTTATTTGTTTTCCCAAACGCGCCAAAAGAAGTATAACTTCAATAAAAATTGTAAAAAATATATTTGTTGTTTGATATACAGAATAAGCTAATGGTCGACGTGAATTAAAAAATATAAAAGCTCATGGCATACACATTTCGAAAGTGTTATTTTTCTCGTTTGACGATGGACAATGAAAACAAATTTTACGAACGTCGAAAAAAAGTGAGACGAGGCACACAACCGTTGTAAGTGATTTTTATGTCCGCTATGAAGACTGGAATATTCAAAAAAGGACATTTCTACGAGAAAAAAATATTCATGGACTATATTCGTTTACGTAAACACAACATAACTGTTTCGGCAATATGGCGCCCACTGAGTAAATTCTATGTTTATAAGAGCCTTTATAACACTCCCCTTTTTCAAATCACGTATGTACTAACTACGTTAAAAACATCACAATATAAAACACTCGTCCAAATGCGTCGTTTGCTTATACGTTTTATAACAACCGTTGATGGAAGGAGATATTATGTAATAAATAGATTATCTGAGTTAATATGAGTTTACTAGTAGGTATTTATTTTCGATTACAATGAATTTCAACAAATTAAATTTATAACCTGTTTATGATTTCGGATTTTTGGAGCAATATTTAGTGAAGAATATTTATAATATAAGCATATCAGTATCAAAAAATACCTTATAGATCAGCGATTAGCAACCTTCGGTTCGAAGGTTGCATTCGGCCCTCGCTCTCAAATGATTTTTTTTGTTTTGTAAAGTCATCGGCATGTATACTGCCCTTTCAAGTAAGAAGGCAGTAACTCGCAAAAATTGTGAAATTGAGTTATGAATGCCTTCCGTAATTTTGAAAGCTACATTCTGTTCACTTTAAAATCAGTATTATCACTAAAATACCGTTAAAATAGTTAATGAAAAAATAGACATCCGCTAAAATGATTCAAATTTCTTAGCAAAAAAGCAGTCATTGCACATATTTATTGCAGTTACTGCATGTTTATTATTACTTTGGTTGTATTTTAACACCCTACTAATAAAAAATATCACCTTTTTTATAAAACCCATTATGTCATTTATCTTGAAAGTATGTGAGAGTCAGATACTGCCTTCTTCCTTGGAAGAGCAATATAGATGCTTCAAGACAATTTCAAGCCGGCGGCCTGTCTTTTCATCAAGCATCACGGATTCCGACGTTTTGTAAGGCGGCTATCGAGCGACATGTCCAAGGATCTTGAAGGAAAACTGAAGAAAGACAGAAATTTTTGCGTCAGTGGTCAAACCAATCTCCAAAAACAAAATATTTTTACTGGCAATAATAGATAAATTACAATCTTAAATGAACACATTATGTCATTTATTTCGAGTAAGTAATTAAGTGTGTGAGAGTCAGTTACTGCCTTCTTCCTTATATAGTATAGAGTTATACTTAGTTAAATGAAGCTGCTAAATAAAATGCTGCTTTTGTTATTTACTTTAGGCCTTGTGAAAAAGATGCACTGGTCAAAATAAGATTAAATTTGCTGTGTCCTTTCTGTTATTATATAAATCATAACAGTAAACTTTAAAATTGACATTCTTTTGAAATCTATTTTGTACTCCTTCGGAACGATTTATGTATTTAACGTACTGTGGATTCCACACGACAGAAGCGAACTCATAATATATAGATTGAATATATGAAAAATAAAATATCTTTAAAACTTCAGGTGATATGAATGGCTTAGAAATTCGAAGAATAAAACGTAGTAATTTTAATGATTTATATATTATAGTTTCGTTGATGTGTGCATTATAATTTAACTATTAATATTATTATCTATTATGATATACTGGTCACGTATTTTTGTACTGTTTTTCAAGAGTTCTCCTAGTTTGTATTCTGTATGAATAGGGTTGACACTTCTTGAAAATGATATTGACGAGCACTTATTGACATTTAAATAGTGATGATTCAATTCACAGTATTTATACAATATATATAAATCAGATTCAAACTCACTATGTGAAATTATCGTCTGACGAGACCTTTATGATTTTTATGTATTTTGGTGTCATCTGTGTTGATGGAAAATTGTGAGTTAAGAAAACAGGTGCTGATTTCATATATAGATGAATATTAGAGGATCGACATTCTCTTTGCATTTTAGTTCTCTTCAACATTTATAATTATTATTTATATACAGTGGGAGAGTCATCTATTATTTTATGATAAAAAAAATCATTCAAAGGCTTATCAATGCACGCTAAAATTATATTAGTTAATATATTTATATTTTTTTCTTAAATAGAAAAAATATTTTTGAGACAATGCGTGTACCATTGATTCTTTTTAATATTTCTAAAACTGCCATTAAGGTTGACGTAATAGTATTTTTGACAAAAAACTCTATATTTAAATACTCGAAAAAGTTACTTGCATTAAGTTAAGATACATTTATTATGCACTCAAATTAGTGAAAATTATCAACATGCTAGCTACTATATTTTTGGATATTGATGAGTACACATATTAAAAAAATGTGTAAACAATATAACTAAATAGGTACTTACCTAATATTACTTACTTCGAATTTAATTTAATTCAAGCACATACTCAAAAAGGTGTAATATTTCTTAAAAAAAATAGAGTGCCCATAACAACACTGAAAATTTTGGGAATTTACCGGAACGTTGTAGTTAAATAATGTATATATTATTATTATCCATTTACTTTCCGGAAATTTTGTGGAACCAAAAATTGTGACAACTAATTATTGAGGCTACTAGTTTCATATCTCCATATTCCGCCTTTTCTAGATAATCACAAAAAACCGTCAAGCATATTTAGGATTGCAATTAGAATATTTTAGGTACGTAGTAAATAATCATAAAAAAAGTGATTGGTTAAATAAAATTACACATATGAGTCATTAAAATTATTTAAAGAATATGACAGTCATGATAATTATGTTTCATACATAGTATGAAATTGATTGAGGCATATAAAACATTTTGTGGCCGATGAATATATACCTAAGTGAATTTTCAATCCACCTCCGGAATATTATTATTTTATCAACAAATGAATCTGGATGTGATATTTTATGTACATAATATAGGTATACGGTGGAAAAGTGCTTAGAAAACCAACAAAAAAAAATGATTGAACCGACTTTGAAATTAGTAGTCTCAAATTGTTACAGTGATAACAAAAGATTGTTTATCAAATTAATTTGGCCGAGAAGAATTGTAGGTGAAAAATATTCCGGGCACCCCTTTGAACTCACATTTGAATGTGAAACGACAACGATTTGCAAGCCTGGTGAAGAATGGAAGATACGCAATCACCCAACGGTATCCTTCTTGGATCCATGGGTTCGTGCACTTGGAGAGTTGTACGCAATCTGGCGTATGATGCCGCGTTGCGTAACTGGCAGGGACGACGGACCTCCTCTTCCAAAGGCAGATAAACGCATTTATTTTTTTCAGATATAAACTGGCGCTTGGAGATAACCAGGATGACTCCAGACTATTGGACTTCTCAGTTTTTATCTCGCTTGTACCTCCAAGCTCTGTCAGCTTGGCTTAATAGAATGTCCCATTTCCTTGTGTGGTGAATTACAGAATACCGATCACATCCTCTGGAAGTGTCCCCTTATATCGGTTGAAAGGAAAGAGTTTCTCAAGTCAATCTGACCCTCAGTTGGACCGGTCGGCCACTGCGACATGGTATATACGAGGGAAAATTTCTCAGCTTTCAAAAAAATTACGACATTTTACGGCGAGCGAGAAGGTCTTTTCTCATCGAGAATTGACAGTAATTTCCTATATCAAAGTAGGAATCACGCCTATTCTAGTAAACGCCTACCAAAGTCTCGGGAAGTTGCTCCTGTAACACTCTCAGCACAACTTTGAAGGACACCTAACGTACGTTAAGCCTGGGTTACACGTGGGTGGTGGAGAGAAAAGCATGTGTCCTTCAATAAACTAACGGTAAAATGAGGGTCTGGAGACCTTTAACTTTGATAGTTAGACTCTATAGGAAGAACAGAGTGTCCCTGGAGCTAAGACAGGTTGCTACTTGTTACAGACTGGGGCGAGAAAGGACGTTTCCTAGAGATTACCAAGACCCATATTGGACTACAATATCCGTTTATAATGAGTTCAGTGGGTAAAGATTTATTAAAAAAATTGAAGAAACTGTGCTTACTCTCATGCAAAAAAAAAATCAGAAGAATATAGTTTTTTTGTTCAAAACAACGAAGTAATTCCTAGCTCTTATAATAACAGACTTTTCCACGTTATTCATACCCTTCTCCTATATCATTTGAACACGGGCTGTCATGCGTCAGTCACTTTATATAAGTAGATATCTGGCTATTGTCCACTGAGAAAAATTATGTTAGAAATAAAAAAATAAAACATAACATAAAAGTTGAATAGGGGTAGTGGTCCGTTCAAAAAACCCTGAATCTTGATACAACGCCTTTACGGCTAAATCCCTTCATGCAGACCTGGAAATCGGTGGTTCTTAAACTAAATTTTATTAATCCATTTTAACTTTATAATCTATCCTACAAACTAAGAGTAAACGCAATGAGATTTTTGCTACGCTCATAGAGACATTCTTACAAACGAAAATCATACATTGCTCACCTAAGTTTGGGCAAACCCTATTAATATATCAGATCTCATTGGCTGAAAATCACTCTATATTAATCAGTCGATACCTCATTGGCTGCATACAATTTAATACCAATGAATGGCTACGAATGCTTTATGAATTATCAGAGAATTTGTATATCTAAGGACATACCTATTATATACAATCTCAATTTTAGTAAATTTTGGAATATTTAAAGTAAAATCATTATAACATTTTATTAAAAAATAGTCAAATTAGCAGTTTCATCGTTATCATATCTTATATTACGTGGTTATGTAGTTAAGAATATTATATTATCAAAATGAAGAATGAATTTCCACAGCAATCAATGAACATGATCAATGGTGTCGACATAATAAATTATGTATTATATCTGCTTATATTAAGATGCATATGCCTAATGTAAGCTGTTCGGGATCACTCTGCGGGGAATATCACATAATATACCCTCCACAACCTAGCTGAGCTGTGCATGATATATTGCAGTTTGGCTTTTCTTCACATTTCTTGAGATTGTTACAGGAATATATTGTTGGGGTCGATGAGGGGGTCTGGCTAGCTAACATAAATATTCACATAAACTAAATTACTATAAATAACGTATCAGAGATTCCTTTAAATGGTTAAATTAATAGCAATTTTGCATATTAATAATTAAGCGTAGGCAGGTATCTCATATTATCTAAACAAGTACAGTTTATTGTATTAGACAAATTCAATCATCCAATAATATTCTTGCCTATCCAGCAGCGTCCAAGTCTACCTAAGGGGACTAGATATGTACAGCAAGTGTCCGTTCTTCGAGTTATATGTACGGTCCATTTTTATTTGAGGTTTTTGGCAAACTTTATTACAACGCATAGGTAGAGTGTACGTCATATAACTTTGCACTTTTCACTAATAGGATACCACAAGTGGGCAGATAATGAAAGACGATTTGCTTCCCGGAAATTTTATTTAATAGAATTAACCTTATGGTACTGTTCGGTTAAAACGGATACAGCGGAAAACGCATTTAGAAAATAGCCGATAAACTGGACTATTTGTTAGGTTAACCTAACCAAACCTAACCTAACCTAACCTAACCTAACCTAACCTAACCTAATCCAACCTAACTTAACCTAAACTAACCCAAACTAACAAATAATCCAGTTTATCGGCTATTTTCAAAATGCGTTTTCCGCTGTATCCGCTTTAACCGAACAGTACCAACCTTATTTCAAAACTACTTTATTTTTTTTATTTTTTAACATTTGTATATATATAAACTTTTTGCTTGGAGCAGAGCAGACCCTGGAGCGGAGCAGAGCTGGAGCAAGCATTAGGTATCGGAGCAGAGCTGGAGTGGAGCAACTCAAAAAAAGGGTCCGCTCCAACACTCTGATTTTAAGTACATGATAACACAATAAAGACGGTTATGTATAATCTTTATTTAGTACTATCATAATATTATTAAAAGTGGCTTGAAGAAAAGGCGGAGTATTTATTATATATTACCTAAAAGTAACACAGAATTAATGGGAACTGAAATACCTAATGGGTGTGGAGTAAGAGGCAACCGATCTCGAGTGTGGAAGAATATGGGATAAACATGAAAACCGTTCTGACAACTGCTCTTTTTTATGCACTGACGCTCATTTAATATTGGTATATTTTAAGGTTGCAACACACACTATTGCACGTCTGTAATGTGTGGCTAATTTTCGTAGGACACTCACACATTCAAAACCCTGCGTCAAAATGTGGTGTATTGGGGTATAGATCGGAATTCTATTTATTAATCTTGTTAATTACGTAGCATGCAACTAAGCCAGATTAAATAAGTATAGTTACACATGTTATGTAAATATCTAAAATCAACGTAGGTGCCCATCATGGCCCCCACACCCTGAAGCGGGCTCCCAGGCCAGGATCTTTGGTAGGCCCCCGTACCTATCACTAAGATTAAACTCAGTATGCCACTCTACAGTAACTTTTTCCAAATGGTGTTCGAGGTAAAATTTAGTATATTTTTTTAGCGATTTATAGTATTTTTTAATACATCCACTTAAATTATTGATTTGTCGAGTATCAAAGTTGCATCGTATAATTAAATGTTTTAAAACCATAATCTACATTTACATTTAATTTACATTTTAAGTAAATTAGCACCGCAGGCAACTTTTTACCACGTTTTTATTAGCTTATATTCTTGTTTGTCCGGTACAGATTTTTTCTTGTGCAGTACAAATTTTTTCTTGTTTATCCAAGAGTTTTTAACTAACTTCCCGACTAGCTAGACATAGCTAGACATTTGAAACTTTTAGAATATATCAGAACACGACGACAATGCATTCTTTTAATACTTTTGGCCATCTTTAAGCAGAATTGAATTAATTTTCAGTTAATTCGTTAAAATCGTTAAAAGTAATATTTACTACTCACTATTATTGGTTGCTAAGGGGGTCGTAGAATCTAAATTATTATTATATACGTGCGTTACTATGGAAATCAATATGAAATGTCAAAATGACATTTCAGTATTCTATATTATTTATTCACCATTTCTATCAAGTACAAAAAAAAGTATTTATAAATATATAGAATTGTCAAGTTTATATGATTCAACAGAACATTTAAAAATGTGGTATATAAAAAGTTATTTTTATCTTTTATTAGATTCAATTTATGTGTGTTTATCTCACTTATCTGGTTAACCCACCACGCCGGGCCCCTCCTGAGCCCGAGCCCCCAGGCTAGAGCCCTATCAGCCCCCCCCTTGTGAGGGACGTGGTGTCTAATCTCAGGATTGTAAAAAATACGAATCCTATAATACCATGTTTGAAAATATTATCTGGGATTTGAATTATTTATATTTATTTAATTTGAAGGAAAATCCAAATGAAGAATCACAGTTCAATAATCACTGTGAGAGGTCATTCCGGTCCAACAAGTAGCTGCCTATCCCTACAACTCAATACCCATCTTTCAATAATATCGCAGGCCTATACAATAAATAAAAAATACACCCTTTGACAAGACTTTTCACTCCAACTGTTTTGGATCTTTTTTTGCTTATATAAATACTAACAAATATTGTAAAAGTAACATTATTATATGAGAAAAATATGTTTAAACGTACTTTTTATAATAGTGACTTACCTACTCAGTATTTTAATTTAAATATTCAGTTTTTATATAACCATAGCTATTTATCTATTCAATCACAGAACAGATTAATAAATATAATTCCGATAGACTATACACCAACCTCTCTCCTAACTCCACCCCTCGCCACTGATATACCAATTGAATGAAGCTGGAATCGCCAAGTTTGTAATAATATAATATACGTACTTATGTGTGTATTGCGTAATTGTCATATTTTCATGACAGTTAAATTAAAAAATCGGTGTGTGTACTTATGTACGCGCATTAGAAGTTATACTTCTTTGGCGTAACAAAACAAAAAAAAAACTTGTGATAACCTTGATTCTTCGACTAGCTCCCGTATGGTGATTTAGAATCAGGTTCACAAAATAAATAAAAATGTTTATTTGGTTCATCGAACAATCCAAATTATTTGTTTTTCGTATTGGTAGGAAGTTGAAATGGAGTGCCGCTGGTTTAAAATTATCCTGTTGCTTCATTCCATAGTTAATAATATTATTTACTATTACTATTTTAATTATCTTGTTAAATTACACCTCAGAATAAGCGCCGCTTATTGGAGCGCCGCTGGTTTAACATGTACCCTTGAGACCGAAATGAATAAAATCATAATAATAATTATTTACCAACTCAACATTCACAAAATTTATTTATTTATTGATATATAATTTTACTCATAAATAATACTAACATAAAATATAGCCTCAAATCTTGATACACAATCTTTACAATGAAAAATAAATATACACTCAAAAATATATAAAGTTTTGGGAATAAAGTTAGGAAAGTTAACAGAAACAAATTTGAATCCGCCTAACACAACGATAAATATTTCAAAATATTACGCAACCCGAATGCAATATTAATTATAAAAATTATGTGTTACATCGCGGCCGGTTACACGCAAAAAATACACTCTGATTTGTTTTCCCAAACTCGACAAAAGAAGTATAATATAGGAGGATATATAATAGGAGATATAATATAGGAGGCCTTTGTTTTCGAATAAAGGGGCCTTTGTATTATATTTATGAACGCCCCAGAGCTAATGTTTTGACACTCATTTAGTGCTGACAACGCGACTGGCAGGTTTGCATTAGTTGGCCATTAGATATAAATAACATGATATTTAAATGTGCTAATTAAATATTAATTAACAGGTCAACAGTGATTGTGTTAAATGTCTAAGTACCTAATTGCTGTTTTCGCCGACAACATTGAAAAGTATCCACGCATATGGTTTAAATTGCATGTAAAAAATACAAAATTTGTGAAGTCAGCAGGTACCTACTAGCGCCGGCGGCTCAGCACTTCATTATAATAAACAACTTCTTTTGTAGTTTATGAAAGCCGTGTTTGTTTCGGGGATGTTTACGATGGTTTTCAGATTTTTTATGTTCTATGCTTGAATAGAACGTGGCGCGAAAAATGTAATATAACGATATAACGTGTAGTGCTTATAACGAGCAAATTCAGTCGGTCCCATGTTCCTCGTAATAACCAAGTTCGAATGTATACAAGTTATTGTAATCTGTTGATATCAAATGACAGTTACCGAAATAAATTTGTTAATATACTGGAATAATATTTTCGATAGCTTAGTATCTAAAAACATTATTTTTTATCTTTAACTACAATACATTTTTGATGGGTATCAATTTACAAATCTACTTCAAGATAGATAGGTATAACCTCTCTACATTGGATTAAACTAACGTAATAGACAATGGAACTGATCAAAATTCTATTATATTAATTAAATAATATAATATCGATATCCGATACGTTTTACTTTACTTGTTCTACAAACCTTTTCGTAGCTCTCATATTATTAGTATATTACGGACGAGTAGCACAATAGTCTTTTTAGAATATACGTTTCTTCTAGTAACTAAGTATTATATTACACGTATAAATAAAAAAATAAGTACTATGGAACGGGAACTCTTTAAGATGCTTATTGTTTCTCGATTAAAGTAAAGTATTAAGTTTTAAACATACTTCTGAGAAAATACAATAATGAATAATAGAAAAAATCTTTTTGAAAAAAGTAAGACACCCCACCGGATCGACCCTGCATCTCACGGGCTTCGCGCCCACGCACATATATCACTATGCTAAAGGTACCATACTTAATTACAACAAATTTTAAATAGTGGCTCTTATAATAAATACTCTCTGAAGCGCTTTCTAGATTGAGCTAATATTGGCTATCGGCTTTTGTATTTAAAATCAAAGTAAGTATTACTATTTATCTTGGAGTAATCCGTGATGTCGGTTAGTAATTAAAGTAATAACTACTTTCATTTGTACGTGGGCGTGAAACCGGAGAGATGCAGGTTCGATTCTGTGGGGTGTCTTACTTTTTTCAAAAAGATTTTTTCTATAGGTTATAATGTATTTTCTCAGAAGTATTGTCAAAAATTATGTACGTTCAATAATTAGAATGTTACATTCTAAAATCTTCTGAATTATTTGTTGAATAAAAAAAGTGGTTCATTCAGTTTTAGGTTATTGAATTCAATTCATTGACAAAATTACTGAACCATTGATTTATTTTTCCAAAACAGTATTATATTATATTTATATATTATACCTAACTAATTATAAAAACAGGTAAATTATTAATGTTGGAAACTATTATAGGTACTTTCTTGTAATATTAATGTGTATGCTAGTGAAACAAAACGTATCTCATTTTATACCGTTATAGAGGAAAATGGTGTTCTCAGTTCTAACAATAAATTGGTTTCTCTCTCCATGAGAAATTCTTTTCGCGTGAAAGCGAAAAATCTTTCTAATTGTGATATATACTTCCCTATTAGGCGATGATTTACACCCTCTCGTAGATTCTGGCTTATATGTTGTGCACATTACTTAAGGATACATTATGTTCTAATACATATTATATTATATGTATATATGCCAAGAAAAATAAAGAAGGTTGTGTAAAAAAAATAAAAATACTATTATTGATCGAAAACAATATAAGCAATCGAAACAGGTATTATGTTATAAAAATATTTACTTATTCTTTATTATAATTGAACGATTAATCATATGAAACTAACAAAAAGAACTATTAAGGGGGATGTTAAAATTGATTACCAATTATTGGAAATAGGAAATAAGATATTTTGTATGGAAGCAAGGGTGATAAATCCAAATATTGGTAGATAGATATCTACATCTAATATTAATTAAAATAATAATAAAAATATTCTTCAAAATGATTTATTATTGTTTTTATTTATTCAGAAAAAGACAGTATTATAACGTGAATGTGTATTTGCAATGCATCATCATACATCGTGAAACTATGCAATTTTTATAAATAGTATCAAAAGGAACATCCAAAAAATGACAAAAACATAATTATAAAAAATAAAATATACGTAACAGTAATATTTAAATCAAATAAAAAACACATTTTCACAATTTATGAAAAAAAAATCAACTAAAAAGGATTTCAAGTTTATATATTTTTATTTTGAAGAAAAATCGATGTTTTTTTTTAAATAAATATATGGAAACAATGAATTATTAAAAATTATTTTTGCTATTATAAAAACTTAATAAACTAAATTTTAATCATAAATATAACCATACGATAATAAATATATATTAATCAAATAGGATCCTTTAAAGATTTTTCATTTTAACTTTAGTCGTGGTATTGATTAATTAAAATGCTTTCCGTCGTGTCTCTGGTAGTCAGTACACTCACCTTAAAAGTGTTCAGATAGGTTAACCGTACGATACACATGAATAGTGGAATATCATATCCGTCCTGCGATGGAGGAACACAAAGACCGCAGTATCGAATGATATTGATGGTGACATGAAAATGAATACACATTGGGATAGAAAAATTGTAAATGAATCTACGAAAAGATTTGAAAAAATGTTAAGTCGTTTTTCGGGCGGATAATAATAAATTGTATTGACAATATAGCCAGATGAAACATGTGGAAAATTTCCTTTGATTGTTATTATCATAATTAAATAATCCATAATGGTTTGGCCAATTATAGTCATGACTCTATATTTCCCTCCTACCTCAAATCCCCAGTTATTGTCGCAAGTCCAGGCGACCAGCAGTTACGGGTCATCAGTCAACCGTGATTGAACAACATTTACTTACCTCGTTACCCCGAGACAACGGACGTGTGTATATTATAAACTTTATCAGTCATACGTATTTGTTTTCATTGAAATAAGAATTTAATTTACAGATGGTGCTGGGTAGTTTTTAAAATTCAATTAAACCCTGCCTGAACCAAGCCATACTGGTTTGGGTATACTGTGGACGATCCGATACAAAAATAGTAGGTAAGTATACACTTTTTTGTTATTCTTATTTGTTTTAGTTGAATTAAGAATACGTATTACACTTGGTATTGGTTAGTTTTTTTTTGTATTTATTAAACCCTGTCAAACCAAATCATGATCGATAAAAAAAATCCTCCATCTATAAAATATTTAAAATTGTGTATGGTTTAATGGCAATTATATTCGACTATCATTATCCGACACCCACGGTGGTCGCGCGGCTTGAGCGTTGGACTATCACGCCGTGGGTCTCAGGTTCGAATCCTGGGTCTGGCAAGTACACATATTGTTTTTCAATTTGTGTGTGAGTCAGGGTATGGACCTAATAGGTTGAGCAAGTGGCTGACATCCATTTCTCGTAAAAAAAAAAAAAACAAAATCTGTTAATACAGACCTCTACTCTGTGGAGGCCCATATGATCCTATTAGGATCGGACATGGTCGAAAAAAAAATCATTATTTACTATGGCTTGAATTAGGCAGGGTTCAATTGAATTTAAAAAAAACTAACAAACACTGTCTTCACACTGTAGTCTTAGTTCAATGAAAATATATACATTTGATTGACACAGTTTAGTATGCCATATTTATGTCGGATCTTAACAGCCTACCTCCACACTTCGCCCCTGATATTATTATGATGTGTTATACGCTATAAATTTTACATATAAAGCATGGTTGTGGTCGAACCAATATAGTATGTAACTTCTTCCTGCAATTCGTGTACCGTATACTTTTTATGCGTGGGCTTTCATTTGTGTAAAACATAATTATAAATATTATTGATCAGAAGAAACTTTTTCATTTAAGTTTACATCTGGTGTTTTAAATTTCCAAAGGAAAAGTTTTAACGTAGTGTCATTGTTTTCCTTAATTATTATTATCTACGCTGGTACTCAGTTTAAATACGATAAAATCAATTTTCTTGTTTACAAATTGAAAAACTTAAAGGAAAAGTAAGGTTGTAAATTATGTAGCTTTTAAAAGTTCATAAAACTTGGACAATTTATAACATCATTAAATCTACTGTTTATTGGACGAACTTTAAAGTAGTGTGGAAAACTTTTAGCATATACATCGACGCTAGTTGTTTACAGATATGTTCTTTTGTACAAAGTAATGAATTAACGACCTCCAATTACGATGTTCAAAATAATGAATTGTTATTAAGGTTATTCTTTCTTCGTAATACAAGTTGGGTTAACAAGCTTTTGGTCATATGGCTTGTCAATAAACAATTAAAAAAAATATATTTTAGATATTTAGTTCCATGATTTTGATATTTTTTTGTGGTTGAGCTTTTCATTCATCATCGGCACTACAACCCAATGTAAGTCTTGGCCGCCTCCAGGAAACGTCTCCACTCCCCTCTGTCTGCCGCAAGCTCCTTCCACCGCCTTAGTCTCAGGGATGCTGTGTCTCTTTATATACAGTCTAGCCACCGCAGTTTTCCCTCTGGACTATTGAAGAAAAGCCTCTTTGGTGGTTGGGTATCTTCCATCCCTGAGACATGGCCTGCCCAACGAAGTCACCCCACTTTTACGTGTGAGACTACAGGGGGATCTTCATACAACGCATATAGTTCGTGGTTGTACCTTCCTCGCCACGTGCCATCCTATTCACATACAGCTCTGAAGACTCTTCTTAATACCTTTCTTTCAAAGATATCCAGCTTCCTCTCATCTTGTTTTATAAAGCCCAGCATTCCGACCCATAGGTTAATATGCGTCTGATGAGGGTTGAACTTTTGTGCTGTAATTTTAAAGGATACTTGTGGGTTCCGGATCTAAGAGGGGGAAGATTTACACGAGAATACCAGACACTGACCTTTGATGTTGAGAGGACTAGTGCGCACTGGAACTGGTCCCGGGTCATGCACTCACGCACTGGTATTTAAATTGTCTTGGAATGTCACTCTCATTGTTACACTTCGCTTTAATATGAAAGATGATGACGTTTGTATGAATGATCAGACACTTTGTGCCAATAACACGGCTTGAATCGATGTTCTGATTTACTGAGCTCGTACGGAAACTCGTATTGAGTTCTTGCTCAAACAATCACCACACTGTAGCAAGTTGACTCTCTCGTTGTTTGCGAAGAACTCTCGATTATCAAATCACGGTCGTATGATGACCCGTTATTGTTACACATGGTTGAAAATAATAATCAAGGATGGTAGTGTAACATATTTTTGCGAGTTTAAGGATGGGATTAGGATTATAATCGGCCCAACCAGTTTTATGCGGTATTTTTAAGAGTTGGAGTAAGTGCACAAGAAATTGTTTTTAATGAATTGATGCAGATCTCGTTCATTCTGATCGGAGATTGCTCCAAAATCTAAAAAAAAACGTCCGATAATTAACATACTATAAGAGGGATGGCGAACCTTTTTATGTACACGTGCCAAAATTTCCCAAATATTATTTTATGACTGTCTGACGTGCCGAGCAGTTTTTCGAGTAGTTAGAGCAGGAAAAAAAGTGAAAAATAGTAATAAGGGTTCTATTAAAAAAGTTCAAAATTATAAGTATTGAGTTTTTGAGTATTATTACTATAATTCTTACTCAGTTTGGTTCTTTACGCACAAATTGTCGCCAAAATTTCTCGGATCAGATGAGGCATCCTCTCGCCACAGTGGTCTCAAGCATTGTAAAATGATTATAAATCGATCAAAATCAGAGGTTCGCGACACGGCTTACCCGCCGCCTGATGAGGTTAGTGCCATAGGTTCGCCATCCCTGTACTATGATATTTGCATAATATCTCATGGTTGTAAAACGTCAAAAGTAACGTTTATTAATAGCACCTATATCAGAAGTGTTAATAATTGTGTTTAACTGACATTGTAGATTGTAATATTAAACACAATCTCCAATTATTTACAATGGCATAACACATTGGCAGTATTTCAATAGATTATTACTTAAATAGATTAACTTCAAACGAGATCACGGGACCATCTAATATCGCTACCTTCTTTGTAGGTTAGTCAAAGACGCGAGAATACAGAGACCAGGTGCGACTTCGCATTGAAACGGATTCACTCGCCTATTGCGACTAAGAAAGTATTCATTTCCGCCAGGAAATCGCCACTCAGCTTAATTGAATTTACTAGCATATCGCGTATAAAAAGTATTCACTGAACAGAATATTATGTATCTCAGAACTAAATAAAAATTAAAAAAAAAACATTTATTAGATTCGTAGATTATTAAAAATAAAATTACAAGATAAAAAGAACTTTTTATATACTTGCCACGTTTTTAAATTTTCTGTTGAATCATATAAACTTGACAATTCTATGTATTAATAATTTAGGACAAATAAGGCAATTGTCAACAAATCATTTATTTGCTATTTTGCAGCAAACAAACAAAATATAGAATACTGAAATGTCATTTTGATTTCCATAGTAACGCACGTATAATATAATAATAATTTAGTTGCTAGGACCACCTCCTTAGCAACCAATAATAGTGGATTCGATTACGGATATCTTCCGAAATAACTTTTCATACAAAACAGAATTCACTGAAAATGAATTCAATTCTACGTAAAGATGGCTAAAAGTATAAAAAGAATGCATTGGCATCGTGTTCTGATATATTCTCAAAGTTTCAAATGTCTAGCTAGTCGGGAAGTTAGTTAAACATCGATTGCAAGATTCGTACTGGGTAAACAACCACCGGACAAACAAGAATACGAGCTAAGAAAAACGTGGTAATAAAAATGAAAAACCCATATTAGGTAGGAATGTACTTGGTTTTATTCAATTGGTAGACGATATTGAAAAGCCACCGAAATACTCTGTATTATTTATAGTGTAAAGCGCGAAATATATTATGGTGTATGTCGCGTACTATCACGTGACGTCGCAGTAAGCTGTCGCTACGGGAAAATAGTGTGCAGTGTCGTTTATCTTGGTGTTTAAAATGTTATCAGACTGATGTTCCCAGTGAACGAAAATGAACGACATAAAATTGGTTCTATTTTTATTCTAGGTGTGGTTTATTTCGAATTTTTCTCAATACAAAATCACAAGAAAGGATTGTTCTACCGATTCTCATTATTGGATCTAGAATATATATATATTATATTATATGTGTTTGTGTGAAAAGAAAAAACGGCGTTCGCAATTGACAGTGATGTCCCGTGGGTTATGCAAGTGAGCCATTCAATTGGCTAAAGGCGATACAGTCTAACATATATGGCAAATAAGACGAAATAGTATATCTTACTAGAGATTTCTCTATAGTCTATATTATTACATTTTTTTTTGCAAAATATCAAAACTTCTAATAAACATAAATGCGAAAGACTACGGGCTTAAATTTCAAATTAAACTTTTTGAACATACATAATTTTGAAAACATTTCTGAGAAAAAATATTATAACGAATAGAAAAAATCTTTTTGAGAAAAGTAAGACAACCCACCCCACCCCGAATGAATCGAACCTGCATCTCTCGGGTATCGCTTCCATGCACATAGACCACTGTCTTAGACTATACCACTATGCTAAAGGAGTCATACTTAATTGCGACAAATTTTAACTGATGGCTTTTAATACTATCTGAAGCGTTTCCTAAATTGAGCTGCTGTTGGCGATTAATTAATTAATTAATGGCGAATAATTATAGATTTCGCAGATGAGTTTGGGGGAATATAATGTTAAATTGTGTATAATATAATGTTTGACTATATGGGGCTTGTTCACACTTCGAGAATCTTTAAAAACCTGACATCTGATTTTACAATGATGATTTTCAATATGCAGGTATTATTCCTATTTTATTGTTTACCTGGCCAGTGTTCCCAATCAGGCAAATGAAAGTGTTCTTAGGAGTAATACTTGGTCACCATTTAACAAACACGTTGGGTTCTTGCTTCAAATTAATATTGAAACACAAATTCATTTTTGCAGTAGAATCAAATCCGCGATCTATGGCTCTAGAGCAGTGGTTCTCATGTGCGGCTACCAGAAGATTTTGCTGCTGCCACCAGCGCTTTGCAGAATAATATTTCAAAAATTTATTTATAAAATTATGAAATTGGTTGAACACACATGACTTGTCTTAAATTTCTTTCCACGCTCAAATGATCCATAATGTGTTCTTGTCATGAGATCATGTGTGAAATAGTCCGTTTCTGACTTAATTTTCTGCCGGCATACAATTTCACGCGTTTGTTTAAATATGGGACCACATATGGCAACAATTGCTTTATTAATATTATCAATTTTTCCTACTAAGGTATGTTGTGAAAGATCATTTGGTGTAATGCAATTCATAAAAAAACAAATATTGAAGCCGGTTGACAGATTTAAACTTAAGAGCCGTCTCCACATTGGCAACAAGTTGCTGGCAACCTCATTAAATTTCGATTAAAATAATTTTTGGTCAAACAAATTTTTATAATTATCGTGAAATTTAAGTGTGGATACGGCATTTGAAGCAGCCATGCGGCTCGCATTAGAAAAAAGGAGTATTGAGGAATTTCCATTTGCATTATTTTTAGATAAATAGATTTGTATTAAAATGTTCAAATGTCTTTTATTAAATGGGCTTGTCTATAAATAAATTGATCCATTTTTTAGTAAATAAAATTTAGCTTTAATTTTTTCAATCGCAACAAAAGCGAAATTTGGTGCGGCCACTAGACGTTTCCATTAAACTGTCAATGTCAATTGTGCGGCCACAGTTAACCACTGCTCGAGAGACTTTCGCTCTATCATTTCGGCCCCAGAAAATCTATATAGTTTCTGTTTAAAATATTTATTTACTTATTGAAAAAAAAGTGAGCGCGGTAGTTGAGCCTACGCGCGGACGCCACTGGCAGCGCAAGAGACTTACAAAAATAATATTTGTTCACGGGGTGTACGTGTTACTAAGTAACTTTGTTTGTGGAAGTGTGATGGAAAACGTGCGTGTGAGTATGACCAACCAATAAGAGGCTCGCAACACTTCTACTTCCACACACTTTCGCGCCAAATTGGGCCAAACTCATTAACGAACTTTTCATGCTTTGCTTATGGACCATCTATATAAATTGATTTATTCCGAGTTACCGTTCGGAAAATATTTACATTTTTTCAACTGAAATTTATCATGTTTTGACATTTTTCTAAAAAAAAAAACGCAATTTCCCTTAGTTATTGTACCAATGTTAACATTCATACTACCAATTATGAATTACTGAGACGTTTTAACTTAGATTTGTGAATGTAGGTATATTTGCATGAGATGAATACAATTTTACCTCAATTAGATTTTTCATTTACTACAATGTATCGACATCGATGTTAATAAATAAACTCATTTAAACATCAGTGTAACTGTAAATAGTGAAATTTATTCCAGTTTGACCTATATAAAATTTGTTAGAATCGCCACATATTCTCCATTTTAATAGAATTATATTTGTGGTCCGAGAGCAAAAATTATCTTTTAATGCTGTCCTTATATACTAAAATAGTTCAAAATATACAATTTTCCTTCTGAGTTCGGTACCAATTTTCGACAAAAATCAAAATATCTTTCTACACCTTAAAATGTTTTTCATATAAAATTTTGTTTTATCTTTAAATGCATGTGAACTTATTACAGTGTTGTCATTATAGGCTCCTAGTTCTGCAAGATAAATATATTTTCAATGGTCAGCTGTCAATTGGCGAGAAAATATTATTATGTAATTAGAATTTTAAAAAAATCATTCAATAATGTCTCTATTTATTTATAACAGTCTATGCTTGCAGACATGGTTTGAAAAAAGGGTGTTAGGCGCTGGAGTAGTAGAGGGTAGGGGTCCTTGTTAGCCTCAAAGGCAATAGATTGAAGAACACGTCGGTAATAAGAAATATTATTATTATAACCTAATATAGAAAAAAATTAATAGCACATCAGGCTCATCCCTCTCATTACATTGAATTTTACTGATTCGATTTCTAATAATGGCGAGTAATATAATCTATGTATTACAATGTTGCCTTTGCTACTTAATTTTCCTTTTCTCCAAATAAATGAATATAATATCACTGAAAAGTTTGGCAAAATCTACTCATATTATGATGGCGCCCTACCTACTATATATTTTGTTTTAATTTAATTGAATAAAAATATTTCTCGAAACTATTATTATGTTAATATATATTGACCATGATCCGGAAAGTCGAAACCGCGAAACACCGTTTCCCAAATGAACTGTCAATTTGAAAATATTTTATTTTATTTTAAGCTTAGAACTAAAAATACATAGTATCGCACAATCACTGCACTGTGTTGTACTGCGCTGCACTAGGCTGCACTGCCCTGCACTGCGTTGCCCTGTGCTGTACTGCGCTGCGCTGTGTTGCGCTGCGCTGTGTTGCACTGCGCTGCACTGTGCTGTACTGCACTGCGCTGCACTGTGCTGTACTGCACTGTGCGGGCCTGCACTTCACAGCCCTGTACTGTGCGACTCTGCACTGCGCAGCACTGCTCTGTGCTTTACTGCGCTGTACTGTGGTGTACTGTACTATGATGCACTGTGGTTAACTGCGGCTGCACTGCCCTGCAGTGCCCTGAACTGTACTGCGCTGCCCTGCACTGTACTGCGCTGCCCTGCACTGCGTGGCCCTGCACTGCGCTGTATTGCACTGTTCGGACCTGTACTGTGCGGGCCTGCACTGTGCTGTACTACACTGTGCTGTACTGCACTGTGCGGGTCTGCACTGCACGGCCCTGCACTGTACTGCGCTGCCCTGTACTGTGATGTACTGTACTGTGCGGGCCTGCACTGCACGGCCCTGCACTGTACTGCGCGGCCCTGTACTGCGCGGCCCTGTACTGTGCTGTACTGCACTGTGCGGGCCTGCACTGCGCGGCCCTGTACTGTGCTGTACTGCGCTGCCCTGTACTGTGCTGCGCGGCCCTGTACTGTGCTGTACTGCACTGTACTGCGCTGCCCTGTACTGTGCTGTATGTCATTTCCATAGCTTGTAGAGTGCAGACGTGTTTCGCCTCGCTCCGCAAACTTTTTACGCCGTCACACCGCTTACTATCAATATCTTATTTCTGACCCTGCTTTCTACTGTTTTTGATCCCGTTTTCACGTTACTACCCGCGCCTGCCCCTGGACTTCAACCTGATACCTTTTTCGAGTGCTTTCTCCCGGGAATTTCCCGGGATTTGTGACTATTTGTGACTTTCGTTTTAGTGCTCGTAATCTGCTCTTTGTGTACGAACCAGACGCTCAAACCAGCTCAAATTCGCACAGTGAACTAACAACCGTCTGCTTAACATAGCAACGGTTTTCATATGTGAATAGTGAAAAACCACAGTGACTTTTCACGACTTCTTAAGTGAATTGCTGTCACAAGTTGCATTAAATTGAACTTTGTACCCGCCGTCAGCTGCCATCGCAGCTACATCAAGATTCGATTAGCAAGAATTCTCCAATCAACACTGAAGACCAAAGTTAATCACCATCATCAGTCTTGTTAACGACCCAGCAGCCAACTGTCTTCTCGTAAACAGTTCTATTAAGCCCCCTCCGCTCTAAATCCACACTCCCAAATCCACGCCCATTTTTTAAATTTTTGGCGTCAGTCTCATTTCGACGGCCGTCCATAGCGGGCGGTCATTCTGCCCTACCCGCATCGATAATTTTTTGAATATAAATTCTTTTCATGACTTAATTATACCTCTCCTCTTTTCCATATTATACCTACATCCAACACATATTGGACTTGTTATTTTTTCACGTTTTTGTCTTTCTCCCTCTTCTCATTATTTTTACTTATACAGTATATACTTAAGCCAATTCCGCCAAAACATCGCATCTGTGGCCTGCTGTACCCCCCCTCGTGTCCCTGTCCAACTTTGGATAGGGACCATTTTTGGACCGCGGGCCCAACTTGACCTCCCCTGACCAAAAGTCAAGGGACCCCATTTGGACCCCGACCCTTCACTTGAGTACCCCTGGTAGTCAAGTAGGTATCCACTTGGCTACATAACCACTACTTCGCTTTGGCCGCCCATAAAAGTGTTTAAACACTATCACTTCTTAAACGCCACACTACCGGCCGCGTAACGGACCAAATCCAATACAAACACCGCCCGTTTCTTTCTCTCTCACATCACGCGACGCCACGCGACTGCATGCCCAACATGATGCGTACTCCTCCCCAGGAGGGTCCTGATCCTCCCGATCCAAACAACTCCTCAACCCTCGCGGCATCCACCTCGGGGTCCACCGCATACGCCCCATCATCGGCCAGGACCAGCAAAACAAAACAACGTTCGCCTAAAACTCCAACCAAAAAAACAACGAAAAACACTTCTCCGAACTCAATCGAAGAACCTGAGGCAAAAAAATCAAAATCCAGAAACAACCACCAGCCGCCCCCCCACAAGTAGATGAAGACTCTTCCTCCTCTGGCGAGGATTACGAAGTGGACGTCTCCCGAATAGACCCGGACCAATATGAGGACATCTACACCGACGTTTCAACCTACCTTAATGAGGTCATTACGGCTTTTCGCGGCAAACATGCAGGTGCCAAGGAACGCATAACAAATGCCCTCCTGAGTCTGTCTGAAGCCCATAGCCGACAAAATCTGGCCATGGCCAAACTGGAGCGGAAAGCAATCGTCCAAGAGGCTAGGATCCTGCACCTCGAAGGACTGCTGAAGGACAGGACCTCCGGCCTAAACATCCAAAAAAAAGCCATCAAGGACCTACACGCCCATACGTTAAAGTGCCCACCACCACCCGTCATATATGCACAACCGTGGATATGCACGGCCGCTTTCTATGACGCTTTAAACGTGTCTGAAAGAAGTGATTTTAAGTGCTCATTCCGTCCCGAGACGGAGCCGCACGGGACTGATGCTGCAACCATGCACCGTAGTGCTGAAAGAAGAAAGTTAAGAAAGAAAATGTTTGTTTTTGGACTGGCTCTGCTGTCCGCTGACGTTAAGCGCTTTGTGTACCCGCATACTGAGTGTCACGAATTGAAATGGATGAGTCTACAGAAGAGTCGGGACTATCCCGCTCCCCATACGACGCTGCAAATTTCTCAAATGCCGCAAAGTTGGCCTCGGTTGCTACCAGATCTCCATGACCAATTGGGCCCGTGTGAGGACGGACCCTGGCAAACAGCTCCGCTCGTTCGAATTCCATAAGCGGGCAATCCCAGAGGATGTGTTCAACATCTTGGTGGTCATGCCCGCAGGTACAACCCGGCCCATCTACTATCAAGCCAAACTCGTGGAGTCTGGCGGCGAAGTTGCCATGGCCGGTGAGGAACTGGCTAATCCAGTGCGAAGGTTGGAGTCTTCTAGTTTGGTGCCTGCAGAATACGTCTGGAAAAAAACGGTAAGTGTGCCGCCCCTTGGGGGAGGCGGTCCACCTCGCCTGCCATGCCGCAAATGCGGTCTTGTACACAATGTCACTTACAGTCTTCCTGTAAGGAACGTCCTCGGATCTCTGCGGTGGTGTCAGATGGACACCGGCGAGTATTGTGCTGATCCCCCTCAAGAGGAGGGTGATCGATCCTCTGACTTGGACGTGCAGATCGAGGGGTAGCACCCCCGCGAGTACGGCAAGCGCGTCAGTAGAAGTTGTGCGGTAGGCTTTGGTAAGCGAGATCAGCGCAAGTCGCTGCCCGCTTAATAGTGCGCGTCTCACGAGAGTTAAGGAGTTTACTCGAGAATGCCAAATGCTGGAGGCGTAACCGGCAATTCCCATGAAAATTGCGCCGTATGCAACCTTAAGGGCTCTAGGCTTAAGTCCCCAATTGCTGCCCGCCATTCGGGCCATTCTCTGATAGGCCGAATTGGCCTTAGAGACGGCCGTCTTGGCGTGGTGAACGAAAGACAGCTTGTCATCAAGAATTACTCCCAGATACGTAACCCTTTCGGAGAAACGCACTGAGGTCTGGCCAAAACGAACCGTGGGCGGCCGTCGAGTTATGTTGACCCGAGAACTACCCCTGAGGAGGACAGCTTCCGTTTTGCTCGGGGCAAAGGTCAGCTTGTTCAGCAACCCCCAATTAAGGATTCTGCCCAAGGCGTCCGTGGCTGCACGCTCAAGTGCCGGTCGGCTGGTCGCCCCAACAAGCAGGAGCAAGTCGTCGGCGTACGCAACGAGCGTGCAGCCCGGAGGCAGTGGCAGGGACAGAACGTCGTCAAACAGAATGTTCCACAGAAGGGGTCCCAGGACGGAGCCCTGAGGACACCCCATGGTGGTCCTCCTGTGAATCAGGCTGGGGCCGGAGTCGTAGGTTATCTCCCTATTGCTGAAGTAGCTTTGAACTAAGGCAAAGAGGTCCCCGGGGATCTGTTTCAGCCTAAGCTTTGCCAGAACCAAGGGCCACCACGCAGTATCAAACGCGCCCGCTATGTCGAGAAAAATCCCGGCAACGAGGTCCTTGCCAGAGCTCTCCACAGAATCGATCACAAAGCGAATCGCATCCTCGGTGGACTTTCCGGGTCTAAACCCAAATTGTCTTTGCGAGATTGGACAGTTTTCCGACAGGTGGGACTCAATCCTGCTGTTTATCAATCTTTCCAATATCTTCCCGAAGACGGGAAGGAGCGTAATCGGTCTATACGCTTTCGGGTCACAAGGAGGGCGACTGCCGGCTTTGGGGATCACCGTGAGATGACCCTTTTTCCAGCAGTCGGGGAATATGCCACTACTCATGCATTCTTTGTAGAGTTGCGTGATCTCGTGTGAGGCAAGAGACCACGCCCTTCTCGCTAGCGCGTTATCTATGCAGTCAAGCCCCGGGGCTTTGCCAATCGGGAGGCTGGCAAACAGGATCCCTAGCTCGGACATGGTAGTGGCTGCGGATCGCGGAGTGTTTAAGGGGAGCAGCGCATAGACGCGAAGCTGCTGAAATCGGTCGTTGTCAATGTCGAGCGACTCGTTGTCCTGCGGGATAAGAGCATCCAACAGGACTGTGGCGGACTCTTCAGAGCTATTGGTGAACGATCCGTCGGGGCGCCGTACCGCCGACATGACTTTTCCGGGCCGTAGGCCAAGCTTCATCACGCGGAAGGGGGGGCCCCACGGATCATTGCCACCCATTTCAGTGACGAACTCTCTCCAGTGCACCTTCTTAGCCTTACTGATTGCCTTTTTGAACTTGAGTCTAGTGGTCCTGTAGGTGACCGCAAGCGGATGGTCCGCGTGCAGCGGCCCCTCCAGCGATCTTCGCGCTGCTTGTAAGGCCCTTCTGGCCCTCCTCATCGTGTCTCTCAGTCTTGTCAGTCTCGGCTTCCACCAGGGTGCGAGGTTCGGCGGTCTCGGGGTCGTCCTTCCGATAGTGCCCTCCGCTTTTTCAATAATGAGATTCGTGAGGTCCTCAGCCGCAGCGTGCATGTCCTTTGGCGGAGGGCGCGAGGCCATCCTGTCCAGACCCTCAGCAAACTCGCGGTCAAAACGTACCCAGTCGGTTCCCTTGGTCCTGAAACGCCTCGGCAGTGACTCGCTCACAAGTGGAGCGAGAGACGCGTGGCCCCTCTCGGTCCTGTAGGCGAACGTGATCAGACGGTGGTCGCTTGCTGACGCTTCCAAATGGACAGTCCAGTTCACGACGCGTCCGGCAGAACCATTGGATATCAAAGTGACATCAATGTGAGATTCCCCATTGTTGGTAGAGAATGTGGCTGGACCATTAGAGTTATTCAGCACCGTCAGGTCGTGAGTTGCCACGAGTTCCTCGAGGGGCGCCGGATTGTCCCGGCCAGACCGCGGCCCCCGGGGGGCCCACAGCCATGATTGAACGTTGACGTCCGCTCCCACTATAATCTGTTTGCCGCGGCATGCAACCAGAATTTTATCGAGCTGCTCAACGCATTTCAGGATGTTTACGCTGAATTTAAAGTAAGAAGAGACCACCACAATGGAGTTCCCCGATCGGTCGGAGACCTCCGCTACGGCAAAGAGTTCGCTCGACAAGTGGGCAAGGTGTAGCACCACTAGGGTAGGATTCGCAACGAAGATGCAGGCCATGGACCCCAGGCCGTGGTGCATTACCCGACCCCCACTGAAACCCAGGTTGGGGCCGTAGGAGTAAGGCTCCTGCACCAGGACCAAATCGATGTCCATTTCCCGAACCGTCTTGATCAGCTCCGCCGTTATAGCCTTCCCTTTGCCCGCATTTAACTGACCGAACCGAATCATTGAATCGAATAATCCGTTCGGTTCCGCTCCTGTGCCATTGCGTACTTGCGCGCTGGGCAATCAGGGTCGATCGCTGCATGTTGATGCGGCTTCTTGTGCCTGGCGCAGGCCGGGCACTTTCCGGGGGCCTTAATATTAGGGCATTCAGCCCTATCGTGTCCTTCCTCGGTGCAATGGCCGCATGTGGCGCTTCTCGCCGAACAATTCTTTGCCATGTGGCCGAATAAGTGACACCTTGTGCACTTGACGACGCCACAAAAGTCTTTGGTTGGGAAGGATTCCCATCCCATATATATGCGCCCGTCATTGATGAGCGCTTCCCTCACCTTTGCCGGGACTGATATCACCATGTGACATTTTCCGATTCTGGGGCCTGCCCTGTGGCTCAGTTTAACATGGCGGTATGCCTCCGAGGGGAGACCCGTGACCTCTTGAGTGTTGGCCTTAATGGCTTCCTTAAGGTCGTCCTCCGTCGTCTTGACCGGCACGTTGAATACAATTATCCGCGGGAGCCTTTTTCCTGCGATTTCAGCCCGGAGACCGGCCTCCTTTAGACCAGGAGCGGCGGCCAGTCGTTTGGCCTCTTCCTCGGTTCTGGGGTGAATGATTACCCCACCTCCACGTACCATTCTCAAGCCCGTTATTTGGACTTTTAGTTCCGCGGGCACGATGGCTTTCTTGACGACTTCTTTAGTGGCCGGAGACTCCATTCCTTCTTGTGTAGGAAAAAAGAACACGCCGGGCCTTGCGGCGGTTGTTGGTGGCACAATTGGCCATTCCGGAGAAGTCTGTCTGACCGGCTTGGCGCCTTTTCGAGTGACGTCGCTCCAAGAATACTTGGTTCCTTCACTGACTGCGTCACCAGTGGCAGCGGCAACCGCGTTTATGTAGGAGGCACGATCTTCCAGTATGGCTTTGCTGGATTCAAGCTTGATTGCGAGAGACCAAGTCTCCGCGACGACTGCCTCCAGTTCCATTGTTATCGCCTTAATTGTCGATGCGGGGATATTTCCGTCGCCGGTGAGTAATTCTTTCACTCTTTGGATTGCTTGAGCAACCTTAGTAGCCCCGTTTTGTGAGTCCGTAACATCCGAGTCGGCTATCCTATCCCCGGGAGGGGCAACGCTCTTTGGATTCTTGGCGTTTGGCCTCGGGGTTTCCTCGGAGTCCTGTGGTATTTCCTCAGCCAGGGAACGTCTTTCCTTCCTGACCTTTTTGACCTTCTTGTTGGCCTTGGTGGCTGCCGCCTCTTCCTTCTCTTTTCTTTCTGTGGCCGCTTGGCGTTCGGATGCTTTGGCTTTCACGGCAGCTTCCGCTAGGATTTTTTCCGCTTTCAGATCCGCAGCCTTTCGAGCAAGGATTTTCGCCTTTGTGGCAGCCTCCGCCCTAGTTCTCACCGTTTCCTTTTCGGATTTGGTGGTGTCAAGCACTGCATCTGTGTCAGAGTCCTCGGAGGAGGGGTCGGATTGCGTATTGTACCAGTCCTCGGGAACTATTGGCTTATCCCCTCCCGGGGGCGGATCGACTGCAGGTTTTCCCATGCCGTTGCTTTTCTTGTGGAGTTGCTGTGGAGAAGCTTATTATATAATATATATATATAAGATTAGTGGCATAAGTAAATGACTAAAGTAAAAGAAAAAGTAAAAAAAAAAAAAAAATTTTAAATTAAAAAAAAAATTATATATTTTTTCAAATTATTGAAAAAAATATTTAAAGAAAAAAAAAAAATGTTATTTAAAAAAAATATTAAAAAACCATTTAAAAAATCCTTTTTTAGAATTATAAAAAATTATATATATAAAATATATATAAAATATACATTCTTTATTAAAGAAACTAGGTAAATGATAATATTCAATTCAATAAAATAATCTAAATTAAATTTAAACTTAAAATATATATGCAAGTAATATTATTAATAAAAAAGTCCCTCGAAGTTTTCGATTTGCTCCAGTAGTTTCGAGAAACTTCTAGAAGGATTTGCAGTTAAGTGTAATTGCTATGCGGATTTCGAAATTCGATTCTTCCAGATCATTCGAGAAAGTTCTGGAAATCGTTCAAATCAAAACATGAATAATTTGCACGTGTTCGGGGAATGGTACAATACAAATTATGGTTTTTTGGAGCTAGAATCGGTTGGTCTGAACCGAATTTCTTCGGACAAACACCAAAACGTTGAGGGCACATACGCCTGTATCCCACAAACAATTTATCACTATAGCCCAAAGGGGGCCTTCACAATGTCACAAATAGCACAAAAAAGACAAAAAAAAATGGTTTTTCACTCGATTCACGAAGAACCTTGAGATTTTCCCAAAACTTTCCGACGACTTCGAATGCAAGGGGGCTCCCGTCGACGCCTGGGAGCAAAAACCGACTTTTCTGAAACACTTTCTCGCGACACTTTATCAAAAAACTAACATTCAAAAAGATTTTCCGGCTTTACGGCTTTCCGGAGGAATCTCTCGGAAAAGTTTTGTATCACCAGGTTGACATTCATGAGCCAAAACAGAGAAACCTTTTTTTTTTCAAAATCGGATGACTTTTCGATTTTTAAAGCACAAAAGACCCGGGAGCTACACGATGTACGTCTTACTCGAGAGTTTGTGGCAAAGCCAGTCTGACCTACACGCCCAGTCCACAATACTCAAAACCATCCAGCCACAAGCGGCCACAAATGTCATACCCACTGTAACCACTCCTGCAATGTCATGGGCTACAGCACTGGGAAGGAAAAGCCGCCCACCCGCGGCGAGTGCAGCAACACTTGCTCCACCCTCCACCTCAACTTCCGCCAACCAGTTTCCGTCCCTACTTCCCCTCGCCCCCAGACCGGGAGTTCTCTTCTTCCCGACCGGTTCTGGGGAGAAGAAGTCGGATACCACGAAGGAAATACTCAAAAAGGCCTTCGACCCCAGGTCTCTTGGAGTACAAATTACGGGTATCCGTAACATAAGGAACGGAGGTGTCATTGTTCACCCCCGTTCTGAAGTCGAGGCCAAGGCTCTCATGAAAGCCCTGGAGACCTCGGAGGCTGCCCTGCGAGCCGAACTCGCCGGGAAAAAACAGCCTCGCGTCATAATTTTCAACCTTCCATCGACCCTTACTGAATCACAACTCCGGGAAGCCATATTCACCTCCACCAGGGAGCAGACTGGCCTGCCAGAAAAGGCATACAAAGACATCAGACTGAGCCACAAAGCCGGGCCAAGAACCGGCAGATGCCACTTCGTGATCTTCGCCCCGGCGGCTATCTGGTCTGCCCTAATTGCAGAGGACAGACTCTACATGGGGTGGGAATCCTTCCCCCTAAGGAATTACGTTGGGGTAGTTAAGTGCAATATTTGCCACCTTTTCGGTCACATGGCCAAAAGATGTACGAGCAAAACTCCAACGTGCAGCCACTGTGCCATCACCGGCCATGACCGCGAGGACTGCCCCAACAAAGGAAACCCCCCCAAATGCGTAGCCTGTCACAAGCACAAGCAGCCGTCGGACCACTCCACCGGCAGTCTTGACTGCCCAGCAAGGCTCCACGCTGAACTGCGTGAGAGGGCCATGGTGGACTACACTGCCACGCGATGATCTCCTTCGCTCAGTTGAACGTCAACCTGAGCGACGCCGGCTCGGCGGAGTTAATTGAGACTATGCGGTCCAAAGGCCTGTCTCTGGCGCTGGTACAGGAGCCGTACCACTGGGCCACTGAAAGGGGCCCAAAAGCCACTAAAAAGGGACTCGGGTGTGCGGGTCTTGTCGTCAGCGCCAGGGGTGCTGAGCCGAAGGCCTGCGTTTTCGCTCTTGACCCTCGCCTTGGCGTGCTGTCGCTCTCGCACCTGTCAACTGAGTTAGTCGCGTGTGCAGACATAAGCTTTCCCGGAGGAGGCAGCGTGGTGGTTATCTCCGCCTACTTCAGCTTTAAGAGTACAAAGGAACACGTGGCATCAGTGCTCGACGGCATCCTACGCGCAGTTGGTGGCAGGGATGTCATCATCTGTGCGGATGCGAACGCGCAATCCCCCCTCTGGGTGCCCGTGGATACCCCCCTGTGCGAAGCGGACGTCATCGAGGAGTTGGTTCACCAGTACAACTTGGTCGTCCTCAACGACCCTAATAGCGTACCGACTTTTGTGTCGCACGCAAACTCCGGAAGTACCCACATCGACATCACCCTGGCCACTGAGTCCGTCGCGAGACGTATCAGCGGCTGGAGAGTCCATGAGAGCGCTTCCATGAGTGATCACCGGTTGATCACTTTTGAGCTGGCCCCTGACTCCTCGCACGATGGCGGCTCTGACGTTTCCCCAACCCCTCCCGCGCGATTTAGAACGCGCGACGGGAATTGGGAAAAATTTGAAGAGGCGCTTTCCAAAAAGCTTGACAGGACATCCAGAACCCGATTTCCGGACCTAAACTCGGCCGCCTCACGACTGACTGCAGACATCACCGGATCAGCCGAAGCTTCACTCGGACGCTGCAAGCCCAAACCACCAAGCCAGTCACCGTGGTGGACGCAGCATGTTTCTCGCCTGCGTGATCTTTTCAGAAAAGCGCGTAAGGCCCATCAACGTGCACGCCTGCGCAAGCAACCACCTGCCTCCATCGATCCCCTTGCAACCATGGCCAAATCCACTCGAACGGAATACAAGAAAGCGATCACTCAAGCCAAGAAAGACTACTGGCGTAATTTCGTCACCATTGAGGGAGGTTCGGACCTCTGGGGTCCTCCATATCGCGCACTGAGGCTGGGACTCAGACCGACGAGCCTCTTGTGCGGCATCGAGAAACCGGGTGGCGGATTCACCAGTACCGAGTCTGAAACGGCTGCGGTCCTACTCGAGGCCCTCATCCCCCTGGATGATGAATCCAGGGACGATGACGCCATGAGGATGGCCCGCTTTGAGGCTTCTCTTCCCATCGACACGGATCACTCATCGTTGCCTTCCGAACAGGAGATCAACCACATCGTGCGTTCGTTGATTGCTGGCAAGGCCCCGGGCCCGGACTGCATTGACAATTTACTTGTCAAACGCACATGGGCCATCGCCGCGCCAGAGATTACAGCCCTCTTCAGTGACTGCATCAGAAGCGGCACGTTCCCCGACTGCTGGAAGAGGGGCTTACTTAAGGTAATCCCCAAAGCTGGCAGCCGAGAACCGTCTAGCCCTAAGGCCTACCGCCCTCTAACACTTCTGCCCGCTGAAACGAAAGCCGATTTACGAATCTACCATGGCTAAAATAGATATAGATCCTTCGCTTAAAACATCCGGAATAGCTCAATACAAAACAGCGGTAAAACATGAGGATCCCATCCCCGTAGGTTTATAATTTCTACAAACAGTAGGTCGTGGACTTCCACGTGGTCTTTTGGTTATAAATCTTCCAGTGTTCTGCATTTAGGATTAAGAAAAATAATCAATTAATTACAAATTATTAGAGGGCGCCATCTTGCCTGACTCCTCTCCTGGCATATTACTATATAAGGAACAAATCAGGTCAAGAAAAATAATAAAATCATTTGAGGTTGGTCCAAAATGGACACTAAGCATATTTATTGGTACTAGTCAAAACAACGGAAATACATCGGCCGCCGCCGTAATTACATTATAAAAGTTACAAAATTAAGTTCGAAACCAATGCCAAAATCCCTAACCACACTACCAGAGTTACCGGGGGAAGGTTAATACAAATTTAAGAGTCAGGAAACTAGTCCTTTAAACATAATTCGATACAATAAATACCGTAGAGTCATGTCGCCATCTTGCTGGCTGGCTCGCCGAGCAGCCCGCCCGATAAACGTCCTTCCTTGCTCGTGTCTCACTCTTGACTATCTTCACAGTAATCCGTACGCCTTTTAATCACGCGTAGGCAAGCTGCCAACTTAAAAAATCTCCGCGCAGTCCTACCAATTTAACGACGTCCCAAAAATCCTCATCGAATGTTGCTAGTGTTTAAAACGTATATTATACACAAACCTGTGAATAATAACGTTACACCGCTCTGGGAAAAGTGCTGGAGAAGCTACTGTGCCACAGGATTGAAGCCCACCTGGAGACACACTCGCCGCTTTCCGATAAGCAATTTGGATTCAGAAGAGGCAAATCAACAGTCGACGCCATTAAGAACGTGATTGCCATTGCGTCCTAGGAGTTTTCCTGGACATTGCAGGTGCGTTTGATAGTGCGTCCTGGCCTCTTATACTTCAAAAGCTCCGGCTGAAGAGACTACTAGGAAATTTGTTCGCGTCAATTCAAAGTTATTTCACGAATAGATCGATCGAGTTTCGTGTTGGATCAACAACAATAGAGAGGAAAACCAGCATGGGATGTCCCCAGGGCTCAGTCCTCGGGCCCCTTCTCTGGAACGTACTCTTCGACGATCTCCTTAGAATTCCGCTTCCAACCGACTGTACTGTCATTGCCTACGCAGACGATGCGCTGCTGCTGGTCGAGGCCGACAGCAGGGCGAAGATTGAGAGCACCGTTGGCGAAGCTTTAGCATCAATTGAGGCTTGGGGTAGATTAACTAGACTATCATTCGCACCTTCCAAGACAGAAGCCATTGTCCTTAAAGGACCGAGACGACTTAGCTGTTCGAGACTACCCACAGTCCGATTCGGTGACACGAGAGTGAAAGTGTCGAAGATCGTCACCTATCTAGGCGTCAAAACGGACACAATGTTAAATTTCCTACACCATGCCGAAACCCAAGTCCACAAGGCTGGGGTGGCCTTCCAGAGGATCGGCCGCATGGCTGGTGAAGGATGGGGCTTAAAAGTAAGGGCGCTCAAGATCGCCTACGGCACCATTTTTATGGGAATAGCGGCTTATGGCGCCAGTGCCTGGTGCCCGCGCATTCCCAAGAGTGTCAAACTTAGAATCTCTCTTTTAAGAGGACAGCGCAGCGCGCTCCTGTCCATTACCAAGGCCTACCGTACGACATCAACCGACGCGCTCCCGGTCCTGGCCGGTATTCTCCCACTTGACCTGCACATTCAGGTCAGCGGCGCTTCAGTGTTGCTCCTCAAAGGTGAGGAGGTCGACGTTGGTGATTTTCATCTCGTCCCCCCCCCCTCGACGAGCCGGCGAGGGATTAGCACTACTGAAGCGCAAAATTAGACTCATGTCGCTAGATGCGGCCATTAAGACCTGGCAGCGAAAGTGGGACGAATCCACCAAGGGCCGGCACACATACAGCTTTTTTCCAGACATTCAGTGGCGAATGGAGATAACCAAGTATTTGACTCCAGACCATTACACCAGTCAATTTGTGACTGGTCATGGTGGTTTCGCTGGCAGGCTCTTTGAGCTTGGACTTGTAAGCCATCCGACATGTCCATGCGGATGGGAGGTACAGGATGCCAATCACATCCTATGGGAGTGTCTGAGTATGTGCTCCGAACGGGAGGAAATGCTCAGGTCGGTCCAACCAGCTGTTGGACCCATCGGCCCGTCCGACCTGGTTGCTACTAAGGCCAACTATCTTGCATTCAAAAAATTTGCGGCGTCTTACTACGGGCGTGAAGATCTCTTCACATAAATTTTGCTGCCTGTATGATTAGCTTCGTTCTTTGTTATATTAAAATAGTAGCTTCTTTTTCTTTATAGTAAATTCCATGTGCTTTTTCTCTCCCTGGCACTTTGCATTAGAGTAAACTCAGTAAACTCAGTCAGAGCTCACTTTGAGCGTAGCAATCTAAGTCTTGGGCATCTTCTCCCAGGACACTCCCAGGCCAATTTTTAGATGCTTCACATCACCAATTGATGGGTCCCGTGATACTCTCGATTAAGACCGAGGGTGGTACGGGGCGGGTTCTGGTGGAGGGAATTTAACTTCAATGTACTGTGCGGGCCTGCACTGCGCGGCCCTGCACTGTACTGCGCTGCCCGGCACTGCGCGGCCCTGCACTACGCAGCACTGCTCTGTGACTACACTGCGCTGCCCTGTACTGCGCTTCCCTGTACCCAAGCTTTCTGTATTTTCTATTTAAACATAGTGAAACAAATACCAGTTTTAATGATAATCCTATTTTATTTGCAGAACAAATTGGGTTTCAGAGTTAGTATGAAAATAAAATAATTATCGTCGAGGTCCTTTTTACCTCGTTTTCTTATGTCTCTCTAGAATAAAACTTTTTACAATACCTATTATTCTATTCGGTATTCTTATCATTACTAGGCTAAACAAAAATCAACTAAATAGCTATTTTTATAGTTTGATAGTGATTATGATTAATAATAATATATTACATTGACAAAATTCGACAAGTGCACAATCAGGGACCGCTATTATTTATACGAAGTTTCGCATACGTTGATAACTAACAGACACACGGATAGGCACGCGTTTTTTCATGCACACTCGCACACCACAAAAAGCAGGGTTGATAGCATTGTAATATGTGTTTATAATTAAATATTTTTGTCACTGTATATTTTATAATTATTGTCTGGACTTCAGAGATGATAGGATTTTAAAAAAACTAGACTTATCTGAGCGCCGCCGGTTTATTTTTATACTTTAACTCGCTTTATCTTATACTACTAAATAAATTATATAAAAGGTAACAACTATCACTGCGACGATCCTTTGTTGACGGCTGCAAATGGCTGACAATGACTGTTATATTGGTATGTTGGTATACCTCGATCACGCGGTGGCTGACTTCATTTCCACTACATTCCTGTATGACTTCAATAAATTTTATTACCTACTTAACTTTCAACACATTTCATTTAAACAACGTGTTTTATTTAAGGTCAATTTAGTGATAGTTACAGATAGTTATATAACCTCAAAATGACGTAAACAGTTTATATCTTCGCCTAAAATAATATTTATTGATGATAAATGCTTATGACATTGATTGAAAATACAGTATATTTAACGATATTTAACTGATTTAATCATTTTTCGAGTGTTTGTTTGACAATCAAATCTGTGTGACATGGTTTGTCATTATTTTTTTTGTATTTTTGTATTTGAATTTGTAACAAAGTATTAACTTGAAAATTTTATTTCCTAATACTAAAAGTATTATAATGTTCATAGGTAACAGTAAATATGTCAAGAAAATGACAGATAGGTACGGAATACAAAAACTAGTAGAGACGAAAAACGAAATCCTGCCGATGATTTTGTTCGTCTACTTATTAGTAAAAGAATATATTTTTTTTCAGCCAATTATAACATACTCACTTTCAATATTAACTTACAACTATCTTAGGTAATTTTTTTCTACAACATCTTTGTTGTTATTTAGTAATCATGAGGTAGGTACTATATTTTATTTTCCTAGTTAATAAATATATTTCTTATAATTATTTTAATGACATATTATGTATAAAAACAGGCTTATTCTTCGCTTGTTGTTTTGCGTACCTGTCTATTCTTGTCTAAGAATTTAAAAAAAAAACACGTAAAATTTAGATTAGTTATCATTTTATTATAATATTTTTTGATTTAAATTCTAATGGATTTTAGTTTTGTAGTATTTGAGTCGATTTTTGCGACCCGGGGGTCGTTTTTCAGCATCTTCAGGCACTATGTGCACTCACCAAAGGTAAATACACACTGACAGCGAATACAATTTTAATTCTAACTTGTATAATAAATAATTACAATAAAGTCACAATCACAATAATAATATAACAAACAAATTATGAATAGTTGAAGTGTTTATGAAAAACCACTATCACTAATAATACAATCAATATGTGTATACATGTCAAACCCTAATAATATAACACTAAATAATAATCAATAAATACTACATTCAAGAGGTCTAAAACCGTCAATACTAGGAATTGAATGAAGTTACCTAATGAGATATATCAATAATACCTACCTATCAGTCTAATATTAATGTTTAGATTAGCTCCATGTAAAATGATATCGTGTCAACTTGAATTATTATTGTCGATGATTATATAATATTTCTACTTTAACATATTACGACTCAGTGATGAATTATGTTTGTATTTTTTTTTAAATTACATTTCCAGTGTTAATATATTATTTCAACGATTGAATGGAATAACGTAATTAAAACCTGGACTAGTTTTATCCTTTTAGTTCATTCTCATTCTCAACAGATACAAAATATACACTATTAAACCTCTTTATAACCACTGAAAAAATTAAATACTTATAAAAGTTTTTTTTTATAGAATTTTGATAATTAAATTTTTCTCTATTTTAATAATTACACAATTATTATTCATATATAAATGTTTGACTTCATTAAAATAATATAAATTGCTCCAATAAGTTACTGGGGCCTGGTTAAGAGTTAAAATATTATATCTGGTAAGAAAAGCGCTAAACAATTGAACATTAAAAAAATGATTCATTCGCGGTATTACAATCACAACGATGATATTATATTTTTATTTTACAAATATTATTAAAATACGTGGGCTGCATTACATATATTTTGACAACCCTATTCCGGCCTCATTCCGGGATTCCCGCAAATCTATAAAATTTTGACGGCGGCATTTCACGCAGCGACGCGGCCCGTAAAAGTCGCCCTGGAGTTGCCACTTTTCTCCCCGCGCCTCACCTCTATCGAGCCATGGCGCGGGGAAATTTAGGGGGGAAATTGTTTGCATACCAGTGTAGACAATTCGACCTTGTAGAAAACGCAGAAAGAATAATTAATTATTTTATTAGGACGCAAGACAGAATTTCAAAAAAAATAAATCGTTCATTTTATGTATCGAGATCATAGTTGTAGGTGGAAAAGGACGTAGAGGTAATGTTGCCAGATTTGTATATTTCTCATCAAATCTTACATTGTTCACCGGTTATCTAGTGTGCTCCATCGCATCTAGTATATGACGTTAATTCTAACATGTTTCAAATAACGAATGTTTTATATACCTATATCATAAACAAATTATGTTGATTCACTTATCATTCGTTTTCATATCGATTTCAAAAGTAAAAGGTTTTCTGTACCTACATATTTTTAAACAAAGTTCTCTGCCCCGAATATGACAGGATTTTCCTAAGTACTATAATTATGACAAAGACTTGATATTATCATCGTATTTTCCCCAGCCCAAACACCTTATACCTATTTGTTTTGGTTTTAATAATGAATTTTTTCGGAAGACTTAAATTACATTATATAATAATTAATATATATGTAATTTAAGTCTTCCGAGAAAATTCGTAGAAGAAAAACGATACATATTCGCATTTTTTTCAAAATACCTAGCATTGCATATTATTTATTTGCGATAGTGGGTAAAACTATGTAGAAGCGAATTTGACAAAAATGTTTATATGTAAATGTTGAATGTAATAATCAAGTGGATGAGAACAAAACGAAAAATGCTTTATAAGTAAATCACAATTTAGGAGTAGTTCCGCATTACCATTTTATACGTGAAAATGACTTTAAAATTATAATTAGTGCTTCAAATATTCTGGTCTGACTTTTCCTCAAGAACACGCATAAAACATACTTATATATCAAGAAATAATAAAAGTTTTTTTAACTAATGGTATGTACTTAATAATGAATAAATTAATTGAAATCACGATCTTGTTATACAAAATTTTGAATATAGTTATGTAGAAATTATATTTATCTTTGATATTAATTTACTCTATTTGATTACTTAAGCTCTTGTATTCTTTTAATCCAGTACATAAGATAATAATAAACATATATATTTTGTTATTTGTTACTTCCATTCTTTTCCACAATCTTTCTGTACAAGGATTAGGTAAATAAACAGTCATCAACTAACATGAATAAAATTTTATAAATTCATTTCTGGACCAATCAGTTATATTTTTTATTACCCTGTTATATGAAATTTAATTTAAAAAACCTTTTTTTAACAGTTGACATTGGAGTGGACGAAACCGGTACAATTATTGAAATTTAATATAAAGAAGTGGATTCAGTACAAAAAACGTGTTTTATTAAAATTATTAATACAATGCATTTCCACCATGAATATGAATTGATAGTTAACACAATTAAATAAATATGGATTTTTAGTAGGTAATTACAATATTTTTTATTGAATAGGTACTGAATAATACTTGCAGAGCTTCTTTGAATTTACATACTCGCAGAGTTTACAAGTGTCGCATTTGGACTTGAGCTTTACAGATTTAATTATTCGAACAAGTAGGTCAAATGTTTATGACTGTTTAAATAAATTATGTTAATATTTTCAATGAAAACATAGTAATATGATTTTTATGTATATTCAAATCGAAGTAAGTACCTAATACAATAATACATTCATTAATTAGTATTTAAATAAAAATCAGGACATGTTTTGTTTGTATTATTTTAGAGATCAATAATGATAACTAATATATTTTTTTAAATCTTTCGATAATATTAATTTAAAAAAAAACTGGTGGATAGTTGTAGATAACCATGTAATTTATATCTGTCAAATAATCCCGAAGAATTATGGACAACACACAACACGTCCAAAATAATCCGAGGGCCAATCTTTTAAGTCTGTACAGTTTTGTCTTACGAACACGGCGCGTGCGTAGACCACCCTTCGCGCTTGAAGATTCCTGGTTCCAGGATTTCATTTAGGTTTCACGAGAGCTGGAGCAGGTCTGACGACCTAGCAGTCATCTACTTGGACTGCCAGCGACCACACCGCGCTAATAAAAACACACGTTGATTTTTTAACAACACCCGACACACAGCAGTTTTTAATAGAAAGATGGCATTTATTGAAAATTAACATATAATATGCTAGTTATATATTATAATATTTTGACATGAATGATGTAATATATTATTGTATAACGTATAATTTATAATAATGCCATAAGGACAAATTAAAGTATATTGAAGACATCTCATGCACCTATAATCTAACTGGCCGAAGATACAAATTTAAATACCAGTTGACTTTTTTTATAAATTGAATTTGCTACAAGGAGTAGGTACAATTCACAACGCGAAAGAATATTTTTTACCAAGCAAAATAATCCATACTCTTTATTCTATGGTCACTATGGTCGGTTATGATCACATCATTGCGCTAGACATCATGTTTCAGATAGATATCCCGAGCCAAAATTCTGATCCCGGGATTTCGGGATTACAATTTGACAATCCCGGCATTGACATTTTTTCCATTGTTATTATAGTTTGTTTCCGTCATAAATAGTGCACATTCAACTTAGTCAGTCATACGTATTTGTTTTTATTGATCTAAGACCACAATTTACAGATGGTGTTGATAAGTTTAAAAAAAATCAATTAAACCCTGCCTAAACCAAACCATAACAGCTTTGGTATATTTTGGGCGATACGACAAAATTTTGCGCACTTTTCCATTCATGCTTATTTGTTTTCGTTGGATTAAGAATAGGTACATATTATACATATTGTTGTTTCATTTTTCTTTAAATTCATTGAACCCTGCCTACCTAAACTATAAAAGATAAAAAATATTATTTTATCTATAAAATATTCAAAATTATGTATGATTTAATTTATAATTTTAAATATTTTATAGATAGATGAGTATTTTTTGACTATTATCTATTATGACTTGGTTTTCGCAGGCTTATTTGTATTTTAAAAACTAACCACCACCATCTCTAAATTATTGTAGTCTTATTGTAATGAAAACAAAATACGTATGGCTGACAAAGTTTAATGTGTATTATTTATGGCGGATTTTAATAGCTTACCTCCACCCGTCGCCACTGAGTCACAGCATCATAATAAATAAACGCGTATTCAGGGGTTCGTCCCACAGCCTTAATATTTGACATTGATTATATTGACCTACCATCAAGGGGATTAAGCTGGCACCGGATTCAGACTGTCATATGTCTATCAATTTACTAATAATAACATTAAATCGTATTATGTTTTTTTTTATGTCAAGAACTGCTTTATAAATTTTGAATTGTAACCGACTAACTGTTTAGGTTTAGACAGACTGCTGGACAAACTCCGAGAATGTAGGCCGTAGATACAAAGCCATGCTTTTATACGGTACGCCGAGAACGGTGAACAATTGTATTGTCAGTCGAACATCGCCTCAACCTGGACGGGTCACTCGATTTTCACTTAAACCTTTACAGTCATTGTAATATAAATATAGATAATTACAAGATAAAAATAACTTTTTATATACTTATCACGTTTTTAAATTTTCTGTTGAATCATACAAACTTGACATTTCTATGTATTAATAAAAACTTTTTATTTTACTTGATAGAAATACTGAATAAATGTAAAATGTCATGCTGATAAGGCTGTAAAATGGAGAATAATATTAAAAAACTTGACGTGGAGAGGTATTTATTAGAAAAAATACTATTTTACCACGTTTTTATTAGCTCGTATTCTTGTTTGTGCAGTACTAATTTTATCTTGTGTGTCCAGTACACTTTTTTTCTTGTTTGTCCAAGATTTGTATTGGACGATTGAAGATTTTTAACTAACTTACCGACTAGCTAGACATTTGAAAATTTTAGAATATATCAGAACACGGCGACAATGCATTCTTTTAAGACTTTTAGCCATTTTTAAGCAGAATTGAATTCATTTTCAGTTAATTCTGTTTTGTATGGAAAGTTATTATTGTTGATTGCTAAGGGGTCCTAGAAACTATATTAATAATATATACGTGCGTTACTATGGAAATCAATATGAAATAATGTCAAAATGACATTTCAGTATTCTATATATATTCAGTATTTTTATCAAGTACAAAAAAAAGTATTTTTTAATTCATAGAAACATAGAATTGTCAAGTTTATATGATTCAACAGAAAATTTTAAAACGTGGTAGGTATATAAAAAGTTCTTTTTATCTTGTAATTATTTTATTTTAAGTTTCACTCAGTAAAAGCTCCGACAATATAAAGTTGTACCTATATATTAATTTAAATACATAAGCTACTTATATAATTCTGAAATCAAATCGTCAGTTCCTTTGATAAAACAAATGATGTTACGACCTAGAATTGGAGCGTAGGGCAAGTATAAGGTCATGCCACGTCTTGCCATGTAATCCTGGAGCGCATAGGTCGCCTTTGTAGCACTGTTGCAGGTTGTAGGGGTCAGATATGGTGACGAAAAGGATTAAAGTTGAATAATCTATAAAATGTCACTGTTCGATTACATGATTTCTTTTTGATCGTACCCAGTGTCGTCCCGTGGGGGTTGGCAGATTGAGCGTCGCTTGGGGGCGGCAGTTACCCGAAGGGCGGCAAATCGAGGAGAATCATTATTTATATAGGTATATAAATAGCTCCCTAAACTTAGTAATAACGGAAATATCTTTCCATTAAAAACTGCAGCTCACTGCTTGGAAATAAAATGTATTAATTAAGTACTATAAAAGTTTTAACATGATTTTTTTGTCGGGTTCGCGATGTCTAGTTTACTTCCGTTGTCCTTGGATGTCACGTTCTTGGTGAACATCAATGACACACGCATACCTAATTAACAATGTATTCAAACGTTTGCCAGTGACTCGCGAGTTTTGTAAGTTGTCAAGAGTATTTTTAAATGTACCGATCTGAAACCGTAGACTCGCAATATTGTCTATTGAAGCAGAGATGGCATTTAAATTTGGTTTAGTGATATATTATATCTTGTTAGTAATGTATCCATACAACACATTTCTTAGATATTGAAGTCATGAACGGATGATAATAAAGTACTGTTTAAAATAATCTAGCAGCATTTTGGCACTGCCTAGGGGCGGCATTTTGTCTAGGGACGTCACTGGTCGTACCCTCATGACTGAGGATCGTTACCACGTTATTAATTAATAATAATAATTGAAATAGATAAACATAATTCAATTTGTATTTTGACAGAGCTTAATTATTACATTATATTGTGATTGGTCGTAACCACGTTGACTAAAAATGCATTTTTTTATGTATTTGGTTCTAAAGGGTTGGGCAAATGGCTAGCATTTATTTCTCATAAAAATCTGTTAATACAACCTCCACTCTGTAGGGTGATACTGATATATTATTATGTTATTATCCGCTTAACATGGTGGGTTAATTATTTTTTACATTTAAAAGTAAATGTTTCATATTCGTTTACTATCGAGTCTTCATAGCTTCTTTATACTCTGTTACTAACAATTAAGCGAATGGTTATCAATCAATCTTTGTCAATGGTTTTGAAAGATAAGGCAAAACCTCGTAGCAGTAAAGCTTTGTGTTGGGCAGATTACAAGAAAAAAAGTTTTTTAGTTTTTGGTTTATCATCCACAGTAGTCGGTCGATCTATTACTCATATCATTTAAGTTAATCTGAACTTAATAAATTCGTCGATACTGTGGCTTGGTAAAATGGGTGTAATACTAAGGCCTGAACAAAAACGAACCATAAGTGCGAGTGAGAAAGCATTTGTCACTCTTATATCTTCGCAGTATGCGTTTGAATAAGATATAATTTCAATAGCTGATTTAAATATTTGTTGTACACGTCGCCGGTAAATATTGATTGGAATGACTACAGTAATTTAAAAACTGCGAGCACGTGTTGATTAAATTAATTATTTTTAGTTAATTTAGTTGAAAATCTGGTTAACTATAATATACAATATACATGTTGTGTTAAAATTAATTTATTACCCGTACTGAGAAGCAAAATGATGATAATATGTTTCATAGTTAAGTTAATAATAATAAAATCGAGGCTCTACTGTACGTTATACGTAAGAAGTATGGCTTCATTTTGCCGAACAATACCCGCTCTCTTTATATTTAATTCTGTTTATTTCATCTTGAATGGCAGACTTTTGGTCCGTTTAAAATAAATAACTTCAACTCCATATTAGGTGATTAGAAGACTTTCGTTTTTGTATGCTTCTAAAATATTTTAGTTAGTCTCCTCAGCAATCCCTAGAATTAGTGGTGGGTTTAGGCACTTGATACTGACTGCTTTTGAGGCCCTATAAAAAAAAGAAAAAATCTCAACTATCAACGTACCCTAAAAAAATAGCAATGTATCTCGTCCCTATTCAATAGTTAGGTATTATTGAAGATTACAGTGATTAGTAATTTATTTTTTGTGTACAAATACGTATCTCTTTGAGTGGTTATGTTATCGGTCTTATTAATTTCAGGGATTTTCTTTTCTTTTGGTAATATGTTTAGATTCTGTTACAATTTAAAAATAATTGCATGACTGTTACGAGGCCCCCTTTTAAAATTTCTTACAAATTGATTGCGTCATCTGCGTCAAAGAAAATCGCCGCTTCCCGCAATTCCACAATCCGTATATCGGAACATATTGAAAGACTCACAGCGACATTTACTTTTTCGGACCACCGTGTAGACTCTGTAGACGATCCTCGTCACGGTCGTTTCCTCGTGGATGAGAATGGTGAGTATCCTGGACTTGGTTTTGATCGACTAAAACTCTCCACCCGTCATGGAATAAGAATTATTTATTTATAGTAAACTAAAATATCAAAAATATTAAAATGCATATTGAGCACATAACAAATTATTAATTCAAGATGTTCACAACATGACATTTAGAATAAAAGGTACATGTAAATCAAATTAGTAGAGAGAAAAACGAACCAAACAATAATTTTATAGCAAATTAAAATAAAATAAAAAAAAACAACAATAATTATTCAAGAAAAATAAAAATTAAACAATAATATACTGTTATATAGTATTTATTCACCTAATTAATTAATTAATGATTATAATTGGCTCTCGTGGTGTAGTGCGCAAGGAACTGGCCTTCCACCATGGAGTTCTGGATTCGATGCCCAGTGAGGTCAAAATATATTTACATAATCTAATATGTAAATTCCTCAAGTCTGGGAGTTTTACTACTATTATTGGGTTTCACGGCCTGTCGTGGTGCTTAATAAAGAAACAGATAAAAAAAATATTAGAAAGATACTGCAAATTAATATAGTTTGAGAGCGGAATGCAGAAACATTTGTCATAACTAAAATTTCTTTAGCAGAAAACACTATGCAGAAACATTGTCCTTGGTTAAGATCATTTCTATTGAAAATAATACCATATTTAAAAATTCTCTTTCCTATAGTTTAGGTAAATTATTTTATAATTATTAAACGATGACAAAAATATGACAACTACATTTTATAAATGCAATAACTATAAATACATATTAATATTTAATTATAATACTCTTATGTTTCCGTTATAAGTCATTATACGTGATTCCACAGCCACTGCAAGATATTTTTTTAACATGGTAACACTAGCGTCAAGTGTCATTCTAACATCTGGCATCTTGTATTTCTGCGGGCTGGCGTATAAAAGTAAAATAATATTCTACAAGTACATGCCAAACGAATAAACACTATCAGTATTCATATTGAGATACATTGTTAAATGAATTTGAGTGTATGGACTGTTTTATAGACATGCGAATTTATTTTGACAGCAGCTGTCAGTGGTAAATGGTAATACAGAAGGGGGCGTGTTCATAACAAAAGTAGTCTATAGTTAAGTCATGCTTTTCGGCAACTTATCCTTAGGATCGAAATCTTGGATTCTGCATAGGGCTCTTAGTTTTTAAAAATCGTGAAAATGTGCTTTAATTAATATTGTTGGTAGGCCAAGGTACTTGGATATTATATTAAATGGTCGTAATCAAAAACTAATTTTCAAAGTTAATCGTAAACAATCGCTTAGTAACGAGTATTCGCCACTAGTATGCATATTATTATTTACGGTAAATGTATCCAAATTATCTTATGCATATACGGAAAGGAGGTACGGGTCACACTTGGTTGTCAAGATAAGTAAGTTATCCTAACGTCTTTCGACTAATCTCCCGGGTATACCTAGAAGTTACGTGACTTTTGATTACTTACCCTGTTATGAGGTTTATTTAGAAAAACTTTAGTATACCCTTACCACTCTTAAAATTTTTATAAAATATATTTAGAATATTATAGTATGTAGCTCAGTTTTATCAAGTTTTAATAGGAGACCGAGCGCATTACGTTCGGTACCACGATGAATAACCGAAAATGTAACTTTTTTTTTACTAATTTTATGTTATCTTCACTTCGGTTATATTATCATCATTATAATCAGTTCGGGCTTACTGAATGAAGACATTCACATAATTTCGGTTGTTAACTAGATACCGGACGAGGCTGTGACACACTACTGTTCATTCGGTGGTCAGTGGAGTTTGATATTTCTAGATTTCTAGATCTAGATCTCTCCTTTTCGTTCATCGGAACTAGATAATTCTCGAATTCAAGAATATTCTTTTCGGCGAAAATTTGTTGCCCGCCAAATCTGTTAGAGATAAAAATTTGAGACGTTCATTTTAGCTTTTATTACTACAATTGTTTTTTTGAAAATTCCGATCTGGTATAAAATCATGAGCTTTTTTTCCGTTCCATTTTTAAAGAGTTTCCGTTTCATATTATCAAAGTCGGTCGGTGACTTTCTTGTACCGTTTCAAATACCGTTTGTTTTTTTTTTTTTTTACATATTTTTCCTTTGTAGAATTTCTCATTGATAATCAGCATTCACCAAACGTATGTTTTTTCCAGATATGTCCTGCAGCCTTCAGATGAAACAATTAAGACCAACATATTGGATACGACAGTTCCTGATCGGCCACGGTGACTTGCTGCACGGTTTTCGTTTAATAGGAAATGGGTCGGAATGTACATGCGGGCACGACCATCTAGATGCTGAACACGTCCTTTGGGACTGCCCGCTGATGGGCTCCGACTTATTTCCAGGGTCTGCTTACACACGGGTCCAATTGGCCACGCCGACTTGATATCAACCAAGGCAGACTTTAATGAATTTGAAAAGTTTGCTGCGTCATATGGAGGACGGAATAATTACGATTCCTACTTAGATTCATCACTTTCAACTCCTGAATCCCCTGATTTGGCAGAGTTTCCGTAAGCGAGTACAGAGGACGCTTTATGTAATCAAAGATAAATGATGACAGAGCAAGTGATTCAATTTTTTTTTTTAATTGTATAAACTCTTAGCACCAAGGTGCATGGTTGCTACATTAGTTACATGCAGCTTCGTTTCGGGACAAAGAAGTATGGTACTATTTTTTTTCATTCTGACACGTTTACAGCATCATGGAAGACGGCTGTTCACAAATTGTAGCTGCATATACATGACGGGTGTAGATGGGGTAACTCAAATCACTGATGGTTCTTAAGAAATGAGAATTCTCGAAATAAAAAAAAATGTCGAGATTAGAGAATTATCGTGGTGAGATTTTTTAATCACAAACTTTAGTGGTTAGTCTTAAAAAAGAAACCGTAACAAATAAGCAATTAAAATTGAAAATACTGCAAACTTTATTTTAAAGAGTATCCATAAAGTAGCTTCATAACATCTATGTTAGGTTCCACTATAAAATAACCGTAAGAAGACTTAAATATAGTAGATACCGTAGAATCGCAAGGAAGTTTGAGTTTTCATTTCTTTTGAAGTCTCGAGGCAACTTTATGAAACGAACTGCGTTGTACAAACACTGTGCTGCGGATCCAATTTTTGATTTGTTTGGTTTTATAACAGACTTGAATATTACAGTTCTATTTGCTATAAACTTATGTATACCTACTTTATCATCTTCTATGGTTTTTATATTATATTATTAAATATTTGCTTGAACTTATTGTAAATTTGAGAAAATAAATATTGTTATAAATTTGATATTATTTTCTACTGAAATTTTTCGAGACACAATAATAATGATATCGGCAAAGTATCTACCAAAATAAAGTAAGTATCAATATCTGATATCGGTGAAGATATTATCATATCGAAAAATTTATCTATACATGAAATCGGTTTTCTATTGAAAGAAAGTAACGATACTGATATCGAAACAATATTAAAATATCGGTTTAAAAATATCTCATTGTTTTTTTGAAGTCCTGGCTGAATGTGTGTCGTAGCAGGAGATACTGAAAGACGAAATCCGGGTTGCTAAAACGATTCAAACGCTAAACAACCAAAATCAAATAAAACAGTATAAAGGTGAATTTTTGGTACTGTTCGGTTAAAGCGGATACAGCGGAAAAGGCATTTTGAAAATAGCCGATAAACTGGATTATTTGTTAGTTTCGGTTAGTTTAGGTTAGGTTAGGTAGGGTTAGGTTAGGTTAGGTTTGGTTAGGTTAACCTAACAAATAATCCAGTTTATCGGCTATTTTCAAAATGCGTTTTCCGCTGTATCCGCTTTAACCGAACAGTACCGAATTTTTCATAATATATTTATACGTCAAACAATTATAGACATGTTACTCTTAATATTGTATTACATTCCATGAACTCTAGTGTATAAAAAAATATTTTCGTTACCTACAATTAATCCAATTTTATCTAAAATCCATCAACTAATAATAACAAAAATATCTATATTGTTTCTTAGAATAGTAATAATATGTAATTTGAGAACATTACCTAATTTAAAGAATGTTATATAGATATGTAGAATTTGTAATTGAAACCAAATTTACAAGCTGAAGCAACCTCAGATGTATGGGAAGATATTATGTAAAAAGGTTTTACATACAAATAAATACAAGAATATGAATAAGTACCTACCATTATGTTTTAATTTGTTTACAATATTCACATTGAAAACTATTCAACCATTGAGGCTAGTAGGTCGAAAGTAATATTGAACCTTCCTAGCTTCGGTAGACTTCTTGCCCTGGTCGAAAGGTAGCTGATTAAATTTGCGCTCCGATTGGAGTAACGTTGTCTTTGGAGCAGATTGCGAGCGAGACGAAGAGAGGCGAAGCAGAAATATGTTTGCAGAGCATACTAGTTCTGCTTTGATGAGAAATCATATAAATCACATCTTTTTTTTACATTTTATTGACTCGGCACGTACGGTCTGGTGCACTTTAGATAAAATGCGCCAATTCAGTGGTGAAAAATAATTTTATATTTTGAACATTATATTAACTCATTTTTTTAAATACTACGCAAGTAATAGATTAACTTTGACGTCATTAATAATTGTGTTTTCAAGAGCTTTTGAATTTTCTTTTTGTAATCCATGTTAATTTTATTTAATTATCTTTCTGAGTTTAAAACATATAAAAAATATTAATTCGACTCCCATTACGCTCACAGACTTAGCTTTCATTTAAATAAAACATTTTAGCAAAAGTAAATACCTAGATTAAAACTAAAATTTGAAGAAATCCTGATGTCATCTAAGAAGTAAGTAAAAAAAGAATTTTTTCTCATGATTAGTAATTATATTGGTAGGATACTCGGTGAAACTCATAGTGAAAATTATGATGGACGTCGATTCAAATCGCATTCAATACAATTTTTTCTAATACGTATGTTTCTGAGGCTGTTTTGAATTGTATATATTAATACATAGAATGTTTCATTATTAAATCTTGAAATTACTCATTGAAAAATATAAGTAAAAATAAAAATATATAAATAGAATATACAGTGCATATTTGATCAAATAAGGTAGGTGAATGGTTAATAACTATTCCTTACAAAAATCTTTTAATATAATCCCTACTTTTTGTCCAGTTGCTCCGCATGTATTCGAATAATATGGTAATTTACTTCATTTTATACTATGTCATCGTGTAGTGCATTGATAAGTTATTCACTAAAATTATAAGACAATAGAAATAGCTATCGAATTAAAAGTCTTATTAGTGCAATTTAATATGTTTAAAATTATACTGATTTAAATAGAACTCTACGATGTACATGCGATCTCAATTATTAATATGATCTTATTCGTTGAACATTTTCAATTGTAACTCATACGTGTTTGGAATACGTTTATAGTTAATTTATTATAATATTATGTATTATAAGTAATCGAAAGAACTTTTAGAAGAAAAATTATACATCATCTATAGAATCGATAATAGTGTCAGAACCGAAGCAGCTGTCGACTATAAAACTAATTTGTGGGATACAACATTAATTTATATTCCTACATTTATGCGATGATAATTACCTTTTAATTGTTTGGAAAATGGAGTTTTTGCTTTGTATATTCAAATTTTAAATGACGTCTTCAATTTTCAGCCCCAATTCATCAACAAAACATAAAAACAGATTGCGGAATTTTGATAGGTGTAAATTCTTAGATTCTGGTTACTTAGGTGTGGTACAAGACCCTTGCGACGCCTATGTCTCTTCTCGTTTCTCTAATGGTGTTCACAGGGCAATCAAAATGGCGTTGTGCATACAATTTTAAAATTACCTAATTATTTATTTTGTATAAGTATACTTTTAATAACTTGTGTGATGAATAAATAATATTTTTCTTTTATCTGTACCAAGTACATAATCGGACATCGGTGATGATTTTACCACGTTTTTATTAGCTCGTATTCTTGTTTGTCCAGTACAATTTTTTTATTGTTTGTCCAAGATTTGTATTGGATGATTGAAGATTTTTAACTAACTTCCCGACTAGCTAGACATTTGATATCAGAACACGATGATGCATTCTTTTAATACTTTTAGCCATTTTTAAACAGAATTGAATTCATTTTCAGTTAATTATGTTTTGTATGGAAATTTATTTTTGTTGGTTGCAATGAGGGTAACCTACTAACTAAATTATTAATATATACGTGCGTTACTATGGAAATCAAAATGAAAATATGTCAAAATGACATTTCAGTATTCTATATTTGTTTGTTTGTTTGTTTTTTATTTACTTTATATCAAGTACAAGTTTCAGCATATTGAGCATAATAATTCAACAGAAAATTTGAAAACGTGGTATATAAAAAGTTCTTTTTATCTTGTAATTATTATTATCTTTTTCCTGTATGATGCTGTTAAAGTTTCTGAGTTTAAACTCAGTTTCTAGAGATGGGTCGCTATTTTTCTGACAAAGTGTCACGTAGGGGAAATCTTCCGTTCAAAAGTTGATATCACTCCGGACGACACACGATGTGGTCTTTCTGGTTTTACGTTTTTTATTATTTATGAGGCATTTTCACCCTCGATATCGTTCATAATGTTGTCTTTATAGCTGGTACGTTGTATGCGTGTCTGTACGTGTTATGTATCTGAGTGTCAACGTCTGCATACTATATAATAGGTACATAGTATCTTACCATTCTCGTTTGATTCCCAATATTAGATCGTGTGTACATAGAATTTTACTGTGTCGTATAAGACTGAAGTAGCCTTCTCAACTAAAAAAAATACTTATATTTTATGGTAGGTATATAGAGTACTTACAACCTAAACATATAATAATATTTATTAAATATTTGAATATCGGAATGGAATGTATTATCTGTTTCCGTTTACTTTTGTCATATAAATAAAACTTTCGCATAGTCACATTTTAGTATTTTTATTTTGAAGATCTAATAAAGATATTCTTCAAGCATTCGTCGATTTTTTTAGGTACATAATTGATTCATAAAAATGTGTACAAAAGAAGACCAATGTAAAAAACACGGAGGGATGTGTTTTAAAATATTTTATTGGTACAATTATATAAAATGCTGTAGGTATCTCTAGCAATCATACCACTCAGCATTACACGGGTGACGCATTTCGATATTCACGTTTTGTTGTCAAAACAAAACCAGACTAGCGGAAGCGATTGTCACCATTTCCTCAATCATAACCTAGATCAACAGTGTCTATTATGATTCATCAAGATGCATGAAGGCTTCATTCATATTATTTTAAATATGTACGCAATTGTAGCCAAAAAGCCAAGGACTTCATTATATTTTCAAATAAAACATATTGAAATCTACAGAAAGACTTTAACTTAAAATATGCTGAATCATCTTTTTTCTTGTTAATACAAATAGCTTAAAAATGGATAAAAGTTATTTTTGGTAAGCAGTATTTTCAAACTATAATAATATGATACCAGGAAATTTCCAATTTTATCTCCATTTTAACAAAAATGTGAGTCAATATTAATTTACTTAGATTTTTTCTCATTTTATGTTATTTTTAGATACATTCATATTTCATACTGTTGAGCCTAAGATGGTGTCATAATTATTATACCATATAATATTATCTGTGCATTAATAACAAAGAAAAATATTTCTATTTAAACTAGATTGCTCACAAAGCTCTCGAAGTTTATAATGCTTTGGGAATACCGTGTGCAATGGGGTTTAAAGGGGAAGTCCCAAATATCAACGGTCTGCAAATTTATTTGCAAGTAAGTGCTTCTATCGCCTTTTAGCATACAACAAGGAGAGAATCGAATTCCAAACATTCGAGTTGCGGTGGGAATCGATCTTCTGCGAGGAACTATTTTGTAGGCATCTTGTAAATAATGTTGGAATTCACTCAAGTACTAGGACACCGTAGCTCCACTTTGTGACTTTTGGAAGGCTTGCTATGATAAACTCCACCAAAACTGCAGAGTCAAAATTATATTTTAATTTTGCTAAGCTATATGTTATATACTAGTATATATTATTTTGTAGATTTTTTTGTAGCAGATGTATTGATTTATACTTATTGTGTTAACACGTCCACAATTTAATATTTATGCAATGAATAAAATAATACACTATAAAATTTATTCGCATAATTATAAATTCACGCATAAATCATACATCGCATTGTATAAAAAATAACAGAGAACTTCAAGAATAAGCATTAGGTATAATTAATTTAAATTGCATAGATCGGTTCTTAGGTTTTATGCATCACACATAATAATATTATAGCGCTGACCTCATCAGGCGGCGGGGGAAGCCGCGTCGCGGAGAGGATGCTTCAATTTGTGCGTAAACAACCAAACTATGTAGGTGTTATAGTAATACTCATGAACTCAATTACTTATAATTTTTGAACTTTTTTAATACAATTTTTATTACTATTTTTCATTTTTTTCCTGTTTCAAACTACCTGAAAAACTGCTCGGCACCTCAGACAGTCAAAAAATAATATTTGGGAAATTTTGGCACGCGTAGGTAAAACGGTTCGCCAACCCTGTTATATATAATTATATATACCTTTAAAATTCAGCATACCGGTTTTTGAAAATATACAACTTAGTAGTTATAATATTATTTATTGTCACTATTGAATGTATATCGCAAATAGTTGGTCTTGTTCACTTGTAAAATCATCATATATTATCATTTAGTTGTGGATTTAATTATCTAATATTAAATTATCAATAATGATAATGGATAAGTTATAATTGCGAATTTTCATGTATGTTTTTTAGGGAACAATAAAAATATATTTAATACAAATTCCTATTAGCCCTGTACTATGTGAAAATTAAAACAATGTCACTAGCTGGTCTTGTCATATAAACTAACTGTTTAGTATTAAATTCTAATGGATTCAAGCTCTGTACTATTCCATTTAAGTCGTTTTTTGCGACCCGGGTTTCGCCTTTCGGCATCTTCAGGCGTCGTGTACACTCACCAAAGGCAAACACACACTGACAACGAACACCCTTAACTCTACCTTATATAGTAAAACAATACAATAAAGTAGGTAAAAACTCCATTACCTACCTATTTAGTCAGAAATTACAACAAAAAGTACAATAAACAAATTATGAATAGCTGAAGTGTCAGTAAAAAACCCAATTAGTAAAAACCCTATCTTATTAATAACAATACACTGGACAGCATATTATTATAATAAATCGTCAAACCTAATAAGAGGTCAAAATTCTTTATAACAATAAAAAATACTACACTCAAGAGGTGTAAATCGTCAATTCTAAGAAAAATAATTAATCGAGTTAACTAATGAGATGTCTATAATAATACTACCTTCAAGGTACCTACTTTTATTTTTATAACATTATTTTTTAACAAAAACAAAATTATACATATAAAATCGCTTAATATAATATAATATATAACTCACCTAATATAATATATATATATATATATATATTATACAATTATGCATACCTAAATCCTCATCCCTAGACTCTCATACAAATATATATAATCTCATACAAACATATATAAATTGTGTGTCAATACAATTGACCATAATATAGTCTCATATGTAAAACATCATATTATAGGATATAACAAAGGGCTACTAGGAAAGCTGAGTTGATCGTTCAATATAGGTAAGCTCTGCAACTGTGCTCTATTTATTTCTAATATTTCTTGGTAGAATAATTTATAATCACCCGTATGACTGTGAAGTAGTTTTGCACCCTTTTCAATGTCAAACGTGTGTTTTTCATTTAATAAGTGGTTAGCAAACGTTGAAGTATCCTTCTCCAATCTTTGGGCTGCTAAATGTTCTGAAATTCTAATATTTAGGCTCCTCGTAGTTTTCCCAATGTAAAATTTAGGACAGTTGTTACAGTCTAATTTGTAAATACCGGATTTATTTTTGTTATAAAAATAAAAGTAGGTACCTTGTAAGTATTATTATTATAGACATCTCATTAGTTAACTCGATTAATTATTTTTCTTAGAATTGACGATTTACACCTCTTGAGTGTAGTATTTTTTATTGTTATAAAAAATTTTGACCTCTTATTAGGTTTGACGATTTATTATAATAATATGCTGTCCAGTGTATTGTTATTAATAAGATAGGGTTTTTACTAATTGGGTTTTTTACTGACACTTCAGCTATTCATAATTTGTTTATTGTACTTTTTGTTGTAATTTCTGACTAAATAGGTAGGTAATGGAGTTTTTACCTACTTTATTGTATTGTTTTACTATATAAGGTAGAGTTAAGGGTGTTCGTTGTCAGTGTGTGTTTGCCTTTGGTGAGTGTACACGACGCCTGAAGATGCCGAAAGGCGAAACCCGGGTCGCAAAAAACGACTTAAATGGAATAGTACAGAGCTTGAATCCATTAGAATTTAAATTCAAATTCCATCAAGTACCTTCGGTCGAAAGTATTAATGTTTAGTATTAATTATTATGTTTTTGTAATGTACGGTAGTAAAATATTAACTGGTATGCAAGCTAAGGTAGTAGAATAATTAATTATTTTTAACACTAATTTTATTCCATCCTTCAAAACTTTATGTAGAAATTTATATTATTTTATTATTTCTCATCTTCTTGCGCAGGTTAATCTAATAAGTGTTTTATATCTAGGACTTAAAAAGTAAAAAAAAAGCTTTGAATAAAATCTTAACTTAAAGAAACATTATTTATCAAAGTTAAATTGCCTTTGTAGTGAAACAAGTGTTGTTTGGAACTACAAGGTAGGAAGTTTCGGTTCTTCTAAAACTAGAAGTAGTAAAATGGAGGTATAGGTATCTATTAAAGTTCGTATAGCAACTTTATAGCAAACATAGCGGATACTAGACGTATCCCTTTTTGAGAGGATGGTTTTAAAATATTATACTTTTTTTACCAATTAATTGTAAATTTCATGGTGTATTATATAATAATAGTTTCCACAATGAATGTATAACGCAAACTAGTAAACTATTTTTTTTAGTTAGTTGCTGCAAAGTTTCTCCAAAACCCAGTGATTTGCATGAAAATACTTTTTTGAACGAGTTATAAAATTCATAACGTACATTTTTTTTAAATACACGCTTTTTGTATTTGAAAGTCAATAGCTATTAATATAAAAAAGTCGATTCGAAAACTTTTTTTTTAAATATCCACTATAGAAAAAAAAATTAAATACATAACAAAAATTAAATACATACCTATATTTTTTATAAATCAGCTTTCCATAATGTTTGAGACTTTCGCGATTATTTTTTATTTCCTGATAATGGCCTTTGCAACGAGCCCGAAACGTCGAGAAAAGAAGAAAGAAGTAGGTACACGCGATGGAAACTCAAGCATCAGCTTTACACGCGGACACGAAAATACTATTTTCAATATCCAACAAAAAAAAAAGCAAACGCTATGATTAATTTTATATTTGTTATATTTTCCAAATATTGATGGCTATATAATATAATCATTGGCGACCTGAGCGTCGGCTTATAATGTTGTGGGTGTCAGGCTCGAATCCTGGGTCTGGCAAATACACATATTGTTTTTCAATATGTGTTTGAGTCAGAGTATGGACCTAATAGATTGACCGAGTGGGTTACATTTATTTCTCTTAAAAACAAAAATCTGATAAAACAAACCTCCACCCAGTGGAGGTCCATTATAATCTTATTAGGATCGGACATACTCAAAAATAATACATATTATATACATTGTATACACGTGTATTTATTTATATCTAACATATTTTAACAGTAAATATTTTTATAGCTATTTGGTTTGAAAACGATCTTTTAAAATTATAAATATACTTAGGTACTCGCATTTATTTCGAAATATTTGAAATTATTTTTGCCATAAAAAGTATGATTTAAACAAATTAATAATAATATATGTACATAATCACTTGAATTTTTAATACTTTATTATTTTATTGTAATGTTGAAAAACAGCAATGTATTAAGTATATTTAATTCAGTAATATGAATCAAATTCATTAATCATTGAAATAATAAGTAAGTACATCAAATTTATAATTTTAGCAATGGTTGCAAGTCTTAACAAGCGTAGTCATTATTTAAAAAAAACTTGTAAACAAAATATTTATCTCTCGGCCGGCAGCGCCCTTATCTTTATCTCAATATTTCCCTCGCTAAACTTTTGGAAAGGTGTTTCATTTTAAGGTTTTAGAGGGCTTCTGAGTTCCTTCGCGAATGATTAATGGTACGCTTTAGACTTGGGCATTTCATTATTCCTATCGACTCTTAACAAAATAAAAACTCTAAAGGTTGTTTCAGGATAAACCACACTAGGTGAAGAGTCTTTGAAAAAGTAAACGAAATTCCTTTGAGAACATTTCCCGCTTAAATTTTAAAGCTCTCCGCCTTTTTGAATTAAACGTAATTTACGCGAAAAAATATAAAAGCAATATTAATGATACCGAGTGATTTTATTTTATACTAAGGCTGTTCATTTTATAATAGGAATCATTATAAATATAAGGCTTCAACTAATACCAGCTATGTCAAAGGTTTTAACTTTTATATAAAATACGTTTATTACAAAGGCTGTTGTTTAAGCGCGATATAACTATAGATTATTAAAATAATAGCACAATAAATTAAATTTAAATATCTTATGGCAATAATATTTGTCAATGACTTATGGCAGGGTCGGCGAACCTTTTTACGTACGCGTGCCAAAATTTCCTAAATATTATTTTTCAACTGTCTGTCGTGCCGAGTATGAGAAAAAATAGTTTTTAAAAACTCTATTAAAAAAACATGATGTTCTTGATACCACTCATGGAACATAGCACACATATAGTTTAATCATTTTTTTCAATTACGCCATACATTTCGGTCCACCAATTTTGAAACTGTCTGCATGAATTACTACTATTAGCTTCACCAAGTTTTTGTTTATTATTTGGTGCAGTCTTTTTTGTGTGTATGTATTTATTAGTTTGCTTATTTACGCAAAAATCGACATTATAATTGCTCCGTTAAAATCAGGCATTCTCTCGCTATAGTGGTCTCAAGCATTGTAAATCGATCAAAATTATAGGTTCGTAGCGCGACATTCCCCGCCGCCTGATGAGGTTAGTGCGGTAATCTTATAAGTGATGAATGCAGTCTAAGAATCTACCTATACAATTGTGTATTTAAATTATTCTTGAAGGACATTTGCTGTTATTTTTTATACAACGCGATCAGTAATTTATTATTATTACAGGTTTTTTGAAGTTATACTTTTTTTGGCGCATTTGGGAAAATAGATCAGAGTGTATTTTTCGCGTGTGACGCGCCGATATAATGCTTTTGGCGTGTGACCGGCCGCGATATAACACATAATTTTTATAATTTATATTGCATTCGGGTTGCGTAATACTTTGAAATATTTATCGGTGTGTTAGGCGAATTCAAATTTGTTTCTATAAGTCTTTATTTCCTAAGCGGAACCTTTTCTGAGTGTGTAATTTAACAAAATAATTGAAAGAGTAATAGTAAATATTATTAATAATTACGGAATGAAGCAATAAAATAGGTTTAAACCAGCAGCGCTCAAATAAGAGACATTTTTCTTACTTTGTAATTTAACAAGATAATTAAAATATGTAGTAATATTAAATAATATTAATAATTACGGAATGAACCAATAAAATAAATTTTAACCAGCGGCGCTCCAATAAGCGGCCTTTTTTCTAAATGTGTAATTTGACAAGATAATTAAAATAGTAATATTAAATAATATTAATAATTGCGGAATGAAGCAATAAAGTAATTTTAAACCAGCGGAGTGCCGCTTATTGGAGCTCCGCTGGTTCGCTGCCTTATTCTGAGGTGTAATTTAATAAGATAATTAAAATAATAATTGTAAATAATATTAATAAATACGGAATGAAGCAACAAGATATTTTTAAACCAGTGGCACTCTACCAATAAGAAAAACAAATAATTTGGAATGTTAGATGATCCAAAGAAACACTTTTATTTATTTTGTGAACCTGATTCTAAATCACCACACCAGAGATAGTCGAAGAATCTAGGTTATCACAAGTTTTGTTTTTCTTTTGTTACGTCAAAGAAGTATAACTTCTAACGTGCACACACCGATTTTTTTTCTCTTCAAACGCGTACCATGTAAAATCATCTCGCGTGCTACCAGTTGCACGCGTGCCATAGGTTCGCCATACTGAGGGTATATAGACACAGTGACTGTTCTTGATGAAGCACATTGTGAACGTCCAATTTTGGGTCATTTTTTTGAGCACTGCTGGACGTGTAATATTATGTCTTACACCACGCAAAATGTTGGCTTCCAAGGAGTCAATTTTCTTCTTGCTTGTTTATCAGCATATACCAGTGACCCACAATAAATAATCCGAAGGTGTCAGTATACTATACTTTTTTTCGTTGTAAAATTATATTAATCGCCATTGTATAGACCAGTGTTTTCCAACCAGTGGATCAATATTTTCAAAAATATAATAAGTAAAAATGTGTTTTTATTTCATCCAAAACTTTTAAATTTAATAATTTGAAGTTTAAGTCTTATTAGTTCAATAGTGTTTTGCTTACACAAAGGAGGATGAAACCCTTGGAATAGAGTAGGGCGCACTATTATTAGCTGCACATCAATATTAAACTTCCCTCTTCTCAGTATCGATATTACTTAACACGAAGACTTACTAACTGGAAAATTATTATAAAGGTAGTGTACTGTATTATATATTTCCCGGCGACCCTTATGGTTCAGTGCGTAAGGCACTGAGCTCTCACCCTGGTGCTCCGGGTTCGATACCTGATGAGGTCACAATATATTTATATATATAATAATTAATAATAATATAATAATATAGGCGGCTCTCGTGGTGCAGTGGGTAAGGTGCTGGCCTTCCACCCGAGAGTTCTGGGTTCGATTCCCGGTCATGAGAAAAACATTTATGTGTTTTTCTCAAAGCCTGTGTGTTTTAGTGATTTTTTCACGTCTACTACTGCATTACTATTTCACTAAACTACTGTCATTGGGCTTCATGGCCTGTTGTAGTGTTAAAAATAATATATATAAATATATGCGGAGAAAATTTTCGAATGTTAAAGGGCACACATTAAAAACGTTTCGTTGACCAATTTTGAACATGTTTGTATCCAACTACCTATCAACAGTAAAGTTATCGATATAAGTACTACAATGAGAAGCGCTTCATTGAGTATTAAAAAAAGCCAATAGTTGAAATTTGTCTTAATTAAGTAAGACTTCTTTAGCATAGTGGAAACGAGGCGTGCAGAACAAATTTGTTATTAAAATTCAACATGCGTTCATTTAATGATATGTTTATTGTTCTATTAGTAATAATAATAATAATATATTCACAGTCATGTTTTATTTTTCAAGTAAATGGGTAACGTTTTTTAGTCATCTTTACATGATTACTACAGAAGAAATCAACAAGAGAATCATGTCTGTGAATAAATGCTACTTTGGCCTGTTAAGACATTTTAAGTCTCACTTACTATCTCGCCGAACTAAAAGCACTATTTACAAGACACTTGTAAAGCCAGTGCTCACCTACGCATCGGAAATCTGGACATTAACTCTGCGAAATGAACGAGCCCTGAACATCTTTGCAAGAAAAATTCTCCGCCGTATATATGGACCGATCAGGGATGGCACCAATTGGAGGAGAAGATATAATGCTGAGCTCTACGGGCAGCGCAGTTCAATCAACTAAGATTGGGAGACTGCGATGGCTAGGTCATGTGCACCGTATGAATGACAATGAACCGGCAAATAGAGTGATGTCCAGCAATCCAATAGGACGTAGAAGAAGAGGCAGGCCAAAGATTCGCTGGTTGGATGGAGCTGCCAGTTACTGCCGTATTCTGGGGGTACCAAATTGTAAAGCGGCCATACTGAATAGGGAAAGGTGGAGGGAGCTGTTGGAGGAGGCCAGGACCCACACCGGGTTGTCGCGCCCCTGATGATGATGATGAGTTTACATGATTTAAGAATTAATTCCCCTGACGCCATCACAAAACAAATTGACGTGCTCACAGCTTGACTTTCGCTCTCCGATTGGCAGCGAGTCCGAAATTTCGTCGCACCTATAGTTGAAAATTATTTACCGTTTCACTAAAGTATGCTCTTAAACAGATGACTGTACAACTATTTTCGTTAGGTAACAATAATAATTTATTACAAATCAAAAGTAAAACATAGCCTATTTAATGGTTTAACTGAAACGTGATATTGGCTTTTGTGATGAAACATAATAATAATTATTGTCTCCAATCATTATTTATAAACCGATAGTAAATAAATTGACATGGGATATAAGACATATATTATCTTAAACTGTAAAAATATGTATTTTTGTTTAAGTATCAAAATATCGTAAATTTACAACATACCACTGTTTGAATTATTTACCAACTCAACATTCACAAAATTTATTTGTATATAATTTTAGTAGTTTCACTCATAAATAATACTTACATAAATATAGCCTAAAATCTTGATACACAATCTTTACAATGAAAAATAACTATACACTACAATATAAATAAAGTTTTATGAATATAAATTAATAGTGTAATAATAAATTGTGTTGCAACTTCCGTCACACGCCAAATGCGTTACACGCGCCTAAAGAAGTATAACTTCAAAAAATAGTTAATTATAAATAATTTATCCTATGTTGTATTTAAATTAATAATACTAGATAGTTACAATGTAAATAAATTATGTTTTAATTTAATTTACGTCGTTTTATTCAGAATTGACAGTCGACACCATCATATAAGTAAATTAGTTAAGTATATAATACAATATTATGCGTGATTACTTTTGTAGTTTCTCTGGGCAGCCAATTGAACATTTTATAAAATTTAAATAAAACTAAAAATGGCACCACGTTAAATTACCATTTAAAATAACTTATCACTTATAGTCGATAGATAGTCGTTGTGTAGTTCACGAAGGTTGATAATATTTTTAATTATTTTCCAACTCTTGTAATCGCATAACATTTAGAGGATTAATTGACATTTTAATAATTTTTAAGTATATTTTTTCTAATACAATTTTTTTTCTCTCAAAATTATTATAAAAACAGAATCATTAAATCCAAGATTGTTAAAATTTCAAAGATCAAAAATCGAAACGGATCTCTGGATCGCAAACAATATTAGGTATGTATATTGCATTCATTTTATAGCTCACTTATCGCATACAGACTCCATCGTCTATTGTGTGCTCGATAAAACTGAAGGTAGATACAGTTTTCTTACGTTAGCCTATTTCCATGGTGTCCAGAGCAGTGGAACCCGTACCCACATTCTTATATTTCAATTATGTAAGTTTTTTGATAACAAAAAACCTTGTAGCTTTCACGTGCAGTAGAAATCTCAACACACCATATTTTTTACATATTATACAAAAATAACAAGAAAATTACCTTCTTTTCTACAAAAAAAAAAAGATTAAGATAAACAATATGAACATAAATTTTGTTTATTCATTCATTTGACAAAAAAATCCTTTCATTTTTTACGAATGTTTTAAAGTAAGTATCGTATCTTCTGTATATTTATGTGAACCGGATACTTGTAAACTCTTGTAGATCGCGACTGTTGGTAATTTTAACGTATGAATGTATTAATTATTTTCTCCTGCACTCCTATAGAATCGTAACCTCTTCGAATATTATGCTGACCTGATATTTCGTGATGAATTGTATTCTCATATTAATTATTACGTTCAGGCAATTCCAAACACTCATATTATATCGTTATGCAATATTATTTTATTGTTTAGATTTTGCAGCTTTTTTCAAGTAAAGAACGTTAACTATCTTCTAGTTTAAAAGAAATATAATGTTTACTCCTAAATGGAGTACAGGAATGGCAGTTATATTACAAGTTTTTTATGAGGAATAGCTATTGAACATTCCCTTAACCTACTGGATGCTGCAATGAATCAAATATTCATTGAAATCCTATCGCGAGCTGCATAACCGCTGCGACCCATGACTTCATATACTGCTAGTCACCTAATTAATCCACACTAAAACATAATAAGGTATTTACGCATAATCGAGTACATACCTATATATTATTCTTCATTTTGAACCAATATAAGGTGAACAGTATTTCGAAAATTTTTCCCTGCCCAAGTTACATTTTCATACTAACAACGATTTTTATGGGTTTTCGAAGTTATCAGAGCTTAGTTCTAGTTATGATGATTTTTAAAATAATTATAGTAACAAACATACACGTATAAATACTAAGATATATAAATTAATAAATACTTGATAGATGTAAATAGGGATGATTCATCCCCAGTGGGGCGGGGCGTCTCCGTCATACAAAGTCATCATAGTGATCGAATGGAAATATTTTGTGCTCTTGCCTCTTTTAAAAACAGTTACTCCGTGTCGAAACTATTTAATTAAATTTATTTTCGACCATGTCCGATCCTTATCATAGATCATAATATATGTCCTTATAGAGTGGACGTTTGTATTGACATATTTTGTAAGAAAGAGAAAGAAAAACAATATGTGTACTTGCCAGACCCAATATTCGAACCTGGGACCCACGACGCTATAGGCCGACGCTTAAGTCGCGCGGTTATTTTGGTCGTAATGGGTGCTAGTAATAACTAATTTAATTTAGATACTGTATAAATTGTAAAAAAGACGCACCTTCAAATTTCTTTGAACTGACCGGGTGACAAATGTTGAAGTTCTCAATCGAATTGGGAAGAACCGAGAAGTTCTACGTAGTATCAAAACCAGGAAACTACAGTACCTACCTCGGCCACATTATGAGAGGACAGTAGTACAGTATTCCCCAACTTGTCATTCAAGGAAATATCAATGGTAAGCGTAGCAGAGGACGGCGCCGCATTTCGTGGCTTAAGAACCTCCGTGATTGGTACGAGTGCAGCTCCACTGAACTGTTTCTGGAAGCAGACGACAAATCTAAGATCGCCTCGATGGTGGCCGACCTCCGCTAGAGGATGGCACAATAAGAAGAAGATAAATTGTTCCTTTTTAAAATACTTACTATTATAATAGTTACTTTTCGTATATTATTAGAATTAATGCTGTATCTATATACAATAGTATTATTATTATATGTATATATGTTATAAAAAAATATTAAAGAAAAATATTATATATAATATAGATACATATCGTGTATTATTTGAACAGAATAGTATATTGTTATCAGAAAGCTCGGTGTTTGATCGAAAAATCAATCAACTGGTCCATGCAAAACTTTGTAGAAACACCACTGCTCCCACTTTGACAGTATCAATTACTTTCGAGGTGGTTTCTTCCGCCAATGTTCTCACTTCATCGCGCTCTCTGCAAACAACAATGTGCCCAAGTGCCGCCTTATATCCGCCAACTAACCTCGTATCTATTGAACGCCCACATTCAATATTGGCAATTGGCTACTGTTTGCATAATGAATTTCAATCATTTACAAATACCTGCGAATTTTCGTGCAAAAATATTATAATATTGGTAGGTATATAAAATAAGAATTTTGTTTTATATACCTACTTAAAACATTTTTTTATATTCGTATTATGTGAAAGCTCTTATTGAGCTTTGTTCTCTATCAAAGCATTCTTCAGTCATATAAGTTAGTTGCAAAGCGCTTGAAACTTTCATCTGAGTATCATTATTTTAACAAAATAATTTACGTGCTGACGATTAAATAAGTACAAGTGACATATTATAATATAATCGTAAAACAGGATTCAAATATTTAACTGACTGATTTCTATGAAAAGATTTAAGAATTTTATTTCCTCCATTAGAGTATAATATTATTACGACAGGCCTGGGCAAATTTTTTGAATGCAGGGCTATATTAGGAATACAAAATGAATTGCGGGCCGCAAGTAAATTACTATTTTTAGACATGCATTATTATTATTATCATGAAAAGGGGATTACAACATAAAAAAATAAAAATGATTCTCTAATAGCCAATAATTTAACGAGAAGAATGAAACTGTTCAACACTTTTTTAATTTTAGATGTTAGTTTTATAGTTGAGATTCTTAAAACCGCTTGTAAAAAAAGAGTTTTTATTGATATTCATATAATTATTGATGTTCACGTATTATGTAGGTTGATCCAAAAATAAACAACATTATTCGAGGAAATCTTTACCTAATATGTTGGAATTTGTCTGAATTAACACAATCACTGCTGACCTTTTAATTACCACATTTAAATAACATGTTAATTATGTTATCTAATGGCCAACTACTCCAAGCGCGCCAAAATTGTACTAATAATATTTTAATTAATCATGTGCTTAAATTATATTATATATACAAAATTATACTCATAATATTTTAATTGATTAATAATGTCAAGAAATAACCAAAGCACTCGAACACTGTACTTTCGATAAATTTTGTAAATTTTGATATCCATTAAAAACCCACTTAGGGTTTTCAAAGTATTAATAATATTACAATTAATAATAAGTATACAAAGTCATAATATTGTTTGAACGAATAAGAAAATGTATTCTGTCTCTATCTATGCGTATGGTATTTAAGCAAAGACGAACGGCCTATCTGAATAGTCTTGATAATGGTGTTACAACCGAAATAGCTATCGACAAACCTTCTAAAAAATCTGTAGAATTTAATATTAATTATATTTTCATTTCTTTTAAAATGGAATTCTATCAAGTAAATGCTAACTCAATTAATACAATATTATATTTACTGACTGATTGAGTTAATGGCTGGTAATAATAGACGTAATTTTATATGAAAAAGTGATTAAGGGTACGTTTTTAGTTATATTATTTTCCTTTTAAACATGTCCGATCCTAATAGGATCAGAATATATGGGCCCCTACAAAGTGAAGGTTTGTATTAGCAGATTTTGTTTTTACGAGAAATGGATGTTAGCTATTTGCTCAACCTATTAGGTCCATACTATCACTCATACACAAATTGAAAAACAATATGTGTACTTGCCAGACCCATGATTCGAACCTGGGACCCACGACGCTATAGGCCGACGCATAAGCCGCGCGGCCATCGTGGGAAAAATATATATCACTAAAAGATAATAAGTGGGATCTTAATTACGTTTCAAAGGTCTCGGCATTTGACCTTTGAGCGTCGATGTCTCCAGTGAATCTTATGGGTAGGTACACTGGTACGACCGCGTTATAAACACTTGATTTGGTTATGAAGTAGATACGGAAATAACTTCTGTATCTATATCAAAGCCACTTATACTTTTATTATAATATATATAGAATGAATACCTAGCAAAGCAACATGGAAGCTTTAATACTATATCGTTCCGGAAATTCTTTTTCGCGTCTCCGAAGGAGCAACAACAATTCAAATGCAAAACAGCAAAAGTTCTATTCATCCTCGATACTCTTCTACCGCCAGATATTATTTAATATAAGCAGAAAAAAGAAAATAGAAAATGTTTCACCGAAAGACACCGGTCATTCAAATATCTACATATCTGTGGAAAATCTTGCCATGCTACGTACACACTGAAAACGTAAATATGTCGCAAAATACACGCGAAACTAACTAATTATGAAGTGTACGCATAGTTAGCAATTTAAAAAAATGATAATACAGAATGCTGTCAGATTTTTGAATTGACAAACAACAGTAAAAGGAAAGGCGCAATAGATATTGTCAAAATAATAGTTATTTAAAAGAAGCATACACGGTTGACATAGTGACCCTGCATTATTTTTATTTATTATTGTTTTTTTTTCTTTTATAGTGTTAACTGTCAATTCATGGTGGAACTGTATTGTATTATTTGATTATTTTTTTATAATTAAATAAAACACAATTTTTTTAGTACTTATTCCACTTTTTAATTAAATTTTTGTACCGGTTTTGTCCTCTTCAAGAGGACATTATCAACTATCAGTTGATATTGTTCCTAATCTCCTAAACTAATCTCCGTCAACTCCGGAATAAATACTAAAACCGTTTATATTTTATAACTAAAACATAATATAAATGTAAATTTATATTGATAATCGGTGTTAGTGGTTACCGAATGTCTTTGGCCTAATAATTACAACCGTAAGTGTCTATTTGTATAATCTGCATTACGCTGCCCTTGAGTGTGCCACGTGGTAATATTAAACGAAACATTTCTATCATGGTTAGACAAAACCGATAGTGATAGATAGCCATAGGTGACTGCTTAAAGACATAGATATGGTCTCTAATCTACTATCTTCAATACAGGTGGACTATTTGACCCAGAAGAATAGCAATGGCAACAAATGATACGTCTGAATAGCAAACAGATTATATAGGTACCAAAGCGACTAAAATTCATCTAGTAAGTTTTCTTGCCTTCCCAATTGTATATAATATGTAATATGTTTACATATAGTCACTTGGACAGTCATGGTAAGAGATAGAGAATATGCGTAATTGCTAAGAATAAAAAAAAAGACAATCCTCAGTTTTCCTGCGCCAGACTCTCAAATTTTTTGGTCATATAACCTGGAAGAATTGAACGAGAAAGAGTCCCTTCCAGATGGATTGACGAAATTAAGAATATCACGGATTTTTCATTGAAACATCCCTTACGTACCGTAGAATGGCAAGGGAGGTGGAGCCAATCCGTGGCGAAGGCTGATCAACTGCATAATCTTCCATATCATGATCATTACTTATGAGGTCTCAATGAAGAAGAATACGCTATATTCCATTCACATAAATAAAGTGTATCTAATATTACTTATTCTACTGATTAAAATATGCTGTAGAAAAATGGTATCAAAAAATTAGAGTAACACAACGCTGTAAGCACGTAAGGATTGAAAAATAAGAATTATAATGAAAGGTAAAAAAAAACAAATAAAACTGCTGGACATGATATAAAGTAATAAAGACTTTGAATAGGAGGCGAACAGAACACATTTTTCGAAGAACAGATCATCGCTAGTCAAATCTTACCATCCAGCGGTACCCAAGAGATATTAAAAAATGAACAGTTTGTGGATCGTGAACGAAATAAAAAAACAAATAACTGAGTGCCAGAAGAATGGAGATAGTAAGGAAAAGTCTTCATCCAGCAGTGAGTGGTTGAGATGATGATGAAAAATATACACCGACTGCAACTAGTGCTTTATAATTGTTACAATAAGTTAGCCGTCTAAACCGTCAAAACTGTCTATCTCGCTCTAAAAGCAATTTTTGACAGTTTAAAGACGGTTAACTTATTATAACAATTAACTGCCTCAATACATTATTATTATTAAACTGGCGCTAGGGGCCGTTCAGGTCCATGGCCGACTGCACAACGTTTCTCCAGGCATCTCTGTCCAGCGCTCTCTCTTCCCAGTTGACTATCCCCAGCCTTTCCGGATTCCTTTGAATGTTGTCCGCCCATCTCCGTCGAGGGCGGCCAAGAGGTCGAGTGCCAGCTGGTGTGCCTTTGTAAATCCTATAGAGAGTTCTAGATCTTTCAGATCGTACAACGTGGCCCGCCCATCTGAGCCTTCTTGACCTCAAAATATTATTGATTCTAGATTGGTATCGGTCGAAGAGCTCAGCGTTTGTGCGGATGCGCCACCGGTGGTTCTCATTGACGGGTCCAAGTATTCTCCGGAGGATTCTGTTTTCAAACACTTGGAGCGCCTTTTCTTGTTTTTTCGTTAAACCCCACGTTTCACATCCATACATGACGATCGGTTTGATGACTACGTTATACACCCGGAATTTCGTTTTAATGGACAGCATTTTGGACCTGAACAGACGACTCAGCGCGAAGTACGCTGCATTTCCACGTCTCAGTCGGTCAGCGAGCTCTAGGGACATTTCATTTTTAGAGGTAATGTTGGAGCCCAAGTACTTGAAGAGAGAGGTACTCTCGAACGAAGAGTTTTCTCAATACATAAATATGATAAACTACCGTCGATAGCCGCCAATAGCCGCCTTTTGTACAGAATAGACCCACAGGAATCACTACGTGAAATATAGTCTATCTATGTCGACGAATGTGACGTCATTTCGTATAATATCGTTGAAAAGGCTTTCATCTTGAGATGTGTATATTACAACAATGCCTTCCCTAGCTCGGATTTCAAAGAAACGCATTACATCTTTGTGTATGCAACTGGGAATGTGGAGATGCATTATACTTTAAATGAGCTCTATTGTCACGAAAGTACTAGACGGAAGCGTAAAATATTTCTACGTAAATTCACGTTTCTTTTCGCGAGCTCATAGACTCTAGGACAGCGATACTCAACTCGCGGCCCGCGGGCCACATGCGGCCCTTTAAGCTTTTATGTGCGGCCCGAAACACATTTATTATCAGGAATTTTGTATATCTTGAGATTCGCTTCCACTTCGACGCACACATAGTGACACCCGAAGAGGATTGTCATTATGATCATCAGATCTGGTATAAGAGTGTTGCTATTGGCTATTGCACATGATTAATTTAAAAAACACGCATAATTTTTTAAATCTCAATTTTTTTTTGTAAAAAAGGGATGATTTTTTTCGTCACACTTGTAGTGATGCGGCCCGCGTTACTTTACAAATATATGTATTTGGTCCGAAGAAAAAAAAGGTTGAGTATCATTGCTCTAGGAGCACTTTTTATGCACATTTGACATTATAATCATCATAATCATCAACTATTTTGACAGTACACCTGCTTATAAATTGACGTTTCAGATAGTTTTTATCTCTTTGGATCGATGACTAGATTTGTCATAGGATTATTCCTTTTTCGAGTCATAACATAATATGACTGACATATTATGTCAATCTCATTTTCCCTTTTTTACGCATATGTAATTATGGAAAGTTCATACTGGTTGAATATTACATTTTAAACATAATGGAAGTTGTTTGGGCCAATAATATTGACCGTCATTCTTTATTTCCCCACCTACCTCAAATCCTTACTTATTATTGTCGCAAGACCACAGCGACCAGCAGTTACGGGTCATGAGTAGACCGTGATTGCAAGATACATGCGGTGACATCAAGAAAGCAGACGCGTGTAGGCTTGTTTTACGGGCACTAACTGGCACTTGTGAATTGTTCGTAAATCGCTATGCGGATAGGGTGATTCGTCCATCGAGTATCCCTTCGACGTTACAAGGAGTTACATCTAGACAACAGGCGCGTGTAGGCAAACCGTCCGTTTACCAGTGCGTTAGTTCGTAAACACCGAACCAGCTGCGATGCGCGCCAGTCCCTGGCAGTGTCTGGCATCTTATTAATCCCCCTAGATCCATAATCCATCAACCAGCATCTTTCGTCCATTGCTAACAGTGCGACCAGTAGTTCACTTTTAAAAACATTATTTAGTTGGCCAAATCACTCTAGCAGAATTGAGGGTTTGTTTCATTGATAATTACTAGTTTGATCATTTTAAATACGAAATATTTTAGACTAACACAGAAATCATTGCATTGATATTAAAATACAAATCTGGCTACCTAAAGTGACTATAATTTTTTTTTTATAAGTCAATTACTTTTCCATTATTTTACAATAGTGTTGTGTACAAAATTGGTGCTTAAATTTACCTCCCTCGTTCAAGACGTGCCTCGGAATATAATTTGAGAGAGTGAAAACAGGTGTCAGAAGTTTCGCAGATAGTGCAGCAAGTTTGGTGAGCCAGTGTTGTAACTTACCATCCAATTGTTGTGTAAATTGTACATAGTTATACCGCTTGCCCACAGATAACCGAAAGTTTAAGCTTGTTATCGGAGCAGCACAAATTCCCTTACTGCATTTATAACCATAAACTATACACAATTTTTAGACCTCCTTATTAAATCATTAATTTTGTAATCGAATATTCGAATATTTCAGCAATATTTGAGTAGAATTATATTCAAATCAAAGCACTTTAAAAAATAAACATAAATATTGTTCATTTTACATTTAATAATTCTGTGGTTGTAGGGTAAAATTTCTTATGTCGTGTTTTATAAAATTAAAATTTTAATGCCTAATCTGTTTAAAGAATTCTACTCTTTTTTGTGTATAATAGATTTTGTCACACGTAAGGAAAATAAATAGATATTTTAATTTGTAGAAATACCTTAAATTGATAAAATCAGTTTCAAAACTACTTAATAAGGAAACAGACAAGGGTTTGCGATGTAATAGAGTTCGCTAAAAACCTCAAATGGAAATGGGATGGACACATAGCTCGAAGAAGGGACAATCGCTGGACAAATCTAGCCATCCAGTGGTACCCAAGGGGTACAAAGTGTCCGCCAGGTAGACATAGAGGCCGCTGGATCGATGACATGGTTAAATTCTGCGGAAGTACGTGACAATGCAACGCACAGGACCGACAGAAGTAGGGTCAGCTTGGAGATGCCTTAATCTAGCAGTGGATAGATTCAGGCTGATGATGATGATGACAAAAAATTGAATATAACATAATATCAAAAACTTAATTATACATAAATGTGTAGTGTAAAAAAAATAAAAAAAAGATTCAGTAATTATTTTCAAACCCGATTATTTCAGCTGCAACCTAAACACTTACCCCGAAACCACAGAATTCTTTCTTCTTTCTGCTTTCACTCTGTCACGCCCCAGCATTTGGCCACAGAGCAAACACAAATTCGCGCCATTTTGATGTTCCGTTTTTCGCTGTACCCGCCATATCAGACCTGCAGCGCGTGGGTCGCTTTTGTAACACCGCCGCAGGATGAGAGAGGGCCGACCATGGCAACGGAACCCTTGAAGCTACGCCACAAGGGTACAGAGTGCCGCACTCAATAACTAGACCTAGATTACCTTCATAAATTGCGATTCTCAATTTTTTTTATTATTTAATATAGTGGCAAGGAATCGGCGGTCGCGGGCCAGATGAAGGCCAACAGTGCATGTTTTTTGACTATAATTCGATTCGTATGCAGAATCAATTAATTCACTTTTCATATGAAATACTAAAAACCGAGAAGTAATCTTTCTGATCCTCACTATTATACAATGATTTCTATTAAAATCAAAAGCTTAATATAGGCCACAAATCTTCAAACCTGATTTATTAAATTATAATGTAAAGCAACAAGTCTAACGTTAAATAAATTATATTTAAAAATATTATCAATGACATGTCTTTCATCTAGGGGTTGCAATACCGGTATTTCAAAACCAGTGTTACAGTATTTATCAATACCGAAATACCGGTTTTAAAATTCTTAATACCGGAATTTTCGGTATTAAGAAAGCACACTCGTTTACTTTTTGAAAACTTAGTGCTGCTAAAATGCAAAATATTGAGTAAATCCAACAGAGGTGAAAAAATAATAAAACAAATTTCATCAAATATATTTATACAAGTAATTGTCGCGATCAATTATCATAATATTATTTCGAAATAGAAAACGTCCGTGACAAAAATGTTGGATTATTCTATTTATTGATGACTGTACAGGCGTTCAATTTAAGAAGTTTTTCCTGCAGTCTTGAACTTGATGCACTTTTGAGGGCTTTTGTTGAAATTATCAATATATTCAAATTATTTGTAAAAAATCACTAGTTCTACAATTATGATCAATACATATTTTGAAATGTCAACATAATAAATGTAGGTATGTAGGTTTTTGCTATAAAATAATATTTTTAAAAGATTTAAATAGCTATATTTTTATTGATAAACACCTTCTTCTGTTTTTTTTAATTTTTAAGAAATACCCGTATTCAATAATAATTACCGAAAAACCGGTATTGACATTTTCATTCGGTATTGCAATCCCTAATTTCATCCAAAGGTAGAAGGAAAAAATGCAGTCGAAAAGTTAAGTCACTTTTTACAAAAATCGACTAAGAAAAATCCAGATTCCCAAAATCATTAATTTTCGTTTATTTGGTTATCATGGTATTTTTTTTTTTTTAAATTTTTGTTACAATAATATAAAGTACATTTTCATATACCATTTATTGTAAAAAGATAGTTTCGACAATGATGCCACATCCAAAATAACGATCCAATGAAAAAATATAATCTTGAATTTGATATTCCTGTTAAAAATACTATTGTAAAATGGAATTATAGTAGTAATAGTGAATGATATTTCAAATTATATAGATATTCTCATTAATTTTAGATGTCTACAGATTTATTTGCCGACGTTTTTAGTAAAACCAAATTGTTATAGTTAGTTTATGAATTAGTTATTAGATCAATTATGTGACATCTATTATATAATAATATATTTTGTTTAAATAGGTATATATATAAATATTAATATATATACAGAAAGTTGAGTTTATTAGAGATGTCGCTATACGGACGTTCCTTTGCCATATAATGAGATTCCAAACGTAAACAATTTTACGGCAACTAGTGCAAAAAAAATGTATTTCTTCATTAGTCAGGATTAGGGATTCCAATCCCGGGATCCCGGGATTTTCCCGAAACTTTCGGGATTGATTTTTTATCAATTTTTATGGAAAATAAAATAAAAACGAAAATATAACAGAAAAAATACTTTCAATAACAAATAACTACATTAGAAATAAACTGAGTTTGAATGAAGTTTGATTTATACCCATGTCTAAGTTGACGATTCATTTTATTTATTCACATAAGTAAATTAATAAAAATGAGAAAGATTGGAAAAAACAATGCTTCGCACTATCAACAAAGTAATTCCACCATGACCTCATACGTTTTACGGCAGTTTCATATTTGGCTGACTAATTATATTTATGAAGTGTAAAGGCCATAAGTACACCATGATTTGATTTACTATTTCAAATCTCGCTAACCCATTCATTAAGTCTTTACTATCAGAAACAGCAATCTCATAATAAATTCACAATATTATTTATATTACAATATTATTGACTACATTAAACTTATGTATTTCCAAGATTGAACGTATACAATATTAACAATACATGTCTTAAATAGTATAATTATACTAGATTTAGTTTAGACCGATTTTATCAATGCTATTTGTAAATATAAAAAAAATATAATAATGTAAAAAATGCCAATCTCGGGACCAGTCCCGGGATCCCGGGATTGTCAAATTGTAATCCCGAAATCCCGGGATCAGAATTTTGGCTCAAGATTGGATTCCCTAGTCAGGATCGGATCATGCCAGGATCAGAAAATTTAATTGGGATTGCAATCCCTAGATGCTACCTTATTCGAAGTTGTTCAAAATTAATCGCTGTAGTTACTTTGACAATGGCTGTTATCTTAAGTCTCTGTGGTAACAATAATTCGCAAAGATTACTTTGGCTTCCGATGGAAATATTACCAAAGCTGCAAGTTTGGTGTTGTACGTATTGAGAAAGAGAAAGTTTTGAAACTATGAAAAATATATTAATTACATAAAGCTAATGTATGAAGATGGTTGAGAAATCTTGTAGTTGGATACACGAGTGCACTGTTGGAATTACTTCAAATGATTGAGTAAAATGTCACATAGAATTATAATTTTATTTGGAAGTACACATTGGCGCCTGTCTCTAGGCAAAGTTCCGCCACTAAGCAGACTTAAAATGCCGTTCACTGTCATTTTTAGTTTAAAATTTGTTGCAAATTCTTTAGGTTAGTTTTGGTTGGTTTAGGTATCTGCCTATTTTATTTTTTATTTTGAGATGTGTTAAACAGACAAATAATCCAAAAATCTTTAAATTAAGATACACATCTTCTGAGAACTAGATCATTTCCACGATACCTACTCTAAAACAGTAGTGGTTTTAGGTACGTGAAGGTTTGTAGTGCTGACAGGTTTGGATGTCATCATCATCATCATCAGCCGGGGTCAATCCACTGCTGGATGAATGCCTCCCCAAGCTTTCTCCAACTCTCTCGGTCCTGTGTCGTTCGCTGCCACGTATTTCCGCCGAACTTTACCAGTTCATCAACCCAGCGGCTTTTAGGGCGACCCTGTGGCCGTTTCGTACCCCTTGGGTACCATTGGATGACGGCATTTGTCCAGCGGCCATCCTTTCGGCGAGCAATGTGCCCCGCCCATCTCCATTTCAGCTGTTTGGCAACGTCTATTACATCGCGTACTCTTGTCTGCTTTCTAACCCATTCGTTTCTCTTGCGGTCCTTTCGCGTGATGCCCAACATGCACCTCTCCATGCCTCGCTGTGTGACTCTTAGCCTTTGGACATCTCTCGTGTTGAGGGTCCACGTCTCGCAGCCGTATGTGAGCACGGGTAGCACACATTGGTTGAACACCCTACGCTTAAGACATAATGGTAGGTCACTCTTGAAGACACTATTCAGACGTCCGAAAGCACTCCATCCCAGCTTTGTTCTTCGAGCAATTTCATCGTGCATGCTTCCGTCTATGGACACCTGCTGTCCGAGATAGACGTAGCTGCTGACTTTCTCGAGTTGGGTGCCAGAAATACAGATAATCGCAGGGTCCGAAAAACAGTTACTCATCACTTTTGTCTTTGAGACATTTATCTTTAGACCGACCGTTTGACTGACATCCGCGAGTTCTTGCATTCTACCTTGGAGGTCTTTCGGGTCCTGTGAGAGTACAACAATATCATCTGCAAAGCGCAGGTGACTGAGGTGCTCTCTATTAATTGGAACACCTTTTTCCTCCCAATCAAGTCTCCTAAATAAGTCCTCAAGAGTAGCGGTGAATAGTTTAGGTGAAATGGTATCACCTTGCCGGACACCTTTGTTAATGGGGAATTTACACGACCGTTTGTGGAGTTTCACGCATGCTGTGGCATCACTGTATATACTGTCCAATATGTTTATGTAGCGTCTGGAAATTCCTTGGTTGCTAAGGGCGTCTATAATTGAGAATTTTTTGATGGAATCAAACGCCTTTTCATAGTCTATAAAACCAAGATATAATGGCAGTTTGTATTCCTGGTAGCGCTCTATGATTTCCCTGACGACCTGTATATGATCCATAGTATTGTAGCCTCTTCCGAATCCGGCTTGCTCTCTTGGTTGGTTCTCGTCTAGAACTGTTTCGAGACGGTTTGAGAGTATTTTCGTGAAAACCTTATACAGAATTGGCAGTAGACTAATTGGTCGATAGTTTTTCAGATCATCAGTGTCTCCTTTCTTATGGAGAATAATAATGGAGGCATTTTTCCATGACTCTAGGATGTTCTCTTCGTGCAGACAAGACGTGAACAGACGTGCGAGCACTTCGCTCACCGTCCTCCCGGCCCGTTTGAGAACATCGATAGTCAGCCCATCTTCTCCCGGGGCTTTTCCACTCTTCATGCACATTATAGCATATTCCACCTATGTGGTAGTAACCTCGGGAAGAGGATCTCCATATTCTCCGTTCACCGGAAGATCTGAATTGATGTCAGTGTCATCTTTGTATAGAGCGCTGTAAAACTCTACAACAGTGTCCAGTAGATGATCCCAGTTACGCACGATACTTCCATCTTGCGCTTTTAGTGTCGTGATCTGCCGTCTCCCTATTGACAGATGCTGCTTGTTCTTATGTAAGCTCCTTCCTGACGCAATAATTGATTCAACAAGGTTCATATTGAACTTACGAAGATCTTCTCGTATGTTTTTACGTAGAGTTTTGCACAGCGTGGAGTACTCGAGATCATTTTCTACTTGTTGCTCGCTTTTTATACTCCTACGCAGCTTCATAAGATCCAACGTTTCCTTTGAAAGTTTGCTTACTCGTTCAACCACAGCAGCAACTGTCTCTTCCGAAGAATCTATAATGATTTTTGTTATTGCCTCGGTGTTTTGTAGGGAGATTGGGTCATTTTCAGCCTGGAAAGCTGCTAACCTGTTCTCCAGCTCTTGTTGGAATTCGACTCTGCTTCTCAAGCCTCTGCGGACTCTGGCCTTGTGCATCAGTTTGGATCTCTCACGTTTGATGTTAAATCGTACTTTACACCTTACCATTCGGTGGTCGCTGCCAGTATTAAATCTGTTAATGACTGTGCAGTCTAGAAAAATATCCTTCTTGTCGGTGAGGATGTAGTCAATTTCGCTGGTTCGTTTTGCTGGGCTTCGCCATGTCCATTTTCGGGAAGGCTTCTTTTTGAAGAATGAGTTCATGATGTAGAGATTGTGGTTTTCCGCAAACTCTACTAACATGTCTCCTCGGCCATCCCTGGAGCCATGTCCGAAGTGCCCGACCGCTACATCATCCTGGTGTTGAGATCCGATTCGTGCATTAAAGTCCCCCATGATGATAGTGAAGTGACATTTCCGTTTATTTTTCAACGTACTGATTTATTCATATACATCCTCCACTTCTTCATCAGGTGAGTTTTGAGTGGGCGCATAAACTTGCAAAAGCAGAATCTAGTATCTTTTGCTGAGCTGAAGTGTTAAACTTGCTACTCTATCTGAGGAGAAATCAAATTCAACTATGCGATCTTTCCAGGGTCTGTGGATTAAAAATCCGACACCGCTTGTGCGTCCGGTCTTAGTCCCATTATAACAGAGTACATGTCCGCTGTGGAGATTGACGATATCGTCTCTTTGTCGTCTTACCTCGCTGAGCCCGACAACATCCCAATGGATTTTTTCGAGTTCTTCTTCGAGCTCTAGAAGTTTGGCGTTGCTGGATAATGTTCTCGCGTTATAGGTGGCAATGGTCATCGGTAGGCAGCCGTTACCGTCTTTCCGGGGATTCTTAGCACCCTCTGCCTTCCCTTGCTGATTGCTGCCGTGATCAGTGTCAGGTTGGCCTCCGGAGAATAAGGGCCGAGATTTTTGTTCTTGTTCCATGGGGGTATTTGGACATAACACACCACGCTGTCCAAACGGGTTGGTGTGTGGTTTTCTGTCTGGGTTTTCCTTCCCGTAGCCAAGGGGTCTCTCGTTTTAAGGCGCCAGAGTTACGCCTTTCACCCTTCTCTATTAGCTACAGATGAGTTACACTGTCACAAGACACACCACATCTGCATTGCCCAGGGGACGCCGCGTGGAGGCTAGAGATAGGATTTGTTGGCCATCTGTAGAGTAGCGTCTCAACACTTTATAGAAATGTACCTATTGGCATTAGTGCATTTCATTGAGGCCCTAGCCAACCATTTGCCCACGGTTTGGATGTACTCTTGTGAAAATGTTGCCTTAAACAGCAATCACAATGGTTATTACAATACGACAATTAATAGTTGTGTTGTCATGATCTTTAATGCTTCGGCCATGTTGATACTTTCTAATGCCATAGCATCGTCTGCTTCGTGACAAATCGCAACTTATCTCAAAACGTGTGATATTTGTATTTATTCAAATTACTCAAGATCATGTTATTCGCAGTTATGACCCTATATATTATTATCTCAGTGTGCGATATAAACTTGACAATTCTATGTATTAATAAAAACTTTTTGTACCTAATACAATAGAATACTGAAATGTCATTTTGACATTTCGTATTGATTTCCATAGTAACGCACGTATATATTAATAATTTAGTTGCTAGGACCCCCGTAGCAACCAACAATGTTAGCTTTCCATAAAAAACAGAATTAACTGAAAATGAATTCAATTCTGCTTAAAAATGGCTATAAGTAATAAAAGAATGCATTGTCGTCGTGTTCTGATATATTCTAAAAGTTTCAAATGTCTAGCTAGTCGGGAAGTTAGTTAAAAATCTTCAATCGTCCAATACAAATCTTGGACAAACAATAAAAAATATGTACTGGACACACAAGAAAAAATCTGCACCGGACAAACAAGAATGCGAGCTAATAAAAACGTGGTATTAATAAAATGCGAGATCGTAGAAACATTATTTAGAGGTAATCACAATTTCAGACACAGTACCTATGTACATTTTAGAATGTGGCCCTTCAATCGATAAAGACACGTCATAATTTTATTTTCACTAACCCAAAGGGTCCTGTTCTGCTGACGGGTATATAATATAATATATCGAAATAATTACCATGATAGGAGCCAAATGTCAAAATTTTATTTGAAAGATATGGAAAAACTGACATTATCATGTTAACGGTAGTTAAAACATCATTCGAGTATTATTATTAATTAATGTGTTCAAATTACTAGTATATTAGATACCGGCATGATCGTAATAAATTGATACGCTCCAGCATCGGAGTGTAAAGATTCAAATACATTATGATCACGTTATGCGCTATTACGTGCTGTCACAGTAAGCTGCCGCTACAGGAATAAAGTGTGTACTGTCGTTTTTCTTGGTAATTAAAATGTTATCAGACTGGTGCTCGCATCCCGTAGTGTCAGTTAGAAAAATCTGGCGAAATCACCAATGAGGAGAACAAAAATGAGGTCACCTCACGCGTACCACGCTTCATCGACACCCGAACTCAACGAACATTTTTTTATCATTTTCTACATGCCTACACATTTTCAACTCATGTTGAAATCGCGACTAAAGCTGACTCAATTATAATAGTTGTTTCCTAAATATAATATTTTGATTGTGAGTACCTACGCCGATAAATAGCGCATCACAATAATAATTGATTGAAAGGTAATTCGATTGTAAGTTTCCTGTAGAAACATATCGCACTTTATTGTCATTGTATTTATTATATTTTGCCGATTGTATGTACCCATGTACTTATGTAACTGTAAATAAACTCTTTGTTCTCCATCATCATGAACAACCACGACCGTCTTTCATATGCATCACCTATCCACCACCGAAGTAGATAACTACACATAGGTACAAAAATGATACATAGATACGTAAACCGAAATTTGCTTTAACGATATTAAAAGGCAAATCACTGTAGACTTCACATTTATATTATTCGATTGTTGAAGTTGGTGCCTTTACACAGCAAGCCGACGGTATTATTAATATCTCCAAATAACTCTTTTTTTATTTATTATTTAAAGGGATTATTTTCGCCATCATCCGGTGATTGTAAGTGCCAAAAATATGTATTTATTAAATATTTCCACAATTTCGTATGTATATAAATTGTGCAAATAGATTTTCCGAACAATGCGGCACGTCAATGTAAGCTACAAGTAATGTGGTCGTCATACAGTGAAACTATTTTAACAGAATAAATAATATTTTCATTTTTTTCATTTTTCAGATTTTGACTGAAAATGAATTTCAGATGAAACAAGTTATTATGAATGCATTATTATATTATATTTTAATCGTAAGTACTTTGAATTATAGTTTCATTTAACCCTTTGTAACCTTAGATATACACACATATGTCCTTTCCAATAGCGATTGAAGTTAACGAAACTGACTTCTAATTCGTGACCACAACACCTGTAAATTTTTTGATTGGCCAAGGTAGATTCGGTGCCAAACTCTTTGAGCTTTGACCTGTTACACGACCAACATGTCCGTGTGACGGGGAACTACAAAATGCAAGCCACATGATTTAGGAATTTTAGAGAATTAGGTCAGCCCAACCAGTTAGACCTATCAGGCTGTCCGACCTGGACGCCATAAAGGTCAAGTTTGTAGTTTAAAAAAGAGAAAAGAAAAGATTTCTTCATAAAGTTTTTTTCATATTATATGCTAATTATTTGGAACTATTTGTTATACGTGCTCCTCTCTCCCATGGGCACTTTTCTTTAAATTAAGTCTCTGTATACTCAGCCAAAGCACACTCGAGTTCATGGCGACCTTAGTCTTGGGTGTCTGATTCTGAGACATTCTCAGGCGTGAAAAATTGCTGATGCTTCACATACAAACGTAGGGACTCGTGATATGCTCGATTAAGACAGAATGCGGTGTGCGAGTGTTTGTGTTGTGCATTGCTTCTTAAATGAATAACATTCCATAAAAGAGTCATAAGAAAATAAGTCATAAATGGATTTAAAAAAAAATATATATATTTTAAAACCTTTGTTTCTCTAATAAAGCAGATAATTTTGATCAAAAAAATAATACATTCTTACACCCAATAATAGAATAATAAATATATGTCTAATTTTCAAATCACATAATATCTGTCAATGCAGGTGAAGGTTACAAAAAAAATAATGATAATATTTATATTTTAAGAGAAAATGACACATCCCATTGAAATAAAACTCTTTTCGAGCGTTAAATTAAATTGGAAATCGACACGTCTCGGTTTTGGAAATACATTTACTAAATAATATGTACGCCAACATATTAGGTACCTAGGTCAGAGTTGGCGAACCTTTTTACGTACGCATGCCAAAATTTCCCAAATAATATTTTTCGACTGTCTGACGTGCCAAGCAGTTTTTTTATGGCGAAAAAAAAGTTTTTTTTTAGTTTTCTAAAAAAATAGTTTTTAAGAATTCTATTAAAAAGGTTAAATTCAGTTATTCTATCTTTCACCGCATTTCTAGCCGAAGGCATATCTTTTATTCTTTGAATATTCTTTCCTTGTTTTCAAATTACTCAAAGATAGCGTGGAAGAATTTAAACCACTCTTCTTTCATATTATATTCTTCATCACTGAACGGTTTTCATGGGTATCGTGCCCAGTGCATTAACACAATGCTACGACTGCCAAGCCTTAACTGCGACACATTTTAACTATTGGCCTTTTTAATACCTGCCCATAAGCGCTCTCCAAATTGAGTTACGGTAGGCGATCGGTTTTTGTATTCTAACTTAACGTATTTATTACTTTAATTACTAACCGAAGTCAAGGATCACTTCAATATTTTCTGAGAAAATATAGCCAATAGAAAAAATCTTTTTTGAAAAAAGGCAAGAATCGAACTTGTATCTCTTGGGTATCGCACTCTGTGCATTACCACAATGCTACGACTGCCATGCTTAATTGCGACACATTTTAACTATAGGCCTTTTTAATACCTGCTCATAACGACTTTCCAAATTAAGTTACGGTAAGCGATCGGTTTTAGCCAATAGATTTTTTTTTAAATTATTGTTGTATATTATACGTTGTATATTATCAATAGGTATTATAATAATATACTCTAATGATTGGTTCTGTTGTTAAGCTTATAAAAAATAGATTACATACGTTGTTTAAAATTGTTTAGAATTATATTATTATAATACGAATAACAAGAAGTTTTCACCGAGCTAGAAAATCAAATCATTGGTTTCAGTCTAAATGTAAATGTGTCATTTTAAAACAGCTGTGCAAGGTATGTATAATATGTATGCTACGATAGCTATCCGCAACGAGTCGGGGTTCTGTGTAAGTTTGTACCCGCACTGAACAAATATTTAACCGGACACCCCTTTAATCACCCGCACCCCTGCTTGCCCGCTTGACTAGGTGCGTTCAAGCACATACGAAACACAGGCACCCGGTTAATGACAGGGTTGTCACAAGACGATATAGTAAATTATTTTACAGCGTAGGTAATATTATTCTAAATACATAATTCCGACACTTATATTATGTTTGTTTAGTTTAATTTTAATCTGTTAACTGAAATATATATTATCTACCATCGTTAAACTGTTAATTTGCTTTTTAATATTTTCTGTTTATTGTTATAAATAAAGGTTTTTGCTAAATAAAGCTACTGAAAGGGTCAGATGAGCATGAATTATTAGCTTTACGGGTCTTGAGATCTTGTTTTCGCTCGTGTCATGGACAAGACTTCCGGTACCGTTGACAATAGATTAATGAAATGACTTGTGAGAAATGAATAAATTAAGAACTGATTTTGAACATAACATGGGCGCCACTAAATCGATAATAATAACAAGCAGATAATGATAAAAATAGCAAGATATAAATAAAAGACGATTTAAATTCAACACGAATATATATTATAACAATATAATTTAACCTTAATATAAATTGTAACAAAATAACGACCTCATATGAAACAAATTGTACGGATTTTGCACGGCAAGGTACGATTAATACCACAAATGATTAAATAAAATTTTGAACGAACTGTTGTGCATGCCTACAAAGGTATTATATGGTTATACCTATCAAATTTTGCAATACTATTCAGGTATTAAACTTTGCAAGTTTAATAAGAACATTAAATAAGCAACATGTTAATATGAATAAATATATACCTACTTAATTAAACTAATCATTTAAGTGAGAAAAGCACACAAAATTTGTAATAATAAATAATATTTAAAGAAGTCGCCTGCGGCACTATTTCACTTCAAGAGCATTACAAATTTAAAACATGTTGTTTTGTGATGCAAATTTTAATATTGTGTGTCGATATAATTCAAATGGATTTATTCAATATTACAAAAAATCGCTAAAAATACACTGAATACCCATATTTTTACCTCGAACACTATTTGGAAAACACTACTGTAGGGTGTCACACTGTGATGATGGGTATTGAATCCCGCTACAGATCGTAGTCCGGGGGCCTACTTCAGGCTATGGGGGCCATTTTTATGGGTTTAATAAAGCTCTCAACAAACTATATATCACCATTTTTGTTTATTACAACTAATTAAAAAGATCTCCGATATAACAATTCTCATTTTATTACAAATAACTTCACTGTTAATTTTGAATTTTAACGTTGGAGCTATTACAAACACTCGATGATGAAGTTTGTTTATATTATTTAGACACATTAAGCAAAGTTAACTTCATTGAGATAAATTTATTCAAAAAAATTTGTAGCAATAAAGATTTTTTTTTCTTTTATTAAATTTAAATTTTGTCAAATATACGGTTTTAACAGCTTAACTACGATACATCTGCATTTTTTATAATTTTCTTAAATAGTAAACATTTGGCTGCAGCATTTAAGATTTAATTCCGCGATTTGTTGATGTTATTTTTTAACTGACATCATAATACTCGAGATTTCGCTGATACAAAATCAATCAATTTGTGTTTTATTCAAGACTAAAATAAATAATATTTAGTTATACTTATACAAGATGATGGATACGAGAGAAAAATCAGTATATTTTTTGATGTACGCACTGCACTGAATGACTGCAGTGTGTACGCGATATGGTCATTGTACGTATAAACTTATTTTATAAGTTAATAAACTATTTTTATATTCAACGAATAAGACACAAGATTATTTGAGAATGTAAAATTCTATATATTGAACATATATAATTTTAACGCAATTTGATAATTTGAATTATAACGCAATTCGATAAGTACTTCATATAACAGCTACCAGGTAAAATCGTTGCGATTAAGTAGAACACCTGTAGCTTAATTGGAAAGCCACAATGGCGCGAAGCCAGTCGATACAGGTTCAATTGCCGTTGGGAGTCGTATTTTTTCTAGTATGTATATGCATGAGATGTTTTCAAATTATACCTAAATCTTCTGTAAATCGATATATTTCGGTCAGCAAAAAATATTCTAAATACTCAAATTCAATTGTGTTATATCGCACTTCACTGATGGAAAATAACCCACGACAAATTTATGTTTTTTTTCAAGCTGGAAAAAATATGCAGTACATTTCTTTGTTTTGAAAAAGTATTTTTAATATTTAGTATTTATAATGAAATGTTTTCATATTTTAATGTATGATGGGTGATTATCTCCCAATGTTTGATGAAAAATTTGCTATACAGCTCGCGGGCCGCAAAAAAAATTTGGCGGGCCGTCAGTTGGATAGCGCTGATTTACAGCATACGAAAAAATAATAATATTATATACCTAATATAATTATTATATATGTCATAAATAATATATATTGTTTTTTAACGTTACAACAGGCCATGGGGCTCAACGGCAGTGAAGTGTAGTGAAATAGTAGTGCGTAGTAGACGCGAAACCATAACATATGAATACTTTGAGAAAACCTCCTTGTGACTTCACCGGGTATCGAATCTGGAGAACAGGGGTGAGAATCCAGCGCTTTACGCACTGGAATATGAGGAAAATGAAGGAATATATATCATTCCAAATTGAGAATTTATCTTAAGAATAGTGTAAAAAATCTATTATAATATATGTATAAAGAATAAAATTGCGTTAGTACTTAAATATCAGCTAACATTTTTCTCCTTTTTTCAAATAATCGCTATCACAGCTAGAGAAGAATTATTTAAATAATTAAAAAAACATATTTTTTTTTGTAAAACTAGGTAAAAAATATCTCGTAAATCGAAGGGTTATAGTCAGTAACCCTGCGGCGAATCGGTAGTGCATACGGAGGAAAGGGCACCGGCCGATACGTTTCGCATTTCATATTGGCAATGGCTTTGACGTGAACGTGATTACGAGTTGGATCGGGTTTATAAATAAACGGCAAGGTCCTTTACGTCCGTAAAGGACTATCGAGTGACCGTGGGCATTCCGTCTGACGTTCGTCTGTCAATCGCTCGGTCAAACGGTCGATCTTTTTTATTCACTTGTCGCTGATGGCTTTTATCAAATAAACTCGCCGTGTTTGGTAGCAATACTATATAAGTACCTATTATTCATTCTCTATATTTAATTATATTAACGTTTTATGTTATTTGCAGAAATGTAAATTGTCTGTAATTTTGTTTTATTATTAAAAAATATCAATTCATTTAAGTTGGATTAGATCCAGCGCTCGAAATGGAAAAGTTTACGAACCGGAGCGCTCGACAGTTTTCTGAAGAACAATACGTAGATATCATAGTTATCAAATTTTACGTGTATTTCATAAAAATAAGTGTGTTAGATTTTCTATTATATGGCCTATCTAGTTCAGACGGTCAAATTATTTTTTCCACGAGACGGAGCGATAATTTTACCGATTTCACGAACAGGAACGGCGCTCCGGTGCGCTCCGGTCCATTTCGAGCCCTGGTCTAATCAACATATTCTGGTCATGTCTTAATATAAAAATAATTACCCAATAAGAACAATAAATGCGATTGTTCACTATCGACCAAAATGCATGAATTCAATGAATGATTAAAGTCAAATCAATATAGGAGTGGTGAAAGCCGGAAGGGAAAAATGTAGCGCCGAAGAAGGCAAAGACCGTTTTGTCAGTTGGGGAGATAATAGCTATCTACTACTTTTTGGGTTTTCCAATATACCATTATAATTGATTACCTAATTGGCAAGAATATAACAGGGCACTATTAAATCATTTAAAAGACGAATTATTGAAGGAAAAATGGTTAAAATTTTCGCACAAATAATTGTTTTCCACCAGGAAAATGTGGGATGGCCATAAATCTATAGATAAAATAGCAAAATTGTATGAATTGGTTGCTCATCTACCATATTTTATGAAGTTAGCCATGTACAACTTAGCTTGTAATGAATTTAGGATAATATTGATGTGCGTTATATGAGGATATCATATAGAGCAGACCATGATGTCTCAAAGAGTCTGAATCTATATTTTCTTTAAGAAAACTGGGTTCTGGCATCTTAGAAAGCCGCCAATGATGTTTAAGGAGTATCTGCAAAGACGCAAGACTACTGATGATTTACATATATTCTTGGAGCCACCGCGTGTTGTCCACATGTTATATCTACAAATAAAAACAAAAGAAGAAGTAATGCAAAAACTAATCTAATTTATAAATATACTAGCTGACCCGGCGAACTTTGTACCGCCTCAGAATCAATAATCTTGTGTTAACTTATTAGCTGAATTAAATTCAGTTTTTTATTAAATTAAAATGAATACTCAAAATGAATAAGTTCAATAAAAAATTTGCAACAACAAATCAAAATGAAAAGTATTTTAATTACATTGGAACTGTACACACTGTACACCCACGATGACCACGTGAATTAAGCGCCGATTTATTGTGTCGAGGGTCCCAGGTTCGAATCCTGGATCTGGCAAGTTCACGTATTGTTTTTCAATTTGTGCATGAGTCAGAGTATGGTTCTAATAGGTTGAGCAAGTGGCTTACATCCATTTCTCGTAAAAATAAAATCTGTTAATACAAACCTCCACTCTGTGGAGGCCTATATGATCCTATTAGGATCGGACATGGCCAAAAGAAAAACAAAGAATGTAATTCACGTGGCAGCAAGGCATTTTGAAGCGAATCGAAATGATTCGCGTAGCATTGTTGCACTACTTTCTGTTAAACTATTTGCTGGATGGGTTGCACTCGGATTGTTTTGGCATTTTTCGTTTTGTTGTCAGGTGAGAAAATGAACAAAGCAGATGGTTTACCGACACATGAACATGCTACGTACAACTTGCTACCAAAACTTTGGCCATTGTTGAGTGTTTCGCAATGTTGCATGTCCGTTTTTCAGTCGTTTGAAGGTTTAAGGGCAATTTCAACGTTGAATGAGATGTTCGGCATCCTTCTAGCAAGGTGGCCGCTATCCCAGAAGAAGCAACTGCTACAGCATTTTCGGATCTCGCACGTAGCCAAAATCAATGACATGAGGAATGTTTTTCCAGTTCCACCGGGCGCGTCGAGGAAAAATAAGCCACCATTTCCATCATCAATTGCCTTCATTAACGTATCGTACAATTCTTTCTGTTGGGGGTTCACCAGTGGTACAATCGTTCGAACTGATTGTTTCAATGCATCTCGATCATATTCACGTTCACGTTCAAATTGTCGATTGAAAGCGTCGTTCATTCCACGATGTGGCGTTGGCATTCCTAACTTGACTAACAAACTGCCGCACATGAGGTAACGCATGTATTCGATCAAAAGCAAAGCCTGGTTATGTATCTCCTCATTCACCTCGAGATCGGGATTCCCTGAACTGACACGAATTCGATGTAAAATATCTTCTGACATGTCATCCTTGTACTTGTTTCACAGTTCAGGTGGATTCGATGGGAAGCATGTCGAAATAATGATAGCAAATAATGTGCGTATCTGATTTGGAGATATAGAAACAATTGCTTCAGCGATTGTCATATCCCAATGAGTATCGTTTTCAAGCAAATTGAGCTGTTGACATGAAACACGAAATGTTGGGCACACTACACCATTGACAGTTAGACATTTCGACTATCATTCTTTCTTTTGTTTGTTTGTTTCTTGTTTATTGTTTCTGTCATGTATCAGATATGGCGTTGTATATGGATTTAAATTTTTTGTGATTTTCTTTTATTTTCGAATGCGCGAGGTTCATTGTTCAAAATGTCAAAATGTATGAGAAAATAATTTTTCTTCATAATTTATTTTTTCCGTGATTTATCCGATATTTTAATAGTTATTCTGCTATTCCGGGCGGAGACAAATCCAACAAAACAAAGATTATAAAAATCTGTCCAGCCGTTCTTGAGTTATAAATGGTGTAACTAACCCGACGTTCTTTTATATATATAGATATATTTTTAAATTCACATTCGAAAGATTTAATACAATTGTATGAATTGTATGAATTCATGTCTCTTACATCTTGGGGTGCATACAAAAAATATGTAGGTTCATGAAACATAATGTTGGTTTAATTACGTCCATTTTTCATTATAATCATCCACAAGAGAACTTCCAAAAGAACACAAAAAGATTTATTAGATAACAATGTTCCACTAAACAAAACGAAACCTCCATTGCTTGTTATTCGGCTATGGGGTGTTATTAGGGTGTTCATCATTTGTATGCGTTTTTTTTCCTCACATATTTAACACAAGACATCTTAAAATTTGCGTATTGATGAGAAGTTTTAGAAAATGTATTTAGTTTCTGATTTAAATACAAATTTTGTACCTCTACCGAACAACCAAAAAGATTTTCCTTTACCTAAGCATATTTTTATGAATTCAATGTAGAAAAATTCACTGTTTTTAAATTAAAATGATCCCATATTTTCTTCGTTCAAAGTGTATTATTACTTTCATAACATATACGATGGCCGAGCAGCTACACTTCAGACTTGGGTCGTGGGTCAAACGTGAGTCCCGGGTTTGAATCGAAGGTCTGGCAAAAGATCATATGTTGTTGTTTCAATGTGTGATTGGACTCAGAGTATGAACCTAATAGGTTGAGGAAAAATTTGTTCTTCGTTTGAAGGCCCAGATTCACATAGGATTATAGTGGCAATTAAAAAAATTAAATATATATATGCCGATGGTGTGGTAGATGGTGTTGTAGATGAAAGACGATCGTGGTTATTCGTGATGATGGAGGAGTGAGAATTTATTTATGGTTTCATAAGTACAAGGGTACAATCGGTACAATATAACAGAGGTAGGTGGTATTTTCCGAGGCACTAATTTCTCTAGCTAGATACAAGTTTATTAAGTGAATATTACGGAGAGACTGACTTGTTTCCTCACGACAGCGTTTTATTGAACCTGTGACAATAGAAAATGCTTACTTCAGTATCTCAGCCATTTGGTGAGAAAATATAATAAACGTTTAATGAATATCACTGAGGTAAACAAAGTGCTTACTTAGTAGTTCGATTGTGTGAAAAATCTATACAAAGAAATTACACATCTTCTTATTGTGCCATCCCCTAGCGGAGGTCGGCCGCCATCAAGGCGATCTTATCTTTGTCGTCTGCTTCCCGGAACAGTTCGGTGGAGCTGCACTCGTACCAATCACGGAGGTTCTTAAGCCACGAAATGCGTCGCCGTCCTCTGCTACGCTTCCCATTGATCTTTCCTTGAATGACGAGTTGGGGAATGCTGTATTTTTGTCCTCTCATAATGTGGCCGAGGTATTATAGTTTCCTGGTTTTGATAGTGTGAAAAATCTATACAAAGAAATTACACATACTAAACAATAATTAATTTGAAAGCGATTCATATGTCATGGATTCTACTGACACTGCTTGGTTCTCACAGAACCCTTGATAGCCACATATGTGATAATCATTACAATTATTATATAATGAACTAACTCCTATCATTAAATCAACGCACGTGCTTCCTCGGTTCAATTCTGTTCTGTATTTGAGACATCACCTTCCTTTGCTTTAAGAATATTTCTCAGAGACTTATTTTATGTGGATCCTTGGAAAGATTAATATTGACATACAAAACCACTTCTTTCAATGACTGCATAGAATATAACGTTGACAAAATTTGATGTATAATATCTTGAAAAACAAAACATTGTTTATACGTATTGAGATCCATCCCTGAATGAATGTTAAATGTTTATGAATAAACTAAACCGGTGAACACATTTTCATCATGCATTCCACAAGAATTTTAAGATTTTGAAACGGCTTCTCAGTAGCTACATAAAGTCTCAAAATGTGATGTGATTGGCGGTTGTGAACCACCTTGTATGTGCCGTTTCTCCTGAATGATAATTAGTTGGTTAACGAGAACGAAAACCAGATGACACTGCATAGTAGCATATCTGCAAGATTACGTTATATTTTAGGAATATTTCTTTCACAATATACTTATTTTCGCAACTCACCAGAGCTTTTTTCGATAGTTCCCGAATATTACAGAGGGCTTAAAGTGAATCTGACTAATCTCGTAAAAAGGTATTTCAATGGTAATTCATTTAGCCATTACAATGGACTGCATAGTATCTACGAAGTATTGTTCGAGATATTGAATAATACCGTCTTTCCAGCATAATTGGTCACGGTACCACAACAACCTATACAACGATTTTTACATCCCTTGGTTTTAATTAAATTTATTATATAATCAGAAATGTATTGTTATATAACGAAGCTTGGAATAATATGTCTCAAGTAAATTGATTGCGATAAAACTATTCTTCTTTATTCACAAGTATAGGTATTTGTTGTCTTTCGTCTGATCAAAGTAGACGCTCTTGTCTGGAATATCTCTTTTTTTCTGCAATCATTCTCATTATTTAAATACAGCTCTTTGTAGTTATGTTTATTTATTAGTATGTGCTGGAGAACCAATGAAGTGATTGCTGCCACAGATCTCTCTAGTAGGTAGACCTCAGAGTAATAATATAAAGAGAGTATGTATTGTTCAGGTATATGATATGAAGTCATGTTTCTTGCGTATAACGCGCAGTATAACCTCAATTGTATTATTATTAACTTAACTATGGAAATATTGTATCATTATGTTGCTTCTCAGTATGGCTACCAAATTTAAATACAATATAGTTACCCATATTTTCTACTAAGTTAACTAAAAACAATTACCGCTAACTTTATTATTATTTAACACAAAAAAAATACTTAGGTATAATACGTGCTCGCAATTTTTGAATGAAAGGAGTCATTCAAACCAATATTTACTGACGACGTGTACAAAAAATATTTAATTCAACCGTAGAAATTCTATCTTACTCTAACGACTATAACTGTGCCGAATGCTTTCTAACTCGCATTTATAGTTCGTTTTTGTTCAGGCCTCGAGGTAGACCAATTTTATTGATGACCTCAAAATTTGCATTACATACAGCGCTCGGAATGGAGCAGAACGCCATGGAGAGCCGTTCCGGTTCGTGAATTCCTCGAGAATACCGTTCCGTCTCGTGGAATCCTCGAATATACAGTTTCTTCTCGTGGAATCCTAGAAGATAGCAAGATGTCTCGTAAAATTCTCGAGCCTCATCAAAATATTTCATATGGCGTTCCGGTTTAAAATATTTTGAAAACATAATAAAATAATTATCTTTCTGTGATTATAATGATTTTACTGGTTGAGAATCGCTGATTATTGTTCCTACATAATATGTCGATACAAATAGGTGCCACAATTAGCCAAGTTAAAACTTTGTTATTAGAAATGCATCGAGCTAAGTATATTTTTTTCCCAACAATGCATTTCTAGACAACCCATGTGTTTAATAATAAAAAATAAAAGTTTTTATTGAAGAAAGCACCTTTAAATTTATTGCTCTATTCCGTTTTCCTAATAAGACACAATGAGATATTATATTATTAGGTATAACAATGTTATTTTTGCGTGCAGACAAAATCACAAAATACATCATAAATTTAGGGTACCTGGTATTATGGGTATATATTATAGAAGGACGTAAGGTAGATGGTTTGTGCAATACAAAAGTCTCATGATGCAATCAATCCACTTTTCGAATATTCACGTCATTCTTATAATAATAATATATACAATGGAAAATGTATTAGGCACTCATAAAACAATTACAGGTAGGTGTATATTAGTATATTATATTATAATCAATTAATGAAAATAGTTTTTTTAAATTATCATGGTAGTGGCGGCAATGCCTTCTAGAATTTTCACGTTTTTAATACTAAGCATAAAATAATATCGATATTGCATATTTAAAAAAAATGTATTAGGCTCTCATAGACCCCTGCAGGTAGATTGTTTGTGAAACATGACAATGTCTTCTAGAATTTCCACCTATTTATTACTTACCTTAAAATAATATTAATTTGCATATTTTTAAAAAAATGTATTAGGTTCTCATAAGACCCTGCAGGTAGATTGTTTACGAAAAAATGGCAATGCCGTATATAATTTTTACGTAGCTTAAAATAATATTCATATCGCATATTTTGAAAAAAATGTATTCGGCTCGCATAGACTCCTGCAGGTAGATTGTTTATGAAAAATGACAATGCCTTCTACAATTTTCACCTATTTATTACTAAGCTTAAAATAATATTGATATTCCATATTTTAAAAAAATGTATTAGGCTCGCATAGAACCCTGCAGGTAGATTGTTTACGAAAAAATGACAATGCATTCTAAAATTTTCACCTAGCTTAAAATAATATTCATATCGCATATTTTGAAAAAAATCTATTAGGCTCGCATAGAACCTTGCAGGTAGATTGTTTATGAAAAAATGGCAATGCCTTCTACAATTTTCACATATTTATTACTACGCTTAAAATTATATTGATATTCCATATTTTAAAAAATGTATTAATTAGGCTCTCATAATTATAGAGCTCATAGATAAGATAGATTTTTTGTGAAAAATATAAAATTATCATAATGTAATCCTACTTTTCAAATATTCACTATATTCTTATCGAGGCACTGGAAAATGTATAAGGCACTCATAAACTTATGTAGGTATATTGCCTTATAATCAATTAAAGAAAATTGTTTTTGATTATTTTTAATAGTACCTACATGGTAATGGCAATTTCTTTTAGAATATTCGCATTCTTACTAAGTATAAATAATGAATAATGATATTTTCATACTAGGGCAACTAGGCGAATGTATTAGGTTCTCATAAAATCCCTGTAGAGTGTAGGTAGTAGATGGTTTATGAAATACAAAAGTAGGTATCATGATACTATTTACTTTTAGAATATTCTCTACATTCTTATAAAGGCGCTCGAATAAGCGGCGCTTTTTTGAGTTTGTGATTTAACAAGATAAATCAAAGAGTAATAGTAAATAATATTAATAAATACGGAATTAAGCAACAAGATAATTTTAAACCAGCGGCACTCCATTTCAACTTCCTACCAATAAGCAAAACAAATAATTTGGATAGTTCGATGAACCAAAGAAACAATTATTTTGTGAACCTGATTCTAAATCACCACATCAGAGCTAGTCGAAGAATCTAGGTCTAAGGTTGTTTAAAAGTATGCATATTTAATAAAGAATGCTACATTCATAAAACGTGTGTATTAATTGAATACCTAAGTTTATTAAATTAATTTATTTCTGATGTTCATACTGTGCTCTTGATGCTTGATGCTCTTTCTTTTTTGTAAATGTTGGATTTTAATTTGATTAAAAAATAGTTTTATCAAAATATTTCCGATTGAATAAAGTAGCACGTGTCTTGGTTTTACTAAGGTATCTGCTGTTTGAGACGTTCACGGTTGTTTGTCATCGTAATTGATTTTTGGGATTTCACCGCGTGGACTTCTTCCTTATTTCCTCGACCTTTCGGGCTAGTTGCAGCGGCCATTATCAAGAGATATCATAATCAAACATAATAATTATATTATAGCATGTCGATGAAAGAAGGACGAAGTACATGTGGTAAAAACCCAAAAATCAATTACGACAAGGTATCTTCACTCATGTTTCCATCTACACTTAGTTATACATTTATAATTTATTGAAACTACTGACGAACCTAATGAGAAATTGTATTGGTTTGTCCATTATTTCATGTATTTTTATGTTTCCTAATCCAATTAGATTCATATACGTTTAGATATTTATATTATTATAATATTATGATTTTGTAAAAGATTTCGTAAACTATTTTGATGTCACAAACAACTGATTCGGGCGAATGTGCTGATGAAAATGTTTTATAAAGTACATTATGTAAAACTGAGATATTTTTGTATTACAGTTATTATATCGAATATTGAGCGTTCCGATTCGTAAAATGTTCTATTTTGAGCACTATATTACAGTATTCTATACTAATTATTAGTGTGTTAAATCTCATTCGAATCAACTTCTTTTTGTGATTTTAACTTACAGCATGGAGATAATTGAATGGGGTAGATATTTCAGAAGAGGTAGGTATAACATTATCAAATGTGGCAAAAAAAAAATTTTCGTCGATAGCTATTTTGGTTGAACACAATAATTGGAACACGCCAAAACAAATGGAATAATGTCTTGATAGTATTACATCACAACTGGCATTTCTTATTGGATTCATTTACAATTCGTGTATACTGGAAAATATTAATTTTCATGTTCCCACCAATTAATATCACTCGTAACTCTATATTATGATACCCCGTCGGATGTGATGTTTCACGATGCTGTGCATCGTGCGATTTACCTGTTTGACGGCACCATAAAGGTTGATTTCTTTAAACTAATAATTATAATATTCGTGGATGTGTTAAATATTGTAAATCTGTATTTTACTTTAATATTTACAGCACACTTTCTCTTCTACTTTATTGTTAATTAGTTGTTATTTGTAATTAAATCATTTTGATATTTTGTATTTATTATGTATTACGGCGCATCGCCCAATCTCTTTAATGTCATAATACTCATTTTTCAAAATAAAAAATAAAATATAAAAACGGAAATAACTATTGACTAAAAAAATAATCTAAAAAAAAGTATTATTATCAATTTGTACTGTTGGGGATTTCTTCCAACTAAATGTTATGTCAATTAATAAGTATTAGATACTTTATCGTTTTTTATTGATATACGACTCATACAAACTATTGTATTTTATATAATATATAAGTAATGGTAAATATGAGCGGACTAAAAAAAATAAAAAAATTGTTACCCAGCTAAAAGGTAAAAATCGTTTCTTTGTATAAAATAGATAAACAACTGATATTTATCTACAAAGAGTATTGTTTGAACCACAGAGTTTTTACTCGTGTACTTCAGTGTGCTGTAGTAACTATGTATTTTATTTTCTATATTGTAGTAAACCATAACTTCTCAATTTTATTATAGAAAGTATTATTTTACAATAACTAGTGACCCAAGATTTTTTTAAATATTAACCAGCTGAAAGCATTCACCATGCATAATGAACTACGGAGTAGAAACTATGATCACGATTTATTTTGTAGGTCTGATGTTTGAATCGTGTTGTTAAATGAAACCTACGTGTTAGTTTTTAATCAATATCCAAACCAAAGCATGAACCGAATGTGTTGCAAAAAAACTCATATTCATTAAAAAAATAAGACATCTTGATACTGTATAAGCATATACTACGAGAAAAAATAGTGATTCATCTTATTTAATGTAAACGAAAAATAATCATATAATTAATTTATTTATTTAGTAGATTATAGATGATTTATGTTATATATAATTAAGATATACCTATAGCATAATCTTGGTATCCGTTTAACAACCAATGTGTGGGACTTGTCCATTATTAAGTAACCACAAGATAACCTTCGTAGCTTTTGAAACAACTCTCAACTCTGTAGAGGGGTAGGTTTAAAATTACCTGCGGGTAGTTTTTATTAACAACCCAAAGTTTAATTCCTACGAGTGTATTAAAATATACATTAGTTACCACCTCATTGCCTTTTTTGGCTTATGTAAAAAGCTCTTAGCTGAATATTTACATACGAGAACCTACTAGCAAAATACAATGTTAAAAGTCTACATAGTATTATATACTGTAAATTCAGACTGCTGAAATATTTATTTAAATTGGTAGTAGGTACAATGGATCTTTTTAATAACAGTTTTTTTATGTGGAGTGGCATAACTGTTATATCTGTATTATGTTGGAAGAGACTTCCATATTTTTAAACTGAAACGTAATCTGTCATTACTTTGTCGACATACATTGGTTTATGTAAAAAATTGTGCACGTCATGAAATGTAAAAACTGGTATTTGAACCACACTGGATAAATTTCCAGTTATAGAAGAATAATTCGGTGAAGGTTTTTAAATCGAGTCAACGTTTTATAATTTATTTGCACTTACTACACTGATACGCCTCTTTGCCTGATTACCTCGCATAAAATTAGATCCAATGATATTCACATGTATTATGTAATATATGTACTTACCTAGTAATAAATAAATAAATATATAATACCTAGAGTCGGAGTGCAAAGTTATATAGCGTATAATCCACCTGACATTACCCTGTCACGCTTAGCATCGGAGGATAGTGTAAGTCGTGGCAATTTCCGTAGTCCATATCCACGTTTCTCACCTCTGCTATGTGGGATCTGCATAACGTAGATCACTATTGTAGCATTGCTGCAGAGTAAGAAAGAGTCTACCACTGCGAAGGAATTTGTCTAGATATGCTATAAGGGTATTATATTCTCGGGCTGCATTAAGAGCCCGTATCCCATCCATTTGATAATATAACTTTTAATCATATCTAATCATTGGCTCTACAATCAGATGAATAAATCGCACCCCCAAACCTACACTGACGTAAGTCATCCAGGAGAGCCGAAACAAACTTTTTGAACCATATTTATGGTACTTGATTTAATGTTTAATGGCTTTACAATGTCCATTTTTTTGTAGAATTAGAAAAAAAATAGATCTTTCTAGTAGCATTCATTTAAGAGTATCAGAGTTACTGGAGTGTTCTTCTCGATATTTGACTCAATTTATTTAAAATAGCACTGGATTTAGGGGTATATCTCATTAAATATTTTTTAAGAGATACGCCAGTGTTCTCCTGAGATAGAGAAAAATACATGTAATTGAACTGCATTCATAACACAAAACAGCAAAATTCATACTTACGTCAGTGTAGGTCTGGGGGTGCGAAATATTGGTCACCCCATGACGACATTTATTAACAGATTTTTAGAATTTTTCGCAGGAATAGTTAATTCATAAGTCAAAGAAGATTCAACAAAAGATTAATTCAAATTCAAATTCTAATTTCATTTATTTTTATATATATAGTGAGCATTACAAATTATTATATTAACACGTTCACAACATGATATTTAGAAATAAATACACATTATTAAAACAGTTTTATATAAAAGTTATTAAACAGTAGAAAAGTGTAACAAAAAAATATATATTAATTAGATACAGAGAAGTACACCGAATGAGCAAAGCAGACCCTATTTTAAAAATTTATAAAACAATGCCCACCAATTAATACTCATCCTAACGCAGGTGAAATATGTCAATCTCCGAAGTGATTTGGTAGAACAGAGTTATTACCCTCCCAATTGGCATTACCAATGACAGGTTAGTTCTACACCTTGGGTGAAAAAACAACTGGTGCTCCCAATTTCTAAGATGATAAGGACATACAAGTCAATACTACCAAGAATGGCAGAGTTCTCATTTAAACGTATATGTCGAAAGAAGTACGTGGCCAAATATTGATATCTTCTAGCATTTAAACTACAGTCTATGTAAGCATACCTAAGAGAAAACCAGTTGGATAAAGCCACAGATAGTATCCATATAACCTCAAATAAATAAGGAGTCTCGAAAATTTCTTTTGAACTCGCTCCACCATAAAGTCATATTTCAACTGATACGGGGCCCAAACAATCGACCCACTCCCAAGCCGGCTTCTAACTAAAGAATTATAAAGGATTTTTAATAAATTTACATCCGAAAAGACCCGGGAAGTACGAGTTCGTAAGCCGAAGCCGAACATTTGTGGCGCCTTTTTACAAATTTAATGATAGCTATATGACCACTAAATGACAGCTTACTCTCAAACGTAATGCCAAGATCCCTTACAGATGGCATTCGCGTAAGATCTCTGCCATGTATCGAATATTGGAAAAATAATACTCGCGAGGCTCTGGTAACTCTGGTTAAACGATACAAATTGCATTTTTCAATATTGAAGCCCAGTTTGTTACGCCTGCCCCAATCTAATATTATATTATCTATATCAGATACTATTATATAGTAGATTGTAGATAGGTATATTAAAAAAAAAAAAACCATCACTAAATCTGAAAAAGAATCTGAATTCAAAAAAAAATATCAGAATGCCTAAAAAATTCGACGATATTTTTTCTAGGGTAAATTTGCTTTTAGGTTATGGTTCGGTGATTATGTAGGACGTCGATGTATATTTTTTGTACAAAATAAAAAGGTGGATTGGCCATAATGTAGATGCATTATAATATTAGATAGATCAATATTAAAGTTAAAGTTGACAGATTATGTAAGTACCAACCTACAACATGATGGTAGATGAAAGACCAAGATCTATTTATTATATTAAAAATATATCAAGGGGTCTATTCATACACAATGCGGTCATTGACGGCTAAAGTGATACTTATTATCACTTTATCATATTTATGTATTGATGCGGTTAACTCTTGCAATAAGTTAACCGTCTAAACTGTCAAAACTGTCTATATCGCTCTAAAAGTTAATATTGTAATACAAGAATATGATAAACTACCCTCTATAGCCGACTTGTGTATTGAATTGTATGAAATACTTGTTGACAATAACATAATTCAGTAGACAATAATTTTACTTTTTATTCTTTTTTCATACACAAGATTTAGGAATAAAACATTTTTAGTTTAATGTACCTATAGTATTTATATTCAATGAAAAATATTGTATTCCTAAATTTTGTGTAAGTATTACTGTATATTTTCAACCTTTAAACGAATATTGTCAGTTAGCAAAATCTGTCGAATTCACCAGAACAACAATGAGGTCACCTCACGCGTACCGCGCTACATCGGTAACCGCATGACTTAATAAACTTTTTTTTATTATGTTCTGCATGCCTACACATTTTTCACTATGGATTTGGACAAAATATTATCTATGGAAGTAATATTGCAAACAATTTTAACGTACGCACACGAATAAATTGTTAAAATTAAATAAAATTACCCTGAATAACGAATAATAATTCAAAATACTAATAAATTAGAGTCGGCTATTTGCATAATTGAATTTATAGAGATAGTGATAATATTCTGCGCAATGACGAAACTATAGACTAAATTTGTCGCCGTATCAACATGTGATAGCACGTGACGTGATCATAATGTAATCGCAGCATAAGGTTCATAGCCACGTCTCGCGTCTCGGGCCATTTGAGACCTGCAGCGCGTACGGTGACGGCAGCGGCATCCTTGAGGCTATATATACCACAAGAGTATTGAATATCACACTCTCTGGCGGTAACCGGAACACAATATATATTATGTCCAAGCTACAGGAAGTGCTTCTTCATGACTACGTCAATCATCGATGGCTGAAATGTCAGCTAAGGAACTCAAGTGATTGTGATTGTAGTAGGTACATACCTACCTAATGTTATGTATTCATTTTTTTGTTATTAAATTAATTAAAAAAAAAATTCTGTAACCTACCGCATAGCCAATAATATGCCATGCGTACGAATTTGTAGAAAATTATCATATCTTTCATAACAAATCCATCTTTTGAGTATATTCATAACAGAAACTTCAGATTTCTAAAACCAAACAGCCGAAAGTTCATCAAACGGTTGAAAAACTTAAATTGCGTTCTCCCCAAAAATGTTCTTTTTAGACATACGATTTTTCATTCAAAATATACAAGAAAGCTGATAAAATAAATGTAGAAGTAACAATGAGAAATATTAAAATTATTCATTTATTAAACTATTTTTTTTATTCAACGAATAATTCACAAGATTTAAGAAAGTAACATTCTTTTATTGAACATAATTGAAAACACTTAAAACACTTATGAAGATAGCTGAAGCATAATGGTCAATGCACACGTGGACGCGATTTCCAAGGCACGCAGATTCGAATCCTGTCAAGTGTCATATTTTTTCAAAAAGATTTTTTCTAGTGGATATAATATATTTCTCAAATTATATATGTAAAATATATTTATATAAAAACAAGATTATTATAAAAATCAAAATACCCTAGGTGCCCCTAAATATGTACAATATCTCCCCGAGTCCTATTGATACCTCAAGTATACCCAACACAGTGACCGCTTGCCTTTTTGGATTTCTTAGCATATTTGTTGTCTCAGATACTCAACTGAGTGGCAATCAGCTGTTCTATGCGGCAACCGACAACCGATCATGTCACATTGATTTCACTGATGTCGGTTTCCATTATCGACGAATTGCGTCATATTTGTTAGAAAAATGTTGATCAATTGAACTTGTGTTGGTGGGTTAGTTGGTTAAAGTCTCGTTCGGATTACGATATACGTAGGGCCAAGTCCCATTCTGTTCAAATTTTTGAGGCCGCTCTAAATTATGTACTTACATGCAAAAATTATTATTCTTTTGTAATGTCATCGTGATTATTAATTTTACAATGTTTTTATTAGCTCGTATTCTTGTTTGTCCGGTGGTTGTTTGTGTAGTACAAATCTTGCAATCGATTTTTAACTAACTTCCCGACTAGCTAGACATTTAAAACTTTTAGAATATATCAGAACACGATGCCAATGCATTATTTTAATACGTTTAGCCATCCTTAAGCAGAATTGAATTCATTTTCAGTCAATTCTGTTTTTTACGGAAAGTTATTTCAGAAAAATCCGTGAAAAGTAAAAGACTATTATTGGTTGCTAAGGCGGTGGTTCTAGCAACTAAATTATTAATATATACGTGCGTTACTATGGAAATCAAAATGAAATGTCAAAATGACATTTCAGTTTTCTATATTTGTTTGTTTGTTTGTTTTTTATTTACTTCATATCAAGTACAAGTTTGAGCATATTGAGCATAATAATTCAACAAAAAATTTAAAAACGTTGTATGTAAAAAGTTCTTTTTATCTTGTAATAATTATCCTTTAACACAGTAGTTTCTAAGTAATAAGTTTTTTTTATTACCTTATGAATCCGTCTGTATGTAATTGAGCGATGGTAAATTGTCGGGGTACTATGTTATGATCGCTGGGAAAGTTCTCGATGAAGTAAAACAGGGGATGTTTGTTCACGGAGCGACTCAAAGCTCAAAGAGAAAGATGGATTTGTCACTTTCCTCTCTATTCTCGGAAAAGGCAGTACAAACATTCTAAGAACTTAACAGCGTAAAATATAAAGTCAAACAGTTTCTTTAGTAAGGAAAACTCATCATTGTGATTGGATGCTTAGAAACTTTGTATTCATAAAATGTATACTCATTGACAAACTGGATTCTTCCTACTACAGATTGCAATCCGGGGCAGAATTTTCATTAACATAATTAATTTGTATCTTAAAATCCCAGGATTGTGAGGGGTTTATTGATGTTAATTACGCAATATAGGTTAACCAACATTTAAAATTATTTTTTTCCGTAAGAATTTAATTACTAAATAAATAATTTACGTAGTTTTTTTATCTTAAAATTACACAATTAAAAATTAAGCTGTTAATCCAACAGGACGTATGTGACAATTTGCAACTTTACACGAAAGCAAATTGAAATAAGAAATGTATTCGTTTAAATTATATTTTCACATCTACATTATCATAAAACAGTTGTAATTTCGTCATGAAGAAGTATTATTGACGCGATTTTACACATTTAATGTGACATTAAAAACAATTCAACCACATACATAACTCATTTTCACAAAAAAATTCTTTACGCCTATGGGGAAACAACTCAATCGGTGTCAGCATATTGATTGGCGATAGTAAATAACTGACCGCAATTAAAAATTTCTTAATATCCATTTCCCGCAAAATCCAATTATAGAAAACTCAGTAAATAACTTACTGCAATTATAATTTCCGCAATATCCGTTTTCCACATCCGACCATGTCCGATCCCAATAGAATCATATGGGCCTCCACAGAGTAGAGGTTTGTATTAACAGATTTTTGTTTTTTATGAGAAATGGATGTCAGCCACTTGCTCAACGTATTAGGTCCATACCCTGACTCACACACAAATTGGAAAACAATATGTGTACTTGCCAGACCCAGGATTCGAAGCTGGGACCCACAGCGTTATAGTCCAACGCTTAAGCCGCGCGGCCACCGTTGGTGTTTTTTTCCACATAGTCAGCCATATCCAATGACGTAAACGCCGTAAAGAGTAGCTGACTCAAATATAATAATTATTTCCTAAATATTCTTTTCAAAATATTATTTTGATTGTGAGTAGGTACCTACGTCAATAAATAGCGGATCATAATTCATTGGACATATCGAATATAAGTTTCCTGTCGGATAGTATCTCAGTCTTTGTATCGCTCCCCACAACATCTCATTCTACCGAGACCTCGGAGCAGTATCATAAGTATTGTAAGTTATGTAACATAAACTATTGTAACATATTCCACCATCCATCGGAGAATCCACCCAATCTCGATCTCTTCATCGACCACACCATGACTCCCACACGCCCTTTTGTATTATGTGACATTTTATAATTTCAAAAGTCGTAAGTTATAAGTAATGAATAAGAATTTTATCGATTTTACCCACCACCCTACTCGACCTAAAAAGGACACTGGGACGAGAGAATTATTAACAATATAATTTCATAAATAACACCTTTCGTCAAAACATTTTATACGCCCTTTTGGTTTTGTAATCACGATATTTTGATGTGAGTGTTCTAAGGATAGCATATCTTAATAATAAAAATAGAATGTAAAGGAAATAATAATTCAAAATATAACAATAATGTCGTTTTGCGATAAATTGCGGTGCCTGGAAGAGATCCTGTAAGCTCACAATAGTATTTGCTACGCACACAGAAGTTGGAGGGGTAAAAACGTACATTAAATAGAGATATTTATTTACGCGCTCATAGCTATGGCGTAGAACCTCCGTAACACTTTTTAGCTTTGTACTACGACACAGGCGGCAAACGGAGTTTACAAAGTTTTAATGCAAAACAGTTTTAACATTTCAAAAATAGCATTTGTTTGTCGAAGAATTATATGGAAATGTGATTTAATTGTTTACTCTTCTTAATATAATTTACATGTTGAGCAACAAGGGTCCAGGTGCCTTGAAGAATTTTGGTTACTTTTGCGAGCCAAATTAAAGAATTTGTAAACTTTATAAAAATATATTTATTATTATTATGCAGTATTTTCTTGTTTACGTAAAATATATTAATAACACAAAAGAGTATTATTTTAAACTCGCTGTTTTAAAATTGAGTGTGAAATCTTCGATAAGAAAATAAGATTTTTGTGGTTATGTCACATTTTAAAGTTATGTTCAGTATTTTTTAAATATAGTTTTCAACTCAGTTATAGTTTTGGAGAAATTGAAATATTTTGTTTTCTGTGTTTACATTGTAAGAAATGTAATTTATAGCTACATATTATACTTATTTATAATTTATTACATACTATTTTTATCCAATGATTTTTCCTATTAAATAAATCCTTTTTACGTTAGCCATTAATTTATGCATAATTTATTTACTTATAAAGCTTATGAATAGAAAACATAAAGTAATCATGCATTTTACTATTCTCGTACGTGAAGGAGATGATTTTTTCTAATATAGGTATAATATTATGTTTCTGAGGTTATGTTGTATTATTAATAAAATTAGTAGTTAATGTTTTATATAATTCATTATTATAATAATTCAATTATGAAAATGTTTATTTCTGTTATATTACAATTATTTATTGTTGTTTTAATTTAATAAAACGCATTTTTTTTGTAGTACTTATTCCACTTTTAATCAATAGATTAGGACCGGTTTCATCCGCCATAGAGGGACATTTTCAACTGATTAAAAGTGGAATAAGTACTACAAAAAAAATTGCGTTTTATTAAATTAAAACAACAATACAATGCAGTTCCGCCATGAATTGACAGTTAAAAAATAAAAGATATTACAATTTAAAAACATTAGACCGTTGTATATATCGAGACATTAAGCAAACCAAAATAACGCAAGGGTCAATTGCGAAAAACAATTATTTACGGTATTTGATTGACTAGATCAATGATACTCAACCTTTTTTTTCTTTGGGCCAAATACATATATTTGTAAAGTAACGCGGGCCGCATCACTACTGGTATGACGAAAAAAATCATGAAACCCCCCCTTTTTACAAAACAGTTTTGAGATTTTAAAAATTATGCGTATTTTTAAATTAATCGTGTGCCGTTGTGCACTATCTGTGCGTCAAAGTCGAAACGAATCTCAAGATATACGAAATTCCTGATAATAAATATGGTTCGGGCCGCACATAAAAGCTTAAAGGGCCGCAGGTTGAGTATCACTGGTCTAGATTATAGAATGTCGTATAATCATGTGAGATGACGAGATAAATAGGTACATAGTATTGAATAAAGGTTATTAAATAAGTTAAAATATAATATAAACACTTATTTACTAAGATTTCACAAAATTATTATATTATAATGTGTTGACATTTCAGACGTTTTCCCATTTAAATCTTTATTTGACATGGATCCTTGCTAATTCCAAAATCCTAGATTGAATTCAATATTTGAATAACGAATATACACATATGCGGATGGATTTTGTAAACTACGACAAAAAGGGAACCCCCCACATTGAGACAAATTTTTCCATTCAACTGACGTACTGCTGCTTGATTTATTTCGGTACTTTCCTATCATGAATGAGAGTAAGAGATTCAAGCAAATACGCTAGCCTGCCTCCTATTCCATTCTATAATGTGACCTACGCCCCCAACTCAAAAATGTCCTCTCCTCGTTGACTCATTGAATCTGGCACACTACCCATTTAATTAAAAAAAATGTATAATGGAAAATTCTCACATCGGTATATCAAAATGACAAAGTGACAAAATGACTTTTCTTTGTGTACTATTAGGCTAGTCTAGATTGTACATGTAGTTGTCTGAAGTAGATAGTCAAAGTTTTTTACATACCAATAAGAGAGTTATTTTTCATTAAAATAAAAACCATGTCTTTGCTTTTACGTACAGGTTAATTGTAAGTAATTTTGAACCTTGGGTGATCACCATTCTTATACACTATTGTATACATACCTAGACTAGTAAATATTATACACATTTTTAAACAAAATAAAAACAAAGTAATTTCATTAATGTGCTGTATAACTGTGGAGAATTAAGAATTTTTCGATCCTTTGAAAATCTGAACAATTTGTATTCTTTATTTTTTTTTGACCATGTCTGATCTTAAAAAAATCATATCGTTCTCAACAGAGTGAAGGTTTATATTAACAGATTTTTATTTTTACGAGAAATATATGTTAGCTATTTTCTCAATCTATTAAGTCCATATTATGTTAAACTTGAGCATATTTAAATGATCTTTATTTTAGAGATATTCCTGATATTCCACAGCAGCAGCCATGTGGAAAGTATTCCCACAGTATCCCACAGCAAAGTACTGACATTCGAACGGTAAGCAAGTTTGTGGGGATTCGCGAGTGGGCGTATATAAGAGAGCACTAGTCTCCGTCGCGTGGGTGCGGCTTCGAACCCAAGTCTAAATATGGGTACCATCGATTTTTTTTAATGTATTTTTGATCCATAGAACGCATGCGAACGGTTGGGTATATGGATAATAAACAATAATCATAAAACGTATATTAATATTACATCATTCACTCTTTAGAGGCCTATATTATGATATTCTCTGCCTAGGAATGATAATGAACCATAATGATAATTTTAAAAGTAAATGTAAATTGAAACAATTACAACTACATTAATAATAATAATCTCAGATACTCTGTCACAATTTTATTTGGAACAGCTTGAAAAACATTCGAAAACATGATTTAAAAAAAATGTATCAATTCGTATTTGAAGCCACTTCTTTGATAATCAATGCGAGAGCTTTACTAATTAATATATCGACTCATATGACATTTTATAATAAATTTAACTGTGTCGATTTGTTTATTCTACCAAAATTTCTTTGTAATATCAAAGGCCAAATTAATATAAATAATATTGCATTCACATTGTGTATTTTTCAATTATAAGCAATAAAATAATATAATCCATTCTCAGTGTACGTCGTGTCTTTTATTAATAACTGTGACTATAAAATAACACCAAAATTTCTATATAACGAAAATTCCTCCTATATTACCGAATGACGTCTCTTGTAGCAAATTAAGATTAAATCAATATTTCGTAGGTACCTACCTACCACATGTTACTTCAGTTCATTTGCATTACTCATTTTTCATAAAATACACAGGTAGGTATATTAAATTATTGATGCATTTTTTAAACAAGACATGTTGCAATATTTGAGTTCGACCCTGAAAAAAAAATACAAAACTCATCCGTACTCTTCATTATGCAGCAAATGTGAAGAAAATAAATTAAATATATTATTTACGTGCTGGGTCACAAATACGTTAAACAGGAACATAATAGCGTGAGTCGTCCAAAACGACAGTTGCGAATGAGCGCGGCAACATCATTGTAAAAAACATCCTTTATATACAGTATCGCGTCACTGTGTGCGACTCCGAATGCATGCGTGAATGTATAGTTAATGGAGCGTAGAAAAGCTATTGGTATGTTTTTTTCTAACTTTTTATGTGAGTAAATGATATAGCTACTTTAATGTATATTGCTAATCTACGACGTATTTTAAAATACGTACTGCAGTAAATCTCTATATACACCAGCGTACCTATCTCGGTCGTAATATCTTTTCTGTTTTTTTTTCAATTTGCTCTGCTTTGATATTACATTATCATTTTTAGCAGTTGGATTTTATTTACTTTGAAATCAATGTATTGAAAGTACGAGTATTAACTAGCTTATTTTAAAAACACGTTTTTCAGTGTATAGACTTTTATATTATCAACATTAATAATATGTCCATACAATAACGTAGAGCAGTGGTCTTCAAACTTTATCGACTCACGGAATCCTTAGAATTATGTTTTTATCGGGGAACCCCATAACATCATTAGAAAAATATATCTTGAAATAATATTCAAAGTAGACCAATGTGTTATAGCTACTTTATGTAAAGACAATTAAAGAAAATTATTGTATGTTTTAAATTTTTTTTTTTACATAAAATTAATGTAATTCACTCACTAGTAGCATCAACTCGTTCCCCAGCTTTCTCCTACCGCTACATTAATTATATTTATTGACTGGGCTGTGCTTGCATTTTTTAAGTCTAGCTTTATTAATGTTATTCTGCATTTAATTTGTTTCTATATTTTGTTCTTGTTGTCACATACCTGTCTAGTAAATAATAATACATTTTTTTGACCCGCGGAACTTCCAGAGAGGTTCTACGGAACCCTGCGGTTCCACAGAATACAGTTCGAAGACCACTGACGTAGATTATACGCTTTATAACTTTGCACTTTTTACTATATATACCGATACACCTCTTTGCCTGATTACTTCGCATAAGATTAGATCAAATGATATACACTTGTATTAATATGATATGTAGTAATAAATAAATAAATAGATAATATATTATGTAAAAATATATTTTTAGAATATATATTAAGTATATCATTTTTAAGAGCCGGAGTGCAAAGTTATGAAGCTTATCAGTCATAAGAACATTAACTTGAATACGTTAAACATAAATAATTTTATCATTTGTAATTTAATTAAAAAATTCGAGTCAAATGGTAACGTTTATGATGTTAAGAATTTAACCCGTCTAATACGTAAACAAACTGCTGAAAATATCGATGTTACGAATCAAGGTGTGGATGAAAACATAGAACAATCAATTGCACGTCGTTCTGAAAAACTTAGAATTTATTATGGCACTGCATAGAATATTCTTCATAAAGATTTGCATTTTTTGAAGGCATATAAAATACAGTTAAAAATCAGAAATTATAAATGATTTTGATATAAAAAATGCATCAGTAGGCTGATGCTGAGTACCTCCGCTACACGGAAGTACGTTGGAACATGTATATGTCTGAAGCAATTGTTTCTTATAAAGCAGAGCGGCTCTCGAAAAGATCAAAAATATGTATATTACTTATTCAAAGCAAATCATCAAAGAAACTTTTTCAATACAATATTCCTACTATTTCATATAATTTAATGATATATATTATAAATTTATCATGTTATGTTCATCCTTTGGAAAAAAAATATTAATTTATTGTACCTAAAATAAACTACAATAAAAATTGCATCAGTCGCCTAGAGATAGTCGTCTCAATTTATATACGTTAATTTTGTCACTTGTGGCACGCAGCAGAGTGGTGAAGCGGAAGCGTGCTGGGCCCATAACCCAGAGGTCCGTGGATCAAAACCACGTTCTGCTAGTTATTTTAATTTTTTTCTTCACCTTTATAGGCTATTAAAAGTCTTATAGGTATTATTGGGTTAGAAAAATACTTTAATAATTTCACAACTTATTCGCAGTAGTGAAATTCGCATTTATTATATTATGCAGTAAAATCGTCACTATTACAGTCCCATCGCGTGGCGCAAAGGTAGCGCGTTCGGCTGATAACCGAAAAATCGGTAGTTTGAATCCACTCGAGTGCGTTATTTTTTCGTGTGAAAAAAAAAGCGGTACCCATCCAAGTACTATCCGCGCCTGATGTTTCTTAACTTCGGTGATCGAAAGAGAGCGTTCGACCACTCAGCTGTTAACATTCTGAGTAACGCTGGATTTTGTGCACACAATTTTAATATCACGGCATGCGGTAAAACATATACATGTCAAAATAGTTCATTTGAATACGTTAGTTTAATGATTCACAAAATTATTTACACACATCGGTAAAAATTTGCTTGTTGTTTTTATTTAATAAAACGCAATAAAAATTTAAGTGGAATAAGTACTATAAAAAAAATGCGTTTTATTAAATAAAAACAACAATACAATGCAGTTCCACCATGAATTGACAGTAAACAAAATAAAAGAAAAAAAAATGCTTTTTTACGTTATCACTGTTAGATCACAAACAACATACAAAACGTTTTTCATTGTTATCTCGATATAGAAATATTATATTAAAAAAACGGGTATATTATGCATATTTTCAATGCACAATGGTGCTGCAGTTGTAGAGCGTTCATCTCTGAAACCGAGGATGCGGAGTTAATCCCGTTCGATGGGGGCGATTTATGTGTGTTATCGAGGGTTGGGCAAATGACTATTGAGAATTTCTCGACAAAACATTAAAATATATTATAACCTCTACACTGTGGAGTTTAAATGCTCTGTTTATAAGCAAAAATCGGACAATATCATTTTTTTAATGTATACAACTATTGCATAATTAATAAAACAACAATCATTTTATAGACCATTTATTACGGCAAGTGAGAATATTATAAATTCTACTAACTACATATACCTATATTAGGGTTTGTAAACCTAAAATTCCTGATTAATTATTTATTCTGAAATCGGGGGATTAAACATAATGTCATCCCGGATTGCCATCAGAAATAAAGCAATCTTCTCAAAAAAAAATCTTCACACCAAACTAAACAAAGGAAGGGAAGCATTTAGAATTTTAATTATTATCGAAACATACTGAAAGCAGAAGTTTTCAAATCGATGAAAATCTAACGGAGTGAAAAAATATTAAAAAGGGTCTGTCGTAAGCTCATAAGTTAATTGTTATTTTAAGCTTATTTTTATTATGAACGAAAGTAAAGAAGTTACCACAACAACAAAAGGTGCCGAAGTCATGGAGCACTTTTCAGGTGGAAAAGAAAGCAACTTCAGTAAAAGTCAGAGTACCGAAGTACTCAAACGTCTCCGTTGGGAGAATTACAAAGCACATCAAGGCAGGCTGCGCTAGCACCTGTGCAACAAACTAGAACAACATCTACCGAGATTGTTCGTCCTCCACGGAGAACTCCACCGTCGGTCGTTCAAGACCGTTCCACGAAACCTGAATACGAATACAGCTCTTCGTTACAAGACCGTCAATCCTTTAAGAAATCTAGTTTCGAAGAAGTTGTTCGTCAAACCGAGAACCCTACTGCTAATGAAATCCCCAAAACGACTCCAAAAAGCGACCATAATTGGCGCTTTTAGCAGTGGAGTGTAATTTGAAGATAAGTGCTTGATCTGCAAAATGATGATAAATGCTAAAAATGATGTTTAAAGAAAAATCTAACCAAATTCTATAAATATCTTTCATAAGATGAGTATGGTCAATTAGAATCATATGCTCGGGGATTTATATTTATATTTGGGAGTAGGTACCTTCCAGTACTTTCCAATGTGAAAGGATATTTTCTAAAATGAAGTATGTAAAATCGCAATACAGATTACTATTAATAGATAACCATTTGCAAACAACTTTAATGATAGGATGTACCAACTTCGAACTCCAGTATAATGAAATATTATCTCAGAAAAAAAAACAATTGGGTACATCCATCGCTTTAGTTCAAAATTTAAGCAGTTTTATAATACGTCTATTAATAAATGGAAATATTTTTTATCTGCCCCTGCTCTATAGTCTTTTCTATAGAATGTAAAGCCTCTTCATACAATACTACATCTCCAATGCATCGATTGAGTTTTTTTTTTACTGCAATTTTTCCAGACAACATTTAAAAATCCAATATTTATATTATTATTATTTATATTATTTAAATACAGAATATATTATGTCATGATAATATTTGGAGGAATATAAAAAACTTTTGTATTTATTTCCAGAATATACTACGCGTTGTAAAATATGCTCACCTGGTCAAGAATGTGACATCTTCATTAGGGTCGCTAATCTACTCAATTCAGTACAGGGAGAACTGGTGAAGAGTCGTAAGGTGAATAAATAGCTATTGATCATTAATACCACTACCTGTAATAACAAAAAATACAAATTATTATATTTTAAAATCTATCATAGAAAACAAAGTGGGGTATTTATGTTTTCAACAAGAGAAAAATGGAAATGTATTCAGACATCAAAACTCATTGAATCGTTTGTACATTAGTTTTTTTTTTCTATGGCCTCTTTATGGCTAGTAAATACGAACACTGGAATATAAAAAGGTCAAATGTCAAAAGAAGCGTTCATATTTTATTATATAAAAGGCTGGTTTTTATATTTAAATTTGTTTTTCTGGCATCGCAAAATGATTTTTATGTACAACAGTTGGGGCATTTTGGATAAATCTCATATTTTTATTACATATAACTTTAGTGCTAAAAATAATGCCGTTTAGATTTCGCTTTGTTTTTAAAAGAATATAGAGTAGGCGATGTACTTAAATTTTAGCAATCATAAAAATAATAGGTATAATTCCAGAATAAAATAATAAAAAGTATCATTTAATATTAGATTTGTCAACTCCCCTGCCCTATTAACTAAAATCTTTCTATTTCATATATATTTCTCCCCATTTATTAAGTATATAAGTAATAAAGATTAATATTTAATCAAAGATGTATAGGTAATCATATAAAGTAATCTTCTTTGAAATACGTCATTTTAATGTATACGTATTATAGGTAATATTTACATCATTGGATATCGTTAGATTATTTACAAAACAAATATTTCATTGCTATGTATTTCTTCTGTAAATGTAAAAATAAATACAATATGATTTATTTATATACGATAATATCAACTCGGGACAAAAATATTTGGATAGAGATAATTAGATATTTGCACTTGGGATGTTGAAAAGGGTTATCATGTTTTGTTTGGTTTGGTTAGGTTATGTATTAAAAATCATCCGTTTCAATGGGATGTTATCGAATCAGTTAGATAATTTGAGAATCCCCTTATTCAATTTTGTGGAATAAGTAGGTACCTACTACATGTTGTATTTGAATTTTGAAGAGTACACGGGCAATACAAGAAATGTCACAACATCAAAAGCTGTCGCAGTTAGTTAGTTAATTTTTGAACACTGGACAATCCTAGTTTTTGTATTGGTGGACAAGAACAATCTTTCTTGTCTTTCGCGCAATACGTCTTGTATTTCAGTTTTCATATATATCTGACATTTTAATGCACAAAAATTAAAAACTCGACACACTTCGAAAATACACAATACAAAGTACCAACAGCTGCCAATCGGTAAAAATAAGTTGACGTTTGACATTCCTTGTTACAATTCATTACACGTTATGGGATCTTTCCACTTTTGGACCTGTACGGGGATTTAGAAATCGTTATTTTCGGAGGACCACGATTTGTTTTACACTTTTTCATTATTGTAGATAAAGTACACGTTGACATCTAAGTGTTATCATACCTAAGTCATTTTTCAGTTTTGTGCGACATTTCTTGTTTTGATCGTATACACTTAATTTTATTTTAATTAATACACATTTTCACGAAGAATTGATATTTTTCAAAATCAAAGTGATTAATGGCTAGTATAAAATATAGTTTACCATTTATTATTTTATAGCACCGAGTAAAGGTAGGTACTAGGTGAAATACTATATAATATCTGATTTACTGAACAATTTACTCACTTATCCAGTTAACCGTACATTCTATTAGTAAACCCAATTGTTACTAAATAGTAATGGCAATATTCAAATAGAAACTTTTGGAATTCGCTTCATTGATAGTTGAGAGGAGTTTATACAAAAGGCATATTATCTTTTATTGCACTTGCAATCAATTATTATTCTTTGTTAAAAAATATTTTAAATATGCGGTTGAACGAGTTTTTCGGTACAAAGATAGAACAATCATAACTCCGAAACGACCCCACCGTTTTTGGTTCCGGCATAATCCCAAACACCCTACATGAATAAATTCATAACGATAAGAAATATTGTTTTTTTGTCATTGCAACGTTCATAGAGCAAAAAAAAAATGAAAATAAAAATCGAGATTTGCGCGCGAATAAATTTGAACAAAATCATGGAGGGAATTTGCATAAAGAACAAGGATCCTTTTGCAAAGTAAAAAGCTATTTTTGAGGGCACAGATAAATGCTCGTTTGTAGCGAGAAGCTTATACCGTAAGCGAAAGAAGCTTTTTTTCGAGTTAGACTAAGCCTCGGGTTGATATGTAAATGCAGAATTTCAGATACGACATAGCACAGGGATAATAAATCTAAGAAAATATACTTTATTCATATTGCCTAATACACTTTTAATATACCAATAATACTATCGTATTCATCTTAACTTATTTAACATGGGTATTCACTTTATACGTGTATAGCGGTATAGCCCATAGTAACTATACTATTATTGTACATTGTGTTTCTTTTAATAATTTATACGAATAAGTGATAAAAAAATGTGTATATTATATTATCTATAAATATGGCTCAGAATAAATTTCAGAAAAGAAAAAAAATACCTAATATAAAATACATAATAATATATTTTCAGATTAATAATCAGACGATCCTTGTGCTATAAACCAGTGCTCCGCAACCGGTGTGCCGCGAGACGATGTTAGGTGTGCCGCGGTGCATTGCTTCCAGAAACATACAAATAATTTTGTATATTATTCAATACTTACTTAATAGCCAAATTTGCGTACATGGTTAGTAATATATTTGAGCATCTGCATGAACTTAATAAAACAATGCAAGGTGATAATGAAAATATATTGATGTGCTCTGATAAATAAATTAGACGGAGTTAAGACAAAGATCTCAACAAAAGTACCAAATGATCTACCAGACCACCATTGAAAACAAGCAATTAATTTTGGATCCATTGAAAAATGTGAGATATGACACCACAAATGTCAAATATATCAACGATTTTCACATGGTTTAAAATGATTTTTGATAGCCAACTATTTTTCTTTACACATATTAATGCCTTTAGAATCATTTGGTATATTTAACTAAAAAAAATGACAAAATTGTAAAATGTGAGTTATGACTCTAGGCGACTCTTAAATCCAATGACGCGGCCATCACGGTGGCCATGGCGTGGTTGAAGGTTTGGCTCATATCTTGCATGGACATGACAGAAGAAGAAGAATATTCAGATTCTCTTTGGAAGAAATATATTCCACAAATTAAGTTATTGCGAAGTAATGCTATAGTTACATTCAATTCTTGACAGGCCAAAAGTATAAACTTTACAAACCTAGGCAACTAACTACTGGCTGTCGCTTGAACTTAGGACTTTCGTAAAATTTAATATGAAAGCGACTTTTGAAACAGATGACAGTTGAATAATTTGTTACAGCCTCTTTAAATTTGCGGGCCTTACGTTTAACAGCTGTGTATGTCTTAACATGTAATGCACGCTCATTTTCAGTTTAATAATATCATATTACGAAAAACGTTATACAACACTTCATACCCATACGACTATAAACTATTGATACGTGAATCGAATCGTCAAAAAACTTAATTATATTAGGATTACATGTTAAAATACATATTTTTTTTAAAAACAAAAAGGTACAAATCTATATAATATGTTAGTAAGTAGATCACTATAATATTATATACATTATATTTCATTGGGTGGACAAGTATATACTGTATTTCACTGCCAACAATTTTCATTTTCATTTATTTTTGAATAAAAACAAAATGGTAGAGTAGATCATTAAAAAACAGTTCGATAATAAAATATTTATTTTGATTTGTTTGGTTACAATTAAATTACACAATTCTCGTATCGTAAAATAAACATTGTTTGAATTTCAGTGAACCATTTTACGATATGTTGACTCAGCAATTAATAATAATCCTTATCCACAATAATTTGTAATAACGATTAGCGAGTATAGAAAATAGACAACCTAAATAAGCAAATTTCAAACACCACGAATTTAATGATCGTGTTAAACAAACGTTAGTTAGGGTAGCCGTACACAGTAATTAAAAAATATTAAGTTTTTGAACCTACGAATTTCTATTACCTAACTGCCATTAATATGTGTGGCGATCAACGAGTTCTGTAAGACCAAGCATTGCCAGCAAAATCCATGACGTAGGACTCAATCGAAAAAATATTATTTAATTATTTTTATATACATTTTTCACATGCCATTAGCGGTTAGTGCATACTCAGTGAGAAACCTGACGGCGAAAATATGATTGTGTAGTACATACATTTAAGGCATACACGAATCTAATTACCAATTATTGCAAATAAGATGTTTTACTTCAGTAATATTTATTAGGTATGTTAAAATAAATTTCTCACCGAAGGCATGGGATACTCGGTATCAGCATCATAAGTTTAGTATTAATCATAAGGAATTCAATTGAATGAATATCTCACTCCGCTTTTATCTTGATCGTGTAACAGTTACTCAATATCAGCCACTCGGTATCGTGAAGCCTCGGGTGCAATAGTTTTTATATCTTTTTTATTGTCTTTATTGTACCTATGTTAACTGTACTTGTCAATTAGGAAATAAATTCGCCAGTTTCTCAAGCAACTACCAGTCTTAATACCCGGCGCTTCACTACTCCATCAGCACCAACATCTCCACACACTCTTCACCCCAAATATATATGAATATTAATGAGACAAAAGTTAAATATATGCTTGTTTTTATCAACCTTTTTGACTTCTTCAAATCTACTTGAAGTGCTACTTTGATTTACAAAAACAATTAAATTTTCTCTTGTCGCCGGACAACAATAATGCCACAAAATTTTTGATGCGACCAGTGCCTTACGTGAAGAAGTGCTGGATCCTTTCAAAGGTTTAAGGAAGTGTTGTCAGTGTATACAAGAAAAAGAAGTTTCGATTGATATGTGTAAGGTATACCTACATACATTTGTTTATTTTTTCTTTTAATCTGTGTTTTATTTTACTTAAAATTCTTATATTTAATTGTATTTAAATGAAAATTGTTTTATAATATCGTCAATTAAAAAATAAGCTAGTCGCAAGTGAGAAATTTACCATTGTTATTTATTAAAATATTTAACGTTTGTATTACATACTGTCGAAATACAATAGGCACAAAATAAGTTTGATACCAACGGTAGGTTATCATTGTTTTACGATTATCTTTTTGCAAACATACCACCGTGTTTGTTTGTTTGACTCTTTTTTGCAGCTGATAAACCATTGTGAGTTTTCACCACAGGCAAATCTCGAATCAAGTATCGAGGAAAATCCAACGCATGCTTAAAATTCAGACATTGCTAACTCACATAGTAATAAATAGCATTTATTATGTACATTCAACATCATTTTTATAATATTATATATTGTTAAAATAATACGATTATAAAATCTTTGAAGACATGAGAATTATCCTTCTTAACATTATTATGCCTTCGATCGCTTGTCCACATTAAACGTATTGATAATCAACAATAATTTAACGGAGAGCCTCATGTTAATATACCAAAAGGTTAATGCAGTACGTAAAGATGAAAACTTTGGTAGTTTGATAGAATTAATGAAACTGAAAGACCAGACTGACTGAGGCCACAAAGGTCTACCCCGGGCTGTAACCGTGTCTGGAAATTTGTACGTATGCAGTTCACCGTATCACACTTCACCGTGAAATGTTGTATCGGAAATATATTGTCGTATGTGAAAGACCGTCCCACCTCATTGGGCCGTATAGGACTGATATAAAATTCTTGTCTAAGTAAAACACGGTTCTTGTCGGTTTACAGGAAGCCAGCGGCAAACATATTTTGAAAATAGCCGATATACTGGATTATTTGTTAGTTTAGGTTAGGATAAGTTAAGTTAGGTTAGGTTAGATTATGTTATGTTAGGTCGGGTTAGATTAGGTTAGGTTTTCATTCTTGGAGGAAAATTATTGTCTGCAATGCTCCACGAACAACGCGTATTTTTTTCATGTCGGTGCTATAGATATGACCGTATAGTATACGATCATCTCTTTCCGATAAGAAAGCTAACGGCGAACCTGTGCTACGGTGAAATGTAATACGTACAATACATAACATAACCACCTGTAACGCCACAAAAGAATATTAAGTAATAAAATGCCATAGTATTTCCAACATAAATAATTTACATGCCTTAAATAAAATTAACACAATCCAACATAAGTACAGTTAATACCTAATTATTTTATACGGCACTAGATAAAACATAATAAATTATTATTTCATACGTGATTTGTTTCTTGCTTAGTGTGCGGCTAGGTTTTCTATCTCAGTCGAATAATGCTGACGATTGATTTTCTATGAACAAGTAAATATTTGAACGAGCCTAATTTGTATCCGTTGCCGCTGGCATTGTTTGTATATTCTTTGGATAACATATAGCCTATTTAAGTACATATTTATACTCATATAATCATATTATTTAAATATATTATAATGCATGCGAATATAAAAGAAAAGAATCTCGAGTAGATAGTTTATTATATTGTCGTTGAAGTAACTAAAATAATATTTTATTATAATTATAATAATTAGAATCCAACGTAATTATTAGAACTCCTTCCACATATTTTTTCTTATTACTTTCGTATTACGGTAAATATCTACATAATAGTTAAACACTTTGCGCTTTATGCATCAGTCAGGTGGACAAAAATATTCCAGCCAGACTTTGATCTGCAAACAATTTCATTATGTAGTAGTCATTAGTTGTTGATGGGTGATTAACACAAAAACGTATATAGGTACTTTACAAAAAATGCGTACTTTAGTTGAGTATTCAGAATTGTTCACTATAATCGGTTTTATCTGTTACACAAAGACGTATCTCCGTATATACTATGAGTAATGAAAAATTCTAAAACGTATCTCACAATTTAAACAAAAAAAATAACACAAAAACATATGAGCTGATACATTTTTGTTAGAAATTCTGACGGTCTGGAAACACACAAACGCATCGCCTTGTTTTTCTACAGTCAAACTGTTGTTTCTTTTTCATTTTGGAGTCGTTTTACAATTTTTCATAGTTTTAACATGGAAGATGTTTTACTCATGATCTCCGATGCAAAGCGTTACGAAAAATAAACGTAGAATAACTATAGATGCGCAGACCGCCCGCGGCCCGCGCCCCGCCCCGATTACTTACGCGCGCCGATTATTTAAATTTTATGTTCAATTGCCCAGCGTCGCCATGTCTACTGAAGTTTCAATAGATCTACTGATATTTTATGCCAATATACTAAATTTTCGATTTTTTTTTCGATATTCAAGAAATCTACTAATATTATATGTTTTTCAATATTTGTAAGGGAACTGATTATTTTAATAATAAACTTGAAAAATGATTGACGCACGCCTTTTTGCATGTATGACGCTTCCAAATGGACAAATAAATCATCTCTACTCAAGAGTGCCATTTTACCCACTGACATAATCATTGTTTATAATAAAATAATGTTATTTATTAGGTATTGTTTACTAATCTATGACAATATAATATCAACAAATAAAATTTAACAAAATTGAACAATTATAACAAGAGGCATTATTCAAAGGTTTACAAAGGGCTCATGTCTACTGAATAGTTTTATTATTGTTATTTTTCATAAATATTGTACGAGCATATTATGAAGTGCATGAAAGTCGTTATCTGCACAATATGAGTTCTTTCCATATTTTAAAATCATATCAAATATAATGCATTTTCCAAAATATACTGATATTTTATAGAATTTACTGAATTTTTTTGTCAAAATCTACCAACTTTTTAAATTTTTACTTGACAACACTGCAGTAGCCTACATTCTGTGCAACGTATTGGTCGTCTGTTATTATTACTTCTTTAGTTTTATTATACTAATTACATAATTTTCAGAAAAGTAAAATTGTTTGAATCCTTTGGATTCGATTACTTTGACAAATAAATTTTCTTTCGAATTTGGATAACCAGCATCTAGAGAATCAGTAGGCAAAGCATGTTCCATGTTTAATAATTTTGGCCGTCAGGGTTTAAGTAACCATCATCTGAGGGGGCCAGGGGGCGGTAGCCCCCCGCGAGGCGCAAAGCGCCGGAATTTTTGTTGTTGTTTTGACTACATGCTTCGACATCGGTGGTGCGGTTCTTACTTAAATTAGGTGACCATCTTAGACTATAGATACATCGTGACCGTCCTTTTTTGGAGCGCACAAAAATGCCAATCCTAGTAGTAATGTTTGGTTCGCCTTGCGATACGTTTATATTACTAGTGTAGTTGGAAATCGGTCAATGAAGGCGATCACAAAGTTTTGCGGGGGCGCAAATTACAGCGCGAGTTCGCACTGGTGTAATGTAAGAGCAGAAGTCGTGGGTGGAGCTCGGTCAGGGCAGATAAATCGAGGGCCGCGGTCCGAATATGGTCTCGCTCAAATTTGCAGGGGTTAGAATCTGCGGGTCGTGGTCCAAAAATGGCCCGGTTTTGAAAATGAACAGTAGGTAAATAAATTTAATTAGGTTATGTTAAAATGCCTATATTATAAACTTATAAGTAGCTATGATTAACTTTTATAAAATATTCTGAGATGGCATCAGGTTGAGACCAGTGATCGCATGCGTAATGTTTTTTGTTTTATATAAATAAATAAAATTAAATTATAGTTTTTTATATCCACAGCTACAATCGAGTATTGGACGAGTCCGTTTAGAAATGTACTGTTGACTCTGTCGAAATTTGACCACATTGCTCCAATGCTCGATTTGTAAGCTGTGGATTAACTACCACCCATATTACAAGCCGAACTAATAGTATAATTAAGTTACTACTAGCGAACCCAACGGGAAACAGTCAGCTGTGTCGCTAGAAATTTCCTCAAGAAGTAAGTAAAATTAAATAAATCTATCCTATAGGTTTTGTTTTAAACTTTTCAGATAACAATGTATCCAATAATAAACCAAACGTAGAACGCCTACTTTTCGGCCAAGAGAGATACATTTTGTGCATTTGACGTGCAAAAGTAAAATGTAAATTTATCTAAGTAAAATAAGTCAAAGAAACTGATCTTTATGACGTAAACCTATCGATATTCTATTTTTATAAATAGGTTTTGTAGCGGCGTGACTTCGAAAAGAGACACATAGATGGCGCGGCCCATTGACTGGACGCCTTAAATTGTATATATAATATATATTATTTATATATATTGCAATAATTTTTATCTCTCACAGTCTTACAGACAGTCAGCTTAGTCTGATTATTTCTGATCCTTTTGATCATACAGGTCCTATGTTTTAAAATTAAGCACCTTAAACTATCGAGATTCGTTTCTAGAGTGATAAGTATGGTTTCTAGTTGTCAAATGTGCTTGACCTACCTGAACTAAACCAATTCTTCGTCAAGTTCATCTGGTTATTTGGTCGAGTGAGTCATCTGATCTTGTTATCTTGTTGTTTCTCTCTTATTGTTCGTATACCGTTTGAAGTATTCTCTGTAATTATTGATTAAATCTCTGTGAACTCTGAATCAATACTAAACCGGAAGTATTTCTATGTAATAAATAAAAAAAAACATGGGTACTGTAGTTTTCATTATGTATGTTTCAGAGGTGTTACAAATTATATGCGTAAAATAAAAATAAATCAACTAAGATATTATATTTTGACGGAAAATGAATATAAAATATTATATTGAAATGAATAAACAAATTTAATGCCTAGTGGAAAATGTAAGTGAAGCGAAGAAGCATGCTAAAAATGGAATGAAAAAGTTCTCATTTTCTTAAGAAACTCAGAATTTCTCGCAAATCAAAAAAAGTGTACGACCCGAAGAAAAGTCTCAGAAAGGTTCATAATATCAGTATCTCAGAGGTATACCGTGTTAAGTCACAAACACGTTTCTTTGAGAAGTGACAATGGGATTTAAAAAGGTATACGAACCTCCCAAAATGATTATTCCTACTATGTATAGCTATTACTTACAGTACAAAATTATATACCTATATTAAAAATTATGCGATGTTTCCTTAGTCGGGTTTGGTATGTGTAAAATCGTATTATTTGTACCAAAATAATCATGAGTCGTGTCGACACACTGTTGGATGAAGGCTTCCATTAACGCCATTCACTATTCTCGGTACCCAGTTCTTCCATACCCCGCACTATCCAAAGCCCACTATAAATAGGCCGTGAGACGAAATTGTAAACTTCCACGGTAGTGCTAGTTATTCTTTATACTTTGAATGCAATATGATTGAAAAAGATAATTGTTGGATATTGAAATAAATGGCAATAATTTGAACAAAATATGGAATCGTAAGTATTTATTTCTTGCGAAGGGTTACGTGTAAATTGTACATAAAACATTTCACCGTAGCGCAGTTCGCCGTGAGCTTTTTATCGGAAAGAGATGACCGTTTACTATACGGTCTCCAATTGTATTACATTCAATATGAACATTAATTCAATTTTCATAGCCGATTTTAACAAAATTCATGAATTCAAGAACGAAAACCTAATCTAACCTAACCTACCTTAACCTAACAAATAATCCAGCATATCGGTTATTTTAAAAAAATTTTGCCGCTGGCTTCCTGTAAACCGACAGGAACCGTGTTTTATTAAGACATTAATTTTATATCAGTACTTATACGACCCAAAGAGGTTGGACGGTCTTTAATATATGACCATAATAATATATTTCCGATACAACATTTTTCACAGTGAGGTGTGATACAGCGAACTGCATACGTACAAATTTCAGCACACGATTGCGAAGAGGATGCGTATTGCATTCGAAGGTAATCAGTTTTTATCTTGTAATTTGAATTTGTGTGCAGAAATACTTGCTTAGTTCGTCGGTTCAGTATCTATATAGTTATTGTTTAGTCCACGTTACTTCTGTACTCCATTATAATGGTCTTAAACATAAATAGTGTTATATGTCACTTCTATGATTATTGATTTTTTTTATCGTAATAGATTTATGGTATAAACTCATATTCAGATCGATAATATATCTACCTATTAACTAATTATCAAAAAATTAAAAAGGAACGTTTGCAACTTTCAAATCATGACAAAAAGAAAGGATGTATTTTGCTAACGTAATTTTATATTCCTCGCTTCGTAATTATTCATTTATGTATAAAAAATCAACTTTCGTTTCAATCAAAATTCGAGAAAGCATTTACTTGGCAGAACTACATTTTATAATAATTCCATAAATTTAGATTTTTACTCCATAATAATTATGTCAGTCATATAATCATTACTGAGTCTATATAATTTCTTTCTTTTTCTTTCGACCATGTCCGATCCTAATAGGATTATATGGGCCTCCAAGAGTGGAGGTTTGTTTGACAGATTTTGTTTTTACGAGAAATGGATGAGAGCCTCTTGCTCAACCTATTAGGTCCATACTCTGACTCATATACAAATTGAAAAACAATATGTGTACTTGCCAGACCCAAGAATCGAACCTGGGACCCACGACGTAATAGGCCAACGCTTAAGCCGTGCGGCCATCGTGAGTGTTACAAAACCAGCAGACACAGGTTCAAGTCCCGTCGGGTGTTTTTATATTTATAGCCATCAAATATTTAAAATAAATATAAAGGATAATAAGGCTTCAAAATTATATAAATAGATTATCTACAACGTTTAAGGAATGTCCAGGGTTATGCTCTGAAGTTATCATAAAAGCTCCATTTTCACATACGCTGAGCCTGTGGACTCTTAAGAAAACTGTTATACAGCATTAGAATATCGAAAGTATATTGGTTAATACTATTTGAATACGTGTATTAATTAAGGCGCTAAGTACCAAAAAACATAAAAACTGACATTTTATAGAAAAATGTTTAACATACCAACGCCAATAACTTCAACTATAGTCTAAGTGCCTCAAGCAAGTCAAAAAAATACAGCAAAATAATTAAACCTGTCGACGTTGTAAGTCCGTTGGCGTGTTTTATTTATAATGGTGTAAGTAGCACTGCAGTGGTCAACGGCATTCAATATAAAATAGCTGACGATGGTGTGTTGACACTTGCGAGTTCTTAATATCTAAAATTATAGAAGCTGCTGTGATTGCTTCACACTGTAAAACTATATTTTTCAAAAAGTCTGCTTCATGAAATTTTACTGCAATGACTCGGTATTTTGTAACTACAGGCAATACTACTTTTTGGTACTTAGAGCCTTATTTAATACACGTATTCATTTGTAAGAAAGATGTCTTGAAATTTTTATGTTTTTATCAATTTTAAAGAAAATTGTAAGTATTTTTTGAAAGAGAATAAAAGAAGATACTACGCGGCTCACCTCTGAGGTACAGATATCTGGCCAGGAGGGCTTTTTGGAATATTTTCATTAAAATGTATATTTTTAATTTATCGCAGCGGGAAGCCGTTTGTCATTTGACTATTTCCAGTGTCTCTGCGCCTCGGAGTAAGTATTCAATGGATATTGCTGCCATATTTCATAATAAAATTCCCCAGCTCATATCCTTGTGACGTTTTTGGTATGTTGGATTCGCATTGGGATCGTTCACGGCCCGTTTGAAATATATCCATTACCACAGGGCCGTTTTGAATGCCTGCTTCGCGCGTTTTTGCGAGAGCTGAACGCGCGTAATTCATTTAATTATTCAATCGCTTAAGAGCAAACATAAGTCAAACGGAAAATAATTTTCAACAATGAGTTTCAGTGGGGCAAAATTTCGCATTTGTCGCCAATCGCCGAGCGGCATTCAAGGTGGGAGCACGTCGATTTTTTTGTGATGGCGTCGTAAGAATATATTTTTATATCGTGTAAAGATGACTAAAAAACGTTATGACTGTACTCGAAAAAGAAAACATGCAATGAATATATTATTATTATTACTGATATATCAATAAACATAACACTAAATGGACGCATGTTGATTTTTTATGACAAATTATGTTCCGTTCGGCACGCTTCATTAGCACAATCCGCGAGTTGCATAGCTACGATCCTTTTAGACCATTCCTTAGCTGAGGTATAACCATAAACTCTGTATAGATAATTTAACCTAAGTTAATAATAGAAAAATGCAACATTTTCAAGACTTCAACAAAATATAAGCATTAATGTGAAAGTATTCATCATACGTTTAATCTCTGCATTATAGCGCCCGTACACGTGCATGGATTTACTAAACTTGCAGCAATAGTGTGTATTTTAAACTATCGCGATAATAACTGTTTACACGTAAAAGTGCTGACTGTCTCTCCAATCTCATTCTTTAAGCGTAAGCGAGACGTGATGTTGTCAATGTATAATGCTATTAATTTGAGAGGTTGAGACAGGTTCGGACATGTTCTTAAATAATAATCGGTAGATGTCAAAATATTCTATGCGGTGTAGTTCGTATTTCTTCCGGCAGGTTCGTCACTATCGTTCTACTGCGCATTCGCACCGCATATACATGCATGCAATCTTGAAACACGATAATACGTATTTACATGTGCATTTTCTTGTTATGGTCGCGATAATACGTACTGTCAGCAGTAAATACATGCACATGTAAACGGGGTATTATGCATTAAAGTAAAACAGACTTAATCTAAATATTTCAAATTAGGTAGAGTCAAGACAGTTTGTGAAGCTACTAAATATATTACATATATAATTTAGAAAAACACTTTCTTAGAGAGTATATTATAACCAATAGAAAAAATCTTTTAGAAAAAAGTAAGCCACCCGGCCGGGAATCGAGCCCTGCATCTCCACTGGTTTACGCCCGATTAAAAGTGACCAATAGTTAAAATTTGTCGCAATTAGTATGTCACGCCGTAGCAAATAGGTTAAATGCGACGGAATGGGGCGTAAACCCGTGGAGATGTAGGGTTCGATTCACGGCCGGGGTGGCTTACTTTTTCAAAAAGATTTTTTCTATTGGTTATAATATACTCTCTCAGAAAGTGTTTTTCTAAATTATATATTCTAATGGATTCAAGCTCTGTACTATTCCATTTAAGTATTGGAATAGTACAGAGCTTGAATCCATTAGAATTTAAATTCAAATTCCATCAAGTACCTTCGGTCTAAAGTATTAATATTAAATTATATATGTTCAATAATCAGAATGATATATTCTTAAATCTTGTGAATTATAAATTGAATAAAAGAAATAGTTAATTACTAAATATATATTTGCCAGATAATAGGTAATGAAGCAAATAGTGCAGTGCGTGTTGCTTAAAAAATATATTTTCACAAGATCCAAGTGTTTTGAAACAATATGATTACCTCACGGTTGGCATCTTAGTTTATAGTTCCCCGCGAGCTGTCAAATATCGAGTGGCTAGTAGCCGCTAGTAGTAACATAGTATTTGTTTTACTGCAATTACATTTTGTGCTGCAATCGCAATGACATGGCTAATAAAGTTGTAGGTTATGCTGATATGTCTGACTATTTAATACAAAATTACTGGGTTCGGGCGTATCCGCCAGCACGAACATACCCGAATTTGACCGACATGTCTACCAACCTAAATTTTCGCCGTATTACGAATTTACCAATTATTGTAGATAACCGTCTTGCGTATTGAGTGCCTTGCGTGTTAATTTGGACCGTTTAAAATAACGGAAACATGCTAAAGAATAACTGCGCTGGTATTGATACTTACTTTTAATACATTACCGATACCGGGTATTGATAATTTTTCTTTCGATAACAAAGATAGCGAAAAAAACAATTATTCTAAATTCAAAATTAGTCGCGGTAAACAATGCCTTCCACCATGCTTTAGTGTAGTGAATGTAGTATTACAATATTTTTCTTTGCTTATTATAATATACTAGCTGAAGTACCCGGCTTCGCACAGGGTCGCTTCGTGATTATATTTATCTTAGATATTTAAAAAATAATAAGAGGTAATTATTTTTTTAATATTAAAATATCTGTGTAATATAATATGGAAATATGAAAATAATTCTAATAGGAGTAAAGGTCAAATAAAAGAACACTAAATTAAAATCGAATCCAAAATATGAAAACGTTATTAATGTTATTAATATGTAGTAAAAAAAATCACAATTGTATGGAACAAACAAACAACAAACTTTGTATTTATAATACTAATTTAGAAACCTTCGCAGGTGTGCGCACGACAACTCACCAAAGTTTCATTGCAATCGGATGAATGGTATAGGAACGCATACAAATGGAAGAATATGGTTGTACTAATTCAGAAACCTTCGCGGGCGTGCGCACAATCGGTCAAAATTGCATCGCAATCGGATGAATGGTATAAAAACGTATACGAATAGAAGAATATAGAATAGAAGAAGAAGATGGTTGTACTAATTCAAAAACCTTTGCGGGTGTTACCAAAACAACTGACGAAGGTTTCATCGCAATCGGATGAATGGTATAGGGACCATACGAATAAAAGACGATAGAATTAAGAAGAAGAAGAAGATGGTTGTACTAATTTAGAAACCTTTGTGTGTGTTACCACAACAACTGACGAAGGTTTCATCGCAATAGGATGAATGGTATAGGAACCATACGAATAAACGAAGATATAATGAATAAGAAGAAGAAGGTGGTTTTTCTAATTTAGAAACCTTTGCGGGTGTGCGTACAATAAATGACGAAAGTTTCGTCGCAATCGGATGAATGGTATTATAGGAACCATACGAATAAAAGAAAATAGAATGAAGAAGAAGAAGAAGATAATGATTTTTATAATTCAGAAACCTTCGCGGGTGTGCATACAACCACTTACCAAAATTTCATTGCAATCGGATGAATGGTATAGGAACGCTTAGGGGACAGACAGACAGACAGGCATTCATTTGTATATATAAGATATAGCATATACTCACCGCGCAAGTGCAGGCAATAAGTTGACAAAGTTTTATCGCAATCGGATGAACGGTATGGCAGCGCATAAAACACGAACAAACAAACAGATAAAACGAATAAACAGATAAGTACAAGGACTACCTCAAAATTATGACATTTTTGGCATAATTGTTGTAAAATTATACTATAATTTACTATTTTACATTTTTCGCGTGATTATAATTAAGTACGGTTAACAATAGATACCTAGTTGTGTGATGTAATAAATAATCCTGACTATTCCCATAACCAATAAAATAATAATGCATAATACTTCGAAAAAATAATTTTATGACGTGTACAACAGAATACGCATGGTGGAATAATAATAATTGTCAGTCATTCTCACAATCCATTACTCCAGATTAAATGATACCTATACATTGAAAAATAATATATAAAGCGTTATAAATAATTGATAAAAGAAAAGGGTAATTTTGCGATCTATAACTATTACTTATTACCCAATAATATCTATCAAATGTGATAAATTTAAAATGAATTGTAAATTTTATGTCAGAACTACTCACCTTTAACACGTCGTCATATATCAGCAATATTTCCCAGCGACGGGACTCTGAAATATATATGTGTAGTAGGTATATATAACAGTAAATTACTCGGATTTTTTTCAGCATATCGTGAAAAAAATCTATTTCTTCTTTATTGACATAGGAAATGAAAGGAAAAATATAATGTGCTTTGTGAAATTTGATTCCGTAAATCATCCATATTAGGGATGCCGATTAAAGTTATTGTTTATGTCGCATATTACTAACTTAATTAAAGTAGTAAATTACATTTAATGGCCTATGAAAACTTATTTATTATACATACAAACGAGAAAATTATCTTTGCTATCAAAAAAAAAAAAACATAATATCTACATTGTTTTGTAGCAGCGTATTTTAGATACTTACCCAATTTAATATACTTTCAATAAACCATTTCTTTTATTCAATGAATAATTCACAAGATTTTGAGAATGTAACATTTCATAATATATTGAACATACATAACTTGAAAACACCTCAGATACCCCACTAGAAAAATCATATTTGAATATGATTTGATTTGAAACTCGACGGGATCCCGTCTTGGATCGTTTTGGATCCCCAGGTACTTGAAGCTGTCGACGTTCTCAATTTTTTGTCCATCTCTAATCAGAGGGAAACCTGGATCAGGACAGGTGCTGATATACAAAATGTTGGTATTCTTCGCGTTGATTTTCAAACCAACACGAGATGGGTTATTATGCAATATATATCGATTGTATTTTGAATGCCCACCAGGACAAATACATATTTTTCTTTTCTAGTATTATGTGGCGTATAGTATTAACCAGACTGACTTCAGATCACTATACTTCGCAGTTCATAATGGGTCATAATAGTTTTGCCGCGAAGGTCTGTCAGCTTGGCTAAATAACATCTCATAAATAGGGATTGCAATACCGGTATTTCAAAACCGGTATTCCAGTATTTATTAATACCGAAATACCAGTTTTAAAAATCCAAAATACTGAAATTTTCGGTATTAAGAAAGCACACTCGGTTGCGTTTTTGACGATGAATTTAATGTTATTTCTTCATTAGTTTGTACTGTATTTCTTATTCAATTAAGTGTATAAGTTTTGTACTGATAAAATGCAAAATATTGACTGAATACAACATAGGTGAAATAACAATAAAATACAATTCATGAAAAATTTTCCCATTTATAAAATTGTCTCGATAAATTAACATAGGTACAGATATTTTTACGAAATAAAAAACATCCGTGACAAATGTTCAATTATTCTTATTATTATTATTACAAGTGTTGAATTGATGAATTCTTTCGTTTATTTTTTTGAGGGCTTTAGTTGAAATTATCAATATTTTCAAATTATTTATAAAAATCACCAATTCTTTAATATTATGATTAATACATATTTTTAAATGTCACCATAATAAATGTTGGTAGGTAGTTTTTTTCTATAACATAATGTTTTTAGAGAGATTGTAATAGCTATATTTACTGATAAGTAGGTACTTACGTTTTAACGAATACCGGTATTCAATAAGAAATACCGAAAAACCGCTATTGATATTTTCAGTCGGTATTGCAATCCCTAATCTTATGTTACAATGTTGCAAATCACGGTATGTTAATCACATCCTCTGAAAGTGTCCAATACGACGCTGGTTATAAGAGAAGAGCTATGTAAGTCTTTAAAATCTTTAGTAGGTTTGAGCAGTTATCGCACCCTGGTTTCTACGAAGGAAAGTTAGTTAACTTTTAATAAATTTTTGGCATCAAACAAAGATAGAGAAAGTTTCCTTTAATTAGACTAATTGAAAAAATAATTTCACAAGCGTATGTCTCTAAGATTGTATGGTGAAGAAGAAATATATATCTAGTACCTACGTTTATAATATGTTTTTGGAATTTCATTCATTGTAGTGGCATCAAGATGCCCATTGTCTAGTTGTCTTGGCGTTAAATGGCGTCATACAGTTGGTAGCGTCTACGTATATGACGGTGCATACTTCATTCCATATGATTGATTATATTATGAAGATAACGATATAAATAATATTTATAATGAGGAATAATTATTAATTGCTCACCAGCTCAAAACAATTAGAATAATTACTACCGTCATATTAGACGACGGTGTTGAACTACCTTATCTGTATTTTGGTAATACTGTTATTTGCATATATCAAGGAACATAGAGGTACAATTATTATATTGCATGAATTTACATATCTACACCGCACGAAACAGTATTACATAAGATATTGCTCAAATTTGGACAATTGGGTTTGGACTGTCTATCCATACCTAGAGATTGCAAAACCGGTATTCCAGTATTTATCAATACCGAAATACCGGAATTTTCGGTATTAAGAAAGCACACTCGTTTACGTTTTTGAAAATGAATTATAAGTGATGTGCTGCTAAAATGCAAATAAATTGAGTGAATTCAACAGAGGTGAAAAAATAATAAAACAGTTTTCATCAAATGAATACGTGTATTAATTAAGGCTCTAAGTACCAAAAAGTAGTATTGCCTGTAGATACAAAATACCGAGTCATTGCAGTAAAATTTCATGAAGCAGACCTTTTGAAAAATGTGGTTTTACAGTGTGAAGCAATCACGGAAGCTTCTATAATTTTAGGTATTAGGAAGTCGCAAGTGTCAACACACCATCGTCAGCCATTTTATATTGAATGAAGTTGACCACTGTAGTGCTATTTACACCATTATAAATAAAACAGGCCAATGGACTTACAACGTCAACAGGTTTAAATATTTTGCTGTATTTTTTTGACTTGCTTGAGGCACTTAGACCATAGCTGAAGTTATTGGTGTTAGTATGTAGAACACTTTTCTATAAAAATGTCAGTTTTTTTGTTTTTGGTACTTAGAGCCTTAATTAATACACGTATTCAAATATATTTATATACTTAAGTAATTGTCGCGATGAATTATCATAATATTATTTCGAAATAGAAAACATCCGTGACAAAAATGTTCAAATATTGATGACTGTATGAGCGTTAAATTTAAGAAGCATTTCCTGCAGCCAGACTTATTTGCACTTAATGAACTTTTGTTAAAATGATCAATATATTCAAATTATTTGTAAAAAAATACTAGTTCTACAATTATGATCAATACACAATTTTAACTGTCAACATAATAAATGTAGGTATATAGGTTTTGCTATAAAATAATATTTTTAAAAGATTTTATAGCTATACTTATTTTTATTGATAAGCACCAACTTCTGTTTTTTTAATGTTTAAGAAATACCGAAAAACCGGTATTGACATTTTCATTCGGTATTGCAATCCATATCCATACCGCCTTGTAGACAATTTTATTGTGAAAGAATTTAATTGATATAATTTTTTACTTTTTACTTTACTTTTCATACTGATTTTGAAGACTGAAGTACTGCATATATTTATTTATTCTTTACACTGTTTCTTTGTTTTTAAATGTCATATTGTGAACGTCTTAAACTTAACTTAAATTTGTAGTGTCCACAATATTAAAAAAAAAAAAAAAAAATTAAATTGAAATTGAGCTGGCAGGAAGGTTCACTGCACAAGTACATTCGGTTGGCCTAATCGTAGAGCGATTAGCATGCCTGTCCAATATTATTGGCGCAATGTAGGTAAGTACTCACATTGTTTGCAGATAGCGATGTCAAGTAGTATTCCACTGTGAAATAAAAGTACATGGTGTCCTGATATTTAATTAAATATAAATATCATGATGATATGGCATTCAATTCAATTTAATTCAGTTCAATTATTTTTTTACATATTGTGGCATTATATATTATAAGTTTAAGACGTTAACAGCATGACATGAAACATTATTATAAAGACGGAAAAAAAAGTAATAAAAGTGATGAAAATGAAAATATAAAAAGAGAACATAATATAAACCTACAAAAGCAGTGAGAATACAATTATACATCTATAGAAGTTCAATGAAGTACACTGAGTTTGCTAAGGAGACCCTATTTTAAGAATTTATAAAATAGCCCACATAAACTCACCCTCACGCAAGTGGAATATATCAACATCCGAAGCAATTTAGTTGAATATGGTTATCGCCCTCCCAATTGGCATTACCAGTGGCAGATTGGTTCTGCACCTTGGGAGAATAAACAACTGACGCTCTCTATTTCTAAGATAATTATCAGGGACACACAGGTCAATACTACCCAGAATGGCACAGTTCTCATTTATACCTCGTACGAGTCGGAAAAAATACATAGCTTTAGAGAGTATATCTCCAAGAATAAAGTTTTACAGGTGATTCACCTGGATAAGTATTAAAGCCAATAGGGAACGAAGCAGACAATATTAATTAGAGTAGGTACGCGAGTTGATTGATGTCGCTAAACTGATGAAATGACAATAATTTATGTTGTTAATGTCGACAGTGAATGAAAAACCGCTAGAAAGATATAGCCACACAGTGGTGTGCAAGGGGGTTACATGTAAATTGTACGTAAAACATTACACCGTAGCACAGTTCGCCGTGAGCTTTTTATCAGAAAGCGATGACTGTATACCATACGGTCTCCAATTTTATTAGATTCAACATGAACATTAATTCAATTTTCATAACTGATTTTGGCAAAACTCATGAATTCCAGAATGAAAACCTAATCTAACCTAACAAATAATCCAGTAGGTATATCGGCTATTTTCAAAATTTGTTTTCTGATGGCTTCCTGTAAAGTGTAAACCGACAAGAACCGTGTTTCATTTAGAGATGAATTTTATGTCAGTACTATACGACCCAAAGAGGTTGAACGGTCTTTAATATACGGCCATATATTTCCGATACAACATTTCACGGTTAAGTGTGATACGGTGAACTGCATACGTACAAATTTCCGGACACGGTGCAAGCTGTACGAAATGGCCACTCGAACTGCCGACTTATTATTCAAATGTAGCAGCAAAAGTTGAGGACCGACATAAGCGGAAAGAGATAAAGGAATTCCAGCATTGTATTGATCTCTGCTGATGATATATTGGTAATAATTACTCTACCTCACTGGTATACAACGTGTCGTCTACAATCACACGCGGGCTTCCATACCATTTATTGTGACCCACCGACTAAAAGTAATATAATGTATGCGAAAAAAATCCTAGTAGGTATATCCCAATAATCAACTAGACAAAAGTATGTAAGTGAAACATGGCACGTGAATTAATCCGTTAATATTAATATTAAATATATTGTGCTGCATCTTTATACAGCCCTTCCAAGGAAGAAGGCAGTAACTGACTTTCACACACTTTCGAAATACATAAATGACATACTTCATGTGTTTTTTTCAAATTTTAGTACTGTGAATTAATAAAAAAACTGTGATATTTTTTATTATTAGGATGTTGAAATGCAAACAAAGTAAAAAATAAACAAGCAGAACATTACTGCAATAAATAGGTTCAATGAAATGACTGCCTTTTTGCTAAGAAATGTGTACCATTTTAGCAGATGTCCATTTTGTCACTGAGGAATTATTTTACGGTATATTAGTGATCATATTGATATTAAACTGGACAGAATATAATATCGTCTCTGTTCTGGCAGAACACACTAACTGGAGAATACTAGTTTTGAGTAATTTGACTTGAAGTTGTTAAATTGTTTGAAATGGTCTATCATGTGAGTTTATTAAGTAATCGTAAAAAGGATGACTTTAAAATAAAGATTGTTTATTTATTAAGAAGGTTTCCAAACGGTAAAGTTTGAAATAAGGAACATTTAGGTATAACTAACTCAATTTCGTTTTTTCGAATTAGTGTCTTCTGCCAGAACAGTGACGATATAGCTTTCAAAATTAACTAACGGATAACGTGCTTTCAGCAACCGTATACTGAGCTTCGAAAACAGATACTGGGTGTGCGGGTGGTATGACTTTAGGAGCAATGGGGAGATAAGATAACGCACCAAGCAGCCTCTCATTACACCGAGAGTGAAGAGGCGACGTTGGATCTGGATCGGCCACGTGCGGCGGATGCCAGAAGATAACCTCAACCTGGCTTGCCTGTTCTTCAAACCGACCTCATTCCGACATCCTGGAAGGCCGTTAAATACTATCTATAGAGTGTATACGGCGGAGCTACGGGATGCTGGTTTGACTTTTAACGAAGCAAAAATACTGGCGAGCGATAGGGATTCTTGGAGGCGCCGCGTGGTGTCTATATGCTCCAACTAAGAGGAAGAAGACAGAAGCCTTCTTCCTTGGAAGGACAGTATATCATTTATATTATTGTTGTAGTGCACAGTTATATAGCTTACGCTATAGCTTGGTGTGTATTGTATATTTCGATGAATGAGCGTTAAAATTTTAGTTTAAAAAATAACTGGTATTTCTAGCCGTTTAATCTATTTATTTTATTTCGCTTCTGTATCAACGAAACTTATGCGGCCTGGCCCGCAAACAATAAGAAATTTAATACGTCATGTTCTCTACTGGTAAAAAAGTTATGCATCACTGGTTATAAAGTCATGCTATTGTTGTCTCAATGGTGATGATGAAGCAGAATTGGTTGTGTCAATACACTAAAGTTTCGCGAAAATTTGATGTACCTACTCAAGTTTAAGTACGGAAAGATGTTAATGTGTTACTATTTTAAGATTTATAGGTCACATGGTAATAGCAATAAGAAAAGCCGCACTAAGCATGTCGAAAACTTTCAGACACGTCACAACCCTTGTAATGATGTCTTCGGCAAACTTCGGTATGATGCGTCACGCCGGCGAAATCCCGAAAGCTTGTGTTGACGCGGTCCTTTCGGCCAGAGTGTGGGCACACTTGACGCCCCCTGACGCGTGTTGACAATCTGTGTATATATACCACGGGGTTGCATGAAGCGCCTAGTTTCAAATCCTCCTAAAACGGTTTCTGAAATATTTGAGTTAGATAATATGTATTTAGATGGATAATTTTGTTACCTATGTCCTATATGATGGCCAAAGATTGAACTTTAAAATACGCCAAAAACTGTCAATACGTAGATAATATGATCAAAAATTAGGGTACATTTCAAAACCCGCTAAAATGGTGGGGTGTGCTTTTCAAATACCCCTAAAGTGGAAAGCCAAAATACTCTTTAGTTAGAACGAAGTTCACAGATTTAGTAGATATGAATTTTTCTCATTTTTCTCAGAACTACCTTAAATCGTTTTAGGGGCTTTTGAAACCAGGCGCTTCACATTTAAATTGAACATATTATATTAAATTTCACTGTAGCACAGTTAATTTTTCGTGAGGTTTGTTATCAGAAAGAGATTTAAAAAAATTCGCATTGTTCGTGGAGTATTGTAGACGATAATGTTCGAATTTTATTAATTCATAACCTAAGCTCACCTAATCTAACCTAACCTAACCTAACCTAGCCTAACCCAACAAATAATTCAATACATCGGCTATTTTCAAAATTTGTTTGCTGCTGGCTTCCTGTAAAGTGTAAAGTAAACCGACAAGGACCGTGATTTATTTAGACAAGATTTGTATGTCAGTAGGTACTATACAACCCTAATAGGTTGGACGGTCTTTAATATACGGTCATATAAATTTCCGATACAATATGAATTCACGGTGAAGTCTGTTACGGCGAACTGCATACGTACAAGTTTCCGGACACGTTTACATACACGGTATAGTATACAGGTGAAAAAAAATAACACAGTAATAAAAGTACATTATGTACTTTATACAGATTGTGACTTGGTTTATGGGCTTAAGTTTCCAAATGATGGCAATCGGGCAAAAGCGGTTCTTGTTATATAAAATTATGTAAAAAATTAAATAAAATCTCTTTTTATTTGACACTTGAAAATATTAGAGTTGGTACATAGTAATCAATAGAATTCGGATCTGTAACACATATATGGTGGTAAACAACTCAATCCGTGTCAGCATATTGATCGGCAATATTAAATATCATATCCTTGTCCAATTATGGCAAACTCAGTAGATAGCTGATTGCAATGATTGTTTCCACGATATCCATTTTCCACATAGCTATATCCGATGACGCAAACTCCATATAGTAGCTGACTGAACTATATTAATTTTTCCTAAATATTCTTTTCATTATATTATTTTGATTGTAGGTACATCAATAAATAGCGGATCATAATTCATTGGACATGTCACTCGAATATAAGTTCCCAGTCTGTTAGTATCTCAGTCTCTATATCGCTCCACAAAACATTTCATCCTACCGAGATTCGGACCTCGGAACAGTATCATAAGTAAATTGTAACATAACTACTGTAACATACTCTTGTACAGACTGTTAACGCTGCAAATAAAACTCGCTTCTCCAACCATTGGAGCAACCACCAAATCTCAACTTCTCATCTCTCTTTCTGACGACCTCTTCATCCACAGTGATGACTCCCACACATATAGTAATTTTGTAGTCAAATATAATATGTAATGTATAAATAGTTTATGAAAAATGTTAAATAATGTGTAAGCATTCTGGGAACTGTTACGGAGCGAGTAGGTCTGCTTGAGTTGCGACACATTTTGGCAAAGCGCTTCCGGTCGGGCCAACTCGAGGTCCCCTGCCACCCGTCGCGTACAACATGTCAAAACTTACATGTCTCGATCAAGACCCTGTTTGCCCCTAGTAAATTATTCATTCACGAGAGATATCTTCACTGCTTGCTAACAATGCGTTGCGCACACTAGCGCTGCCGATGTTCCGAAACGACGCGTTTACAAGAGAAACCGCACTGTTTCAATGTTAGAAATTTATTTCATAACAAAAATAGATAAAGTTCTCTTCTCTTCCCGAATCTTGTAAATTCGAGATTAGGCTCTGGTTTAAACACGCTATTGAGATACAGAATTACAATTTAAATATACATTTTTAGTAATTTTTTTGAAGTTATACTTCTTTTGAGACGTAGTGAAATTGAGAAAGCGTTACGGAAGTGGAAATGACATCGGCCGCGTAGGCATGCGACATTTAGAATAAAAATTACAAGTAAATCAACTTGAGAAAAAACAAGGTACAGAAAAAAACTAAGCAAAAAAAATATTTTATAGAAAAGAAATAAAAATAATTACAAGATAAAAAGAACTTTTTATATACAACGTTTTTAAAGCTTCTGTTGAATCATATAAACTTGACTTGACTAACTTAAACGATCAAAAAAAATTGTTCTTGATAGAAATACTGAATAAATATAGAATACTGAAATGTTATTTTGACATTTCATATTGATTACCATAATTACCATTAATAATTTAGTTGCTAGGACCCCAGACCCCTAGCAACCAATAATAGTGGCTTGGATTACGGATTTCTTCCGAAATAACTTTTCATACAAAACAGAATTAACTGAAAATGAATTCAATTCTACTTAAAGATGGCTAAAATATAGATAGCTGACTCAATTATTTCAATAAAAAGAATATTATTTTGATTATATAAATAGCGAATAATACTTCATCGGAAATGTCACTCGAATCTAAGTACCTGGCCCGTTACTATCTCAATCTCCGTATCGTCCAGCGCAACATCTCATTGTACTGAGACTCGGACCTCGGAACATTATCATAAGTATTGTAACATAACTACTGTAACATACTATTGTACCGAACGTTACCCGCAAATAAAACTCGCAGCAACATACATCGGAGCAACTACCAAATCTCGACTTCTCATCTCTCCTTCTGACGACCTCTTCATCCATCACACCATGTCTCCCACAGTGATGACTATTACAACGCCATTAAATTCATTCAATCAAATATAAAATGGTTTTACGTTAAAACGCAAAATATGTTTTTGGTAGGTACTGGTACTAAAAGCATCAGCCGATTAGATATTATGGCATCCAGCGCATCTATTCTATACACAAGACTGGTATAGGCCGCTATCGGAAGCTATCGGGGGTAGTTTTTTTTTTTTTTAATTTTTTGTATCGAAATATTAGCACTTATTGTAACAACTAAAATAAGTTAGTTATAATTGTTACAATAAGTGGTATGTTTTAACAGCACCTCTCTTGGGTGTGTTAAATTTTAGAGATAGATAGATATTTTTGACTCTTTAGACGGCTAATTTATTGTAATTATTAAAATAAATAATATTACTTCGATAAAAAATTGAAAAACTACCCTCGATAGCTGCCGATAACGGCCTATAGCAGTCTTGTCTAAAGAATAGATGCACTGGTTGCCATAATATCCAATCGGAAATGACTAAAACTTTATTCATCATTATCAGCCAGAGTTGATCCATTGTTGGACGAAGGCCTCCACTAGCTCTCTCCACTATTCTTGATTCTTAATTGTCAGTGATTAGTAACCTTAAAATTAATTAACCTAAAAATGGTAATTTTAAAATTCTTAATTTTACGGTCCACACGATCTCATTCAAACTATTCACTGAGAAATCTATTCTGGCGACTTGACTGAGTGCAGTGAAGTCCCTGGGGGTATACAGGTCATGTGTTACTTAGTGTAGTAGTAATTAAAAAGGGCGGCAAGTGAAGAACGATCATTACAACTTTTGAAAGCAGTGGTGGTTTTCAATAAAACTGACGATGTAATCACTTCGTTAAAAAGTAGGTACCGACAACTCATTAAAAAAAAAAAACTCAGAAGAGGGGGACTCAAAACTTGTCAGCGCCTCTGATTTATGCGTACCTAAAACTACCGCTGTAGGTTTAATGGAAATGCTATAATCTACAATAGGTATATGATATTATGTAAGTATGTATTTTTTTCAAAATGTTGGTTGGATTTGTCGCATTTGTCGCATTTGTCTGTTTAGGTTTAATTAAACACATTTTTGCATTCAATTTGAAACTAAAAATGAAAGGGGATGGCATTATAAGTCTACCTAATGGAGGCACTTTGCCTAGCGACTTCACCGACGAAACGAGAGGAGAACTGAGGAAATGCCATTCGCCAAATACCTCAGTCACCTGTGTTTTGTAGACAACATTGTTGTTTTTTGCAAAATACCCAAAACACCTTTAGGACACGATGTCAGAGCTCGAAAATGAAAGACGCAAAGTAGGTTTTAAGACAAATGTTTCTAAGACACAAATAATAATAAACAGGTTTGCTGATCCAAGCGCGATTCATCAATGGCACTGATATAGATCGGGACAATAACTGCGTCTATCATAGATAACAGTAATTTTAATCGATGGGATGTATGTAGGTATGAACCAAAATGATATAAAACGCATTTGGGGCCACAATAGTATCTTAAAAATGACCTAACATTGTGCCAAAAGTGTTAAATCAATGCGTGCTACCATTGATCAAGTATGCATGTAAAACATGGACCTTTAATGTAGAATAAATCCAAAAACTACGAGTAGCGCAACGTGGCACGGAAATGTATATACTGGACATAACGTGGAAAGATCACAATAAGGAACCGATGGATGCGGAGGTAGACAAGAATACGCGATTTGGTAGAGGTTGCCAAGCTGATGAAATGGCAATGAGCTGGATATGTTTCTCGTCGAGTAGACAACCGCTGGTCAAGTAAGTGAAGCCCCGCAAGATTAGGCAGGTCATGCGTTGCTTAGGGGCGATGGTGAAGGAACAAATATACGATCATTACAACTTTTGAAAGCTGTGGACATTTATCTTTGCCGCCTCATGATGAGGTTTAGTACTAGAAATTTATGTAAATCACATGCGCAACCTATTAATATCATGCTATGGTTATAAACACAATATAATTATTATTGAAAAACAAAATATGATTTTCCAGAACCACGACTTCATAAGCCGTTGCGTTATCGGTAGGCTATCAATAATGTAAATTAACATACTTAATAAAACTCAGCACTCATGTAGTGATAACTGATAAACTTATTTTGTAAATAATTATCATGAATTCCCACCTATAAAAACCAATAAAACAAATCACGCTAAGTTATCGTATTTTGATAGAGGCGACGTCGGGTATGATGTGCTATTTAATTTATATTAACAAAAAACATACTAGAAATTTCATACAAAATTCTACCCTTTGAAAGGTCTCTACTTACAGAGTTTTAAAAGAAAGTTTAGTTAAGGTTTTTTTTATTCAATATTATTTCCGATTGCGTAGTACCGTGAAATTTAGTTGATAGATTTTTCCGAGATTTTAATATTTATTTATTTAAGAAACTACCCGTTTTCTTTAGATTACATGTTTTCTTAAGTTAAAAAAAATATGTAAGTATTTTTCTATCTAAAAGATTGGAAATGTTTTTGGTTATTTAACGCTTTTTTTGTTTTTGACTTTTACAACAATTCTTTCGGGTATCTATATGACAGGGCACGTGGGTTGTAATTTTGTTTGAACAAACAGATTGTTCCAAAACAGAAAAAATACGGTCTGCTGTTTGTAGACTACGATAAGATTTCTTGTGAATATTTCTAATACAGTTTACAGAGATATGCATCTGCTCAAAGAAAATCAAAACAAAGCTACGCAATATGCTTTTTGGGTTCTAGTCCAGTGGCGAAGGGTGGCGTAGGCTGTTCAGATCCGACATCAATAAGATTGTGCACACTAAACTTTGACAGTTAAGCGAATCTGTTTTCATTGAACTAAAATTATAATATGTAGATACTGTTTGATAGTTTTTTAAATTCAATTAAACCTGCATAATTCTAAGCCGTTACAATAAATATTCATCCATCAATAAAATATTTTAAAGTATACCATTAAATAATACATCCATTTAGATTGGTATTTTATAGATGGAAGAATATTTTTTTTATCAAATATGGTTTGGTTTAGGCAGAGCTTAATAAATAAAAAAAATCTAACCAAAACCATCTGTAATATGATGTATTCTTAATTAAAATAAAACAAATTAGTATGACTGAAAAAGTATACACTATTTTTGTCGTATCGCCCATATTATGACCAAATCATTATGGTTAGATTTTGGCAGGGTTTAATTGAATTGAAAAACTAACCACCACCTGAAAATTGTATTTTTAGTTCAATGAAAACAAAGACGTTTGAATTACAAAGTTTAGTGTGCACTATTTATTCCGGATTTTAATAGCCTACATCCATCCTTCACCACTGGGTTCTACGGACCAATGGGTCGGAGGCAGGACGTTATCAAAAAAAAGATGAAAATTTCATAAATGATGCTGGATATTGAGAATGGTCTCCAAAGCAGTATGCAACGACATGATCTGTGGCGAAGACGGTTAAACCGCAAATTATCATCAGTCTCATTAAGTAAAATTTGGCCGATTCCATTGGGCTGGCCATGTCTCAATGATGGAAGATTCCCAACCATCAAAGGAACTCTTCTTCAATATTATGTAAAATAAAATTAGTGTAGATACGCACTGATATTATATAGGTGTAAACAAAGAGAATCCCTGAGGCTAAAGCAGTGCAAGCAGAGACGTCTCATGGGGGTAGGCAGGTAATACGTTGCATAGGGGCGGCATTATTATAATGGGTGGAAAATGAAGGAACGATAATGTCACTTCATTATAAAATTACATTTAGTTTCGTATTAAATCGTTTTACTTACCTATATATTTCCCTTAATAAATATAAAGAATAAAAATACAAACTGTTATTAATTAAATAGTCGAAGGAATGGCAATATAAGAAATGAAATGTATAACATAACATATTTTATAATTGTAAGTATGCTGTATACATAATAAAAATTCAAATTATTTATTTTTACATACAGTGAATATTGCAAATTATAAATTTAAGACGTTCACAACATGACATTTAAAAACATATAAATAGTATTAAAATAGTGTAAATAAGAAACAAATATCTGCGGTATCACAGAGTCAGTATAAAAAGTAAATATGTAAAAAAAAATATAAAGCATTGAAGGACACCGAATGAGCTAAGTGGACCTTATTTTAAGAATAAAACAACGCCCACCTATACTCATTCTCACGTAAGTGGAATATATCAATATCGGAAGCGATTTGGTTGAACAGAGTTATTGCCCTCCCAATTGGCATCACCAATGGCAGGTTTATTCTGCATCTTGCGAGAACAAACAACTGATGCTCCCAATTTCTAAGATGGTTATCAGAGACACAAGTCAATACTACTAAGAATTGAGAGTTCTCATTTACATCACGTATAACTCTAAAAAAATACGTGGCCAAATATTGATATCTTCTAGCAGTAGACTACCGTATGTAAGCATAACTAAGAGAAAGCCAGTTGGATAAAACCACGAATAGTATCCATATAACATCAAATAAAGGAGTCTCAAAAAATTGTTTTGAAGTCGCTCCACCATACAGCCGTATTTCAACTCATGCGGGGTCCAAATAATCAACCCACTCTCATGCCGGCTTCTAATTAAGAATGTCAATAGCAATTAGTCATAACAGTACACTTAAGCAATATTACGTAAGTATAGTTCAGTTAGATATACGAGTATTAACGGTTTGGTATTAGTTATAAATAATATAATATAATACATAGTCTTTGATAATACTAGTTGAGCTTAAGAGCATACAACAATAAAACGGCAAATTTATTTTCAACAATAGGTGGGACGAAATTTCACGCTCGTTGCCAATCGGAGAGCGGTAGTCGAGACGTGAACACGTCAATTTGTTTTGTGATGGTGTCGGAGGAATTAATTCTTATATCGTGTAAAGATGGCTAAAAAACGTTACGAATGAACTTTTAAAAGAAAATATGTCAATGAATATAATATTATTACTAATATAACAATAAACATAAAATTAAATGGACGAATGTTGAATTTTTATGACAAATTATGTTTTGTTCAGCACGCGCCGTTTGCACAGTCACGATCTTTTTAAACCATGCCTCAGCTACAGTATAGGGCATAGGCAATAGCCTTAGTAATTACACTTTGAATTATTATTCCAAGGGAACATTCTTGATCACTGTAAAAAGCTTGAAGTTGAGAAATTTTCCCTCATTGAAATCAAATTGACCCAACTAGCATTTATGGGGCACTCAGGATTGGCGGAAATACGCGATAAATAACGACGAGAGATTCATACGAATAATATGAAAGGCGTAAGAGCGGATAGATCTCTGTCTGCATTTAGTGGTGGATGTAAAATGCCGAATAAAAAGATGTACACAAAGAAATACGACAAAGTGTTGAAGTACATGAAAAGATAAATAAAAATAAGTTTTCTAAATCTGAAAAGAAAATGTTTATATGCTAAGAGAGCGGTTGCAAACCTATGGCACGTGAGATAATTTTGCATGGCGCGTGAATGTTTTATTTTGAAGAGAAAAAATATACATGTAATAATAATAAATGGTAGATCGCGTTGTATAAAAATAGCAGGTAAATACTTATTAAATTTAATAAAAATATATAATTCAATAAGTCGGTCCTTGGGCTTTATGCGTCACATATAATATTATCACACTAACCTCATCAGGCGGCGGGGGAAGCCGCACCGCGAACCTCTAATTTTGATCGATTGACAATGCTTGAGACCACTGTAGCGAGAGAATGCCTCATTTGATCCAACCAATTTTACCATCAATTTTTGATTAAAAAACTAAACTAAGTAACACAGTAACAAACAATTTCATTTATATCAACAAAAATGGCAGTAGGTACCGAATAAGAAACAAAAATTAGGTGGAGCTTGTAGTAGTAATTCTACAGACAGTTTCAAATTTGGTGGAACGAAATGTATGGCGTAGTTGAAAAAGTGCTAAAGCTATATTATGTGTGTTATGTTCTGTGACTGATATCTAGAATAACAAAATTTTTAAATAAAATTCTTAAAACTATTTTTTCTTCCTGAAAAACTGGCACGCGTACGTAAAAAGGTTCGCCAACCCTATGTTAAGACATTACATTACGGGTATAGGACGATTTGGCGCCGGGACAACTGGACGTGGCGTCCAGTCCAGGCAATTCGGAAATAAATAGACGTTAGGTACTTATAGGTACTTAAAAAAATATTTAATAATATTATTTATATTTAAAAATGATTTAATAGTTGGTGAGAATTTAAATATGCAGACGTAAATAATGATTTAATCGTGCATATGTTTAAGTTCCAACGAAAAAAGTGTCTTTTATTTGAAATAAAGCCTTAGACATGTTAATTCTCAATCCGCAGTAAAAAAAACACTATTTTTAGAGTAAAATGAATTAAAACTACGAAGTAGTATTTTTAAAAACTGATTAAAATTCCTCGTCTACGTTCTGTATACGTGTCTACGACAGTGCGGCGTCCAGTTGTCCCATTCCCTTACATTACGAAGCTAGTTGTATCAATTTTGTGTTTCAGAACACGATATGATATGGGTGTATGAAAAATCTATATTTGCACTGAACGACCAAATAATAATCCCAAATATTGAATATTACATAATATTATATACAATATTATTGTCACTGTATTAATACACCTGTACCGAATTTAAAATCTCTGGCTTTGCTGGAAATAGGCGAAACGCCGTTAGTATTTTGAAGAAAATATATAAATGTAGGTATATTGTTACCATTGCGCTGTTACGGCCTAGCTAATAATAATTATTGATTGACCTAAAAGACTAAATTTAATTTTGTTAATTCAAAATTCGCGCCCTCTCGGGACATGATTTCAAAATATGCCGATAGAGGCCCTAGCCGCCCGATCTTTAGATTGCTAGTATAAAGTTCCTTCAGCAGGGCTTGAAATGGACCAGAGCGCCGTTCCGGTTCATAAAACCCCCAAAATTATCGCTCTGTCTCGGGTAAAAAATAATTTGGCCGCCTGAGCTAGATAGGCCATATAAGAAAAAAAAATCTAAAACACTTATTTATATAAAATATATATATAAAATTAGATAACTATGTTGATTATTTCGTAAAATTATCAAGCGCTCGAGTTCCTCAAATTTTCCATATCGAGCGTCGACCCTCAGTGAGTGAGAAGTCGAGAAGTCATGAAGGTATCGGGTGCCAGTAGGTTTTCTTTTATTATTAACCCATAACATAAGCTCGCGTTTAAACAAAATGCAATCAAATAATATTTAATAAACCGTTTCTTCTATTCAACGAATAATTCACAAGATTTTGGGAATGTAACATTCCAAATTGAACATATTAGAAAAATACGATGCTCGACGGGATTTGAACTCGTATAACCACTGCTATCGCACCAACTGTGCATTAACCAATTATGCTACGAGCCTCCTATCTAATTATGACAATTTAAGCTTTATTGACTTAAAATTATTGACTATCAATTTTTGTGTATCTATATTGTGTATATCAGGGGGGGGGGCAAACTTTTTGGATGGAGGGCCAAATTCAAGAATTCAAAATGAGCGGCGGGCCGCAAGTAAAATACCATTTTTAGATATACACTATTTATTATCACGGTAAAAATAAATATTACAAAAAAAATATAGAGAAGAATGAAACTGTTGTAGATTTTTTAACATTTTTTTAAATTCAGGTGTTAATTCAGTTGATATTCTCAAAACTGCTTGTAAATGGGCATCGGAGATATTTGATGGCAAAGAATTTTTATTGAGGTTCATGATCGAAAATGTTTGTTCACATATATAGGTTGATCCAAAAATAATGAGCATGTTTCTTGTATAATATTTAAGTTGGTCGAATTTGTCTGAATTAAGGGCATTGTAAAATTTGGAGATTTCTTCACGACGATGCATCTCTCTTAAATCAGTGTCACACTGCAGATCAATAATCTCACGTTGTAGCTCTGTCGGTACACTATCAATATCTATTGAAAATGGATCGCGTACTATTGCTAAAAAAATTTTAATGTATTGTCAATATTTTTAAAAAAATTATAAAAAAGTTATTCGTAATCAGAAGTACAATTAATGATGGCGGGCCGCAAAAAAATACCCGGCGGGCCGCAGTTTTCCCCCCCCCTGGTGTATATTGTAATCAAGGAATATTAATTACCTTAATTACTAACCGCACTATGCACAGTTGGCGCGATACCAGCGGTTATACGGGCTCAAATCCCGTCGATCATCGCATTTTTTTCAAATATGATTTTTTGTAGTGGGTATATCTGAATAATATTAAGTAACCGAGCGGCGATATCAGAGGTAACATAATAATATTTATATAATCGTGTGTAATATTAAATATGCAAATCTAAATTAATTGTTTTAAATAATAAAATTATCTCCACTTGCTTAATGCAGTTTTTGAATTCATTAAACTGACTCTCTCTAAGAAAGCTTGCTCGATCGTCTGTTGTGTAGTAAAAGTCGAATAGTCGAAAATAAGTCGAAGTGAAGTTAATAATATAAAATATAATATTTTATAAAAAAAATCGGCGTGTGTACAATTACGCGCGTTAAAAGTTATACTTCTTTGGCGTAACAAAACAAAAACAAAACTTGTAATAAACTAGATTCTTCGACTAGCTCTTAATCAGCGCTCGAAATGGAAAAGTTTACGAAGCGGAGCTTATTAGATAGATATTAACATGGTTATCAAATTTATAAACATTAGTGTGCTAGATTTTTTGTTATATGCCGTATTTAGCTCAGACGGTCAAATTATTTTGTCCACGAGACGGAGCGATAACTTTACAGAATTCACGAACCGGAACGGCGCTCCGGTGCGCTCCGGTCCATTTCGAGCAATGCTCTTAATTATTTTGTTAAATTACACACTCAAGAAAAAGGACCGCTTATTGGAACGCCGTTGGTTTATTTATATACACTTTAACTTATATTACTAAATTGTATAATTATTTATCGTTGTTTTTATTTTTAAATTAACAACTGCCACTATGACGTTTAATAGTTTGTTTACGTAAGGAATTGCAAATGGCCGACAATAATAAATTCGCTGCCTAGCAACGGAACAATTCTAAACTATAATATTATACTGTATAATTGTCACGATTGCAGTATCATTCTGTGGCGTAATGGTTGTGCGTTCGGCTGATATACGAACAATCGTTGGTTCGAATCCAATCGAGTAGTGATTTTTTTGTGTGAAAAAATAAATAATTTTTTACATGTCACATGCCAAAAATACACTCTGATCTGATTTTCAAAACGCGCCTTAAGAAGTATAACTTCAATTAAAAATAATTTTGAATTACACTTATTTCATAGTAACGCAATACTATCAATTACAATGTAGGTTATTTAAATACACTTCATGTAGTTGAAAGAGAAAGTTGACTAGAGAAATTTTAAGCTCTATCCAGACTAGAGTATATGACAAGCTTATAGAGATGTGACAAAGAGGAGACATGAATAGTAACTAATAATGGTGGACACAAACAAGCTAATCATGCTTATGGACTGCCCAGCAACCCGTTTGATCGATTTGGATTGTACTGGGCATACTAAAAAAATAACATCTGCACTAATATTATTTTATTAGTAATGGATTCTTTGAGGACTGGGTTAGATATTGATGGTCGGTTGACCACCATAGTATGTGAGTGTCAGTCAGATTTAATAACCATATGAATCCAAATAGGTGAGGTAAATATTTGAGATGCTCTCATAATATAAAAACTGGCCTCATCTGCCGTACAGCCATAAATCAAACCTTCTAGAAACGTCACTCCAATGTTGCATATAGAAACCGCGCACATATGCAGTCATGCATCTAGCGACAGTCGCGCGTCACCTTGCGAAACATGGATATTGGGATGCGGCGACCAGCGAACCGGTATAGGAATGAGCAATTCGTAGGTGGGTGGCGGGTTCGAGTCGCAGTTCGAGACGCATGCGATTTGTTGCTAGCAGCACTACATGTTTTTTTTTCAAACTAAAAAGTCGCATTCTACCAATGTGCAGAGCTCCATTTTGCAACGTGTCTTTTGTGAATAATGATGACGTCACATCAACTATTCGACATGTTGCGGATGATCAGCATATTCAACATATATCGAGAAACATATATAATATAATATATATGATTTCCCAATAATTGAGCAAACGGCACAATACTAATCAAGCCAAATTCACATCTACAACTATCCTGCGAGAACTATAATTATTAATGGAAATTTAGCTTGTCATCTTTTATCACACACAAAGGAAATAAAATTTGGATTTTGTATTACTTTAAATAAAATGTACATATACCTATCTACATTATGGCATTTATTAAATTTAATTATATAGTACTTTCCATAATTTATTATTGTTATCTATCTGGCTTTATAATTTAAATAGTTTTCTCAAAAAAACGACGACAAAAATGTATCTATGAATACGATATAACATGTTTTTATTTATGTTGAAATGTTATCGGTAATACATTTATTTGGAAATAATGGTTGTATGTATATTTATATTGATTCATGTAAGCAGGTCTTATCTAGAAATTGAAGATGTAATATAATTTTACTTGAAATAATATTTGAAGCCCACAATGGCCGCGCGGCTTAAGCATCGGCCTATAGCGTCGTGGATCCCAGGTTGGAATCCTGGGTCTGATAAGTACACATATTGTTTTTAAATTTGTGTATGAGTCAAAGTATGGACCAAATAGGTTGAGCAAATGGCTGACATCCATTTATCATAAAAACAAAATCTGTTGATACAAACCTCTACTCTGTGGAGGCCCATATGATCTTATTAGGATCGGACATGGTCGGATGAATGATGGTATTGACTTATTACTATAGACAGGTGGGCCTAGTTGGTAGAGCGGCCATCTACAAAGCTGTGGATCGCGGGATCGATTTCACGGCTAGTTAAACAATGCATAATGCGTTTTCAATACCTATGTGGGAGTGATGGTGTTGTAGATGATGAAGTCGAGATTTGGTGGTTGCCCCGATGGGTGGAGGAGCGAGTTTTATTTGCAGCTTAAACAGTCGGTACAAGAGTATGTTACAGTAGTTATGTTACAATGCTTATACTGTGCCGATGTCCGAGTCTCGGTAGAATGAAATGTGCGGAGCGATACATAGCAGACCGGGAACTTATATTCGAGTGACATGTCAAATGAATTATCACCCGCTTTTTATTTACGTTCTCACAATCAAAATATTATCTTGAAAAGAATATTTAGGAAATAATTATTATAATTGAGTCAGCTACTCTATATTCATTGGATATGGCTAACTATGCTAACTATGTAGAAAAATGGATATTGCGGAAATTATAATTGCAGTTGGCTAAGTTTGTCATAATTGAACACTACGGGAAATGGATATTATTGAATTTGTAATTGCGGTCAGTTATTTAATATTGCCGATCAATATGCTGACACGGATTGAGTTGTTTATCCCCATATCTTTGTATTTGAGCCTAACAACCATTCCGCGTAGTTTTTTATTGTAACCTCTACACTGCGGTGGCTCATGAGCTATACATGTGAATATGATAGTGTACCCTTTTTATTTTATAGTTATCATCATGCTGATCAGCCTGAACCTATTCACTGCTGGATGAAGGCCTCTCCAAGCTGATTCCACTTCTCTCGGTCTTGTCCATTGCGTTACCACGTTTTTCCGCAGAACTTTATCATTTCATCTATCCAGTGGCCTCTAGGTTTACTTTGCGGACGTTTTGTACCTCTTGAAAACCACTGGATGACTAAATTTGTCCAACAATTGTCCTTTATTCGAGCTATGAGTCCAGCCCATTTCAATTTGAGGTTTTTAGCAAACTCTATTACATCGCAAACCCTTGTCTGTTCCATTATTCACTCGTTTCTCCGGGCCTAACGCGTAAGGACAAAACGAGCAGTGAGTGGATTTTATATTGTTTAAAAGTAAAAATTAAATATGGAATTTTTGTGCCAACCAGTGGGTATGTTGTAATGCACAGCAGTCATTGCATTTGCTAACCGGCCGTCAGTGTCCTGTTGGCTCATAATTTAGAAATGCTTCGTCGACTGCAAATGCGAACTCCCCCGCCGACCGCACACCAACCCACCGGCAGATGCCCCTAACGATATTAGCCGCAAAGCCAAGACTCAGCTGGCCAATCAATTGGCACAATTAGATTTTGGTATTGTGTGCATTTAATCATTAAGGATACGGTTTAGTCGTGAGACTATTGCAGATAATCGAATTATCACACTGCGTTTATGTCACTGTATTATCTAAATCTAAACACTGTTACCATTATAACATTATTTATTACAGTCTCTAATTGAATAACTGGTTGATCTAAACGGTTCCTTGATAAAATAGGACGTGACAAAACAGAACAACGATAAATGTAACTAAGACCTTTCAGGAAAAATATAAATTTAATATTGAAATTGTCTCTATCTATCTGTATTACGTTGATAGATTTTTAACAGCACAGATTTTCAATACGCCATAATACTCGTAAATCAAATTATATACCTGATTTCTGCATTCCTAATCGCTAGAAAGCCTCAAATAAACGGGACTTTGCCGGCAAGCTTAGGATATCTCATCCTAATCAATATAATTGAATACGTGTATTAATTAAGGCGCTAAGTACCAACAAAATAAAAACTGACATTTTTATAGAAAAATGTTCTACATACCAACGCCAATAACTATAGTCTAAGTGCCTCAAGCAAGTCAAAAAAATACAGCAAAATAATTAAACCTGTCGACGTTCGTTGGCGTGTTTTATTTATAATGGTGTAAGTAGCACTGCAGTGGTCAACGGCATTCAATATAAAATAGCTGACGATGGTGTGTTGACATTTGTGAGTTCTTAATACCTAAAATTATAGAAGCTGCCGTGATTGCTTCACACTGTAAAACTACATTTTTCAAAAGGTCTGCTTCATGAAATTTTACTGCAATGACTCGGTATTTTGTAACTACAGGCAATACTACTTTTGGTACTTATAGCCTTATTTATTACACGTATTCATATGTTTAAAATGATTGGGTGACTAGGTACAACGAAATAATGACCTAACCTAACCTAAATAGATTCCACAAAAAATAATGTTTCATCTTTCCCCTCGCTGTTCTGTTTTGACACTGTTCTGTTTTGTCATGTTCTGTTTATATAATATATAACGATAAAACGAGTAATGCCTTTTAACTAGCAAATTCAATCGAACCCATCTTCATCGTAGTATATATCCAGTTCGACTGTATATTCTGAAAGGGCGGGAATTTTGAATTGAAATTGGAACCCCAAACAAGCATCGCGTTCTTAAACTACAAAAGAAGTTGTTTATTGTAATGAAGTGCTGAGCCGTCGGCGTTGATATGTACCTATTGACTTCACAAAGCTTGGATTTTAACATGCAATTTCAACCATATGCGTGGATACTGTTTCAATGTTGTCGGCGAAAACACCAATTAGGTACTTAAAAACTTAACTAGTGTCATAAACGTAATCCGATTCTGGCGGCATCATTCTAGTTAACTGCCCGGTCGGATTTTATTGTTTAGGGTCGAAATTGTTGTTTTTAAACGATCGAAAGTTTTGCTCGATATACTCGAGAATAGTAGCTCGTTATAAAAGTTAATAAATGTACGGAGAAAATCATAAACTAAAATGTCAACGAATGTTTCTTCATTACATCCCAGATCTCGCTATTTCCATGATCGTAATAACCAAGTTCGACTGTAATTTTAAAAGATACCAATATCCCAATAGACCTCTCGGAGCATTTCTATCATAAAGTACTCGCAAGAAAGACTTTTAAAAAACGGTATTACTTTTTTCGTGTAAAACAATTAGATATGTGTCCCAAATGATGAAAATAATTAACTATATGTACTTATGTTGGATTGTGTTCATTTTATTTAAGGCATGTATTATTTATAATGAAAATACTATGGCAATTTATTACTTAATATTCTTTTGTGGCGTTACAGCCGGTTACATGTAAATTGTACGTATTACATTTTACCATAGCTCGGTTTGCCGTGAGCTGTCTTATTGGAAAGAGATGATTGTATGTATACTATAGTTGGTATACGGTCATCTCTATAGCACCGAGATGAAAAAAATACGCGTTGTTCGTGGAGCATTGCAGATAATAATCTACCTAACCTAACAAATAATCCAGTATATCAGCTATTTTCAAAATATGTTTGCCGCTGACTTCTTGTAAACCGACAAGAACCGTGTTTTATTTAGACATGAATTTTATTTCAGTACTATACGTCCCAAAGAGGTTGGGCCGTCTTTAATATACGACTGTAATATATTATTTCCGATACAACATTTCATGGTAAGGTATTCGACGAACTGCATATGTAGAAATTTCCGGACACGCATTTTTAATCCACCCATAATGACGTAAACACATCTTCAAACAACATTTTATCGAATAATATTTGTAACCGGGCGGCAATGTTCGCGTTGCATATTCAATAGCGACATACTTTACAACCGTATGCAATATTATACCCAAATATAACTTACTTGCCTTGGAGAATAAAAGTGTCTCCATGTGCTAAAAAATGCAGTGTTTGAGGGCGGACTTGCTCAGCGTGGGTCAAAATGGAGCTTTATTCTATTTTCAAAGCATGATCCTGGACATACCTCAAACGTTGTAGATAATTTATTTATATAATTTTGAAGCCTTGTTATCTGTTATATTTATTTTAAATATTTGATGGATGAATAAAGTATTTTTATTACATAAAATAGTATTCTTTCAAACCTCTCGCTCTAATGTTATAGAATATAGTCATATTTCAGTACATAAATGTGCAGTGGTGTTAAGATTTTTTACATTTATTAATTTTTAAACGCATTTATAAAACCATCAGTATAATTTATATTGATATTATTATAGTGAAATATTTACGATATAAAATTATATTGATAATCTCTATGATCCCAAATTTGCCAAGAATTGGGCATTTTATTATTCAAAAAATGGGCAAGATTAACACATTTGAAGATAATTCTAAAGATACTCATCATAATCTATGTCTTTGACCATTCAAGTGTGATAAACATCCTACGAATAATGATTGCTTTATAATAATTATTGACCTAAGAATAAGGTAGTTATTTTTTGAAATACGCCATTTCTTTTGGCATTCCCCAGTGTTTAAGCTAAAACATACGGTCGTAGCCATAAATTGACAAACTATAATTGAAATAGGGAGTAAAATGATGTTAACGCGCGTGTTTGAACATGTACCGTTTAAAAAAAATCGGTTTAAGCGTTTAAGGTATGTCCAGGATCATGCTTTGAAAATAAAACAAAAGCTCCATTTTGACCTACGCTGAGCATGTACCCCCTTAATTACATAGCAAATCCCGCTCAATCACATGCTATATAAAGTTGAAAGTCTTTAGTTTACAATACTTATTTTGGTAAAAAAAACTTAGTAATGTTCCAATTAGAAAAAAATTCAAGAAATGAATTAGGGTTGAAAATCACATCTTTCGCTATCTGTGTGAAAGCTCGTTTCCATTAAGTTACTGATCCATTTGTCATTCCTGCGAAATAATTGCTAATATTCCATCTAGTATCTGAGGTATTTAAAATTGACTTTTAAATTAAAGCAACCACGATGGCCAAGCGGTTATGTTTCCGATTAGAAAGTCGCGGGTTGAAATCCCAGTTAACAGGTTAAGGTTAAGCTTTACCAAACAGTTAAGTAATTGGCGGTCAAAACTGTAGAGTCAAAAGAAAAAAAGTGAGTAAGTATAGGTAAAAAATGATATTTAAATTATATTTTCATTTTGTAAAAAAGAAATTCTACTAAGCAAATGCTAACTCAATTAATAAATCTAGGTAGGTACTTAATTATATAATTAACATGATTATTATGTGGGTGGAATTTTTTTTTAATAATTATTAATTTTAATTAAGTATAATAGTTAAAAAACAATAATTTATTGTTTTTCTTCCCATAATATAAAGTAAAACCCAAGATTCAACCCGGTTTGTAAAACAGTAACGAATTTAACGAAATTACCAGCGTCTAATTGTCTAAAAAAATTACCTCTATAATAAAAATCGGATTGACATTATTGCTAACAAGATTAAGGAAAGACAATAGCGGTAAATGCAAGAAAACCGTCTCCGATCCAGATTTACTTCACGATAAAATTTGTGGTAAAGAAAATGCTAGACATTTTCTACTCACAAATTAGGTCACCTGGATTCGAAGGTATAAGGAAAAGTATTAATTGAAGAAGCTATTGTTACTACATTAGCACTAAAAATGCCGTCGTTAGATTCAAGTCATATTTATTCATGTTAATCGTATTTAGTAATTGAAGGCGTCCCCGGAAAAGGAGACTATATAATACAATATGTCAAAAAGTGATTTTATTGACTAAAACGGGTATATATTATAGATAGCATTGCTCACGATATTGGAAAGTTTTATTATTCAGCCACACTTTTTAAAATATTTGCAATACTAACATGATTTCCGTTAAAGAGGGGTCTGTACTCTATATAATATGATTATTCTATTATCCGAAATAAAAAATAAAAACTATTTTGTCAATGATAAAGAGTGTTTTCATAAACATAATTATTATCACAGGTATACTCCAAAAGTCCGCATGATCGAATAACATATTTTTTTCCTCTCTTGAACAATTTTGTTTTTGCATATTGTAGATCCATTTTCCGGGGACGCCTTCAATTAGATACCTAAGTATCATGAAAATCATTTTATAATGTATTTGTTATTTACAATGTTAATAGCACATAGGATAGACCAGGGTTGGCGAAATTTACGTACGCGTGCTAAAATTTCTCAAATATTATTTTTCAACTGTCTCACGTGCCGAGCACTTATGGATAAAAAATAGTTTCTAAAAATTCTATTAAAAACATGGTGACTTCTAGATACCACTCACAGAATATAGCACATAATATAATAGCTTTATCAATTCTTTGTTTCTTATTTTGGTGCAGTCATTTTTTGTGGGTAGAAATGAAATTGTTTATTAATATATTAATTAGTTTGGTTATTTATTTACGCACAAATTGACAACAGAATTGCTCCAATCAGATGAGGCATTCTCTCGCTACAGTGGTCTCAAGCATTGTAAACCGATCAAAATTAGAAGTTCGCGGTGCGGCATTCCCCGCCGCCTGATGAGGTCAGTACGATAATATTATATATGACCCATAAAGTATAAAGACCGACCTATGCAATCATATATTTAAATTTAACGTAAAGCTTATTCTTTAAGAGTATTTGCCTGCTATTTTTTATACAATGCGGATATGTCATTTATTATTATTATAGGTTTTTTTCTTCTTCAAACGCGTGCCATGCAAATTCATCTCGCGTATCACTGGTGGCACGCGTGACACAGGTACGCCACCACTGGGATAGACTTACATGGAGATATCGATTTTTAACATTCCATATCTTTGAACGTATCAATTTCTTCAAAAATATATTCAACTCAACAGGAAAATCATGCGAGCACCTACCTATTTATAAATTGAAGTCACATTAAAAAAATCAACAATTTTACTTTGTCCTTAAAATAATAAATCGGAAAATACTTGCAATAAAATGATCCATTTTAAAGATTCTGATATTAAATATCAACGGCTCGAACCTGAGCTATAATTTCAATACCAAAGGTTTGTTTATTTCAATAAGACAAGGGTATTATTATGATTTTTGCAGTTGACACATAACTAAGGGGTTAACGATACTGTTATTTTGTGGCAATTCCAAAGATATACAAATCAAGATGCCGAACTGAGTGACCACAAAGTAATAAACAATTTGTTGGTGTTGCTAATATCTTGGTTTTGCAATATTAGGTGTCCGTAGGGACGTCACATTGAAAGAAAAAGTATCGATACCTGGTAACGGTATCGAAAGAAAAGTATCGATACTCACAAATATTGGTGTTTGGGCCAATTATGGTCGTCCTCATCCTAATATTTCCCTCCTACTTATTATCCAAATCATTGTCGCAAGTCCAGGCGCTCAACACAATCACGGATCATCTGTTGACCGCGATTGATAAAGTCAGTTATTTGTAGACTACGAGCATGTCAAGTTTGCTACAGTGTAGCCATCGTCCAAGCAATAATTCAATTTGATTCTCCTTACGAATTCAGTCAAGTAGACCACCTATCAAGCCGTTTTATCGGCAGAGGGTGTCTCACGCATAACACATCAGTACGTACATCGTGAACTAAACACCCGGCAAGCCATGATTTAATAACCGTGAACGCAGACAGGGTGACTCATCAAATGAGTATCCTTTCGAGTGTCATCATTAACCCAGAACCTCAGTGTATCGTGCGAGTGATAAACATAACCATTTTCATACTAGTGCGTGAGTGCATGATCCTGAGACCTGCTCCAGCCAGACAGCCAAACATAAAGGTTAGTGCCTGGATCGACTCCTATTTGAACTGCTCTCCTCCAGCATCCACATCCATAATCATCCCATATTACAATCCAATAAAATGATGCTTGTCCTGATTTTATTCCTGAAAAAAAATCGCAAAATCACAATCGCTATCGAAAGAAAGTATCGATATCGTTATCGGCATCGAAATGAAAGTATTGATACCAAAGTATCTAAGTACCGGTTAAAAAGGATCGATACTTTTTTGACGTCCCTAGGTATCCGTGACTATCGTTCTTCCAATTTGCCAAGAGGAGACATTTACTTGGATTAATTTTATAAAAATCAAAAACGCCATTAAGGGGGGACATGCTCAGCGTAGGTTAAAATGATGCTTTTGTTCTATTTTCAAAGCATGATCCTGGACATACCTTAAACGTTGTAGATAATCTATTTATTTATTTAAGAATACAAAACATTGTGGACATAACAAATCTAAATTCAAGACGTACACAACATGAGATTTACATTATAAGTCAAACATTACCCTCACAAGAGAGAAGAGAATATAGAAAAAGAATATTATTTTGAAGCCTTATTATCCTTTATATTTATTTTAAACATTTGATGACTGCATAAAGTATTTTTATTACATGAAATAGTATTCTTTTAAACCTCTCGCTCTAATGTTTTAGAATATAATCATATTTCAGTACATACATGTGCAGTGGTGTTAAGATTTTTTACGTTTATTAATTTTTAAACGCATTTATAAAACCATCAGTATAATTTATATCGACATTATTATAGTGAAATATTTACGATAAAAAATTATATTGATAATCTCTGTGATCCCAAATTTGACAAGAATTGGGCATTTTATTATTAAAAAAATGGGCAAGATTAACACATTTGAAGATAATTCTAAAGATACTCATTATAATCTATGTCTTTGACCATTCAAGTGTGATAAACATCCTACGAATAATGATTGCTTTATATTAATTATTGACCTAAGAATAAGGTAGTGTTTTTTTGAAATACGCCATTTCTTTTGGCATTCCTCAGTGGTTAAGATACAACATACGGCCGTAGCCATAAATCGACAAACTATAATTGAAGTAGGGAGTAAAATTATGTTAACGCGCGTGTTTGAACATGTACCAAGATTTGATTCATGCTGGGTGTCGTATTTTGTTTCAAAAATGATGTTTTCTATTGGTTATATAGCATGTTCTCTTTTATCGTGTTTTCAAAATTATGTATGTTCAATAAAAATAAATTATACATTCAAGCAATACTAGAAAAGAAGCTTTGACTGAGGTAGTATAATAATTAATAATATAATCTTGCACACTTAACTCTACGTCATCCACAGTCAAAGTTTTGGTAAATATTTCCTAGAAAATTCCATACACGACATTGAAGAGCGCATCATATTTGTTTCACCACGGTATATGCCTGAAAGTGTGTATAAACTGGCGGGTAGTGAAGGAAGAGAAGTGTAAATAATAAATAAGATGACACCATGAGACTGTCACACAGAGCTCGAATCGTGCGATTTTGTGTGTTTTGCGAAATAATGTTATTAATTAATTCTATCTTGTGTCTTTAACAAAGTACGCCATTTGTATATATTATATAATAGTGATTTTATTATTAATTATAACCCACCCTTTCTGTTTTATTTGCAATGGGTATTTAAAAAAGTAGAAACCTTTTTTCTACATCGTATATTTACTTATCCTTTGTTTCTTTTTTACTGCGAGCTCTGCAATAATGGCTTGTTATGAGAAGTGGTCTTATTAAAAGTGAGGTGTAGTTTTGAACCCGTAACCCTAAGTGCCTGCAGAAGTTATAAAACTGCAGTTTTAACAAATACCCTAGTCGAGCTTGGACTCATTTACGGTTGTTATTCCAGACAGGGAACATATTATAAGTTCGTAGCAAAAGATTTTTTATTGACTAAAATAATATCACCATCGATCCAAATAGTGGACGGTAAATTTTTGGGTGGGTGTATTTAAAATCTCGCCGGGCTTAGCTTGTAATTTTATTATAGAGGAACAATTTTATTGATACCCCAATTTAAAGCTGAATATTAACGTGGATTTACTACTATAGTATTGTAAAACAAAAGATAGTAAGGAATGGTTCATAATCTTATATGATGTCAATAACAATTAAGTAACGACAACGAAGTAACGACACCGTCTATATGTAGTATATATTAAATCTGTTAAAACACAGTCCTTACTGATTAACTGGTCAACAAATCTGTTAAAACACAGTCACTGCTTACCAGTTAATTACCAAAACTCGGTAAGTGCTCAAGAAGCGCTTGGCGTGTAGCAAATAGCATGACAATTAAATGTGGTAATTGACTGGTCAGCAGTGAATGTATATGTATCTAATGGCCACACGCCAGGCGGGGAATGGAACGACTGGCCTCCGGACAATTGGACGCCGCACTGTCGTAGACACGTGTAGACGAGGTATTTTAATCAGTGTCTATCTACTACTTAGTAGTTTGAATTCATTGTACTCTTAACATAATGTATTCTTTATCGCGGATTGAGAATTACCATGCCTAAGGCTTTATATAAAATAAAAAAAACTCTTTTTTCTTTGGAACTTAAACATATGCACGATTAAATCATTGTTTACGTCTGCATATTTACATTCTCACCAACTATTAAATCATAATATAATCATTGAAATATAAATAATAATATTGAATATTTTTTTTAAGTACCTATAAGTACCTAACGTCTATTTATTTTCGAATTCCGTGGCGTCCAGTTGTCCGGTGCCAAATCGTCCTAGACACCCCCCCAGGCGTCTTTTGAGCACTGACTGTTAATACAACCTCCACTATAATATGTATGCCTATATATGATTTTCTTAGAATCCAACATGGTAATAAAATGTTGTAACAAGCGACCACGTGAAAAGGCGTCTTTACTCGACTATATGCATGACGTAAGGCATTCAAATTTTAGTTTCACTGACTACTTTTTTCACGCGATTACTTCATGAAAAATTACATATTTTTTCTCGACCTAGCTGACGTGCGCACCGGCTTTGCTCCGTACAGTGTTGCCAACTTGACAAAAACATGCCAGACGGGGTACGAAAACAAGCTATTTGGCAGGGAAAAAACGCTAGATTTTGTGAAAATAAAATCAATACATTTCCTTTCGTGTATCAAAAAAAAAAGTGCAAAAATTGAAAAAATATCTATAGGTACGTGTAAAAACCACACGTTTTAACAGAAATATATTTCAAAATTTACAACAAATGCCTATATTGTGTCAACGGCGTTCAAGTTTTGTTTCATGTCTTTCCGATAATCGTCAAACTGATGTCAGAACACCAATGACATTATTAATGGACGACGCACTCAATACAGTAGCTAGCACGTAAATTCGCGCATTCGCATGTATAGGTAGACGTTACGCAATTTCCATTATGCGATATCACGCATCGGGAATTTATAGAAATATGACCTTTATTGTAATGGCGTTAGAGCAGTGTTTCTAATGTCAATGTTAATTTGAGCGAACCCGTTCGAACCGAACCATTCGGCAGACCCAACAAAAAGTATCAGGAATTTATAGCAATATCACCTTTATTGTAATGGCGTTAGAACAGATTATGCCATTCGGCAGACCCAACAATAAAGTGAGTGTCATTTTCTTTTCCAAATGATTCGTCCATATTAATGTCATTGCAGAACACACGTTAAATTATATGATGCCATGAATGCTCATATTGTTTCAAGTGTTAAATAATGTTTATCACGCTACTAAAATAGGTACCGACCTATCTGCATTAAGTATGTAGGTATCTGATAGTCAGAAATTTGATGCGCATGAAAATAAATAAAGTAAATATCTAGTGTATTTTCAGCACATTTAAAGCTATTGGAGGCATCAGAAAATGCTAGTAAAAACGCCACAAGCCAGATGTGTCTTTTGTAAGCTAGATGCCTATTGAAAAATGCTAGATTGGCAACGCTGGCTCCGTATCACATATTATTTCCTTTCGGTTTTTGAACGATTTTTTTGGGGATGGAGTAGCATAGACATAGGATAGACACATCATTAAAATAATATAAGTTAACAATTTTAATTTATTTATACGTAATGCAAAACCTATATTTTAAATAGTACGAATTCCCATATATCTTCATTATTAAAATGTCATGAGTGCCATGACATTTAATGGCAACTAGGTATGACAATATGAGAGGATGACAACACTTAAAAAAAAATTCACTCTCAAGAGACCGTGGCAAATAAATTGTGCGTTAATAAATTCATCATAACAATATAACAATGAATTTCGTGTTACAAGTAAAATAAGTTGAATAACAGTGCCACGAATAAAATATAAAAACAAAAACTAATTCCTGTCATGAAATTCATTCGAATTATGTAGGTATAAATAAAACAGGGTACCCACCAATTTAATAATATTATACAAGTTTAACGAATTACCTATCTAGTTGGATTAACCAAGACAGACAATTTAAGTGTATGGCAAATAACACTGGCGAGTTAAGTCAACCGAACATGACATGTGGTTGTTAATCCTTTTAATCCTACTTGCTCAAAACTAGCCTTACTTCAATTAGTTCTTTCGTCAAAGCCGAATAATAATTGGTTGACTACGTTTATTAAATATAAATTATGTCAGTTTTTATCTATTAAGCATTGTCATTTTATTACATTAGGTATAATATCTAAACATCATCTCCATCAACTTGAATTTATCCACTACTAGATAACGGGCTCTCCAAGCTGATTCAACACATTTCAGTCGGTTATGTAAATTGTACGTCAAATATTTCACCGTGGCACAGTTCGTCGTGAGCTTTATATCGAAAAGAGATAACCGTATACTATTAGTACGGTCTCCAATTGTATTAGATTCAACATGAACTTTAATTCCAATTTCATAACTGATTTTAGCAAAATTCAAGAATGAAAACCTAACTTAACAAATTATCGAGTATATCGGCTATTTTCAATTTCTTTTTTGCAGCTGACTTCATGTAAACCGATAAGAACCGTATTATATTTAGACATGAATTTTATCTCAGTAGTATACCCAAAGAGGTTGGGCGGTCTTTAATATACGACCATATAATATTTCCGATACAACATTTCAAATCAAATCAAATTTATGTGTGTGGTGTGTGATACGGCGAACTGCATACGTATAAAATTACGAACACGTGACCCTAGATGTTGTTACGGACGATGAAACTTTCCAAACTACTATTTTCACTTCAGTCGATGTTGCCAAAGAACTAAAGAACTCTGTAGAGACATTATTTTAGAGAGCCAGTCATTCATTATTTTTTTCAGAACGGAGTTATATTCATCCCCTTTGCTGTCCATGGGATTTTTTCACATTTCAAGGCATCAACCCTGTAATCAATTTATTTGTTTCGGGTAAATAATAAAATAAAATATTATATTGTATAATAATTTTTATTGCTGGAATATTTTTTTTTTATTTCAAAAATTAAATAATAAAATTCGTTGTAAAAAACTGAATAATAACTAAATACTTAATTTATTGTTGTGAATTAATTAATCCAGTAATGTTTATTGGGAAACTGTAAATATTGTAAACAAAGCCAAATATTTTTTATTGAATTTGACATTATAATAATTAAAATGTAACAATTATTACAATAGACATTAAAATAAAACTTGGGAACATTTATTTTATTATCATAGTATGATAACGAATTAAAAAAAAAAACTACGGTAAAATTGGTAAAATAAATCCAGTATGACGTGTTTGTTCTTGAGAACAATATATTATATCAATAGTAGTACATTAATGAAGTAAAGATGCCATCTACATAATTATGTAGCGACAAACGACAGTATAAAAAAGACCGGTGGTAGGCGTTTTTATGTACCCCTCTATGCCCCGCGCAAGCATACCTAACGTTCAATCCCGTTGACTTGTCCACCATAAAAAATATATAAACTAGTCTGCGCGGTATGCTTGCACGGGGTACACATGGATTAACATACATAAAAAAGCACCAACGGGACGTTGTTAATGGGCGCCGAGTTTTAGTCGAGCATATACATGATATAGCGGTATAGAATTTTGTCACTGTTAGCACTCGATCAATCCACGAATAAATTTGTCAACATGTCAAATGGTGATTCTTATGTCAATTCCTTAGTCTATAAGAGAACGGGGTCTAACGGTAAACGTGCTAAAAATGCCTTCAACGCCATTCATGGTTATCGCTGACTAAGCTGATAGTGCTTAGGACTTAAAAAAGTAACTTACCTACCATATTATTGTATTGACAGCTTATTGACAAGAGTTTTTTAGTTGTTAGCTATTAGCCCAACCCATTGAGCTCTCGCACCGGATGAAATACTTACATATTATATTTTTAGATGACTGCCGTTTTACACACTAGGCCAGTGGTCGGCAAACTCATTAGTCTATAGAGCCAAATATTAACAGAACAACGATTGAAATTTCTTTTGAGAGCCAAATTTCTTAAACTTAAACTATATAGGTAGATACATTGTTTATCAACTTAATAAACTTTAATTAAAGTTAATCAAATAAATAAGTTTAGTAAACTATAGGTACACTGAATAAAACTTGATATCATACTAAATAATGATCTTATTTATTGATAAAAATTAAATTGTAAATAAGGTAGATATCCATAAAATTAAATCATGACAATAACTACTCTTCTGCAACATCTTCTTGGCTACGCGTCTAGGCGCTGTTGTCGACTAAATGGGAGGAGCTTATTTGTTTATAATGGAAAGTAGGAGGAGCATGTTAGTTCACACTTTTAACACGTAGCCAAGAAGATGTTGCTGATGAGTACTGACAAACACCGAAAAGGGAAAGAACAGCAAACGCTAGTTTTTTTCAACCGATCATAATATTGAGTCAGGAATACCATTCCAGGTATTAAAAATCATCATGTCTTTCTTGTCCAGGTCTTTCAAAGCAGACCACTTGTGCTGTGAACTAAGTTCACATTAGTTTTTCTCCAATAGTTCCATATCAGCACAAAGACGTACAAATTTAGAGCTCCATAATTCTTTGTTTTTTAAATCCAGCAATTGCATTTTAAAGTTTCCAATGTCAATATTCAAGGAAGGAAAAAATAATTCTGTTACAGTACCATTAAGAGGTTTTTTAACAAAAGCTAACGTCGCTTTGCTGTTTCTGAATTCCTACCTATTGAGAAAAGCTTTCAGCCTTATATTTAAAATAATTGTTGTTTTGAAATAGCAAATGTCAATATCAGAATTATTTTCTTGACGATGTTTCAGCAGGCATGGAAAGTGAATCAAAGTTTCTCTTTCAAAATCTTGAGCAAATGGGATAATTTGTTTTCGAATGCAATAGCTTCTTCTAACATCGAAAAAAATGTGTTTTCTTTCCCCTGTAGTTTACAATTAAGCTGATTTAGAAGAGTCATAACATCTACCATGAAATGAAATTTTTGGATCCACTGATCGTCCGTTAGTAACGTTCTGGATAGTGGACACCCTTCTCAAGGAGAAATGCGTTAATTTCTGTTAATATGGAAGCGAAACGTTTGAAAACATTTCCTCTTGATAACCAACGTACCTTGTTATGCAGCAGAAAATCTGCGTATTTACTCTTCATTTCAACCAAAGATTTTTAAATTGACGATGAAAGCTTCAACTATATTGGAGTTGATAATCTTAATCACCAATTCCATAAATTTGCAAATTTCCTCTGGAAATGTCTGCAAACAAAGCGCTTCTTGATGAATGATGCAAAGGTAAGCAAGTATTTCGTTTTATAATAATAAAGCCGCCAGCACAAAATATTTTTTTTCTGTGTGGAAAATACAGATAAATTTATGCTTCGAGTAGGTACTTTCGTGGCGAGCCTGCGCATACGCACGTGGTCATTTGTGGCAGAGCCGCACTCAAGGGGCCAAAGAGCTGCAGTTTACATATTGCGGCTCTATGCATAGACGTTTGCGGCTCTTCAGACATACACTCCAATTTCACCTCATCTCAAGCAGCCACGTATGAGTTTATGAGATAGAGTCTGAACAGCCGCTTGGAAGTACTCGAAAGAGGGAAATCCAATTTGATTTCTCAGCTCAAGTGGACAGCTATAAAACAACTGCCTAAAACTAGCATTTGGTATTCTCGCAATCTTTGATTCAATTTTATTACATAAAACATAGGGCCTCATACTACGAGTGTGAAGATCTCTTTACTTCGATCGTTTAGGATTTTTATATTAGGTTTTGATTTATATAGATCTTTCATATTTATTTTGTATATTATGCGTGAGTATTCTCAACTTAAAATCAGGAAAACTCAGTCAAAAAATACTTGGGTGCATGGCGACGTTAACCTTGTGTAACTACTCTAGAGACATTCCCAAGCACAAAAAACTAGTGATACGCCTAACTAAGATTGGGTATGGTGCTAGAGGATTGGTTTGGAGAGGTCTACGTTTGTATTATCCCCTTACCGACCTGGCTGATGCTCGCGCCGGCATCGCTGTGTATGGCGTATTACAGTTCAGTTTTCATCACATTTTTCTAAGGCACCAGACTAAAGCTGTCTGCCGACATAATAACTAGATGTTTCGTTAGCTCCTCTATGCCCCACGGAAGCGTACTCCGTCGGCTGGATCCTACACTGCCTTCGAAGGGTCGTAAGGCGTACAGTGGGTTCAAACCTAATGCCTGATGGTTTATGTCTAGGGATTGCAATACCGGTATTCAATTATTTATCAATACCGAAATACCGGTTTCAAAAATTCAAAATACCAGTATTTCGGTATTAAAAAAGCATACACGAATACTTACGTTTTTCAAAAATGAATTAAATGTTATTTTTCATTAATTATTTTTATATTGTATATTAAATTTAGTTTATAAGTTTTATGGTGCCAAAAATAAAAATATATACTTATAGAATTGTCGTGAATTAACATATTTAGATAAAGAAAACCTTCGAGGCAAATATTTCCAATTATTCTATAACTTATAGAAAGATTTTTCTGTACCCTGAATTTTGTAAAAATTAGCAGTTCTAAAATATTACGATTTATACATATTTACAACTTCAAACAAAATAAATTTAGGTAAGTACTTCAGGATGCGATAAAATATCTAGTGTTTGAAATAGATTTTATCAGTTATATTTATTGATAAGTACTTATTTCTTTCTATAATATGTTTGACGAATACCGGTATTCGTAAAGCAATACCGAAATACCGGTATTGGTATATTCATTCGGTATTGCAATCCCTATTTGTGTCATCCGGAACCTTAAAACCTTGCCAAAAAGAGGTGGAGTTTATACATACACATATGATGTTTATACATACAAAAATATTATTACCTGAGTGCAAGTGCCATTTTTTAAACACGTAAAAATTGAACTGGATGCTATTCTGTAAATGCACTCTTTCAGAAGCAGTTCACGTATACAACTATAACAGTTATAATAATATAATGTTAACAATAGATTGTGGACGATTATTATTTGCTTTGTTCTCAAAGGGGTAAAAGAATGTGAACAGAAAACCCGTCTGTATTCTGAGTACTCAATACTTGCAAGAAAGATTTTGCTGTTTATCTCTTCAAGAGAATGACCCAATTTTACAGACAATTTCATCTTGAATTGGACGCAAAAGACTACCATCCATTATTGGAGACAATAAATTAATGACTTTGATTACTCGACAAGAAATTCAATACTGCGTTTTATCGTTAAATGTACAATATTTGTTTTTCGCGAATTCCTAAAAAGAAATTAATATTGTTATACTTATATTATACTATACTATATATTATCCTATTTTATATACTATACTATTGTTACAGTAACTTATTTCAAATCAAATAAAACATCATATAAATACCTATAAGCTCAAGAATAAAATAAAATAAATACTCGCTGAAACTATTAATTGTTCTATTACGGACATTAGACAATAATTACTATTGAAATGAAAAATTACAAATTGCATCTTGTGAAAAAAAATGCATACATACAGAATTATAATAATATATTTATATGAATGGATTATTTGTAAAACAAACCTGTTAAAAGTTTAGTTTAGTTGCATAAAAAGTTAATTTTACCACGTATTCTAGTTCCGGTGGTTGTTTATCCAGTACAAATCTTGCAATCAATTTTTAACTAACTTCCTGACTAGACATTTGAAACTTTTAGAATATATCAGAACACGATGCCAATGCATTATTTTAATACTTTTAGCCATCTTTAAGTAGAATTGAATTCATTTTCAGTTAATTCTGTTTTGTATGAAAAGTTAGAAGGAAGAAATCCGTACCTAATCCAATCCACTATTATTGGTTGCTAAGGGGGTGGTCCTAGCAAGTAAATTATTAATATATACATGTGTTACTATGGAAATCAAAATGACATTTCAGTAGGTATTCTATATTTGTTTGTTTGTTGGAAAATAGCAAAAAAAATGGTTTGTTGATAATTGCCTTATTTGTCCTAACGTGGTATATAAAAAGTTCTTGTTATATTGTAATTATTATCATTCGATTTCTTCAAATAATAATATGTAAATTGATTTTGTTTTAAATGTGAAGACCAACCAAAAACTTTCGCGGGTATAAATAGATCAAAGTGAAAGTGTAAGACAATCAATAAAAGTGGCCTTCGCGAGTGAAATGCGTGCGTTCTTAAAAATCTCTTAACGCAAATAAGAGCGATAATTTTAAAAAAAATCTGTCTGAAAGGTGAATTATTTTAATGACAGGTTCGCTTTTTTCTTAAAAGTTTCCTGGAATCAAGTCAGTGCCTACTTAAAACAAAAAAAAAAAACCACTGACATTTAGACAATTTTAACGTCGGAAATTTTAGCAATGGATAAGAGTGTTTTCTGTGAAGTTTCTTTTTTGAAAAATGCGTTTGACACAACAAAAGAAAAAGCAAGCATAACACACAAATTCATAAAAGCTTTTCTCTTCATTGTGCCAATGTTATAGAAACCAACTTTTACAGCCATTTCTCTTCATAGGCATTTTGTTTCAAGAACGTATAAGCCTTAACATGGAAAATGAGCTGGTATCCAGTGAATTCTTAGAAGTAAGTATAGTCTTTATATTATTATGTTTGCGAAACTATGTTTTTTTTCTTCAGTAAATACATAATATATTATATACCTATTTATTAATGTACTTTTTGTCATCGTAACAATGTATGATCTCGTTATCATGACAAATAGATTATGAAACCCATTAACGTTCCGTGGGGGTAAGCATGTCATGCGTTGTTTATAAGCGGCACATTATACATGCTGGTGAATGAAGGAATCAAATACAAATATTATTGAACATACACCTCAGATATATACATACTAGAAAAAATCATATTTGAAAAAAACATACAATGTTTGACGGGATTTGCACCCGTATAACCACTCGTATCACGCCAACTGTGTATTAACCAATAATTATGCTACGAGCCTCCTATCTAATTACGACAATTTTAACAAGTATGTCATACATGAAATGCTTATCAAATTACGCTATTACTGACTATCGGTTTTTGTGTGTTAAATCAAGGAATATTAATAACCTTAATTACTTAACGACGCCGGCTCTCGCTAAATATTTTAGTTATAACGTCTACTTGAACTTGCTAACTAATATACCATTTCTTTTATTTAACGAATAATTCACAAGATTTTGAGAATGTAACATTCCATATATTGAACATACATAACGTACACGTTATAACATTGACATTAATACACCATGTCCAAAAATACAATCCAATGGTTTAATTACATATCGATTGGAATCATCGAATCTTCAAAACATCAATTATAACATTACATAATAGTACCTAAGCTCATCATGCTAATGAAACACATACATACATAAAATACAATAATGAATGATTCCTCAAAAAAATAATAAAATTAATTTTCCCAGTTGGTTGTATTTTTATTTGGAATAGTTTCAGTTATCAATTAAACATATTCATTTAATGATTTCATACGATTCTGTTAAATTATATAAGTAAAATTCGTTAAAATAATATATTAAATTATAATATTTATATTTAAATTATATTTACATAAAGATAATTAACGTGGAATAAGTTATTAATTTTATTAAATACGTGTTGAGTTATTCCATAGCAACGGCCTTTCGATATACGTGGTTAACAAACCACGAGTATTGACTATGTTAATCAATTTTACCAATCACTTGCTTACAGAGAGTTAAATGCGTATGTGGACTACTAATTTGTTCACAATATAATATCATACATTCATGGCACCACAAGGGTGGGGCTGACAGGGATATAGGGTTTGGGGGCATAGCGTGACGAGTCGTCGAGTTAAGTGAGATAAACACACATCACAAATTTCCTTTGACAGTAAAAAATAGTCACCTGTTGCACTAGTTTACTTCAAGAATAATAAGAATAACATTTTACAACGTTTTTATTAGCACGTATTCTTGTTTGTCCAGTACAATTTTTTTCTTGTTTGTCTAAGATTTGTATTGGATGATTGAAGATTTTTAACTAACTTCCCGACTAGCTAGACATTTGAAACTTTTAGAATATAATATCAGAACACGACGACAATGCATTATTTTAATGCTTTTACCCATTTTTAAGCAGAATTGAATTCATTTTCAGTTCATTTTGTTTTGTATGGAAAGTTATTATTGTTGGTTGCTAAGGGGGTCCTAGCAACTAAATTATTAATATATACGTGCGTTACTATGGTAATCAATATGAAATGTCAAAATGATAATTCAGTATTCTATATTTATTCAGTATTTCTATCAAATACAAAAAAAGTATTTATTAATACTTACATAGAATTGTCAAGTTTATATGATGCAACAGAAAATTTAAAAACGTGGTGTATAAAAAGTTCTTTTTATCTTGTAATTATTAAAATATGTAGTTATGTAAAACAATTTGATAAGGATGATTGATATGTTTAAATGATAACTTTATTGTATTAATATTATTTTTAGTGTTTCCTACCTAATACAATATAGCTGTTTATCCAATATGGCGAGTGGTGACATGTTACTTGTTATGATTGCCTAGAACTTAATAATTGGACTTATTTAAAAATACAAAAAATCGCTAAAAATATATGAAATACTCATAATTTTACCTCGCGAATCCACGTAAAAAACAGCATGGACCATAGAGCATCACACTGTCCTTAATCTTAACGATAGGTTAAGCAGCCAGCTAAAGATCCTGGCCCGGGATGTGAGCGCTATGTATACATTAAAATATAAACTGACATTTAAATATAATTTTAAATAAAAATACAACGTTAATAAAGCGTTTTAAATCGCCCGTGAAAACAACTTGTCGATCAAAGAAAAAGTCTCAGATGTCAAGACGTGAAAATACTTGAACTGACATTTATTTGAAATATTTTTAAGTTATTGTTGAGATGCTTAAGATAAACAAATATTTCAAAAGACTCGTTACTTTTGTATTTGGCAAAGACACATTTTTATATTATAAGGGAACTTTGAATAATATTATTTGTGGCTTGCTAAAGTAACAATGATGTTTATTTGAAATAATGACTATTATGTACCTGTGTTTATGTATTATTTTATGCTCCTTTATACAGTACCAAGAATAAAAACATATACAAATAAATATTTCCAATGTTATATAAATTTACTAACGGTCGAAGCCTACATGGGACGACTGCACGTGCGGCATTTTGATAAACTATACGACCACTTAACCAAGATACAGTATAATTAATTTGAAACAAATAAATTTTTTTGTTAATTCTATAATATCATATTTATTTAATTTAACAGGTCTTCGGGCCATGAACCTATGTTCGGAATGGTCTACTTCTACTATATATAAACGCCAGTTAAATTAAACAAAATATAACGTGATCTAATACTGTAATAATATTTGAGTCTGCAGTAAGTGTTGAAAGAGTGCGTAGGCGGTTTGTCTTAGGCCGATATAAGTTTAGTTATATAGCAAACACCATTCACGTTACTCATCTTGATTTTAAGTCGGTTTCTAGACTACAATGTAAAAAAAAGTCGTCAACTTACTTTACAAGATAATTAAAGGAAAAAATTACTACTTCATTACTGTCTCCTTATTGTTTAATGCCTCATAAGCCTCCGCTACGCCGCCTTCAATGGGATTTAAGATGTTGACCTAAAAGAAATCTTTGCCTTTTGAACAATGATTTGAGTTACCCTATCTCCACCCGCCATGTATATGCAGCCGCAATTTGTGAGCGGCAGCCTTCCACGACGCTGTAAACGTGTCAGAATGAAAATATTTTAGTGCCACACTTCCTTGTCCCGAAACGAAGCTGCACGAGTCTGATGTAGCAACCATGCACCTTGGTGCTTAAAGAAAGAGTTTTAGAAAATAAAAAGAATCTTGACTTGCTCTGCCGTCATTTATCTTTAATGACATGAAGTCTCCTATGTACCCGTGTACTGAAACTGCCGAAACAGAGCAGTCAGGAGTTAAAAGTGATGAATCTAGTTAGGAATCGTAATTATTCTGTCCTCCATATGACGCAGAAAATTTTTCAGATGTTTCAAAGTTGGCCTTGGTTGATATCAAGTCAGCGTGGCCAATCAGGCCCGTGTGTGGACGGACCATGGTAAACAGCTCCTTTTGGTCGGATTCCATCAGCGTGCGTGTTCAGCGTCTTGATGGTCATACCCGCATGTGCATTCCAGTCCATGTCCTATCAAACGAAAACCGTGCAGCTTGGCTGTGAAGTCACTATGGCCGGTCAGGAACTGACTTACCCAGTGTGTTGATCTTAGTTGTATCATCTGAAGCCTGCAGGACACATCTGGAAAAAATAGATACGTTTAAGTCGTCCTTTGGTGGATGCCGACCACTTTGTACAATTTATTGTTAACACATTATGTTGGAATAATATTATGATGAAAAGAGAATAATGTACTTATTACATTTTAAATGTAAATACGTCATCGCTATACTAATACATAATAATAATATAAGAATATGATTTATTATATATATCTTTAATTTATATAATAATTAGAACTCTTTTTTTTTAAGTAGTCGGTCAATCTATAAATACATGTATTATGTCTAATTATGACAAGTAAATACTATAAATAAACAATATTTATACTAAGTGGTTATAAAAATGAATTACAATATGACATTGAATAAAACAGAAGGTTAAAAAAATTCGTTGTCAAGATGTCATCCCTAAACGAACGTTGCGGATTAAAATCTTAAGTGACATTATTTTACGAAACTCGATACTTAGCAGTATTCTCGAAGAAGATAGGGGCTGATAAGTAGTACTCTAATATTGTACCTACATATAGGTACGTAAACTCAGCGGTGTTGGCTAAATAGAATTTAAAGTCTAGACAAAGTAGAGAGCACGTACCTATCGCGACTGTGCACTCTGCCTAATTAAAAATAGATATCGAATTAGATACAGATTACGAAATTCATTAAAAGGTCGACTGACGTGAGAAATACGAGGTTTAAATTTTGGTCGGGTTTTATTTAACTTGTGGAGATGGAGACGCTGGTTGATCTCTGGGATCAAACATAAATTATTTAATTAACTATTGAATAGAATGTAACATTGAAATTATTGAATACATAATTTTGAAAATACTTCTGAGAAAATATATTATAACCGATAGAAAAAATCATTTTGAAAAAAGTAACACACACTGCAGGAATCGAACCTGCATCTCTCGGGTATTACGCCCAAGTAAATAGTCCACTATGCTATAGGAGTCATACTTAATTACGACAAATTTTTACTATTGGTCTTTTAATTTGTCTATATCTAATTGAATATTTAATTGTCAATTGGAGTAGGCAGATATATATTAATGATAACTCGGATATTTTTTCAGTTTATGATCTTTTTACTAGAATATTTTACAGTGAAAATATAACGCATATAATGAGAGTATAGATATTAAAACTAAGTTGAGTTGTACTTTATTTAATGTTTCTGTTCGACCGTGTATGAATTACACACCCAATAATCCATTAAGCAACAATATAGGTAATATTATATTTATATTAATGTACAAAGAATAAAATAAAATTTACATAATTCATTTTTGCAGTAGACATTTTTTAAAATTTTAATATAAAGATAAAATACTTGAGACAGAAATGACATTTCCAAAAAACTACTGCTACGAATATGCTACGAACCAAGGCCTACGGCCTACGACGCTATTGATTAGAGACAATCTTAACTGTGTACGTACACTAAAGATATAGAACAATAGCATATTTTTTTTACATAATATGACTTAGTGGAATTGAATAATAAAACATATTGTATGTATAAAGTATATGAAGCCTACTATATCAATACATGAAAGTGTACATAAGAAGTTAAAAAAGCTCTTGTTTTTGTAAAGTATTATGTGATATATTATACGACTACGCGATACGTTCCAAAAACTTTGTTTTTTGTTAAAAAAAAACTTAAGTAAACGTTTATAATGTAATGTTTTTCGTACTAATCGAATATTTTCTTAAATTTTACTTCATTGAATTCTATAATTGTTATGGCATGCCTCTGAGATACCTTTTTAGTAACTTGCAGGACTTGCAGGGTAGTGTTGATAATGGTGTTACAACCGTTTTGCAATACTATTATCAATACAACCCTACAGTATTTTTAGGATTTCGGTATTAGGGATTTCAGCCATTCGAAAATCCGAATTTCGGGATTTCGGCATTGAGGATATGAATCTAAACCCTTATTAGTTATGTAACTTATTTTTCTTTATGTATTCAATGTCAAACGGTTAAAGTCTTGAGGGTGAAATTTAATTTGTAATTTTAAATCACGTAAATAAAATCGAACAAATGTTAAGTTGTCTCTTACGCAAAATATGTAAAATACTATTTAAATAGACATTTATTCTATATTCAACATAGCTACATTGAATGAATATATACATAATGTTGCAAGTAAACGCTGTGAACGATTTATGTTTTACAATGCACTATCCTACCCAATAAAAGTTGCTATCTGTTCACATTCAGGATGATTTGTCAAGTTTGTACGGCAAGTTATTATTGTTTTTAGTGTTGATGTTCAGTAAAACTTCATTAGGGATCCATAAATTTAGAGAAACATTGTATGTATAATTATTCATTCCCGTAGTCATAGCTACTTACATATTACTATATAAACCAATACAATAAACGTACACAATAATACAGATTTAATGTAAATATATGGTGTGTGTAAAAACATTACAGTAACATTATATTATTTCAGTTAAGAAAATTTTAATTTAAATGAATTACATAAATTCTGATGGATTTAAGTTTTGCACTATTCCATTTAAGTCATTTTTTGCGATCCGAGTTTTGCCTTTCGGCATCTTTAGGTGCCGTGAACACTCACCAAAGGTAAACACACACTGAAAACACTCTTAACTCTAGCTTATATAATAAATCAAACAATAAAGTAGGAAAAAACTCCATTACCTACTTTTGCTGAGTGTACACGGCGCCTGAAGATAACGAAAGGCGAAACCCGGGTCGCAAAAAACGACTTAAATGAAATAGTACAAAACTTAAATCCATTAGAATTTAAATTCAAATTCCATCAAGTACCTTCAGTCGATAGTATTAATATTGAATTACATAATTTAAAAACAACTCGGAGAAATATACTATAACCATTGGATGACTTTTTCCATTTTTTTCTAGTGGTTATAATATTCTTCTGAGGTATTTTAAAAGGTGACCGGACAAAACAGAACATGACAAGATAGAACAATGACTAAACAGAACATGGCAAAACAGAACAGTGACAAAACAGAACAGCCTGGGGAAAAATGAAACATTAATTTTTGTGGAATCTATTTAGGTTAGGTTAGGTTAGGTTAGGTTAGGTCATTATTTCCTTGTACCTAGTCACCCAATCACCCAATCCTAAGCTTGCCGGCAAAGTCCCGTTTATTTGAGGCTTTATAGAGATTAGGAGTGCAGAAATTAGGTATATAATTTAATTTATTATGGCGTTGTTATTATTATGTTATGTTATTATTGAAAATCTGTGCTATTAAAATCTATCAACATATTAGAGATAGGACAATTTCAATATTAAATTTATATTTTTCCTGAAAGGTCATAGTTATATTTATCGTTGTTCTGTTTTGTCATGTTCTGTTTTGTCATGTTCTGTTTTGTCATGTTCTTTTTTGTCACTTTTCTGTTTTGTCATGGAACCATTTTAAAATTATGTACGCTCAATGAAAAAATATCACATTCTAAAATCTTGTGAATTACACGTTGATAAACAAATTCATTAGCAAGATCCGATTGAGCATCCGCAATGGCCGAGTAACATGCTGCATGTTAAGGTGATACATCAGTGAAACGGCAAATAATCTTCAACTATAGACGCGACGAAATTTTGGACACGCTCGCATTCTGAGAGAGAACGTCGAGCTGGAAACACGTCACTTTGTTTCGTGATGGCGACGGGCGTGTTAATTCTTAAATCGTGTAAGATGACTAAAAACGTTACCCTTAAAAAGAAAACATGTCAATGAATATATTATTATTGTTCTAATAGAACAATAAACAGAACATAAAATGGATTTATATGACCAGGGCTCGAAATGGACCGAAACGCACCGGAGCGCCGTTCCGGTTCATAAAATCTACAAAATTATCGCTCCGTCTCGTGGAAATATCAATTTGACCGTCTGAGCTAGATATTTCATATAATAAAAAAATAACACTTACAAAATAAATCACATTTACAATTAATGTATCATAGTATAATATAGTTGATATTTTCATAGAATTATCGAGCGCTCCGGTTCGTAAAATTTTCCATTTCGAGCGCTGTATATGACTAATTATATTTTGTTTGGCATGCGTTATTTGCACCCGCGACCCGCAATCCGCGCATCGCCTAGCCACGATCTTTTTAGACCGTGCCTCAACTAAGGTACAACCTTAATAAGTCGTGAGTCTCAGGTTTGAATCTCGGACAAATTTACACGTTATTTTTGAATATGCATTTCGGCTCAGACCATGGACCTATCTAATTGGTTGAGCAAGTGCCTAACATTTATTTTTTGTAAAAGAAAATTGTTACGATATCTCTATGGGAGGCGGTCAAGATTCTTATAGGATTATGGAGACAATGCAAAAAAATCGCTGTGTATAAATACTTCTTTGGCGGAACAAAACTTGTGATACCCTAGATTCTTCTACTAGCTCTTAATTATCTTGTTAAATTACACACTCAAGAAAAGGGCCGCTTATTGGAGCTCCGTTAGTTTATTTCTATACAGTTTAACCTATATTACTAAATTATATAATTATTTCTCGTTGTTTTTATTTTATTACTTACAGTTTTTATTATTTACAGTAACAGTTTACTGTCACTCTGACGTTTAATCGTTTGTTTACGTAAGGAATTGCAAATGGCCGACAAAAATAAAATCGTTGCCTAGGAACAATTCTACTATTAAACTTGCGTTTGTATACAGATGACTGATTCGCTGCTAACTTCATACTGTCGCGCACTTTCGTAACGGTGTGCGCGCGCGGTTCTCAATTTCATTCTCTACCAAATGCCCCAAATTGAAGTATAACTTCAACAAGCAATGGTATCGATGCCAAAATGACTTAATAAGACTACATAGGCATCCAATTTAAGGAATTTGTAGGTAGAATCTTAAAAAAAGATATTTTATCCCATATGCGAGGTTGGCGGTGACTCCGCTATCGTTAGAAGCCCAACTTCTGCAATGTATCGGTCACATGATACGTATGGATAATCGAGTACCGAAGAAGCGCCTAACTTTTTGTGGAACAGAAAAAAATGAAGTGCGGGAAGACCATAACTTTGTTGGCTTGCTTAATGGGAGTAATTAACTGGGAAATATAGTGTAGGACCGGTCAGAATGGAGGAATCTGCTGGAAGCATACTTAACCAGTAGGTATCTAGATACTCGTTTCATATTCTTTGATTTTTAACAACCATGTTTCAGTGGCGAATGGTGGAGGTAGGCTGTTAAGATCTGACTTAAATAGTGCACGTTAAACTTTGTTAGTCATACGTATTTATTTTTATTGATTTAAGACTACAATTTACAGATGGTGTTGGTTAGTTTTTAAAAATCATTTAAACCCTGCCTAACCTAATAGTTTTGATATATTTTGGGCGATCCGACAAAATTGTGCACACTTTTTCTTTCATTCTTATTTGTTTTCGTTGAATTAGAAATAAATAATATTATATTACCTACACATGTTGTTGGTTAATTTTTTTAATTTCACATAACTGCCTAACCTAACTATAATAGATAAAAGATATTATTCTATCTATAAAATGTCCAAAATTATGAATGATTTAATGACAAAATTTTAGATATTTTATAGATAGACGAGTATTTTTGTCTATTTTATATTATCGTTTGGGCTTCGCAGAGTTTAATTGAATTTTCAAAACTACACCATCTGTAAATATTGTAGTCTTAGTTCAATGAAAATAAATACATATGACTAACAAAGTTTAGTGTGTACTATTTATGGCGGATCTTAACAGTCTACGTCTATCCTTCGCCACTGCCATGTTTTATACCTGGGATATAGGTATTACTACGAGAATACATTAAATATAATGTGATTATGTACGTATAATATAAATATTGCCTTAGTCAATAATTCATCTCAGGTTGAGTAGATATTCTTTGTTTTAGCTGTTTGATTTTGGAATTACAATTTAATAAAATATGAAGGGAATTATTACGTGCATTTTCCTATGGAGGCGCGTTTGCTTTGGACATTGTTGACATGTTCAGAGTTTTTCAAGTGAGGAATAATTTATTTAAATTAGATATTAACTGTGTAATTAAACAGTTAGATGAAAATTTACATATGTACCTACAATATATGTTTATGTTTGTTAACTAATTTGGGGAAAACATTTTTTGAAAGTCAAAATCATAATATATTATTACAAATACAATTTAATGAATAGAAGATAAATACGCTTATCAACAATAAAGTTATATTAAGTTATTGTTCATAAGATTATTATAATATATTAATTTTTAAGTAAGTATGGGGGTCGTCACTGTGTGTGTCATGTGGGTGTGGTGTTGTAGATGAGGAAGTCGAGATTTGGTAGTTGCTCCGATGGATGGAGGAGCGAGTTTTATTTGCAGCGGAAAAAGTCGGTACAAAAGTATATGACAGTAGTTATGTTACAATACGTATGATACTGTTCCCAGGTCTGAGTCTCGGTAGAATAAGATGTTGTGCGGAGCGTAACAGAGACAGAGATACTAACAGACCGGGAACTTATATTTGAGTGACACGTCCAATGAATTATGACGAACTCACAATCAAAATAATATCTTGAAAAGAATATTTAGGAAATAATTATTATAACTGAGGCAGCTACTATATGTAGTTTGCGTCATCGAATATAGCTGACTATGTGGAAAATGGATATCGCGGAAATAATAATGGCAGTCAGCTATTTACTGAGTTTGCCATAATTGGACACTAAGGGAAATGGATATTTAATATCGCCGATCAATATGCTGACACGGATTGAGTTTATCCTCATATAAGCACGGCTTTTTTGTAATATAACGCGGTAGAATGGCGTTACAGCACATTTTTTCACGGTATTTTTAATGTTTCAAAAGCAATTAGATGAAACATTGTTCGCGATTACATAGTACAAGTTAATTTTCCTGAATCATCTCATATATAGACAAGTACACATATTGTTTTTCAATTTGTGTTAAGTCAGGGTATGGACCTAATAGGTTGAGCAAGTGGCTGACATCCATTTCTCGTAAAAAACCAAATATATGAATACAAACCTCTACTCTGTGGAGGCCCATATGAACCTATTAGAATCGGATATGGTCGGAATGTCAACGCGAATTTTCGGACTAATCATTATCCAAATAAGAGCTTCGTTGAAGACCAAAACAGTTTCGGCACTTTTGTTCATCAAACTCATCGGACCACATTTGATACTTTTCGATCATTCAAAATACATTTATCGGTGGTGACTCAGTGGAAGAAGACATTCGGCCATAGAATCTAACTATACGATAAGAAATCGAGACGATTTGTCAGACGAAAATTGGACTGAACTTTGGAAATCACCAAAGGGGGCTGACATGGCTTTAGCCTGGAGGATCGACCAGATAATTGAAATAACGCATATCACAAATTCGCTCTAATAGTAAAAAATAGTCGCCTAAATAACGGAAATACATCATTTTTTAAAAGTGGCGGTTTCCTGAAAAAGTGTGGAATACTCTCATTTAGATGGCATTACATCTCCGATAAGAATGATGTCAGCAAATTAATATAAAAAGCTTCATGAAAATTACGTTATATTATTACGTGAACGCTGTCCCTAATAATAATTCCCCTGTTTTCAATGTTGGCAGTTGTGATATAATACATGACAAGCGTATATTGGCTCAACCGAAATGTGTATAACTTCAGGCTGACAAGTTGTACTTGGACGACGCGAGCACGCTCCGGGGGCTCTTCACAGGAAATGGAGTGTGATTCTTTCGTCCCTCTTGAGTGCCCTGCCAATACTTAAATTGCAGAAGCGGTTCATCACACGCTCTTATAAGACGTTTTCAATACACTTCCTTCCTTGCCACTTCTTCTCATACATTTATCTTTTGAGCTAATAGCAAAAATACGTCCTTATTTAAAAAAAGGGCGTACATATGACTATCTAAAATTATGTATTCAGAAATTAACGAAACATTCAGTTTGCTTTCATAACATTCATTGAACCGAATACTTATTTATGAGCTAAGGGACCAAAAGTTCCTAATCGCATACCCATACGTAGAACTTTTTTGTTTTACATACTTTAAGTTATGTATGAGTTTACATAAGAAATAGTGACTGTGTAGACCATTGGTGGCAAACCTATGGCACGCGAAATTATTTTATATAGCGTGCGTAAGAGAAAAAAAAACCTAAGTATAATATTTTATAAAAAATAGTAGATGAATACTCTTCAAGAATAAGCATTACGTTTGATATAAATATATAATTACATAGGTTGGTTCTTAGACGTTATGTGTTACATATAATATTATCGCACTAACTTCATCAGGCGACGAAGGATGCCGCGCCGCGAACCTCCAATTTTGATCGATTTACAATGCTTGAGACCACTGTAGCGAGAGAATACCTCACCCGATTGAAGGAATTCTGATGTCAATTTATGCGTAAAGAACCAAACTAATAAAAAAATTAACAATAATCAATCTCATTTCTACCCACAATTAAGAAACTAAAAGGTGGTGAACCTAGGAGTAGTAATTCTGGCAGACAGTTTCAAAATTGGTGGACCGAAATGTATGACATGATTGAAGACAGTGATAAAGCTATATGCATGCTATGTTATGTGAGTAGTATCTAGAACATAATCATTTTTTTAATAGGATTTTTAAAAACTATTTTCCACTCGCGAAAATCTTCTCGGCACGTCATACAGTCGAAAAATAATATCGAGGAAATTTTGGCACGCGTACGTAAAAAGGTTCCTTAACCCTGGTGTAGACAGTAGACGTAGAGTGGCATTTTTTTACATGCGGTACAGTATTTTTACCGGTAAAGCGAATCCGCTTGACTTGTAACGAAAGCTCGTCATAGAAAATTCGAAAATCGAAAAACAAAAAATTGTAACCTGGATACAACAGCCTTTCAGTTGAAGTGTGGTAGCAAAACCAGTATATTAACATACGTGATTTTTTCCACCTACTCACAGGGTGTAAACCCAGGAGATGCAGGGTTCGATTCCCTGCCGGGGTGTCTTACTTTTTTCAAAAAGACTTTTTCTATTGGTTATAATATTATATTTTCTCCGAAGTGTTTTTCAAAATTATGTATATCTAGGTATAATATGATTAATTATAATATTTTAAATTTTTTCTGTTCATACTTTTCAGAATAAGTTATTTTATCATGTAGGTATTTTTTCATTTTTCAATAATATGAATAAAACTCACTGCATGACATATGTTCAAAGCTGTATTGCGTCAAAATTATTCCTTTCACGTTGGCACCGACAATCTGTTTCTTTCGTCGGTTCATTGATTTTTTATAACTGAAAAAACTCTTTCAACATTGCTATTATGGCCAAAAATGCTGTGAAATTTGTGGCCAGTGATCAATTTGAAATGGAAGACAAAAGAGGACCGTTTCTAAAATGTATGAAAGACATTATTTTTAAGTCGAAAAGGACATGTTCTCTTTTTGGATACCAATGTGGTAACACTAAATGACGTGGCGAGGAATTTAAAATCGCGCAATGTATGCATTGTAAGTGATCCTCATTTTTCCTTAAGGGCCCACTTGCCCAACGTAGGTCAATATGGAGATTTATGGTATTTTCAGAGCATAACCCTGGACATTGCTTAAACGTTGTAGATAATCTATTTATGTAATTTTGAAGACTTATTATCCTTTTTATTTATTTTAAACATTTAATGACTGCATAAAGTATTTTTATTACATAAAACAGTATTCTTTGAAACCTCTCAATCAAATGTTTTAGAATATAGTAATATTTCAGTACATCCATGTGCAGTGGTGTTAAGATTTTTCAGATTTATTAATTTTTAAACGCATTTATAAAACCATTAGTAAAATTAATGTTAAAATTATAGAGTGAAATATTTACGATAAAAAAAAATATTTTATAATCTCTGTGATCCCAAATTTGACAAGAATTATGCATTTTATTATTTAAAAAATGAGCACGATTAACACATTTGAAGATAATTCTAAAGATCTGATTATAAGTTATGTCTTTGACCATTCAAATGTGATAAAATATTCTGCGAATAGTGATTGTTTTATAATAATTATTGACATAAGAATAAGGTAGTATTTTTTTGAAATACGTCATTTCTATTAGCATTTCACAGTGGCTAAGTAAAAAACTCAAAAAAGTCGAGACTGAAACTATAATTCCAGCCAGTGTCTAGCTAATGTATTTCAATGGCGGCTCGCTCACGGTAAGACTGGAATCTCTCAGATTCAAACCGTTGAGACGCGACATGCTAGTCTCCCAGTCTCTCAGTTTTCAGTCTCATATAAAACAGTGGTGCTAATATCAGTAGATTGGATGAAAAATCATATTTTATTACCAAAATTGGTAACACTGAACTGAACTGTACAAGCAATAACAAGCCAAGACGTCAAAAGTTAAAGATGGGCGAACCGAATTTTAATTTTAAATTTGTGGAAGAGGTCGAGAAATACCCCTGCCTGTATAAAATAGGCTACGTTAAAGTTCCCACCACCACCCGTCATATATGCACAGCCATTATAATTACAGGCTGCCAGAATATTCCAGTTTTTATTTTGTATATAATCTTCTTCCACGGCGCTACATCCTAGGGTGGGTTTTGGACTCATCCACAACCGCTCTCCACTCACTCCGGTCTCTCGCTACACTTCTGCAGTTACCGGGTCTTCCTGTATGAAGCCAGTCCTCTTCTACGGCGTCAGCCCATCTCCTTCTTGGTCGGCCTCTGGATCTCTTCCGTTGGGGTAGCCACTTCGTCATGATCCTTGGCGCTCTAACTTCAGGCATTCTCTCCACATGTCCCGCCCATCGTAGTCTTTGGGACTTACAGTATCTAATATTATTATTTGTAATACAGTTTGAGGTTATGCGTTTATTATTTCAAGCAGGTTTCAGTAACGCCGTGTGCGAAGCATTAGTCATTGGCCAGTTTATGAGTTCCATCAGCAACCAGTTCGTCGGATTTTAGTTTCTCTATGAGCGAAAGGCTTTATACGTGAAAGTTGGGCAATTCAATTGGACAGGTCATGCCTCAAGGATGGAATCACACAACTAAGAGGCTCTTCTTTAAAAGATCCTATTAGAATTATTAGAATAAGATGATGCTTATTAGAATATGGTGCCAATAATGATACAGAGAAGAGGTTTCTTCTACGTCTCAACTCAAGTTGTAATACTATGGGTATAGGTACTTGAGGCACTTTAGTAAGTATTGTGTAAAATGTCTTAAACTCTTACAAATGTAAACCAAGTCTACATACATATTGTGATTTAAAATGTAATTCTCATACATATGTACATAATATGGTTATGATATGTACTGTCTTGTATTGAAACGAACATAAAATAATAACAATTATTATTTTTTTCTTGACACATGCTGATCTGCATATAATTTTTTTTCTGTGAAATGCCTTCACGTTTCATAAGCCCAATTCAGAAATATCCATGTTTTTGACAATGACATCTAAAAATGAAATGGCACCTGTGACAGGTTATTTAACTCCAACACTCGCTATGATTTATTACATTTAATAAAAGTTATCTCCCCAATATTGAATAGTAGGTACCTACAGTAGATATAATATGACGTAATGTAAAACATAATATAATTGCATATTTATCTTCATATATTTTATTGTATTTCAATCAAGAATCATTAGGTGAAATTATCTTATTTACTATTTAAATGTACATAAGTAAAATGCAATTCCAATAATTTGGAAAGGTATTTAAAAATTAAAGAATTATTTTACTAGTAAATAATAATATATTTTTATTTATAAAGTGACGTACACCTTCGTATACAACATTATTTCACAGAATATGTTAGAGACATCTAACGACAACTGAAAAAATCACACTAATTGCACAGATGGCATTAGCAGAACGTCATGATTATAATTATATAAAAGCGTTTATGGAATAAAGTCTGTATGTATGTGTACTAATCTGACGTATAACGGGATCCTACATTTGGATGCGAAACATCTGTATTTTGTATAACTGGGCACGTCTCAAGAGCAGTTATCCAAGACTGAGGTCATCGTGCACTCGAGTGTGGTTTGACTGAATTCACATGACTTTAACTTAATAGTGTCCATGGAAGAGAGGAGTACGTAGAGGAAAAATTAAAAATTATAGTAAGGCAATAACAAAACTGCCGATAAGTTTAAATAATAAGATGTTCACGTTGGCAGTATGATAACACTAATTTTCTAAATGCATCAAAATCAGCTTTTGTGCTGACCAGGCCGGATGGTCCGATTGGCCCTACAGCTGGTTGAACCGACTTCGAGAAGTTCTTCCCTTTCCGCACACATTTTAGGAAATTTACAGAGGAGAAGAAATAGCCATTTTCTAGGGCTGGAGGAAGGCATTATAGAAGGCCAAGACATTTCAAAATTCATTTTCCAATCATTTAATTCATAAAATTTAAGAATGTAACATTCTTTTTATTGAACTTATTAAATTTTGAAAACACTTATGAGAAAATATCAGCAATAGAAAAAAAAATTTGATAAAAATATGACATTCACCAGGAATTGAACCTGCGCCTCTCGGGTTTCACGCCCACGCACATTTACCACAATGATATATGTATTTTATCTAATTGCGACAAAATTTAGCTAATGGCTCTTACAATACTTTCTAAAGCGCTTAGAGAGTAAGAATCATTATTATAATGCTGCCAAAAGTTGGTAAGTCGATAATTTAGAAATTGAGAGTTAACAATGGGTTTTGCGTATGCTATAAAAAATGAACATCCGATATATATACAACATGCACATAAAGCACAAATAAATTAGGATTATGCCTGATTCTAGGGGGCATGTCAAAGTTTCGAATTGCTATTACTCTCACATAATGTATTATCTAATTATTGTGGGTGTCCAACCCGTAGCTAGCAACGTGTTGCTCGCGTACCGTTTCAATGTGGCTCGCCCGTTTAGATTCTGTATTAAGCGCGCAGTGTATAGTAATAGTATAATAGTCTATGGGCGACACGAAGCGTGTTCTGACACACGTATCAGTTTGACAATTATATTAAATTTATCGTATAGTTACCCTAATAATTATGTCTAAATATGAGCCAGAGAAAAAGAAAAAATCGACACACACTAACAATTTTCAAGAATATTGGGAAGCGAAATATTTTTTTATTTATTTTAAGAACAAATGTATTAATTATTGTTTTATTTGCGGTTCAACAGTTGCTATTGGAAAAAAATGCAATGTAGAACGACATTTTACAACGGTTCATAACAAATATGGTACTGAATATTTTAGTAACAGCAGTTTAAGAAAATTTAAGGAGAAGGAATTGAAAGCCACATTAGTTACCCAACAATCTATATTTACTAAGTCCGTAACTTAATCAAGAGCTACTACAATTGCTTCATTGAAGATTGGACATATACTTGCAATGCACAAAACACCCTTTGACGACGGAACATAATTAAAGAAGCAAGTAGATTAGAAGTAGTAATAAACAGTAGTAGTGTAATATTATTGTGTTTTCTTTTACCTATTGTGTTGATTTTTTCAAAAAAATGTCATCGTCCTATGTGTGGCTCGCCTAAAATTTTTAATTTCTTAATTTGCTTGAGATGGATTAAAGGTTGGGCACAACTGATCTAATAAGTACATAACGCTCACAGATGAAGTTTCTACCACACAGTTAAAAAATATAGCTTTCAATTGTATCCTTCATAGAGATTGCTGCATCTAGTAAACATAGGAATATCATTTACTCTCGTATCATTATGATGGATGCAGGCTGCTCGCTGTAGCACGAAGGCACATTACGCTAATCGTACGAGGATCGAGGGGAACTAATGTGTGTATCTATGTACAAATCGCAAAAATACGTAATCTTTGTAACGTTGGCATTGACGCACGTACATAGTATTTTTTACTTTAATAAAACAGAGAACGATTTTCATCAAATGGTTAACAACTAATGTTGTTACCTTTATTTATCTCGTTATTTGCTAAACTAGAAAGAATAGGAAGGCAAACGTGGTTTTATTATTTTTTCACGTAATGCGAGATAATAAATTTTGCTTGACTAAAACTAAAATTCAGAGTTATTCTTTTGTCAAAATATCATACATCGTACGTAAGTAGGCATTTATATAGTTATACCCACTATAATTACATATATATTCACATTCATACCACAAAATTCAATTACACAAAACAGATTAATTAACAGAATTCCGATAAGCTATATCCCAATACAGTACATTTTGACGCAGGGTCTTGAATGTGTGAGTATCTCATGGAAATTAATAACGCATATAGACGTGAAATAGTGTGTGTTGCAACCTTCAATACAGCAATATTAAATGAGTGTTAGTGTGCACGAACCGAGAGCAGTTGTCAGTATTCGACGTATAACGTATTCTTGACACGTGTTTAAGTTTATCTTGTATTCTTCCACACTCGAGATCGGTTGCCTGCTTTTCCACATCCGTTAGGTATTTTAGTTCCCATTATTTCTGAGTTCTCTGTTCAATTATATAGTCAATATACATTTAAATGATATTTTATTGTCTACCTAAATAAAATAAATATGCCAATCGTATGTATCAATATATGTACGTCTTAATAATATGAATGGAAAATGTAGCTATTTTTGATTCAATGTCCCAAATGAACTGAAAACTTTGAGGGTAGTTTCAGCTTTACTATGAAATTATCTAAAATATATCTAGTTGGGTACCTGGCGAATCATAATCTTTTGAAATAAACTTTGAAATAGATAAACGCTAAATGTTATATCAGAATATATAAGTAAGATTCTCGTATACATATATATATATATATATATTTTATAAATCATTCGTTTTTGTTAAGTGTCAGAAATCTAGATATATTTAAATGTTATTTTTGTAGTGCGCAGTAATATTAATTCACCATGAACGTGGAGGTTAGATGGATCATAGAATAATTATTTTTCTTCTTCTTCTTCTTTCACCCTGTCATGACCCAGCATTGAGGCATAGGTAGGCTTACCATAATTATGAAACTCTAAACCGGGACAAGAACGTATGTCAAAGAAACAAATTTAATCAGCAAACGTTGTTTTATTATTAAAAGTATGTACAAAGATAATCTACTAAAGAAGATCTGCTGCAGCAGAAATTTAAATTTATTTATTTATTGTACCAGTCGTACTTCTCGCTGGAATGAACTTTTTCAGCACTTTATCATTTTTTAAATTTTCTCATAAAGTTAAAAAAAAAAATTGACCATGTCCGATCTTAATAGGATCATATGGGCCTCAACAGAGTAGAGGTTTGTAATAACAGATTTTGTTTTTTACGAGAGATGGGTGTCAGCCACTTGCTCAACCTATTAGGTCCATACCCTGACTCACACACAAATTGAAAAATAATATGTGTACTTGCCAGACTCAGTATTCGAACATGGGACCCACGGCGTGATAGTCCAATGCTTAAGCCGCGCGGCCACCGTCGACGTCAAAGTTAAAGTTAATGAAAGCTAAATAAGTTCAATTTGCAGTATAATAGCGGCCGTACCGTAGACTCCTGCATGCGGCCTCGGCCATCCAACCAAATATCGAGAAAACATGCACCAAAGCTGCGGACTTTCCTAGTAGACACTACATAATATTGTATTGAATCAATTTTACTAGATTTGGTACATACATGTGTTGCTCTTGGAAATGTTTGAATAATTGGACCCACTTGTCAACTAAAGCTCAAATTACATTGGCAGATTGCGTCTGGCCCGATCGTCTGCCACGACTGTCAAAATCTATTCTCTACGGTTTTCAAGGATCGAGAGCGATCGTGAGTAAAGTGGGATAAATTCTATTTCCGTTGTTCCGATCCAAGCGAAGATTGCCGAGAACGTACGAAGATATCCGAACACCGCCCACTAGGTTTGACAGCTCAGTTTTGACGAATTTTCGCGGGAACACTGTTCAGTGTTGCCACCAATCTAACGAAGAAATAGTTTTCGGTCAACCCTATATTTTTAATAATAGCAACACTATGTTTATTTTAAGCCAATCAAAAACAAGAACGAACGCGATTTAATCATTACGTTTAATTGCAAATAGTGTAAAACGTTGGCCACGACGGTCGGCGTGGAACATTGGATGTTGGATCTGGGCGTCTGCCAATGTAATTAAGCCTATACTCGATTTGGGATATGAAAATATTTATATATTTTCACAACAACGACAATTTATTATTGAAAATCATTCATACGTGGAACAACAACCGGGACAAAATGCCAATCCGGGACGTATGGTAAGCTTAGGCATAGGGCAAGCACAAAATCACGCCACTTCCCTCGGTCCATCGCCAACTCATCCCAAGTCATGCCAGACCTGCAGCACGTAGATCGCTTTTGTAGCACCGCTGCAGTGTGAGAGAGGGTCGGCCACGGCGACGGAACGCTTGAGGTTGTGCCACCAACGGTACGAAGTGCCGCACTCTGTGGCGGTATCCGGAACACATGTCCCAGATACGTAAAGCGTCTCTTTGTGATTATCTCAATCACCGAAGGCTGCTGCGTCCACTCACGAACTCAAATGTTTGAGAAACAGAATAATTATTTGACAGGATTGACCAATTCTCAAAAAATACTTATACTAATGCAACTTTGCATTACGATGGTGATGGTAATGTAACTTTTAATTTAATAATGAATCAAAATTATATTATATGAATACTACATGTATTTTTTTTATTTTCATATGAAAGGATACCGAACCTAATTCGCATATAGAAGCCTTGCTATTCGAAAGTGCTTGATAAACGGCAGTTAATATTCCATATTTGTATATTAGCCTTGACAAGCAAAAAATATGTCTCTTGTATCCAGATTTTGACAGCTCCCAGGGGCGGTTCACGCGGAGGGGCTTAGCAACAAAGCAGTAACGCCACTGTCGCGTTTTCCTTACATAGATGCCTTTTTGCGCTCACTTATTCGCTTGTCGATTGCCCCAAAAAAGTCTCTCTCGCATATGCTGGATAACAACGGATGAGTTCTGTTTCATGAATATATTATTAGCAGGCCATATTGAATTTAAAAATATAACAAAACCACACAGGCAGAACGAAAAATTATACAGTAGTCACATTTTGTGATATAATATAGAAATATTATAATTGAGATGTTGAGAATTAAACAAATACAAGAAATAATATATGATTATCTTCTTTATACGTGAAACAGGATATAAACGTTATGCTACGGTACTTTTTATGAAAAAATAATAAATCACTTTGTTTGCGACATTAAAGTATATACCACGGACATAGTGTATTAAACGTCGCTATATTTTTGTGGCAACTCTACAATTTGAATTTGAATTTGTGTGTACTTCATCGTACATGAAAACATTAATAAATATTAAAATATTTTTCTCGGTGAATAGTAAATAAAATAATATTTGAGAACGTTATTAGAATAGCTAATGCGCTCCGTAAAGACATACCCATTTTCAATGATGTTCTGTGCATTTTGTTTTTGAAACTTTATTTTACTGTATAAAATTGTTTATGTTTTTTTTATTTTTTTTCTTCTCTCTTGTGAGGGTAATATTATTGTTATGATGTGAACGTTATGTCATTTGTAATTTTTATGATCTCATGTTGTGATCGTCTTGAATTTTGATTTGTTATGTCCACAATGTTTTGTTTTCTTAAATAATAGATAATAAATAATTTGATTTACAGAATATGGAAAATATTTATGTGGAATTTAAAATCAGAGACGATTTACTTTGAAGTCGATTAATTCAACTTAGTAATTTTAGCGAGGCTGTATGAGTGCCACCGGTACCTCAATAATTTGTAAGTAATATCTTCTTTTTCTGTGCTTTATCCGTTATCTGTCTGTCGCTGCTTTAAATATAGATGGACTGCTGAGCTTAACACAATCTCTTGATTCATGAACAAGGACTTACATCAATTTTATATACCTACGTATAATAAAATAAATTGTGTGAAGATTAAAAATACAATTTAAAAATATTAAAAAGCTAGATAGTATAAAGAAATTTAGAACAATCTTGTTTTTTGGATTTAGAATAGTATAAATAAATTTTAAGAGACACCCGTGCTTTACTACAATCATACCTGCTCAAACCGGTTTGTATCGGGAAGCCTGTGTGCATGGACGCGAAAACTGTAGCTCGTGCAAACCGAAAAGCGCTCTAAAAGTGTTACTTGTACAAACTATACCGCGCAGGTAAGTCGCTGCCGTCTAGCCAGCGCATATATTAGTAGGTATGTAGGTACTAAAAATATTTTTTTTTCATCTAATTCAGTTATATGTATTATAATATTATTATATTGCTTAATTTCAATATTATTATTATGCATAATCCAGACCATGAACATGAAGAATAGTTTATGTGTCTACGTAATAGTTTACGTGTCAAATTTCATACAGAAATACAGGAAGATACGTAAATAGTTTTGTAAGTAATATTAATTTGTTCGGACACGTGTATCTTGGTCCGAACTCATTGTGTAACAACTGAAAATAAAATTAGTTGGGTGTTGAAGATAATACATCACGAACTCCACTTTCGGAAGAAACTCGTCCTATAATAACATGGTATGTGTGAAAAAATCGTCTATTTACCCTGACATTCATTTGCTCCTTGAGTTACGCCAAGGGTGACTTCTAAAAGGATAAGTCAACCTGGCAGCCATTAAAACTCCATAATGCTAGGGTTTTTTGCTCTCTGAGGTGATTTTACACGCTTATGTATAGTAAAGTTGCCTTCTTGTATTAAAATTTCAGGGACGCGAGTTCAAAGATGGAGACATAATCATTCTGATTCTAGCCTTTGTTGCATAAAAAACGAAATTGTTTATTTAAATTTCACACCGACAACGAGATTATCGGTCTAAATAATTGTATAATAATTTACGCTAATATGTATTTAAGAAATGTTACTTTCAGTCAAAAAATAATTATTTATATACAGATACACATTTCATTATTATCATAATACTATATACAATAAAAAGGGTAAATTAATCAATACCGTAAGTTAATGCGTATGTGAGTTTTATTCACAAGCATGATTTGGTAATAAATATTATTTTCGAGTTTTACTATGCATCCATCCAATTACAAATAATTAAAATAAAATTATTAAATTATTATATTATTTTTGATGCAAGTTGTTTTATAAATTTCCGTAGATATTGTTGAAAGAAAATTTTTTATTCTATCATTTTATCTTATGGTGTTATATATTTCCAAGTGTTGATTAATTACATGAAATTTTGATATAATATTTTTCCAATTTCGTAGTAATGTACTTTTCATGAAATTTCACATAAAAACATCATTTTTTATCATTGCTTCCTATCCCTGTGTAGGCTCAGATTATGAATTATGTGTATACTAATATTAGCCAATAGGGGACGAGCTGAGTGTATGCGATAGGATAAAGAAGCTTAAGGTGAGAATATCTGAATGATGATTCTGAAATCAGCCATGGATTCTAAATGGTGTGTAGTGGCATTTTAAGTAAGTCAATTTTATATACACGGTTATTTAACTCATAGTATGAATTTAACAGCCCTATATCCGGTCCTATATCCGTATAGGTATGCGGTGTATCCACGACGCTCCTCAAAGGTGAGAAGACCATTGCTGGTGACTTTCACTTTGCCCCGCCTCCAAACATGCTGAAAAGGAAACAGACAATACGTTAAATGACGCTGGATGCGGCATCGAAGACCTGACAGCAAATGTGGAATGCCTCCACCAATGGCAGACATACATATTTATTCATTCTTAATGTTTAATGGCGATTGGAGATAAACAATTTAATTCTTGCGCTCTAAGCTTGGACTTGTCATCCAACCAACATGTCCATGTGGCGGAGATCTACAAAAGTATGCAAACCATATCCTCTGGAATTGTCTGAGAATGTGCTCCGAAAAGGAAGAGATGCCCAAGGCAACTGCTGGGCTCATCGGGCCATCCGACCTGGTCGCCACAAAATCCAATAAATAATGCTTTTAAAAAATCCGGCGTCTTATTGCGGACGTGAAGATCTCTTGATATAGCTTAGTATGTCCATATTGTTTCGTGTGAGAGTTTGAGAGTGTGGTGTGGAGCCAGTTGGTTTGAACGGAACTATTAGATAGTCCTATAGTATGCTTGTACAGATTTTTCAGTTTTTTGGTTACAGCAGAAGAGAAAACGCTGATTTGAGGGATCATCGAGGGAAACATCGGAAAAGGGAACTCAATGGTCTGTTCAAGAGATTGATGGTACAAGTCTCTCAATTTATTCAGCTATGAATGCAGGAATATAACGACGATAGTTAAAAGAAGTTACAATCCTCAACAATAAGGGACACGCATATGGGAAAGAATTGAAATGATTTGTGCATATTTTGAAATTGAAACTCAAAAATGAAATTTTAGAATTTAAAAAAACTCTAACTCAATTATTAGTTTAGTACAGAAAACACTATCGTATGTTTATGTTTTGTTAATGGACATTCACACATTCTCATAAAAAAAAACTACGAATCTTCACCCGAATTTTCAAGATGATCGATGGTTAGGTTAGGTTGAAACTTGAAATACGCCATTTCTTTTGGCATTTCCCAGTGGTTAAGCTACAACATACGGCCGTAGCCATAAATTGACATACTATAATTGAAGTAGGGAGTAAAATGTTGTTAACGTGCGTGTTTGAACATGTACCGTTTTAAAAAAAATCGGTTATAAAAAATGTAAAATGTTAATAAATGTAAAAAATCTTAACACCACTGCACATTTATGCACTGAAATATGACTATATTCTAAAACATTAGAGCGAGAGGTTTAAAAGAATACTATTTTATGTAATAAAAATACTTTATGCAGTCATCAAATGTTTAAAATAAATATAAAGGATAATAAGGCTTCAAAATTATATAAATAGATTATCTACAACGTTTAAGGAATGTCCAGGATCATGTTTTGAAAATAGAACAAAAGCTCCATTTTGAGTTACGCTGAGCATGTTCCCCCTTAAAGAAGTGCAAGTAAAATAAACCGATAAGAATCATTTCACTACAATACTATCAATTATTTTTATTGTTATGGAATATCCCTGTCACCCCACAATATACACATACAAACCTTTGCTGACGATGTGTTAATATTGATTGAACTGGAATTAAAAACCAATAGCGTGCTTCAAAAAGTAAACTCATGGGGTGAAGACGTAAAACTAACCTTCTCAGATATTAAGACAAATATAATGTTTATCAACAAAAGAAAAATACGAACACCAGAAATCCAGTGGAAAAGAAAACCGAAAGAGTTGGTCGATTCCTTTAAAATTCTTGGCATAATACTAGACAGGCACATCAATTGGGCGAAACACGTCGACTACATATGTAAGAAAGCAGCTCAAATGGGAGAATTCTTTTTAAAAACAGCAAGAGCCACTTGAGGGGCATCTCCTGAAGTTTTAAAAATTATATATCATGGAGCTGTGGAGCCAACCTTAACTTACGCGGCATCGGTCTGGAATAAAGCAACTCACAGAAAGTCGATCCAAAAAAAGACTGAATTCCGCGCAAAGACCTTTCGCAGTATCAATTTTCAAGGGATATCGCACAATATCGCTAACGTCAGCACAAGTCCTGGCAGGAATAGCGCCAATAGATATAAAAATACAAAAACTTACAGGAATATACCAAGTTAAAACAAGCCACATACTTCCCCGACACTTACCTACAGACAGAACATACGAAAACAAAATACACTACACACAGCTTCCACATCCTGGTAACAGACATTTAGAAAATATAGAACACAAGGGAACAGTTGACGAAGACACTAAAACAAAATACCACATCACAGGATTGGAGATCTACACAGATGGCAGTCTAATCGATAACAAAGTAGGGGCAGCTTTTGTAGCCTACGAAAATGGAACATTAATAACCCCCCGAAAATTTAAGCTCGAAAGCTACTGCACTCTTTTCCAAGCATAAATATTTGCTATCAGAGAATCTCTCGAGTGGACACTCAAAAGATTAAAGTTCCACAGACACGACTATGTAAACATATTCTCAGATAGCCAATCCAGTCTGGTAGCTCTCCAAAACCCATCATCGACACACCCACTTGTAAGAGACATTTTAACACTGTCAACACAGCTTCGAATGATAGGAACAAACCCCAGATTCTTCTGGATTAGAAGTCACACAGTGATAGCCGAAAACGAGGAAGCTGATAAATACGCTAAACAAGCCACAACAGACAAAAGACCTTTAACTTATACACACTTCCCTCTGAGTTACGCAAAACAAAAACTAAACGAAGACACCATAGAGCTATGGAACCACAGATACACAACATCCGCCACAGGATCAATAACGCAGAAATTTATTCCAAACATAAACTGTGCCATCACTCTTGCCAGGAACTTAAAAATATTACACGAACTCACACAGATACTAACAGGCCACGGAGCGGTGCGAGCTTATCTAAAAAGATTTAAATTGAGGGATGACGACTGTTGTCCATGTGACGGCTACACATCTCAAACTGTGTGGCATGTCATCAACGACTGCCCTATACTAGAAAAGGAGCGATGGACTCTTAGGACTCGATGTAGACAACATAGTCACGAAATTGACCTCCAAAAACCTCACGAAGCACTAAGCAATAGAACAACACAAGAACACTACACAAAATATTTAATTCTGGCCATAAAGAAAATTAAAGATACAAATGGAGGCACCTAATTAGCCCCACATCAATGCAACTAACCCACCCAACCACCTTGTACGAAAAAGCAAAGGCATGGTTATTATTAAAAAAATAAATATATATCTCTGTCAATCTGCAATTTTCACATTTTTTTCGTTTTTAAATAAAAATTATAATGGGCAGTTATGTTACTTTTTTACAAATAATTATTAAACTATTTTTTTTAAATAAAATTAACAGAATAATTTAATGGAATAAGTAATTAAAAGTACTTAGGTACAGAGTGACCGATAAATTTAATTGATACAGTATTATGGAATTGCATACATTTATTGTTTGTTTGAATTTTTTTTTTTTTAATAAATATTACCTAATGAGGAACAAAAATATATTTCGAAGATGTTTTTTGAAGAATTACGTCATGTAAACGATCCAGTATTTTTTTTACTTTGATGGTCTTCGAAGGCTTCAATGTTCGGCTATATCGTTTGAATATCTTTCAGAATGTATAATAATCGACCATTTAAGTAGTCATAAATGAAAAAAGTTTGCTTACGTATCAGGTTTATAAATTAGAGCATTCATTATCCACAAAAATGTCTACCGATTCTTAATATTGCTCGCTGATAACAGTAAATGTATAATGCGATATTCTTCAATAGAAGTAAGACCGGATTACCTTATCAGGTAATAATTACATGCTTGGTCCCCATAAGGGGTGGGGGTGATAAGGCTCTAGCCTGGGGGCCCGGCGTGGCAGGTCTACCAGATTTTTTTAAATTTTACTCGGCAATTATTAACGTTTTAAAATATGTGATTGTAGAATACAATTTTTGATTATTGTGTGTCCATACTAGACAAATAGATGTATTCAAAAATACAATAAATCACTAAAATGATACTAAAAACCCTAAATTTTGCCTGAAAAACCATTTAGAAAACGCTACTGTAGATCATCATACTGACTTTAACCTTAGCGATAGGTAGGGGGCTGCAAAAGATCGTGACATGGGGGCCCGCTTCAGGATTTGGGGGCCATGATTACACGACACCAAACTAAATCATACCAAATCACTAATATACGTTGTTGTCAACGTCATTTATGATGTGAAAGTAGTGCACGTTCACGTTGCATTAAAAGAATGGAACATTCATTTTAGAAATTAAACACAGTATTTTTAACAAATTTCTCTGACCGATTTTCTTATAATACAAGGAGGAAACAAAATTTCAAAATCCGAATCAAAAATTAAAAATGGTTTGGTAGCAAGCCACCGTTTATGTCTCAGTGTATCGTGAAAATGTAATATATTTAATAGTTATCCGTAGCAACAAAAAGGTTTGGAAGCACTGGTGTAGTGTACTTACTATTATCTCTGGTATGACAACGATAGTTCAGAAAGTTTGTTTAAAAAATTCGCATAACACCAAAGCAGAAGTATTTCATACAACAAGCATAAACACACAATTATTTCAAACTGTATTATAATGAAACGACGGAAGAGAAGTTCCACTTTAAATCCCCGCCGCCTCTAAATGAAGTTTCTCCGAGTTTATTTAGCAGTAATTTATACATTTTCATTACATCTCTACCACTCGTAAGTTTGTCTGAGAGGGTTTCAGTTCCTTCCCTCCTTACCGGGATAGTTTTAAACTTTTCCCAGGTATTTGAAAAGTCTGGCACGCTCTTGAGTTTACTTATGGCATAATTCCAAAGTTATATGACGTGCAGTTTTCTCGACGAAATCATTTTTACTAAAATACCGAAGAAAATCGTGAAAACTTTATGTGGCGGTTTATACAGTTTCCCATATTTACTATTCCATATTCGATTTCTGTTATTGGAGAATATATAGTATACTTCAATTCATTTTATTTCCAATCGTTTTGTGAATGTTTTAATATAGTGGTATTTGATGATAATTGAAAAATCCTCTAGATAAAAACCGAACATTTTTCAAAGAGAATATTTATATTTTTGAGTTGATAAGCCAAAAAGTCGTAAAGTAAATTTCAAAATAAATCAATCAATCAAAAATAAGTTATTTATGATGTTAGGTTGAATAAATATAATTTGAAAATATCTCATGCATATACACACTAGAAAAAAATCATTTTGGAGATACATACTGCCGCGAATCCAGCAGATACAGGTTCAAGTTCCGTCGGGTGCTGTATTTTTTTCCACAAAATTATTTTTTCTAGTGTGTATTTATGCATGGGATATTTTCAAGTTATCTATGTGAGTTCTCTTTCGTCAGCAGCAATTAGTGTGGTATCATCTGCAAATTTTAAGTTGTTTATTTTCTAGCGACCAATTTTATTGTTGCAGTTATTCAAAGAGCTGAAACACCGGGTAGAGGAAGAGAGTCGCAATTAGGAATAAGACCAAGTTAATGGTTGTCGATCGGGCTAACCTTCTACCAATAGCAAGTATACTCGAAAACTTAGAAACAGTGGACGAATTTGTATATCTGGGATCGACCATTAGTGGAAAAGGCGGATGTGAAGCGGAAATAAGAATGCGCACACAGATTGCAAAAACATGCGATGACACGTCTTACCACTATATGGAAGGATCGGGGAATGTCGATTGCTACAAAAATGATGCTTGTGCAAACATTAGTGTTCTCTATAATTTAGACGGAGTCTAGTAATGGTCTCTGAAGAGAAAAGAGTAGAAGGCAATTTATGCCTTCTTTGAGATGTGGTGTTGACGCCTAATGCTTCGTATTTCTTGGACACAACATAAGACGAACCAGTCAATCATCCAGAGACTGCAGATTAAGGAACGGCTCGTGACAATATGTCTGAGACGCATTCTGCAGTTTTTTGGACGTATTGTCCGGCGCAAACCGGACAACCTGGATAGACTGGTGGTTTTGGGTGGCATCCAGGGAAGACAACGCAGAGCAAAAGCGTCTGTGCGTTGGAGTGACCAAGTGAAAGAGCTGACTGGGGGCACCATTCATTCTGCCCTGAGAGAAGCGGAAGATGTTAGCCGATTGCCCAACATATTAGGTCCATACTCTGACTCAAACATAAATTGAAAAAAAAGGTGTATTTTCCAGACCCAGGATACGATCCTGAGATCCACGATGTTATAAGCCGATGCTTAAGCTACTCGGCCATTGTGGGCGTATAATATCACGTAAAATTTGTTTAATATAAAATAAGCGTAAAAGCTAAACCGAATTAATATGAATAATTAGTTTGAAAATAGAATAAATATTTTATATAATATGTACATAAATTATGATACATTTATTTTCTATATAATGAATATTCCATGTATATTAGTGGATAATAATATATTCTATTAATATTTAATTTATAACAAATATATTCGATATCATATATCGATACTCTTAATCTACGAATTATTTGCCAATTGGACAGGGCTACATAGAAGGATTAAAACGCCTTAAATTATTGCATGCTTACATAACCTTTTTATACACTAAATTATCATTATTTTGGTGAACAATTACGTAAAATTTCAAATAATAAATCACAGTTTCGTCCACACAATGAAATTGGATTACGTTCACAATTAATTTCTAGACAACTACGAAAATAATATATATTTGATATATTCTATAACTGTAGAAATGGGCCAACGGATGTTATGTGCAATTTCATATAATCTATAAGTGAGGATAATACCATCATTTACTTGCAAAAATTTTCAGTAGTGAAGAGCAAAAATAACATAAAAATCATCCACATTCAAACATTCTTATGTTCTTTACATGGGCTATGTGAGACGTGACAAGGAAACAAATAGTATTTGGTTTTAGTGAAGTAGATTGCTATCCATAAAGTGTTAAAACTTGAATGTCGTATGTTCCGTTTAAAAACTCATAAGGTGGCACAATTTAATGTGCGGTTATATTTTTAATCTAATATGTATGCGGTACGATACTCTTGTACTCTCTCTCATTGGTATTATAATATACTTTTGCGACTGATTGAAGGAGGTGACTGACGGCAGCCTTCTCTCTACCCTGAGAGAAGCAAAATGATCGAGAGGGGGGGAAAGCCTTAGTCACTCAAAAGTTGACACAATGTCAAGGTGGTCACTGTCCTCAGCCATGATAGAATGACAAAAAAGAGAAAATGATTGGTTAATAATTTAATTTTTTTTCTTTTTCTTGAAAAAATGTGTATACAGAAATTAATAGTTTGAATTAATATCTACAATTGTTTTCATAGAATGAGAATCTTATCAATTAGCATAATATACTTTTCAACATGCATTTTGATAGAATTTTAACAACGTGCAACTCAGAAAATGCATTGTGGTAAGAACAAGGCGTTTAACATTCTCATCCGGAGAACTGGCTGTCTACATGGGAAGCTATTTTCGTCTCTGATGGTCTGAAAGAATGTTTAAGGCCAGCATAGCGTATATATCCTAAGCTTCGAATAAACATGGAAACCCTCCAACAGACAACAAACCATTTTAGGATATACTCGAATCAATAATATGGTAAATCTCTTATGACCAAACCTGCAAATGCGATAAAATACAACGTACGGAGCATATTATATTTTCATACAAGTCATGCTCAATAAAATTAAATTTAAATGCGATGTAGAATCAGAAGAAAATAGTATTGCCTTTGACAATTTTTATGAAGTAATACTAGTATTTCGTAGGTATTAACAAGCTGACATGACAAAGAAGAAGGAATAAAATTTGAATGGAGGATAATGTGTTGTTCTTGAATGAAGATCGTAAAAATTGCGCTTAATGGCATTCATAACTCAATTCATAAAATATGTCAGGTCGTGGATTTTCGCTGTATGCTAAGGATATAACAGTTGCTCAGCAAGAATGGGTTTTCACTATAAATGTCACTTTTATATTATCTTCGTTGAATGTGTTAAAATAGGAAATGGTATCACCATGTAAGATATTGTCAGGGACGCTTAAGTACACCTTTTTCGATGGGTATTTAAGAGTTATAAATCTGTCCTGTGAAAAGGTTCTAAAAAAGAGTAAATGTTGATCCCAGGATTTGAAGGAAATGAAAGGTTAGCAAACTGAGAGAACTTCAAGATAAAGATTTGCCATTATCCTCGTAAGTTAAAAAATAAAATAAAATGATTTCGAATAATATATTCGTAAGGTCAATTGAAGCCATGAATTGTATTAATGGAAGGTATTTACTAGCTAGTATACAGTTATCTACCAAGTTTGGATTATTTAAATTGGGTCCATTTAAACTGTTTGTATCACAACGCTTGAAAGCAACTTCAGAACAATTTTAGAACAATAACTATACAATATAATAATTATTAATTATTATATAAGAGTAATGTTTCTCCGTGTTAACAATTATAGCCAATGTGGTTGTTTGCCTTTAACGATGTTTTGCTTTATTTATTTACTTAGTATTTTTTTTGTTATTTGAATAAAAACACAGTATTTTATTATTACAGTAATTATTAGACAATACTTATTTTTGAAGATATTATTCAGGTGCCCAAATGCACCCAAGTTTGGTTCTGTGAGCAATCTTATCATACATGCCACCTCAATAATTAACATTTCCTGAGCCTAATACTACAAGGTTCTAAGTGTTCGTCCTTGAAAAAACAAACCCAACAAAGAAGTAGTATTCTAAGATGCCTCATTGTTACTTTTGTTTCTCCAAGGACAAACACTTAGAACCTTGTAGTTCTCCACTCGCGATTTTTTGTCCATGATTTGATTTGAGTGCCATTTGTGAATACAATAATGAGTGATTAGATATTATTATATTATGAGAAAAGTATAATATAGTATCCAATCATTATAACAATGGTGATTAAATAACATTGTCCAGAATGCTCAAATGGATAAGGTTAAGTTTAGTTTTTTCAAATAAAATCTTCTTTTAGAAATTATTTTACATGCTATAAATAATTTAAAAAATCATTTATAAACCTCAAATAGTTGAACTACTAACCAATTCGAGTGATTACCGGAACCAAATATAATTGCATGAGTGAATTGAATAAGTCACACGCTGTGGCACAAATGGAACTTGTTACGCTAATGACATGATTATGAGGGATTGAATTCTGTTGACTGGGTAGAATACTAAAAAACACATTTTCATTGAATAGTGTGATCCAGGTCAACTCTACATTTGTTTTATTTTTCTTCCACTGCATTGGAACCAGTGTTGCCGACTCACAAAAATATGTCAAAAAGGGTAAGAAAATAAGCCAGATGGCAGAAAAAAATGCTAGATTTTCAAAAATGTATCTCATAATTATTAACCTTTTTTTACAAGAACTTAATATCGAAAAATAATGTTAATTTTAAAACAAAATAAAATAACATTAAAAATGAATGCAGGTAAAAAAATAGTCATAATTTTGAATGTCACTTTCATAAGATATAAGGCATAAAATACCGGTTATCTTTTTTTTTTAGAACTTTTGTTTACATACAGATGTAAGGTGGCTTAGTCAGGGTAAGTTTTTGAAAAGATTCAGAGATATGTTACATGAAGTAAAACAGTATTTGAAGGGAACAGAATATCATCAACTAGATCAGTGGTTTCCAACCTGTGGTACGCGTACCATGCGGTGGTACGCGAGTGGATAGTTGGTGGTACGCGACAAATAATCAGTAATGACGGACATAAAAAGTAAAAAAAATTCAGTCATAAAAATAAGATTTAAACTATTGTATTTTTTCTATAATTCATAATTTTAATTGATAATATACAGTACAGTTGGTAATATGTACAGTCGATGATCGACAATCCAACAATCAATATCGTATTTTTGGAGTGCACTTTTAAATTTAGCGCGTTAGCTATCAGTAACTTTGGTTGAAAATAAGGTTAGCTTGTCTCAAGATTTACGAGAATATCATACAATAGCTCATTTAACAGGATTAAAATCGTCTTTCATGGAGTATTTTAAAAACCTGAAAACAAAAATAATAATTGGATTTCAAATCCCTTCTATGCAGAAAATTTAGAAAAAGCTTCATCGTTGTCAATCGAAGATAAAGAAAAATTAATAGACTTATCAAGTGACAAAACTTTACAAGTAAAATTCGAACGTAACAATCTAATTAATTTTTGGTTAAACATCGATAAAGAATATGAAGAAGTTTCTGAAAAAGCTCTCAAATTCTTATTACCGATCACTAGTACGGAATTAGTAGAAAGAGCTTTTTCTTCATATGTTTTTTTTTAAAATAAGTATCGAAACAAATTGGACGCAGGTGTAGATTTAAGGGTATATCTCACATCTTTTGAACCAAATTTAAAAAAAAAACTTATAACTCGATAACAATGTATTATAATCTTAAGCAACACTTTCATAACTATTATTTTCGATAATAAATAGAAAATTTCGGTAATAAAAATATTTTTAAATACAATTTCATTGATATTATTATATTTAAAACAAAAATTGGCGTTGCTGTAAATGTGTAAATATGTAAGTGTGAATTGTCTCGTTTTCATCAGAAGAATTTTTACATTTACCGTGTTTAATTAATTTTATATACATATATTTTCTATTAATATCGGTAATTTTTGGGAATTTTTTTTTTTTTATTCAAATAATTTAATTTAATTCTATGTAATTTTTTTTAATAAAAATTAGTTGTTAAAAAAAACTTTTTTAAATGTCCTGGTTTTGAATGAAATGAGCTTCGGCACCTTTTAATAAAAAAAAGCATTGTGATATGTAAAGTTCAAATGTCTCATTTTTATCAGAAAAAATAAAACCTTTGGTATTTTTTTTAAACTTAAATAAACTGAGTTATGGGAAATATAGTCACCCTATAAAATTTATAATGGAAATAGAATAACAAATTTCTCGAAATGCAATCATTTTTACGAAGTGGTACAATTAAGCGTGATGTACTACCAAGTGGTACGCGAGCCAAAAAAGATTGGGAAACGCTGAACTAGATGACAAAACGTGGTTGCTTGATATTGCCTTTCTGTGTGACATTACACAAAAATTAAATCAATTGAATCTACAACTTCAAGGAGAAAAAAGTCATTAATTGATTTGATTAATGCAGTGAATAAATTTAAACCAAACTTTCTCTGTGACTTTCACGTATGAACAATAATTTATTAGAGAAATGTGATTTTTTAAATTTTGATAATATGAAGTCCAAGTGTAAAATTATGCAAAATATAATGATTAGCCAGTATTTCAATCGCATATCAACGTTTCTAACGGATTTTAACGTGAGATTAAAGGATTTCTTTAAATTAGAAGATGTGGCTACATTTATATCGTTCCCATTATTAATGATGGTACAAACGGGGAAGAAATAACCATACAAATTAGTGTTTTAGTAGATATCGATTCTTCACACCATGTCGCACTTGAAGGAGAAATATTGACACTAAAATGCGATGTGGTCCTGAAAGCCAGAGCTTTAAGTCTTAATTAAAATAATTTTTGACGCCTAATTTGTGAAAACAAATATCCACATCTATGGAAAGTTGCAGCATATTTAACTTGTTTTTTTGGTTTTACTTATCTGTGCGAATCGGCTTTCTCTTCAAAGTTTCGGATGAAAATAAAAAATATTTTTTTTAAAGATTTCTAATATTAGATATACAGGTAAAATGTGTAACTACGTCGAAATTACTGTTAGTGTGTAGGATTTTTTTAAAAGTGAAATACATAATAATTCTATTGCTTATTTCGTTAATTCGATTTTTTCGTATCGTTATTTTTTACATGTATAAAATATCTATTTTAATTAATATATAAAATAGTTGAATTATACAAAATTGGATTTTTATTGTTCTAGCATGATATAACTTACAAGCGAAATCAGTCGATCGTCATAAATAATGTTATCAACTAGTCGATCCTAGATCGAACCATAATGTATGTTTTTTTTGGCGCTATTACAATTTTGTATTGCGCTCGTCATGATTAAAATGTTACATTTACCTTTACTTTTGTTCTAAAAAGAAATTTTTGGAATGGAAAATATGATTTTCCCTTAGCTATAAGAAGACTTAGCTATAGAAATAGTTTCATGTAGTGCAGATATATTATGTATTAAATTTCGTAACTACACAATTTCACGAGTTTTTGTTTTGTTTTTTTCGTTTTCCATCTCTTAATACAATTCTTGTTATTTTTTAAGTCTTTTCATAATAATAAAAATGCGCACAAGTAATAAAGCAGTATGGTTTTATCGCTGTGTGTAAAATCGTGTCGCAAATAGCAAGAGTATGTAAATGGTAGAGTTTCCTCCCCTTCGGGATTTATTTGCCGGGATAGTTGTCCAAATTATTGCGTTATATTTACTAGCCCTATGTTGGCACGTCAACCAGGAACTAGTTATGGCAGGGATGTAAAAGGAAAAAAATATTTGGCCTATATACTGGTGCTAACGCAGATGCTCAGAGGGTTGGTATTAGAGTTTGGCACTGACAGTAGTAGGCCTGGAATTAGGTGCCACGGATGATTGATGTTAATGGATGAGGTATATAGTTATATTTTTATAGTTTAACCGTTAAAACATATGGCTTCTTACGTGTACTCTTAGATATGTCAAGTTTAACAAATCTTTTTAAAGAATTCAGACATATTTTTTTTAATTGATAACTAATAATGAATTTTATCTAAAAAATCACAATATTATATTGATAACTGCAACTTAAAACGACAATATAAATGATAAATTGATATTTAATATAAAATACATGAATTTATATTTTACAATTATTAACAAAATTAATAAACAAAAAAAAACAATTATTTTATGTTAGTTTTTATTCGCTCTACGGTTGATATAGGTATAATAAATGAATGCGAAAATGAACAATTAAATTATACATGTAAAAGTTGCAAATATAGGAAAAAAATATGTAAAATATATTACTCGTAGCGATCTGACTGCCTTGTTATGCAAGACGTAATCATAGCGTGTCGTGGGTACATACTAGACTAGATCATGCCCCCCACGTCCTGATGCGGGCCCCCCTACCTATCAATAAGGTTAAATGCAGTGTGATGCTCTACAGCAGCGTTTACCAAATAGTATTCTGCGTAACCCGATAGGTAAAATTAATGATACTTTAGTGTAATTTTAGTATCTTTAAATAAATCCACTTGAATTATTGAGTTATCAGCACTCTACGTCATATAAAGCACTGACTACGACCACCTTTTGTGATGGCCAAGTATCATGCGACTCCCTCCATTTTGGATAGCCATTTTTATTAATCATGAAACACTATAAAAATAAATATAAAATCTAATCCTACGCGTCAATTACCGTTATCATAATCATATCAAAGTGTATCGCATAACTGTATATTTTATAATGTCAATATTAATGGAGGGAAATAGCGCCGCAGGCCAATTTTTTACTATTTGAACAATTTTTTTTCGTCTGTTTACCTCACTCAGCTGGTCCCACTTGTGAGGGTCATGTTACTAGAGACACTCGCGTCTCGCCAAACATACTTCAAATTATTTTTTTCGAGCGTTTTTTTATTTTTTTTTGCCCTTGTTTTTTCGTATAATGTGGTTGGGACGGTTAGTTGCATTGGTGTGTGGCTAATTATTATGTTCCTCTATTTGTATCTTTAATTTTCTCTATGGCCAGAATTAAATTTAATATTTCGTGTAGTGTTCTTGTGTTGTTCTATTGCTTAGTACTTCGTGAGGCTTTTGGAGGTAAATTTCATGGTTATGCTGTCTACACAGAGTCCTGAGAGTCCATTGCTCCCTTTCCAGTATAGGGTAGTCGTTGATGATATGCCACACAGTTTGTGATGTGTAGACGTCACATGGACAACAGTCATCGTCCCTCAATTTAATTTTTTTTAGATAGGCTCGCACCGCTCCGTGGCTTGTTAGTATCTGTGTGAGTTCGTGTGATATTCTTATGTTCCTGGCAAGAGTGATGGCAGAGTCTATGTTTGGAATAAATTTCTGCGTTATTGATCCTGTGGCGGATGTTGTGTATCTGTATGTTGTGTATCTTCGTTTAGTTTTTGTTTTGTGTAACTTAGAGGGAAGTGTGTGTAAGTTGAAGGTATTTTATTGGTTGTGGCTTGTTTAGCGTATTTATCAGCTTCCTTTTTCCCGGGTATCCCTGTGTGAATTAATTAATATCCAGAAGAATCTAGGATTTGTTCCTTTTATTCGAAGCTGTGTTGATAGTGTTAAAATGTCCCTTACTAGTGGGTGTGTGGATGATGGGTTTTGGAGAGCTACGAGACTGGATTGGCTATCTGAGAATATTATATGTTGACGATATATAATATGTCGGGTGATTATTATAAGATACCACAGATAGGGTAGTTAAGTTAATCTAAAAATCTATGGTAATAAGGATATTTCTGTCAAACACGTCTAGCACAGCCCTGGAAAATAGTTATGCCGTATCCAATACGTCCCACAGTTATTGTTTGGGTCAAACGCTTCAAGAATCGCGTTGGGGTAAACATAAGCTTCGGGGTACTTTGTAAATACGGAAGGCCCCGGGAGGTAATTTATTTGCCTAGCGCTGGCCCTTGGAGAGAGGGGACTGGATAATGTATACTTGTGTGCGTATGACTATTTACTACGCGCAGCGTTTCATTGTGTGAGATTGAAAAAGCCGTTATATTATTATAGCACTATGCGGGGGTCTTGAGTTATGACTCTTACTTGACTGACTTAAACTCTATTTTTAATTTTGGGGAATATAACATGCGGTTACTGCCAAAAGTTGATAAGTCTCGTTATCATATTATGGAGTAATTGCAATTTGATATGCACTCTAAAATCAGGTATAGTGTTAATTTCTTTGTGTGTGCATGTTCTAGATGTCGGATAACCTTAATTTTTTTTCTAGCATATATTGATACATAATACGTTGTTAACTCTAAATACCTAAATTATCAACTGATGGATTGCAAAGTTTTATACATAAAAAACAAAAGTGTAGATTGAAGCAAAATGCATGTAGTATTTAATTATTCAAACAAGATACGTAGTTTTGTTAATCTATTCCAGTGCTGGCTCCTTCTGACTACATAACAAAAATATTCCAGATTTTAAAAAAAAGTGAAAAGTAAAGAGCATGGCTTCTTTAATAACAGGGCTCTAGCCTGGGGGGCGGCTTAATAGGGAGACTGGAGTATTTTGACGCCAACCACCAGAAAATGTCTGCGGATAACGGGTTGAGAAACACTGATCTAAACGACTGATTCATTATTTCAAGGAATTCTAAGTAATCAGCACTAAAGCCAAATTTCAAATGAAGTCTGAGAAGACGGAGACCCATTAGTGTAATATTATTAGTTATTACACTCTCATTTTATTGCGTGTAATTATATGCGTTATACGTATAATATGCTAGGGATTGCAATACCGAATGAATATTTCAATATTGGTATGTCGATATTTCTAATTGAATACCGATATAAAAAAGTACCTATCAATAAATATAGCTGTTAAAATCTATTACTTAAAGAACTTACTTACATTTATTATGCTGACCTTTATAAATATGTATATATCATAATATTCTAGAACTGCTAGAATTTTTACAAATAATAAACCTTCAGGTATAGGAAAATCTTTCTCAAATTCAACGTTTGTTGGATCTTATATCAACGATGGATCAATAGTTATAGAATAATTGGAAATATTTGCTACAAATGTTTTATTTTTCGACATATTATTATGTTTATTCTTCGCGACAATTATTATAAAATAAGTATCTTTGAAGAATTTTGTTTTATTATTATTTGACTTTGTTGGTTTTAGTCATTGATATACTACTAGATGAGCAGTTCCCATACAAGTATCATTTTAAAAATGTACCACAAAAGATCTAACGAATATCGTCTTATAATATTTCCTTATAGGTACAATGCGTTAAGACCGTTAACATGGATTCCCGAATTTCACCCATATTGCCCTGGCTGTAATACTAAATTTGCGTTCTTGGAATAGTGAACCTAAGGGTGGCTGCAACGCAAAACAGACAGAGCAAGTCGTCATGCGCTGACTATTAGTTAGAGTAAGATGCAAGCTAGACCGGGCTTACTCAGTAAGTTTTAACAAACGCCGACTCGCTGAAAATCGGGCGTCATTTTAAGAAGCATATGATTCATCCAGTAAGTATATCAATGGTTTTAGTCGATATATTTGCATGTATTCAGCATTAATCTTATACACTTAATTTAATAATATGCAATATAGTAGTAAGTAGAGAACAAAATAACATTTAATTCATTTTCGAAAAACATATACGTGTATGCTTTCTTAATACCGAAAATACCAGTATTTTGAATTTTTGAAACCGGTATTGCAATCCCTAGTAGCCTAGTATATTATGCGTATGCTATTTAGTTACGTAAACCCGTCTAAGTATCTCAAATGACGTCATTTTCAATACCAAAACTACAGCACACCGTTACTTTTGACAGAAAATACTAATGGCTAAAGGTGAAAGTGGGATCATACTCGTATATATCCAAAATTATTCACCAAATTAATAATAATAGTATGTAGGCAATGTTGGCACGTATCACTAATGCTTACGACGAATGCTATCGCTGTTAAGAAGAAAGATAATTTATTATATCACATTAGTTTGGTTGTATTATTTCACACTTTACGTATATTAGCATATATTTTGTAGAATGAAAATAAAAATATTTTTATACATAATATGCGATTCTAAATGTGTAGAACGATTTCGTGCTGATATCTGGATACAAGAACAACTGGACGATTTCCACATTGGCGCTAATTGATGCAATTTATCAAGAAGTCACAAACACAAATAGGTACGTTACCAAGTAGCCAACATACGTAGATATCAGTAGCGGGGGGTGGATGTAGGCTGTTATGATTCGACATAAATGAATAATGCACACTATATAAGTACGGTATTCGACGAGACAAGGTTCAAGACCTTCTAGTTTTAAATTTTGATAATGAACTTCTCTCTTCCGGATTCTGTGGATACATTTTTATAATATGATCTGTTCACACACAGTCGCGAGCAGGCGCAGTGCACATTAAACTTTGTCAGTCATGTTTATTTTTTTTCATTGAACTAAAAATACAAATTGCAGATGTTAGTTTTTACAATTAAATTAAACCCTGCCTAAACCAAACTAAAATAGCTTAGGCATAATAATATATATAATGCTATGGGCGATCTGGCAAAAATAGTGCACACTTTTTCGGTCATACTTTATTTGTTTTCGTTGAATTAGGAATACGTATTACAGATGGTGTTGGTTATTTTTTTTTTAAATTCAATAAGCCCCCAACCAAACGATAATCGATAAAAAATATTCTTGTATCTATAAAATATTAAAAATTATATATGGTTTAATGGTATAATTTTGACTGTTATAAATAAACTATTATATATTATGGTTTGGATTAGGTAAGGTAAAATTGAATTTTAAAAACTGACAAATACTATAATACACACTGTAGTCTTAGTTCAATGAAAACAAAAACGTTTGAAAGTTTAGCGTGCACTATTTATGTCGGATCTTAACAGCCTACCTCCACCCTTCGCCACTGGTAGATAATATCCAACTAAACCAGAAATATCTCTACAATTCAGTACACGATTGGAATGTGCAATCACATTATTAACGTATAAAAACTAAAATATTTTATCACCAAGTGCTATTTAAGTACTATAACGATGACAACTCGACAATTTTTTTAGTTTATGTAGGTACTTAGTATAAATATTAAACTTATGTTGGCTATTTGGCAATTTACAATTTCTTTGTGTGATTTATTAACGTTTATCGGCGCCATAATGGCAATTTTCCTGGTGTCCCGACGTCCAAATATCGTCACCAAGTCAGCGGCGTCTCGATGGCGGCGCCATCTTCTGAGTCTCACAACAAGGTTTGACTAATAAATGATACAGAATACACCATACCCAAATATTTGAATGTACAAATATCTACATGCCTTATCTGGCGACCTATATTTTTTTTAAATTATTTGAACTAGGTATGTAACAAAGAAATACTTAGTAATTAATTAGTTGTAGTCAAAACAGCATCTAGACCAGGGGTAGTCAACCTTTTTATACCTACCGCCCACTTTTGTATATCTGTTAGTAGTAAAATTTTCTAACAGCCCACCGGTTCCACAGTAATGGTGATTTATAAAATAGGGAAGTAACTTTACTTTATAAAATTTATAAAGCATAGTTACAGCAAGGTAAAGCATATAATGATAATTACTCATCAAATACTTTATGTCAGACTTTCGCTAAGCTTGGCAGGATAAATCTTACTGTTGTTAAATCTATCTTTTTATTTATACTATGCATACATAGAAGCATGAAATCTGATGAAATTACATTTAATTAATAAAATTATTAATGAGATCCCTGAGGCTGATATTACGAAACTAAATACTATAGATTCAAATAGTATATTTTCTGAAATTTAAATTGTCACGGGAAATTTTATGAAAACATAATGTTTTTAAGTTTGGCAGAAGAAATCTTTATAAAACTACTTACTCTGGTTAAATCTATATACTTTGCATACAAAGACATCGACCAACCATTGATGGTGCTCCATGAGTAGCGCATGCAACAATATTATTCAAAGGAATATTATTTTTTGTGACATAATGACAATGTTTTTAAAACCCCTACCGCCCACCATGAAAGTTGGAACGCCCACTAGTGGGCGGTAGGGACCAGGTTGACTACCCATGATTTAGACACCTAACATATTTATTAGTTTAATAAATAGAGACTTTTCATTATAATTAGGTAGGTACAACTCGAATTATGTTCTAACAAATTTAACGAAATAATCTGTGATCTGTGATCGGGAACATGTATGATATTCTGCTCGTAAATATAAAATATGTATATACCTATGTCGTGTTTATAAAAATATATGTTGATAGGTATTATGTGATTAGTCCGTGTTAGTTTATCGGGTTGGTTTATCAGGGTCCGAGGACTGCCTACATTTTTATTTAAGATTATAATAATTTGACTGGACAGTTGAGGGATACTACACAATATTATAAAGGGTACTGTTCGGTTAAAGCGGATACAGCGGAAAACGCATTTTGAAAATAGCCGATAAACTGGATTATTTGTTAGGTTAACCTAACCAAACCTAACCTAACCTAACCCTACCTAACCTAACCTAAACTAACCCAAACTAACAAATAATCCAGTTTATCGGCTATTTTCAAAATGCGTTTTCCGCTGTATCCGCTTTAACCGAACAGTACCTTATAAAGTTATGATGAATGCATTATTTCGTATTACAACCGATTGTTAACGTGTGAAAAAAAATAATGAAAGATAATCGCACTAATACAAACTCAAAAGATTGTTATATAATAATATGTAGTAGAAATAAATAATTATTATATTTTATGTCCACTGTAAAATTGGGAAATATTTTTTTTTACATACCGAAGATGTCGATGAAAATATTTCAACATTTTTGGTAGCCATACAAAGAGATTATGTTTTGATTAAAATTTTAACACATACATGTTGTCACCTCAATACTACAACTAGATACCTTGATTTTCACTGTTTTTGAGATAGGTAGCTATTGAATATGATTCTACATTTCAAAATGATAAAACTAGGTAAGTCAGAAACTAGTGGGAACTGTATTAATTTTGTGTTTGAAAATATTAGATATCTTTAAAACCATACATTCTTAAATAAATAAAATAAAATGTTTTTTCACACAATTGAACATTATTTAATTGTTCCCAATTAGACAAGTATAATTTTGCATTTTTATTTTAAACAATAATAATTATAGCCTAGATTTATGTTAAGCAAGTAAAGCTTAAATTTCATTTCCCCAACAATTACCAAATTAGAGTTATCTAGTTGTAGTATTGAGGTGACAATGTGATTGCTGGGTTTTGCAATCCATGGTTAGTGTGAAGTGGTTAGTTACTAAATAAAAATATATTGTAATCTAGTGAGACTTTGATTTTACCACAAATAAAGACAGTGCTATTAAATGTGCTACTTGTAGTACCTTTGTTGATGATTTTAATCGTGCGTATCCCGAGGTACAAAATGTGATACCCACTTGAGTTGCAGTTGTTTTGGTCTCACCTTTGAATTTCACAATTTTGTACCTAAAACGACCACTGTTTGAGAGTTTTTGTAAAAACTTCTATAGTCTAAAGTCCACTATATGTAAAATAAATTGATTTGATTTGATCAAATGACGCTGGCCTTTTTTTAAATAATGTTGTGTATCATTCTACTTTCATAGTAACCGAGTCCAATGTTCCGATGGTTCCAATAGCTCTCGACATGGCAATATGATTATTACACAAAATATTTATAATACTGCTTCTTTATAGCTAGCTTTGGAAAATAAACTCATATTTTCGTGGGTTGGCCTTATTTGGCCGGAACCCAAAATGAGTTAAGTCCAGAAATTTGGTTATACGACATGGCGAATGTATCGCGGCCGTGCTGCAGAGCCATCTCTGGGCATCTATCCAGACTCTTTAATATGGAAAAACATTTAGACGGGAAAATATCCTAGCCATTTTTGCAAAGCGATCCATTTCGACCGACATGTTTGCCGTCTATCGATGAGATGTTTTATGAACTGCCTTCCACGGGCTGTGAAAGCAACTATTTGAGAATGCCCCCCTGCGCGGAGGGACGGATTAATATAATACGTGGAATATATTAGAGAAGTTTTGAAACCATATCTATGAAACTAACTAAAAAAAACTTTGTTTATTCAGTTTAGAAACCTTCGTAATACTTTGTATAATCCGAATAAAAAACTAGTGTAACAAAACCGTGATAACTTTTCCAATCAGAAAGGAATTACTATTATAAATAACCATGACTATACGATTATGTACGTATAGCCTATATTATAGTATACGACAAGTTTTGTATAATGCATAGTAGAGGTGGGAAAACTGGTCGATTTTGAAGACTAATAGTATACTCTTACTACCAGTATAAAAAAAAATACAAGATAAAAAGAACTTTTTACTATATTCTAAAACATTAGAGCGAGAGGTTTAAAAGAATACTATTTTATGTAACAAAAATAATTTATGCAGTCATCAAATGTTTTAAATAACTATAAAGGATAATAAGGCTTCAAAATTATATAAATAGATTATCTACAACGTTTAAGGAGTGTCCAGGATCATGGTTTGAAAATACAATAAAAACTCAATTTTGACCTTCGACGAGCATGTCCCCCCTTATGAGCTATATCAATTTTAATTTTAATAGTATGACTGCTTATTCAATGCGGTGCGGAATGTCTGGGACTTACTGACATATTTTGTTAAAATGAATGAACTATACTTTGAACCGGAATTTGTCTTATTCGCCGTTGAGAAAAATATACGACATGTTTTAACTCTGGGGAAAAAAATAAGATCCGGAATGAATCTTTTTGAATTCACCGGTGATTTTTTTGGCACAATAAAAGCTAAAAAAAGAATCTGTAATTTAATATTATTTCTCGAGAAACGAAAAATGTCGAGAAATCATAAGAGGGCTCGCACATCAGAACTCGCCGCATGCGTCTTACGACGAATTCGTCGATGTGACGTCATCGTAAACCAAGTAACAAACGTTATCAAATGGAGCTTCGCAGATTGGCCGATGCAACTGCGACGCTTGAAAAAAATATGTTGCTGCCACATGCGTCGAGTTGCATTGTGCTTAGTAGATGTGCGCGTTCGTCACGTGCAACAATGTTTCGCGCGGCTCGGAACTCGGTCGCGTCGAACGAAGCGAGTTTTGATATGTGAGCCGCAATGACATTAATATGGACGAATCATCTGGAAAAGAAAATGACACTCACTTTATTGTTGGGTCTGTCGAATGGTATAATCTGTTCTAACGCCATTACAATAAAGGTGATATTGCTATACATTCCTGATGCTTTTTGTTGGGTCTGCCGAATGGTTCGGTTCGAACGGGTTCGCTCAAATGAACATTGACATTAGAAACACTGCTCTAACGCCATTACAATAAAGGTCATATTGCTATATATTCCCGATGCGTGATATCGCATAATGGAAATTGCGTGACGTCTACCTATACATGCGAATTTACTTACTAGCTACTGTATTGAGTGCGTTGTCCATTAATAATGTCAATGTCATTGGTGAGCCGCCTAATAGTTGATTTTTTCATATTGTATAATATTATACCGCTCACAAAAATTAATATACGTCATTCAACACGAAAATTTGAATATTTTCTGGATGGAAAATTAAAAACACTCCTCGAATTTTTTTTTGAAAACACTGATTTTGGCAAAGGTGCCCAATATTTCTGCCTACGCCACTGAGATAATGGCCAATTTCCGAGGTCGTAGCCAGGGATGGCAACGATGCAGGATCAGGACGAATAGATTATACGGAAAGAGGATTTGTCTTGCAATATACGAAGCCCAAGCTGCAACAATTATGAATATTTATATAATATACCGATCTATCTAATTTATTTATACGTAGCTGTTTATTTTAAATCTATTTTTCTTGTATATAAATTTTATATGAAATGTATTAAATTATATACGTTATAAGAAGTTATAATATATTAAGAGTTTGTAAGCTTGGTACCTATTCATATTCACATAACAATTAAATTATTCGGAATGCTAGCAGAGCCACTCTCGCGTAGATGATGTACAGAATATACTTAATAAAATTTATGGCGCTGGCTTATGCTTACATTCAGTACATTAACATTTCATAGGACGAGTTAATTTAAAAAAACTTACCCACGTCATATACATAATAAATGTATGCCACTGAATATGCTAAATTAGATTGGGTAGATTAGAGTTATTAGAACCATGAGGCCATTAAGGTTATGGTACTATTTAGATACTTATAACTTATAATCTTATAAATCATTAATTTGTTATTCTTTTTGAAGTGTTTGAAATTTGAAAATATTATTCACATACTGCCATGTATGTATAGGTAGATATATGGAGTTTTAATTTTTCATTTACCGACAATACCTACTATATACCAATAGCTACCAGTGGCGAAGGCTGACTTTTCGAAAGAGGTAGGCTGTGGAGATATGAGAAAAAGAGCACTTGTCAGGTATATTTACGGGTAATAAGAAGATAAAAGAATAGTAACTACTAATTAATAGGTACACACTAAAGACAACGACACATTAATACGATGAATTTTCAAAAACTTATTGACTAGATACGTAAAATTGCGTGATGAGTTTAAATTACGTATTTTCCAAAACATTCATACACATCAAAAGTCATTAGATAAAATTATTTTTTATTTTTGAAAACAATCTAAATTTATTTATATGTGATTAAATGCCATATATTTTTTTTACATGAGATACCTATCTAATTATTAATAATTTTGGACAAAGTGCAGTTATGAAAAAAATATTATGCACAAAGGTTTTAAACTTGGTTTGATAGGAGCCGACCATATTTCATACAATTCTATAGACTAACTGAGGTCACGCGATGTGAAGTCCATACGAATATACATCTCCATTCCTAGACCAATAATCCTATATTTACTTACGTTAAGACAGATGGCGCGTTGTGGTATATTTTTATAAACTTTTACAGACTGTTCTGTAATCTGTAATACTTCTTACATATACGACAGATGTCGTTGGCAAATTAAATTATTTTTATAGAATATAAAATAATCAGATGATTATATAAATGTGTCAATATGCAATTAAAAAATATTTTTCTTAAGAAAGTAGGCTTTAAATAATCGCCTAGTATGGAATATTCACCATTGGTACTTACCCACCTACCACGTATTTTAATTAACACAAAGTTAATTAATTTTTCAAACCCATCACCTTTAATTTATTAGTGTTTATTCTTATTTCATAATATGTATATAAATATACTTATATAAACATAATATTATTTTCGTTGGATAAGTGTTATCTGAGATTAACGTTCTTATGTAAAAATAAAGTATAAGGAAATATTGCCCAAAAACCATTTACGCCTCACTATAATTGACTATTTCCTTACTTTATCGCAGTGATAATACGTGAAGCCGTACGCCCCACCGGGGGGCATTTTGAATGTTTTGGGGGGCAAAAGGTCATCTTGACAATCATTTGAAGACCTAGCATAGCAATACCTATACATATTTACTTACTAAAGTTAAATTAAAAATAGTGTTATTTTCTTTTTCTTCTTTCAGAATTAGTTACATAGGTAGGTACCTAACTATAAAATTTTAATATGGGGGGGCATGGAGATTTTTGAAGCGTTGAAGTGGGGCTTGGCAGAAATAAGGTTTGGAAACACTGCTTTATCGTATCAAGCTTCAGCATACGTAAAGTACAATATGGCGCAATTTCCTCTAGTCTCTCTTCAATGCATCCCGCTATGCCAATAAATCATAGATTGCTTGGTTGTAGTATCATCATATTATGAAGGAGTAGGTACTTGTCCATAGCAATGGAATTCATGGCGCATTCTTGGGTGGCATTCAGTAGACATATTCGAGTCCCGTAAGGCGTACATCACATACTCATGTAATTGAGTTTTAATTACGTAGTCGTACCAGTGCATCCCGAGATTATCAAAACCTAGAAGCCGATATCTTTAAGCATGGTCCACACAAGGGGGAGGCTGACAGAGCTTTAGCTTGTTATGTATTATTTAAAATTATGTGGTTGGTCGACACACTTTTTAATTGTGTATCAATACTCTACAACTCCATAATTTAAATGAATGTATTAAAATATACAAAAAACACTAAATATACACATTAAGTTTACCGCGTACACCGTATGGAAAACGCTACTGTAGAGCGTCACACTGCCTTTATCCTTAGCGATGGGTAGGAGGCCCCGCCAAAGATCCTAGCCTGGGGGCCCGCTTCACGATGTGGAGCCCATATCTTTAAGTTTCGGTCAGATGGTATGCTTCACAAGTCACAGCAGATCCCACCTGAGAATAAATTTGAATATTCGAATCAATAATATCAAGTTATTTTAGTCTTCTTATTTTTAGCCTGTATGCGTTTACTACCCACCGAATATAGGTATCTCCAATTTCCCTTCAACGCATTTGGTCTTGTGCTTTTTGCATTCCAGTCCTACCTCAGTCATCAGTGTCTTTTGTTATAATTCGTCCACCAAGTTGGGTGCCTTCTAATACTTTCAGATACTTTATAATACTTAATAAATTCAGGGTATTCATTCAGACCTTTCTTCCACTTTTAGCGGATCAGTTTTGGATTCGTTTAGGATCTGGATAGAAATGGATAATATGAGTTAATTTTGTAACTCTAAAAATAAAGATGTACATATTCCGAACATGGTGCCCACATCCCTTCCCCACATTAGAATGAATACGGTGAAAGGAATCAATGTGCGTAGTATTTTATGATCATCTGCATCAAAATGACCATTTTAATTATCAATGATTGTGTTTTGGCAATTTGGATTGTGTATTCATATATTCGAGAATGTGTACATTGAATGTACATATTATTTGATAGAGTATTGTGTCATCATTAATGATGACATGACACATAATTACCTAATTTAAAATGTATTGTATTGTAATGTAAATGTATTCTCAATATTTGTACAGCGCTGATTAAATTTGTTGTAGGGACCTACCTACCTATTGTTTTACATATTATTGGTAAATATTTATATTTAAAATTAAGTGATTATTGCGTTAATAAAAAAATCGGTATGTGTAATTATGTACGCGCGTTAGAAATAAATACTTCTTTGGCTTAACAAAACAAAAAATAAAAAAACAAATTGCAGAATGTACCTATTTTGGAAGAAAAAATCTCAAAACCTGTGTTTGAAAAATTTATCAAACCGTTATTTCGACCATCTTTGCTTAAACAGGTGACTGTACAACTATTTTCGTTAAAAATAATAATTTATTCAAATCAAAAGTAAAACATAGTCTATTTAATGGTTTAACTGAAATGTGATATTGGCTTTTGTGACAAAACACATAATTATAATTGTCTTCAATGATTATAAATCGCTGATAAATAATTTGACATGGGGTATACGACAAATATTATTCTATACTGTAAAAATATGTATTTTTGTAAAAATTTCTAAATATTGTAAATTTAAAACATATTATTGTTTGAATTATTAACCAACTCAACATTCACAAAATTTATTTATTTATTGATATGTAATTTTACTCATAAATAAAAGTTGCATCATTCAGTCTTAATCCAACCGGCCCAAGCCACAGCCCCCAATATCACAGCTAAAAATTACAAACCTCCAGCATTTAGAACACCCGAAAGTCGCCGTAAAATAAATTATGTTACATCAGAGGGCAAAACTTCCGTCCCACGCCAAATTAATGCGTTACATTTGCGAGCGCAACTTCGTCCCACGCCAAAAATACACTCTGATCTGTTTTCCCAAACGCGCCTAAAGAAGTATAACTTCAAAAAATATATAATATATGGTATATTTATTTTACATGAACTTTCACCAATACAATTGGACTATTATAGTGCTATGCACGGTATACAATGCCAGAAACATAAAACCGACTTCTAATTATTATTGAAATGTGTCATTTATTTGTTGTAATTAGTAAAAGTCCGTAATGATATATTGCCACATATGTCACATATTATTATGCTTTGCCTCCACCACATATCACGCTTTAATACCCTTTCGGGATTATACCGAGGATTAACGAACGAGATGCAGTCATAAAACAATGAGTAGGTGCAAGTAACTGCTAATATTTCTATGTTTAAGTCTAAATGAGAAGAGAACATCTCTGTTACCGTCTTCTCCCACAAATTTACTAAATAATGATAATTCATTATATCCCCCCCATAAAACAGGTCACAATAACGTATCGGCATCTGACGTTTTAACCGACAATAATTAGTGACACTCTCAGAGTATTTTATTGGCATTGTATTGTGATTCACCGCATGAGCAAGTACGGGTTTGAAGCCTGATAGAGAGAACTTGGCAACGAAACCCCGGTTACTGATTAAAAACTATGGAGTCTAATGGTATGGTAGAGGTCTGAATATAAGAACGAATTTGTTTGAACAAAATAATTCTAAACCAATAATTGGTGGCAACAGTGAAACGCCACCTACAAAGCATGTCAGTGACGTCCCGTGGAGGTAAGCAGATTGAGCGTCGCTTGGAGGCGGCAGTTACCCAAAGGGCGGCAAATCAAGGAGAATAATTAGCTATATATGGAAATAAAATAGCTACATAAACTTAGTAATAACCAATAAAAATATTCAGCACATAGGTTGGAAACAAAATGTATTAATTAGGTTCAATAAAAGTTTTAACAGAACATTATTTTTTTGTCGGGTTCGCGATGTCTAGTTTACTTCCGTTGTCCTTGGATGTCACGTTTTTGGTGAACAGCAATGACTTGTGCATACCTAATTTAAAATTTATCCAAATATATTTTCCAGTCACTCACGAGTTTTGGAAGTAAAGTTGTCAAGTGTATTTTTAAATGTACCTATCTGAAACCGTAGACTCGCAATATTGTGTATTGAACCAGAGATGGCAATTAAATTAGATTAAGTGGTAGGTATATAATATCATGTTAGTAATGTATCCATACAACACATTTCTTAGATATTGGAGTCATGAAACTAAGGGATGAAAAAAGTTCCGCTTAAAAAAGGTGGCGGCATTTTGGCACTACCTAGGGGCGGCATTTTGTGTAGGGACGTCACTGAAGCATGTACTATGCGTATATGTATTTTTATAAGCTCAGTGAAGACTATCAATTATTGTTATATTCTATAGACAGACTGCATATATGGTTCGATGAATATACAGGTGTTGGAAGCTCGATTATGATTGTGACTATTTTGAAATATTGCATATGATCAAAGCTTAAAGCTATCCACTTTGAGCTATGATATTCGATGTCTTCGCCGAATCATACGAGTGCTTTTTCATACTTATCCGTCAGCTACCCTCAATCATCTTTATAATGTTACGTTAGAAAAAGAAAACATTAGATCAATACCTTATATCAAGATATATTGTTGGTGGTATATGTTAAGAATTTCATGGATACATATCTGAAAGAAATAAACACGAAAGACCGACTAATTATTTAGGAATGCTCATCGTTAGCGTAAACGTTGAAAGATATCGTGGGAAAAGAAAGTGTTCTTTATGTGTCCGTTCAAGTGAAGAAGGCTACGTAAAAAAAAATCGACAAACAGACCTAGACTTCGACAAATTGTGTAGTTTGAAGACCACTGATTTATGCGGATGAAATTTTGAAATTTAAAATAAATCATGACCTTCAAATCAAAAATTGTCAATTTTTTTTTATTTAAATAAGTCCAGCTGTTATTCTTAGTGGACACATAAATGAGTAAAACAGTTTTTATTGGGATATGTATAACACAATAAGAATTCATGAAATACAGTTATGTACGTCCTGCCAAAGTCAATAATATATGGTTATGAAATATGCGCAAAAACGTTCATTGGTTCACATTTATTTAATATACAAAATGGTGAACACTACAGACGAATGAATAACACTTGAAAAATGATTTCTTTCTGTAGGGGGGGGGGGGGGGGGTACTCGAGGGAAATTTTATGTTAACGAGCTACTGACATTGGAACCGTTTGCCAATAAATTTAGATTTAAAGACAGAAAATTTGTTAAGGGTAGTGATGGAAGATGCCATAAAAAGGGCCCAACTTTACACAAAATTGATGATTCAATAATTATAAGGATTAAATAAACATATTTTTTTGGAATTGTTCTGTTTTTAATTATTACCACGTTTTTCTTAGCTCGTATTCTTGTTTGTCCGGTGGTTGTTTATCCAGTACAAATCTTGCAATCAATTTTTAACTAACTTCCCGATTAGCTAGACATTTGAAACTTTTAGAATATATCAGAACACGATGTCAATGCATTCTTTTAATACTTTTAGCCATCTTTAAGTAGAATTGAATTCATTTTCAGTTAATTCTGTTCTGTTTAAAAAGTTATTTTGGAAGAAATCCGTAATCCAATCCAATATTATTGTTTACTAAGGGGGTGGTCCTAGCAACTAAATTATTAATATATACGCCGTTACTATGGAAATCAAAATGACATTTCAGTATTATGTATTTGTTTGTTTGTTGCAAAATAGTAAAATAATGATTTGTTGACAATTGCCTTATTTGTCCTAAATTATTAATACATAGAATTGTCAAGTTTATATGATTCAACAGAAAATTAAAAAATGTAGTATATAAAAAGTTCTTTTTATCTTGTAATTATTTTTAAATATATAGGTCACATAATATAGTATTATGGAAAATGTGTGTTAGATTTTCCAGTTCCATTATTTGATAATCCCTGCTTTAAACTGTATGTACATGTAAGTATACGCGATGCACAGCCGACAATCTGTACATAATATCTACGTACAATAGCATTGATGAATAATTGATTTCAACTCGAATTGTTATCAATACACGAGTAATGGAAAATCAATTACATTGTACCACAATAATACTGCGTCACTGGGTGTGATTAATTTGTATTTTATTAGAAAGCCTTTGGCGTGGGAAAGCAATTAGTGTTTTGCCGCCGCTTTTCCTGTGACAGACGATTTTTGGATTTTGACTTGCCTATGTGTCAATACGGCAGTAGCAAAAAATATTATTAAGTGATCAATGTTTAACGAATTTTTGATGCTATGAATTATGAACAAATGGAGGCTTTCGGTGGATTAACAGCGTATTCCGTCCAAAACAGAATTTCAACAGATGTGTAATAAATCATACTAACTGCTTTTTAAAAATGCGAAAAATATAAATGACGGCGGAATCATTATCACCATAACGTAGATAAGTACCTACATACAAATTTTTATTCCAACTTTATTGCTAAATACCAACTACCTACTTTCGAATTAGCATTAGACTGATTATAAGCCTCTTTTATCATTTCGCATTATACATAGGCATATCAAACTCTAGGTGTAGATCAGTTGTTCTCATGTGAAATTTAGCTGTGGCCTCACAATTTGACATTGACAGTTCTATGTAAACGTCTGGTGGCCGCACTAAATTTCATCTTTGTTGTGATTGAAAAAATTAAAGCTAAATTTTATTTACTAAAAAATTGGATCAATTTATTTATAGACAAGTCCATTTAATAAAAGACATTTGAACATTTTAGTATATATGTATTTATTTAAAAATAATGCACATGGAAATTCCTCAATACTCCTTTTTTAAAATGCGAGCCGCATGGCTGCTTTTAAGTTTACATCTGTCAACTGGCTTTGATATTTGTTTTCTATGAAATGCATTACACTGAATGATCTTTCACAGTATACGGTTGTAGGAAGAATCGACAATATTAATTAAGCAATTGTTGACAATTCTTTAAATTGACTTGATTCTTGGTCAACGTAGATCATTTGAGCGTGGAAAGAAATTTAAGGCAAGTCATGTGTAGGTATTCAACCAATTTCATAGTTTTATAAATATTATTCTGTAAAGCGCTGGTGGCCGCAGCAAAATCCTCTGGTGGCCGCACATGAGAACACTGCTCTAGACATATATTTTAAATATTATAATATATTCATGCAAAAAATCTATATAATTAAATTTTCTTATGTCTAAATTATAATTTATTTGGTATGTACACAAATCAAGCTTGATATATATATTAAAAAAGTGTCCAGAAACTTATACATATGCAGTTCGCCATATCACACTTTACTGTGGAATGTTGTATCGTATATATATGGCCGTATATTAAAGATCGTCTAACCCAGCGGTTTTCCTACTGGGATCCGCGAAAAACAAACATATATATATATTATATACTATATATACTTTTTGAAACATACCAAACCAGACACGCACGAAAAATTCTCTGATGTCCATTTTCTTATTTCCCTGTCATTTTTGGAAGACATATTTGAATCTGTGAATTCTACCAACCTGGCTCTGCAAGAAAAAGATATCACTATGCTCCATTGTCACGAAAAATTGAACCCCCATTTCCACAGCTGAACACATATATTGATGAAAATGAGGTGAAACAGCACGTATTCATTCTTAGCGAAGAAATGTCTTACTAGTTTCCTGACCTGAGAGAATTTGAAAAATACCATTATTTTATCAATAACTCATTTGTACTCTCCATTAGTGATCTACCTTCGGAGGACAATTTAATTCAGGAACAGTTTATTGATTTGATAAATGATGGGGATGCAAAAAATGTTTTACGTGAAACGTATTGTAGTGATTTTTGGATTGAAATGGCACAGTCCTATCCTGATGTTGCAACGATGGCTCTAAGAGTGTTGGTTCCATTTGCAACCACCTATGAGTGTAAGACGGCTTTTTCTACACTATTTACTATCAAGACAAAATCTCGAAATAGATTATACGCGACAAATGACATGAGAGTTGCACTGGCCAAAACAAAGCCAAACATAGAAGAGCTGGTTCTGGCAAAGCAGAAACTACATATAACATGTAATATTTTTTGAATACATCATTGTTTGTTGTTTGTAAAAAAAAAGTGTTTTATTCACAGCAGCCTATAAGCAGTACCGCGCCGTAGGTATGTGGCACCCTTGTGCAAAGTATTTGGCGCCCCCAATTTCTTTAAAATAATAAAGATTTTATTTTTTTATCAAAGGGGTCCGCGACCCATCGAACAATTTTTAAAGGGACCGCCACGCAGGAAATTTTAAAAAGTTTGAGAACTGCTGGTCTAACCTTTTGGCTGGTATAGTAGGTACTGACATAAAATTCATGTCTAAAGAAATCACGGTTCTTGTCGGTTTACACTTTACAGGAGGCAGGATATACTTGATTATTTGTTAGATTAGGTTTTCATTCTTGAATTATTCATGAATTTTGCCAAAATGAACTATGAAAATTGAATTAATGTTCATATTGAATCTAATAAAATTGAAGACCGTATAGTATACGGACATACGGTCATCTCTTTCCGATAAGAAAACTCACAGCGAATAGTGCCAAGGTGAAATGTTTTACGTACAATTTACATGTAACCATTAAAAAATATTATATTTTATTCAAGATTGAATTTAAACAAGATAGGTATAAGCTTGCTTTTAACTTGAGTCATTAGCCTTATTGATCAAATGAGTCGACCAGCAAATGTGCAGCATGTGTTTGAATCCCACTCGGTTCATATATGCTTGTTTAAATTTCAGGAGAGATTTAATAACGTTCGGACCAATTATTTTCTTTTTCATTGATTTATTCGATCCGGTAATTTTGGCAGCATATGTGTTTAATTTTAATTAATTTTATGTTTTCTAGATCATGTATTATATTATGGGTGATATAAAATCTAACTCGGCCTCGTGCTACGGATGCCAGAAGAGAACTTCAACCTGATTTGCCTCTTCTTCAAGCTGACCGGACTCCGGCGTCCTGGAAGGCCACTAAATACTATCTACAGAGAGTGAAAAGCGGATCTACGGGATGCTGGTTTGACCTGGAACGAAGCAAGATGACTGTCGAGCGATAGGGATTCTTGGAAGCGCCGCGTGGTGTCCATAAGCTCCAACTAAGGGTTAGATATGACCGAAGAAGATGCAAAGGATATAAAACAATACTCTTTCATACCTAGGTGAATATAATAATATCAAGTAAATATACGTAACAAAATAGTAAATAACACAATTGGCTGTGAAGATAGTTAAGTAGATACGAAAATTTATATTTAACAACAACAATAATAACTCTATTGCATAACGCACTCTTACATAGATAGGTAGGTACCATGATTAGTACATATCAATTCTTTTTACTAAGCAGGCACCTAATGTTACCAATAAAATAATACATTGTCAAGGCATACAGCGATTTACTTAATATTATCCTGTTTAAGGACTACGTTATGTTTAAATTTATATTTTGTATTTAAATTTTGTAATTTGGTTTTGAGACAAGCAAGGTTTGATAAAACCAACAGATACAATGGTTCGGCTCGTTCAAATAATTGGATCTTTTTTCAGTAAAAAAATCACAGGTTAATTAATACCTACGTGGATTTCTGACAAAAAACTGGAATATATATTTATTTTAATGCTGTACGCCAAGCATTTTTTGTCGTCTATGGACTAGGGAAAGTTCAACCATTGTTATGCGAGGCTTAGAGAGATGTGTCAATGTGGATCCAATGTCCGGCTAGACAGTTGGCCCTCGCCAGCTGGATGCGTTGGCTAATATTCATGAACGTTGATAAATTTATATTTATATATGGGAGGATGCATCACTCTTTAAAACTACCCAAGACGTTGATGGAATACTTACATCCCACAGCAACCTATCTTATTAAAAACGAATCACACTATGTAACCGGTATACATGGACACTTCATATCAAGCACTTTTTATAAAAAAAAAACTAATACGATTCACTAAAAATCATCATAAGCATGTTAACAAGTGGATCGGCGTCGTGGACCTTATTAAAAAAGATACGCTTGGCATCTTTGAAAGAAAGAGCATTGCGTATATGCGTTGTAGCTATCCACCAATCACATGACACGTGATAGTGGGTCGAATGCATTGAGAAGGCCGTCACTTAAGGATGGAAGAAACACAGTTTGGAGTATATATAAATATACACATGTCATTATCAGTGGAGACAGGGGTGACTGTAGATGTTTCCTGTAGGTGGCCAAGACCCACACAGGGCTGTATTGCTACTAATTAGGGAATCCAATCGCGAGCCAAAATTTTGATACCGGGATTACAATTTGACGATCCTGGGATCCCGGGACTGGTCCAGGGGTTGGTATTTTTTTCGATAGTTTTTTTTTTAACTATTATTTATACAAATAGCATTGATAAAATCGGTCAAAATATCTAGTATAATTTATACTACTTAAGACACTTCATTTCAATATTGTGTGCCTTCATTCTTGGATATAATGGGTTTTAATGGAGTAAATAATATTATAATATAGATAATAACGTGAAATTAAAACAGATTTTTTTTTTATTTATTTAAGAAAAGGTAACATTCATAAAATTCGCCGTAGAAACCAGTGCATGCCTGCATGTCCGTGGCACTGGCGGTTATACGCCGTTCGCGTACCAGAACGTCAGTGACATCTAGAGATGGTTAAATGAACGAATTTATTATTTTTCTAATGTTCTTACGATTGCGTATGATAACAAAAAATGGTTATTTATTATCCATGAGCATCTGGAGATTCCCATGTGACATATGCAGGTACATACAATTCACTAACAAAATTTTGTAGACATACTAATAATTGATTGTAATTGATAAAAAATCAATCCGAGGGTTTCGGGATTATGTTTATTTAGTATTTCTTTATTAATACTGGGATTCATAGGTATCAAAAATTGTCCGGGTTGGATTCCCTACTACTGATGAATGAATGAATTATTTTATGTTAAAAGGAATAACACAATATAATAATATACCTACACCCTGGGACAATGTAGCTATTTTAAGATTCAGGTATTGTAAGTTTGTTCGGGTACCTACGCCAAAGTTTTAATATTTTCACAGGACATAGGAAATCATAAACTCATTCTGGGAAATTGAGTTCGTTCGCCGGAACATTTCGCATCGACCCGAGTACGCCTTCATCTGTTGCCTCAGCCAATTAAAGTTTGGATTAATTTTTGATGGCAGTTTTCCGTACGCTATCTGAAAGACTTTTAGAAATTCGAGATTTCAGAAATTTTAATCAGTAATAATATAATATTTCTCTATCTCTCATAAATGAGTCAGCTCATTGACTTAAATATTACGAAATGACTTAAATAATATTATCTTTGTAGATAAGTACTTATAACAAACTTAATGTAAGTAAGAATCTTCGTCAATTACTTACACTGATATTTATTTTCATTAAAATTATTTTAACATGTATGTTTCACCGCTCGCTGTGACATTAAAATAAAATTCTGTGCACCAAATTTGAGTGTAACGCAAAATGTTACCGTGATACTCATTTTATTACAATTTTTCACAAGATCGCGACGAGCACGGTGGCCGAGCGGTCTAAGGCTGCAGTAATTATATAAACATTGAATTCAAGTTCTGTTGGCATGGGTTCTAATCCAACTTCCGACAAATATTTTATTACTAATATGCATTTCTTAAATTATTAATTTATATTTTTAAACTTAGTAAGACAAATATACGTTAATAAGTGAATACTAGACTAAACAAATTGACAATAAAAAATATTCTTCTATTATTTATAAAAATGTCTAAAATTATGTATGATTTAATGGCATAATTTTATATATTTAATAATTAAATGAACATTTTTTACTATTACCTAATATGACTTAGATTTAGGAATTAATTTAATTTTAAAAAGTAACAAACACTATCTACATCGGTGGTCGGTGACCTTTTGAGAGACTGGATAAAAAATCAATTTTGAAAAAAATATTTAGGTTGTGGCTAAATGCTAAGTACTGCCGCTACATGGATACTTCAGTACATTGGAATGTGGATATATGTCTTCAATCGCCCTCAGACATATACGTGTTCCAATATACTTCAGTGTAGCGGAGTTACTTGTCATTAGGCTACTGACGATTTTACATAATAATTGTGTTTAAATTTGGTAGTTTTATCGTATAACTACTACTAGTTTTTTTGTATAATATTTAAGACAGTAATATTACTTAGTTAGTATGCTAGTATAACAAAAAAGGTAAAAAAAAATCATTTAATTAACTATTTCTTTTATTCAAACGAATAATTCACAAGATTTAAGAATATATCATTCTGATTATTGAACATTATATAATTTAGAAAAACACTAACTGAGAGAGTATATCACAACCAATAGAAAAAACTTTGTTTGAAAAAAGTAAGCCAACCGGTCGGGAATCGAACCCGGCATTTCCAACGGGTAAACGCCCCAAACTCGTCGCATTCAGCCATTATGCTACGGAAGACATACTAATGACGACAATATTTAAGCTATTGGCTATTAAATACCTACCACTCAGCGCTCTTCGAAATCATGTTACTTCGGCAATCGATTTTTGTTTATTAAATCAAAGTAGGTAGTTATGTTACTATACAACGATTACTAACCGACGTCTAGGAATTTCTCCAATATTTTTTTAAGCAACTTCTTGTAGTTGCTAATAATTTTTAATTAACTATTTCTTTTATTCAAACGAATAATTCACAAGATTTAAGAATATATCATTCTGATTATTGAACATTAGGTATATAATTTAGAAAAACACTAACAAAACAAAACACTAAAAAAAACAAAAATCGATTGCCGAAGTAACATGATTTCGAAGAGCGCTAGGTATTTAATAGCCAATAGCTTAAATATTGTCGTCATTAGTATGTCTTCCGTAGCATAATGGCTGAATGCGATGAGTTTGGGGCGTTTACCCGTTGGAAATGCCGGGTTCGATTCCCGACCGGTTGGCTTACTTTTTTCAAAAAAAGTTTTTTCTATTGGTTGTGATATACTCTCTCAGTTAGTGTTTTTCTAAATTATATAATGTTCAAATTCATTTAAATTAAACAATGTTAAGAGTGTGGACATAATACAATAATACATAGATGGCGAAATTCAAATGTGGCCACGATCCTCAGCCATGAGTGCACGACCAAGAAGAAGATGCTAGTATGGATGGAAAAATGCGCTAAAATGAGAATTTAAAAGAAAATAATGTCCGATTCCAATACATTTATCATTAATTAGATTCAGTTGCTTGCTCATTGCGTACCTACTTTTTTATATGAGTACGGCTTTCAGACGAGACAAGTTTCAAGACCTTCTAGTTTTGAATTATGATAATAAGCTTTTGGATTTCCACCGTGGATACTTCTGCCTTCTTTCCTCGACGTTTTGGGCTCGTTGTAGAGGCCATTATCAAGAGATGATATGTTTTATGAGGAAGTGTGGTGTAAGTATATGAATGCAAACGTTTCTCTAAGAATGGCAAAAGAAATCCGATTAGCTACGAGCAAACGTTTTTCAGAGTAATGTGTCTAAAAATCTATTACGATAAAAAACAACCACGAAAGCCTCAAGCATTTGATAATGAACTTCTCTCTTCAGATTTTTGGGGATACATTTATATGACCTGATAACACACAATCGTGAGCAGGCGATCAGTCCTTGATGATGGATGTTATCAAGATTATACTTCGAATGCCACCCAAGAGAACGACACTGGTGCCCTTGTGCTCCTCTTCCATACGTGCAAATTGTGCATTGTATGAGCGCGGCCGAATTTATAAGACGGCATTAAAATCATTATAATCATCGTATAATAAAATCGGTATTAATATTTCCAAAGGATAATGAGACAGTGACCCGCGTCTTTCACAAAAATATCCTCCCAGCCGTATAAAAATCAACAATTTATGTGTATTGGTGATTATCAATAACACATTTTATTAATTATCATGAATTATAAACATCAACAATAACCGCGAAAATACTATTATTATATTGAAATGTAGTAAAAAATGTAAAACATCTTTTTAAAATACTTACCTAATTTTGAAATATATAGTTCAGGAAACAATATTATGATATATAAAGATATGAAAAAAAAACTTAAAAAAAGTTAGGCTAAGTGGGACTAAAACTTCACATTTTTTCAACTGCTCTAACCCATAAGCTACGCTATTGGACTAACCTTTTCCCAGTAATTTTTATACTATGTATGTTTTCTGAAATATCTAAAAATGCATTTTATATTATTAAACCTTACGTAAAATTCCTGTTCAAGCATATTCATTTCGCCGGTTTCAGGAATATGCTACAAATATACTTATTTATTACAATTCTTTGGGGAATAAAGTGATTTATTGTACATTATATTAGTTTTTTGGTCTTGGAATTTTACATGTGCACTTTGAATTGGAGTGGACGGGTGTGGCTTTTTGAATTTCGCACAGGGGCGGCCGAGTCCCTGGGGGAGGGCCAGTCTATATTCTGATGTTTGGTATATAATAATTATAGTGGAATAACAACAGTTATGATTCATGTTTCGTAACCAGTTTTTCGATTATGCTGCGGTATATATTTATAATAATGTGGATTTGTCGATACATGTATTTAAATGTACCAAGAAGTTTATGCGTAGTGCAAAAGGAGTAAAATATAATATAAGTATTTAATATAACATACATGATTCTGAAAATACTTCTGAGAAAATATATTATTACCAACAAAAAAAATCTTTCTGAAAAAAGTAAGACACCCCGCAGGAATTTAACCTGCATCTCTTGGGTATCACACTCACCCACATAGACCACTATGCTAAAGGAGCCATACTTACTTGCGACAAATTTTAACTAACGGCTTTTAATACTCTTTGGAGAGTTTCCCAGATTGAGATAATATTGGCGATCAGATTTAGTATTTTAAATCAAAGTAGGTATTGCTTTAATTACTAACCGACGTCACGGATCACTCCAAGATTTTTTATTGTAACTTACTTGAACTTGCTAATAATTTTTAATTATGGTGATACCCGAGAGATGCAGGTTCGATTCCTGCGCGGTGGTGTCTTACTTTTTTTTTACAGAAGTGTTTTCAGAATTATGTATGTTCAATAATTAGAATGTTAAATTCTTAAATCTTGTGAATTAGGTATTCGTTGAATAAAAAAAAAATAGTTAATTTAATATAATATTGTTAGCTTTGAATACCCCTCAAATACAATATAATATATATGAAGACCTAAGCAAATATCTTTCTATGTCACATCTGTATCATTTTCAGTAAATCGATTTTTAAAGTTTCAAACTTTGAATAGTTGTTACAATAAATTAATCTTTCACTATAATTTTTAAACGATTTTTATAATTATTTATCATAAAAATATGATTAATAAATACCTACTTCCATTTATTTGAAAATTTACTCAATTGACAAAAATACAATACATATTACCCAGTATTCATGCACATGGAAGGATTTTTTTCTGATCACCTTTATTAGAAACACGTTTTTATAGGACACAGATTTATTTTTCCGAAAATGTTTTTACACAGAAAAATACGTTAATAAATTCTCCACAAGATGGCATTAACAGTTCATTTTATACAAAAAATGGACTTGGAATGACATTTGTTTGTGGTCTTCATATTGATAGCTATTATAAGGCTAATAATTAGTTGCACAACCCAAACTGCTTTTTAAATTAGCTGGTTACACATTGATTTGTGATCGGAGGTGTAATTAACACTAGTAATCACAATGGTAAAATCAGGATTATATTATTATGTAGGACGTAGGTATATTATTTTCGATATTTCTCATGCATAAATGAATAATTTATATAAGCACAATAATAATAGTTCCTTAGGCCCGTTTCAGACGGGACACCGGTGTCGCGCTCGATATAGTATAGGAGGCCTTTATATTCGAATAAAGGGGCATTTGTATTGTGTTTATGAACGCCCCAGAACTAATGAGTCAACGCATAATTTCGCATTATAAATTAGAACACAAAACTGGCTGCGGTAATAAAAACAAGTATATCGGCGGCTTGAGAATGTAGCGGCCGACGGAAAAGTGTACCGGGCACGCGTTGACTCATTAGCTCTGGGGCGTTCATAAATATAATACAAAAGCCTCTTTATTCGAATACAAAGGCTTCTTATATTATATCGAGCGGGACACCGGTGTTCCGTCTGAAACGGGCCTTACTGATGTCGTATCTACTTCTAAATTAATGCGTTAATTGGTAAAGCGAAGTCGTATAATTGTATCAACGTCGCAGATTTATGTGCGACAACCTTATACCGAGTATAATTCAAAGGGCGACACGTCGCCAATGTAATGTAATGACGTTTACATACAGTGCGATAAATTCTTACCTAACAACTTTTACACAAGTTTAACTAGAAGTGTGAGAACCAATCAATACACTTCTCTAGGGTTTGAATAATGATGCATTATATTTAGGGATTGCAATACTGAATGAAAATAGAAATACCGGTTTTTTTGTATTTCCTATTGAATACCGGTATTCGTGAAATATATGGAAAAAAATATCTACCAATAAATTATACCTAGATATAAAGATCTCTTTAAAAACAAATAATATTTTATAGTAAACATATATATATATGTAAACCTTTAAAAATAGGTAAAAAGATGCTGATGTTTACAAATACCTTGTAGTTGAACTATTATTTGGCACTTTCTTCTTCGAATGATCTTTCAATAAATTTATATTATGAAGTGTTCTTAGATTTTTTTTTAACATATTGTAGACATTACAAATTATAAGTTTAAGACGTTCACAACATGATATTTAGAAACAAAGAAATATCATTAAAACATAAAACAGTATTAAGTTATCCAACAGTAGAAATGTGTAAATAGAAAAAAATATTAAGTATATAGGTACAAGGAAATACACCGGATGAGTTAAACAGACCCTATTTTAAGAATTTATAAAACAATGTCCACCTACACTCATCCTCACGTAGATGGAATATATCAACATCCGAAGCAATTGTATATTACGTGCCCCACTGGTAATCATACGTAATGTTTTATTAATTTATTGCACTTTTTACACGTAATAATTTATTTTCTTCTATCCCGTAAGAACTAACACCAAACACGATATTGCCCACTGCTTTGTTAAAAAAAAAATATATTAAAAAAGTATTAATTGACGAGTCTATTACAAAAAGGGCATTTCTCAATTTTTATAGAAATCGACATTTGAATGCCATCTTGCGGCCGTTCACGATATCCATCTATACTTACCTGTTTTTACGTTTTACAAATACATCATAGGTCAGATGATATTGAAGTGTGAAAAATCGTTGTATCTACAAAAACTTCATATGTTGCATGAGTTTCTAACAAAAACGTCATATGTCACTGACACAATATAACCTTTTTGTGAGAAAAATATGTTTGTTTTGGTTGAAAATCATAAAAGTTTTATGATAATTTGATGGGATCTGAAGACCACATAGGCCATGATATTGAGGTGTTAGATAATAGTAGTGGAGACGAAATTTGATTTATAAATCCATTAAATATTTTTCTAATATTTTATTCATATAATAATAAAATACCTAAATATTTGGTCTTTAAAATTTAAAATCTATATTTTACTCTAAGAGCCAATAGCTTTATTTTTAATTATTCATAGTTAGTACTGTTCTAAGCATGTCTAATTATTAAATAAAATAGCTTTTTAAATAAAAAATGATTGATTTTTCAGCTGTTTTCTTACACAAATGTCATAAGTCTAGGAGTTGCTATGTTTAGTATTTTTTTATCACTATCAATATTTCTTTCTTTAAACAATGTCTCATATACTTCACTAATAAAATATGTTTTTTAAATATTCTGTTTTTTATTATTACCCAAGATTGACAGTTTTTTCTCTCTCCTGAAAAATCGTGTTTGTTTGACAAATGCCCTTTTTGTAATAGACTCGTCTATTCTCCTTGAAGATTTTTAAAAACTACGTCTTCGATTTTCTCTCTTATATTTATTTGTTTTGCCGCATCTATCCTCTAGAGGAGTGAAAATTTCATGTATTTTACCCGTCTGTTTTTCTCCGAGTACTCTCTGAGTACCGACTACCAGATCACATACATAGCCCAATGTGTTGTGGGATCCGTTTAGGTTGACTTCGCTCCTTGCTTTGAGAGCTTCTCTTACAGCGTTCTTGAAAGTAAGATTAAAAAGAAGGTATGCAAAGTTTATGTATGCGGTTACGCCAGCAGTATGCAAAAGTATGCGACGCGTATGCAAACAATGTAAATAGAAACACCTAGCACCTAAATTTTGTTTAAAACATGTATTATAAAATATCTACATTTATTTTATAATATATATTTTTACAAACAAAATATTTAAATTTAAAGGGTCAAAATATTTACATATATACCTACCTACTTCACACCGGGTACCTACTTAAGTTTTCAAATTCAATTTTTGATAATCAGGGCCTATTCATTCACAGATTTACGTACCTACTTGTTTATCTTGTATATTTATTATATTGAGTTTCAAACAAATATCATGATTCATGTACTATCAACCATTACCTACTGACTACTCAGTATTAACTTTCATTTTATTATAAAGTAATTTTTATTACATCGTGTTACTGTATACTTAAGTAAGATTAACAGTATATTCACATAATTACAACATACAAGTGGTTCCTACATAACTTGAAAACACCTCAGATATATGGGTATCAGATATATAGGTATCACTAGAAGAAATCATTTTAAAAATATACTACGGCAGGCGGTATTCGATCTTCCATCCACTCGGATTCACGCCAGTGTACTTTACGCGTGCCAGTACACATCGTAGATGTTATTGTCTATATAATTATAAACAGATTGACTTGACAGAGAAAATAACTGCTTAAAATATTACTATGACTTACCTTATAATTAATTATGTACCTACAAAGAACTGCAATTTTATTAAATATATTTCTTCTAGACTAATGTTATTGTTAGTCTTTGGTCCCGATTGAACAACATTTATATGTATTCATAGGCTTACCATAATTATGAAGCTCTAATTCGGAGCATGAACTGGAGATAGGTCGAAGCAACAAATTTAATCACCGAAAATTGTTTTATTATTAAAAGTATGTACAAAAAAAGAATTCTGCTGCAGCATAAGTTCAAATTTATTTATATATTGTACCAGTCGTACTTCTCGCTGAAATGAACTTTTTTCATTACTATCATTTTTTTAATTTTCTCATAAAAAAAGTTGCACGTAATGCTAAATAAGTTCAATTTGCGGTACGTAGTGCCCGTACCGTTGACTCCTGCATGCGGCCTCGGTCATCCAACCAAATGTGTTTCATGATAGAGGAAACACGCTCCAAAACTGCGGACTTTCCTGATAGGTATTGAATAACTTTTACTAGATTAGACGCGGAACAACAGCCGGGACAAAATTCCAAACCGGCCGGGACCCCGGGACCAATGTGTGAAACCGGGAGAATCCCGGTCAAACCGGGACGTATGGTAAGCCTATGTATTTATTACGTTGTACCCCGACTTACGCAAATTCGACTATTTTTTTTCTCCATGAAAGACTGCGCGGAACGTCAGATAGTCGAAAAATAATATTTGGGAAATTTTGGCACGCGTACGTAAAAAGGTTCGCCAACTATGATGTAGAATAATAGTGTCAACAAAATATTGTATCTACAAGCATTGAAAAAAGAAAGCTTTTCAGATTATTTATTTCATTTCAAGTATTGAATCTATCTCATTAACTATCTATATCTCTCAACATAAACGTGGGTATTATATATGTAATTATACCAGGTACTTTCTCAATGTACATATTCGAATCAATAATTAATATTATGTAAGATGAAGCTTCTCCCTCAGAAACGAATCTTTATATATAATGAACTTCTAGACCTCTATTATATTTATTTTATTCAATAGAGTAGGTATCGATTTTACAAAAAATCTATCAGATAATAATATAATAGGTATGGACAATGGATATTAAATATATACTGAATTCATGTAAATCCTTTGTGCGCTAAACCGTTGCCTAGGTATAATATCATATTCTGGGTAATACCTTAGCCTTAAAAGGATTTATGAGAAATACGTTGCTCATACCTACCATACCGGATTTTGAGAAATAATATGATCTGAATGTCTATTTAATGTAAAAGAAATGGTAAAATCAACAGGATATTAATTTGAAAACATCGCCAAACAGGGAAATCTCGTATTATTTTTTATCGAGGTTTTACTTTTTAAAACGTATAACAAACATTTAAACTTTTAGGTACTGATATAGATACGTACCTATTCAGTGATGCCCTTGAGTATATTATTAACTAACGGTTCGATGAATTTTGACTTTAATAAATTTGTGTACTGAACATACATAACTTGCAAACACCTTAGATATATACACACTAGAAATAATCATATTTGAAAAAAAAATACGATGCTGACGGGATTTGAACTCGTATAACCACTGGTATCGCGCCAACTGTGCATTAACCAATTATGCTACGAGCCTCCTATTTAATTGCGGCAATTTAAACTAATAGGTCATACATGAAATGTTTATCAAATTGCGTTATTATTGACCATCGGTTTTTGTGTATTAAATCAAGGAATATTAATTACCTTAATTACTTACCGACGCCCGGCTCCCGCCAAATATTTTAGTTATAACGTCTACTTGAACTTGCTAAAAAATTTTAATAAACCATTTCTTTTATTCAACGAATAATTTACAAGATTTTGATAATGTAACATTCCATAATATATTGAACATACATAACTTGTTATAGTTCAGTACCTATATGGAATGTACATTCTCATGAAATATTTATTCTATAATATACTCGTATATCACTAATCGAACAAGTTTTTTTTCTCTATCAGTTGTAATTGAATTAATTTATTTTAAAACTAAGTTCAAATTTTGTACAAGAAACTATTACATTATCTATTGAATAATATCATCAAAGCTATACCCAATAAATTGTAAGAATCATATCAAGCGATCATATGCGGTGATTTGACATCATAGCTTGGGAAATCAATAATAATTACATACTACGACAAAAACATCTGTAATTATACATAAATGATAACCTCCTTACCATAAATTATACTCACATATAAACCTACATTATACGAGGGTGGGTCAATAAGTCCTTAGAAAAGCCGACAGGTGGCGCGACTAGTACTGTAAGCGGTTTGTTTTCATGCAGCGGCACTACCGATTCAGTATGCTGCGAAGTTTCAATCAGATTGGTCGGGTTGTTGTTTTTTATTTTCGTACATTTAAAAAAAAAAATTGCTTGTTTACAAAAATGGAGAAAATTGAGTTTAGAGCTGTTATTAAACATTTTAATATAAAAGGGTTAACAGCAAAGGAAATAAAAAATGAGTTGGATTTAGTTCACGGCATATCTGCTCCTTCACTTGCAACTATTTATAACTGGTTAAATGAATTTAAACGTGGTCGTACATCAACAAAGGATGAACCACGCTCAGGACGTCCTGTAGAGGTGACTACACCAGAAATGATCAATAAAATCCACGATATGGTGTTAAGTGACCGAAGATTAAAGTTGAGTGAGATAATTGAGGTTACAGGGATCTCAAAAGGTAGCGTCATTTCTATTTTACATGACAAATTGGGCATGAAAAAAGTTTCTGCAAGATGGGTGCCGCGTTTGCTCACAGTCGACAATAAACGCAATAGGGTGGTGGCCTCTAAAGCCCTGTTGTCGCTCATGCAACGCAATCCGGATGAATTTTTTCGTCGCTTTGTGACTGTAGATGAAACATGGATACACCACTATACTCCCGAGACGAAAGAACAGTCAAAGCAGTGGATTGCGAAAGGCGAACCATGTCCAAAGAAGGTGAAAACCGTAAAATCAGCTGGTAAGGTTATGGCTACTGTATTTTGGGATGTACGTGGAATTATTTTCGTTGACTATTTGGAAAAAGGAAAAACAATAACAGGGGATTATTATGCATCTTTATTGGACCAGCTAAAAAACGAAATTGAAGAAAAACGGCCTCATTTAAACAGGAAAAAAATCCTCTTTCATCAGGACAATGCCCGTGTTCACACATGTTTACGATCAATGGCTAAAATTGAAGAATTGAAGTTCGAATTGGTCGACCACCCACCGTTTTCGCCAGATTTAGCCCCCAGTGACTTTTTCCTTTTCCCAAACTTAAAAAAATGGCTAAGTGGACAACGTTTTTTTTCAAATGAAGAAGTCATCGATCGGACAAATGCTTATTTTGAGGACCTTCCGAAAACTTATTTTTCTGACGGTTTAAAAAAAATTGAGAAACGTCTAACCAAGTGTATTGAGCTCCAAGGAGATTATGTTGAGAAATAAAAAAAAAATACAAAAATAAAAACTGTTTTAATGCTTTTTTCTAAGGAATTATTGACCCACCCTCGTACGTAGGTATATTTCATAATAATTATCTACACATAACAGTAAACTTAACATTATCTATTTAAAATGGTTTACGCTAGCAAACCAGAAACGTTGAATATATAAGTAAGAAAAATACCTACGGCAAAAACCAAATATAATAGTAATTGATATTTCAACAACCGGTCCGCAGTGTGTTTATTGATGGTATCTAGCTCTTCTCGCGAACCGAATCAGTGTGTATTGGGTACGTCGCTGCCCTTATTTAAAATGAAAATTTATTCGGGGCTTCGCACCGTAAAATTTGTGCTAATATCGCATTTTCATTTTCGAGGTATTAATATTTAATGGATATTGGATATTTCCAAAAGCAAGCGGTTCAATGGGAAATTTGCAGTCTGGGGGTAAGCGGGCCGGGCATTGTTCTATAATTTAAGTTACCCCTCGAACAAGGGATGATTTATTAGTGCGTGACCTCTCAGGCCGTAATTAAAAGGCGATGTCGTATGCGCACATCTCAAAGTCAAAAATATATTAGCAACCAACAGGGATCGTGTACTCAATCAATGTCACCCTTTTGTTCAGCGATTACAAACATCTTCAAAATAAATCAAATATTTATTGTTAAATATCGAACCATTTTTTCACGTGAAGCACGTATTAAAAATGCATTATTTCAGATTTGTTGTACTATGTGAATAAAGCCAATGCATTGCTGTATCACCAAAGACATCATTCAAGGGGATACGATCTAATCCAAATTATATATTATAGCTATTCTTGAAGACTTATTTATATAACTTTACTAAAACCATGTAGTATGAGGTACCTATCCATATAAGTATCAAAGTCATATCGACTGCTTAATCTACAAACCGGCTAACATTTCGCGAGTGGAGAACTACATGGTTCTAAGTGTTTGTCCTTGGAGAAACAAAAGTAACAATGAGGCAGCTTAGAATACTACTTCAATGTTGGGTTTTTTTTTCAAGGAAGAACACTTGGAACCTTATAGTATTAGACTCGCGATTTAGTCAAAATTGTTCAGGAAAGAAAAAAATCATAATAATTATCAAGCAGAATTTAACAATTCCAAAAATACACTTGTATTTTTTTTTACAAATAAGCTGTTTATAACGTAGGTATATATTGTAAATTTATTTTTAGCTTCCCTTTTATAGACAAAGAAAATTTAAATAAAGAACGGAGTTGTTCCATTTGTGATATTGGAAATTTGGCACCTGCAGTTGGCTGTTTTGTATGAAGAACGATAATGCATTTATTTATAGGTTAAATTGCAGACTACAATATGTAAGCATATCTAAGAGAAAGTCAGTTGGAACATGCCTATGCGATTTAATCATTTACTAAAAATCTTAAATAGAAACATGCTAGACACATTGCTAGAAGAAAAGATAATTGTGTCGCTACATTTCAAAATCAGCCATGTCCACCTTTAGGTATTTTTGACTTTTTTGTGAATTGCTGAAGAACTACTGCTTTCCGACATTTCTGCATTATCAATATGTGGAATTTATTAATTTTAAATATTCTATACTCGAAATAATATAAACTTTCACCCTTGTGACTGTGTATTTGATAAAAACAAAAAGCTGTTTTTCTCCTATTCATCTATTATGGACTTGGCTGAGTTTGAAATCTAGCAACACAATTACTCCAATACCTAGTTCCCAAGAGGAAAAAAGACGGAAAGTAGCTACCCTTAAAGTAACATTGTATGTGTGCGTGCATACACGTCAAGTAGACGTCTAGATCTTTATCTTTAAGAGTGTCAGTATGCGTGTATTAGAATAAGCACAAAGTTTGCTTCATCTTTGCATATTATGTGCGTTTTCTAGGTGAAGTATATGGAGAACATACAATAGGTACATCACATCGCTTCGTATGTCCACCGAATGCACCCTGTATGGGGTATTTAGTTAGTCGATTGCCTTGAAGAAGAGGTAAGCTAGCTCCAGGGTTTATTAGGGCATACGTTGGGCGAGAGTACGAAATGTCCGGCTCTCTCAGTTTATTATTGCTACCAAAATCGTTTCTTTCTACTACACAACTTATTTTTATGGCAATGCAGATAATATTATTTTATTTTCACTATGAGTTGCAAATAAAACTGCTGGTCCAAAGAAAAATCATACATATTATTATAAATACATTAATATTATTTAATATAAAAAATATATATTAAATTCTCTCCGTTTTGGATCGTATATGGTTGACAATTAATGCCTAATGGATCACTTTTATTTTGTTAGCCACGTATAAAAATATTTTGTAATAAACGAGCAGGATTGGAGATAATATTTTCGAAAAAAAAATTTTAGTACCTAATATCTTTTATTAAATATCCAAACAAAATGATTTATATACATGTTGAAATAAATAGGTAATTAATTTTTATCCATATACTGAGCAAATCCTTATAATTTTATTATTGATGACGAGTTTAATAATAAACCTTACCTACACCAAAGACTATTTCTTTTATAAAAATACGCATTTGAATATGAATCATACATTTTTCTTAAATTTATTATATGTTCCATTTCCATATTTCAACACGAAGTTAGAACTGAAAACAGTGCAAATCGATAGCTACAAGAACCTGAAAAGTTTAAAACTTATTGCTGTTCGATAAGGGAAAAATTTCTGAAGACAATATTCTTTAGTTTTGCGTAGTCAGTTTTAAATTGATATATCGTGTAGAACCTTGTTGGGTTTAATTAGTTAAATTTTATACTTTTATCACTACAATAAATATGTCAAGTATATTATAATAAATTATATTGTATAATTTCGTGTTTTCAAACTTGATATACAATATATAATGATACAACCCCATGGCCCCACATGGGGGGGGGGTGGGGGGTGCTGACAGGGCTCTAGCCTGGGAGCCCGACGTGGCGAGTCAACCAAATAAATGAGATAAATACACATCACAAATTTGCTCTAATAGTAAAAAAAGTCAACTGCGGCGCTTGGTCGGCGAAATTGTCATATTTTGAAATATGTGAATGTGTAATTTAATTTTGAATTGTGTCATTCCCTGATAACTCCATAATTCAAGTGGTTATTTATAAAAAATACACTAAATACCCTTTATTTTACCGTGAACGCCATTTGGCAAAAGCAACCGTAACCGTAACCTTTCCGATAGGTAGGGGGGCCAGACAAAGATCCTAGCCTTAGGGCCCGCTTCAGGATGTGGGGTCCATGTAACAACCCAGTTAACGCGATGCAAAAAAATCACGAATATACTTACTACAAATAACGTGTGTACGCAGAGTAAGCACCATAAATAATTAAAACTTATTTCTATTATAAAGTATGTACATCAATACAAACACATATATGTATAAGTACATAAAATATAAATTTAAAAAAAATAGTTATACATACCTATTAGAATAATCATTTCTTATAAATTAAATAATCTTACGTAAAACGAATATATCAGCAATCCTATTAAATTCAATACATTTAACTGTTTTCCAGTCGTCGCTATTAACGTGCATGTACACGTCATAGTAAAGTGGCGCAGAAAATGCGTGCTGGGGTCATAAGGTTTGTGGATCAGAGCTACCCAATAGTTTGTTCAGATCGCCAAAGACTAATGTGTGAGATTTTTGAAGTTATACTTCTTTTGGCGCGTTTAGAAAATCAGATCAGAGTGTATTTTTGGCGTGTGACGTGTAACACATAATTTATTTTTTCACACGAATAAAAACGCACTCGATTGGATTCGAAACACCGACTGTTCGGTTATCAGCCGAACGCACAACCATTACGCCACAGTATGATACTCCAATCGTGACGATTATACAGTATAATATTATAGTTTAGAATTGTTCCGTTGCCTAGGCAGCGAATTTATTAATATCGGCCATTTGAAATTCCTTACGTAAACAAACGATTAAACGTCCGAGTGACTGTATTTTAAAAATAAAAACAACGAGAAACCGTTATATAATTTAGTAATATAAGTTAAAGTGTATAGAAATAAACCAACGGCGTTCCAATAAGCGGTCCTTTTTCTTGAGTGTGTAATAAATTTAACACAAGATAATTAAAGGGGGACATGCTCAGCGTAGGTCAAAATGAAGCTTTTGTTCTATTTTCAAAGCATGAACGTTGCAGATAATCTATTTATATAAATTTGAAGCCTTATTATCCATTATATTTTGATGACTGCATAAAGTATTTTTATTACATAAAATAGTTTTCTTTTAAACCTCTCTCTCTAATGTTTTAGAATATAGTCATATTTCAGTACATAAATGTGCAGTGGTGTTAAGATTTTTTACATTTATTAATTTTTAAATGCATTTATAAAACCATCAGTATAATTTATATCGACATTATTATAGTGAAATATTTACGATAAAAAATTATATTGATAATCTGTGTGATCCCAAATTTGACAAGAATTGGGCATTTTATTATTCAAAAAATGGGCTAAATTAACACATTTGAAAATAATTCTAAAGATACTCATTATAAGCTATGTTTTTGACCATTCAAGTGTGATAAACATCCAACGAATAATGATTGCTTTATAATAATTATTGACCTAAGAATAAGGTAGTGTTTTTTTTGAAATATGCCATTTATTTTGGCATTCCCCAGTAAGCTACAACATACGGCCGTAGCCATAAATTGACAAACTATAATTAAAGTAGGGAGTAAAATGATGTTAATGCGCGTGTTTGAACATGTATCGTTTAAAAAAATCGGTTAGGTACATAGCCAATCCCTGACACATCACAATCAATATGAAATACGAGTATATGGAGAATCTATGGGATACACATATTATATGAATCTTATTAGTGATTACTAGGTTTAGGATTTTTAGGTGCTAAAAAATAAATAATAGGTACCTAAAATATGTAGATATAATTGGAAAATATGTTATTAAAATTTCATAATTATGTGCTAAAAAACAAAAATAGGTGCTAAAAATATAATTAAGTATTACAATAAATCATAATATATTTTTCAATAGTTTAATTTATTATTTATTCACAAACAGAAAACGCTTCATTACAATAAATAATAAAATAATGCTTCAAATTGTCGAAAGTGAATTTTTGACGATTTGATCCTAGCAAATTTTTATACATGGAAAAACTTTTTTCCACTTGTTCAGATGTTATTATTGCCTATCTAAATTAAAGTATTTCTGAAGTAGAAACAAATTAAACATCTGAGGCATGTGATGGATTTTCCAAAACAGCTTTAATATTCTGCAGCGTTTGAAGTCCAGTATTTTTATTCAAAACACTATTTAATTTTGTACTTATTTTTATTTCAATTGGTCCAGGAACATTTTCTTATTTTAGCAGCAGTATTGTTTAAAATATTATTTTGCTCCACTAGTGACTTTGTAGATGATTCTAACATTTCAATTGTCTTTACTAGTGTTATTGTGTTAATTAATTTTCTGTTTATGTGAAAATATGTGCTTAAACCTAAAATATGTAAAAAAATGTAATTTTCCAAAAATATTTAAATATAGGTGCTAACAAATAGGGCTTAAATGCTGTCTGAAACAGATAGATATTTTGTTGTGGGGCCACTCAAAAAAAAAAAAATTAAATACTTAAGAATCCTAAGCCTAGTGATCACTGTATGCATTCAATACAAACAGTCTTTATGCGTATTCAATGGTATAAATCCATAAATATCCAGAGCAGTGGCCTTAATGTATTCCACCTACACAATACGTTATGCTTAAGGGGGGACATGCTCGTCGAAGGTCAAAATTGAGTTTTTATTGTATTTTCAAACCATGATCCTGGACACTCCTTAAACGTTGTAGATAATCTATTTATATAATTTTGAAGCCTTATTATCCTTTATAGTTATTTTAAACATTTGATGACTGCATGAAGTACTTTTGTTACATAAAATAGTATTCTTTTAAACCTCTCGCTCTAATGTTTTAGAATATAGTCATATTTCGGTACAGAACTGTGCAGTGGTGTTAAAATTTTTTACATTTATTAATTTTTAAACGCATTTATAAAACTATTAGTATAATTTATTACGAGATAATTTTTGTAAAATATTCACGATAAAAAATTATTTTGATAATCTCTGTGATCCCAAATTTGACAAGAATTAGGCATTTTATTATTAAAAAAATCGGCAAGATTAACACATTTGAAGATGATTCTAAAGATATTTATTATAAGCTATGTCTTTGACCATTCAAGTGTGATAAAAATCTTATGAATAATGATTGCTTTATAATAATTATTGACCTAAGAATAAGGTAGTGTTTTTTTGAAATACGCCATTTCTTTTGTCATTCCCCAGTGGTTAAGCTACAACATACGGCCGTAGCCATAAAATGACAAACTATAATTGAAGTAGGGAGTAAAATTATGTTAACGCGCGTGTTTGAACATGTACATAACCGAATTTTTTTAAATTTTTTTTTAAACGGTACATGTTCAAACACGCGCGTTAATATCATTTTACTCCCTACTTCAATTATAGTTTGTTAATTTATGGCTACGGCCGTATGTTGTAGCTTAACCACTGGGGAATGACAAAAGAAATGGCGTATTTCAAAAAAACACTACCTTATTCTTAGGTCAATAATTATTATAAAGCAATCATTATTCATAAGATGTTTATCACACTTGAATGGTCAAAAACATAGCTTATAATAAATATCTTTATAATTATCTTGAAATGTGTTATTCTTGCCGATTTTTTGAATAATAAAATGCCTAATTCTTGTCAAATTTGGGATCACAGAGATTATCAATATAATTTTTTATCGTGAATATTTTACAAAAATTATCTCGTAATAAATTATGCTAATGGTTTTATCAATACGTTTAAAAATTAATACATGTAAAAAATCTTAACATCACTGCACAGTTATGTACCGAAATATGACTATATTCTAAAACATTAGAGCGAGAGGTTTAAAAGAATACTATTTTATGTAACAAAAATACTTCATGCAGTCATCAAATGTTTAAAATAACTATAAAGGATAATAAGGCTTTAAAATTATATAAATAGATCATCTACAACGTTTAAGGAGTGTCCAGGATCATGGTTTGAATATACAATAAAAACTCAATTTTGACCTTCGACGAGCATGTCCCCCCTTAACAAAGTCAAATTCTTCAGCGTCATTTACCCGCAAGGCCAGAAGCATGTTTTTTTTCTTGAGTGACTCTCCAGTGGCGTTACTCAGGTTTAAATTCCCCTCTATATAAAAAAATACTTTTACAGTGTCAGGAATACAATCCTGGGTTGCCACTAAATTTCTCAACGAAAAAATCAGTGAATTACAATTTTTAAACTAGATTTTGGTAAATAAAAAGGTGTAATTTAAGGAATAGGTTAGATTACCGCATCAATAAACGTATCCGAAAATTTGTACGTAAACAGTTCACCGCAGGACTTATTCGTGCGCCGCAGTACGTATTTTTGTACGTATGCTACAACATGTGGCGAATTTTATGAGATGTCTTTACTAGGTTAGGTTAGGTTAGGGTCAATCTAATTGGAACAGTATTATTTGCAAACTATCGCTGCATTTTGTAAGATACGTACAAATGTATTCTACGGTGAAATGTTCAACGAAGAACTCGTCATTTGATAAAATATTATACGAACTCATGTTTCACGTACTGGTATTGTTTTTCAAGCTTGACTCAGACTTTGTCAGACTATTGGTACTTATCGTTAATGACAAAAAGTGAACGTAGTATCACAGCTCTTTTTGACATTTAACCCTTTGGTAAGTTATATTTAAGCAAAAAAAACATCAAAATTAAAAGAAGGCCTCCTAACAGTTCAAACCAGTCATAAAATATTAAGTTATACCACAATCTAAAAAAGGGGCGTATTTCACAAAAGTTGATTTTTATATCGATTTTACAGAATAAACACTCAACCATTATTCAACAATGTTCAAAATTAGTGACGTCTAGTGGGACTAGACAAATCATACATTGCTAAGAGACAATAAAATCAAGTAAAAATGGCGAATTTCTTCGATGTCTTCGTTTTAAGACACAATATAACTATTTTCCTTTCGACACTTCGTCAAACGATTATCTTCCGAGTGTCTTTCTACAAGGCATGCTCGCTTTTCAGTCTCTAAACTCTCGTAGGTTATTCTGCTCTTGAGACGTTTTTTCCTGCTATCACGAGGGATTTTCAATTCCATAAGAACATCCTAAAGAATTTTAATTAATATGCATTTAATATGGGTTGTTACAAGCTTATCGGGCACCATAAGTGAGGGGTGCAAGACTACTCAATGCACTCCCCAAATACATATACATGTCCAATTATCTGCTATATATTATTTTCGTTTTGAAATTTTATTTTATTGTATAAGATTGTTTTTTTTTTCTTTTTGACATGTATATGTCTCACCGCTCGACCTGATATTAAAATTGTCTGCAGAAATTCAAATGTAACTTCGTAACCACATTAGTAGAGAAGGCTACACATCTCAAACTGTGTGATATGTCATCAACGACTGCTCTGTACTAGAAAAGGAGCAATGGACTCTCAAAACTCTATGTAGAAAGCAGAACCATCATTTTTTTCTCTCTCACTTGTGAGGATAATATTTGTTATAATATATATTAGACAGGTATGTATTTTTTTTAACATGTTTGATTGTAATCAAAATTTTCCACATTTTTTTAATGAATAAAATTTATTTATTTAATAATAACCCTAAGTTGCGAACGCTGCATAGACGTATGTAGACTCTAGTTACGCCACTGGAAATCTCTCCCAAAGTTAAAAAATAAAAAATAAATGTTTGAGCGGCTAGAAAAGTTTTGCCAAATCGGCCATCACATCCGCTCCGCGAGCCGATATTATAATAAAAAGACCGGGAAGTGCCTCCACCAGGGCTGCCGCGGGGTGCTGAAGGGTAGGCGGGGGAGTAAGGTCGGCTATTCTTGGACAGCGATAAGATATTATAATAGTGAGCCGTACAATATGCGAGCCAAAAAGAGCGCCAAATTTATTTTTATTTAAAAAACGAACATCAATCACGTATTAATATAGTAAGGCTTCGGGGCTCAAATCATAACAGGGAGATTAGAACTTCGGAAAAATGACAAGGACAATAAAAATAGTGCTTCTTAAGCTGCGTAACTCTATACGGACTGTATAAAAGTTAAGGCTATACATCAGCTGAGGCATGGTCTAAAATGATCGTAACTATGCGACGCGCGGATTGTGTTAATGACGCGTGCCGAACGGAACATAATTTGTCATAAAAATTCAATAGGCGTTCATTTAGTGTTATTTTATTGTTATGTTAGTAATATTTTCTTTGACATGTTTGCTTTTTCGAGTAGAGGCATGACGTTTTTTATTAATCTTTACACAATGTAAGAATATATTCTTACGACGCCATCACAAAAAAAATCGACGTGCTCCCACCTTGAATGGCGCTTGGTGATTGGCGATGATGCAAAATTTAAGAATATTTCGTCCCACCTATTGTTGAAAATTATTTGCCGTTTCACTTAAGTATGCTCTTAATAAACAGTAAGTTATTGGTGGTGGTTTCTCGCAGTGGACTGTATAATTTTGAAAGTGATGTGGTTTCCGGATCTAGGGGTAGGGGCGATTTAACAGAATATTAGACACTGACCTTTATCATGATTTATGATGGCTTCGTGGTCTGTTTGCACTGTCACTCGCACGGTATTATTTGTTTAGGTCACCCAGTGCGCGGCACTTGACGTACACTGTTTTTGGATGATATAATATGGGGTTGATGAATGAATATGATTGGTGATATGAATGATGAGAGCCGGTATCACGGCTTGGCAGGTATTAAGAAGTATCCGACGGTCACACTATATCTAGCTGACAAACTACTTCTGAATCAGACTATATTTTCAATTGAATTACTAGCGACTGTGAGCTATCAGAAGCCCGCTCACGTTCGCTATGTGGATGTAACTAAATGTTATTTGCATCTCAGTGACTGCCGGTCACTTGGTCTTGTGACAATAATACTGGGATTTGAGGGAGGTGGGAAGTAAGGATGGAACGCGAATGTAAATAGCCCAACCAGTTGTCTTTATAATACTATTATATTTTTTACATTTTTATTAAAGCACAAGACGAGTTCTCTCTGTCAAAAAGTTCGAACATGCAATTTTTTTACAATCGGGGACTTCTTAATATAAAAAAATATCCTCCAGAAAAACTCTAATATCTACTCACTGTTTTTTAAGTCATTTGCGGGTTATCTTACGGGTTATCTGAATCAGATTTGGACATAGTAATTTTAGCAAGGGGGCTTTTAAATTTATCATTAAATCGATCAAATTTATTACCTAATAGACTCAGGGCTTTTTTGTAATGTAACGCGGTGGAACGGCGTTCCGGCACCTTTTCCCAGGGTATTTTTAATGTTTCAAAAGCAATTAGACGAAACAATATTCGCACTCGTACAAATTAATTTTCCTGATATGATATAAAAAGACCCTGAAAATTATCGCATTATAGGCATTGAATTCTATTACCATTTCTTCAACTGAATGTGAACGCGAATTTTCAAAATAATATATAACGCTAATATAGAGCATTGCACTGCCTTTAACATTAGTGATAGGTAGGGGCACCGCCAAAGATCCTAGACCGGGGACCAGCTTCAGGATATGGGTGCCATGGAAATCATTAAGTATAATAATATACTTTTATTCAAATACTTTTGTTTGTTTAATTTTTATGCGCTATATATGCGAAAAGTTGCTTTAAATGATAGTTGAATATAATTTTCTTGAGTAGGTAAGAAGTTTGGCAAGAAGTGAGTTCCGCCACGTTTGTTTTTTTTTTTAAAAAAGCCCTACCTAATACCTATTACCTACATCATAACTTTGCCTACGTGCGCCAATAATTAATACATACAAATAAGTTAAATGCTAATGCACTACAAGTAACGGTTTTAAAAACATGGATTTCTATCACGTAAATGCCAGATCAATTTATTAGTAAATTGTATACAAAAAAAAAACTTTTTATAAAGTATAATTATTATTCTTAACCTATAAATCGTTAAAATCAAGCCTTAAAATCAGATAACGCCACGGTCCTCCACATTCGTAAAACATTTCTGGGTATCTACCTTTATAGGTAATTTTAAATTGGAAAAATTTTGAAAAATATATTTTCTATTCAAATTATCCTATATCGATTTAACTTTCATTTACTTATAGTTGTATATAATTATAGGTATTATGCGTACATTAGTACGACCGCGCTACAAACACTCGAGTTCATGAGTGAACACGGTAGCCCTCGGTGATAGAATTAATCCCTAGAAGATGATTCACTTGGTTAAGACATGCGTTCTCTATGCCGCTAGAGAGTGCGATTAGGGATTGCAATACCGGTATTTAAAAACCAGTATTCAATTATTTATCGATATCGAAATACTGGTTTCAAAAATCCGAAATACTGGTATTTTCGGTATTAAGAAAGCATACACGTTTATGTTTTCGAAAATGAACTAATATTATTTTTTCATGATTTACTAAGTACTATATTGTATAAATTCTATGCTGCCAAAACGCAAATATATTGACTGAAACCAACAAAAGTTATAATATGATATTAAAACAAAATCTCTCAAATATACTTAATAATTAATAATAATTGTCGCGATGAATTAAAATATTTCTAAAAAGAAGGCATTCGTGGCAAATATCTCCAATTATTCTATAACTATTGATCCAACATTGATAGTACATTTAACAAGCGTTGTATTTCAGAGAGATTTTCTGTACCCGGACTAGTATTTTGTAAAAATTAACAGTTCTACAATATTATCATCTATACATATTTATAAACGTCAACATAATAAATGTAGGTAGATTGCAAAAAAATAGTATTTCAAATAGATTTTAATAATTATATTTATTGATAGGTACTTCTTTTTTCTATAATAAGTTTTGACGAATACCGGTATTCAATAAGAAATACCGGAATTGATATATTCATTCGGTATTGCAATCCCTAAGTGCAACACTCGGCACTTTTGCGGCACAACCTTAAGGGTTCCGTCCCTCCCTCACCCTGCAGCGGGTTACAAAAACGATCTACGCGCTGCAGGTCTCACTTGACTGGAGGCGCATGGACCGAGGAAAAGTGGCGCGATCTTGTGCTTGCCCTACGCCCCAAAACTGGGCGTGGCAGGGTGAAGTAAGTAAGTAACTACCCAATGACTTACTATGATAGCCACGTTGTCGTGTGTATAAATACAAAGTTTTGCGAAAGAAATGCATGTTGTTTTTGCATTGTGTATTTGATCCAGAGCAAGGGCACAGTGGGTAACGCAAATATAATATTGTTCCATGTAAAAAACCTGTTGATCCAACCTGCACCTTATGGAGGCCTATATGTTTCGCTTAGGAGTAAACATGATAATTTACCTAATGACAGATAAATTACTAACTTTTATTTTTTTTAAAAAATAGCTACTTTTACATGAGTGGTTGAATGGTATACAAGGAAACATAAAAATATACACAAGAACAAAACCGCAGGTTCCAACCCAAACTGATATAATGATAATAAACGCTGCTATAGAGCATTACACATCATACTTACAAGCACCATTGTTTACTTTTTGTGAATTTTCGGTACAAATCAATAAAAAACGATTCACAGGTTTATTTTGACAAAAAACCAAAATACCTAAGGTTTTATTTATAAGGTGTATCTCTAATTTACCGTTAATAGTGATGTAGTTCAAATATATGTACTGGATAAGTAGATATTTAGAAAAAAAAATTTGACAGTGCGGGTTTGCACGTAACCTTTAAACAGTGGCGGGTTTGCAGCGCACTATATTGAACAGTGGTGGTTTTGCTCGAAACTAAATTCAATCTGACAGTTCATCTTGCCATCATCATTTTAACCCAGTTTATAAACAAATTTCTGGAGACTAACACTCTACACTGTTAATTTATATTCAAAAAACTTTATTTGTATTGGAGTGTATATTTATTTTTCATTGTAAAGATTGTGTATCAAGATTTGAGGCTATATTTACTACTATACTAGTAAGCACTATTTATGAGTTAAATTATATACCAATAAATAAATAAATTTTGTGAATGCTGAGTCGGTAAATAATGCAAAAAATATATTTAAATTTGATTTTTTATTAATTCATCATGGGCACTTCTGGATCGATTATAACCGCTGTATGGCAAAGATGAGTTTTATTCCAATACAATAATTAAATAACAATTATCATGTGCTCTTATGACATTATGAGACACAGATGAATCGCGTTCGTTTTCATCAACCTAATCCACTGTAATAATAATAGACTCAGGTAACGGCTTATTTTGTTTTGCCACGCCAAAGAAGTATAGCTTCTAACGCGCGTACATAAGAACGCACACGGATGTTTTTAAATACCTTGCGCACTGAGCATCAGTAGTTGAAACTAGATTATAATATAGACTGTTTCTTGAGTTTATAGTTTTGGGTATATATTTCATAAAACAGAGTATGTAGGCAATTCATAATTAGAATTATGATTTTTTTGACTCGTTTATACATTTAATTTGTAACTTAATCATGCAAAGATTTCAAAATAACTTATATATTGTAATGTAGGTATAATAAAATTATGATATATGTTAGAATTCAACAATGAAAACAAAAAAATATTAAATAGGTATCTACTAGGTGTATAGTTTGAAAAAGTTTATTTTAAAAATATATTAAAATAATATATAAATACATAAAAAATAAAATGAGTATGTTTTTTTTTCATAAAATGAGTTTAAATTTTTTCGAATATCTTGTATAATTTTTTATATTCCAGTTTCTTGCAACTATGTTTGCAGGTTTTCCCGATATCCAGATTTGGTGAATTTTTCGATGAGTCTAACAAAAACGTGCCTATTTTTTTTTTTTTTGAATATTGTTCTGAATATGTAAATATGTTATACTTATTTAATTAAATCTGCTTTCCGTAAATTTCTTTATTCTGATCACAAAAGTACCATGAATTCAAATGACAAAAATAAAATCATTTTTTTTTATATTGTTCTGAATGGGTTGATAAATATGTTATATTTAATTAAATCTGCTTTCTGTAAATATTTTTATTCTGATCACATCAAAATTATTACATACCATAAATTTAAATGACATAATTTCTATTTTTTTTTTTTAAATATTCTGTGAATGGGTTACATTGAGAATTTGGCACCCATTTCATTGTCAAAAGAAGCATAACTTTGAAGAGTAAAATCATAACTTTTAGCTTTTGCCACGTTTTTTTTCTAGTTTTTTATTGTTGTAGGTATATCTTTTTCTGGCTTGGTTTTCCGTCACAGGTGTCACATTCATGTCCATTTTTACAATGAAATTCATCTTTTTAATGGAGTATAATGACTATCAACTGACAAAAACAACACCGCGTAGCCATACAAATTTTATACCCGAGCTGTTCTGTGATTGGTTGAAATCGAACAGTGGCGTTTTTGCAAGACTCTTTTTAAATAGTGGCGAGTTTGCACCTCACAGCATATTTTAAAGTGATTTTTATATTATTTAAAGTTTCTTTTGCATAAAAACGAAGACTGCATTCTAAGATTCTAATATTCATAAGATACCTTATGTCACCGTGTTCACTATTGCACATGCTTCCTCTATCACTGGATATGTATTTTATGTATTAAAGCATGCGTACATTTTGATGGATCGAAAGGAGCCGGCTCGCTTCCAAAAATGGCTTACACTACGCCGCAAGAAAAATACAATGTCGACTAAAAGGAAAAACCAATTGATCTAGCTTCTGAAAGCCTCTTGGAAAATGGTTTTTATCAATTTTTTTATAACCCTTATATATGTATACATATATGTGTACCACTGTACATATATACGTTAAGTAGTACATAATAAAAGTTACACTCCATGAATTTTCTTTAATGTCTGACTTATTTTATTTAATCTATGGTCTAACTAAATTAAGTTGACCTTTTCGGTATACTTTTTGTATTCACTTACTGGTAATTATTTTTATTAGTGAACTAGTTTTTAGCTCTACTGAAATGTTTAGCTTTTTTTCAATTTCTGTGTCTGTATTACTAGTGTTAATAACGTTATATCAGAGCAGACGCTTATACAGCGCATTCCCAAATTTACTGTGTGTTTTTTTTTTAGTAAAACTTTTTATATAATGTCAAAATAACTGATAAAAAAGTAACACATTTAAAAAAATATGTAAATAACAAAGAGGTTTGGATGCAACACATATTGTAGTATTAACATAATATAATAATTATAACATATACATACCTACTCTTCGGTTGACCTTTTTATTTAAGTAAATTTAATGTAGGAAATTTTTAGCTATTTGTGATCGCCTAACAAGCTAGATTTAACGCCGTATGCCAAATATGTGTTTTTCAAGCTTCCTCTATTAAAAAATCATAGGTTGGAATTACTGGTATGGAAGTGTACATCTACATTTCATTTCACATATAGAAATTTCATTCCACCGACCTTAGAGATTATGTTCTCGAGAAGTAATGAGAATAAGTTATTAATATAATAATAAATCTTGAGACTCTCATTTCTCAAAATATCATGAATGAGTATTTGAGATTTTTTGCCAGAACAGCCAATGACTTTGATTTTATACGGATTTTTTAAAAGAAAATTCACTAAAATACTTGTTTAATAGTAAAATTATCGAAAAAATAAATCAATCCCAGTAAATAAATCAATCCCAACCGATCCGAGAATTTATGAATCTCGAGAAACGATTAAAGTTGAAATATTACCACGTCAGTGTTTTATAAAAAAGGGCGAATTAACCAAACTGCTATTTTACAGGAGGATTTTTAACTTTTGACATTTATTTATTAATTACCTGTGGATAATTATAAATGTCCATCAAGTTTATAATAAACCTTAGAAAGAATAGTGTCTTTATAATATTATGAAATAATATTTAAGAAAGCCTAATATGTCACATTCCTTTTTATCCGTAACACTATGTGGATATTCGCCCTTACGATTATCGTTATAAGTACTTTCATGTGGAGATACAAATTCGCCGTTTTTACATAACAAAGCCAGTGAGGTACCTACATATTGTTTTTTCATTAAAATCTCAATTTCGCCAAAATGGTTAATTCGCCCTTTTAACAAAACACTGACGACCAGCTCTAACCAAACTCATTCATGTTATTTTACCATTGATTAAATAAATGTAATTAAAAATAAATTATACAGTAGGTACTATGAAAAAGTCGTTCTGTATAATGATGTATATTATAAAAATCTATGTACGAGGGTTGTCCAAGAATTCAAGAACTTTATTCATTTTTGGTGACGCGGATATACGTATGCGGATGCGCAGTACTGGAGTGTAGCGGAGACTTCCCTTTCCAGAACGAGTGGTGAGATAGCTCGGTAGCTGCTTCAGTACCACCTTTGAGGCCATTTGAGATGGGCGCTCCGCTGTCAAATCCCCCCGCCTGCGAGGTGCGTTCAATCATTCGGCTTCTCGGCCAGGAGGAAGATCCATCCTGTTGAAATCCATCGTCGTCTCACATCTAATTATGGTAATGTGATGAACCAGTGGAATGTCAGGAAGTGATATACTGAGTTTTCGAGTGGTATAACGAGTATTAATGATGAGGAGGGGAAAGGAAGGAGGTCCTTAATTGGTGACGTTTTATTGAAGAAAATCAATGATAAAGTTCGTGAAGATCGCCGACTGACAGTCCGTAAGCTCGCAATTTTGATCCCAGATGTCAGTAATTCTACCATACAAACAATTTTGAGGGGAAAATATGCTGACGGAAGCTCACAAACAAAATTGTGTGAAAAGCGCTTAGGTCTTTTTATGCTTTTGGACGCATGATGCCTCTGTCATCCTGCTCATAACCCGACCTGGCGCTGAGTTATTTCCTTCTTTTTCTTCACCCGAAGCAACATTTTGGCCGGAAAACAACCGACAAGGATGTGAAGGAAGAGATGAGAACATTTTTGAGGTCGGCGGCACCGGAGTTCTACTAGGGAATCGAGAACCTAGTACCACGGTTCATCAATTGCATCGATCATAACAGGGACTACGTCAAAAACAGTGGTGATATGTAGTACCTAAAATTTCGTATGCTTTTTTTGTAAAAACATTTTTATTGTGATTTTTAAAATAATAAAGGTCTTTAATTTTTGGACAACGCTCGTATATTCCCGACTATAATGTAATCTCTAGGATCTTGGTCAATCATTGATTCGCAATAACTGGCAATAAACTTCCATAATTTTCAATTCCCCTTGTCATCTTCAATGTCGTCCCATCTGCTGAGAATCCATTAACTTTCACTTGACCCTTATGTCTAACGAATTCTCTTGCAAGGCAATTTATTTATGGTTATTTTACTGGTCGGCCTAGATTTTCGTTCACATCAGTTATTTAGGGATATATCGTGGCGTAACGGACGTTGCGTGACCTTCAAAGTTACACAGTAAGGCGAACCTACAAAATCATTTAATCTATTATTAATAGCATATCTTCCCAAATTTGGGTCATAACCTGGTTAGAAACCCTATTATAGAAAACCCTCAAACTATGACGAAATGGATATATGAGTACATGTACTCCAACTAGTGTTGCCATCTTTTTATCGACGAATTATAGTACACGGTCCCAAAAATTATAGCACGCATTGTCTACTGTTGACAAAGTATAGGTTTTTTTTGTTTATCACAATGGGGAATATTTTTTCATAATGGGGAAATCTGTTTCGTTTTGAGGACTTTTTTAACCTCTTAAACAACTTTTTTTCTCGGCTCACCAAATTTTCCTCGATTACGATATTATTATCTTCACACCAAATTATGGTACGGAAAGACCAAAACTTTGGTAGTTTTGGTGTATTTTTTTAATATCAATATTAAATATACATAATTTTGAAAACACTTCTGAGAAAATATATTTTAACCAATAGAAAAAAACTTTTTGAAAAAGTTAAGACACCCCAATTTGTCGGAATTAAGTATGACTCCTTTAGCATAGTGGTCTATGTGCGTGGGCGCGATACCCGAGAGACGCAGATTCGATTCCTGCGGGGGATCTTACTTTTTTCAAAAAGATTTTTTCTATTGGTTTACATCTATTTTCTCAGAAGTGTTTTCAAAATTATCTCAGTTCAATAATTAGAATGTCACATTCTTATATATTGTGAATTATTCGTTGAATAATAAAAAAAATCTGTGTGTGTACTTATGTACGCGCGTTAGAAGTTATACTTCTTTGCCGTAACAAAACAAATAATTATTGTATTGAACCAAAACTCATCTTTGCCATACAGCGGTTATAATCGATTCATAAGTGCCCATGATGAATTAATAGAAAATCGAATTTTATTGGCGTGTTATTATGATTATATTCATTTCGGTCTCAAGGGTATTTTATCAATATAGGTACCGTCAGCAATAATATTATGTATGCGAATAAATAATATTATTGCAGAATGTACCTACTTTGGTAGAAAAAAATCTCAAAACCTGTGTTTGCGCAAACCGCTATTTTGACCATCTTTGCTTAAACAGGTGACTGTACATAGTATTAAAAATAATATTCTTTAAACATATTTTTAAAATATTCTCATTAGGTCACTCATCTATATTGCTTATTTTAGTGTCTTTAATAAAATCACGAAAAGGTAATCTCTACAGATAGGCAGGAATTTTTGAAGAATTTAAAATTATTTTCATAAATTAATTAAAGAATCTATATTTACACTTTATGTGTATAGCAACGCAAAAGTTATGAGGAGAAACGAAGTTTATTCTTTTGGAAACTTACAGAATATTATGTTTATTATTAAATACCTAGTTAATAATTTAAAATTACTAAGATTGACTTATGAAACAATTCTGTTGAAAGTATCTAACTAACGCTTCAAAATAAATATAATATTAAAAAAAATGTATATAGTTATTATAAATTTGAGTAGGTATATTAATTTATTAGAAGTAGCTTCTTACTTCGATGAGTGAAGGAATTGTTTCTACTGTATAAGTACGCATATTAACATGAAACGTAAATCGTTGCCAAAACACTTCAATAGTACGTTCTATGTAAGTACATAAAAATAATAATCGTATATAATGTAGATATATGTCTCTAGCATGCTCTTAAGGATACTTGTCGCAGTATTGATAAAATGTCATAGAATCCAGTTAGCGTGCGACACATGTTTTGTACAACAAATCTCAAAACTGACAACTTGACTTGCGCATTGCCTCTGCGACTAACTTATCAGCCCGAATGTGACATGGAGAGATTTCATTAATTAAAACCGCATATCCCGACCGGGAAAGAATTGTGCCAACCCTGACATGTGTCACACGTTATTATATTATGCTTTTCCCTTATTGGGCGGATTATAATCGTATTAGGATAACGTGATAAAGGGCTATTTTCATACAGTGGCCTTTCATAGTATATACCTACCTGCGATGTTACATGCCACGTGTTCGGAATCAAGTGGTCCTAATACTTTGGATTATTATTCATTAAGTATATAATATATATTAATTTTATATGTCGGTTTAAGTATAATTATTACTAGTAATAATTTATAAAATACTTTTAATGCTTAATATGAATAATATTTCACATATAAACTATTCATAAGTATTTTTAAAATGAGTTGTATGGAAAGAAAGATTATTATTTATACTTAGGGATACTTTATAATTACGAACATTATTTATTTTTGATATTATTTAAAAACTGACATATTTAACGCTAAAAACGCCAGCCAAATAATTATTATCACTCTATAAATTATCACGTAAGCACTGTCATTGAATACCTAAATATAGTGCAGGGTTGGCGAACCTTTTTACGTACGCGTGCCAAAATTTCCCAAATAATATTTTTCGACTATCTGATGTGACTGAAATGGAAAAATAGTTTTTTAGAATTCTATTAAAAAATATAAAAATCACAATTGAGTTATTGAGATTCTATCTTTCACTGTCGTTCTAGCCGAAGGCATATCTTTTATTATTTTAATATCTTTTTGATGTTTTTAAAATTTTTAAAGAGATCAGTCATATTCCCCGTAACTGATCGGTTTTCCATTTTTAGCGATTATGTTTGAGGCAAATTATCAAACTGTTATATTATTTGAATGCTATAAACTGTCGATAAATTTCATTAGATTTGTTGATTGAATATTTTTATTTTAATTGCACGATCAATAAATTCTTTTTGATCATCCTCGATTTTCTCAAGGAGAGATTTTTGATTTGTCTCATAATACTGTTTTACTGAAGAGGTTCTGCATACAATTACTGTCCCAGAATACCAAATATATACTGCTTTATTGCCTTCGTTAATCTCCAAGCTCTAAGCTCCAACAAATTTTTGTATCTTATTTGGTAAAGCCATTTTTGTTGGTATAAATGAAATTGTCTGTTACCGTATCACTTAGTTTGGTTTTTTATTCCAAATTGACCATAGAATTATTATTGCTCCATTCAGATGAGGAATTCTCTCGCTACAGTCGCTTCAAGCATTGTTAATCGATCAACATCAGAGGTTCGCGGTGCGGCTTCCTCCGCCACCTGATGAGGTCAGTGCGATAATATTATGTGTGATAAAGCCTAAAGACTGATCTATCCAATTATAATATATTTACATTAAACGTAAAGCTTATTCTTAATGAGTTGCTTGACATTTTTTATACAATGCGATCTGTTATTTATGCATGAATTCGTGAACGTCGTTTCCGTTTACGAATCGATTGGTAAATGATATTAAAAACTGAAGAAAACACGCATGACTATGGCGTCATTATTTTTAATATTATTATAATAAGTATATATATATTTATTTGTAAAACTTTTTTGTAAAAAAAAAATAGATAATTTTTCTATCTTCAAAATAAAACATTCGCGTGCCATGCATTAATATCATCTCGCGTACCACTAGTGGTACACGTGCCATAGGTTCGCGATCACTGGCATAGTGGAACTGGATCCTGCGGTAGGGATGTGTTTCATTTTCGTTGCGTTCAGTATTGGGAGAACGGATTTATCTACAGTATTTTCGACAACATGTCGCCACTTATAGTCATGTCCTCTTATACCTACATAATATATTAGATACCAAATCATACTTATTATGTCAAAATTGATAGAACGCATTAATAATTATCATTAATTTTTAAATTAAAATTTCCTACTTAGATTAAAAAAAAAAAAAAAAACAATCGGTGTGTGAACTTATGTACGCGCGTTAGAAGTTATACTTCTTTGACGTAACAAAACGAAAACAAAACTTGTGATAACCTAGATTCTTCGACTATCTCTTAATTATATTGTTAAATTATACACTGAAGATTTTTCTTGAGCTTATTGGAGCGCTGTTGGTTTATTATTTATATACACTTTAACTTATATTACTAAATTATATAATTATTTCTCGTTGTTTTTATTTTTAACTGTCATTCTGACGTATAATTGTTTGTTTACGTAAGGAATTGCTAATGGCCGATAATAATAAATTCGTTGCCTAGGCAACAGAACAATTCTACTATCAAACTTGCGTTTGTATACAACTGACTGATTCGCAGCTAACTTCATATTGTCGCACACTTTCTTAACGGTCTGCGTGCGCAGCTCTCAATTTCACTCTCTATCAAACGCCCCGAAAGAAGTATAACTTAAAAAAAACTTTATTGCAAAAGTAAATTTGAAGAATTTGTGTTGTAAATTTACATTAATGAACTAAGTAAATATAATCCAAAAGATTCAAACTCTACTTAAGAATTAGACTTACTTATTACTGAAACCCCTATTACTATTACTTACTTCGTACCTTACACCACATACTTTACACTTACACCATACTTTACATAGGTACCTACTGCTTTTGAAAATTTAATATTATAATAAGATTCATTTTCTCGTCTCTCGAGTGATATTTTAGTGAGACCGACCTAGTATAGTATTACTAAATAATAATTTAAGGTATTTCTCAAATTCATCGTTAAGTTCACTTAAGCTAACATGCCAAAGTCATGTTATGTATACATACATACGCTCGCGCGTATATTCTGAGGTATTTAAATTGATTCCCTAATTCCTACGTATATTATATGAATCAGACTTAGCTCTAGGCTTACTAAACTTTGGATCTAACTTGAAATAGTTTAACTGAAAATATCTTTGTGTTAAACATACCTTATTCGTGGAAGCTTATGTTTACAAATATATATACCATCTCTACTAGTACGTATTTATATAAGTATCTACTTGGATATAATTTGTAAAGTGTTATGCTAAGGGTTTGTGTTTATATACTCGTACCATAAAATTGGTAAGTACCTATGCCTAATGTATGTTTTACATATCTCACTAATGGTATATTCGGGGGGAGTGTGGTGCTACTAGAGGCATTTAGCTATAAAATACTAAGCACGCAATTTAATAAAATTTACTAATAATTAACAATTTAAAATCAGTACGTATCGAAGAACATTAAAAATTTAAAATGAACTAGTTCACAATAAAAAAAAAACTACTATACTTACAATGTTCGTTCATTGAACACTCCTGTCGTATTAGTATTCTCTTTTGAACAGGTCCGATCCTAATAGGATCATATTATGGACATCCACAGAGTGGAGGTTTGTATTAACAGATTTTTTTTTTATGAAAAATGGATGTTAGCCACTTGCTTAGCCTATTAGTTCCATACTCTGACTCCAAACACAAATTGAAAAAAAAATATGTGTATTTACCTGACCCAATATTCGGACCTGGGACCCACGATATTATAACACAACGCTTAAGCCGCTCGGCCATCGTGGGCGTTATTATTATTTAAGTATTTATTATTTTATGTATTTTTTTAATCATTATTTTTTCCGATTTTAAATAAATATATAATTTGTAATTCATTAACTATAAATTAAATAAAAACATATGGATTTCTCTAGATTTTTTTACATGAAAACGTTTTATTTATATCGAATAGAGTAACGGTATGATCACACAACAAAGAGGTCACAAGGTCTATTAGAAATAAATACAAATGATTTCAAGTTAAGCCCATTATTATTTTCTAGAAAAATCGATATTTTGTTTTAACTAAATAACAAAATACATTAATTATTATTATTACATAATTTTTTTAATCTCATAAAAGAAAAATGACGGCAGAGTAAGTCAAGATTCATTTTATTATCTAAAACTCTTTCTTTAGGCACTAAGGTACATGGTTGCTACATCAGTTCGGTGCAGCATCGTTTCGTGACAAGGAAGTGTGGCTCTCAAATGTTTTCATTCTGACACGTATATATCGTCATGGAAGGTGGCCGTGCACAAACCGCGGCCGCATATATATGGCGGGTGGAGATGGGGCAACTTAAATCATGCACTCTATACTGTTACTAGGTGGCTTTAATAGGACTCGAGTAACACCACACATCGTCTTAATATATTTGAGTTGCTTAAATCAGTAGGTATCTTTCTACCGTTTTTAAGCCGTGGTTCCCTTTTGAGTGTAATCTTTTTCCATAATAGTTACAATTGGGCAAAAAAAGACATTTAAAATTACACTGTTTATTTTATCATAATATATTTTTTATGAAGTACCTACGTGTACCTTCTTATGTTTTCGTTATATTTTTAATGCAATAAACTCATTTTTATTTAGTGTAATTCTTATGACTAATGCAAAGCAGTATATTATTTGATGCCTGGTTGCAATTTATAGCGACACAAAGATGTATACAAAGAAGTATTTGCAATACCAATGTGATTATGAGTTTTTGAGAGAAAATGAATAATCCGACTAAATTTATGCGCTTACATGAACCACTGAATGTTGCGTTTGATACCATGCTCGCTTATCCTACTGCCATAGAAAATGTAAAAGCCAGTCAGCACGATATGAATGTGCAGATTAAGATGTGTAAACTATAAATAAGGCTACAACGAGTACAAACGGTGTAGAAATAACTGTATGTATCCACTATATTAATACTTATCCAGTAACTTTCTTTGTTTTGTTTATATCAAACTTCTGCGTTCGTATCAAAGCTCTGTGCAACTTTCTTGTAATTTAATTTCACACCAAATAGTTTTTTCACACAATCTGGGATATTTATATATTACAGAATAAGATATGCATATCCTTATAAAGCTTCTTCAAATGCTTAATATACATAAAAATATAATCATCTTGACAGTGGCGACTCGACAACTTTCTAGGTGGTGGGGTTTAGCCATTAATTATTAAATATACATAAATATGTACCCGCTCATATCATACATTATGTACCAAGCTACTGATAATAATATGATTTTATTAATGAGGAAATGAGTAATTTTTTCATAATAAATAATATGATTATCTGAGTCGTTACTTAATCACGTCTAAAAAGCTTGCTTGAAAATATTAACTTAATTAATAATAATTATTATTATAGACTTACGATTATTAGTTTTGAATAACGACATATGGGTAATTTGATTCGCTTCTCAGTATGAGTATACTAACATTAATCCATTCACATCCTTTGTAGAACGAAATTTGTACCGCAGTGGTGGGATGGGACTGAGTGATCTAGCGAAAAATAGACGGCATAGCTTTCTTAATTTGTACATACGTGTCACCGTGAAATAGGGCGTATTTTATAATCATTATTATGTTATTACATAATATGCAATCATTGCTTTATTTATTTGTATAATAATAATACATATCTCTATAAAATTGTGACGGGTTCATATGGATAAAATAAATTAAACAGTTCATTTAATCCCTAATTAAGTATGTATATTATGGCAATGATAAAAATATTGGACGTGTATTTTTTTACATGATAATGCTGAGGGGATAGTCCCTACGAACCCTTAATGTAAAACCGCCCCAGCATCTTGTACTTCAATGTCAATAGTCGTCGACGATGGAAATTACGTCAATTCAACATCTAATGAACGAAATGACTTCTCAATATGTTATGAGATTTCAATTTATTTTTACATTATTAAATAAATTGTATCTCCCTTAACACCAGCTATCTCTTCTCCAAATTGTTTGTCACTACTTAATTATGCAAGACGTGCAATTATGTGCTGAATACGATAACCCTGTGATAATTAATCCTTACAGCGCGAACGCCACATCTGTTGTGTCCTGATTAAGGGGTCATTAGATATAATTAACATGTCATTTAAATGTAGTAATTAAAAAGTAATTAAATGTTCGTACCTTTGTTTGTAATAATATGCACCTCCGTTTTCATCACAGTGCTGTCGGGAGGCGATCTTGAAACGGATTTGATTTGATGAAGATTTAAATTTCCTAATAAACCTTATAAACATTTGACTGTGCTTCACCCCTCTAAGAGATTTCTTTGGCTTCCTAAAAAAATATTTTAGAAATATTTTTATAAGCATTTATTATATCGCTTTAATTTAACGTAATTATTATTGATACACTATACGTCATCACACGACCCTTGATAATGTCCATTTTTGCAATCTAAAGTGTTACTATCTTTAAAATTACGAGATTTTCTGTAAATTTAATTTTTTTTTAAATCAATTACAACATAAATTTCATAATTATAAATTCACAATTAATAAATACAGTGGTATATACCTACATATATTGGTTGCGTTTTATGTTTTAAATGAATAAATGCACACGATAAATGTACAGTGTTTTTTGCATAATTCTGGCATAATATTTCATCAACAATCACTACGTCAAGCACTATGGCTCTTACTCATACCCCCCACAAGGGGTGAGGTGAGCTGATAGGGCTCTAGCCTGGGGAGCCAGGCTCAGGGGGGTCCTACGTGGCGGGTTGACCAAATACGTGAAATAACACACAAATTTGCTCTAATAGTAAAAAAGTCGCTTGCGGAACAATTTTGCTTAAAATATACCTATTACAATTTAAAAATATGTCTTTTTGCGATGCAATTTCTTAATAATTGTTTGTCAATACTCGACAACTCAATAATTCAAGTAGGTGTGGGTATTAAAAAACGTCAGACTGTCTTTAACCTTAGCGATAGGTAGGTGGGCCCTCCAAAGATTCTGGCCTGGGGGCCCGTTTCAGGATGTGGAGGCCATGGTCTTATTTATTATTTACTTTTATCAAATAACTACATATTATTTTATATAACGACGTCCGACATTTAAAAATTGATATATGCGTTTGCGTCAATACTGGGGAAATAACTACTTGAAACAATTTTCCTTTGTCACAAACATCAAGTCTTTTTTGTGTAAGATATTTCTATAAGTACTCGATTATTTTGACAGCTGTCACTTGTGTTTATCGATTATGACATTGACAGGTGCTGGAACTTAAACGGCTCATGTCGGCTGCCTCAGATTAAGCGTCGCTTACGGCTACGTCATAAAGGTGTCCCAAAATTCACGCAAGTAGTAACTTTGAGAGAAAACACTGGTTTTTAATTAAATATTGTAATTTTTTTATTGATTCATAAAGTATATAGTAAAGGGTTATGTATGGAGTAGCATATCGGGTAAATGGTCTCCACGGCTTTGCTGGCACATACGCAATCTTTTGTCGAAATTTCCATGACCGTTTTGCACAAAAATGTGGTTGAATTCCATTAATACAGCACTCAATTTCCTTTTTCAAGTCGTGAGTGGTCATGGACTTGTTGGCATAAACTTTAGATTTAAAAACCCAAAGAATAAAGTTAAATCACATGATCTGGGCGGCCAATTCTGGTCGCTAAAACGGGAAATTATACACTCATGGAGTTATTTATTTGTTTCTCGGGCTGTATGGCATGTGGAACCGTCTTGTTAAAACCACATATCTTCCACATCCATATCTTGCAACATAGATACGAAAAACTGGATTATCATGTTGCGATAGCGAGCACCATTAATTGTTATTGCCTGACCAGCCGTATTTTCGAAGAATAGTCCGATGATGCCTCCAGCCCAAAACCCGCACCAAACAGTGACAGATTGTGGATGGATGTGTTACTCAACAATCACTCGTGGATTTTATGAACAATTATTTTATTATTATTATTTGTTTCTTTGTAAAACATCACAACATGCCGCGAAGCCCAATAATAGTGGTAAAACTCCCAAGCTTGAGGAATTTACATATTAAATTAGGTAAATATATTTGACCTCACTGGGAATCGAACCCAGAACTCCGTGATGGAAGGCCAACGCCTTGCGACTGCACCACGAGAACCGCCTAAATTATTATTTTATGACAAATTTGTTGATTAGTGAAGCCATCAAGATGAAAATGACCCTCATCGCTGAAGATGATTCTTTTCGAAAACCTTTTTCTGAGCAATTTTCTGAAAACATTTATATTACTCAACAATGAAAACGCGTTGTTCTTTCGTGTATAGCTCCATTTTTAATAACCCTGAATTGTCAGCTATCTCGCTGTCTTTTTTTTCGTTGACAACACTTTACCGCACAAATGGTGCAAAATTTAAATCTTGCGTGTATTTTGGGACACTCTTTATAAGACAGCATGCCTTTGTAAATGATCCTAGGAATTTCAAATAAATGTTATTAATTTAAATATAATATACATGTTACATAAAGCATCTATCCGAATCCTGATTAGTTATCTATTGCAGCCTATTTTGTAACTACTGAATATCAAATTCACTGACGGATTATCGTCTAGATTAATATTATATTTCCAATAATAATTTTCATCCACTAATAACCCAAAAATAATAATTATCCACTATACAAGTATTAAGGGGTTAATAAAATTACATGTTTTCTATTTGGGTGTCAGTTACGAAGTCTGCCTGTTGGACGAAGATAAACTGTTAGCAGGGTTCGAAATGGAACGGAACGCACCGGACCGGAGCGCCGTTCCGGCTCGTGAAATTTGTAAAATTATCGCTACGTCTCGTGGAAAAAATATGTTGACCATCTGAGCTAGATAGGTCATAGAATAGAAAATCTGACACTTATTTTTATAAAATACACATACAATTTGATGACTATGTAAATATCTTCAGAAAATTTATCGAGCGCTCCGGTGCGTAAACTTTTCCATTTCGAGCGCTGACTGTTAGATAATACACTAAAATAATAACTATAACAATACGCAAGTCGGTTTGATAATAATATAATAATAATAATGATGGGCGCCAATTTGTTGTATAATATTCAACTTAATTTAAAAAAAATGCGAATATCAGTTTAATTTAAATCAAAGGTTTGGAGCGGACCCTTTTTTGAATCCATTCCGACACCGCTCCGGGACCTAATACTTGTTCCAGTTCTGCTGCAGGATCTGCTCTGCTCCGGGTAAGAAGTTTTAATAGGTACTGTAATATGTATACAAATATTAAAAAATAAGTATTTTTGAAATAAGGTTTATTATTCATCCTTTTCATTATTAATTCTATTAAAAAAATTACGGTAGCAAATCGTATTTTATTATCTGAATCTTCTGTCAAAAAAGTATCACTGTTGTGTAAAAGTGTTGCAAAGTGTCAAATATTATTTATTATTATTGGATTTTAGGTTGAAAATTTAATAATAAAAAAAAACATCCAGAGCAGTGGAGCACTAATGGTAACTTTCGGTTCTCCGACTCTGCTCCTGCTCCGGGTAAAATTCCATTGCTCCACTGCTCTGTGCTCCTGCTCCGAGCTCCGCTCCAACGCTTTAATTTAAATATCATTTTTGTTTATAAAATGGTACTTTAGAGTTTTTCCAAGTGATAAGGTTTTTTTTTACAAACACTACTTCATAATTTGTCGACTAAATAGGTGGGTGATAAAGTTTTTACCTACTGTATTGTATTAATTTATCATATAAGTTAGAATTAATTGTATGTGTTACCTTTTGGCGAGTGCACATAGTGCCTGAAGATGCCAAAAGGCGAATACCACTCGCAAAAAACAACTCAAATATAATAGTACAAAACTTAAATACGTTATAAATTACGTTATATCTCAATAAAAGTTGACATTCTGAAAGTAGTTTTTGGATTTATTATGGTACCAATGAAAGAATTGGAAAATCCTGGCTGATTAAAACAGATTTCATCAAGTTTACCGATCAAAGTGATTAATATCATTATAAATTCTTTTATTGTGTTAACTGTCAATTCACTGTATTAATAATTTAAATAAAACACAAATGTATCGTACTTATTCCACTTTTATTAAATATAACTAGACTAATTGAAAATTTCTTTCTAAGGCGGACAAAACTTTCCGACCATGTCCGCTCCTAATAGGATCATATGGGCCTCCACAGAGTAGAGGTTTGTATTAACAGTTTTTGTTTTTTACGAGAAATGGATGTCAGCCACTTGCTCAACCTATTAGGTCCATACCCTGACTCACACACAAATTGAAAAACAATATGTATACTTGCCAGACCCAGGATTTGAACCTGGGACCCACGGCGTGATAGTCCAACGCTTAAGCCGTGCGGCCACCGTGGGGGTTAAAACTGGGGTCGGACAAAACTGGTACAGTTATATTGAATAAAAAAGGAATCAGTACGATAAAATTGCGTTTTATTTAAATAAATAATAATCACCTAACTTAAAACAAGGCATAGGTAAAATTTTATTTAAATAATCAAATATTACCTAGTTCTCATCGCTGGCAGATTTATATACTTAGTTTTTCATTAAAAAATAATAACTTTGCGTAGTTAAAAAAAATCGTCTTTCAAAATATATAAAATAAATGTAAATGTTGGCAAGATATCATCGGATTGGTTCTTTTATCTCTTGTTTGGTAAGTAGGTATATATTTGATCATTTGATGTGGAGGCAATATCTTTGCGTAACGCAATCAGAAAGAAGGGACCTGCCCGCCGATGGATACCCACGGGTAAGATAAATTCGCACGAGAAACGCCTTATATTTTATTTATCTTATATTACAAATTGAACAACACGTGTCAGGACGGTTTTCTTCAAACATGTGCGCGTATACAGGGCGTGCACATAATGTAACTGCACATATCGATGGGTCATCAGTCGACTGTGATTAAATAACGCCAGTTACATTCGGTTACCTCAAGACAGCTGACACGCCTAGGGCTTGTTAAAGCTAAGCCGTCTTTAATGATTAATTCGATTATACAGACTGATTCAGAAGTTATTTGTGGACCACAGCCGAATATAGTGTGACCGTCGTCCAAGCAATACTTCAGAATATCTGACAACCCGTGATACCGGGTATTTTCATTCATCAACCTCATTCATCAAAAGTGTACTTTCAAGTGCCGCGCACCGGGTAACACAATAAGCAATACCGCGCTAGTGATAGTGCAATCAGACCACCGAGTCAACCTCAACAGCAATATGGTTAGTGTCTGGCATCCTACTATAATCCCCCCCCCCCTCAGCATCTACATCCACCATCACAATCATTCCGTCACAAAATTACAGTCCACTATAAAAAGCGCAACCACTAACTATTCCATTTCTACAGTAGTATCCTTTTCTAACTCCACCATACAGTATTGACAATAATTATTATTATAAAACAAAGGTACATTTTAATTCCGGTAGATATATTTGGTATTGCTCGCCGTGTGAGTGAAACACGTATTATGAAGCAATGTAGAACACCAAGTAATAGACTCACTGTAAAAACATATTTATCGTTATTTATGTACATCATTATTTTTTTATATCCAAACATAATAATATATAGTATCTCAATATACTGTAAAATATTGACTAAGTTGTGGGAACCTGTGATTTTAATAGGATTTACTTCATATACGCAATTCGAACAATTTTGTATTTAACTTTATGTTACAGCGGACACTCATTACTAATCTGAGAACATTAAACACTACTTCTGTATATAGGTACCTACACATGGACCTGCTTGCTAGTTTTTTTTTATTTTTTCGTAAACCGATGAATACAGAATATTATGTTTATACTCTGGCTACATTGAAATAATGATATGTAGGTATTGAGCATTAGGATTCATGTATTTTAATATTCTATTTTGCTTACGTGTCACAACGTTAATGGTATAAACTTACTCTTCCTTTTCAACTGTCCTATTGTAAAACTCCCAGAGGATGGTATCGACATCGCCACAAAAGCAAGGAAGAGATCCAATTACGTTAAACCGATAGTGCTTGGAGGCAAAATCACCTGAGATAGCTACAGTTTATTTACTTAATATTTAATTTCATAAGAATTGAGATCTTGGTGACTGAGCAGATTTATTTCTAGATGTCATAGTCAGCCGAGCGATCAATAAATAAAATATCAACAGAGAAACTGTCACACTAGGCTTCTTGGTTCTTGATAATTCTTGACTCGACATGATGACTCCTCTGCAGCCCTATGTTCTAACTAGTGATATGAAGTCACCCGACGACATGACGTAATTGCGACGTCAGCCAATACATGCTCGAGGCAAGCCGTCCAACGCACACTTCTTATCATAGATATTATTATGCTGAAACACCTATTTGTGTATGGGGACAATGGATAACGCCACTATTTTAGTAGCGTTATTTTCTCGAATGCTATTATCACTCCGGTAGTACGTCACAATGATGTCATATGACGTCATGTCGACAACTCGCAAGTTCTAACATAAGGCCCCTGGAAAACTCCATGAGCTTGTTACCCTTCAACATGTGCAGATGGAGAGAAATTGAATACATAATGCATACCACAGCATCTAGGAATGTAATACAATATGTACGGAAAGGACTACTCAAGTCAGTTCAACTAGCTTTTGAGACCGTCCAACCTGGTCGCCGCAAGAGTCAATTTTGTTGTATTTCAAGAAATTGTTGCGTCATACTCTCAACGTGAAATCTCTTCACATAGATAAAAATACATTAGAATGTCTCTGTAAATCCAGTCAAATCACACGTTCGACCCTAGCTTTAGGTATCTGCTCCTGAGACATTTCCGGTCGTACATATTATATTGTTTGACAGTTTTCTATTTTTTTCCATATTCGATCCTAAGAAAATCATAACATGGACCTCTACAGAGTGGAGTTTGTATTAACAGAGTTTTGTGTTTTTTTACGAGAAATATGAATTAGCCACTTACTCAACCTATTAGTTCCATACTCTGGATCCAAACACATACTGATAAACAACATGTAAATTTTACCGAACCCGATTAACTCATCATAAGCCGACGCGGTAATCGCTCGGCCATCGTAGGGTTTTCTATTAGCTCTGTTATTTACTACATTTTTAACTGTAGTGTGTCCTGTCTTTCATGGGCACTTTTAACTTAAAGTCATGTAAATTTAGATAAATAACACTTACAGTCTTGTGTAACTGCTCCTGAGATATTCCTAGCCATACTGATACTTCACATCAAACGTAGGGTATCATTATACGCCCGATTAAGACCGGGTTTGGGTTGATGAGGCAATTAACATCAATGTCACAGTTTTTGATGGTGTGAAGTTGTGCATGATTTCTATTTGGTATATATTATTAAACATACATAAGTCTGAATACAATAGCCAATAGAAAAAATCTTTTTTGAAAAAAGTAAGACACCTGGCAGGAATCGAACCTGCGTCTCTTGGGTATCGCGCCCTGTGTATTACCACTATGCTACGACTGCCATGCTTAATTGCGACTAACTTAACTTTAACTATTGGCCTTATTAATACCTGCCCATAAGCGCTCTCCAAATTCAGTTACGGTAGACGATCAATTTTTGTATTCTAAATTAAAGTATTTATTACTAACCGACGTCACAGTTCACTCGAATATTTTCTGTTGTAACTTCCTTGAACTTGCTAATAATTGTAATTAACTATTTCTTTTATTCAACGAATAATTCACAAGATTTAAGAATGTACCATTCTAATTATTGAACATACATAATTCTGAAAACACTCATGAGAAAAGATTTTTCCTATTGTTATATTTATTTTCAGAATAATCTATGTTCAATAATAATTATGGTTGTACCATTATAATTATTATAATGGTACAACCTTAAATCTTGTGAACTATTCGTTGAATAAAAGAAATAGTTGATTGGTACATATTATGTAATTGAAAATATGCAGTCATGTGAATATTATTTATTATAATATGATGGTGAACTTAAATAAACATTCTACCTCGATTAAATAAACTTTATCTATTTCCTGCGAGTTTCCACCGCATACTGTGTATGGTTGTTGCATTTTTATTCGATCACACTAGAAGATATAACTTTTTCTATTCTCCATCCGATATATCTTATCGTATTTGTGTGTACAAGTCGAGCTATCTAGCGAGAAGGCATCCTGTATAAATAAATTGGGATCATGCGAAATATTTATGATTCTACCATTTGATTTGCTCACTTGAGAGGCTTTTCAAAAAAATGGCGCGTGTTTTGGTTCGCTGCAAAAAATGGATATTCGTTATGTATAAAATCCTTAAAGGCCGCGCCGTTAGCGGGAAAAAATAATGATATGAATATAACTATTGCTAAAAGCCTAATGGCCAAATTAGATCACCAGTCGCTCCGACTCGCAGACTTAACTTTTTATAATAATGACTGTGCTTGAAACTATTCTACGTAACGCTTAAACTAGACCAATTATTATTATACATATGAATACGACGTGTATTAAATAAAGCTCTAAGTACCAAAAAGTAGTATTGCCTGTAGTTACAAAATACCGAGTCATTGCAGTAAAATTTCATGAAGCAGACCTTTTGAAAAATGTAGTTTTACAGTGTGAAGCAATCACGGCAGCTTCTATAATTTTAGGTATTAAGAACTCGCAAGTGTCAACACACCATCGTCAGCTATTTTATATTGAATGCCGTTGACCACTGCAGTGCTACTTACACCATTATAAATAAAACACGCCAACGGACTTACAACGTCGACAGGTTTAATTATTTTGCTATATTTTTTTGACTTGCTTGAGGCACTTAGACTATAGTTGAAGTTATTGGCGTTGGTATGTAGAATTTTCTATAAAAATGTCAGTTTTTAGTTTTTTGGTACTTAGCGCCTTAATTAATACACGTTATATTCATATTATGTGCGTGAACAAATGAATATTGTAAAAAACTGTTTTAGTATTTTACCCAAAGTAGCGACGTGAGGTAACATGAAATGTTGTTTTGATTAAGCGCCTGCGCCTACATGAACCACTGAATGGTGTATTCGATCCTTCCGCCGTAGAAAATGGAGTAGTCAGTCGGCGTGGTAAATGGGCGTGCAGGATAAAGTACGTTGTATTGTAGACCGTTCAAAAAATGACAGTGTAGATAGGTAAACGCAAAAAAAATGTAAACAACCTTCTTATATAGAGATGGAGCCTCGACGTGTGTAGTGTGGTAGCAAAATGAGACAAAAGACTAAAACATACATAACTTTAAAAACACCTCAGATATATACCCACTAGAAAAAAATATATTTGAAAAAAACACGAAACTCGACGGGATTTGAAACCGTATAACCATTTTTGCCAATATTTATTGAAAACTATTAGCAAGTTCAAGTAGACGTTATAACTAAACATTTTTGGCGAGAGCCAGGCGTCGGCTAGTAATTAAGGTTATTGATATTCCTTGATTTAATACACAAATAATTACAAGATAAAAAGAACTTTTAAATACAACGTTTTTAAATTTTCTGTTGAATCATATAAACTCGACTTGACTAGCTTAAACGATCAAAAAAATGTACTTGATAGAAATACTGAATAATGAAATGCCATTTCATATTGATTTCCATAGTAACGCACGTATATATAATTTAATAATTTAGTTGCTAGGACCCCCTAGCAACCAATAATGGTATCGAAATAACTTTTCAAACAAAACAGAATTAACTAAAAATGAATTCAATTAAAGATTAAAATAAATTCCTAAAGACGGCTAAAAGTATTAAAAAAATGCATTGGCATCGTGTTCTGACATATTCTAGAAGTTTCAAATGTCTAGCTAGTCGGGAAGTTAGTTAAAAATTGATTGCAAGATTTGTACCGGACAAACAACCACCGGACAAATAAGAATACGACCTAAGAAAACGTTGTAATAAAATCGATAGTCACTATAGCACATAAACATGTAATATCTAGTTATTTTTTTTATGACTGTAAGAATTTAACAATATAATTAATTTATTATTAGTTCGCTTAATTTATATTCGCTTTCATTCCTATCTTCCCACCTCCCTCAAATCCCAGTATTATTGTCACAAGACCAGACGACGAGCAATTACGGGTCATAATATGACTGTGATTGCGAATAACATTCAGTCAGGTCAAGAGAACGAATGGGTGCGTGTTGCCGCCCCCCGTTAACTACCTAGTGATTCAAAACATATTTGTTCGACCTTCGTTGCACTAAGTCTGTTACGGCTTGAGAGTACGTCATGCCTATATCATTCATCATCATCATTCATCAACCTAATATAATATCATCCATCCAAAGGTGTATCGTCCGTTTACCAGTGCGTGAGTGCGTGAGTGCTTGCACACCGAACCGGACCCTCTCAAAATCAAAGGTCAGTATCTGGCATCCTGTATAAACCCTCCCCCCCCCAGATCCGGAATCCACCAACACTCTCAAATTACAGTCCACTGCTAAAAGCGCCACGAATTATAAATTAACAATTTTGAGCATATTAATAATATTTTAGGGAAAAGTTACTTTTTTCTAAATTCCTATAGGTTATTACAAAAAATATGTAAGGTTTGGCTCTCTTCATTAGACATAATCATATTTCATTAATCTGCTGATTTCTTTGCTAACCAGAATTTTCATTCCCGTATATTCATGTTCGAATATAAATGAGGATACAATCATCAAACCCATTACCTTATATATTATCGACACCTTATTATTAAGACCTCGTATGTCAGATATTTTGGAAAAATTTAATCAAACAAACATTTAAAATTATATGAAATCCTCGGTTTTCTAGCTTGACTAGTAGGTATACTGTCCATCTATCGACTAATTTTAAAAATTCGTAGGTCTCGTGTTTTCAAACGTGGAATCAAAACACATGCAGATTCACCGATTAGAGAGGTGTTTAAAATATTGTTTTTATTACGTTTTTTCCTTTTCCTCAACATTCTTCTCAAACGGATTTACGAGGTTTTAGTAAGGTGACGATATAATAAATCACACTAACTTGCAACAGATTTTAACTTATTGGAGAATTATCTATTTTATCAACCGGTTCGTGAGTTCCGATCTCAGCTGTTTGCCCATCACTATTAGTGCAAAGGTCACGTTGTTGTGAGCTGGGTAAGTAAAGTTATAACTCTGCATTCATTTTCTCGTTGAATATTAAAGCATTTTGTTTCATATATTTGAATATATAATGTTTTCTGAAGCTTCAAAGTGGATTGTTATCGCGCTGCCTTTAATAATAATAATTCGAGATACTCCAATGAGAATTTGTTATGAATAATAATTTTATGTTTTCGGCGTGAAATTTTCATTCCATCACAGACGTTGAGAAAGTAGATATTCTATAGGCGTCGCAATAATAATTCTCACATTGAAACTATTCGAAACCTTTACATAAATAAAATATAATATAATATACATAATATTATACTACTTGTAATACCAATGTCTGCGCATTCTATTGGGTGATTATTTTTGCGAATAACAAAAGTATAAGATAAAATTATAATAATGATATCGACAAGACTTGTAAGCCAATACATTATTTTAATTAAAATATTCTTCTTTTTATCGAGCTATTATCCCCTAGCAGAGGCTGGCCACCATCTTTTTCTTATCATCTGCTACCCGGAACGGTTACATGTAAATTGTATTTAAAACATTTCATCATAGCACAGTTCGCCGTAAGATTTCTTATCGGAAAGAGATGGCCATATATCTATCTACTATACGGTCTCCAATTTTATTAGATTCAATATGAATATTAATTCAATTTTCATAGCTGATTTTGGAAAAAATCATGAATTCAAGAATGAAAACCTAACCTAACCTAACAAATAATCCAGTATATTGGCTATTTTCAAAATTTATTTGCTGCTGGCTTTCTGTAAAGTGTAAACTGACAAGAACCGTGTTTTATTAAGACATGCATTTTATGTCAGTACGTTAAGACCTAAAGATGTCGGATGGTCTTTAATATACGGCAATATATTTCCGATACAATATTTCACGGTGAAGTATGATACGGCGAACTGCATACGTACAAGTTTCCGGACACGGCCCGGAACAGTTCAGTGTAGCTGTACTCATACCGATCATGGACGTTCTTAATTAAGCCATGAAATACGGCTTCGTCCCTGCTTCGCTTACCGTTATGAATTTCCTTTCCTTAACTTGATCTAAGCAAACCAGCTTAATTTTATAAAAACCTATTGGTTGGGCCAAATATGCTAGCCCTCATTCTTCTCTTTCCACCTACTTCCAAACAATGACATTATTAATGGACAACGCACTCAGTACAGTAGCTAGCAAGTAAATTCGTGCATAGCCGCATTCGCACATGTATAGGTAGACGTCACGCAATTTCCATTATGCGATATCACGCGTCGGGAATTTATAGCAATATCACCTTTATTGTAATGACATTAGAACAGTGTTTCTAGTGGCAATGTTAACTTGAGCGAACCCGTTCGAACCGAACCATTCGGCAGACCCGACAAAAAGCATCTGGAATTTATAGCAATATCATCTTTATTGTAATGGCGTTAGAACAGATTATGCCATTCGGCAGACCCGACAAAAAAGTGAATGTCATTTTTTTCCCAAATGCTTTGTCCATATTAATGGCATTGCTTCCAAATCTCGTATATATTATTGCCACAAGACCAGACGACGAGCAATTACGGGTCATCAGGCGACCGTAATTGAATAACATTCGGTTAGTTCAAAACAACTGGTGCGTGTAGGTCTGTTACCGCTAAACTACGGTTTATTGATTAATTCAATTAAATAGACTGCTTCAAAAGTTAGCCGGAGTAGCATCAAGAAAGCAATCGCATTGCGGGCTTGTGATAGCTTAGCCGTCGTTAATTACCGAGTGACTCAAAACGTATTTGTTTGATCGTCGTTGCGCTAAGTTTGATACGGTTTGAGCTAACGTCGCGTCTATCATTAATCTTGAATTTGTCATCGTCATTCATCAATCTTATATATTATCATCCATTAAAATTGTACCGTACGTTTACCAGTGCGTGAGTGCGTGCACACCGAACCAGCCCCAGCGCGCGCTAGCCCTCTCAACATATAGGTCAAATTGGCATCCTGTGTAAACTTCCCCTAGATCCGTAATCCACCAATCCACAAGCATTACCCCCAAATTGCAGTGCACTGCTAAAAGCGCCACCACGTATATTCCCGCCATTCTCACAGTCCAACTACAAAGTACACATGGACATCAAGAAGTTTCCAAACGAATGGTGCATAACATTTCTATCAGACATCAGCTAAGGCAGTCCGCTGTGAGTTGTCTTTTATAACGTAATCGTCAAAACGTTTCGTGACCAAACCAAGTCATTATTTTTTGTAAGTACAATGCGAACTTTTAAGTTCGATCCCGAGGCAATAGTTTAATGTATGTTCAATTTTTGTTGTATTCTTACTTACTACAAATATATTCGTAGAATAAATAATATGCTTGTGTCAAACCAACACGTGATCTGAGGCTGTATGTATATTAATCTAACGTGCATATAGCGATGTATTTTTTGTAAATATATACATTAATTAAATTTAAGCGCGCTGGAATCCAAATAGTCTCGCGATCAAAACACTCAACTATTATGACAGTAAAATTTTCTAGCACGAGTTTGAATCGCGGTTGGGTATTAATTTTTTTAAATATCTTTTTAACTACTTTTTGTCTTTTTTCGTGAAGATTGATTAGGCGATCCTCGTAGTTCATTGCGTAAGGCGCTGACCTTCATCTGGGGGCCATGAGTTCGATTCTAGTTGAGGTCACAATATATTTTATATGATTTTCTCAAACCCTGGGTGTTTGTGATTGTTTCTCTCATATTAATAAATACTGGCATTAGGCTTGATGGTCTCTCGTATAGTTAAAAAAAAAAAATATATATATATAATGGTTAAATAATATAACATTTTTTGCTCATTAAAATACTGATAATAAACAAAATTCCCAAGTCCTGTAAATATGGCTGCCCTAAAACTTTTTTCAGTTACATATTACTATTATAAAAATCTCGATAATCGAGGTTCTACTGTACAATTTCATTATATATTTTACATTATACAAGATTTATGTGGTTTTGAATACACCCACCTACTTATACATTGAACATAATAATATATAATTTTGAAAACACTTCTGAGAAAATATATTATAACCAATAGATAAAATCTTTTTGAAAAAAGTAAGCACCCCCCAGGAATCGAACCTTCATCTCTCGGGTATCGCGCCCATGCACATAGACCACTATGCTGAAGGAGTCATACCTACTTAATTGCGACAAATTTTAACTAATTTTTTAATCTAATTTTAATTTTAATTTTAATCTTTTTATATTCACTGAAGCGCTTTCAAGATATTATCTCAGAAGTGTTTTCAAAATGATGTATGTATCAATAATTAGAATGTTAAATTCTAAAATCTTATGAATTATTCGTTAAATAAAAAAAATACTTAATTAAAACCTATGTATATATTTTTTTATTGATATGAATAAATATCATTAGAAAAGTAAGATGTCCATTGATTTAAATCTAATCACTATTCACATACAGCTAGAGTTGGATTTCAAGAATTTCCCGACGGGGATTCTCGAGAATTTTTCAAGATTTTCCATCTCGAATATCGAAAATGGAAATTTTTAACATTTCGGGAAATCCCGGATCTCGAGAATCTTTTCTCGAAATTTGGGATTTCTTTATTATCAATATTAATTGAAAAACCGATTTTCTATATGAAAAAAGTGGACAGAAACACAACGTTTAAAGACATATCGGGGCATTTAACACAATTAAACCAACGTCGACTCAAAATGAGCGCAATTTTTTCAATATCAGGGAGTTTTGTGTTTCTAAAGTGTACGCGATTGTCAGACGCAGCGATTGACAGTCTGCGTTTTTTTAAATTCTATTTTAATAATAAATGTTTTGAATTATTTTTGTTTTCCTACTTCTACTTTGTCTTCTTATATGATGTATTTTTTTGGAATTTGTCTGTTTTTACACTGATTTTAGGATTTTCACAGGTTTTTTTTTTTAAATTTCCCGATATCTCCAGAATTTTTTTATAGAAATCCCGAATCTCGAGAATTCAAAATTTCGGAAATCCCAAATCTCGAGATTGAGATTTTCTCGGGAAATACCCAACTCTACATACAGCTCAGTTTTATGTTAATATGAACTATATTTACATATTGCATAGATAAAAATAAGCCATACGGGGTAAGAAACTAATCTATTTGGCTATTATGCTAGATTTTATAAAAAAAAACATAAAAAATCGCATTATTTAGTTATCGAGGCAAAAAATCTATGAAGAAAATAGATACTCCGGTCTTTTTTCAGCCCTGTCAAAGACAAATTTGCGGTGCAGTTTGAAAATTTTCTTTTAACAAATAAAAGATATGACAGCTTTGTTTAGCTCGTCCAGAGAAAAATCAAATAAAAAACTGATGCGTTGACTTTATTTACAAATTAGGCTTGTTTATAAAAACTTTAAAGTCAGCCGTGAAAAAACATAGATTTAACGCCAGATGCTATTTTTACAATCAACTGACTAATTATTTACTTTGGAAATCGATTAATTTACTTATTATTTAATTTTTACTTAAGATTATACGTATTATTTGTGTGTGTATTAGTATTGACCAATATACATACAAATTATATATTGTTTTGTAAACGTTTGTTCTATCACGAATGCACGTGAATAAGCATCACTTGAAACACTGATAACTACAGCCATTAGATTATTGAACAGTATTAATATTAAATATAATTGTAAATTATTAAAAAAAACTCTAAATGACCATGTTCGTGACGATATTATATAAATTGCAATTAATATTTTCGGAAAATTATCGAGCGCTCCGGTTCGTAAAATTTTTCATTTCTAGCGCTGAATTAAATTTAAATAGTCAAAATAAATATAATATTTATAACATATTATCATACTATATCAGTTCAAAAAGAAAGCTATGTTGTTTCTAAAATAAATAATTTATTATTAAATAAAATATTAGGTATCATTAAACTATTCTCACTCAAAAAAGTTTTCAACTTTCTTTTAGTTTTATCTTCTCGAATATATGAAAAAACTTTGTTTCTTTAAAACAAAATTATAAGTAAATGTTAGTTTAGAAGTAATATTTGTTTTTACAATACATTATTTATCAATATTTTCATATTTACTTGACAAACTATTAATTTTGTTTCTAAGAATAATAGTCTGGAAAATAATACAAATCTAAGTAACTAATGAAAATAGATAACATATTTTCGGTCTTAGATCATGCTCATCTTCTTCATCATTCTCGGCACTACGTCCCGGGGCGGGATTTGGCCTCCTATACAATTGTCCTCCACACGCTCCTTTCCCTGCCCTTATGTCAACCTTACGGGCTATGGCCTCGAGAACCAGGTTGAACATCATGGTGGAGAGTGCGTCACCCTGCCTTACACCAGACTCAATCACAATATGGTCCGTTAGCTCATTTTGTATGTTTATGACGGCCTTTGACTCAATTAGGGAGACATGTATCAGTCTTCCAAGCTTTGAGAGGATTCCTAGTAATTTTAGTGCATGCAACATTTTTTCTCTGTTGATACTGTCAAAAGCTTGTTTGAAGTCGATGAAGACATGATACAAAACCATATTATACTCATACGCCTTTTCCATAGTGGCGCATCAGGTGAATATGATCAATGGTGGATCGATTGGGGCGGAATCCGCACTGGTATTCTCCCAAGATGCTCTCCGTATACCCTAGTAATCTTGCATATAGAATACTGGAAAAAACTTTGTACGCTGTGTTAAGGAGAGTGATACCTCTGTAGTTCTCACATTTAGTCTTATCCCCCTTTTTAAGTATAGGTACTATAATACCCATCTTCCATTCTTCGGGGAGTGTTTCCTTTTTCCATATATTGAGAATTAATTGGTACAGATGTTCTTCCAGCTTTGGTCCCCCCTTTTTGATTAATTCAGCAGCTATCATATCAACACCGGGAGCTTTATTATTTTTTAACCCCCTTAGTGCCTGCTTTACTACATTCAGATCATGAATAGATCATGCTCGTAGACATATATTTGGGTTGCCAACACTAATTTCATTCATTCGTATATTAATATATGTTTATGAATAAAAATTATGAATGAATAAAAGTCATTATTGCAAATCTGCGTTCATGTATTTCCGCTGTTATATTATGCGAACGCATATTGGATGGTATAAAACACAATATAATATACAAAGTAAAATAATTACAAGATAAAAAGAACATTTAATATACCACGTTTTTAAATTTTCTGTTGAATCATAATATAAACTTATTATTAAATATTTATATTCTTATATATTAAATATAGAATTCAGAAATGTCATTTTCACATTTAATATTGATTTCCATAATAACGCACGTATATATTATTAATTTAGTTGCTATGACCCCCTTAGCAACCAACAATAATAACTTTCCATACAAAACAGAATTAACTGAAAATGAATTCAATTCTGCTTAAAAATGGCTAAAAGTATTAAAAGAATGCATTGTCGTCGTGTTCTGATATATTCTAAAAGTTTCAAATGTCTAGCTTGTCGGAAAGTTAGTTAAAAATCTTCAATCGTCCAATACAAATCCTGGACAAACAAGAAAAAATATGTACAGGACACACAAGAAAAAATTAGTACTGGACAAACAATAATACGAGCTAATAAACACGTGGTAAAATAAAAAATTAATACTAGTGTATATGAAGAATGTCTGTAATACACGTAATCGTAAAGGAAAGGAAGCTGCTTAAAATAAAATAAAGTAATTATTTAAAATAAAATTATAAACCTAACCTGAGTTTAATAATGACAGTATTATAATCCAGTTTACAATTAATTAATAAACGTACTATGATATTATTCCCTCAATTCAACTCGCTCCCATATAATACGAGAAACCAATCATTAACACTGTACCTAACATGTTAAAAAAGATTAAAAACTTTATATAATACATAATTTATATTCATATGTCGTTTATTTATAGAACCCGTTTTTAACAATAATTATCATTCATATAAATATTTCTTCCGATAATCTTATAATCCTGCAGAGACTTGGAGATTTGAATATCGCCAGTCCCAATACTGTTGGAATTAATAAGTATCGAGTTACATTAAACACATCGCGTTATATACTACATACTTAGAGGTTACCAATTTATTGGCTAAAAGAACTAAAATAATGAATTTTCAAAATAGAATTCAAGGATACAAATATTCTTGATTTAGAGTCGAGAGTTAAAAAGTCGAGAAATCACAAGCTGTATGCATTCATAGGTGAGAAAAAAATAAACTACGAGCATTGCCCAAGAATTTTAAAAAGACCTTCATTTTTGGCGACACGGTTGTTATTTCTCAAAATATGGCCACATTGGCGTTTAGCGTAGATTTTCCTCTTCAGAACGAGTAGTGAGCCGGCTCGGTAGCTACTTCAATATGACCTTTGTGTCCGTTTGAGATGGATGCTTCTGCGAGGTGCGTTCAATCATTCTGTTTCTCAACCAGGAGGGAGTCCACCTTATTGAAATCCATTATCGTCTCTCATCCAATTATGGTAATGTGATGAACTAGCGGTGTACTGAGTTTTAGAGTGGTAGAATGAGTGTTCATGATGAGGAGGGGAGAGAAAGGAGGTCCTCAATTGGTGACGTTTTGTTGAAGAAAATCAATGAAAAAGTTCGTGAAGATCACCGTCTGACAGTCCATGAGCTCACAATTTTGATCCCAGACCTCAGTAAGTCTATCATACAAACAAATTTGATGGGAAAATTGGGGTATGCAAAGGTGTGATTGTTGGGTGCCCAAAATGCTGACGGAAGCTCACAAACAAAATCATGTGAAAAGTGCTTGGGTCTTTTTGAACCTTTTGAACTCAATAAAATGGGATGTCCTGCATCATCCTGTTCATAGCCCTGACCTGGCGCCGAGTTATTTCCATCTTTTTCTTCACCTGAAGTAATATTTGGCCGGAAAACGCTTCGACAACGACGAGGACGTGGAGGAAGAGGTGATAAAATTTTTGAGGACGGCGGCGGCGGATCTCTATGACAAAGGAGTCAAGAACCAAGTGCCACGGCTTACCAAGTGCATCAATCATAACACGGGGACTACGTCGAAAAATAGTGGAGATATATATATATCTAAAATTTCGTATGCTTTTATTATAAAAATAAAATTTTCCTGATTTTTAAAATAAAGGTCTTTAATTCCTGGACAACCCTCGTATATTGAAATCTAAGCTAGACACTCTAGGTAAGTCATTGAGATCTGCACCCACAATATATTCGTAGACACACCTTCAATCATCCACCAAGTTGATGGGAACACGTTGCCACATACTCTATCGGTATTATTTTTTATATGTCGGTGCCTATAGATTTTTCTATGTTTTGTTCTGTACCCTGCCAGCATAACGTGTGTGTACAATAATTGCCAATAAGATTTCTAATCACGATAGTTCTTACCTGTTGGCGTTTTTAGCGTGTACAACTTTAAATTACCTGTTAATTAAAAATCACGTACCTACTTACTCTTCATTAATTATAATCGATATTACAACCAAATATGGGTTTTGACCAGTTTCCATAAACTTATACGTAATTATGCAGTTCGGCTTATCACACTTCACCGTGAATTGATGTATCGGAAATATAATATGGTCGTATATTAAATTCCGTCCAACCTCTTTGGGTCATATAGTACTAAAGTACTATAGACATAAAATTCATGTCTAAATAAAACACGGTTCTTGTCGGTTTACAGGAAGCCAGCAATAAATTTTGAAAATAGCCAATATATTAGATTATCTGTTAGGTTAGGTTAGGTTTTCATTCTTGAATTCATGAATTTTGCCAAAATCAGCTATGAAAATTGAATTTATGTTCATATTAAATCTAATAAAATTGTAGAAGGTATAGTATACGATCATGTCTTTACTATAAGAAAGCTCACGGCAAACTGTGCCACGGTGAATTGTTTTACGTACAATTTACATGTAACCGCTACCATAAATGTGAATGAATTAATCTCTTCACATAATCAATTTTTTTTATATTCTTAATAGCGAATATCTCGATATGTTACTATTTACATTGTATTACCATATATTTTTGGTCAGAAAACAAAACAACTGATTGGATCAATATATTGACACTATCGAGGTTTATTGATCATAAACATATTAATTGCAGAAACGATACATGGGATTACACCTACGCAGTGCGCCATTTTGATTTCAAATATGCATATTTTACGACAATTTTTATGACACCGTTGTATATACATAGTTTATGTCGTCGTGCTTTTTAGGTATCACCTGGGCCAATTTATATTCAGTAAAAGTGGTATCATTAGGCAGAGGTACATCTGTATAGTTTAATATTACACACTCGTTACGCTCTGCTCATAAAAATACAGTTTATATTTTCAGGCGACTGCCACATAAAGTATCGATATATGACGTATATACTATTCATCTGGTTATTAGTGCATATACCTGTATGATTATAATGATCATATTATTCAGGTACCCTTACCTACAAAAGGTGACATAATATGAAGAGAAATTATACATTATATTGTATATTTTGCTAAAAGCACAATAAAATTGTGTGCAAATAGACATTCAACAAAACCAATGACAGATTTGTGTTTGTTACTACCGAAAAGTTTCACTTTTTTACTTATCATGCTCAGAGTCCAAAAATAACTTTTCGCCAAGCCTGGGAAAATTTTTTGCAGACCAAGAGCTACTGGTAGGGATTGCAATACCGAATAAAAATACCAATACCGGTATTTCGGTACTTCCTATTGAATACCGATATTTGTAAAATAACTGAAACAAAGGAAGTATCTACCAATAAATATAAAATATATAAAACAGTCTCACGATGGCCGCGCGGCCTAAGCGTTGGCCTATAAAGTCGTGGGTCCCGGGTTCGAATCCTGGGTCTGGCAAGTACACATATTGTTTTTCACTTTGTGTATAAGTCAGAGTATGGACCTAATAGGTTGAGCAAGTAACTGACATCCATTTCTCGTAAAAATAAAATCTGTCAATACAAACCGCCACTCTGTGGAGGTCCATATGATCCTATTAGGATCGGACATGGTCGGAATCGAAATCGAGACTAGATAAATATTTATTGTAAACTAGCTATGTATATTTCCACAATATTGTAGAGGGTGTAGTAACATGAATGTAATGTTCACATCATAAAATCCATAGATTATGATGTTTTTTTGGATGATAATAAATACTATATCCCATATACAGATTATTATATCCCTAGATATTTTCCCCTTAATTGAACCTTGTTCGTGGCAACATATTATCGCAAGTACAATATATCTCTATTCTGTATTCAAACTATATATATTGAGCATCTAGTTCAGGATTGGCGAACCTTTTTACGTACGCGTGCCAAATTTTTTAAAATATTATTTTTCAGTGTGACGTGCCGAGTAAGACAGTTTTTAAAAATTCTATTTAAAAAATGACAATGTTCTAGATACCACCCACAGAACATGGCACACAATATTTATAGCTTTATCACTTTTTTCAATTACGCAATACATTTTGTTTCAACAATTTTGAAACTATCTGCCAGAATTACTACTAGGTACTAGCTTCACCAAGTTTTTTTTCTTATTTGGTGGAGTCATTTTTGTGGGTAGAAATTGATTTTTTTGTTATTTTTTGTAATGGTTATTCTTAAAGAGTATTTGCCTGCTATTTTTTAAACAATGCGATCTATCATTTATTATTATTACAGGTTTTTTTCTCGTCAAATGCGTGCCATAGATTCACCACCACTGATCTAGTAAAGTTCATCTAAAGGGGACTCTTGTTTCAGACGCCATACCGATACGTTATGTTAAATACCTGATTTTACAATAATTGTCAATTATTAATTGAATCCAATAAAGTATTTTATTAAAATAAAATCGTTAACAACTAATTTTTGATAGTTATAGCAGCCTCGTTAAATCGTGTTATAATAGTACGTTCTGGTTGACGACACATAAAACATTTTAGAAATAATTTCACATAAGGTATAAAATTATCCTCACACTTCATAAAAATATCTCACCTATCATAAAAGTACGAATAAATGTAAATCTAGTCATAGTCCATTAATTTTTCAATCCAGTAGTTTATAGCTTAGAACCAATCTTATACGGAGGAAAAGTTGTAATGGCTCTGACATAGTCCATTTAACTTTTAAATACTTGCTCATTTCTTGAGGAGTCCTGGAGCCGGGATAAGTTAGTCCGCCATCATTTGTTTTAATAGATTATAAAACCGAGACGCCGGCAGTACATTCGGAAATGAGCTGCCATTTTAATAATAATAAACTACAACTTCAGGAACTACCTATTTAGAATTAGGTATTTCAAATAAGTGGGTGTGGCTAGACAATATTACTATATATTATTATTATGTCGCATACTACCATAATGATTTTAGTCATTTTATTAAAAATACTTTCTAATACGCTTAAATAAATATAATTTTACATTTCTAAAACTGGTATTTATTCAATATTGCATATATTATGTTATATTATTATAACATTCATTTAACAATATGAAGATTAGTAGGTAGTAGAAAATCCAATGCTGAGCCAAAATTTTGATCGCGGGATTTCGGGATTACAATTTGACAATCCCGGGATGCTTGGACTGGTCACGGGATTGGCGTTTTTTATAGTAAGTCAATATTTTTTTTATTTATACAAATACCATTGATAAAATCGGTCAAAAATGTTTAGTATAATAATTAATACTATTTAAGACATTTAATGTTAATATTATGTACGTTTAATTTTGGAAATACATGGGTTTAATGGAGTAAATAATATTGTAATATAGATAATAATGTGAAAGTAAAACAGTTTTTTTTTTTAATATGAAAAGATAACATTCATAAAATTCGGCGTAGAAACAAGTGCCTGCCTGCACGTTCGTGGCACTGGCGGTTGGACGCCGTTCGCGTGTCAGAACGCCAGTGGCGTCTAGCTAGTTAAATAAACGAATTTACTATTTTTCTGATGTTTTTACGATTGCGTATGTCAACAAAAAATGGTTATTTATTATCCGTGAGGAATCTCCGGTTTCCCATGTGACATATGCAGGTACATACACTTCACTAACATAATTTTGTACACATACTAATTGATTGTGATTGATAAAAAAAATCAATCCCGAAGGTTTCGGGATTATTTTTACTAATCGCGGGATTCATAGATTTTGAAAATTGTTCGGGATTGGATTCCCTAGTAGGTAGAATATGCTTGAACGATATAACTATAAAATCTAATTAATCTTGATGCAAGCTGTTATTAATAATTTATTAGAAAAAGTAATTCAAAATACAAAGTTGGTGGGTATTTTTTTTTGAAACAAGTTAAATAGTGTTGATATTAGTAATTATTCGAAAGAATGTCAGATGAAATTGTTTGTTTAATATAATATCTACTAATAACGAAGACGGGGTCGCTCAAAAGATGACAAATTAAAAAGTGGTCAAGATCATCAGTCACGAGGGTAGGACCATGAAGAAGAATTACGATTAAATTCACTCGGCCGGAAAGTGAAAGGTGTGAGCTCAAATCCAATTTTCCCAATCGGTGTGATTCTGAAGTTTTCCAAAAATACATATTTTATTTATTTATTATAAAAATAAAATATTTTACATAAAAATAAAAATTCAGTACAACAACGAAATTTATGCAGGGCACGCATGCATGCAGTGAAATGAACAAATATTTTTTAGGAGAATTTTTTTTTGTATTACATCTTATTCCAGTAATCTCATCAACCAATATTAAATTAAATAAAGTAAAAATATTGACAACCAGAGGTACCTACATAAACGCAGTACCTTCATCTAACTTTTAAACTTATCTATTTAAATTATTTTTAACCAAACGACTAAACATGATTTTTTAATAAATTAAATGTGAATAATTTGGAAAAAGGAGATATGTAAATATTAACAGGTGCCACAATGGTTACTACATATGAGTCGCCTAGAGTCATAACTCACATTTTGCAATTTTGTCATTTTTTAGTTAAATATACCAAGTGAATCTAAATGCATTCATCTAATAAAAAAAATAGTTCGCATTCAAAAGTCACTTTAAACCAAAGTTGACTGTTGTCATAACTCACATTTTTCAATGAATAATGTCAGTTTTGTCATCGAGGACTTTTTAACCGATCACGAGCTCTATTTCTCATAGTGTGGTGTGTGTTTGCAGTCTTAAGACTATGATATATATATATTTTTTTAAATAATATAATTCGACTCACTCACTCATTAATATTCAAATGAGTTCAATACTTTCCTTCTAATTACAAATAACAGTGGTCTGGTAGTTTTTTGCGATTATGCAATGGTTTATAAAATTAATTAATGCTCTGGGCAAGTCATATATGCTACTTAAATTCTAAAAAATATATAAAAATCTGCTTGTATAAAATATTTACATTGTACATGTATAAAACAGATTTTCAAATACAAGTAGGTATGTATTTTTCATCGATGAATATTTTTTACATTGTCAGTGTATAAACATATACAATGAAAGTATAAGCCAATCCTTATTGTATCTTTAACACTCATAAGCCTCTAAATTTGTCAGTCGCTCGGGCTTTTATGTGATTAAATCAGCCACTGGACATTATTACATTAATTTAGAATTACTAATAATTATATTATAATACCCCGTTTACACGTACATGGATTTACTGTTGACAGTAAGAAAGTGTATGAGTAAACATGTAATATCCTGCAGTTGGCAAGATTGCATGCATGAATCAAAAAAGTTTGGAAGCTTCTGACTTTTCATGCGACAGCAGGATTTTTCCGATCTGCGTCTGCGCAGTAGAAAAATAATGGCGAAACTGCCGGCAAAAAAAATGAACTACGAACGAATTTTGAACGACTTTCACTACCTGTCAAATAGTACGAAATAGTACCATCAAATGACAGCATCGCGTCTCGCTCACTCTTAAGGAATGAATTGAAGAGACAGTCAGCACTTTAACGTGTAAGTAAACAGTAAAGTAACTTTTATTGTCACGATAGTTTAAAGTACTCACTATTGCTACCAGTAAATCCATGCACGTTAACTGGCTCTATTATAACATTTATTTAAAATGGTTAAGTGGTGTTTTATATTAAGTTTATATCTAATTAAATGGAATAAAAATGAAAAATAAATGAATTGCAGAGTCCGTTGAAAAAAATCTAATAAAAATATCATGTTAAAAATCGTTCGTCGAAAAAACCTTTATTCCAAGCATCATTCATACACAGTTAAAGACTCGTCTCGCAAAAAAGAGATTGCCCGTAAAATATAAAATCTGTATGAAAGTATTAGATATAAAATAAAAAAAAACAAACTTTTGTCGAAGACGAAGTCGTCTGTGAATTGTCTCAGATCAAATGATAGCAAAAAATATATACAGATTGAAACGTCACAGAGTTTCGAAGATAATAAGATTGCTTCTTGTCGATATGTCCGATAAGCAAGTTTCGCCGACAGGAATATGTCGATCGATAGGTATCGACACCGTAAGTTACACCGCTATTTTCGACCGTCGTGCTTTTTATACAAATATAACTAGAGAATTGGAAACAAACAACAAAATCATTTGTGCGACGCACCGAATTAATCCTATTTTTCTGTTTTAAATAACGTCAAAAATAACATTTTATTTCGAACTGTCTGTAATGAGATCAAACACTATGAACTGAAAAATTTTTTTTAGGATTCGTCGACTCATGTTTCATTAGTTTCGTTAATGGGCGGTTCATTATTTTTGTTTACACAATATATAAATACAAGATTATTATTGTGATTCAATCAAAGAATACCTACAGAAAAAATGGAATACTTAATTTTATAACGTCCTTTTTTTGTTCCAATGGCCACGGTTTACGGATTCAACCAAGTTTACATATGAAAATGTACCTACTAAAAATGGTAAATGATAGTAAATATAAGTTTTTGAAGTTATACTTCTTTTGGCGCGTTTGGGAAAACAGATCAGAGTATATTTTTGGCGTGTGACAAAGTTGCGCGCGCCGATGTAATACACAAATTATTATTATGATTATATTCATTTCGGTGTCACGGGTACATGCGCATGCGCATAGTGTCATTTAGTTAGTCGTTTAATACAACCAAGTAAAGAGCACGTGTTGTAAACATAACCAATATTGTGTCATAATAAATATTCATACAAATTTCTGGAGACTAACATTCTACACTGCTAATTTATATTCATAAAACCTTTCCTTAAAATCCTTTTTATTTATATCAAATCGAGCTTCAATATTGGGACCATATCTAAATAAAATTTGATATAAATAAAAAGGATTTCAAATTATACAATTTTATATTTTTATAAAAATCGATGTTTTTTAAAATAAATATAGAAAATAATAAAACTATGAATTAGTCAAAAATCTCTAGGTGATGCTTAGAAATCTTAATAGACTAAATTTTAATACTAAAGATGACCATAAAATATATGTAATAATAATGTGCGGTCCGATTCAACAAATTCTCATTTTAAAACATTTTTACAATAATTGTAAGTTTACATTTGACTTAAAATAAAAAAATATTTTTCTTTTTAATGTTTTCAGACACATATTTATTAATTAACACAGTTGAAATTTTAAATTATCAAAAAAATGTCTCAAATTGCAAGCTACGTATTTTTCCGCTGGGTGCCTCTGGTACGTTAAGACATCACCTTAAGCCATTAGTAAAAAATTGTCGAAATTAACTATGATTTATTTATCATTGTGGTCAATGTGCGTGGGCGCGATACCCGAGAGATGCAGGTTCGATTCCTGCGCGGTGTATTACTTTTTTCAAAAATATTTTTTCTTTTGGTTATAATATTATATTTTCTCAGAAGTGTTTTCAATAATTAGAATGTTACATTCTTAAATATTGTGAAAAAAATAGTTAATTAAAAACAATTCTAATTTTAGAATCTCGAAAATTGAGAATTCACGAGCTGGAAATACATAAGTCAATGAAAATAACAAAACACTGAAATAATAAAAAAATAATAGTGTTGTTAGATGCATCGTCATGAAAAAATAAAACCTAACGCCGTGGGTCCCAGGTTCAAATCCTGGGTCTGGCAAGTACACATATTGTTTTTCAATTTGTGTGTGAGTCAGGGTATGGACCTAATAGGTTGAGCAAGTGGCTGACATCCATTTCTCGTAAAAAAAAATAAAAAATGTGTTAATACAAACCTCTACTCTGTGGAGGCCCATATGATCCTATCAGGATCAGACATGGTCAAAAAAATATAATATTCATTAAAATTAACGCATATCTAAAACAAAAGAAAACGAAAAAAAAATTACAGTATTTGTGTATACTAGAAAATATAATATTATTTTTTTGTTCATCAATGAATACCCTTAATATTTTAAGTTTTTTTATTCGACTCATTTTTGAAAGTGATAGCATAAATAATAAATTATGAATGGGCATATTAATTTTACACATTGTTCACTTAAAATTATATCACTGTATGGAGAAGTAATATGACAGCGTATGTTTTTTTTGGGTCTATGTATGTATATAAAATTATTGAACTCTGTTATTTAACGGAGTATTCTTATTCTTCTATGGGTCGATTATCTGCAGTCATTATGAGGTTTCCTATTACTTTGTTTTAGAGCGTGTTCCAGAGAAATTTCTTTGACCTCTTTATTTTAATGTAATAGAAATATTTTTCTTCTGACAGTTTCTCAAACGAGTATTTTCCGACTAGGTCACTTCTGCTCTTAAAGCATTTTCTCCTGCTCTCATGTGATATAGTTTCTAATCATGATATTCTGGAAAATTTGAATTTTAATCACCTGTTAATCACATGCGTGGTCGCAGCCATGACCTGGGTGAAAACTGTTTCCTCATGTCAGGCTCACTAGGCACAAATAGCGAGGGCTGTGTAGCTGGTCAATGCACTCCCTAAAGGTATGGACATTTTTAGCGATACAATGTGTATTTTGTTTTTAAAATTCTATTTTATTGTTTAATTTGTATTTTTCTTGAATTACGAGTATTGTTTTTTTTTATTTATTTGTTTCGCTATAAAATTATTTTATGGTTTGTTTTTTCCTTTATTAATTTGATTTACCTGTACTTCTATTCTAAATGTCATGTTATGAACGTCTTGAATATATAATTTGTCATGTGCTCAATGTGTCTTTTTTAAATAAATAAATAAATAATATAAAATTTAAAAATATATTCTTCAAGATATCGGTATATATATATATATAAGTTTGGTGTGGTTTTTGGGATTGGAGGCGTCATTGGGCCATACTTCTTCAAAAATGATGAAAGAGCGATGTTTACAGTCAATCACGTCCGCTATAGATAAATGATAACTGACTTTTGTGGCCGGAATTGAAATTTGAAAAACATGTAGTTCCAATTGGATAGGGTCACATTACCATACAGCTCGTAAAACAGTGTCTTTATTATGCAAAAACTTAGATGGCCGTTTAATTTCAAAATTTAGCGATTTTAATTATTGGCCATCAAAATTGTGCGATTTGGTATCGTTGGATTTATTTTTGTAGGATTATATGCTAAAGAAAACGTCTATGCCAATAATCCGCAAACTCTTGGCGTGCTTATTAAGAACACTATCCGTAACTTTATGGCGGAGATAATGCCAAAAATGTGTCAAAAAGTCATTGAAAATTAGCGCAAACGGACCGTGAGCTGTAAGATGGCCCGCAGGGATATTTGAATGACATTGTGTGTTATAGTGTCACATTGCAAAGAACAAAAATTATCGATTACAACAAATATATTCACAACCAGTTAAATTCTTACCAAAACGGGATAACCCTATATAACGCTCGCATTGTATAGCAAAGATTAAAAAACCTGCCTATTATTCCATTGGTAGCGACATAGATTGGTACATTGTATTGTTTTCCGATTACTGTGTATGATTACTATTATAAAAAATCTGTTATGATACTACTTCAATAATTGGAGAACTATAATCACAGTCTATAAGTTTACCTCCAATTCAAATTATTTATTTTACGTAGCCTAACGTGAATAATATGATAGGTTACACATTTAATGCTTTAAACTATTATAACAATGGTATTCCTATTTGGGATAGGATTTTAGCTAATTAAGACATAACTAAACTTCCGATGTGACTGAGAGAATTAACCATAATGTATTTTTCGGTGGTTTCCTCAGCACCATATTTGCAGATTGTGTGATCATCGCAGTATCCTCTCTTTCGTACTGAAGCCTTCTTTCTGGTTATTCCAGTTTGGACATGATTAAATCTATCGTCGTATAAACTGAAAAATTCTACATACTACTACTACAACTACTTGACACTGTCTCACGCCCCAGCATGCATTGGGGCAAAAGGCAACAACAGGTTCACGCTACTTCGGCATCGGTTCAATATCAATTCTCGCGCCTCCAACCATGTCAGACCTGCAATGCGTAGGTTCATTTTGTAGCACCGTTGCAGGGTGTGGCTGTGTTACAAGGGTATGTCGCACTCTCTGGCGGCATCCGGAAAACATGTCCCAACTCTTCGTGATTACGTCAATTACCGAGAACTGCCGTTTCCGCTCACGAACTCGAGTGTTTGTAATACAGTCGTACCAGTATACCCCAAAAATTCTTCTTAGTAGACATCGATTCTCAAAACTCAAAATATGATACCTTTGAAGCTTCGTAAGATACCACGTCTTACGGCCATACTTACAGGGGATATAGTAAATCTCACTAAGTATTTGAATCTCGTCACCAGTTCGACGGTCAGACCGGAAACCCGCAGAGGAGTGTCGGCGTCAATACATACAGCACTGCACATGGATTAGATTTTAGCCAAAATTAAAATTCTGTATACAAATTATTAATATATATATAAGTATATAATATATAATAAAATGTCACTACATCAACCAAAAAAAAAAATCGATGTGTGTAATTATGTACGCGCGTTAGAAGTTATACTACTTTGCCGTAACAAAACAAAAACAAAACTTGTGATAAAGTAGATTCTTTGACTAGCTCTTAATTATCTTGTTAAATTACACACTCAAGAAAAAGGACCGCTTATTGGAACGCTGTTGGTTTATTTATATACACTTTAACTTATATTACTAAATTATATAATGGTTTCTCGTTATTTTTATTTTTAAAGTACCAACTGTCACTCTGACGTTTAATCGTTTGTTTACGTAAGGAATTGCAAATGGCCGACAATAATAAATTCGCTGCCTAGGCAATGGAACAATTCTAAACTATAATATTAAACTATATAATCGTCACGATTGCAGAATCATACTGTGGCGTAAAGGTAGTGTGTTCGGCTGATAACCGAACAATCGTTGGTTCGACTTCAATCGAGTGCGTTTTTTTCGTGTGAAAAAATAAATAATATGTTATTCACACGCAAAAAATCCACTCTGATCTGATTTCCCAAACGCGCCTAAAGAAGTATAACTTTAAAAAATACTCTTTCTAATATACAGATATCATAAGAATTTTTCAAAATCATTCCTAAGAATAAGAACTTAGAAAAGTTTTGAATCGCTAAGAAAATCGCGTATTGAGAATCGTGACCGTAATGTTCAATATTCCGATAAATGCAAATTGAAATGGCTTTAGAGACTGCTTGACATATTTTTATTTGCTCCGATTGCCTCTGCACTTCTACATAAGGCTTTAAAATATAGACTTTAAGAAGAAAAGAGCAATTTCCCCTTTCTGCCATAGAAATATATTATAAAGGATCTTTTGCAGTATTTATTATCTTACTACGGATATTGGAATCTTAACTTTGCTTTTATAATATTCAAAGTTATATTTTATCGAATAAAAAATAAGTGAATAGGCATCAGATATTTCCCTAAATAGTTAAATGTAATAATATGTTAGTTGGTAAATTACTATAATTAATGATAATGATATGGTTGGGCCATTTTTATTCGCATTTATTCCTTATTTCCCCACCCACCTCAAAATTCCTTGGAATTGTCACAAGACCAGGCAAGTACGGACGGTCATAATACGAGCGTAAATGCAAAAGGCATTCAGTTAAATCGATACAGCGGACGCGTGCGGGTTTCTAATAGCTATCCGTCGCTTAGTGATTGAGTCAATAATATAGACTGATTCAAAAGTAGTTCGTCAGCTTGATATAGTGTGACCGTCTTCTAATTACCTGGCAAGCCGTGATACCGGCTCCCATCAATCATAAAACTCATCATCATGCATTAACCTTACCTCACATATCATCCATAAACTTGTAACGTCAAGTGTCACGCAACGGGTAACCCAAATATACAATACCGCGCGAGTGACAGTGCAACTGGTCCACAGAGCTAATATAAATCATCATAAAGATCAGAGTCTGGCATTCTGTTAAATCGCCCCCACCCCTAGATCCAGTATACACATTATCCTTCAAATTATACAGTCCACTGCAAAAAGCGCCATCATGGTATAAGTCTGTTTAGTGGAAGCCAGGCGGGAACAGCGGTAATTTCATAACCGATTTCGCCAAAATTCATAAATAATTCAAGAATGATAACATTACCTAACAAATAATCCAGTATAGGTATAGGCTATTTTCAAAAATTCTTTGCCGCTTGTAAGAACCACGATAAAGAATAATTTTTGTTTTCATTGATCTAATAATATAATTAGCAGATAGTGCTGGTTAGTTTTTAAAATTCAATTATACCATGCCCCTCAACCAAACCACAATATTTTAGGTATGCTATGGGTGATCCTACAAAAATAGTGCACACTCTTTCAGTCATCCTTATTTATTTTTTATTATTATTTATTTGTTGAATTAAGGGGGATCATATATGCCAACAGAGAGCCTAGCGGAAAAATACGAAGCTTGCAATTTGAACTTTTTCTTTGATAATTTACAATTTCAACTGTATTAATTATTATATAATATGTATCCGAAAACATTAATAATATATATTTTTTTTAATTCAAAGATAAATTTACAATTGTAATAAAATGTGAATTCGTTGCAGGGTCCCATCTTATTATTACATTATATTTTATGGTCAAATTTATTATTAAAATTTAGTTCATTATATTTTTTATATCTATTTTAAAAAACATCGATTTATATAAAAAAAAGTATAACTTGAAATCCTTTTTATTTATATGAAATCTTATTTAGGTATGGTCCCAATATTTAAGCTCGATTTGATATAAATAAAAAGGACTTCAAGTTATAAACATTTATATTTTTTTATGAAAATCGATGTTTTTTAAAATAGTTATAAAAAATATTAAAACTATGAATTAATCAAAAATCTAAACAGTGAAAATTTTAAAACTTAATAAACTAAATTTAAATAATAAATATGACCATAAAATATAATATAATAATAAGATGGGACCCTGCAATGAATTCACATTTTTTTTACAATTGTATGTTTAACTTTGAATTAAAAAAAAATCTTTTTAACGTTTTCCGATACATATTTATTAATTGATACAGTTGAAATTGTAAATTATCAAAAAAATGTCTCAAATTGCAAGCTTCGTATTTTTCCGCTAGGTTCTCTGCTGGCATGTCTCCCCTCTTAAGAATCCATATCCTTAAAAATATGGCTAATGATTTAGATATTGTGTTACTCTACTTACTACCGGTAGCTAGCGAGCGATGGTTCGACGACCACATATTTTATAATTTATTACGAGTACCTATATCTGATCTGATTCTAGTTGTTATGAGATGAATTGTATTTTTCTAGTATTTCAATGTTTTTTTATATAAATAAACCACTCTCATTAACTCTTTTTTAGTTAGTCAAAAATTATATAAAAAGTATTCACACAATCCCGGGATTCTAACATTTTCAATTTCGTTATTTCGAGATAAATCAAGCGGGATCTCGGAATTGCAAACCCTAGAAAAACCCTACATTCGTATAACTATTTATAGTATGTTTAAAAAAAATCAAATGGCATTTGAAAATTATCTATTATAACATAAAATGCCTTCGATTCCATCCGGAAATTAAAGGAAACTATCTATAAGATGGATCTTTTCGGAACAACGGACGCATAAAAAGGAATACGAGCCTATACAAAAAAACAGAGACAAGCTATTTCTTAAAGTTATCTAATAAAGATAACGACATTGTCTTTTCTTTAAAGATTACATATCCACTCAACGCACAACAAATACATATCGAGGTTACTGTACCAAAAAGATATAAATATTTTTTTACGAAAATTATTTGTTTATGAGATTAGATTGTTTGGAATATCATCTTTGGATTTTTGTTGGACATTTCAACTAGAGGATTGGAGTCATAGACTATAGATACATCTAGACGCCACCCGCTGCATTGCTAAATGAAGCTGCGTGCCATGCGTTTGGTTTGTGGGCGATCGAACGCATTCGTCTACAAATGTTCGAGACCATAGACCATAGACCATTTCGGTAGTGCTCGCCCAAAGTGCTCGCACTAGACGCTCAGAATTAAAATATAATTTTCTATTTTTTTACGTTATATAGTATTTTTAAGCGGTCAAAATGCAACCATTAGGTAAAGATATCCATAATTTAAGTTATTTTAAAGAAACACTAGGTCACTGATATTAAAATATATAATAATATACAAATAAATTATCATGAACATGTATCAACTTACCTATGAAACGTAATACCATCTTCTTACTTATCAGTACGGTTATCATATTTTAATACAACACACAAAACCATCTTTCCTACTTAATTAACTAAAAATATTTACCACTGACTTTATGTTTAACACAAAAAGTTAGCAGTTTTAGCAACACGGGCTCGCAGGTTATCGACGCTACGTGAAGCGATTCACCACGGTTTGCTGGCGATACTTTTGGAAACTAGCTCACACATATGTAGACCTTTTATCTTACTCTAGCGCGTGTCGCAGAGATTATAAGGGTGCCGAATACTTTCTCACTCGCACTCATGCATCGTTTTTGTTCAGGCCTTGGTTGGAGTGGACTTTTTTTTGAGTCGCTCCGTTCCAGCTTCACTTTGGGACCTAATACCTGCTACAGGTCTACTCCAGGGTCTGCCCTCTCTGGATAAAAGTTTAATATGTATACAACAATGTTAAAAAAATAAAAAAATAAGTAGTTTTGAAATAAGATTTATGACATGCACGCTGCGGCTGAGGACCTCACGAATCTCATTATTGAAAAAGCGGAGGGCACTATCGGAAGGACGACCCCGAGACCGCCGAACCTCGCACCCTGGTGGAAGCCGAGACTGACAAGACTGAGAGACACGATGAGGAGGGCCAGAAGGGCCTTACAAGCAGCGCGAAGATCGCTGGAGGGGCCGCTGCATGCGGACCACCCGCTTGCGGTCACCTACAGGACCACTAGACTCAAGTTCAAAAAGGCAATCAGTAAGGCTAAGAAGGTGCACTGGAGAGAGTTCGTCACTGAAATGGGTGGCAATGATCCGTGGGGCCCCCCCTTCCGCGTGATGAAGCTGGGCTTACGGCCCGGAAAAGTCATGTCGGCGGTACGGCGCCCCGACGGATCGTTCACCAATAGCTCTGAAGAGTCCGCCACAGTCCTGTTGGATGCTCTTATCCCGCAGGACAACGAGTCGCTCGACATTGACAACGACCGATTTCAGCAGCTTCGCGTCTATGCGCTGCTCCCCTTAAACACTCCGCGATCCGCAGCCACTACCATGTCCGAGCTAGGAATCCTGTTTGCCAGCCTCCCGATTGGCAAAGCCCCGGGGCTTGACTGCATAGATAACGCGCTAGCGAGAAGGGCGTGGTCTCTTGCCTCACACGAGATCACGCAACTCTACAAAGAATGCATGAGTAGTGGCATATTCCCCGACTGCTGGAAAAAGGGTCATCTCACGGTGATCCCCAAAGCCGGCAGTCACCCTCCTTGTGACCCGAAAGCGTATAGACCGATTACGCTCCTTCCCGTCTTCGGGAAGATATTGGAAAGATTGATAAACAGCAGGATTGAGTCCCACCTGTCGGAAAACTGTCCAATCTCGCAAAGACAATTTGGGTTTAGACCCGGAAAGTCCACCGAGGATGCGATTCGCTTTGTGATCGATTCTGTGGAGAGCTCTGGCAAGGACCTCGTTGCCGGGATTTTTCTCGACATAGCGGGCGCGTTTGATACTGCGTGGTGGCCCTTGGTTCTGGCAAAGCTTAGGCTGAAACAGATCCCCGGGGACCTCTTTGCCTTAGTTCAAAGCTACTTCAGCAATAGGGAGATAACCTACGACTCCGGCCCCAGCCTGATTCACAGGAGGACCACCATGGGGTGTCCCCAGGGCTCCGTCCTGGGACCCCTTCTGTGGAACATTCTGTTTGACGACGTTCTGTCCCTGCCACTGCCTCCGGGCTGCACGCTCGTTGCGTACGCCGACGACTTGCTCCTGCTTGTTGGGGCGACCAGCCGACCGGTACTTGAGCGTGCAGCCACGGACGCCTTGGGCAGAATCCTTAATTGGGGGTTGCTGAACAAGCTGACCTTTGCCCTGAGCAAAACGGAAGCTGTCCTCCTCAGGGGTAGTTCTCGGGTCAACATAACTCGACGGCCGCCCACGGTTCGTTTTGGCCAGACCTCAGTGCGTTTCTCCGAAAGGGTTACGTATCTGGGAGTAATTCTTGATGACAAGCTGTCTTTCGTTCACCACGCCAAGAAGGCCGTCTCTAAGGCCAATTCGGCCTATCAGAGAATGGCCCGAATGGCGGGCAGCAATTGGGGACTTAAGCCTAGAGCCCTTAAGGTTGCATACGGCGCAATTTTCATGGGAATTGCCGGTTACGCCTCCAGCATTTGGCATTCTCGAGTAAACTCCTTAACTCTCGTGAGACGCGCACTATTAAGCGGGCAGCGACTTGCGCTGATCTCGCTTACCAAAGCCTACCGCACAACTTCTACTGACGCGCTTGCCGTACTCGCGGGGGTGCTACCCCTCGATCTGCACGTCCAAGTCAGAGGATCGATCACCCTCCTCTTGAGGGGGATCAGCACAATACTCGCCGGTGTCCATCTGACACCACCGCAGAGATCCGAGGACGTTCCTTACAGGAAGACTGTAAGTGACATTGTGTACAAGACCGCATTTGCGGCATGGCAGGCGAGGTGGACCGCCTCCCCCAAGGGGCGGCACACTTACCGTTTTTTTCCAGACGTATTCTGCAGGCACCAAACTAGAAGACTCCAACCTTCGCACTGGATTAGCCAGTTCCTCACCGGCCATGGCAACTTCGCCGCCAGACTCCACGAGTTTGGCTTGATAGTAGATGGGCCGGGTTGTACCTGCGGGCATGACCACCAAGATGTTGAACACATCCTCTGGGATTGCCCGCTTATGGAATTCGAACGAGCGGAGCTGTTTGCCAGGGTCCGTCCTCACACGGGCCCAATTGGTCATGGAGATCTGGTAGCAACCGAGGCCAACTTTGCGGCATTTGAGAAATTTGCAGCGTCGTATGGGGAGCGGGATAGTCCCGACTCTTCTGTAGACTCATCCATTTCAATTCGTGACACTCAGTATGCGGGTACACAAAGCGCTTAACGTCAGCGGACAGCAGAGCCAGTCCAAAAACAAACATTTTCTTTCTTAACTTTCTTCTTTCAGCACTACGGTGCATGGTTGCAGCATCAGTCCCGTGCGGCTCCGTCTCGGGACGGAATGAGCACTTAAAATCACTTCTTTCAGACACGTTTAAAGCGTCATAGAAAGCGGCCGTGCATATCCACGGTTGTGCATATATGACGGGTGGTGGTGGGCACTTTAACGTAGTTCTTTTCATAATTAATTCTATTAAAATAATTTCCAATAACAAATCGTCTCATTATCTGCCACTTGTGTCAAAAAGTGAGATTATTAATAATTATCACTCGGCAGTGTTGCAAAGTGTCAAATATATTTTCATCGGATTTTAGGACGTAAATTTTATAATAAAAAAACCATCTGGAGCAGTGGATTCACTACACATTTTAGGTGCTCCGGCTCCACTCCTGCTACGGGTGACACTGTTGCTCCACTGCTCTGAGATCCGCTCCAATGCTCTGGTTTCAACACATTTTTTGTAAGGTTGTTAGTGAAAAAAAATTCATCAAGTTTGACGAAACGATTAATATTATTATTGCTGCTGTCCTGTTAAGTATCACATTGTCATTTCCGCCCTTTTGGGTGGTTTGATATTAATTATCTACATGAGTGTTTTTGAATATATTTCTAAATGTACACAAATGTAGTTTCGTAGTTTTCGTAGTTTTGTAGTCCGCTAGTAACTCCAGGAAGCCGATGAAATATTTTATTTTGTGTAATTTAGTAGTTTAGCATTTCATGACCGAACTAGTTTCATCCTGTAGCGATACACGAGCGATCCACTCGCTACAAGTTTACTAAAGGGGCCATGTGCGAAATGACCTAACCATGAATTTGCCCTATACTGTAATGGTTGAGTATTATAATAGATGAAAGAAAATGAGTCAGATAAATTATATAATATTGTATTATTAATAATAATAAACCATGGCATGTAACATTAAATTGTCAATGTTTTATAATAACTAACTTTAGAATGAAGTAGATGTGATACAGTATTGTGTCAAGCTTTGCCCGTAGTAATTTGAAAAATCAATTTTATTCGGTTTGCTATCATTACTAATTAATCATATTTGTAACTTTGCGGTAAAATAACTCTTACTGACGTACTGATAACGTTCTAAAAAATGTAACCCAATAAAATAATTAATTTTCGTCATAACGTCTTTTACGTCCGTTTGACGTAGCAAAATCGATATTATAGAATAATCTGTAAACTGTATGTGATGTGTGGTTGTATTGGTAGTAGGGAATGCAATACCGAATGAAAATATTAATACCGGTATTTAAGTTTTTCCTGTTGATTACCAGTATTCTTGGAATATATGATAGTATCTACTAATAAATATAATATATATTATATTTAATAAGGTCTTTAAAATATTAATATTTTATAGCACGTGCCATTGATGGTCTCCAAGGGCATTGGAGGGCAACGGAAGTAAATTATACATCGCGTAATTTGACAAAAATACAGTCATATTAAACCTTTTTATTTTAAATTAATACATTGTGTTTTCACTTTCAATACCGAATATATCGGTATTGTCCGATTTTTACGACCGGTATTTCGGTATCGAAAAATACTGGGATACCGGTTTTGCAATACCGGTATTGCAATCCCTAATTGATAGGTATGTGCGTAAAATAGGCCCATATATTTTTGTTTAACCATAAATGTATTAAGGGGGTACATGCTCAGCGTATGTCAAAATTGAGCTTATATGCTATTTTCAAAGCATGATCCTGGACATTTATTAAACGTTGTAGATAATCTATTTACATTATTTTGAAGCCTTATTATCCTTTATATTTATTTTAAATATTTGATGACTGTATAAAGTATTTTTATTACATGAAATAGTATTCTTTTAAACCTCTCGCTCTATTTTTTTAGAATATAGTCAAATTTCAGTACGTCCATGTGAAGTGGTGTTAAGATTTTTTACATTTAATATTTTTTAAAAGCATTTATAAAACCATTAGTAAAATTTATGTCGACATTATTATAGTGAAATATTTACAATAAAAAATTATATTGATAATCTCTGTTTATCAAGAATTAGGCATTTGTATAATTCAAAAAATGGGCAAGCTTTACACATTTAAAGATAATTTTAACGATACTGATTATAAACTATGTTTTTGACCACTCAAATGTGATAAACATTCTACGAATAATGTTTGCTTTATAATAATTATTGACCTAAGAATAAGTTAGTATTTTTTTGAAATACGCCATTTCTATTGGCATTTCCGAGTGGCTAAGCTACAACATACGGCCGTAGCCATAAATTGACAAACGATAAATGAAGTAGGAAGTAAGATTATGGTAACGCGCGTGTTTGAACATGTACCGTTTAAAAAAAATCGGTTAGGTACTGACTAAACACCACTGGACATGGATGTACTGAATAATATGACAATATTATAAAACATAAGATCGAGAGGTTTAAAAGAATACTATTATTATGTAATAAAAATAGATTATGCAGTCATAAAATGTTTAAAATAAATATAAAGGATAATAAGGCTTCAAAATAATATAAATAATAGATTATCTACAACGCTTAAGGAATGACTCAGCTTTTGCTCTGAAAATATCATAATACCTCCATTTTGATCTACATGGCGCATGTGGGCCCCCTTTGTAGCCCAAGATCTCAAATTGTTTAAGTTTTTTATTTTAAATTTTTTACGTATAGTTTAGTTGTTAGGGTAGTTATACGTATTAACCACTGGGCAACTAGAACAAAAAAAGTCAACATATAGGAAATAGCAACCAATTTAACATATTATAAACTGAAAGGGCTTTATTATATACTTTATATTACAACTACGTAATATAAAAAAATACTTAGAAAGACTAATATTTTGTTGTTTTAAAAATAGTGTAATTTTGCTTGAAATCTCTTCATTTGACAGCACTCAAACCATCTAACTTCGGTATAATCAGTTAGGTATAAATCTGTTGTAACGGTTTTTAGATCGTGAAATTTATTTTTAATACATAAATGACTGTACAGTTTATCATTATAAAAAATATGGCTACTCAAAACTAAATGGAAATTGCAGCACAAAAATAATAGCGGGTGGTTTCACAGTGAAACCACTGGGCAACAAAGGGTTAAGGTGACGCATCAGTGAAACGCTAAATAATTTTCAACTGTACGCGCGACGAAATTTTGTACTCGCTTCCCATTCATTGAGAGAACGTCGAGTCAGATACACGTCACTTTGCTGCGTGATGGCGACGGGCCAATTAATTCTAAAATCGTGTAAAGATGACTAAAAACGTTACCCATTTACTTTGAAAAGAAAACATGTCAATGAATATATTATTATTGTTACTAATAGAATAATAAACAGAACATAAAATGGACGTATGTTGGATTTATATGAGAAATAATATTTCGTTTGACAGGCGTCATCTGCACCCGCGACCCGCAATCCGCACATCGCCTAGCAACGATCTTTTTAGACCGTGCCTCAACTAATGCATGGCCTTAAGAAGGTAGGCTTTAAATAATGGCCTAGTATGGAGTTTTCACTACTGATATTAATATACCTACACACAATATTCCCCACATTATCACAATGGCGATAGTGGTGAATTACATATAGAAAGTTATTTTATGTCAAACAGAAATTAACCAGGCATTCCGTAAACTCGACGCAATAATTGGTTTGAATTCAAATTCTGCCATTTATAATACGAGTAGACGTAGGTATGTACCGAAAACCTATAAATACCACGCCAGTGGTTGCTTGTGTTTGAAAATTCAAAAATAATAATTGTATAAGTGAGCGGCACATTAAATATAAATCATTTGATAAAATGCATTTCGGATAAATACAGATTATGTAAAATCATCATTGTGTAAAATAGCTTAAATAATATTTATATATAGATCAGAGTTTTTAAACCTTTTCGACCTATCACCCTCTTTTTGAATTGCCTTAAGTATTTAAGAATTTTATCACCTCTCACATTGGAAATGGCTGTTATAGCTCAGCGGTCCCCAACCGGTGGTCCTCGAGAGAATTTTGGTGGTCCGCAGACTAATTTGAATATATTTGCAATTTTCGTATTTATTAAAAAGTTTCGGTTCCTATATTCTTATAATATTTTATTTTGTCATTATTATTCAAAGGAAGAGGATCCCAGACACGGAAATACGTGGATAATTTACGGTGAAAATCAATAATTGTAATTTGGACATAAAAGAAAAAGAAAGCCTAATTAATTGATCTATTATCCGAAGATGGTCTCAAAAGTAAATTCCACTCGTCTATATCAAGATTCCATTGTTCGCTATCTGTTAAAAATGAGTAGTTACCTACCTACCGAGTATTGAGTGAAAAGGCATTTGTTTTATATTTTGATTCCATTTACAAATACATATTTGTGTGAAAAGACATTCTTAACAGTTAAAACCAAGTACCGCAGTCGGCTTGAAAGACAAACGGCTTTCCGTGTTGCAGTAACGTTATTGAAACCAAGAATCCAACAACTTTCAAATGACCAGCAACAAAGGTCACACTTATTATCTTTCTATTATCTGTAATATTTTTTTTGCACCTCTATGTCGATCTAGAATTCATATTAATTTAATAATAAATGTATTGATTCTTTTTTAATAAAATAATATTTTTTTTTTGCATTATTCGTAATAAAATACATGGTAGTGGTCCGCGGGATTAAAGATTTTGAATTTAGTGGTCCGCGAGGTCTAAAAGGTTGGGGACGGCTGTTATAGATGATCGATAATAATAATTAAATTTATTTTCTAAACATATTTAATAATTAATACTTTATATAGACAATACATAATTGAAACATCTCAGAAGGTTGCTATACTAAAGAATCTAACATTCTTAATATCATGTCTATATTTTTAGTATTGCATAAAAAATACACTAATCGCAAGTATAAGAACGTCATCAATATAAACTTGACTGTCACCTGACGTCAGTTGCAATTCAGTCAGTAATTTACCTTAATTGATTCGCCGTCGATTAACGGAGTTTGAAACTCAGACAAACGTACTTATTCAAAATAATTCGTATGAATCATAAATGGAACCGAAAGAGACGGCACTCATCCGGAAAGTGAAATACATGGCTTGGAGCTCCAGTTAGTTCAACTTTTTTTCTAAGATTTTGTCTAGTAAATAATTTTTCAAATTTTCTAAACATTGAATCAATATCACATAATTTATTTTTTCAGCTTAGGCAAAAAATATTCATAGTAAATGTCGAATTAGTCCTAAAAAACGTCGCTAGTTTTGAAATCCATAGACCCCCTTCGATTTCTTGATTCCGAAATTTCAGTAATGAAAACTCTAGAATTCCGGGATCTGGGGAAAATAAGACTTTTTCTAGGGAAACTCCCAGTACAGCTTTGAATGACGCTTCTTGTTCGTTACGCCACGCTATACGGCCGAACGAGTATACAGACATGGCGGATGCTAGAGGGAAATTACCAGTATGGTCAGCAATATGTACTATAATAGTGTTTACTATGATTTTAGTCAAGCGTAACATGTAAAATTAGTAGTAAATTAAGGCTACATACCTACCTTTTATTACTGTACACCACATATTAAGCTTAAAATAATACTAATACTTTCAATTATTGAGTACGATACAAAAAGCATGTAAGATGTAGGTACTAGAGTTTTTTCACTAATATACTTTTTACCCATTCCGTAAAAGTTACTTTGTGTAAAATGGGGTGGTACTAGTATTAAAAGTTTCGAAAACTCTAGGCCAGCGATGGCAAACTTATGGCACGCGAGATGATTTTGCATGACACACGAATGTTTTATTTTAGATTAGAGAAAAAAGATACATTTATAATAATTTAAAAAGAAAATTACAAAAAAGATTTACAAATACATAAATATAAATAAAATTATGACATAGCCATGTGTATTTTCTTCGGTTTTTATATTATCTTTACCAATCGATGCGCAAACGGAAACAATTTCATGCATAAATAATGACAGATCGCATTGTATAAAAAATAGCAGGAAAATACTCTCCAAGAATAAGCATTATATTTAATGTAAATATATAATTGCATATAAAGTCGGTATTTTGACTTTATGGGTCACACATAATATTATTATAGTACTAACCTCATCGGGCGGCGGGGGAAGCCGCGCCACAAACTTCTGGTTTTGATCGATTTGCAATGTACGAGCGAAAGAATTATTTAAAGAATAAAAGATATGCCTTCGGCTAGAAACACGGTGAAAGACCGAATCTCAAGAACTCGATTTTAATTTTTAAACATTCTCAATAGAAATCCTAAAAACTTTTTTTTTCATTTTTTCTCCATGAAAAACTGCTCGGTACGTCAGACAGTCGAAAATAATATTTGGGAAATTTTAACACGCGTACAATTAAATACACCCTTCTCCACCCGTCGTGTATGTACAGCCGTGTATTATGCACGGCCGCCTTCGATTTTCCAACCCTGCTCTAGGCTTTTAAAAAAATTTATTTGTGTAATACAGGGCTAGTCAACCTTTTTATACCTACCGCCTATTTTTGTATCCTTGTTAGTAGTAAATTTTTCTAACCGCCCACCGGTTCCACAGTAATAGTAATTTATAAAGTAGGGAAGTAACTTTACTTTATAAAACATATAATAATAATTACTTACCAAATACTTTATGTCAGACTTTTGCTAAGTTTGGCAGAATAAATCTTTATAAAACAACTTACTGTAGATGAGGAGTTCCCATACAAGTGTCATTTTAAAAATGTACCACAAAAGGTATTACGAATATCGTCTTATAATATTTCCTTGTAGGTATAATGCGTTAAGACCGTTAACATGGATTCCCGAATTTCACCCGTATTGCCCTGGCTGTAAAACTAAATTTGCGTTCTTGGAATAGTGAACCTAAGGGTAGCTGCAACCCAAAGCAGACAGAGCAAGTCGTCATGCGCTGACTATTAGTTAGAGTAAGATGCAAGCTAGATCGGGCTTACTCATAATAAACAGTAAGTTTTAACATTGGCCGAGTCGCTGAAAATCGGGCGTCATTTTAAGAAGCATATGATTCATCCAGTAGTACATCAATGAGTTAAATCTATCTTTTTATTTATACTTTGCATACATGGAAGCATTAAATCTGATGAGATTACATTTAGTTAATTAAAGTATTAATGAGATCCCTGAAAGATCCCTGATGCTGAGGAACAAACGAAGGTCTCCTCTTTCGAAAATATTCATGCGGTTTCTTTCTTTGGTCATAATATGATTAACAGCACTGATATAAATAGTTTATTTTCTGAAATTTAAATTGTCACGGGGAATTTTATGAAGACATAATGAAAATATTTTTAAAACCCCTACCGCCCACCATGAAAGCTGTAACTCCCACTAGTGGGCGGTAGGGACCAGGTTGACAACCCCTGCTATAATAGGTTTTGACGCAATGTTTATAGTTTAATAATTTTGATGGAAAATCTAAAATAAATTATCCGTGCGCAAATCAAGCCAACCGCATTGAATTGCGTTGTTTGTAATAATGACACTGGCGTCGTTTATGCGAGTGCTCCACTACACTAGACTGACTCGTCTATTATTGCGATGATTAAGCACGCAGCATAATAATTATTATTACCACATAATTGGTACAGCTGGTAACACCACCGAGCACATTTTCGTTCACAGTTGTAATAGCCGTGATTTGTGAGGACTTACAATTTATAGCCCAGTACACATTATTCGCAATGTATAATAAACTAACAATATAATATACATAATAAATGGAATAGTTATATTTACAAATTTTAATAAAGTGTTAAGGATTTAATTAAGGGACTACCAATTACAGAATACAATTAAAAATTAAGACATGCCCAGTCTAGACCAAGATTCGTCGGTTCTGTGAATAATGAACACTAGGTATATACAAGTTACAAACTATTTCCGGACATTATTTGTGTACCTACTAATAATATATATTATTCTGATACAAATGACTTCGGACTTATGTTTTCCGACTAAGATGGGAAACGTTGTTCATAATATACAGTTGTTCTTGGTCTGGACTTTGTATTAGTATTTTGCATAAGACGCATTCGAAGTGTCACTTCAATGTCTAGAGAGGTAGCACAGTCGTTAGTACAAAGTGTTATTAGTGAAATATTTTATATTATCATCATCATCATCATCAGCCTGAATCTATCCACTGCTGGATGAAGGCCTCTTCAAGTTGCTTCCACTTCTTTCGGTCCTGTGCATTGCGTTGCCACGTACTTCCGCAGAACTTTATCATTTCATCGATCCAGCGGCCTCTAGGTCTACCTTGTGGACGTTTTGTACTTCTTGGATACCACTGGATGACTAGATTTGTCCAACGATTGTCTCTTCTTCGAGCTATGTGTCCAGCCCATCCCCATTTAAGGCTTTTAATAAACTCTATTACATCGCAAACCCTTGTCTGCTTCCTTATCCACTCATTCCTCTTTTTGTCCTTTCGCGTTATGCCCAGCATGCACCTCTCCATACCACGTTGTGCTACTCTAAGTTTCTGGATCTCTCTTTTACTTAGGGTCCATGTTTCACACGCATATGTCATCACGGGAAGCACACACTGGTTGAACACTTTGCGCTTTAGGCACAGTGGAAGGTCACTTTTGAAGACATTATTCAGGCGGCCATTAATAATACTTTTTACCATGATATTTATAGTGGCCATCTGTCCTTTATTTTCGAGGACAGTTCATTATTTGAGTGTGGTGTCCATTAGATTTATGTTATTCTGTAAAACACAGTTTTTATTTTTATTTAGAGAATTGCACCAATACTTCTAGCAGGGGTACTTAAATTGGAATGCAAATTTAACCGCTTAATCTGCACACCAGCCAAGTGCACTTTAGACCGAAAATGAAATTTTGATGGCATTTTTCTATGCTCACACAAAATTTCAAACTCCTAAACCTATAAATAAATGCGTTATGGTTTTTCAAACAAACAACCAACTGCAATGGCGCCAAATTTCTAATATCGTAAATGGAGCAACTCTGCTCTTTAAATACATTTTCTTTTAAGTAAAAGGAAAGGTTAAATAGTATATTAATTTATATTGCAGCTTATTTGTAATATTTTTGGAGTTTAATTATTATGTTTTTTCTCCTTCCTGAACGATTTGCCCAAATTGAGTTAGCCGGTTTGCAGCTTTAGCAGTCGAAATGGAGAACGGTATTTTTGAGTAGTATGGATTTGGGAAGGAGTTTTTGCTGCATAAAAGATTTTTTTATATTTTGCTTGTAAAATATTGGCAAACAACGTAACAATTCTGCGTGACACCGCCATTTTATGATTTTTCGAAGTGGGTCATACCAATAAACGTGTTTTAATGTTAAAAATCTCGTAAACATACGATTATGAATGTTCCCCTTAATATAAGTATACTAACAAATCACTAACCGGTAGGTAGTCGGTACTGTTGGTGTAGTAATGAAAGCATTACAAATTAATTTTGAATTTTGAATTTTCAAAAACAAAAATTTTGTGTTACGTAATTTTTCCAAAAAATGTATTCCTGATTCTTTTCAAGTCACTTGCAGGAAAATTCATTGAATCAATGAATCACAGTAATGTTTCAACGCCCCCTATTTAAAATGAGACTAAGCTCTCGTGGGGTAGGCGGTAGTGCATTTTATAACAATATTTCAAAGTATAATAATAATATGTTCTAAAATCTTCCATTCAAATTTGAAACTAGTTATATTGTGAGTCTTATAATATTATAACGAACCATTTAAGAAAAAAATTCAGTACTGTAGCCTATAAGTATTTTTATATACTGATTATCAGTGGAGAAGGGTGACTTATGGAAAGAGGTATGCCATGGAGATCAAAGAAAAGGAGCACACTTGTCGGGTATACTCACGGGAAATAAGACGATAATAATATATTAATACTGATCAATAGGTACACACTTATGTCAACGTCACACGAAATCGATGAAATTTCAATAGCTCACTGACGATATACAATAATTGAGCAATGAATATAAATTATATATTTTCCTATACCTACACGTAAGCAACATACGCCTAAAAATATATCATCGATAAATATAGCGGTATCAATGCTCAAAATGACAAACAATTTTAACAAAAAAAATAATATATAATTATATTATGTTAGTCTATTACTGAATTAGCTGATAAATAATAATCACGAGATAAAAATATTAATTATTTAAAAAAATATTCTATTTTTATATGACGTGATTGAACCCATAGAAATATTTTTTTTTAATTATCGCATTATTAATTATTACTTGAATAAAGCGGCAGTCCTCGACACTAAATACATCCGGAGATAGACTTTGCCTAAAAAGCTTATAGATTCGTATGAACAAAACCTGACTACCCCGATGCCCTTGATACGCAGTTCATACATTAAGCTCGCCACAATCATCTCGAGTGAATCGATATTTCAAATATCGCTAGAGGCGCTGTTTTGTCACTTATTTTTATTTATTCTAAATTATCCTGACGATAGATGGCTCTCATTCTGACGATATATTGAATTAGTTCCCGCACATTTTTTTTATTTATTTAAATTTAAATACTTTCTATCTATTTTTCTTGGATGGTAGGCTTCAAATAATCGCCTACTATGGAACCTTCGTCACTGCTGATTGTATTAGGAATATATTATTGTATGTTATTGATGCTGTGGCTGATGTTATATATTCGTTGTTACATACCTCTATTATTTCTTTGTTGTAAAATTTTAAATATACAACAAAATAAATAACGAATCGCCTTTTAAGGAAAAAAATCACTATAATTATTGCTAAAAAGTACCTATAAGAATGCAATTTTCATATATTATAAACTAAACAAAATGTCCGCGTAGTAACGATGCAAATTGTTAATAATAAAATTATAAATGCTTACTGAATGACACTAAATCTACGCAAATTTTTGTAATAGTTGATATTTTTTTATAACTTATAACAAGTTAAAAAGCGAAGGAAAGCGTGTAAATTATCATCATACTAATTACAATATGAAAGTCAATAGGTACTATATCGACTGTAGAAAGGAAAACGGACGTAATCCACACAAATCAAATTTTACATGAGGCACAAAAACGTTATTTTTTTATGGTTTTAGGTCAAAGATAAAATAAAATAATTACAAGATAAAAAGAACTTTTTATATACAAGGTTTTTAAATTTTCTGTTGAATCATATAATCTTGACTTGACTAGCTTTAACGATCAAAAAAAAAAATTACTTGATAGAAATAATACTGAAATGTCATTTTGACATGTCATTTTGATTTCCATAGTAACGCACGTATATATTAATAATTTAGTTGCTGACTCCAGACCCCTAGCAACCAATAATGGTGTCGAAATAACTTTTCATACAAAATAGAATTAACTGAAAATGAATTCAATTCTACTTAAAGATGGCTAAAAGTATTAAAAAATGCATTGGCATCGTATTCTGATATATTCTAAAAGTTTCAAATGTCTAACTAGTCGGGAAGTTAGTTAAAAATCGATTGCAAGATTTCGACCGGACAAAGAACCACCGGATAAATAAGAATACGAGATAAGAAAAACGTTGTAAAATAGACATAACCGTGAAGTTTATGATAATAAATAATTTGATTTAATATTTCTAATATGATGTTGTGTTAATTAATAAAAACTAAAAAAAAAATATTGTTAAGTCTTTTTCCCACTTTGATTTCTTATTTTTTTTTAAATAGCCAGATAAATTGAGATAAAAAAGTAGTTTACATCCTTGACAAAATGTGTATTTGAGTTGTTTAGAGTCATAACTCACAATATATTCCAAAAATCGAGTTTTTAGATAATCACAAAAAACCACCAGAGCTTTGTTATCAGAAGAAAAGTATCATTAAAATATTCCTTAAAGTATATCCTTATATATTTATCCTTGAATATTAATGAGTGAGTGAGTCGATTTACATTATTCACAGCCCATTATGAAAAATAGAGCTCCCTAATTGGTTAGAAAGGTCATGGTGACTGAACTCATATTATTAATGTAACTTTGTCAACGATTTTTTGATGGTTTTAATAACTTTTGATCTTTTCTTATTTCTTTCACCCTGTCACGACCCTGCGTTGGAGCATAGGGCAAGTACAAGTTCGCGCTACTTCCCTCGATACTTCGCCACTTCTTGCGCCTACCGCCATTCCAGACGTGGAGCGCGTAGATCGCTTTTGTAGCACCGCTGCAGGGTGAGGGAGGGCCGGTCACGACGACGGAACCATTAAGGCTGTGCCACATTGTGTCGCTTTCTTTGGCGGCATCCGGAACACATGTCCCAGCCACGTAAAATGTCTCTTCGTAATTACGTCAATCACCGAAGACTGCTGTGTCTGCTTACGAACTCGAGTGTTTGTAACGCGGTCGTACCAATGTAGGTACCACTAAGATTTGGCGGAGACATAGATTCTTAAATCTCAAAAGCCGATACTTTTGAAGCTTAGTAAGATGCCATGTCTTACAGTCATACAGGAGCACATGTAGCACGCACGCATTGAACAAACGGCAAAATGGCTTAACCCATACCCAATACCCCGATACTTATTTTATGATATTTTTCTTTATATAGATTAATTAATGCCTTTAGAATCACTTGGTATATTTAACTCAAAAATGACATTACGTTATGACTCGGTTATTGAGTCGTTTACAATGGTATTATCCAATAAAACCTATTTTGAAAAAACTGAGGGTTACGTTACGTTACGTTACGTTATTTTTCCTTTCTACAGTCAATATAGTAATCTAAAAACTGGATTACGTACCTATTCCCTGATGAGTATATTGTCAAAGGCTTCAAGTTAATCACCACGTAAATTCAAGTTACATCCAAGCAAAGATATAGATAATAATAATTGTCATTACAGTCAACTATCAGTAGACGACAGCAAACTTTGATTCGAGTTCCAGATAACTGATATGTACCGAGTTTCTTTGATTGGTTATGTATGAATGATTAAATAATGTAAACAGCACCTAACCTAACTATTTAATTAAACACTGCGAGTGAAATCTGATTGGTTTTCACTGGAATGGACTTCCACTCAGTTATTTCAAGACGTAAAGTTCATCAATCCACAAACGCATATTGTAGATTTCGTGGTCCTAGCTTATTGGAATATTTATCCTACTCATACACCTCGAAATTTATAGGAAAACGCAGCTTAATCCTAACAAGAAAATTCTATAAGTAGGTACATATTGTAAACGATAACTACTATTCATTATTATAATATAGATACTATATACTTAGGTGTAAAGGATTTCTTATATTCATTTAATATTATTTTTTTTTGTGTATGTAAATAAAACATTCCTTTATTTCATAACAATTAATTTGACATTTATACTTAAACATTTTTTTTATTCACATATATGTTTATGTTCGTATATATTTATGTTCAATAATTAAAATGTTACATTCTTACATCTTGTGTATTATTCGTTGAATAAAAAAAATAGTTAATACAAAATTATTAACAAGTTCAAGTAAGTTTCAACAAAAAATCTTGGAGTTATCCGTACGTCGGTTAGTAATACATACTTTGATTTAAAATACAAAAGCCGGTTGAATTTGGAAAGCGCTTCAGAGAGTATTTAACGCCATAAGTGAAAATTTTGTCGCAATTAAGTATGACGCCTTTAGCATAGTGGTCTATGTGCATGGGTGCGATACCCGAAAGATGCAGGTTCGATTTTGCGGAGTTTTACTTTTTTCAAAAAGATTTTTCTATTGGTTATAATATATTTTCGCAGAAGTGTTTTCAAAATTATGTATGGTATTGATACGTTTAGGTCATTGATTTTTTAACTTTTTCATTTTCTGATGCTTTTAGTGGTTAAACTAGGTAAAATGCTATAGATAAAATATCATTACGCGCTATATCATTTATGCGTTTAGTTTTTCATATTATAATTAATATACCTGATGCAGTAAATATCTCACGTGGACGTGAAAAAATCCCAACAGAATTATTGTCATCGTGGGAAATCTATAAGTAGGTACGATGTGGAATCATAGATACCTTTGCCAAGTAATAATTCTTGTCTGGGAAGAAAACTTTCCCCCTCTCAATAAACCTCCAGGTCTGTTCTTTTATGCGAGATTCGCAAATAGTACACTTTCCACAAATCGTGAATGTAAAAAATACCTTTGTTGCGATAAAAGCGAATACAGATTCTATAGAAAAATCCGATTTCAATGAAACCTGAATTTTAATTTAAAAAATTATTAATAAGTACGTTAAAAAGTAATAATTGACATCGAGGTGATTCAATGATTACAAAGTGTACCGGATGAAGTTGAATAAACCGGCTTCAAAGATAAATATGCGATTGTAAGTTTCTAACTGTTCTTATTAATCTTGTAACATTCTGTAAATGCGCTAATGATAATATAAATAAAAAGGATTTCAAGTTATACACATTTATATTTTTATAAAAATCGATGTTTTTTAAAATGAATATAAAAAAATATTAACACTATTAATTAGTCAAAAATCTCTTAATTAAAATTTAGAAAACTTAATAAACTAAATTTTAATAATAAACATGACCATAAAATAATATGTAATAACAATATGGGACCCTTCAAATTCAAATTTTATAACATTTTTTTAAATATTGTAAGTTTATCTTTGACTTAAAATAAAAAATAAATATTTTCTTTTTAATGTTGTCAGATGCCACCATATGACACCATGTTTCCAGAGCATATACATTCGCCAAGTAACATATATATATGTATACAGTGGTTCGGCGACATTCGTTATATCGTATATTTATGTCTAATTCCTTATCCATGGATTGTTGTTATGATCCTATCGCGTTATGGCTAACATGCACTCTACCAACATATTTGTTTACATTGTAAATTATTAAAAAATGTCTCAAATTGCAAAATTCGTCCTTTTTAGGTGCCTTTGGTAGGTAAAGACTTCGCCTTAATCATTAAGTATTGCCAATATATAGCAAAATGTTGATATTTCAGTACAGTTTTTGTATTTGAAAAAGGACTTTAGGCCAAAACGTTAAAATTAAATACATTACTACTAAAATAACAATGCCATTATATACAATTTTACATCATGTTCATGCGATATAATAGAACTAAAATTACATTCATAAAAGCAGTTACGCACATATTGAAGTCCTGTTTATGTATACCTAATTAGGCATGTAGTAATTCGAAAACGGCATTTAACTGATTTATATCTAAAATTAAATGTAATTATTTTCAAACCATTATTAACGGCATTTGTTTTGAGCACCCGCAATACACGGATGGTTACGTATCCGCTTATAAAGTCGTGAAACTTGGGTTAGAATCCTGGGCCTGGCAAAGTCATTTGCTACTTTTCAATGTGGCTAAAATACATTTCTTAAGAAACCTCTCCGCAAGGCGGTCAAGGTGGGGTTGGAAAGTTGATATAAAAATATAAATGTGTATAACTTGAAATTCCAATATTGAAGCTTGATTTGATATAAATAAAAAGGATTTCAAGTAATACATCGATTACAAAATCAATATTTTTTAAAATAAATATAAAAAAATATTAAAACGATGAATTAGTCAAAAATGTAAACGTTAAAAAATTGAAAACTTTATAAACTAAATTTTAATAATGAATATGACCTTAAAATATAATGTAATAATAAGATGAGACCCTAAAACAATTTCACATTTTATTACATTTTTTTTCCAATCGTAAGTTTATATTTGACTTAAAAAAATGTTTTAATGTTTTCAGATACATATTAATTAATTAATACAGCTGAAATTGTAAATTATCAAAAAAATGTCTCAAATTCAAAGCTTCGTATTTTTCCGCTAGGTGCCTCTGTTGGTATAAGGACCCCCCTTAATTTATTTATTTTATGATAAGTACTTTATCCCGCAGGTACGCATTCCTACCTGCTTCAAAATTCACGTGTTTTGGTTCCAGTTAATATTATAAGCTGCAGTATGATTATCTCAGCTGACGAGCTGTTAATTAAAAATTAATTTTAAGCATGGCTTCTTGATGCGCAGGAATTTATTTTGGGTCGTCAAGTCTTATGGCATTTTACTATGGGAAGTAAAAGGCGCCCCCATATACATTAATAATTTCCCAGATTTAGAAATTAAGCACCTGACAACGCTTCGCCGCATCATCCAAAGTTAATGAGAAATAAAACGATCTTTATTTTGCACGTAGGTATTTACTTACTAGAAGCGGGAAAACTGGTCGATTTTGAAAACTAAGTATACTAACTACCAGTATAAAAAATACTAAGTATCGAAACTGGTTCCAAAATACTTACTAGTATTTGGGATATAATATAGAGCCTTTGGCGTACTTGACTTTTTAGAAGCCATTTTTACACGAATTGTTTATATAATTAATCAATTAAACAATCACGCATAAAATTTGAATTCAGTTTATAAAATCAAATTAGAACACTAAATAATCGAAAAACTCGACGTGACGAAACCAGATAAACGCGTAAATACTACGAGCACTAGTACCTATTCCGGGACTTGGGACTGACGTCCACTTGATATTGACGTCAACTGTAACTAAAACTAACTCCATAGTATTACTATAAAACGAACATGTCACCATTATTTCTGTCCTTCACTATACCAACTTTACAACTAGGGAGAAAGGGAGAGCAATGGCTCGCGCGCATTTTAATGTCAATAGTATTGAAAGTCTACCAACATTACCAACTAGCGAGTCTCGGCGATGATCTCATCCAGCGCCATCTTTAGATTAATAAAGCCTGTGCATATCTTTTTGCACAAGCAACGAGTGGTCTACTGTTCAGCTGTCAAAATCAGATCCCAGATTGTTTGACCTATTGATTCGCCCTTTCTCGTTTCAAATTGAATTATAAAAAATTCTCAAATCAAATATATTAACTATGAGTGTTATTTATAAATAATATACATTCCTGTTATTCCTCAGCTGTCAAAGTCAGACAAGTCCTTCACACAAAAACCGGTGGTAATATCGATTTCCAAAAAATTTGTAGCATTGATCTATGCATTACAGTAAAATTGTAGAAGGTGTGTTAATGCTAGTGTATTATTTATTTATCCAACTCATCTATCCAAATGAAACCATTGCCTGTGTGAAGACACCTGGAAATATCGATTTCCAATAGCATTTTAAAACTCATATTTTTATTAGCAGTGTATCCATATATGAAAACATACTGTAGGAATATATATGTTTTCTGAAAATAGAATGGCTTGTAATGAATGAAACTGAAATCAAGTAGGTAAGTCATACGTTTGAAAAATTAATCTTCACATTCTCTTATTATACTTATCACATTTATTGTGCAAATAAGCCCTGAAAAGGAAGGAATATAATATGAAACAATGCTAGTGTGTATGACAAGTGAACATGACAGACGCGTCAGTATGAGCACTCTATAGTCTATAGAACAATGACAGGTCATCCATAGACAACGGGAGTGGCTGAAAAGGTAGGACCAGTCGTGAATGTTTCGGCTTTCTACTTGAGTCGGTAGTATCTCATCGCATACGTTCGAACTTCGAACATGTTTCTTGGAACAAGTTTATTGTGCCACACGTACTGAGTATATGTAGTACGTGCCAAGACTTGAGTACGCAAACTGGTGATAGTATTTCTAACTCACCTCTAGTACTCATCAGCAACATCTTCTTGGCTACGTGTTAAACTGTGAATTAACATGCTCCACCCATTTTTCCATTATAATCTAACAAGCTCCTCCCATTTAGTCGACAACAGCGCCTAGAAGCGTAGCCAAGAGATGTTGCAGAAGATTACTTACATTGATTTTTAATTCTGTATCATATTATATAATAATATAGCGCCTGTTCACGTGCATGGATTTACTTGATGCAGTAGTGTGTATTTTAAACTATCGCGATAATAACACATAAAAGTGCTGGCTGTCTCGCCAATCTCATTCTTCAAGAGTAAGCGAGACGCGATGGTGTCACTGTACCATACATTTGACAGGTCGTGAAAATAGGTTAACCTCAAAACGAGTCTCTACGCTGTGTAATTCATTTACTACTGTTCAGGCGCAGATATCGAGTAAATCCTAACTGTCGCGTGAAAATTCAGAAACTTCCGAACTTTTTAAATGTATGCATGCAATCTTGCAACTTGCACGATAATACGTGTTTACATGTGCATTTTCTTGTTATGGCCGCGATAATACTTACTGTCAGCAGTAAATCCATGTACGTGTAAACATTACATCAATGTATACCAGTTCACACCTAAATAAGATGTCAACTTAAATTTTTAAGTTTTATTAAGTTCGAACTTTGTTATTTCGGCTATTATCAATTATATTCTACAATAATTTATTGAAGATAACTGATGTATCCACTTCAAAATCGTTTTCTACAGTTTCACCAAGATAGTTTCAACTTCAATAGGTAAATTCTGCCCTTTCTTCGAGCCAACTGAAATCCGGAAACTAGGAGACTCCTAAATGTCATCCAAAAAGGAGTATAGGGTTGGAGACTGGTAATATGAAAGAAGACTGGCGAGCAAGAGGGATTTTTGGAGGCACCACATGGTTCCAGTATGCTCTGACTAAAGAGCGAGCATTGATGAAGAAGTCAAGACACCCTTTTCATTTTTTTTTTATATATCAAACTTTTCAATGCATTATTCATTTCCGAGGATTTATGGTTTTTTCCAATAGTTAGTACATTGACATGTTAATATCAGTTAATATATTCAAGCATTGAAACCACAGAACAGATTAATAAATAAAATTCCGATAAGCTATTCCCCAATACATTACATTTTGATGCAGGGTTTTAAATGTGTGAGTGTCCTACGAAAATGAACCACACATTATAGAGTGCAATAGTGTGTGTTGCAACCTTCAAATACACCAATATTAAATGACCGTCAGTACATAAAACGACAGCAGTTGTCAGAACTAAAGAAACGCGTATTCTTTACACGTGTTTAAGTTTATCCCATATTATTCCACACACGAGATCGGTTGCCTGTTTCTCCACACCCGTAAGGTATTTCGGTTCCCATTATTTCTGAGTTCCCTGATTGAAACTGTAGATAGATGAACTCGTTACGTGTAGGTATATTTTTTTTAAAATAATAATTATAATTTATTGTTTTTTTGTGAATGGAGACGAAAATATCACGTGGCATATGAAAATTCAGAGACTGCACAGGATCGCCCACATTCAAAGAATACTGGAGGGTATACCAGCAATGTGGGCTATTAACGCCATCCCCGAAGATAAGAGATGATAATGTTATGGACGGCCGAAACTGAAATGGCTGGATTGCGCCAAAAGAGATTAAGAATGCTCAGTCAAAGCAACTGAAGAGTGTCGGCGCTGGATCGTCCAGGATGGAGGAAGTTTCCAAAGGAGGCCAATACCCGTCAAGGGTTGTAGTGCCATAAATAATGGTGATAATTTTTTGTAATGACTTATAATGAATTTTTTTTTTATTTTTCCTGTATTAGGTACTCGTATAATATGTTCATTTTTATATACTTAATTATTATAATATTTAATTTTATTCTTTTTCAGATTTTCTTATCGCGATAAACTGACTTACTTACTGACAAAATATAATAAACTTCAATTTAATTTCCAAAATATAAATTGAAAAATCTAATAACGTTTTATCACAGCATGTATAGTAGTTTCCTGTTTTTCCATTTATATAGTATTCTAGATATCTTGTTTTCTATCTCTGAGTACTATTTCAAATTTATTTGCAGATGTAAGGATAGATAGCCGTGTAGAGAAAATATTTTCCGAATTCCGGAATATCAACATTTTTTCTTGCCATAAAACAAAATGAGTGTTTTCACCGGAGACTTTCCCAATATGAAAGCGGTCGAACAATGTGTGACAGAAAGGGGGATGTGCGGGGGTAACTGTTTCTTTAAGGGATGTTAACTGTGAGGTAATACCGCTAGAACCATTGTTATTTATAGGCGCCTCCACGGTCGTACCTTACTTCCCCTACGGGTTACATTATTACGGTTGTAACTCATACATACAGAGTATAAAGCCTTGCAGGTCTGTTCCTTCAAAATGCAATTTACTTCTATAATTTCTATTTTTATTCCGATTGTTTTTTGAAGTCATACTTCTTTAGGCGCGTTTGGAAAATCAGATGAGAGTGTATTTTTAGCGTGTGACATGTAACACATAATTTATTTTTTCACATGAAAAAAAAACGCACTCGATTGGATTTGAACCAACGATTGTTCGGTTATCAGCCGAACGCACTACCTTTACGCCACAGTATGATACTGCAATCGTGACGATTATACAGTATAATATTATAGTTTAGAATTGTTCCATTGCCTAGGCAGCGAATTTATTATTGTCGGCCATTTGCAATTCCTTACGTATCATAGTGGCCTTTGTTACTTTAAAAATAAAAACAACGATGAATAATTATATAATTTAGTAATAGTAATTTAGCAAGTAGAAATAAACCAACGGCGTTCCAATAAGCGATCCTTTTTCTTGAGTTTGTAATTTAACAAGATAATTAAGAGTTAGTCGAAGAATCTAGTTTATCACAAGTTTTGTTTTTGTTCTGTTACGCCAAAGAAGTATAACTTCTAACGCGCGTACACAAGTATACACACCGATTTTTTAGGTACTTATTATTATAGTACCACTCCCATTTTAATATGTGAGTATTTCATTGAAATTTCAATGTTAAAACTTATTTTGTTATGACCATCATCTTCATCGCCGGAACCTTGCCATCTACATGTCCCTCTCTTATAATATGATTTGTTTTACTCGTTTCTATTTATTATTTACTGTACTTGAATACTTATCTAAACTTATAAAAAATCTAATCTAATCTAATCTAGGGACATTTTTAGACACTATATAAAATTATGAGTCTCATTTAATGGTGTAAAAAAAACCGTAAACCGAGATTGGGGAATATTTTTAATCAAGTTAGGTGAAACCCAATGAGGCCGCATTAAAGAAACTCGAATTGAATGCACTTTAATCATCTTTTTACAAGGAGGTTTTTTTGAACATCTTTGGCTAGGACAAATAATTTTACATTAGATTTATTGCCTATAATATAGTGTAATATTGGCAATAAATGGCCGGTGGCACGATGACCGCGCGGCTTAAGCGTTGGCCTATTGCGTCGTGGTTCCCAGGTTCGAATATTATTATAGTTTTTTAATTTGTGTATGACTCAGTCTATGGACCTAATAGGTTAAGCAAGTGGCTGAGATCCATTTCTCGTAAAAAAAAATCTGTCAATACAAAACATTCACTCTGTGGAGGTCCATATGATCCTATTAGGATCGGACATGGTCGAAAGAAGAAGAAAAAATAAATATATATTTATAAAGTGTAGCAAAAACATATAACTTTTTCTGCAATTTTAAAATAACAATCATTTTTATGGTTTTATGTTGACTGATTTTTGTATAAAAGAATTTGCAAATATTTGGTTCCAGTATTATAGCGGACGACAATTTCAACTGATCCTTTAAATTGTGTCACTAGGTGAAGGGATTAATTTATCCCTCCTGGAAATTTCTTCGGCTTTCTTTTTTATATATATCGTCCTTATTTATCCGAAGACTGTGGATCTTTTGTCTGATTAGTTTGTAAACGTTAGAGCGGCGAGACACTTGTCTCTAGGCCGTCATAGTAATAATTAATAACAGTTTTCATGATTTAAACTATTTTTCTTGATAAATGTGTTAACTGCCTATTTATGTATTAATATAGGTAGGCTATGGAGTCACTGTATAGTATCCCTCCACTTCCTTCTCTTCTACAACCTCTTTGAAGAGTTTCGGAGACGCTGAGGTATCAACGAGTATCTGTTGTGTATGGCCTTCATTTGGGTTATTTAGGCCAATTAAAATTAGCTAAATGAAGTAGTAAATAACAAAAACAATTTTTTCGTGAATATCATCAATTATTTTATTACTTTGTAGCTCTTTCCCCATTACAAAAGACGGCACTCAATGGCCTACAATCCCACCGTGTCCGGAAATTTGTACGTATACAGTATCACAATTCTCCGTGAAATGTTATATCGGAAATATATAGTTGTATATTAAAGACCATCCAACCTCTTTGGGTCGTATAGTACTGACATAAAATTCACGTCTAAATAAAGCAGTGTTCTTGTCGGTTTACAGGAAGTCAGCGGCAAATAAATTTTGAAAATAGCCAATATACCGAATTATTTTTTAGGTTAGGTTAGGTTTTCATTCTTGAATTCATGAATTTAGGTAAAATCGGCAATGAAAATAGAGATGACCGTATATTATACGGTCATCTCTTTCCGATAAGTAAGCTTATGGCGAACTGTGCTACGTTGAAATGTAATACGTATGTAACCCAATCCCTTAGGTTCCCTACCTCCTATGTAGATCATCATAATTATCGGTACTGCAATTGAAAATGGGTCTGAACCACCACCTATACACGTCTCCACTTTTTATTACGGGTGTGGGGTGTCTTTGCCCATGTCTACGTTAAGTTTCCCTTTATTGAAATAACTAGTTTTTTCACTTTTTTAAATTTTACTAAGGAGATAAATACCTACTTAGTCAGAGTGAAATATTTTCGGTACTGTTCGGTTATCAGGATTATAGCGGAAAACACATTTTGAAAATAGCCGATAAACTGGATTATTTGTTAGGTTAACTTAACCTAACCTAACCCAACCCAACCTAACAAATAATCAAGTATATTGGGTATTTTCAAAATTTGTTTTCCGCTGTATTCCTGATAACCGAACAGTACCATATTTTCTTTTCTTGTAATGAAGCCATATAAATATATATAAAATGATTAGTTATTACAAAATATCCTTTGTATTATGGCACCAATATAACGTATATATTGCACCATTTTTTGATGCGAAGGACCCACCCAACTGTTTACGGTTCAATGACCGATTGGGAAGGTTTTTGAATTGTGCCTTTGCAGAAGTGAAATCTCATTATTTAAGGTAATCGGTACTATGTACTTCTATTATGCCTTTGATAATCTTTTATCCCTACTATAAAGTTTATACCTTTACAGAATGACTTAATCATGTTGTTCCCGAAACAATTACGAATAATTAATCGTACTGCCTAATATCCGATTTCATTTCCATTGATATCCGCTGGTGTTTATTGGGAAGTTTTCGTAAGAGAAGAATCCATACTATACTATTTATACTTAACAAGCGAAAATAGACAAAGGAAAATAAATATATCAAAAAAATATATTAACATATTGAACTTACATAATTTTGAAAACACTACAATGCTAAAGGAGTCATACTTAATAACGAAAAAATTTAACTAACGGCGTTTTAATACTCACTGAAGCGCTTTCTAAATTGAGCTACATTGACGATCGGCTTTTGTATTTTAAATCAAAGTAGGTATTACTTTAATTACTAACCGACGTCACGGATCACTCCAAGATATTTTATTGTAGAAAAATAGTTATTAAATATTAAAATATTATCATCCGGGATCGATAGAATGCTGGACGAAGGTCTCCCCTAGCTCTCTCCACTCTTCTCGGCCGTTAATACTTTGCTACCGCGTAGACCTACCGAACTTTATGAGCTCGTTTATCGAACGAGTTTTAGGGCGTCCCTGTGGGTGTTAAGTGTCACATCGCGAACTCTTGTCTGCTTCCTTATCCATCGATCTTTACGCGTCATTTACATATTTAATATACCTAGACTAATCTAATAACAATACCTAATTACTTACGCATAATTCAAATACCCAAATATATTAAATAACATTTTCTATAGATACAAAAATACAATATCAATAATAATAAATATTATTGTACCTATTTATAATAACAATAATATATTATTACATTCATCACAATAATATATAATAAAAATATACCTATTATGTTTTCCGTATTTCAATTGATGTGTCCCAAAATATTTTTTTTCTACGGAAGAATTGTATATTATTATTATCATCTCCATATTCGTTCTGAAGATCACAAGCTTTTTTGAAAATTGGATCTTTACCGCCTCACCTAAAGGTTTCGTATTTTTTTTTAAAAGAGTAATGGATGTTATCAACTTCTCAAACTATTAGGTCCAGCGGCCTCTAGGTCTACCTTGCGGATGTTTTGTACTTCTTGGATACCACTGGATGACTAGATTTGTCCAATGATTGTCTCTTTGTCGTTATACCTATATGCCTAATATAATAGTAAAGTTAGGTATATATTATAATATGATGTTTATTCGATTGATTATTGGTTGAATTGATTAAAGTTATACAATTAGATAAAAAGATAATACTTAATACTTGAAACTAACTCAAAGCTGTTTAATTAAAATAAATCCATAATTATATAATAATATTATAGTACCCAAGTACTTAATCCACATAATTGCAGGATCGGCTACGTCCGCTTGTTAACTCGTTGACAAGTTGTCACCTAGAGCTGACAATGTCCGCCTCAGCTCTAAGCCTAAGCGGACGAAAATGATTGTTTTTAAATTATATATAAAGAATATATGTGTAAATATTATGTTTTTATTGAAGTATTGTGGTATGGCGGTACAGAAAAATTGTCGATATATCAAATCCGACTGATGGGCAGCCAAAAAGCGAAAAACAAAAAACGCCCCTTGTCGGTTCGAATGACTAACCTTTCGAACTGAAGTCAATCGCTCAATCAATGTACTTTGTTTAAAAGCTTACAAACAGCCATGATTTATGAAATTAAATTATATAAAAATGTATGTAAAACTTAAATATATTTCAATGAAAACCACAAAAATCAGACATCATAAAAGCGATAGTAGGTTGGTGAACAGGGAACTCAGAAATAATGGGAACTGAAATACCCAATGGGTAAGGCGATAGCAGGTAACTGTCTCGAGTAAGGAAGAATCCGGGTTAAACTTACGCACATGTCAAGAATACGTTGTATGTCGAATACTGAAAACTGCTCTCGGTTTATGCATTTAGGCTCATTTAAAGTTGGTGTATTACACACACTATTGCACGTGCATAATGCGTGCTTCATTTTCGTAGGACACTCACAGATTCAAAAGCCCTGCTTCAACGTGCGGCGTATTGAATATAGCCTATCGGTATTCCATATATTATCTGTTCTGTGTTGGTGAATTTATGTGAATAGATAGGTATCAATCTACAAAATAAATACCAACCGAACTGTTTTTTTCTTCAAAAATACGTTTATGAAAACAAAAATGAGTAACAATGTTTTAAGTGTAAAACTTTTTCTCTTCTCATTACAAATTCGCTCCTTAGATAGAGAAAAATAATTATGCTCAAGACACGGCGCCTCCAAAAATCTTCTTCTTGCGATTTCTCAGGTCATGCCAGCAATCTGTCATGACCTGTGAGTCATAAATACAACATGTGAAATACATGTCTGATGCAGCACGTTTCACACCAACGTACGCTCTTCAACTCTTGTGAGCTCTCACAAGGTTCATCAACACGCACACCACTCCGAGCGACCGCTTACCTCGACCTCTATTGCTTCCACGTGATACACTTAACTTAATATACTAAAACTGTTCATCTCTCATGTAGGAAATGAGGATTTAAGTAAATTTCCACACTCGGAAGAACAGAATGAATGTGCTGCGGATAATAGCAACTTATCAAGATATTGCAAGTGTCATTTGAAAGTCGCTTTCATGATTTTACTAAAGAAGAAGACTCCATGCTCGCATTTATAAACTCATTTTCACTTAATGAACAAAATGTAATGCAGATGCCTAATATTATACAAATGGAACCGATTGATTTAAAAACAAATTTATTATTGAAAATTAAATTTGATGAGCTTTTTCCAGAACAAAATGCTTCTGACATAATTAATTTCAGGCGTTCATTACCCTGTGAACATTTTCCAGAGCTAAACAAATTGCAAAAAGGCAAAATAAGGTAGCGAATAGCTGATTCAAATTCAAAAAATTCTCTACTGCTCTCAGTAACAAATTTAACACCAAACAAGACTAGCGAACTCCAAAAGCTCTCAGTGCTCCATCCCACTCAGAGCTCTCTTTCTCTCTCTCTCTCTTTCTCATCACATCCAACAACTGTGATCCAGAGTTATCTTCACCAAACGAGACTTTCCGGCAGCTGTGGCACCATCAGCGGGGTACACGACAGCGATCACCCTCTCGTCCAAGATATCATTTCTGACTATTGTAGATTGGTGCTCTCATAAAAGTTGTTTTTTGAACCGGCATTAATTAATTAATTTAATTGCGTGATTGAGTTATTCCTTTTCCTCCCCCAAGTGAAGCAGATCCTACCCCTATCCCTATTTTCCAACCCCAACCGTGAACATAAGAAATTAGAAAAGGTGTTTGAGTTGTACCTATGGCGCATCTGAACTCATCTCTGAAAAAAATTAGCGCATGCTATGCAAAAGGCTAGCTACCCCTGACTAATAATTTAAGGAGAGTCGGCATTGTTCTGCAAAATGAAGCCGTGTCTCTTGCGTATAACGCACATTATAACATCAATTTTATTATTAATAATTTTATACCATGAAACGTTATCGGTTATACCATCATGTTGCTTCTCAGTACAGCTACCAAATTTAAACACAACATATTTAATCATATTTTCTACTAAATTGTCTAAAAATAATTACTACTAACTTTGTATTTAACACAAAAAATACATTTAAGGCATTCGCTGCGAACTATATAATGAGATTTTAATTGCCCCCTTTAAAATGCACGTTAATTACATCGATCGGCCGCCTGGCCATTACGCGCATGCGCGTCTTCAGCGTCCAAAGTATTAAGTGACGTCACGTACTCGCAGTTTTTCAATGAATGTAGTCATTCAAATCAATATTTACCTGTGACGTGTACACAAAATATTTAATTCAGCCGTAGAAATATATCGAAGAGAAATATCCGTATCGCGGAGATATAAGCAAGCGGAATACTTTCTCACTCGCACATATGGTTCGTTTTTGTTCAGGCTTTGGTTTTCACATATTATTTTAAAATGGTACAAATAAATTAACAGTTAGAATATGTACTGAAATGTTTAAATATTAATGCTAAATAAAAACAAAATATTTTCCCCATGAATTTATTTTATTTTCAATAAATTGAGATTACACCATTCATGAGCTACACTTGTAGTTGTGGGTAGAGGGCTTTCAATAATTGTGCGGTGGAAAATCATGGAAAAAATACAAGTTGGTAATTCCAACAGGTTTGTTTTTCGAACACAGTGTTACCAAAGCATTGATAAGATAATCTTGTTGCGCTCAACTATTTTTGATATAAACATATTTTAGTATTGCTAAAATGTTTGTATACAATATTATCACAAGGTGATTATTACATAAAAATCTGTTACAAAATACTAGTTTTCAGTAAGTTTTCAGTACTGCGTAGAATATTATTTAGTTCTTACCTAAGGATGGCACATTCATGAATTCACTTAACCACTAGGTATAATATTCAATGTGTCAATTAAATTAATAAATAATAACACTTTCTCATATTCCATCAGAAGCAAACTTGTAACTCTCCTACCACGTTTGGCATGCGGGAAAATTCTGTTGGCACGCGAAAGAATTCTAGAAGCATGTAGAACCTCAACCACTGGCGCGCGGAATATCTAGATCGACATAGCACCTAATATTTTGACGAAAAACCTTGGGAAGGAACAATTTTAACTTGGATTTTGGGCTAAATTTTAATTATCGGCGGAAAAAGCAATGTATTGACAATGAAAAAAAATCAATAAAGAACTAAAAATTTTGTCTTGTTTATTCTGGATAGAATTGTTTTAAATTTGGGCGAAGAAAACTTTATATAAGGCGCATAAGTTAAATATTAGTAATTAATTTCTCAAATACAAAATATTACTATAGCGCATAAGACTTTACATTCACTTTTTACTGTGATGGAAGATGGTTATAACTGCCGTTTTTTCACTTTTTAAGTTTTCTTTCATAATAATATGTTCCAAATTGTACATTCTTTGATGTGGCAAAATATTAGATCTGCAACTTTATTGGTCACAACGTAATGTTAAAAGATATCTGCATCTCACCAAATGTGAAAAATGTCATATGGCAAAAAGATATATATTCTGCTTAAAATGCAAGATAACAATACAACTTCAATCTATTAAAAAAATAAAGTTTTGTGTTGGGATGCTCATTCCGTTTATTTTTATATTAAATTGGTACTTCAAAATATCTTATAAACTAACTTGTCAAACTGATTTCAAAGATTTGATTTTGCTCCCCTGTAAAATTATGTAAACAGCAGCTAAGACCATTTGTCATCAAAGTACCAAGATAATTTCTATATTACTATTTATGAATTTGTAGATAAGAGCAAATCCAAAATAATGAATAAATCACTAACGAAGATCGCCGAATCAGAGGCTGCCGCGCATAGCACATATTGCGTATAAAAACACGGCATTCCTGCTCAGGTGGCTCAAGATTTTCATATATGTTTTTAATTTTTTATTGTAAACCATACCTACCAGTAGAGAAGGGTGGAGGTAGGCTGCTGAGATCAAACATAAATAGTGCACATTAAACTTTGTCAGTCATACGTACTTATTTGTTTTTATTGAACCGCGGCTACAATTTACGGTGTTGGTTAGTTTTTAAAAATCTATTGATCCCTGCCTAAACCAAACCATAGTAGTTTTGGTATTATACAATATTATGCAAACTTTTCATCCATACCTATTTGTTTTCGTTGGAAAGAATTGATACGTATTACACATATTGTTAGTTCATTTTGTTAAATTCATTATTCCTGCCTAACCAAACTACAATACTAATATAAAAATTTATTCTATCTATAAAATATACAAAAATATGTATGATTTAATAGTATAATTTTAGATATTTTATAGATAGACGAGTATTTTTTGACTATTATCTATTATGACTTGGTTTCGCAGGGTTTATTTGAAATTTAAAAACCAACTAGCACCATCTGTAAACAACTGTAGTCTTAGTTCAATGAAAACAAATACATATGACTGAAAAAGTTTAGTATGCACTACTCATGGATGATCCTAACAGCCTACCTCCACCCTTCGCCACTGATACCTACCCATTCCTTTCCTTATAATAATATGGTTCTCTTTTTATAAATAATGTATTGAACATTTTTTAAATGTAATACGATACGTAAATAAAAATAATATTGTTATTAAATATCTTGATTAAATTTGCTTTTATACAAAAGTAAACTAACATTCATAAAATAAAAATGTGTTAATCATTACGTAATTTCAATTGTTATTACTCTTTCATTTAATTTATTTGTTATTCAAGATGAAGTAAAGTCACCTATATAATATATATCAATGCACCATTTTATTGAATAATGTGCTGAAATACTATTGTGATTATAATATGTATTATGTACTTTCCTAAAATATAAGAAAAATGATTATATTGTAACAATTGTACTATATATTCTCGCTCTTCGCGTTGTTAGTTTTCACCTTCTCGATCATAATATTATTACACATTGTTGAATCGTCGGGAAATATTTTTTTTTGAAAAGCCTTTTTTCAATGCCTGCCATTTAGATTTCTCGGAAATGTAATAAATGTTTTCGTAAAAAAGGTCCGCTGGATTGACCATCTCTTATTATATATTCGCGGTGGGACTGACGCGAGAGAAATAAAGGTCCCGGATTCTACTCAGAGATTGCACACGGATAAATTGCCCCTTTTGGTTTGAAGTACAAAAAAACACGTAAGATTTTTTTGTGTAAAGTAGAGCAGAAACTTACTATTCAAATTGGAAATGACTGCCGGCCATTGAAAACGTTCTGTAAGACTTTTATATGGTTCTAAAACTAATCCTTATGAAATCTATAAAACATGTTTTACCCATTTCATAACTCAAACAAATTTATGAAGAGAAACATTATATGCTACAAAGTTAAAAGATTTGAATTCGCTTAAGTACCTATTTACTTCACAGAAAGAAACAGAATTATCCCTCTATTTCACTTCAGAAACTATTTAGGAATATTACCCCAATATTTATAATTTTGAAAATTGTATTCACTTAATTATTTTTATTTAAAAACATATATTAAATATTAAAGTTGGCTTGAATACGTGAGTCTCCAAACCTTCTAATATAGTATTTATCCCAAAATTAATAGAATTTTCATATAAAGTAGGAGGGATGACTTGGTGAGCTTACTGCGTGAAACACGTCTCGAAGTTCCTGAGTAGAGCGTATTCGTTGCAACGTCAGTTCACTTTAAAATATTTTTTTTATTTATTTATTAAAAAAATAGTATGTTGTGGCAGTAATTAACCAATATTCCGCGATACACAGTCAAATAGACGAAAAATACTTAATTACTAATATTAAAGTAATTTAGATGAAGCAAACATAATATAAGAAATATTTCTTTTTTTCTCTCTTTGGCCATATCCGCCCATTAGCTGGAGCATATGAGAATCCCTGTCGCTCGACAGTCTTCTTGCTTCATTACAGGTCAAACCATCATCCCGTAGCTCTATATAAGAAATAGGAATATTTATTTCATTATTAAATTAAAACCTGACGGTCATATTTAAAAGAATATTTGTTTAGAAAAAATAAATAGTTATAAAAGCGATTGGCGAAACAAAATGAGTAAATCCAATTCTACATAATTGAAAACTATATACTATATTATGTTATCAAGTTTTCAATTGAATTCCGATTTTAACACAATTTTACTATCAGAATGATCTGAATATGATCTACATATACATTTTTAATCAAATTATTAACAAATGTAAAAATATAAGTGAAGATAAGTGACTTCGCAACATATTATATAATATATCGTTACATTATTCTATGGGCAAAGTTCATTTGTTTATACGCTCCATCAGCAGTATTCCATTGAGCCTCTTCAGTGTAGCATTTGTGAAAAGCCATGTCCTCTGTTACTAGGTGCGTCATTTATCTGTTTTTCCAATCCTTACAGAAATAGTGAACAACGCATTGAACTCGTGGTACTTAAACTCTCCGACAGGGGAATTGACCCGAAAGTTTCTACCATCTATTTCAGTAGCACGAAACATCAGTGCACAAGGGGCTATGTTTTTAAATGACTCAGTTCGTTACAGGTCACAGTCATACGAGCTTACCTGCTTCGGTTTATAAGTACATCTGACGGCAAGTGTCCATGTGACGATGGAAGCGACCAGAACGTCGTTAATGAACTCCTCGATTGTCCAATTTTCAGCAAGGAGCGGCACAATCTAAACTTTTATAACATGTTGCATACGCGGACATCCGACATCTTCCGGAGACCATGGCAAACAGGCCCGGAAGAGAGGCACTTTTTATTTTCTGTATATATGTATGACGTATGTCATATGTGTGTATCCGAAGTAATCTCCAGAATAGCATTTTCTGGTAGTGTGCAATGAATGGTTTACTTTCTATAAAAAGAAGACAGCTTCGATGTAAATGGCTGAAACGTCTAACTAAATGTTTCTTGATTTATTTATTATATTTCTCAAATTCATTTTATGGATGTTACCTGCATCTTACATATTATCTGGAATTTTTAATGTGTGTTAAACTATTTACAAATCTAAATGATTTACTGTAATTACTGTGTTAAAAGTGCGAAGCATTGTTTTTTACAATTTTTCTCTTTTTTATTAATTTATGTGAAAAAATAAAATGAATTGGCAACTCACACAGGGGTAATAAATCAAACTTCATTCAAACTTAATTTATTTCTAATGTAGTTATTTGTTATTAAAAGTATTTTTTCTGTTATATTTCGTTTTTATTTTATTGTCCATAAAAATTGATAAAAAAAATCAATCCCGAAAGTTTTGGGATTATGTTTACCAATCCCGGAATTCACAGATATCGAAAATAGTCCGGGATTCGGGATCCCGGGATTGGAATCCCTAGTCATGAGGTTTTCTATAAGCTTATTTTAGAACGCGTCTAGAAGAAATTTCTTCGATGTCTTTATTTTAAGACATAGCTATTTTCCTTTCAATAATTCGTCAAATGATTATTTTCCGACTGCCTTTCTACAAGGAACTACTTACTTTTCACTCTCTTGAATCTCGTAGGTCTCTTCTGCTCTTGAAACATGTTTGCCTGTTATCGCGAGGGATGGTTTCCAATCCCGATGTCCTACTGAAATCGAATTTACATGCACCTGTCAATTATTCCCAATTCAGTCTTCTCAAAGACGTAGACATTTTCGGTGACATGCTATGTATATTGTATTCGAAATTTTATTTTTCTACATACAATTATTTTACTTATGTTTTTTTAATATTTTTTTTAATTAATTATTATTATTATACATTCTCATCTTATTTCTTGTGAGGGTAATATTAATTTTTATAATGTAAATCTCATGTTGTGAACGTCTGGAATTTAGATTTTTGTTATGTCCACAATGTGTTGTTCCCTTAAATAAATAAGAATCAAAATAATAAACGGTGACATATTGTCATTGTTACATTGATTCCTGCCTTTCAGATCCAGTGATTGCAGTCATATAAGTTAGGACTAGTATATTATACTCAGGAGATAAGTCATATATAGGAGATAAGGCGTTATTAAATGTATTCTTCCACGGAAAAAAATGCGGCTATAAATCGCAGTTCATCAGAATCACCACCGCCTTGCACTACAAAGAATTGTTCAGGGTTTTGCCATGTGGTATCGTAGGCTATGGCCGAATTTAAATTAGAAATACCCGATGCTGGTCGACAAATTGTTTTCAATGAGGCATTTTTCTCAACATTCATACATTTCCTTTGACTTAGCATCGAGTAGAGTGGTTTTCGTGTCAAAGTCCGTAATGACACATTAATAGTAAATGCGAAGTATCCATAAAAGCATCTAAAAAAATCCTTGATCTTTTGTGTCCATACCCCCCCCCCCCCGCTAGACCCGATTATCTCATTGGAGCTCTGTCGGAAGGTATTTTAGTATATCTTAAGCCGCATTTAGACCAAGCGAATGAATGTTTGTTCTTCCCCCACTCCAGCGAAATTCTTATGCACGCTGAACAAAAAGCGTTTACTAAAAAAGGTCTAAATGCGGCGTTAGGTAACACTAGAATCTAGTGACTAGATCGATGATTCTCAATCAGGATTCCGCGGGCCATAAATGAGTAATTATTTATTTTTCCATCACGTATTTCTCCATACCGTCATGGGCATATTATATGCATCGCAAAGGATACAATGATAGGTAATATTTAGATAAAATATAAAGTTTAGGTAGTGTCATATCAAAATGATCTAGCTATGATTCCAATCTTCATCATGCACCTTTATGGTGTTTATATTAAGGGGAAAAAAGACGTAAGATTGACGTCTTTGAGTTGTGGTGTTGAAGATGCATGGTAAGGATTCCGTTGACAGCAAAGAGAAAAAATATCTCCATTTTAAAAGAAACATGAAACAACTGTTTTCTAAAATATGTCTCCAAAGATTTCTACAGTTAATTGCCCACATGGCCAGAAATGAAATTAATAATTTTGATAGGCTCATCGTCAACTAAATATCGATGGTCGACGAACACCTGTAGATATGTAGTTGTAAATGACTTTGGGCCTTATCAGCATTATTTCGACAGTGTAAGAATTAGCAAGTCATTCAAACTATCGCACAATCGACGTATCTACAGTCAGCATATTCTACACGCGTGACATTATTCGATGGGATCGAAACGTTCGAAGTGCAATAATGCAGAGGCCAGCAAATTTGTCAATTGCAAACTTTATCAACAACGACTCGCAATTTACCGAATATTCATGCGGCTCATAGTTGATGAGCTAGTCAGTCTAAATACCTATTAGTATAAATCATAATCTCCGTCCGATCAGTAAGCTTCGTGTCAGTCGCTCCGCACATCATTCTATTCAACCGAGCTCGGACCTTGGAACAGTATCATAAGTATTGTAACGTAACGCTCTTGTAACATACTCTTGTACTGACTGTTTACGCTGCAAATAACACTCGCTCCTCCATCCATCGGAGCAACCACCAAATCTCGACTTCTCATCTCTCCTCCTGGCGACTCTCCATCTACACTTCCTGGTCATCCCCTATCACAGCGGTCTCCTAGCCCAACAATGAGACCCCGCAAAAGATATGTGGTTTACTAAATGCAGTAATTGCTGGAGAGACATAGATAATTAAAACTAGGTCACGTTTACTGCGTAATGAGTCAAATTTATTTTACCAATAGAACGGATGTTTAATATTTAAAGACAATTATTTATCCACAATGATAAATAAACTCATCAACGGATTGCTAGAGTGGCATAACTTGGCGAATTGATACGAAGTCACGAAATAATAGTAAGCGACACGAAAATGAAGAAAATAGAAAAATTTATTCTATAACATTACATTATCATAATATTAAATTAACCGAAGTTGTTTTTATGATTTATATTTAGTATTAAACTATTTCCGAATCTATTGTTCTGTTTGTGCATGAATTGTTTTACTATCCATCCTATTTCGTTGACACATATCTTTGACATGGAGTTGAGTAAGGAACATACTTCCTTTTGGGGGAAGTAATAATTGGCAACGCCTCGAATAACCTTTGTCTTCTATGTGTCCTGAAGCGGTCTAAATTTCTCTCAATTACTTTGGCTTACTAATATTTAATAACCAAAATTTATCTAACTTTCTAAGCGTGCAGATGGTTTTATTTATATTTGTATCGATAAACTTTTTCTTAAGAAAAATCTAACTTATTTTTACACTCTACTATATGAATAGTTCAGTTACGATATTTCTATAATATGATTCGTACGGATAAACTCGTACCCTGAATAACTCAAAGTGGTTTAAATATTCAATGAGTTGTGTACCATTTTCTGTAATGCTATCGATTATAGATTCATGTTATTTCGTACTACACACAATTGATGTTGCTTTTGATTTATAAAATAATTTTTGAACAACATAACATTTATGGGTAAGTACCTAGCACTTAGGTACATATTGAAAACTTTAATATTTTTTTTAAATTACTTGTCATTCATTAAGTTTTATTATTTATTTATTGGCGTTTAACTGGCCAACAATTATTATTGGCGATATATTGTTGTATGAGTGTGATCAGTGAAAGAAATTTAACAATATTACGTGTATTTACATAATTCAACCAATCTCGCATATAGAGCGAACACGAGAATCGCGATTTTGATACTAGATGAATTTTCAACTAGGGTTTTTCTCAATCACCATACATACAGTATACACAACTTTCATTTTATATAGCACATCGTCGGTAGGTATAACTGAGCGCAGTTGTGCAGAAAGTACAGTAGACAGTCCACACAAACCACAAACTGAGATATAGATAGGTAAGCACTTTTGTGTTACATTTGTGATTATTTTATTCTACACAATTTAAATATACTATTTTTGATATATTATAATACATATAATAATATATACCTATGATTTTATAGAATTTTCAATGATATAAAATGTATTGATTAAGATATATATTTCTATTTAAATGGCTTGCTGCTTTCTACAAAATATGAAAATTATTCTATGATCTTCATTCTACAGAAAGCACCCATGTTTGATTTTTCTTGAAGAAACTCCATGTTTTTATGTAATTACTAACGCTTCGTTTTCTATAGTAATCTAAAAATGGAAATACCTAAGTCAATAAAAGCATAATTTACTTTTTTAAGGGCACAATTTCAAATTTATATTTTATAGAAACTGTTGACGGTTGAATTTATTTAATAAAATAAATATAAATTTTGAATCTTAAGTACATAATGTAAATATGAAAATATTATTTCAAATTTAAAAAAAAAACTCGGTCTGATTACTTATCTAGTTTAAGATTAAAAGATGAATCTGAAGAATATTTTTATATATATATGAAGAAAATTCCAAAAGACGGTATAACAGAAAACTCTTTTTTTACTTATATATTGTGCACTTACGAGGTACTTAAGTATACAGTAACTCTTGATAAAACTTCCACCATATTCTCCACTGTGTGACCAAAAATAAAAACATACTTTAAAGACATAACTTTCAACGCTAAGTGATTAATAACCCAAATGCAATCAAAAAACTAAAATTTAAAAATTAAATTGTATCATGACAACAGAGTTATTTATGTTATTTTTAACTCAAATATTATTTTTTGTATTAATTTAGAACATTTATTATAGTGCATAGGTACTTATAATGAATTATACCCACTGCTGGAGCTGAGCATTAGCGAGGTCCACTGAGTGTCTATGTTGTATTATACAATTCATCGCACACACTGTTTGCTAAGTCCAGAAAGCCAACAATATATCGTTTTGGTTTGTATGCCAAGTAAAAGATGCACAGAGTGAACGCTGATGAGGTGGTGTGACCAGGTAAAGTAATGTCACAAATAATATAATATTGTATTATACAGCATTCGTCACGAGGATTGCAGTGGATAGGGAGATACCAGTGGCGAAGACTCCATACTAGGCGATTATTTAAAGCCTACTTTCATATTAAATAAATAATCACATAAAAATATATTCAATATGCCCAACGATATCTATCGTATAATTGTCATAATAATTTTACGATCTTTTCCACTATTTCAATAAGCACCATTTATGGCATGTCTCAAAGATTTAAAAAAAATAAGCGACACCTCGTTTCGCTTCACATATTGTATGGATTACGTTCGCGTGAATCGAAAACTTTTTTATATAAAGTTTGTTTCTCATAATTTCAAGACGTCTGCGGCGGCCCATATAAATTGGTAAGCTATTTAAGGAGCGCTTACATTTTACGTAAGTGCACATTTATTCAAAATAATTTATAAGATAATTAATTTAAAAAAATAATTTCTATGGTTCAATCACATATATTGATTGTTCTTAAAAATAATAAATAATTTATCTCGTGATTTTTATTTGTCAGTTAGTTTATTCAAAGACTAAGACAATTTATTCATCCAATTATGTAAGTTGAAATCTGATATTATATCTATTAAATACAGAAGTATTTTAAAATGTCTAGTTTACGGCTTAAATTACAAATTGTTATGGAACAAATTCACAACAACGGATTTTTTCAATATATTTTGAGCGTACTTTGCGTTTATATTTAGAAAAATACGTAATTCAAATTAATTGTTTAATTTTATACCATCAGTGAGCTTTTGAAATTTCATCGGTTTTTGTGTACCTACCTATTCATCAGTAGTTATGTCGGATTATCTTCTTATTTCCCGTAAATACATCTAACAAGACGTGTGCTTCCTCCACAGCCTACCTGTTTCCAAAAGTCACTCTTCGCCACTGGGAGATACAAAGAATGACCACGTCGAGGAAGGAGAATTGAGAATTAAAACTGAAGCATACATTTAACATGTTTTTTATTGACAGTAATATTAATAAATGTTATGGTATTTTATAACATTTACAAGTAAAAGAATACTTACAGCGTGATTGTCTTTAATAATTTGTAACATTTCAATAATTAGGTGTTCGTAATAATATATATATTATGATAAAATGGTGCAATTCCTTATGCAAATTTATACCAAAATCATAATTGAGTATACCTTATTAAGTAAATCATATGAAAAACGTTTCTTAGATAAACACTATAAGTACATATACTGGATAGTTTTGCAAAATAAGCCTCAACTGCTTTTATTCAGTATGGTTTTATTTAAAACCTTCCACGTATAAGTAATAATTCGATATTGCGACAATATTAAGGTTTAATTATTAAGCAATACAGTGAATAAAATATTAACTGTAAATCTAGTCGTGCTATTATGTGTATCCAAGTGGCGAAGGGTGGATGTAGGCTGTTAAGTACCGACATAACTAGTGCACACAAAGCTTTGTCAGTCAAACGTATTTTTTTTCCTTGAACTGAGACTAATATGTAGTGATATTATTCATTAGTTTTTAAAATTCAATTAAGCCCTGCCAAATCCAAGTCATAATAGTAAAAAATATTCGTTTATCTATAAAATATCAAAAATTATTTACGACTTTATATTTATGGCATAATTTATTTTTAGATATTTTATGGATAGAAGAATATTTTTATCGACTATAGTTTGCGTAGGCAGGGCTGAATTAATTAAAAAAAAAACTAACCAACACCATCTGTAATAATAATATATATTCTTATTTGAACGAAAACAATTAGGTAAGTATACTATGATAGTAGTTGATATAATACATAGTACATAAAAGATGTGCATTATTCTTGTCTTCTATTCTTAGCGTACTTAAACTTATAGTTTGGTTTAGACACGGTTTAATAATTGAATATTAAAAGGTAACCTGCGCCATCTGCAAATTGTATTCTTAGGTTAATGAAAATAAATAAGTATGACTAACAAAGCTAAGTATGCACTATTTATGATGAATTTTAACATCCTACCTTCACCCCTTGTCAGTGATATTCATATGACATAAATGAAAGAAAATGTTTTTGTCGAAAGCAAAATAATGCATGATAGTATGTGTGTAATCATGAATATTAAAAATAATTAATACTAATCAATAATCATACTATCAATATTTAAATTATTTTATAAGAAAACTATTAATGTCATAGTATAGTTTTTTTATCATATTTCCGACTGTTATCAAATGGTTTTAATGACATTGAAATTAAAATGTGACTTTACAATAGTTTTGGTATAAAAAAATGTGAATATATTTTCTCTTTCAGTCGGACACTAAACAGTACCTACCTACCGTCTCACTCTTTTTTAATAAGTAGTTTGACGCTAAAGCAGTATATTTTTAAGTAGGGACGCATAAAATTATGAAAGCAAAAATAAGTATTAAAATTTAATATAAACCTATCGTCTCAAAGTAAACGTTACTGGAATGGCATACTGAACGATTTTTTATGCTTTACATAAAAACTCAAACGTATAAATATTATATCGGAGAGATAAACATTAAATAAAAACATACCATAAATGTGTCGCGTGAATGTATATAGCAATTTTCGTTTGAAGTTAACCTTCCAATGAGCCCGCAATAAAACGAGGGATGAACTTCGTATCTAGTTTGATAATGGACAGTTAAGAAACTTTACCATATCACCATTATATACGCATTAACTAGATTCAGAGTAGCAAAGTTACTGTCAAACAAGGTTTGCAAAAAGTACTATCTGAACTTGTGTCAAGTTATTGATACGAATCTTTGTAAACTTTCCACCAGATATTGGTAAATGATCTCATTCTTTCAAATGGATACTGCTTAGCAATACGATTTAAAGCCAATTTATAAAATGGCAATGTTTACTTTAATACATAGCTAAGTGTTCAAGTATAAAATGTACTTAAAGGATTTAAATATATTTTTTGCATCACTTTATTTTTAAACATACATAATTTTGAAAAACACTCCTGAGAAAATATATTTTAACCAATAGAAAAAATCTTTTTGAAAAAAGTAAGACACCCGGCAGGATTGAACCTAGATCTCCTGGGTATACGCCCCAATCCGCGCATTATCCACTATGCTGCTAGGTGACATACTAATGACGACAAACTTTAACTATTGGCCTTTTAATAACTGCTCATCAGCGTTCTTCCAAATCAAGCTATTATTGGTAATCGGTTTTTGTTTATTAAATCAAATTAGGTACCTACTACTTCAATTACTAACCGACGTCACGGATTTCTCCAATATTTTATGATGTAACTTACTCGTATTTGCTAATAATTTTTAATTAACTATTTCTTTTATTCAACGAATAATTCACAATATGTAAAAATGAACCATTCTAATTATTGAACATACATAATTTTGAAAAACACTTCTGAGAAAATATATTATAACCAATAATAAAAAATCTTTATTTTTATATGTAGAGTGTTGTATATTTTATTGAAGAGGTACGTAGAGTAGCTATATTATAAATCACTTTTTTAAATTATAACATTCCTTGAATGCACCGAATAATGTAAATACTTGAGGAAGTATTTCTTTTATTCAACGAATAATTCACAAGATTTAAAGAATGTACCGTTCTAATTATTGAACATACAATTTGGAGAGCGCTTATAAGCAGATATTTAAAAAGCCAATAGTTAAAATTTGTCCCAATTAAGCATGGCAGTAGTAACATAGTGATAATGCACAGGGCGCGATACCCAAGAGACGCAGGTTCGTTTCCTTTCGGGTATCTTACTTTTTTCAAAAAAGATTTTTTGTATTCATTGGCTATATTTTCTCATGAGTGCTTTCAAAATGATGTAATTATGTTAAATACTTGAGTGTTTATAATATAATGTATAAGAAAAATATCAATGACATACTATAATATACTCACATAGTCAATTACCATTAAATAAAAACTGCTGCATTATAAATTATAACATTGATAAATAAAAAAAAAACTATTTATTGTGCTTTGTGACTATGAATTTTTATGTACAATAGTTCGGAGAATATGAGGCTTATAACATAAAGTGCTTTGACATCACATCTATAACGTTAAAATCGGTTATATTTTCACAACATATAATAATATCTTTGAATGATAAGTTAATTTTTAACACATAGTATATTAATGTATGTGTATATGGTTTGAATTCTGTACCTAATAATTGTAATAATACTTACTATGTATGCATACAATGAAATTTATAAAACGGTATATAGTATATTAATGTAATGACATCGTCACCTAATGGACAAGTGTGGTAAACGATCTTTTCAAAATATGTTAATAAAAGTGTAAAATAATAAATTTCTACATTGAATAAAATTTTCGTTAGGTATCTACTTGTCACACGTGTTCAATAGATTACCAATGTTACCAAGTTTGTTATTATACTTACATGATACATATCTATATTAAGTAATATAATAAAATTGACCAAAGCTTGACCAAATTACAAAATATATTGTCAAATCTAAAGGTATGAATTGGATTTTTTTTTTTTGTATTCGTTTTTTCAAATACATTAAATTTTATTAATTTTTTGCCATTACTGATTTATTTTTATTGTGCAATGAAAATGAAACTTTACATGAAAACAACTCATATTTTTTGATGCTTCTATCAACGGCCAACAAGATGAAATGAGTATCATACTTTGGTCAATTTGGTCACGTCAGATGAATCAATTAATAGAAACTTACAATACGATAATAGTGTAATGAATATTTTAGTCTTAAATTATGTATTTATAACAGTCATTTAAAATGTTTATATAAGATTTTTAAAAACATCAGCTTAAGTATCACAAAAGGTTTGGAATTGATTAATTTAGTTATTAATATTTTTTTTATATTAACATAATCATATTATTATAAATTCTTTTACGCCCACTTTTAATTTAAAAAGATTTTTTTTATCGATTTATATTTTCTTACAAGTTATTTTTATACAAAGTAATTATCGCATAATATACTAATTAGTTAGTACTTAGCAAGTTTAAAAAAATATATATCGTTCAAATAAATAGTGTCATTATAATATCCTTAAAAACCTTTCTGGTTTCAAATACTCAATAATCAAATAATAACTACATATAGTTATAAAATTACGTTCATTTCCATTTAAACCAACCACTTCATTTTCACTACACAATTTCCAATGAAAATCATAATTTATTCAAGTATTTTAACAGTACCTGTGTGTTTTTTTATCGATATGTTAAGTAATTTATTATTAATTTTCAAACATACCCTGGAGATAAAACAATCGAATATATTATTATATACTTATATACCTACGTTGATTAGACAATAAACACTCAGAACATGATTTAAAATATTCTAATGTTGTATGATTCATATGAAGTAGGTATTTCTATCATAATGTAGTTTAATTTGAATATATAGTGCAGATAATAGTATATTATGTAAGTTCTATGTCAATATTGCATAAAAAACTTTTGGTGGTTCTGTTTAATATTGCAGTCAATATCTTAATATTGTTTTAATTATGTTCTAATTTAAATTGAATGAGTATATTATTACAAAACATCAAACATACACTGGTATTCAACTTCGAATGAAACAAATAATAGTAGGTAATGATTAATAGACACTCAACATTAAAGATGTTCCATATAAAATATATTCACACAGATTCAATGAAGTGATAATTATTTACTGATCGATGTTGCCCGAAACAGTTATTTTTAATAATAACCGAATTACGAATTTGAAAGATACAGCCCTGATATATTTTTTTAAGAATACTGTATCACTTAGAAATACAATTGACGTCATTTTTGGGTTAAAACCGTCCTACAATTTTCTGTAGGAACATAAATGGTTTAAATATACCAAATTACATTTTGACACAGAAAAAGAAATTTTAAATTAGCCGTATTGAAGAGTATTATTAACATACCAGTTAAATATAATAAAAGTGTGTATATCAGTTGTAATACAGTTTTAATCAATAAATTATTCGATAAAAAAACTTTATGGAAAAGAATATAGTATATTTGAATAAAAAATATTCCAGGATGTAAAAAAGAAAACATAATATTATAATGGAGGAAAAAATAAAAAAAAAATAGAGAAAGACAGATACCTAAACCTTTATTTTTTATAAATACCGTATCATTATAATAATGTATGAAGATATATTTTTCGTGTATTTTTTTAAAACAGCTGGAAGAATATTTTATCTTTTATTTACAATAGGTTATATTTATATATTTTTTAATTATATCATCAAATTAATCGGAATCATGGTAGAAAGCATTGCTAGTACAGGCCCCATTGTCATTTGGAGAATCAGGATGCTCTTCCGGCTCAGCTCCAGATGTCCTCAGATCGTCACGAACCTGTCAAACAAAAACAAAAATTAGGTTTCATAAAAAATACTTTGATCTGTTACCTAGGTACATCTAATCTTCTATAAAATAATATTTAACTTTTTAGTAGCTTAAAAAATATCAATTAATGCATGATGTAGGTAATGCAATTTAATATTTTTTTTTTATCCAGGACTATATTATTATATATCGAAGATTTAAGAAACTAGGATTTATCATTAAAAGAACAATGCTTATAAAATATCAGAAACATACATATTATAAGAAAATTACTAGAAAAAAACCTTCGAACAAATAGAATTCTGACACTCGTAACTTCGATCTGTGGATTAGTGATAGGAGCCTTCACCAGGGGTCTAGGACGATTCGGCACCGTGACAATTGGGCGCCACGCAATCGAATGAAATTCTATAATAAATAGACGTTCCTGAATTATACAGGTATTTTTAAAATTTATATATAAAACTATTATTAATTATATTTAAATTACTTTATTTTTATTTACTTCTTGGAGAGAATTTAAAAATGAACACGTAAATAATGTTTTAATTATGCATATTATGTTTAAGTTCTAACAAAAAGAGAGTTCTTTTCTTTTTATATAAAGTCTCAGGCATAAAAATTCTCAATCCGCATTAAAAAAAACATTACGGTAAGAGAAAAATGAATAAAAACTACTAAGTAGTAGATAGAAACTCAATAAAATTCATTCTGTATAAAATCGTAACGAATGTCTATTTAGTACAGCGTAAAATTGTCCTGGCGCCCAGTTGTCCCATTCCCTCCACTAACGAGCGAAAAAGCGTGTTAGAGTCCCACTCTGTCGGTTTAGAGCTTTTTTTTTCAAAATATCTATGTATTTTAATTAACAGTCATGCCTATGATCATCTCACACGAAGAAAACTGACTATCGACATGCAGAGCGAATTCAACTTCTAAGAGTCTCGAAGATTGGGTTAGGAGGTTAGACCATCAGATGCGACAGTGTCCCCTTAAGCCAGTCTTGCGCGTACTGAACACAGAAAGCCCTCAACAGACTGACAGCCATAAAAGAACGCATTTGAAGTAATAAGACTTAATCAAAGAACTCTAATGACAAAACCAAGTGCTTTTGCTTACTTCGACAGCGTCACTTCGTAACCATTGAAGACCCGATATAATAAAAAAGGTTTGATGAAATCAGACACGAATTATAACAAAATACATCACAACCAATTCACATAAAATTCACCGTCGCGGACAATTTTATTGTACACAGGCGAAAAACTAAGTTATATTATTTGCCATTTTCTTGTTTACCCCATGGTTGCAGTGATTGTAACGAAATGAAAATAACAATTATTCACTTGTGTAACTCTTTTAATTGGTTATAAAATGAAATTAATCAAAATTCAATTTCAATCAAAAAAAGTAATCCAATCCATAAAAAAATGTTGTGCAACAACAACGTGGTCAATACACAATTATTGTTTCGTATTGTCATAGTAATTATTAATTGTCTTAAATGTCGCAGTGAGTACGACTATCATCTTGTTGTCTTAAGGTCACTTTTGAATGGACGACAGATGCTTAGTATTAAGATCTGTTTACGAGGAGTGGCGTAAATCATAACACGTCGTGTTTTTTAACGCGCAGCAAGATTCCGCCAAATCGTGTTTATTTTATACGAATATTTTTATAGAAATCAAGATTACACCACAAATTGAATGCAATTAAATTAAATTACAGACTAGGGTCTCGGGACTCAACGCAATATCTACATTTGGCTTTCTCTACAAAAAAGCATGATTGAGCTGGTTATATTTTTATTTTGAACAAGATGTTTTAACGAGATAAGTTTCAAAACACGGAGGGAAGCCAACAGATTCTTCTATACTTGCGAAAAATAACGCGCGTCCTTTCCCTGGACTGATATCTTACAGTAATATTTCACACTGTTGCCGGGCTATGAGAATTGCGGAAAATTAATATGGCCCGGTTTAAATTATATATTTTAAATCAAATCAAATAAAATTTATTTATTTTACATGTAATGAACATAACATATTATAAATTCAAAGCGTTCACGAGCATAAAATAAGTGTTAACAATTTTTTAAATAAAAATACGGATAAATGTGAGTTAATAATACAATAAGTAATAAAATAAGAAAAAAATAAAATACTAATTATGTAACAAAAATAAAAGTAGATGGAAGCACACAAAGTGAACTTTGATAGACCCTATCCTAAAAACTTATAAAACAACGTCCACCTAAATTCACCTCACGTAAGTGGAATATATCAATATCCGAAGCGATTTCATTAAACATGGTTATGGCCCTCCCAATTGGCATTACTAGTGGCAGGTTAGTTCTGTACCTTGGGAGAACAAACAGCGGATACCCTCGATTAATAAGGTAATTATCAGAGACACACAAGCCAACACCACCATGAATGGCAGAGTTCACATTTACACTGCGTATAAGTCTGAAAAAATATGTAGCTAAATAAAGATCCCTTTTAAATTTTAAGCTACAGTATGTAAGCATACCTAAGAGAAAGTCAGTCGGATAGAGCCATGGATAATAAACATACAGCCAAAAATAAAGGAGTCTCAAAAAATTTTTTTGGACTCTCTCCGCCATAAGGCCGTTCTTCAACTGATGCGGGGTCCAAGCGATAAACCCACTCTCAAGTCTGCTTCTAACTAAAGAGTTATAGAGAATTTTTAGTACCGTAACATCCGAAAAGACCTGGGAAGTACGCAAGACAAACGCCCACATCTTAATCGACAATTTTATTATAATGATGGTGGTAGTAGGTAGGTTTAATAGTTTATTTAATTAGCTCGGAGCTGTTTGTCGAGGACCGTCTTATACGGGCCTAATTGGCCACGCGGATCTGATAGCAACCGAAGCCAACATTGCGGCATTCGAGAAATTTGCAGCGTCGTATGGGGAGCGTGATAGTATCCCGACTACTCTGTAGACTCATCCATTTCAACTCTAATGTAATGGCTACATCATAAGTCCCGCCAGCAGCAAACGAATTTTGAAAATAGCCGGTATACTGGATTACTAAATTTGTTTGGTAATTTCCTCTTACCTCTTTCCAATAAGAAAGCTCGCGGCGAACTGTACCGCGGTGAAATGTTTTACGTAGAATTTATATGTAACCGTACATACATGGCGGGTAGTGGTGCGAACCTAGGGAGCTTAATAAATTATCACCATTGAATACATATTTTTAAATTTATATTAAATACTTCATAAAATATATCAACATTATTGAAATATATAATCTAAATATGAAATATATCAAACACTTTTATATGAAAATTAATACCAAAACAATCATCTAAGGAATTCGCCCACTAAGTAGGTATGTAAATAAGTAAATATACAATTTCCCCCATCAGATTCCGTTAACCGTCTTGAGAAAATGTACCGTCGTCACTTAAAATTACCCCGGTAGAAATGTAGACACAAGAATATTCCAGCTTGCTTGAATAATTCAATAAACGGATTTCAATACAAAATCAAAGGTGGAACTTCTCAATTTTGTGGAATGAATTCAAAGCGTCCGCGTTTCAATGCCATTCAATATTATTCATGTACTAAGTAGGGATTTCAATATCGGTTTTCGATATACGATCTACCTACTCACATACCGATATTTTAAGAATACTTTCATATTATATTTTTGGAAATGCCTCAGTTTCCATATCTACTACTATGTACGATTCGTATTGGATAGACTCTACATAGACGAACGAGCCAACGTCATAATAACTATTATTTATTATCAATATATTAATATACTGATTACCAATAATAATTTGTGTGATAAATGAGGTAGAGTAGATAGAAGGTCGTCCTGCTAGAAGTTGTTTGGAGGAGAGTTTATTGATCGATGCGAGAATAAATACATACAATAATAAGGATTGAGGATATGGATGTACTAGTGAAATTGATGTGACTACGTCGAGTGAAGGACTCGATGTATGAGTGAGGATTCATTTATTGTCCTTACAATTTATGAAAATGAAATACATATAAATTACAAGAGATGTTGTCGCAATTATCAAATCATAACAGACCCTACTCGTCTAATTATGATTGAGGTAATGCTGGTATCATTATCGCTCTATTGTTTTGTTTTGACAACAAAACATACATATTAAAATATGTTACTCATTTAATGCCTAATGGTATGATTGCTAGATAATGTCTTCATTTAAAAAAAATCGTTGTCTATATAAATAGACAGAGCCTTAATTTAAAAGATTGAAACCAAACATAAAATCAATTTTAATATTATTAAAATAAACCACAATATTTAGTAATTAACAGGTAACACAATATCTTTACCACAATTTTTAAAAGTTATCGCCTATGATAGCCGAGAGATAATATGTCATTCTTATAATATCGTGGGTCCCGGATTCGAATCCCGGTTTTTGCAAATTCGCAAGTGGTTTTTCAGTGTGTGTTTGGATTCAGAGTATGGACTGAATAGGTTGAGCAAGTGGCTAACATTTTTTAAATTACTAAAATACTAATGTAACTGTAACAGTAACTACATGGGCTAAAATATTATCTTTATCAAACGTGCTGAAGGAAATATTAGGTACTGTTCGGTTATACCGGAGGCAGCGGAAAACGCATTTTGAAAATAGCCGATAAACTGGATTATTTGTTAGGTTAACCTAACCAAACCTAACCTAACCTAACCTAACCTAACCCAACCTAACCGAACCTAAACTAACCCAAACTAACAAATAATCCAGTTTATCGGCTATTTTCAAAATGCGTTTTCCGCTGCCTCCGGTATAACCGAACAGTACCAAATATTATTCTATGGATATAGAGATATGGAAACAAAAAAACGGAAGGGAAGCAAAGAAAAACATCTGGTCTATTAATTGACATACAAACTGAGAACGTATGAAGTTTGGGAGGTTGTTAAATTGAAAAATGACTTGTACGTCAATTTTGAGATGGATATCAGAGAAGTCTCTATTTTCTTTATATTCCGGTTGCCAGAAGGCCTGATTTTGTGTTTTTTTTTCTGCCACCATTTTTGTACTCATAAAATCGTTTATGGTCGCCATTTTCCTACAAGATGGCGGTGTTTTCCCATGGGTACTAAGGTGGCGCTAGGCAGATTTTTAATCAACGGAAAAAACAGAGTTAGAATCTGTCAAAAATCTTTGTCCCCCCACATTTCCAGATCATGCTAAGTTTGTATGGACTGGCGACCAAACTAATATTGTGGAATTATTAGTATATTCAGTGATGAATACTACTATAATGTAATTAACTAAACCAAATTATCTAACTACCTTGTATAATTATATAACATAAAAGTATGCTGGAACTTAATTTATTTTACTTTGTAAATAAATATACAGAAATGCCGGTACTACAAATTAAACCCCTTTTATTTACGGTCAAGCTAGAAAATGGTGGTATTTGGATTGCTTTAGAGTCGTATTTTTGGACTAAAGTATAACATAATATACTTCTTTTTATACAGTGATTCCGATGATGTTTTGAAAGTTTAATATCATCTTCCTATCATTAATTAAAAAAGTGTACAACATCATAATCATCAGACGTGGTCGATCCACTCCTGGTAAACTCTTCTTGGTCTATATTTCTTCGCCGTACTGTATGATTGCATTTATATACTTATCGAGCGATACAAATGGATTTTCTATGTTAAGGTAAACTGAGAGGTGTATTTTCAAAGTGAACTTATTCCACTACTTGACGAAAATGAGTTATTAATGCCATAATAGGATAAAAAATTTAACAAGTATTTTTTTGTAACGAAGAACCTAATAAATAGCATTCAATCCAGTTAAAAAATCAACTTCGAAATCGGTGTTAGTAACAAAATTACCTTATTTCAATACAAAAAGCATATTGTGTTCAACACCGTAAATGGTTTTTTGGCTTTTGCCAAAAATTTGTTTAAGTGGAATAAGTTCACTTTGAAAATACACGCCTCAACTATATACTCAAGCAGTGGCAACGAATTGCGAATTACGATGGTAGTGCTAATTATTAATTATCTTTGAATATAATGCGGTAGTTCGTAATAGATAAGATGTTCGATATCATATTTCGTTTAAATTATTACGATTTATTTCAATATGCAATAATTATCATTTTCTAAAAACACGATACGATAATGTTTTCGAAGTTTGAGCAATAAAATAGCATTACCGTCTAAATTATAAATGCACAGTTTCTATAGTCTATATATAGTCTATATATCCTGACTATAGTAGTCTTGGTTTATGTTAACAAAAATACGAGTAGCAAAATGAAGCATAGATAGATGAATGTTGAACATATCGCGCAGTGGCGAAGGGTCAAGGTAGACTGTTAAGATCCAACATAAATAGTGCATACTAAACTTTCGCAGTCATACGTATTTTTTTTTCATTGAACTAAGACTATAGTGTGCAAATAGTGTTGGTTAGTTGTTAAAAATTAGTTAAACCTTGCCTAAACCAAACCATAATAGTTTTGGTATGCTATGATCAGGACAAAATATTTAAAATACCTTTTCATTCATACTTATTTGTTTTCATTGAATTAATAATACATATTTCAGAGGGTGTGGTCAGTTTTTTAACATTCAGCCCTGGATAAACGAAACCATAATAAATAAAAAATATTCACCGATTTATAAAATATTCAAAATTATCTATGATTTAATGGCATAATTTTAGATATTTTATAGATAGATGAATAGTTTTTGACTATTATTTATTATAGCTCAGTTTACGCTGAGTATAATTGAATTTTAAAAACTAATCGACACTGTCAATACAATATTGTAGTCTTAGTTCAATGAAAACAAATATAATATAATATGACTGAAAATGTTTCGAATGCACTATTTGTGTCGGATCTTAACTCCACCCTTCACCACACATATCGCGGTAAAGCCACAAAAGAAAACAATAGTTATTATATTTCTTTCTTTTTCTTTGGGCCCCACATAGTGGAGTGGTACAGATTTTATTTTTATGAGAAATAGATATCAGCCACTCTGTCCATACTCTGACTCATACACAAATTGAAAAACAATATGTGTACTTGCCAGACCCAGGATTCGAACCTGGGACCCTCGACCCTATAGGCCGGCGTTTAAGCCACGCGGCCATCGTGGGTGTTATTATATTATTCGGTTACTATTTTTATCATTAATCTCTTGTGTTTTCAATGACTATGAAAATTAAGATGAATAATTTGGTTTTATAAGCAGCAGACGGGAAAAATAACCAAAGGATCGGAATCCTTGCATAAAGCTGTACGAAATAATAATATATTTTATACTTACAGTACTTACACTCTGTGAAAACATTAACAAAAGCCGGACTCGAGGTCCGAAATCTCTTTGTTGAAAATGTTTAATTTATACGATTCTCAGAATGGTTCGTTTAAGATACGCAGTGCTTATTACAAGTAAAAATGATATAAGTACCGCTGCTCGTATTTTGAACTAATTATATAGTAGCTACATAATATATAGTATTAGGTATAATTTTAATAATAGCGATGTGTCCATGGTTAGTTAAACCTTTTCTCGTATGTATCAACTAATAGGTTCTTTGAACAAACATAATAATTTTGAAAACACTTCTGAGAAAATATATTATAACCAATAGAAAAAATCTTTTCGAAAAAAGCAAGACTCGAACCTTCATCTCTCATGGACATAGAACCACCATGCCAATGAGTTATAGATACTTAATTGTGACAAATTTTAACTAATGGCTCCTAATAGTCATAATACTATTGGCGATCAAAGTAGGTACCTAGGTATTACTTTAATTACTCACCGACGTCACGGATCACTCCAAGATTTTTTGTTGTAACTTACTTGAACTTGCTAATAAATTTTAATTAACTATTTTTTTTGTTCAACGCATATTTCACAAGATTTAAGAATGTAACATTCTAATTATTGAACATACATAATTTTGAAAACACTTCTGAGAAAATATATTACAACAAATAAAAAGAAGTAAGCTATCCGGCAGGAATCGAACCTGCATGTCTCGGGTATCGCGCCCATGCACATAGAACCAATATGATAAAGGAGTCTTTTTTATTTCTAAAAGTAACTCTTCTCATTAGGGAATCCAATCCCGAGCCAAAATTCTGATCCCGGGATTTCGGGATTACAATTTGACAATCCCGGAATCCCGGGACTGGTCCCGGGATTGGCATTTTTTTAGATTGTTAATATAAAATTTTTATATTCACAAATAACATTGATAAAATCGGTCAAAAATAAATCTAGTAATTATAATTTATACTATTTAAGACATTTATTGTTAATATTGTATATCTACATTCAATCTTGGAAATACATAAGTTTAATGGAGTAAATAATATTGTAATATAAATAATAATGTGAATTTAATATGAGATTGCTGTTTCTGATAGTAAAAACTTAATGAATGGATTAGCGAGATTTAAAATAGTAAAGCAAATAATCATGTACTTATGACCTTTCCGCTTCATAAATCTAATTAGTCAGCCAAATATGAAACTGCCGTAAAACGTATGAGATCATGGTGGAATTACTTTGTTAAAAGTGCGAAGCATTGTTTTTTTCAATCGTTCTCATTTTTAATAATTTATGTGAAAAAATAAAATGAATCGGCAACTTACACATGGGTATAAATCAAACTTCATTCAAACTCAGTTTATTTCTAATGTAGTAATTTTTTATTATAAGATTTTTTCTGTTATATTTTTGCTTTTATTTTATGTTCCATAAAAATTGACAGAAAAATCAATCCTGAAATCCCGGGATTATGTTTATCAATCCCGGGATTCATAGGTATCGAAAATAGCTCGGGATCCCGGGATCCCGGGATTTGGGATCCCGGGATTGGAATCCCTACTTCTCATGTATATTATATTATCTAATCAAATATCAATAATTATGTTTGTAGAGCTCGTTTCGAAAACAAATTTCAGGAATAAAGATTTTCTATCAGGCACTTACTCTTAAAAGTAAAAAAAATGCATATACCTACCTAATATGTGTACATTATGATGAAATGAAAATTTTATATTCAATAAATAATTCATAAGATTCGAGAATGTTACAATCTTTATTGAACATACATAATTTGAAAACACGTCCCGTGCATTCTATTTTTATCAAAGATTTTTTCTAGTATGTATATATTATTATTATTTGATCTGTTTTCAATTTATGTATTTGTACATTATGATAGGTTGAAAAAAATATACGAGTCTATTAAATATATTTATATAATTTAAAAGAAATCTATCTTTGAATGTAGTGTTCAAAACAGACTATTTCCTGAAAATGATCTGTTTCATAATACATGTTCATATTTTGTTTATAGTTTAACTTCACGATCGTTCCAGTATATAATAATACGGCATGCTATTTATTATCATTTTTAATAAATTGATATTATTGGTTATCATTTTACTCAATTAAAAACATATAAACGATACATTATATGATTAGTTTGATATTTTAAATACGAAATTAGTCAACAATAGAAATATTTTTTGTGATACAACAAAATTTTGCACACTTTTTCATTCATACCTATTTGTTTTCGTTGGGTTAAAAACATATTATACACATTGTTGGTTCATTTTTTTTTAATTCATTAACCCCTGCCTAAACAGAACTATGATAATGGATAAAAAATATTATTCTATCTATAAAATATTAAAAGTTATATATGGTTTAATTACATAATTTTAGATATTTTGTAGATAAACGAGTATTTTTTACTTTTATGTATTATGGCTTGGTTTTCGCAGGGTTTAATTGAATTTTAAAAACTAACCAACACCATCTGTAAATAATTGTAGTATTATTTAAATGAAAAAAAATACGTATCACTCACAAAGTTTAGTGTGCACTATTTATGGCGGATCTTAACAGCCTACCCCCACTCTTTGCCACTGGATCCTAATAATTATTATCATTAGGCCATCAGCGTTCGATAACGACTCGTGGATGTGGCATGTCACAATAACTCGTTGGTGAGCATGCATAGTTATAACTGCAGGCGATGTGTAACTGGCTATACACAGTATGCAGAGTATCTGGGTATAAAGAATGCACCCGGAAAAGTGCATGGGTCCGCGGTTGAAGCAATGAGAAGCAACTTTGTTTTCCCTCCACCACCCGTCATGTATGTACAGCCGTGGATATGCACGGCTGCCTTCCATGACACTATAAACGTGTCTGATAGAAGTGATTTTAAGTGCTCATTCCGTCCCGAAACGGAGCCGCACGGGACTGAACTGCACCGTAGTGCTTAGAAGAAAGTTAAGAAAAGGGAAAAAAATCTTTTTGGACCAGAGCCAGTCCAAAAAGATTTTTTTTCCCTGTTCGCTGACGTTAATTGTCCAGGCACACAACAAGTTTTCGGCATTTTACGGTGAGTGAGGTCTTTTCTCATCAACAATTGACCGTAATTTTTACTAGTGCATACCAACCAAGTTCTTGGGAAGTTGCACCTGAGACAGTCTCAGCATAACTTTGAAAGGGGCTAACGCTCATTACGCCATGGTATACGCCTGCATAACGGGTGTGGAGACGCGGCGTGAAAAGCAATTCCGTGTATTTCTACAGCCAAATAATATATCATAAATTTGTGAGTAGACAATGATACACTATGATTTTATTAACAATGGTTACTTTTTGATTATTTTTTTTTTTAAATGCATCTATTTGTGCTGACATTTTATTCGCTTCAAGTTAGAGTTATGAAAATGTTTTCATTATTTTTTCGATATCTCTGAAGAATCTCGTACGCGTAATATCAGTATGAATCCATACATCATAGGCAACAAAAAAATCGACGCGAAAGCTTATTTTTTTTTGATTCGATTCCATCTATGTCTTCGAGTAATAATAACTCATCAATAAAAAACATTTTGAAAAATGTTTCAATGGAAGAGATATTTTTGGATGGCTTCCAAGTTTCTGAGAATTCGATTCTTTGCGTCATATTATCATGAACCCCTGTCATATTATTTTTTACTTCTTTCAAAAAACTTATGATGGAGCGGTGATCATAATAAATTAATACTAAAACTATAAATAGAAACGGTTACAATTAATAATAAATCATTCTGTTATCAACACAAATCATATTTTAACATTGGAGTAAGATGTGGAATATAATGCAAACGTATTTGAGAAAACAATAATGTAAGTATGTAGTAGGTAATATGTTGGGTTCGACTTTTAAGCTCTGAAAGCTTGGTATAATAGAATTTTCTATTTTGTTTATACGATGAATTGCAGGATGCCTTAAAATTATTTGGAACTGTCTGCACAAGTCATTTTAAAGGTAAATTCTTATTGAACATAATATATAATTTTGAAAACACTCATGTGAAAATATAGCCAATAGAAAAAATCTTTTTTTGAAAAAAGTAAGACACCCGGCGGGAATCGAACATGCGTCTCTTGGGTATTGCGCCCTGTGCATTACCACTATGCCACGACTGCCATGTTTTAATTAGAATGTTTGAACTGTAGTAAAAGTCGTTGGTGTATTTTTTGGATTATGCCAACCCACATTTCGATTAACAGTTCGTGGTTATCTAAAATTGACTATCTTGCCGATTTTTACCACTACATGTTTAATGAAAAATATAAAATATTGTCACTGTATTAGTTTGGATGTCAGATCTGAAGAAAAATAAAACTCTCTTTGGTACTGTAGTACTAGGTAGGTACGATTTTTTTAAAGATTCTGAAATTGAGAGTGAAGTTGAAATTCACAGCGAAAAAAATCGCATTTTTATGTGCTTCGATAAAATATTTAAAGGGTTCAGTTATATTGTACAAACTATAAAAGGGTTCCGTGGCCAAATTTATTGGGAAGCACAGTAGTAGATTGATTTTTCATGCGTCAGTCATGATTTGAAACAACAAATCAAGTATTTTTTTTTTACTATTTCCCCTCCAAGGCGTAGTGTATTTTAGACTACTTTTAACGAGGATTTGGTTTGTAGCCATTTGCGTAAATAACTGGGTCAGAAAAATATGTAAATTTTAATATGAAAAGGTAAGTATAATTAACATTTTTGCTGATAAACAGAAAATTATAAACAGTCACTAGGAATTCCACTCGAGGTCTCAACAATAAAACACTACATGTTAAGCCATCAATACATTGAATAATAGTCATAGTACATCGTCACCTCACTGCAACTACTAGATAACTCTGATTTGGTCATTGTTAGTAAAATGAAAATTAAACTTTACCTGATTAACATTAATCCAGTCAAAAAGTATTATTTTAAATAAAAATGGAAAATTATGTTTTGTCTAATTGAAAGAAATTTAATAATGTTAAATTGAATGAAAAAATATTGTAGATATTATATTTTATTTTTATTTAATGCATTTATGGTTTTAAAGTTATCTAATATTTTCGAAGATAAAATTAATACAGTTCCCATTAAATTCTGACTTACCTAGTTTTATCATTTCGTAGAGAAGGACATCAAGAGTGATATTAGATAGCTATCTCAAAAACAGTGAAAATCAAGGTATCTAGTTGTAAAATTGAAGTGACGGTATTATTAATTACATAGTTAAAAAAATATAATATGCTCTCGTTACAAATACTTTTTTTTTGTATATTATGAACCATATTATGTAGGTACCAAGGTACAAGACTTTTATATCGTATACACCTGTATTTCTCATTTTTATCTCATCTATTATTAGTTATTGTTCTTACACATAATATATTCTGATTTATTTTGATAGCATAATAAACTTATGCCAGGCTAAGTGGAAAATACTTTAATTAAATCTTTTTTGATATTTCTTGTTTGAAAAATATTAATTTGCGAATTTTCCAGACGCGGCATTTGAGCTATTGTTTCAAAAGCAGACATTCTGACACTCATCAACTGCAGTCTCTTTTGTGTGAGAATATTAATTAACTTGAAGCGAATTATTAAAGTAATTACTAATTATGCATGCATTTATTATTGAAAATATTTTGTCCAGAATGTTCTTCGCCCACAATTCTTCGCCTACAATTATTCGCACATAATTTTTCGTCTACTCGTTTACCTAGAATTCTTTGCCCATAATAATGATTTGACGACAAAATTTTTCCCACTCATAATTATTATTCTTAGATTTTTGTGGATGCATTTATTAGGTATACCTAAAGATTATTTTTGATAATATATTCTCAACTGGTGCGTTGCCCATCAGGTGGCCATTAGATATAATTAGCATGTTATCTTAATGTGGTAATTAAATATTAATTAAAAGGTCCTCAGAGAATGGGTTAATCATTTTGTAAATGTTTTTTTATAGATTGTTTTAATTTTTTTAAAACTGTTATGTGTGTTAATGAATTGTGGGCGAAAAATGTTATTATAACTATAAAATATATATTTTCATTATTCTGTATTAAAAATACATCGGATAGGTTTTTATAAAAGTAAAATTTCAGAACTGAAAAATTCCAAATAAACCAGAGGTTATTATTGCTAAAATGTCGATGTATCATATAACTAAAGATTCTTAATTACTATTTTATTTTCTTCCTTAAAGTAGAATCCTCAGAAATTAAGTATAATCATTCCTGGTTAGAAATGTAGCAATGATTGTCCTATTATTATTTGTCCACCCGCTTTACGCATTGTCCGGTAGATGTAATTAAATGAGTGTACAGTCATCAACGCCACACGCCGTTCTGGTGGACGGGCGTGTAACTAAGCTTGTGTAGATTCTCTCTGACACAGGAATTCCAGGAGCGCTTTAAATTTCCACGCATTCTACAATCCTATCATAAAATAACTCAGCAACTACCATAATACTACAATTTGTTATTGTAACCATACAAGAGATCTTCAAATTTCCGTCGCGTTTCTAATGTGAATGCGTGAACATTAATAATATTACATAATTCATAACAAATTTAGAAATATACATACCTGTCAAAAAAATACAAGATTTTATTTTGTACCGAATGGTACATTCTGTGTGCGTTATGTAATAAAATATTTTTTTGAAGTTATACTTCTTTAGGCGCGTTTAGAAAATCAGATCAGAGTGTATTTTTGGCGTTTGACATGTTTGAAATCGCACTCGATTGGATTCGAATCACGATTGTTCGGTTATCAGCCGAACGCACTGCCTTTACGCCACATTATGATAATGCAATCGTGACGACTATACAGTACAATATTATAGTTTAGAATTGTTCCGTTGCCTAGGCAGCGAATTTATTATTATATGTACGAAGAATAGTTCCGTTGCCTAAGTAACGAATTTATTATTGTTAGCCATAATAAAATAAAAACAACGAGAAATATTTAAATAATTTATTTAGTGATATAAGTTATAGTGTCTAAGAAGTATTACTTCTAAGGCGCGTACATAAGTACACACACCGATTTTCTTTTATTCAACGAATAATTTACAATACTTAAGAATGTAACATTCTTTTTATTGAACATACCTACATAATTTTGAAAACATTAAAACCAATAGAAAAAACCCTATATAGGTATCCTATCTAATTGCGACAAATTTTAACTAAATGCTCTTACAATACTCTCTGAAGCGCTTTCCAAATTGAGTTATGATAGGCAATCGGCTTTTGTATTTAAAATCAAAGTAGGTATTAATTAATTTGATTACTAACCGATATTAAGGATCACTGCATATTTTTTTGTTGTAATTTACTTGAACTTGCTACTGTCTATCTTGCTACTGATATCAGGAAGTCGCTGAAGTCGCATATAGAAGACTTCTCCGTGACGTACCTGTCATGGCGGCAACACGCGTTTAAATAATGTATAGGCTCTATTATTAAATGCGACTCCTTTTCTTCTTCGCAATAAAAAAAGTTTACTAATAATAATTCTAACATCTCTTCTGATCTTATTAGACATATTTTTATTAATAAAACCATCACATTATGTAAATTGATAGACCCGTACACGAAGAAAGCGTAAAATGAAATGATAATTTTTGGGACGTTCCCTATTTGAGAACAGAAGTACGATTAACTATACAGGAGGGGCTTGTTAGTTCACAGTTTTAACACGTGGACAAGATTTTCTTGTTCGACAATAATAATTTAATTAACATTTTTTTATTCAACGAATAATTATTCACAAGATTTAATAATGTAACGTTGTTTTTATTGAACATATACAATTTTGAAAACACTTCTGAGATATTTATATACGTTTTAGTATATATATCAAATACATAGACATTTTCAATGATGTACTTTGCATTTTGTTTTTGGAACTCTCTCTTGAACACTGAATACTCTGTATAAAATTGTATATATTATATACAAAAATATTTTCAAAAATTATATTTTTCCATATTAAATTGTACTTAAGTATGTTTCGATTTTTTTTGTTATTCTTATTATTGTTATCATATATTTTTTTTCTATATTCTCTTCTTCTCTCTTGTGAGTGTAATGATTGACTTATAATGTAAATCTCATGTTCTGTACGTCTTGAATCTTGATTGTTATGTCAACAATGTTTTGTATTCTTAAATAAATAAATAAATATATATAATATACATAGATGAGCATATATCTTAAGTGCAACGATGTGTAGGTACTCGTTTGTGACGGTCGTGTGAATTACTCACTCAGTAAAAGTGACAACGCAGATGGGATTATTTCAGCATGGTTGGTAATTGTTATTGTGCATGAGATGACGAGGTGATTGATAACAGGATCTGTGATATGAAAATAATATTAGATACGGCCATTTTTATTCACTGCGCTTAAAATTCACATTATAAACCCATGTTTTATGATTTTAAATTGAAACTTGAAATTGAATTTCATAATATTTTAGTATGTAATTCTTTTTCAGTCTTATTCTTTTGATAGTCTCCAGGTAATGTTTTAGAATATAGTCATATTTCAGTATATCCATGTGCAATGGTGTTAAGATTTTTTAGATTTATTAATTTTTAAACGCATTTATAAAACCATTAGTAAAATTGTTTACTATTTAAATAATATAAGTATTTACGATAAAAAAATATATATATAAACTCTGTGATCCCAAATTTGACAAAAATTAGGCATTTTATTATTCAAAAAATGGGCACGATTACCACATTTGAAGTTAATTCTAAAAATACTGATTATAAGCTATGTCTTTGAATGTGTTTGAATGCTCTGAAAATACCATTAAACCTCCATTTTGACATTCGTGGCGCATGTGGGCCTTAAACCATTTAATCATAAACAATAAAAAATTACTCAATATAGCAAAGAAGGTGAAAGATATTGTTATGTCAACCAGTGGCGATGGGTGGAGGTAGGCTGTTAAGATCCGCCATAAATAGTGCACATTAAACTTTTTTTGTCACATGTATTTGTTTTTATTGAAATAATACTACAATTTGCAGGTGGTGCTGTCAGTTTTTAAAATTCAATTAAACCCTGCCTAAACCCAACCATAATAGTTTAGGTAGGTATGCTATGGGTGATCCGATAAAACTATTGCATAGTTTCTAAGTCATAATTGTTTGTTTTCGTTGAATTAAAAATACACTTTGCAGATGGTGTCAGTTAGTTTTTTTAAAATTCATTAAGCCCTGCCTACAACAAACTATGATCTATAAAAAGTATTGTTCTAACTATAAAACATCTAAAATTACGCCATTTAACCATACATAATTTTGGATACTTTATAGATGAATGAATATTTTTTACTATGGCTTGGATTAGGAAATGTTTAATTCAATTTAAAAAACTAACAAACAGCTTCTACACAATGTAGTATTTATTCAATGAAAACAAATCCGTTTGACTGACAATGCGTAGTGTGCAGTATTTATGTCGAATCTTAACAGCCTACCTCTACCCTTCGCCACCGAATTTTTCAATATCCGCTCCGTAATTAGAGACAACATGCGATGGCACCATAAGTTCCAGTCCCTCGTCAGTCTTCTTGTATCTTCAAAAGTTATACAAGCATACCGTAGATCCGCCGTATACGCCCTGGCCTGTTGATGGTATTTGCCAACCTTCTGGCTTAAGCATCCATAGGACGTGATTAAAACCAGGTCAATTATCGTCTCTTCATCTTCAATGTGATAGGAGGTTGTATGCTCAGCCTTCTTATCTCTTCACTACTCTTAAAGTCATACCTACTATCCGTGATATGTATCTGTTTTTGAAGCTCAGTATACGGTTGTAATGAAATGACTGGGCATGTAGCAAACTTTAGAATAACACAAACTAAAAAATCAGGTACTGCAAAGGGTTTTGGCGATACTGATATAAGACATTATTTGTTATGAAAATATCTATCGCGATCTTATTTAGGGGTTTGGGTCGAAATCCCGAAGGCCGGAATCCCGAAGGCCAAAATCCCGAATGCTGAAATCCCGAATGGCCGAAATCCCGAAAGCCGAAATCCCGAATGTCCGGAATCCCGAAGGCCGGAATCCCGAAGGCTGAAATCCCGAAAAATAAAAAATACAAACACCAATAATTGCGCAATCTCGAATTGCGCAATTTTTATAAGAGATTATATATTTCCACAAAAAATGGGTTTTTCTCTCTTGTAAAAATTGCGCAATTATTGGTGTTTGTATTTTTTTTATTTTTCGGGATTTCGGCCTTCGCGATTCCGGACATTCGGGATTTCGTCCGGCACCCCTTATTTAAGTATGGTCCCAATATTTAAGCTCGGTTTGATGTACATAAAAAGGATTTAAAGTTATACACATTTATATTTTTTTTTTTAAATAAATGTAAAAAAATATTAAAACTATGAATTAGTCAAAAATATTTACGAGGAAAAATTGAAAACTCAATAAACTAAATTTATATAATAAATATGACCATAAAATATAATGTAATAATAAGATATGGTCCTTTGACAAATTACATTTTTTTACAATAATTATTGTAAGTTTATCTTTGAGTTAAAATAAAAAAAATATTTTTATTTGTACAGTTGAAATTGTAAATTATCAAAAAAACGTCTGAGATTGCAAGCTTCATTTTTTTCCGCTAGGTGCATTTGGTGGGTATAGCCATCGCCTTAACGTTCATAAAATACGTAAACATATTATTAAATACTTACAATATGTAAGAACCTACATAATAGAATCCAGTATAAATTTTATTTACTGTTTCTTAACGGCTAATGAATTGCACCGATTCATGCGTCTCTATGTTTGTTTACGTGATAATTTCAGCGAATATTTGCTTAACTAGTCAACGTTAAACGAGGCTCATATTTTGAAAACCACTCGTGATTAATATCAGGTGCGAAAAGCACCTCATTATTAGCTCACAGATTAAACGTCGAGTGTGCTTTCTATAACATTTCGTATCTCTGCGTGTTTGTGCATGCACGATAACTGGCAACACTATCGATCTGCCATATCACGCAATTAAGCTTTGCTAATAACCTACTATACAATGTGTAGAGTGTTGTTGACATCAGTTGCGAAGGATGGAGGTAGGTTGTTAAGATCCGTCAAAAATAGTGCACAATAAACATTGTTAGTCATACGTATTTATTTTTATTAAACTAAGACTACAATTCACAGATGGTGTCGGTTAGTGTTTAACAATACATTAAGCCCTGCCTAAACCAAACCATAATAATTATGGTATAATACGACAAAATTTTGGACACTTTTTCATTCATACTTATTTGTTTTCGTTGGATTAAAAATACACAGGTATCACACATATTGTTGGTTTATTTTATTAAATTCATTAAGCCCTACCTAAACCAAACTTTAATAGATAAAAAATATTACTATAGGTATTTATAAAACATCCATATTTTTGTATGATTTAATTGCAGTATTTTAGATATGTTATATATAGACGAGTATTTTTTGACTATTATCTATTATGGCTTGGTTTTCGCAGGTTTTAATTGAATTTTAAAAACTATCCCACACCATCTTTCAGTGAAAACAAATACGTATGATACGTGGGTGTCTAAATAACAGTACACCTGACTTGAATATAAACATAAAACTAATCTATTTTCAATTATGTATGTCTAATTCTTTCATTAGCTCCATCCTGGTCGCAGAAGTTTCCGATCTTTTTTACCAGGGATCCTTGGTCCAAACACACATTAAAAATAGGAACCCGAGATTTATTCTTTTATTAGTATTATTTATTATTTGCCAATATGCCATAATACATAATAAAATACAATACAAAATTACAAACAGTATGAAATTATAAATAGTCATGAAATGAATAAATATTAAAATAAAATAATAGAAACAACTACATACAAATCTAACGGAATTATGAAAACATGAACATTTAATTATCTATGATCAAATATTTTTACACTAAATCGAAATAGTACCATAGAAAAGCGTTAACAATTCTATAAATATCTATTTTCCTCTATATAAAAATTCTAAATCGTATTTTGACTATTAAGCATATCTCATTTCTCTTTGTCAACTTTGAGTATTTTCTGTCAGTCAATCTTCTTTCAGCTTATTTTAATACACATTCTGCGGAATGGATAGGTATACGTTTTTGTCGTTCTCTGATAAACGAGCACTGTTTGAGGCCATTTTCATGGCAGAACCTTTTCGCTCCAGATTTTCCATTCACGAGAATGATAAAATAGAGTGGGTCTAAAAAATCACCGGATAAATCTTTTGATACAAAATAGCACTTTGTATCAAGATGTACTGATATATTCGTTATTTACCACAAACGGATATATAAACGGATATTGTAATTTAAATGACAATAATATTATCATTTATTCGTATAATGTTCTTTTCAATATTTACTCAAATACATTTTAAAAACAACATTATAAAAATGATAACTCGGCTCAACTCGTTCATTAAAACCTCTACACTCATTAATTGGTCACGATCTTCAGCCATGAGTGTACGACCAAGAAGAAGACACATTAATTAATTTAAAGAATAAACATACGTAATTGTACATACATAGCTTGAAAACACCTAATACCCACGAAAAAAAATACGAACCTCGTCTGGATTTGAACCGGTATAACTACTGGTACACGCCAACTGTGCATTAACCAATTATGCTACGAGCCTCATATCTAATTGCGACAATTTAAACTAGTAGGTCACACATGAAATGCTTATCAAATTACGTTTCAAATATATTTTTTTCTAGTGGGTAGGTATATATCTCAGGTGTTTTCAAGTTATGTATGTTTAATATATGGAATGTTACATTCTTAAAATCTCGTAAAACGGTTTATTAAAAATTGTTAGCAAGTTCAAGTAGACGTTATAACTAAAATATTTGGCGAGAGACGGGCATCGGTTACTAAATAAGGTAATCAATATTCCTTGATTTAATACACAAAAACCGATAGTCAATAATAACGCAATTTGATAAGCATTTCATGTATGACCTACTAGTTTAAATTGTTACAATTAGACAGGAGGCTCGTAGCATAATTGGTTAATGCACAGTTGGCGTGATCCCAGTGGTTATACCGGTTAAAAATCCGCCGAGGATCGTTTTTTTTCTAAAATTTGATTTTTTCTATATATCTGAGGTGTTTCAAGTTTTGTATGTTTAATATATGGAATGTTAAATTCTCAAAATCTTGTAAATTATTCGTTGCATAAAAAAAATAGTTTATACGTGCGCTATACGTCAAGTTTGGTCCAACTCCAAATAAAATTACACGTACATTAAACGATCTCTAGTTTTGCTAGACATACGACTTTTAATGGCTAAATCTCGAAATTATAAATAAGGTGATAAAAATGAAGATGTTCTTGCAAAAACCTATTAGAATAATAATTTTGATTGCTTTGAGAGGTTCTATGGACGGCAAGGAAGACGAATGAATGTTTTCGTTCTTAGATAAATAAGCGTGATAATCGGACTTTCTATAAAATGTCTTTTAGCCAGAAGGAAAAACAATAATTTGAAGCGCTTAACGGAAACATTGAGGATCGACACGGAGGAGGGAAGTTACTTACACGATGGTCCTCTACTTGTCCTTAATATTATCATTAGTTGTGTGGACGATAGAATTCAAGAATCATTGGAGTATTCCACTGTATTATTTGAATAGTGTGAAAACTAGTAAGGTCATGTTAGATACGTAACAAATTTGGATGTAAAAAATAATTCAGTTAATCCTACATACAGACGCACCATTTTACCTTTTGATATCCAGTTTGATTACGGCAAAATTGTGTTAAGATATATGGGAATAAGGTATATTTGAATAAAGAGACATAATATTGCGTAGGTATAGCTTAATAAAAAGTTACAAGATTTTTTTATACAATTTTACCTATCTATGGATTATCGGATTTGTTATTTATAATTGGGTGAAAATACACACACAAATATTTTAAGAATTTATAAAACAGCTTCCACCTAAACTCACCTCACGCAAGTGGAATATATCAACACCCGAAACAATTTGGATGATCTTAGTTATCGCGCTCCCAATTGGAATTACCAGTGGCAGGTTGTTTCTGCACCTTGGGAGAATAAACAACTGATGACATCTATTTCTAAGATAGTTATCAGCGATATACAGGTCAACACTGCCCAGAATGGCAGAGTTCTCATTTATACCTCGTATAAATCGAAAAAGAAATACCGAAATAAAGGTATTGGTATTTTCATTCGGTATTGTAATCCCTAGTCAAAATGTCCTTTATAATGGTACACTCAATAAAATGGTTATCCATTAGCTGTAGGTATGGTGAGTGAATGTTGAATTAATTTAAATTGACCACTATATTTTTTTGTTCACGTGTAGCTTATATTCACCCATATAAATCGAATTGATTAATATTATATATTTTTTTACAAATATGCTTTTTGTGATTAATTTAAATTTATTCAATTAAATACAAATATGTATGTTTTACAGAAAAAAATGCGAAAAGTTATCTTTTAGTTGTCATAATACTATCGTAAAATGAATTAAAATATTTAAATTTAATAATGAAATTGAAACATAAATTAGATGTCATGGTACTCGTACCTGTTTCGATTGGGTTTAGCATTGCAGATTCGTGTATTTGACAATTTTCGCAAGCATTTCAACATAATTTTAGATTCACCGAAACCGTCAATATTGTACAAATAATTATTATCCCTGCTGTGCCGGGGGGTGTTTTAAATTTTAATGACAAAGTAGGTAGCTACGTCATAGTACGACAAAAGGATACGGGGCGAATTTTAGTGAAAATCATGATGAATTGTCAATTAATGTTTTATCAACACGGAATTGATTCTTTATTTCACATTAGTTCAATTTATGGATTCAGCAGAGCATATTGCTAAGATAATGTTTAGATAAACAAATACAAATATATCGAAAGAGTATGTTAGTCATACAGAAAATTTCAAATAAATATGGCGACTATAAACAATAAGGCGTAACAATATTATCATTACGGTGATTACACAATATTATTATTCCTATGATCATGGCCTCCACATCCTAAAACGGGCCCCCCAGTTAAGATCTTTGGCGGGCCCCTCTACCTATCACTAAGTTTAATGGCATATGTGACTCACAACAGAGGCGTTTTCAAAATTGTGTTAGAGGTAAAAGTAAGGGCCTTCGGTTTATTTTTAGGGATTTTATGTAGTTTTAATATATCTACTTGAATAAAATTATCTAGTTGTCAAGTATTAACACAAAACAATCGAATTGCATCTAACACCTCATTTTTTAAATGAAAAATTGCTTATTGTAAAATAGCACCGCAGGGGACTTTTTTACCTACTATTAGTGCAAATTTGCGATGTGTGTTTATCTTAAATTAATATCTGATCGACCCGCCATGCCGGGCACCCCTTGAGCTCGGGCCGTAGGCTAGAGCCCTGCAAGCCCCCCCCCTTATGGGGCCATGACTACGATATCAAAGGGCTCCCCTGGTTGCGGTCAAACTTTTTGATTTTTAAAAAAATTAAAAAAAAAGATTCAAGTGTATAGAATAAAATTGTAAGTAATATTAGTTATAATTATTTTATAATTAATATTAATTATAGTTATATTATTTCAATATGACAAAATAAAATATTAATTTATAAAATATTTAGTAAAAGCCATTTATTTTAATCTCAGCAAAAATATAAATTGATTTAACTGACAATTATTTATATCATTAAAATAAATTCATTTTAGAATAAACTCAGTATTATCATGATTTTAGTTAGAAAAATAGTTATCTTAATGTATTTTCTCGTGATATCATCATCAAAATATTACACCTGGATTTAGTATGTTATTACCTGGGTCTTTTATTTAATGACATTCGATATAATATAGTTGGTGTGTTTTCTCGAAAAATATCGTTTTGTACAAAATAATATACACAGGTAACGCATATTGGTAATATATTTACCATATATTACCATATATTTTTATTCCGCGTTACAATAATTACAGTTATGAGTACCTAAGTATTCAAAATATAAATTATATTTCAGTTATGTTTTGATAAAAATATTATATGGTACACGCCAGTATGTTATTATTTCTAAAAAAATCTACGAAAGTATTAAAAAATCTATTTTCACTCAGTGTGTTATTTTTATATGATGGTCGATAATATTATGTTGTATGTAGAGTTTTCAATCATTTTTTTTTTTGCAATACCAGACGTGACTATTTCACAGTGCAAAAAACCGTACGTTAAAATCTAAATAAAAATACACACGTTAAAAAATGTAGCTCCCAGATGGAAAATGTAAATGGAAAGTCGTGCAAATGACGGAAATGAAAAATACAGTCCTTTAGAAAGAGAAAGAAAAAATAGCAAAAAGCCTCCCGGTGAGAATGTAAATCAGTGCACCGGAAAAACTTTCAAATTAGCGCCCTTCCTAGATAAAATTCTACCCTACCTCAAAAGGATGAGTGATAAATATTTATGCAATAATTAATATATTTATTACTAATCCTTGCCCAAGAATTCGAGAAAGTCGAAGAATTCATTTATCTGGGATCACGCTGAATTCACGCTGAAAAAATGACAATTAGAAAAAAAAAATATTATTAAAACAGTATTATATAAAAGTTATTAAACAGTAGAACAGTGTCAATACAAAAATGTATATATAAATTAGATAGGTACTAGGAAGTATACTGAATGAGGTAGAATTTATGAAATAATGCTCACCTATATTCATTCTCACGCAGGTGGAATATGTCAATATCCGAAGTGATTAGGACAATTTGGTTGAACACGTTATTTATCATATGACATCAGCAAAAAAGTTAGTAAAAAAATTACCCAGGCAAATTTTTTTTTAATAATAATAAAGACTATACTCAAAGAATTTAAAATAAAGATGTAAATACAAAACCACTAACAGGTGCAAATTAATATGTATCTAGACATCATCAACGGACAACAACAACAATAGAGCAGGATGCTGTTAAAAGAAAGAAGATGACCGTATACTGTACGGTCTCCAATTTTATTAGATTCAGTATGAACATTAATTCAATTTTCATAACTATTTTTAACAAAATTCAAGAATTCAAGAATGAAAACCTAACCTAACCAAGTGTAAACTGACAAGAACCGTGTTTTATTTAGACATAAATTTTATGACAGCACTATATGACCCAAAGAGGTTGGACGGTCTTTAATATACGCTCATATATTTCCGATATATTTCATGGTGCAGTATGATACGGCGAACTGCATACGTACAAGTTTCCGGACACGGGCAAAACCGATAGTTGGTTGTAATGTCGATTATAAAATAATGAAGAGTAACTAGGTACGTGATTTTTAATTAACAGGTAATTAAAATTTGTTCACGCTAAACACGCCAACAGGTAAGAACTATCGTAATTAACAATCTTATTGGCAATTACTGTACACTTAAGTGGAAAATAAAATAACGTGATAGCGGCAATGTATTTATGAAGGCAATTTATTGCAAAATTTAAATAAAGGTTGAAGTTTTAATTTTAAAAGCTTATAAACACCTTATATTATATTGTTTATACTGAATGAAAAATCAAAAAAGCGAAAATAAACTAGGAAAATATTAATTATTCCCTTATTCTCAGTTTTTTCTAACTACACGACTTTAAAAAAATCTAACTACTACACGTGGCAAAAATTAAATTTTATTAAGACAATTAAAGTGCATTATTATTGAAACGAAAAGGTAAGTATTAAATTTTAATGGATTTAATTTTTGTACTATTCCATTTGAGTCGTTTTTTAGCGACCCGGGTTTCGCCTTTTGGCATCTTCAGGCACTATATACACTCACCAAAAGGCAAATATACACTGACAGTATATACATAGTGTATATTTGCCTTTTGTAGAGTGTACATAGTGCCTGAAGATGGCAAAAGGCGAAACCCGGGTCGCAAAAAACGACTCAAATAGAATAGTACAAAACTTAAATCCTTTAGAATTTCAATTCAAATTCCATCAAGTACCTTCGGTCGATAGTATTAATAATATAAAAGGAATCAATAAAACTTACTAATTTAAAATAATAAAAGTATAGAAAAACTCTTCGTAGAACTAGGAAATCGTCTTCTTCTCACATAATAGAGAGATTTAGATACGTTTTTCATTGATCTGATAGGACTCTTAAGCGGATATATCCTAGCATGTTATTATGCTGTCCTGATATTTTATGAAATTTCTATTAATGATTTTTATTTTTATAATGTCAATCACATTATTTTCCTTCAGGCTATATTGCACTCCTGCAGCTAAATAAGTTATATTTTAAAATATGCCTAATACTATTGGTTGGGCCAAATATGGTGGCCGCCATTCCTTATTTCCCCACCTTACTTCATACCCTTATTTATTATTGTCACAAAATCAAGTGACCGGGTCATGAATTGGACAACGAACGGGTGCATGTTGTCGCACCGCGTGACTCAAAACATATCTGCTCGTCCTTCGTTGCACGTCTGTTACGGTTTGAGTGAACGTCGTGTCCATCAATCATACAACCTATCATTATCATTCATCAACCTCATATATTATTCATCAAAGTGTATCGTTCGTTTACCAGTGCGTGAACACCAAAGCGGTCCCAGCGCGCGCCAGCTCTCTCAACATAAAAGTCAGTGTCTGGCATCCTGTGTAAACCCCCTCCCCCCTAAATCCTTGATTCACCATCCAGCATCACCTCAAATTACAGTCCACTGCTAAAAGCGCAACCAACTATATTCGTATTAGGCATACATTTATAATAACATTATACTAATAATTATCTATAGTGTATTATCATAAAATTAATAAAAGTAACTCCATATTATGTGATTAAGAGATCAATGGCTGTGAAGTGTTGCCCATATTTCTGCAAATATATTAACGAATCAATAAAATTAATTTATCAAAATATAATACAATATCCGTATAGTAGGTAAATAATAGTAATCAGTACACCGCTATCATCTATATAAAACGGAGATTACTAGCACACGGCGATGTCCTCAAATTACATTTCGTATATATTATTTTTATGTGGGTATGGTTTGCAGGTTTTTCCAAATTATGTATATTTAAAAATAGCTAAGAATAATCTGTGTAACATGTTGACATAACTTACTTCTCCTGAGTTACCTTCTATTATGTAAATCTCTATCTCTAGTGAAGATGGACCTAGTTTAGTCCCCCAGACGGAGACACAAATCAACAGTACAGGGCAGTGGAAAGGTTAAACGTTGATTAAAGTTTTCATAAGCAAATGTAATAACTTCACCTTACGAGAATGGATACCGTAGAAAAGCTAGGATGGGTAAGATGGTATTATATTATAATATACTTAGATCAAGATTTATTACATAGTTTACAATATTATGTAGGTGCACAATGTCTTCTATTTAGGTATATGTATGTATAATAATATATGAATGGAGAAATCCACGAAAAGTGCTTTCTGTTTTAAATTAAGTTTTGCCAGATTTTTTTGTTTTGTTTTTTTGCTGTCATTCTTTTTGGGAAAAGAAAAAATGTAACATTGTTTTATGCGTTCAATTTAAAGATAAATAACTTATTAAAAGAAATGACAGTTTACCTACTATGGGGCAAAGGCGGGTCCAAGTCCCATGAATATGTCAAATTCTTTATTTCTTTTTTCAATGTATATTGTAATCCAACGCAATAAGACAAATGATTAGCGAATAGCTTGGTTAATAAGTATACTAGTATTCGTAAACCATCTAAACAACTGTTATTATAGATTGCTGATGTCATGCCCCCCACAAAGGGGGGCTGACAGGGCTCTAGTCTAAGGGCCTGGCGTGGCGAGTCGACCAGTTAAGCGGAAAAAATACACACCGTAAATTTGCTTCAATATTAAAAAAGTCGACTGCGGCGCTATTTTCTTTAATAATTATTAACATTTAAAAATATGTGGCTGTGTGATGTAATTTGATGTGATATTATGATGATTGATATAATTAAAATAATATATAATTCACGTATAGAATTTTATTTTATAATTAATTTAAGTGTGTTTCCTGATTTACAAAATGGCTTTTTATCCAATATAGCGAAGGGTTGTATGGTACTTGGTTATCACAAAAGAAGATCGAGATCAGTGCTTTATAATATTATGATGAGTGCCGAAAACTCAATAAATCAACTGAATTTATTTAAAAATCGTTAAAAATACTCAGAATACCTTTAACCCCGGGGTTCCGTTAAAACCACTTGGGGAACACTGCTGTAGAAGATTACACTGCCCGTAACCTTAGCAATAGGTAGGGGGGGCACCTTAGATCCTGGCCTAGGGGCTGCTTCAGGGTGTGGGGGCCATGGCTGATGTAGTAAGTTGTCACCGATCCGAACTAAGTGACGTTGATATGAAGTTTTCTTTTGGAAATGAGTTAAATAAAACTTTCGTCCCTATTACATTTTTAAGCATATTTTTCAGTTTATAAGAGTCGCTTGGAGTAACTCACATTTTGCAATTTTGTAAATGTAAATCGACTCAATCACTTATTAATATTCAAGTGAGTTCAATACTTTTCTTCTAATTACAAAAAATAGTGCTCTGGTGGTTTTGTGCGATTATCTCAAAACCTTATTTTTGGAATATGTGAGTTATGACTTATGACTCTAAGCGACTCAAAGATATAGTTAATTGTAATCTCACAAACATAGACAATACAATAGGTAGTACTCGGTGTAAATGAAAAGGCTGACATCAAGCTGCTGACAAGCAGAGTTCTGAAATAAGTTAAACGAATCAGAATCCAAAATCATGCTGATACACGTTGGTTGAACACGTTGAAGCAGTCGTTTGTTCAATAATGACGGACATCTAATAACAGAGTGGAGAAAAGTAGTGCCGTATGAATTTCGAATGAATTTTAACTTCTCCATCGTGCTTTGAGGTATTGCAACGTCCATGTAAAGAAGACCAATTTCTCCGTTATAAATAAACGAAGAAACCGGATATGTAAAATAAATATCCAAAAGTGTATAACAATTTAAAATGACTCATTCTGAATGAAAACGTCAAGGGTCGTTGCCAGGGAACTCAGAAATAGTGGGAACTGAAATAACTAACAGGTAAAGAGAAGCAGGCAACCGATCTCGAGTAAGAAAGAATACGGGATTAATTTAAACACGTGTCAAGAATACGCCATACGTCGAATCCTGACAACTGCTCTCGGTTTATGCATTTACGCTTATTTAATATTGGTGTATTACACGCACTATTGGACGTCATAATGCGTGGTTCATTTTCTTACGACACTCATACATTCAAAACCCTACGTCAAAATTTACTGTATTGGTATATAGCCAGTCGGAATTATATTAATTGATCTGCTATGTGGTCGATGTACAACAGAGAGAGGTGGGTACACGATATCCCGATCGAATGAATGACGCTACGGGCCTCTCAATACCTTAACCTCTGCGGACAGTGGAATACAGGGATCACAATCCAAAACAGCAAAGAACACGAATATATGTCTCGTTTTTAATACCTACTTTTATTTCGATTTGTAAGTGTACCGGAAAGAATGCCTTGCATTCAAGCGACTTAAATGTTAACGACGTCACCTCGAATTTCACGCGAAGAAAGTAAATTCGCAATGTCAATTCCTTAATTAAGTCGTTTGTGAAACTTTAATGCGCTTCGAGAAGTTTCGCGTGGATACTTTCGGGTGAGCAGCGGCGTAAAACTTTTGGACGTAACACACCACGCTGTCCAACTTCACTGAAATACGGTCTCCAGTTGGGGGCCATTAACGTTTCATATTCCCCGCGCTTTAAACAAAAAGTATTGTCAGAAATATCCCGGCTCTCACAGTGTATAAATCATCCGCTGGTACAAATTTTCTTATATGCAGCTTTCGCGAGCGAAATATTCTGCGTAAATAATAATTGAAGATTTTAGCATGAAATGACGTTATTCTAACATGGTTTATTATACGGCCTCATTAATTTCAAAATATAATTATATAATCCTAGAATATATTTCCGTCGGCATCAAAGATTCCTTCCTATAATGATTATTAATTAGCTTTTACCTTAAGAAGTATCGTTTAATTAGCTACGTGAATTTAACATAATACATATTTTTCTATAATCTAAGATAATACACTAGTACCACATTAGTGCCGATTATAATTTTATTAATATAATGTTGGTACGTAAATATGTTCTTATAATAATTATTATATACTTATTATCTATAACAACAGCGATATAAATATCTTCACTGTCCAAATCAATTGTCGTAATCCTCAAATATCAAATTGTTCAGGAAGTGAAAAAAACTATAGGCATTAGATTTATTTTGTTATTTTATATACTTACTTACCTATATTATTTTATTACAAATTGAAAATTTTCTTTTATTGACACACTAGTGGCATACGTTTAGAGGGTTACAGCATTTGGCTGGAATATTTTTTGTCAAGTTACAAATGGCTTAAAAAAATGTTTTGAAGTAATTTAGTATGAAATAATTTTTAGGATTTATGATACTTGAACATTTCGTGTAAGAGTATACAATAAGTCCATTGCCATCAAAATTTCACTTCGGTGAAAAGTGAGGGTTACGCCAATTGACCTGTACAGTGACGATAATAAATGTCACTAACCCAACATGTTTTTAGTAATTATTTTAGCAATATCAGCAAATATATCTTATATAATAAATATATAGTGCCATCTACCGGGAAATTATCGAAGTAGTGACCATTTCTTGATGTAATAATAATTAAACGCGTCATATCTTACAAGGAAAATTTTAATAATACATTAGAGATTTACGAAGTATAACCCATTATAATTATTTTGAAACAAAGTTATTTTTATTAATTCTAATTGATTTAAATCGTTTACGTTGAAAGCTGTTTCCGGCTATAAAACTATCTTCGGAAAAGTTCTGAAGATTAGTTTATAGACCAATATAAGCAGTCACCGTAAATGATTTAATTAAAGTAGAATTTACAAAAATAACTTTGTTTCAAAATCATTATCAGATATTATATTTTAGCACCATCCACGAATCACTAGTAAAAAGAAAACATACCTACCATACTCTAAAGAGAAATATAATGTTGTATATACTAATTAAAGTAATATACTAACAATAAATAGAATTGAGAGAAATGAACTCACCTTTTCCACTTTCTGGAGAACCCTGATCAAATTCAATCCGGCGAGATTTTTCAGTTCTTGAACTGTCCACTGTCCGCTGCGCAGAAGCTCTGCAAAAAGTTCAGGATACTTTGACACATCCTCCAACCCACGTGGAACACTGAAATAAGGCAAACAATGTTATTTTTTTAATACATTAGATACTATAATTTTATATCTTTTTTTCTTTTGACCATGTCCGATCCTAATAGGATCATATGGGCCCCCACAGAGTGGAGGTTTGTATTAACAGATGATTTTATTTTTACGAGAAATGGATGTCAGCCACTTGCTCAACTTATTAGGTCCATACTCTGACTCATACACAAATTGAAAAACAATACGTGTACTTGCCAGACCCAGGATTCGAACCTGGGACCCTCGACACTATAGACCGGCGCTTAAGCCACGCGGCTATAGTGGGTGTTAATTTTATATAGGCATAACTAATGTGCATTTTTGTACGAAAGTATCAACATTTGCATGGTGTTAGACATGTTCGTTCACAATGTCTGTTTTTCGTTTTACGTTTATACGTTTGAGTCACGCCTCGCCAAACGTTGTCTACTCAGGCCATACACTTAGAGCCGTTTCACAAATGTATCTCCGTCTTAATATGCCCATTCATTTATGTGTAAATACAGCCGCTCGAAACACCGGTGTCTAGAGACAGGTGTCACGTGTGAAACAGCTCTAAGTGTATCGTAATTTTTAAGATAATAAATTACTGTTTGAATGATTGATTGTTAGTTTCCACGTGTATTTTACAGTACTGATAACGGTGCATGGTTGCAGCATCAGTCCCGTGCGGCTCCGCCTCGGGACGGAATGAGCACTTTAAATCACTTCTTTCAGACACGTTTAAAGCGTCATGGAAAGCGGCCGTGCATATACACGGCTGTGCATATATGACGGGTGGTGGTGGGAACTTTAACGTAGTACTGATAGCGTCATGGAAGGCAGCCGTGCATATCCACGGCTGTACATACGTCATGACGGGTGGTGATAGGTACTGCAATACCTACAATAACCAACCGAATAATAATTTGAATTTAAATTTAATAAATTTATAATCCGATGTGGATTTTGGCAATCTCAGGAAGACGTTTCGTAACAGAGTTTTTTTTTAACAGGAAATGGATCTTAGCCACTTTCTCAACCTATTAAGTCCATGTGTTAGTACCAAATACACATTATAAAATAACTTGTGAATTTTTCTAGACATGGGTTACAAACAGGAAACCCTCCACAAGTGGTTACCAAAGTAGATACGATACTACTCGCCCATCGCGGGCGTTATATTTTTCAAAATCATAAAATACCAAAATGATACCTTATTTGATTGATTTCCATTGTAGATATGGATAATTATTATGGTACTGAAGTTAAACTTGATATTTTGAAACTATATACGAAAATATCTGGATTTAACAAATATTTTCTGATTTTTAATTTAAAAAAATAATTTCATAACATAAATTTCAAACGCATTGGTTTTGTCGTTGTTTCCGTATTGAACTGAAGTATCTTAAAACAAACCGTTATGTGGAAAAAATATGTTCATACAATAGCTCTATGTCATATTATTTGAATAATATGAACGATTCATTTATTATAATTATATAGTTACATATATTATCACTTATATTATTAATTTGATAATTATTGTATATTTATTACTATTCAGTATTGGCAACACACTCAATTCTGTTTCGATTTTTAACAGTTTACATATTCCGTAAGTTGAATTCAATGGTCAGTATAGTAACGAACTGCATGTAAACATAACTAGAGCCTATTGTATCTGGTATTTATATCTGTTGAGTTTACCTGTTCACGCCATCATAATCTCCTCCCAATCCGATGTAATCTGCACCAATCAAACGTTTGATATAATGGATGTGTTCTGAAAAAGAAAGAACAAATAAATCGTTACTAAAACATACCATAACATATTAACACTTATGTAAAAAAATAATAGAGAGAGATGAATATTATTCTAAATTCATAATAATAAAATATTCATGTGTATATAACCAATCGTTGTATATAGGTTGCTTTTCACTGTGAATCAGCGATCACTGCGCTGTTTTTCGGATTGAAAATATGTCACGAATTTGAATCGATATTATTTCATACGTGATAGAACTCCATTATAATGATTTTGATACAACGTTATTTTTGTTAATCCTCTAAGACAAGAGGTGCCTGGTAAATTGGTAATCTGCCTTACCTGTTTTCCATGACTGGTAAATATTGACATATTATATACCCTTAATATACAAACATTTAAGATACTATTTATATATAATATAATATAATATAATATAATATAATATAATATAATATAATATAATATAATATAATATAATATAATATAATATAATATAATATAATATAATATAATATAATATAATATAATATAATATAATATAATATAATATAATATAATATAATATAATATAATATAATATAATATAATATAATATAATATAATATAATATAATATAATATAATATAATATAATATAATATAATATAATATAATATAATATAATATAATATAATATAATATAATATAATATAATATAATATTATACCCTCTAGAAAATGGAAACCTATTGGAAACAGGTTATCCGAATCTACAATTTTAGTTCTAGTCGACCGTTCCTAAGATGGGTTTATAGGCCGCAATATCTGTCAATATAAATGACTCGATTAAATTAATTAATTAATTAAAAAATAAATAAAAATAATTAATTAACAAAAATGTAATAACAATGTTTCAAAACCATTTGAATCCATAATGTTATAAATTCAATTAATTTATGACTGTATTCAACTGCTTTGACTAAAAAGTCGAGCAAACGTCTATCAATCAATATTTATACAATTTTTATTATAATAGTTATACCATGGAAAACTATTTTTTTAATATTAGAGAAGAAATTATTCGATATTTATATTTTTAGTTTAAAATAATATTGAATTTTTTTGAGAAAACAATACTCTAAACATATATGCGTAATTTCGTTATATTCATTTGTAATACATAATTATTCTATGTACCAAACATTATAGTGAGTTTAATCCTTCCAAATGCATTTTAAAGTATTTTCAACCCATAAGAGAATTCTGCCACGGAAAAGTACACAGCACAATGAAGCCTTGTTTTAGTAAGCCATTCAAATAGTTTCACTTGCAGTCCCGTCGCCGTCACAGTGGACTGAATCTGAGAGCGGTCTAGAAAATTTATATGCAGTATACTACCCCGATTTACCAGCCACGCGTCGTGAACAGGGATGTCCACTGTCCCAGAAAGGATATCTTCCGGTATTGCTATTTCCGGTTATCATATTTATAGAAAAGGTCTCGTTCATAATATCATTCTATAGAATATAAATTGTCATTATATTTAAAAATACTAATTTAAGTTATATTTCATTTAGAAACAGCCATTTTTGTCAAAGAAATTTATTGTATTTTATTTTTATAAAATGGCTAACCATTTATGAAAAGTCGTAGTATACTCAACTTTTTCCGACCATATCCGATCCTAATAGGATCATATGTGCCTCCACAGAGTAGAGGTTTGTATTAACAAATTTTATTTTTTACGAGAAATGGATGTCAGCTACTTGCTCAACCTATTAGGTCCATACCCTGACTCACACACAAATTGAAAAACAATATGATACTTGAGTTAAACATATAAAAATAAAATGACTTTAAAACATTATTTTTTTATGACAAGTATTTTATTACAAAACAAAATAATATAATTAGTTTAAAATATAGATATTAACTATGTTTCCATGAAAAATATCTTCACTTACCAAATTAGCAGGTATTTTTTCTTAATCAAAAGTTTACGTTAAAATATAGAAGACATTAAATGGAAAATCATCAGTTTTTCTACCCTACCTACTATATCGTATTAATATTAAACTATTTCATTTTATAATTTATTATTCAATTAAAGATTTAAATACATATAGATACATTACTACAATTATCTGGGACTACTTTAATAAAAAAATTACTCCGCAAGACTTCGTTTTTATTCGTGAGTGATGCATGTTATAGCAAAGATATAGGACATACAATCTTTTTAGGCATAAGATTGTAGTAATTATAATAGTAAAATTATACAATTTGAATAAACTATGAAATATTGAAGAAATATAAACGAGAAACATCTTAATGCTATTTATTTAATAATTCAGTTATAACTTATATCGTATTATTGCAATATTCTTACATATCAATTCTCAACTCTTTTATTATTACCGTATCATAAAGCATCAACAATGGTTATTAATCGTAAATAATAAAATCAGGCGCTTGATTTAAATTTGAATAGATAATAAAAAACATAAATCAAAAACTTATTGTTTAATTTAAATTTAAATATTTACTAATACATATTCATGCCACCGCGAAAATAATGATAAAAATCAGCATAAGTATGGTTCATTTTGACATTGCACTTTAGAATATATTTTGTTCAAACTTGTAATCATTAATGACTTTCTTTATAAAACTTTTCGGGTAATTTTTCTTATAACGTATAATATACTTTGTGGGATGTAGTGGTTACTTAATTTGTTCCAACTACACCCGTTATTAGTTTGATATCAGATAGGTTGCTCGTATGTGTAACAAGTGTTCGGGCAGAGTTGAATAATACAAGAAATGGTATTTTATATCGTTTATATTAGTGCGCGCATTAACTTGTTTGTTATAACTAGAGACTGGATTATATTCATTTGCATAGGCAATTGCATATTTAGCTCATTCTCACGGTTATTGCATATTTTACCTAAAATCTAGTGATGACGCATATTTTCGTTATGTTTACAATATTGTGTATATTATACGTTGTTGCCGGCCAAATCTATTAGCCGCACGGTTCTTAGAGCGAGCAGCCGCGCGTCTATTGTGTTTGTAATATAATATTATGAGGCCAAGTAAAACGCTAATCAAGGACGGACGATATCGTTCAGCGTCGCGCTCACCTACTGCAGCACTCCTCCCACTAGGCAATTAAATTACGCATGTTATTTTTGAAGCACTCATTGCATCCGTTTAGTTTTTTTTATTTATTTGTGCAGAGTTTAATGTGTACCATGCCTCCCAAAAAAAAGTGTCTCTTCGTGGATAGCTGACTATCCTGGAATATTTATATACAGTGTAAATGTTTTATACCTATCGCCTGTATTTAGGATTGCAAAATAAAGCCCCGCGACAACAACTTATAACAGCGGCAAGTAGCAGTGATTCCACTTTCAAAGGCAAACAACAAAAACCATTACAAAAAACCTATAAAAATTATTAATTTTTTTATCATTTAATGTTGCATATTTTGACACTTTTCATGCATATTTCAAGCTTTTTATGTTGCATATAATCCGGTCTCTAGTTATTACACGGCAAATAACATGGTGTTAAATTATACTATATCGCTAAGGCTTAACATGAATCTTTTGCCTTAATAATTCTGCGAAGGACTGGAGTGTCCTTATAACTTCTACACTGGAACGAGGACTCCAGACTACTGTCAGATTCTTATTTCCGCTTCGCCGTTGTCTATACCCCAAACATGAGCAAAGACAATGGCATGCCAGTTGTAGAGTTGGGTAAAATTTATACAATACACACTGTATAAAAATTAAGTTAATAAAAAATATTCAATGATTTTCACAACCCTAATGTCTGCGATCTACGCCAACGATACAGTGCCTTTGGAATTAGCACACTGTCCGACGACCGGCGCTTGGGAATTGACTCTTATGAAAAGGTTGCGTGTCACTTCTGAATTTTCAACTGTTTCATTTCAACGAAATGCGGTGTAAAAATAACAGAAGTGCTGAATAAAAAATAATCACGATGCGTAGGTTAAACTATTTTTTTTACCATTTTCATTTCCACTTTTGTTACTGTCTACAATTATTTAGCTCGCGCTGTTTCAGAAATCTTCTAATTTTGTTTCCTCAAGGATTGTAATTTATTCTAGAAACAAATTCTAAGTATTTGATATCTCAATTTAGTATACTTAGAAATTATTGTTGAAAAATATTAATATAACATAAATTCAAGAATTTCAAATGTGCTTTGTAAATTAGTAAGTATTATTTTTCAAAGCGAAACAATATCATTTATATAAATATAAATGTTAATTATTACGCTGAAAAGACTAAAATGTTATACATAACCATTAGAAAAATTGTAAAAGATTTCAGTATATATTTTATATCGTACATAATTTGGTATACCTTTATCAAATACCAATTAAAAACGATTGCTATATTTCTTAAATCTTGTTTATAATTTATTTGAAAAAAAAATAGTTAAATTAAAAAACGCTATCAAGGATGGATTCAAAATAACAAAAGATGGTCGCTAATAATTTATGAGAGATAATGAGATATATTTTTGTATTTAGCAGTAATAGTATTGTATAGATTTCATAATTTAACACATTGGCCGAAATCCTTTTGACGTACGCTCACGTCCCACAAGAAAAAAATAAATCAAAAAAATATTTTGTTGAATGCTACATTCTTATAATCTTATGTATTGTTTAATTCATACGAAAGAGTTTAATTAAACATAGTTTACTTTTATCAGACCGAGTTCCAGGTCTGGAATATTCATATTGTTTTTTTAATATTATATTGTGTTTAGTGCATGAACAATATAAGTTGAGCAAGTGGCTGACATTCATATTTCATATAAACAACATCTATTACTATAATAATCCTATAATCCTCTTAGAATTGAACACGATGAAATACATAAGTAACTAATATTATAAAAGTGATTATGTGTATTCAAACTCCGTCGAGCATCGTATTTTTTTCAAATATGATTTTTTTCTAGTGAGTATATATATAGAGGTGTTTTTAAGTTATGTAAGTTTTCATTATATTAATGAATTAATGAATCATCACGTACACTATTTTTAATAAATTACTATTTTTGAGTCATTGCCTTCAAAATAGTGATTTTAACATTAGAACTGCGCAGAAGACCTGTGCTTCATTGGGCTTAATTTGATGGAACATTAAAAAGTATATCAGTTATACATATAAAAGTACATTTCATAAATGGATTAATTAGGAAAAATGATGCTGCACTTAAAAAATTGTTTAATACCTACTTGTATATTACGTACATTGTATAATATTATTTCAATACATTTTTGTAGTCGAGAAGACCATACAGTTTTTCAAAGCACGGTTTTACATTTCCTTTGTCGGAGTACATAATTTCAGGGATGAAACATTAACCCCCTCTCCTTATTCAATTACAGTGTACGTTCGGTTGAAGTAAAGGGTTGTGCGAGAGCTTCAAACGTTTTATTATTTTTGACGTAGCGAGTGTGAGCTTCCGGGTGCACTGCATAATGATAATATTTTCGTATATATCATATCATTTAAAAAAAATGTTATTTTTAAATCTTTTCCCAGAGAATTTTCGAGATATAAAACCTACTTATTATTTATTATATTTAAAACTAGTAACTACCTACCTACCACTTTTTAAATGTACAGTCAAATTATTGAATATATTCTAACAACTAATATGTTTATGAATAATCAGTGGCGAAGGGTGGAGGTAGGCTGTTAAAATCCGGCCTAAATAGTGCAAACTAAGCTTTGTCAGTCATACGTAGGTATTTGTTTTCATTGAACTGAGACTACAAATTGCAAATAAATTTGCTTAGTTTTCAAAATTCAATTAATCCCCACGTCAACCAAGCCATAATAGATAATAGTCAAAAAATATTGGTCTATCTATAAAATATGTTTATCTATAAAATATATTATTAGGTTTGGTTTAGGCCAGTGTCTTCCAAACGTTTTTACTTCACGGCACACTGGTGAATGGGATATGTTCCGAAATGTACCATCTTAATAATATGAATAAAGGAAATCACAGCGTAGGTAACATTTTTTTTAATATTTTAATATTTTATCAACATAATTATATGTACATAAATATATTTTAATAATGTTATTAGTCGAAAGGATGTAATTGATTTTTAAAAAGAATTCTGTCAAAACGCGGCTCTAAATTAGATAAACAAACACGTAACTCCTCATCTACGATGTGTAACTGCTCTCTATTTTTTGATTTCATTTCCACGAGCGCTGAAAAACCGAATTCGCTAAGATACATTATCATATACAACGGCAATAGAGATTTAACAATAATTGCTGTTGTAGCCAATCGAGGATATTGACTCTAAAGCGATATCCAAAATGCTGACAAATCTAGCTCATAAAATGAGATTTTGTGCTCAGGGTCGTTTTTAGAACTATAAAAATTTCCTCCTCTGTCAGTGTCAGGTGTATACTGTTGAATCTTGCGAATGGATTGATGACTCACTGGTACATTTGATAATCAAGTGATGGAAAATACTTTGAAAATGATGCGGAAAGTAGTTCTAATAAATGTCTTCTGCACTTATGGCAAAATTTTGAAGAAAATTAAAATGAATATACATTATTTAAAATGAACAGTTTTGCCGTTTCTTCCTTCGCGGCACACCCTGACCACTTACCAACTCTTAATTCAATGAAAACGTACAGTATTTTTCTCCGATCTCCACAGCCTACCTCCACTATGATAGTTTGGTTTAAGCAATTTAGTTGAATTTTAAAAACTAACAAAAATACACCATCTGCAATTTGTATTCTTCTGGAATTAGATTCTGATATAATTTTGACCTATATGCTTTGTAATTCGGGGAATAGATGGCTCTATGAAATCGAAACTTTTGATGACATCCCCCTTAAATGAAAACAACTAAGTATAACTGACAAAGTTTAGTATGTACTATTTATGTTGGACATCAATAGCTTACCTCCGCCCTTCACCATTGAATATAGATTATGAGCGCCACACAAAATATATTTTTTTACGCAAAAATTACATTTTAAATAAACTGAAAATGTTTAGTTTATTCTGAGATTTTCGAGGTAAACCAGAACAAACTGCCGCGTGTTACTTTATACTGCAGGTATAACACATTACTCACTGTCGAAGAGTGCATTGTTATTTCTTTTATTTTTTACAAGCGTTTACCCCCGTCAAATACGCAGTCTTTGCCATTTACTGACAGAATAGGTCATAGACATGAGCACCAATACTCACCTTTATTTCAATAGACATACACAGGTAAATAGATATTTAGAGTATTTACCCCACCACATAGGCAGCTTAGTGGATTACTACAACACTGATAAAAGCTGTAAACATATTGTCTCTTAAGTTTAGAGTATATATTTATGTGTCTGTTTATGACCAAATAAGTCCCACGATGGCCGCGTGGCTTAAGCTCCGGTCTATAGTGTCTATAGGTTCCCAGGTTCGAATCATGGGTTTGGCAAGTACACATATTATTGTTTTTCTATTTGTGTATGAGTCCGAGTATGGACCTAATAGGTTGAGCAAAGTGGCTGACATCCATTTCTCGTAATCTGTTAATACAAATCTCCACTCTGTGGAGGCCCATATGATCCTTTTAGGATCGGACATGGTCGAAATAAGAAGAAATATGTATCAATACATCATGGCCCCCACATCCTGAAGCAAGCCCCTAGGCTAGGATCTTTGGCGGGGCCCCCTACCTATCGCTAAGGATAAAGACAGTGTGACGCTCTACAGTGGCGTGTATGGTGTATGCGGTTAAATTAATGTGTATATTTAGTGTTTTTTTGTACTTATGTATATTATGTACATCCATTTGAATTATGAAGTTGTCGAGTAGTGATACACAATTAAAAATTGTATTTTTAGTAATAATATTATTGGAAGGAAAATAGCGACTTTTTTACTATTAAAGCAAATTGGTGATGTGTGTTTATCTCAGTTATCTGGTCGACTCGCCTAGCCGGGCCCCCAGGCTAGTGCCCTGTCAGCCCCCCTTGTGGGGGCCATGCAATACATACACAAGTAAAAAAGTTTTTTTTTTAATATTTCGAGCCCTCGGAGACATAATGTTGTATTTAAATTAATACGGGGACCAAACAATCAATTTTTTCTCAAGTCTGTTTCGAAATAATGAATAGGTACTAAATAATAATTGTAAAACTGAATCATTCTAAAATACCCATACACCAAACCCAATATCAAGACAAATGCTAAGTTCATAATATATAGTCATTAAAAGTCAATGTAATCTCTAATTTAATGTTACGTCAAGCTCCAACATTACAGGTGATATTTCCAAGAGAACTTTTGCATGCATCAAATATTGAACTAAACCATAATAATATGTACTCTTGATATAATTTGTCAATATATAAGTTGAAGACATCTGCCCCAATCTCTAACTTAATAATTCGGAGGAATACATCATCGTCATAGATGAGGGCGTTTCTTTGCTCATTGTATCCGTGTTGACTATATATTATATTTTTAATTAGTATTTTTGAATTTATACTTTTTTATTCAATACTAATTTATTAATATAAACAAGATTTGAGAGTATTCGATTCTTATTAATGAAGGTGTTTTCATGATAGCTTTAATTTTATATCAATTCAGAGCTAAGTATAAATGCCTCAACTGTATGTATATCGTATTTCATCGACACTATTATGCAATGATAAAAGAACAGTTCTGCTTGCTTTTCCCTCCACCGCCCGCCACGTCTCCACACCCGTTATGCAGGCGTATACGTAACGAACGTTAGGCGCTTTTCACAGTTGTATCCCAAGAGCAACTTTCCAAGATCTTGGTTGGCGTGCACTAGAGTAGCGATTTCCAAACTTGGAGGCGTGGGGTATTGCAAAGGGAGGCGCGAAAAGTTTAACACAATTAATGTAGACACAGGTGTGCAGTTTGCAAATGCATAGTTTATAAAACGGCCGCTAGTTATAAATTACATAAAAAATAGTCTTATAAGAGGTTGTTTGCAAACCTGTCTGAAAATATGGAAATATTGTGATGCGCGCTGGCTATCTCGTGAAAAAGATGAAATAAAAGGGTCAAATCATAATGTTGAAATTTGAGACAAATTTGTCTATTTGGTTGAAATAAAAAAAAATGAGTGAATAAATCAATGCAAGAACCATTAATGCATTCACTGATTTAAAAAAACAAAGTGAAGTCATTCATAAAAAATGGAGCTTTGTAAATCAAAATTACAAAAAAAATAAGTTCGTCATGTTTCCACTTTTAAAAGATTTCTGCGCCAGATATATTGAAACAAACAAAAATCTATTTACTGAGTTCTTGGTTAGTTTGCTAATGCATTTTTCACATTATTTTGTTAATAGTAAAAAAGCCACCTGCGGTACTTTGTTACAGGGCTTTAACAAATTAAATAAATTAATTTAAAAATGAATATAATATAAGTAGTAAAACCTTGTTTATATTTTTTTTCATTATTGTATTAGTACTTACATTGTTGACCATTTTAAAAAGGTGTCGGTATTATTTAATGAAATTAAAGGGGGGGGGAGGCGTAGTAACATAAATTTTGGAAAACACTGCACTAGAATGTACGTTATTTCTACTTCATATGCCGCAAACTTTTTAAAGACTAAGAAATTTTGCCTCGTATATACCAAGTCGAAATGGCCGACCGGTTCAACTAAAAATATAGTTTCGATATTCATTACAAGTTTATATAAGCCGCCTAAAGAGGAGATAGTATTTTTCTGCTTTTTTAAATATATCTTGAGTTGGCGAAAGGGTACGGGTTAAGGGGTTATGTATTACCTGAACGAAAAGTGTTTTACAAGAGGGCCAACAATGATTTCGACAAGGCTTAACTTTCACACTGTACAAAGGCTTAGGATTTGTATTTTGTTGTACATAACATGGTTTGCGCTTTGTTGCGTTGGATTAAATTAAAATTTATTTAAACTTGCTTATTTACATAGATAACTACTACTCATTTATAAAGCTATTTATAAATTAAATTAATTTAAATGACTTATGTATTACAAAATTCTCTTGATTGCATGTACATCCAAATTAAAACATTCCGATAAACCTTTAAGTCTTTCATGTAAAAATATTATTAATGGAGCTAAAGGTAATGATAAAAATTAGATGTATTCTATCAGACTCTGTTTGAGATTAAACTTGATAAAGTGAGCTGAAATTTTACGCTGGAATCCTCTGAAAACCTACTAGAGTTATCATCCAAAGTACCTATCTATAAAAGTGGCGAGGGATGGAGGTAGGCTGTTAAGATTTGACATAAATAGTGCACACTAAACTTTGTCAGTCATACTTAAGTGTTTGTTATCGTTGAATTAAGAATACATATTACAGATGGTGTTGGTTGTTTTTTTTTTTTAAATTCATTAAGCCCTGACTACATTAACCATAATCAATAAAAAATATTCTTCATAAAATATGTTAAATTATGTATTATGTTTTATGGCATATTTTTTCTATTTCACAGATAAACGAATATTTTTGATTATCATCACTGCTTTGGCTTGGATTAGGAAAGGTTTATTTGAATTTTAAAAACTAACAAATACTATATACACATTGACGTCTTAATTCAATGAAATTAAATACGTTTGACTGACAAAGTTTATTGTGCACTATTTGTGTCGGATCTAGCCTACCTCCATCTTTCGCCACTAATGTATAGTAAACTTTGGCTACGGTAAGCAGATTTTCATTAATATATTGATGCATATTTAATCGTGTGCACTGTTCTTGCACCTAAGTAACTAGTTTCCCAGTATTATATCATAACCGCCTACTTTAACTAACTATTGTATGGTCATGAATTTCATAAACGTTTCTATCGAAAGCTTTCAACTTACTAATACTTAGTCACTTGTATAATACTTGAATATAAGGAAATCGATAATAGCGTTCACAGGTGGTTAAGTGGGGTAGCCACTTCGATACACATACAATATGGCGTTCTAATATTACATTCAAGTTTAATGTGGTAAATATTTAGATTAAAATTATTATTTGGTCACACCTGCTAGAATTAAGTCGCTACAATCATGAGATATATATATTGGCCTGACGCCATCAGTCTATTAAATGTCAGCAACGAGCTGATCAAATGATATCTACGCATGAATGATCAATAATTATTATCAAGTTTATAAAACAATCAATAATACCTGTGACCTGATGACATCCAAAAATAATCGATGTGTACTTATGTACGCGCGTTAGAAGTTATACTTCTTTGACGTAACAAAACAAAAATAAGAAAACAAAAACTACAATTTTTGGAGCGCCGCTGGTTTCTTTTCACACTTTAACTTATATCACTAAATACATAAATTATATAAAAGGTAACAACTTTACTATCACTAGGACGATTCTTTGTTGACGTAAAGTATTGCAAATGGCCGACAATGACTGTTATATTGGTATCTTGGTATACATAGATCACGCGGCGGCTGACTTCATTTCCACTATATTCCAGTACAACTTCAATAAATAATATTACCTATTTAACTTTCAACATTTCTACAACCTGTTTTATTTAATGTGAATTTAGTGATAGTTACAAAATACTTTTTCATAAATATAACCTCAAACTGACGTAAACAGTATATATAATTTTACGAAAACGTTGACTCTTCGCCTAAAATAATATTTATTGATGATAAATGCTAATGATATTGATTGAAAATACAGTTTGTTTAACGATATTTAACTTATTTAAATATGTTTAGAATGTTTGTTTGACAACCAAATCTGAGTGACATGGTTTGTCATGATTTTTTTTTGTATTTTTGTATATTTTTGTATTTGTAACAAAGTATTAACTTGATTTTTTTCTTAAACCTAAAAATATTATAATGTTCATCATAGGTAACGCAATATGTCGAGAAAATGACAGATAGGTAGGGAATATAATAAAAACCCACGCCAACAGAAGTTCAATACAATTTTTATTCAATTACTGCGACTTATTGCGATGTTGTGAAATCAATTTATTGTGTAACCGTTTGCAGAAAATATTAATATCATAAAATTGTCAATATTGCCGTGGCGAGCGATAGCACGAAGACAGTGCGTTTGACTGCCAAGCTAATGGTCGGCAGTTCGAATCCATTCGTTAACGCGTTTTTTTTTCACGTGAAAATAAATGATTATTGGCGGGGCGCAGTATATTATATACGTCTTTTATCTACGGGCGCAGTCGGCCGCCATGACAGGAGAGCATATCAATTCGCAAATGCACGTTAGTGTACCTTGATTACGCAGCCGACGTCATTTCCACTTCCGTAACGGTTTCTCAATTTTACTACGTCCGAAAACAAGTACTTATAACTTTTAAAAAAACTTGCATGCGCTGGGAGCCAACAACTGGATAAAGAAAACGGAAGAACTATCTGTAGATAGTAGATAGTTTTGTATATAGCTCTGTAACTGTCATGTTGTTGTGTATAATAGTCATTGATAGACCATAGACAATACGCAAATTTATATGGAAAACAGTTGTCTTTCGGCCTTCCTACAGTGTAGTCGACACGCCTCACTGTTCGGTGTCTCGCACCGTATCTAAATTCCAAATTAATGTAAACCTGTCAACTCAAACTAAAATCAATGTGACAGTCATTTCTTTGTGCCGTGTTTATCCAAATTTTATTACTACAGTATAAAACCAATTATTCATCACTGCCCGAACCATGCCACATACACATCAAGCAACCTTCGTCTATTAAACATAAGATCGGGGGTAAGAACAACTAGGGATTACAATACCGAATGAAAATACTAATACCGGTATTTCGGTATTTACTATTGGATACCGGTATTATTACCGGTATTCGTGAAATATATGAAAAATATAGAAATATGACGTATCTACCAATAATTAATATAGATATAAATATCTCTTTGAAACATTAATATTGCATAAAAAACATAATATATAAATACGTACATATTATAATAATATGTTAACTTTTAAAAATATGTAAAGGTAAGAATATGTGGTAGAGATGTTTACAAATACTACGTAGTTGAATGATTGGCACTTTCTTCTTCGAATGATCTTTCAATAAATGTATATTATGAAGTGATTTTAGATGACGTGTATGAATGTGCCTCACTGATAATTCCACCTAATGTTTTATTAGTTTATTGTACTTTTTACACTTACATATTTAATGGCAATGGAAGTAAGCTAGACATCGCAAACACATTTTGTTTCCTCTTTCAATACCGAATATATCGGTATTCTCTGATTTTTAAAACCGGTATTTCGGTATCGAAAAATTCTGAAATACCGGTATTGCAATCCCTAAGAACAACACAATGTTCATCCCCCCCCTGATAAGTGCTGACCCCGACGTGATCCCGAAGTCCACCAGGGAAGGAGGCAAAGAAATCAGATGGCTTGTGTTGAAAAGAACCTGAGGTGGTATGATGGTGTTCTCCTTTGTCGACTTACCGAAGACCAGATTCCTACTACTGAATAGTATGCACAGCTATCTTGTTTATAAGCCGCCGCCTTGAAGATAATTTGTAGAGATATGTATATAGTAGATGGTGAGAAGATGATCGAGAAACAATAAACACTTTTACGGAAGTTAAGGTGTATTACAGTTTATTCAACAAAATGCAAGTACAGGGCAGACATAAGCGTAAGAGATACCAGTAGCGAAGGGTGGAGGTAAGCTGTTGATCCGTCTTAAATAGTGCACATTAAACTTTGTTAATCCTACGTATTTGTTTTTATTGAACAAAGGCAACAGTATACAGATGGTATTGGTTAGTTTTAAAATATCAATAATTAAACCTTGCCTAGACCAAACTCCGTGGGTCCCAGGTTCGAATCCTGGGTTTAGCAAGTACACATATTGTTTTTCAATTTGTGTGTGAGTCAGGGTATGGACCTAATAGGTTGAGCAAGTGGCTGACATCCATTTCTCGTAAAAAACAAAATCTGTTAATACAAACCTCTACTCTGTGGAGGCCCATAATATGATCCTATTAGGATCGGACATGGTCGGAATGAAGACCAAACTAATAATAGTTTTGGATACGGCAAAATTGTGCACACTTTTTTCTTTATTCTTATTTGTTTTCGTTGCATTAAGAATACATAATATTATCAATATTATTGGTTCATTTTTTTAAATTCATTAAGCTTTGTCTATACCAAACTATACGTAATAGATAAAAAATATTATTCTATCTATAAAATATCCAAAGCTATGTATGATTTAATTGCATAATTTTAGATATTTTATAGATAGACGAGTATTTTTTTTATTATTATCTATTATGGCTTCGTTTTCGAAGGGTTTAAGAATTTTAAAAACTAACCACACTCTCTGTAAATAATTGTAGTCTTATTTCAATGAAAACAAATACGTAATACTGACAAAGTTTAGTGTATACTATTTATGGCGGATTTTAACAGCCTACATCCACCTTTCGCCACTGATAGATACTAGAAAATGGTGGAAACACGTAGCCGCTTTTTATATACTACTAGAATTAGTTTATTGACTTCTCGTGAATGATATTCGGGTGCGGGTCCATAGTCTAACTTTACGACCGTATGTTGGTTCGCACTTGTATTTATCAATAATTCCTATCAGTTAGTTTAGTTAGTTAGTAGTGCTTCCGTAAGTATTGCATCAACTTAAATAGATATTATATATAAGCCTTACCAGCTTATAACGGTAGGCAGGTATTTCATCAGCTTTGATAGGTATAACATACTTTGAAATTTAGGAGGTCATAATATGACATAACGACAGTGACGTCCCGTGGGGGTAGGCAGATTGAGCGTCGCTTGGGGGCGGCAGTTACTCGAAGGGCGGCAAATCGAGGAGAATCATTTGGAATATATAGAAATAGCTACCTAAACTTATGAATAACGAAAACACCTTTCCATTAAAAAAAATCAGCTCACTGGTTTTGTCGGGTTCGCGATATCTAGTTTACTTCCGTTGCCTTTCGACGCCCATGGTGACTAGAAACGACACATGCAGGTTTGCGAATATTTACAGTCTTATATTTTGTTAGTGATGTATCCATACAACACATTTCTTAGAATCTTTGATATTGGACTCATGAAAGGATGATAAAAATACTGTATTAAAAATGGGGCGGCATTTTGGCGCTTACTAGGGGCGGCATTTTATCTAGGGACGTCCCTGCATAACGAGCATAAACTATGCTCGTTGCAGCGTTGGCAACTTAGCTATTTTCTTCATTTTCACTACTAGCTTTCAAAATTCTAGCGATTTGTTAATCAAGATTGGCTTTAAGGATTTTATTTTAAATTGGAAAGTATTTAGTTCAATAAACTATTTTTTTTCATTCAACGAATAAGACTGAAGATTTCAGAATGGAACATTCTATATGTTGAATATACATAATTTGAAAACATCTTATGTATGTACACACTAAAAAAAAACATTTTTTAGAAGAAAAAAAATACTACACCCGACGGGACTTGAACCTGAATCTGCTGTATTCGCGCCAGTATGCTTTTCCGATTAAACTACGAGTGATCCACGACGTCAGTAAGTAATTAAGGAATTAATTGATACCTACCATAATTTAATATACTTACTAAAACCGATAGCCAACATTATAACGCAATTCGATAAGCATTTCATGTAACAACTACTAGTTCAAATTTTCGTAATTAACTACGATACCCGTAATTTAATTGTAAAAATACACTGGCGTGAATCCAATAAATACACGTTCAAGTCCCGTCGGGCGTCGTATTTTTTTTCTCTACAAAATGATTTTTTCTAGTATCTATATGCATGAGATGTTTTCAAATTATGTATATGTATTAAATTATTTATTATTATCGATCCTTCCCATAGAAGTTCCCGATCTCGGATTATAAATGTAATCTTTGAAGTACCTACCCATATTTATTTTTCAGGACATTGGTACATTTCTTTAATAATATGTATTTACAAAAGTATTATAATACAAAAAAAACTATTCAAAGCGACAGACATATATACAGCATATTGGCATATGGTCAGATTAATAATTATATGTCTTACAGGAAAATCGATTCCACAAGTAAATATTAGATAACTGTTATACGTCATATTTCCAGCTCACCGAGAAATATAGTTATTTAATTTTGACACTTTTTTGAACTTTTCAACTACTGATTGAACTGGTTAGGGGATACGTAAGACCTAATATGATATATTGTTCTTTTTTCCGACCATGTCTGATCTAAATAAGATAATAGTATGGGCCTCAGCTGAGTGAGGGTTTTACGAGAAATGAATGTCAGCCACTTGCTCAACCTATTTGGTCCATACTCTGACTCATACACAAATTGAAAAACTGTGTACTTGCCAGACCCATGATTTCAACCTAGGACCCACGACGTTGTAGGTCTTCTTCTTCTTGTTGTGCCATCCCATAGCGGAGGTCGGCCACCATCAAGGCGATCTTAGCTTTGTCGTCTGGTACCCGGAACAGTTCAGTGGAGCTGCACTCGTACCAATCACGGAGGTTCTTAAGCCATGAAATGCGGCGCCGTCCTCTGCTACGCTTACCATTGATCTTTCCTTGGATGACAAGTTGGGGAATACTGTACTTTTGTCCTCTCATAACGTGGCCGAGGTACTGTAGTTTCCTGGTTTTGATACTACGTAGAACTTCTCGGTCCTTCCCCATTCGATTGAGAACTTCAACATTTGTCGCCCGGTCAGTCCAAGGAATTTTGAGGATGCGTCTGTCTATACAGCCACATCTTGAAAGCTTCAAGTCTCCATGACATCTCTTGGTTTAGCGTCCATATTTACATATCATAGAAAAGAATTGAGAGAACATACCGTCTCCGTTCTGGCAGAACACACTAACTGGAGAATACTAGTTTGGAGTAATTTGACTTTGAAGTTGTTAAAATGTTTGAAATGGTCTATCATGTGAGTTTATTAAGTAATCGTAAAAAGGATGACTTTAAAATAAAGAGTGTTTATTTATTAAGAAGGTTTCCAGACGTTTAAGTTTGAAATAAGGAACATTTTGGTATAACTAACTCAATATGTCATTTTTTCGAATTAGTGTCTTCTGCCAGAACAGTGACGATTAACAACGTTGTAGGTAGGCTGACGTTTAAGACGCGCAGTCATCATACTCATCATTCTCTACCGTAATAAAACTCTTGCGAATCATCAAAATTTGTGCATATACCTAATATTCTACACCCATATTAATAGTACGTGCAACACTGTAATTCTACGCCAAATATGCCAAAATTGATATAATTTCGAAGCGTTCAAAATCAATAATTACTAAATAAAAAGAACTTTTATATACCACAATTTTAAATTTTCTGTTGAATCATATAAACTTGAAAATTCTATATATTAATAAAAACTTTTTATTGTACTTGATAGAAATACTGAATAAATATTATAGAAAACAGAAATGTCATTTTGACATTTCATATTGATTTCCATAGTAACGCACGTATATATTAATAATTTAGTTGCTAGGACCCACTTAGCAACCAATAATTGTGAGTAGTAAATATTACTTTTAACGATTTTTTTCCGAAACACAAAACAGAATTAACTGAAAATGAATTATATTCTGCTTAAAGATGGCTAAAAGTATTAAAAGAAGTTTCAAATGTCTATCTAGTCGGGAAGTTAGTTAACAATGGATTGCAAGATTAGTATTGAACAAACAAAAAAAAATTGTACTGGACAAACAAGAATACGAGCTAATAAATACGTGGTACAAAATGTTTCGTATAATTACTTACTATAGTTTTATTTCTTCATACCGAGCATATAAAGATGTCAGTGCGGTTATTAAGATCTGAAGGTTATTGTTACTAATTGTGATTTATTGAATTAATTTATATGTAATAAATACATGGTACAAAATGACTGATAATGCAAATAATATGATTATTTCACATGGTTTTTTCTACGAAAATAATGACAACACTGGCAATATTTTATACTCGACTCTAGGGGTTCCGGGCAAGCTATGGTGGTAAGACAGTAGACAGTGATCAATGTGTTATTATATTTCAGTATAAAGTAAAACGAAACCTTTTGTTCCATCATATCTGGCTTAAAGTGAAAATTGAAAATTTCAATTCAATTCATAAAATATAATATTTAGTTTATTTTTAATATTGGTTTTGTATATAAAACGGTGGTCGCGCGGCTTGAGCGTTGGACTATCACGCCGTGGGTCTCAGGTTTGAATCCTGGGTCTGGCAAGTACACATATTGTTTTTCAATTTGTGTGTGAGTCAGGGTATGTACCTAATAGGTTGAGCAAGTGGCTGACATCCGTTTCTCGTAAAATACAAAATCTGTTAATACAAACCTCTACTCTGTGGAGGCCCATATGATCCTATTAGGATCGGACATGGTCGAATATATAAAACGACATTTCATATTTTTCAAAGTTCTGCGCTGATATTATACAGTGGTCGAAATAGTAAATTTTACGATATTTATTATAATTTTTCGGAAATATTAACATAGTTATCGAATTTTATAAAATAAATGTGTTATTTGTTTGTTATTATGGCCTATCTATCTCAGACGGAAAAAAATAATTTTCCACGAGGCAGAGCAATAAATTTGCTGATTTCGTGAACCGGAACGGCGATCCGGTACTCTCCCGTCCATTTCGACCCCTAGATAATAAATATGTTCATGCACATATTATTTACAATAAGAAACTCAATAATTTAAAATCATGATGACGCCTAATTCTTTTAAAAGTCGTCAATAAATGTGAGTATTAAGGATGTACGCATAGAGGCTGAGTATTACCTACTGGAAAAAGATAACTCAGGATAGAGATGTATAGATGACAGGTGTGCAATCAGCCATTAACCGGAATGGTATGTAGCCCCAGCTTAAAAATATGTAAAGTAAAAAATCGACTACGATGGCTGAGCGGTTTACGCGTTGGCTAATAATGTCGTGGGTCCCAGTTGTGAATCCTGGGTCTGGGAAATACACAAAATGTGGCTGACATCAACTATCATAAAAACAAAAATATTATGATCCTATTAGAGGGAAATCGTAAAAAAAATAAATGTATTATAGTTAGAAATTTCTGATGTTTAAATTATTTTTATGAATTATAATAAACGTTAAATAAAAGCTTAGTATTAGAGTTTTCATAATTGGCATTTCCACAATAAATAATTATTAATCTGAGATAATGTTTTTCTTTCTCCGTCTTTAAACGATGCCTACTGTTTTTGGTTATGTTTATTAGAAATTTCAAAGATAACTTTCTCCATAATAAAATATTTTACGGCACAAACAGTCTGCTCCCCTGGATTTAATAAAGAAACTTTTTTGTACCAAAACTATAAAATATCACTAAAACAAAAATGGCAAAACAAAGACTTCAGAAAAGTAAATATGGCTTTCATATTCATAATAAAAGAGCTCTCGGCATTTTCATTCAGAGAACAAAAGAATAAAAATGGACATGATACTATATCTATATTTTTATGTAAGGATACTTACTAATGCAATTAACAGTAATGCAGCCAATGTTAATGAATAATTAGTATAATTATTATTGTAAGTAAGTTGTCGTAGCATGATGAAAATAATAATTATAACATCATAATTACAAGATAAAAAGAACTTTTTATATACAACGTTTATCAATTTTCTGTTGAATTATATGAACTTGACTTGATTAGCTTAAACGATCAAAAAAATTTGTAGTTGATAGAAATAATACTGAAATGTCATATTGATTTCCATAGTAACGACACGTATACATTAATAATTTAGTTAGCTAGGACCTCAGACCCCTGCAACCAATAATGGTGTCGAAATAACTTTTCATACAAAACAGAATTAACTGAAAATTAATTTAATTCTACTTGAAGACAGCTTAAAAATGCATTGGCATCGTGTTCTGATATATTCTATAAGTTTCAAATGTCTAGCTAGTCGAGAAGTTAGTTAAAAATCAATTGCAAGATTTGTACCGGACAAAAAACCACCGGACAAATAAGAATACGAGCTAAGAAAAACGTTGCAAAATACAATTAGAATAATTGTGTAGAATAAAAAGTGTAATAATTGCTATAATATGTACACATTATTTTCAAGAAGAATTTCACATTCCTAAATTCTGAATTTATTCAATATTGATTAAAAAAAATACAATTTAATATACTTAAATATTATTGTTTATTTGAATTTTTACATAGGTATGAAATTTATATTTTTTTAACCATGTCCGATTCTAAGAAGATCATTTGGGTATCTACACAGTGGAGGTTTATATTAACAGAATTTTGTATATAAGAAAATGGATGTTAGCCACTTGCTCAACCTATTAGGTCCATACTCGGACTCTAAACACAAATTGAAAAATAAATGTGTATTTGCCAGACCCAGGATTTGAACCTGGGGCCCACAACATTACAAGCCAACGCTAAAGCCACTTTGAAATACAATCCTGTAAAATTCGAAAAAAATATATAAATAAGTACATATTTCATATAATTTAATAATCTAACCTCTATAAACAGTACAGCTCTGTTGTTTGAAATAATATTAAGATAAATTTTATCATATTTTGAAATATAATATACATAGATATAAAAAAGCAATAATTATGACGTATCTACTTAATAAAATAATAATAGTATATACGTATTTTTTTAATTTCTTAACACGAAACGAATGTTTATTATTAAATATATTGGAAACCATTAACTAAGACTGATCAAGTTTAATGTGCACTATTTATGTCAGATTTCAACAGCCTACCTCCACCCTTTGCTACTGTTGTGTATACATTGTTGTATATTTGAATGTATATAGTGGCTAATGTGGTTCTGCATATTTTGGAATATATTCTATTTTCAAATGTAATAAGTTCTAATTTTGCTGTATTTTAATAATGCTGATGGAAAACATTTCTCGTTGGAAACACTATTTTCACCTAACGCTCTCGCTTCTTTTACATAACGGTCACACTGAAAACTGTTTTACCGACCGAAGCGATTCATGTTTATTTTAATCTAACTCTACTGAAGATTCAACGGAGCGCTCGGTGTTTAAATTAAATTTACCCTTGTATAAAGCAATGGTTTCATAATGTAATGTAAACACTGGGCGGCTATATTATTATAATAATAGTATAAAAAAGACAACTACATACTCAAGAGGTCTTTATAAAGTAATTAACTCTGAACCAAAAGTTAACTAATTATGCAGCTTTTCTATAATCATGCCAATTGCATTACGGGGTTGTTATGTTAAAAGGGAGTAAGAGACATTTTTGACGAAAATTAGTTATTTGTGTGTTAGGACACTATCACCGCGTACAAAACCTCATATAGGTATAGACGTTATTATATGACGAAGTTACCTACAAGTTGATGAAAAATATGGTTACACGTAAATTGTACGTAAAACATTTCACCGTAGCACAGTTCACCGTGAGCTATCTTATCGGATACTATACGGTCTCCAATTTTATTAGATTACAAAATATAAATATAAATTCATGAATTCAATAATGAAAATCTTGCCTGACCTAAGCTAACCTAACCTGACAAATAATTCAGTATATCGGCTATTTTCAATTTTTTTTTGCTTCTGGCTTCATGATAAACCGACAAAAACCGTAGGTACTTTATACATGAATTTTTTGTCCTTATAGATACTAATATGACCCAAAGAGTTTGGACGATCTTTAATGTACGGCCATATATTTCCGATACAATATTTCACGGTGAAGCGTGATACGGAAAATTTCCGGACACGGGCAAAAACCATATTTGGTTGTCATGTCGATTATAAATTAATGAAGAGTAAGTATGTATGTGATTTTTAATTAACAGGCAAATAAAACTTGTACACGCTAAACACGCCAACAGGTAAGAACTATCGTAATTAACAATCTTATTGGCAATTACCGTACACTTAGGTGGAAAATAAAATAACGTGATAGCGGCAATGTATTTATGAAGGCAATTTATTGCAAAATTTAAATAAAGGTTGAAGTTTTAATCTCCATAGCTTATAAACACCTTATATATTGTTTATACTGGATGAAACAGCAAGAAAGCGAAAATAATCTAGGAAAATATTAATTATTCCATTATTCTCAATTTTTTTTCAATACATGACTTCACTATGATACCCGGTAATTTATTTTTTTTAAAAATCGGTGTATGTACTTAGATTTAGATTACACGGTAAAAAATATTCTGCAAAATGACAAAACCATAAATTAAATTTTTGCCGCGACAGCGTGACAGTTAATAGGCGACATGCACCTCAATTTGGTTCTCGCTTAAGTTACTTTTTCTAAGCATTCTTTATTAAGTTATCGAAGAGACAAAAATATTGAATTGTAAACTATTTTTAAGATAATACTGGGACATAATCATGGTCCGTGTTTCATGCCGACTGTTTAAGTTTTTGAGGTAAAATCGTTATTAATTATAATAATTACAAGATAAAAAGAACTTTTTTCTACCACGTTTTTAAAATTTCTGTTGAATCATATAAAGTAAACAATTATATGTATTAATAAATACTTTCTTTGTACTTGATAGAAATACTGAATACATATAGAATACTGAAATGTCATTTTGACATTTCATTTTGATTTCCATAGTAACGCACGTATATATTAATAATTTAGTTGCTAGGACCACCCTCTAAGTAACCAATAATAGTTTTTTACTTTTTACGGATTTTTCTTAAATAACTTTCCATACAAAACAGATTTAACTGAAAATGAATTCAATTCTGCTTAAAGATGGCTACAAGTATTAAAAGAATGCATTTGCATCGTGTTCTGATATATTCTAGAAGTTTCAAATGTCTAGCTAGTCATTTCAGTATTCTATATTTGTTTCTTTTTTATTTACTTCATATCAAGTACCTACAAGTTTGAGCATATTGAGCATAATAATTCAACAGAAAATTTAAACACGTTGTATATAAAAAGTTCTTTTTATCTTGGAATTAGTGGGAAAATGTATGGTTTTAAAGTGTAAAACTTATTGAACGCTAATAGGTTTGGTATTCATATATTATTTAAATAATTTTAAGGTACAGTTTTTGCTTCTGATGTATGAAAGAGTCTTATGTCATCTCATTGTAATGTAGACGGGCCGCGTAAAATGTCGCAAAATCTATCAAATGAAAAATCAAACTAGAACAGTAAATATATTATGTTCGAGCTCGATTTTAATAATTGCTCTATTCAACCTATATAATATATCGCATGTGCACAAGAGTTTCAATAAGACTGGCATTCACCTATGCATTTTATTCTTAATCCTTTTGGCTAAAAAATCTCGGCAATATTGATTTTGCTATGCCAAAAGGGCATTACTTACAATTTTCAACTTAATAGAAGAGAAATTTGAAAAAAAAAAATTTGTCTCGCCATATTATATTTTTCGCTAATATGGTAGGTACCAACCTTGCAAAAAACATAATAATGTGTTGTACATATCTTCAACAGACGCAATTTTAGGACGTGTCCCGAAAGTTGTACGTATGCAGTTCGCCGTAACTAATGACATTATTAATGTCATTGGGCGTAACACACTTCTTCGTGAAATATTGTATCGGAAATATATGGCCGTATATTAAAGACCGTCCAACCTCTTTGGGCCGTATAGTACTGACATCAAATTCATGTCTAAATAAAACACCGTTCTTGTCGGTTTACACTTTACAGGAAACCAGCAGCAAACAATTTCTGAAAATAGCCGATATACTGGATTATTTGTTAGGTTAGATTTTCATTCTTGAATTTTGCCAAAATCAGCTATGAAAATTGAATTAATGTTCATATTAAATCTAATACAATTGGAGACCGTATAGTATACGGTCATCTCTTTCCGATAAGTAAGCTTACAGCCAACTTTGCCATGGTGAAATGCAGGATGCTTAAGATGACATTCTAATTAATTTAAACTACCATATTTTTACTATAATATCTTATCGGACACTGAAAGTAATTATACTTCTAGAACGATTTTCGGGTTGAGTTGATATTTTTTTGCTTAGCCATATGGACGTTACATTGCCATATATGTTTTATGAATCTTATCATGGTAATAATATTGTTGACGTAATGTTTCATTGACTATAAAAACTTGAATGAATAATAAATAAGCAAAAATACAAATGCAGTAAAACAAAAAAAGGTGAAAAGTTATAAAAGTAGCTCTGGCCATCACGCCATCATTGCTCTTAGTATAAAACAGTTTATTTATGAAAATGGTTGTTGCCGTGTTTAATATTTTTATTTTACCATTTTAATGCCTTTCACAGACGCTCCATAAAATTTTATGGTGGAAAAAGAGCAAAAGGTGAAAATAGGTTTTTAGATTCATTATCATTTTTTAGATGAAAATGAATGCCCTATATAGCCAGTGGTGGGGTACTATCACGTTTAGAGTTAGTAAAGGAAAATATCGTAACATTTCATCAAATTTCTTTCAATTCCTAAGTCAATATTATTTACATTTTATTTAATATCGCTCTGAATTAATTGTTTGTGTTTACTAAATAAAAATATTAGCTTTTAGGTTGACCGCCTCTTTGTATAATATCTCCTTTTATAAATGGCGTTGCCTTTAAAGCTAGAATTATAATACTTTATTGATTGAAAAACCAACTTAATCTGTATGTGTACGTATAATAATACTGTTTGATTATTTACAATTTTATCTGCAAACTGCATTAGCAAGTCGCACCCGAGGAATAATAGTGGCACAACTCGAAAAGCTTGTTTTTGCAGTGGAGCAGTTTGAATATTTTAGTTCGGTGTGTTAAATCAGTTTTTTTTTTAAATTTACTTCATAGTAGCGTGAAGTTGGCACATTTGAGTCATCTCATTTTGAATGTTATCCCCAATAACAATGGCACAATGATCATTGTGCCACTATTTCTCCTTGAATTCAAGTAAAATGTTGTAATATGATAATGACAAAAATTCTTTTAAGGCTACTATTATATTTTTAAGAATAATGCCGCTATTTGTGCGGATAGAAATGAAATCGTGGAACATTTCTGCATACTTAACTAAAAAATGACAAATTTGGACTTGTGCCACTATTATTCCCCGGGTGCGAAGTAATAATTATTCCGTGATGATATTACAATAATGTTTTGTTGAAAAACATAACGAGACCATCACACTTGTTTTTTTTCAAATTACTCTCCTGCAAAGTTGTAAATTGTGACTTACGCCATTTTATCATCATATTGAAATACCTTGTTAATAACTTATTACATAGAATGTTTATGATACAATATACTATTTTGTTTAATTTACCTAACGATTTTTATGACAAAATTAAACAACATTTGAAAAGCGCTTCAGTTGCATTGTAGTAGCATGCTTAATTTCATCGATAGGGCACTGGGAGCTAAATTGGCAAATAAAGCACATTAGCTGGAATTCGATGGATGAATGTTCGAGTCCTGTTTCGCCACATTTTTTCAAGATTTTTACTAATACATTTACAATTAAATTTGCGATGTTTTTCAAATTATGTGTATGATACAATAGTTACAAAATTTGAAGGGAATATAAATTTATAATTCTTGTATGGGCGGGACACATTGCTCGCCGAAAGGATGGCCGCTGGACAAATGCCGTCCTCCAATGGTACTCAACGGGCACGAAACGGCCACAGGGTCACCCCAAAAGCCAATGCATTGACGAACTGATAAAGTTCGGCAAAAATACGTGGCAGCGAACGACACAGGACCGAGAGAATTGGAAGAAGCTTGGGGAGGCCTTCATCCAGCAGTGGATTGACCCCGGTTAATGATGATGATGAATCCTTGTATACTGATCAAGAAATCATATGCACATAAAACACTACTTTAGTGATAAGCAATAACTCCCACAGTGTTCTACGGAGATAATTCGTGGACCATATCGTAAAATTCTGCGTTATACCTATATTATGCACTTGTGACTGAAAGAGGAGTAATAAATGGTGCTTAATCCCTAATCCTTCATATCGGCCTTGTTACTGGTGAACCACTGGGCATAGCAGTGGAGGATCGAATAAAAACTACAATATTATACAATCTATATTGTTAGGTATAATATAAATTCGTATTGATATAATATCTGGCTTATTAATTTAACTCTTGTACAACAAAATTCTACCGAGCAATTATTAACTTACCTAATAGTGGTTATCATATTTAACAAACAACCATTTATAATAATTGATAATTTTAAATGTGTTTTAGTATGACGTATATCTATAGTATCTTCCTACACTCTTATAATAATATAATTCTTACTTTCAAATACTTTTTATATTAAACAAAATCAGTTGTTTATTGCATTGATGGCAGATAAAAAATATATCGTCAAAATTAAAATGATTATTTAAAGTTTTATTATTTAAATTTTGACGATATTTTCTTCCGGCCCCAAGATTATCTACCCCACTCTGTCGTCCGATTAAATGGATATGTTTTTTTATCATTTTGATACCTCCCTTATCTAATAATAAAAATTTATGGGATTTGGATGTAATAAATAACATTAACTTTATATTTATATCATTTTATCACTGACCAGAGTTACTTTTATTACTATATACAAAGACTCTACAATTTAATATTACTATTGGTTACTTCTTTTATTACTATCAAATATACCCATTAAAAGCAATAATGAATATCAAATGAATAATAATGTAGTTGTGCATAATTTTATGTCTATGCACATAACTGAATTTAATAATAGCTACTAAGTACTATCACTTTCCTCCATTTTGGTAAGTGGCAACAAACTGTCACTTTTATTTTGTTGTCTGGTTTTTAGGACTTGGAGATGAACAAATAACACACCGGAATTGTTTTGGGAACGGCAAGGTATATTTACGTTAATATTATATAATAGTTAAATTTTTAATAATTTAATTTTGCGGAGAACGAAATTGGCGTGTTCGCGATTTAGCTGTGTGTAGCGTTCTGCGCGCCATCTTGTGTTTTTTTTCAACGAACGCCGTCGTCGAAAAAAAGCGACGCTGCAAATCTTCAACGGTTATAATGTACGGCATTGCCGGCTCGGCTCTGTTATTATTATTTATTTTCGTAATCAGCGCTTTACTATTTGTTGGGTTTGATACCGATTCGGGCCTCTCCAGATACACAGAGACATCCCCAAATGGGGTCCATACGGGGGTGCCACAGTACATATTGTACAAATTTTATTATTAAAAATTAAATACATAATATTATATAGTTTCATAATTTTATAAATATCACCCGTCCTACCCAAAACTTGCTACAAAGGTAACTACTGAATTAAGTATTATTTCATTACATTAGAAGTCAATGTTTCCTTTGTCATCCATTTTCCAGTTTAAAAAATATACACCGTGTAAGTATTATTTAACAATAGCCCATTATAAATTAATTGAATGGCTTTCAGAAAATAACATTTCATGGCAGTATAAAAAATTAGTAATGTGACTTTACTCGAACTCACTTTTGCATTATACCTATAGCCACCTCCAATCAGCGTTGCCAATTTAGCGTTTTTCTTGACAGGTCTAGCATTTTTGCATGTTTTGGCATCTAGCTTGCAAAAAACGCATCTGGCTTGTGGCGTTTTTACTAGCATTTTGACGCCTCCAGCAGCTTTTAAATGTGCTGAAAACACGCTAGATTTTTAGTTTATTTATTTTAATGCGCATCAAATTTCTGACTTAGCAGGTAGGTAGGTACCTATTTAAGTATGTTATATGAATATGAGAAATAAAACAACATATTAACACTTACCATCAATAGCCTTGTAGTAAAATGGTATCATATAATTAATGTGTGCTTGGGTATGACACGACAATTATCGGAATGACATGAAACGAAACTTGAACGCAGTTGAAACAATATATGCATTTGTTGTCAATTTTGAAATATATTTCTATTATAATGTGATTTTTACACGTATAGACATTTTTTTGATTTTTACATTTTTTTTCGATACGCGAAAGGAAATTTATTTGCAATTTTATTTTCACAAAATCTAGCGTTTTTCCTGCTAAATAGCTTCTTTTTGTATCCCGTCTGGCATTTTTTTGCGAACGACAGTTGGCAACACTGTCTCCAATATAAATATATATATTTTAACAATATGTTTCTAACTATTTTCAGATAAATTGATACAATAAATATTTAGCAATTATTACGTACCTATTTATTTATCATTATATAATAAAATATATTTCTAAATAAAATCGGGCCTCTGATTGGCTTCCGATAATAATGAGAAAAAGTCTTCCACACCTGGGATGTTTCTATCTGTTCCATGAATATGACATAACCTGGTAAGTGGCAATGTATATAATATATTATAAGTAAACGATACAGTTGGTACATAATGTTTTCATCGAGGTTGTAAAACTTTAAGGAACATCATTAATCATTACTTATTCAACTCGATACTAAATTACCATTCGGTTTGTACCTATTACACGTTCGTCAAAATGCTAAGCGAGTCCAGGCGAAACTTTGTTAGTCTGTTTGTTATTTAAACATGGCAATAAATCAAAGTTAAAACAATACAACTCGTAAAAATTTAGTTTGCAATAATCACTGCGCCATTAAATTGAATAATATAAATTGTGGTAGGGACGAAACAACAAATTTGTGTAGAAACTAAAATGTTATTATTACTAAACTAATATAAATTGCTTGAGGGTGTTGCTAATTTCTATGAATTTATAATTATTGTTTATGTTGTTTATTACTACAACTTTTAGAACAGTGTTTGTTATATCCAACTATTTAGTTAGGTACCTGCCATTAGAGAAGATTGTCTTTTGGAAAAAGGTGAGCGATGGGTAACCAAAAAAGTGCAAACCGGGACAGTCCTACTAACGGGTTTTTTTTTCATCTCGAGTATGTATTTTAACAATTAATGTATGATTAAATTTGTGTGCTTTCTTCATATTGATTAGGTACTAAAGATATTTACATTAATTTATAATAATTTTCATTAATTCATGAGTTCCCCGCTATATATTTGGTGTACTTTTTAAATGATCGAAACACTTTTACTAATTATGTATCATAATAATATATTCCTTCTTATTACAGTCTGGTTTTAACCAAATGTAATGTTTACGACAGACTATTATTTTCATTTAATATTCTCTCTTTGAAAACAAACAGTAAGTTACGGTTTTATGGTTGGTATCGTCATCATTTTGCATATTCATATATTATATATATATACGCATTTTCTCACTTTCTCTTAGGGCTATACTTCAGCTGGGGCACGATCTAAAACGATTGTGACTAGGGAATCCAATCCCGAGCCAAAATTCTGATCCCGGCATTTCGGGATTACAATTTGACAATCCCGGGATTGGCATTTTTTTCCATTGTTAATATACAATTTTTATATTTACACATAACATTGATAAAATCGGTCAAAAATAAATCTAGTATAATTTATAATATTTAAGACATTTATTGTTAATATTGTATATCTACGTTCAATCTTGGAAATACATAAGTTTAATGGAGTAAATAATATTAAATATATATATATATATATATATATATATAAATAATAATGTGAATTTAATACTAGATTGCTGTTTCTGATAGTAAAGACTTACCGAATGGATTAGCGAGATTTAAAATAGTAAAGCAAATAATCATGGCGTACTTATGGCCTTTCCGCTTCATAAATCTAATTAGTCAGCCAAATATGAACTTGCCATAAATCGTATGAGATCACGGTGGAATTACTTTGTTAAAAGTGCGAAGCATTGTTTTTTCCCAATCTTTCTCATTTTTAATAATTTATGTGAAAAAATAAAATGAATCGGCAACTTACAGATGGGTATAAATCAAACTTCATTTAAACTCAGTTTATTTCTAATGTAGCTATTTTTTAATAAAAGTATTTTTTCTGTTATATTTTCGCTTTTATTTTATGTTCCATAAAAATTGATAAAAAAATCAATCCCGAAATCCCGGGATTATGTTTATCAATCCCGGGATTCATAGGTATCGAAAATAGCTCGGGATCCCGGGATTGGAATCCCTAATTGTGACTACGTGACGCGAAAATTGTGCAAACGACGCGTGCAGAACAAAACATAATTTGTCATAAAAATTCAACATACGTCCATTTAATGCTATGTTTATTGTTCTATTAGTAACAATAATAATATATTCATTGACATGTTTTCTTTTTCAAGTAACGGTACGGTTTGCAAGTTGGGTAACGTTATTTAGTCATCTTTACATGATTTAAGAATTAATTCCCCCGTCGCCATCACAAAACAAATGGCTGTGTTCACAGCTCGACTTTCGCCCTCCGATTGCCAGCGAGTCCGAAATTTCGTCGCACCTATAGTTAATAATTGTTTGCCGTTTCACTGAAAAAATTTATAAAAAGTAAAACACTGTTATTGGTTGCTAAGGGGGCCCTAGCAACTAAATTATTAATATATACGTGCGTTACTATGGAAATCAATATGAAATGTCAAAATGACATTTCAGTATTCTATATTTATTCAGTATTTCTAGCAAGTACAAAAGAAAGTATTTATTAATACATAGAATTGTCAAGTTTATATGATTCAACAGAAAATTTAAAAACGTGGTATATAAAAAGTTCTTTTTATCTTGTAATTATTATAATTATTACATTTGGTGGTTAATAAATTCTCATAATTAAGTATTTTATTTCAAAAGCTATCGAATAATATAGAATTAAACTCTAGTTTATTTAATGAATAATGTAGATTATTTAAGATTGTAACATTTGTTATTAATTTTACCTAATATAAATCGGGAAAAAAATACTCGTTCCTACACAAAAAGTATCTAACACTAATTGGAAGTAAATATTTCTGCATGATATATTAGAGTCATTTGTTACAAAACAGTCCAAAGTATTAATTACCTAGAGGCGTGTATAACCCTTTTATAGAGAATACGTACTTATTTTTATATAGGTACATTAAAAAGAACCCCGCCCGTGATACTTATACGTTTTTATTTCCCAATGTACTTACTACTATTATAAAAATTTAAAATAAATACTTTCATTTGAAAAAGAACGACCTGAAAAAATATTATAATTTTGAACTACAAGCGAATTAATGGGTAATATATTAATTAATTAGTTCAATCCATGTTAGAATACCAGAAACTTAAAATGGTGTAAGTGCCATTTTCAAAAAAAGATGTTAGAGGGAATTTAAAAATACACTCAAACATTCAATTCTTTCATCAACCATACAATTCGTTCAACCAACGCTATCTTCTGGATTTTTTAAGAATTATTTCTGGGCATCAGTGGCACTTGTACCCTTCTGTAGGAAATTGGCCTTGGTACATGCTGTCCATTTCCTAAATAAAACTATTTTCATAATTTCTGGTACTTACAGCCTTTTAAATTTCCGGTATTCGTTTATAAGTGATGTCGTCCTATATTTTTATTGAAAATATTATATTAAATACTTAAAAAAATTGCTAAAAATTATACAAATATGGGGACATCTGCATAAAGGTTAAAAAGACATGTAAAATAATTTAGGCACTTGAAAAGTATTTATGTACGTCCAAGCAAAAACAGTCATCCGGTATAATACAGTCGAACTTGGTTATTACGATCACGGAAATAGCGAGATCTTGGATGTAATGAGGAAACATTCGTTGACATTTTAGTTTATGATTTTCTCCCTACATTTATTCACTTTTATAACGAGCTACTTCTCGGGTATACCGAGCAAAACTGTTAATGTGTCGATCTTTAAACACAACATTTTTGACCCTAAGCAATAAAATCCGACCAGGCAGTTAACTAGACCGATGCCGTTGGGATCGGACTACGTTGATGACACTAGTTAAGTGTCTAAGTACCTAATTGTTATTTTCGCCAAGAACATTGAAAAAGTATCCACGCATATGGTTGAAATTGCATGTAAAAAATTCAAGCTTTATGAAGTCAGTAGGTACCTACCACCGCCGGTAGCTCAGCACTTCATTACAATAAACAACATCGTTTGTAGTTTATGAATGCCATGCTTGCTTCGGGGATTTTTACAATGGTTTTCAGATGTTTTTATGTTATAGAGCAGGGGGGGGCACACTTTTTGGATGGAGGGCCAAATTCAAGAATTCAAAATGAGCGGCGGGCCGCAAGTAAAATACCATTTTTAGATATACACTATTTATTATCACGAAAAATAAACATTTCGAAAAAATTAATGGGAAGAATGAAACTGCTGTACATTTTTTTATATTCAGGTGTTAATTTTGTCGTTGATATTCTCAAAACTGCTTGTAAATGGGCATCGGAGATATTTGATCGTTAAGAATTTTTATTGAGGTTCATGATCGAAAATGTTTGTTCACATGTATAGGTTGATCCAAAAATAACGAACATTTTTCTTGCATAATCTTTAAGTTGGTCGAATTTGTCTGAATTAAGGGCATTGTAAAATTTGGAGATTTCTTCACGACGATGCAATTCTCTTAAATCAGTGTCAAACTGCAGATCAATAATCTCAAGTTGTAGCTCTGTCGGTACACTATCAATATCTATTGAAAATGGATCGCGTACTATTGCTAAACAAATTTTAATCTATATCAATATTATTTTTTTTTAATTATAAAAAAGTTATTCGTAATCAGAAGTACAACTAATGATGGCGGGCCGCAAAAAAATACCCGGCGGGCCACATGCGGCCCGCGGGCCGCAGTTTGCCCCCCTCTGTTATAGAGCGTGACGTGAAAAATGCTATATAACGATATAACCAGTAATGCTCATAACGAGCAAATTCAGTCGGTCCCATCTTTCTCGTAATAACCAAGTTGGACTGTATCACTATATGAGTGTTTCACAAGCATAGTGAAACAAATCTATTCTGGTTATTGTTGAGTGAGCTCGGTTCAAACATAATATATGAGTATTTCTAATTCTGTAAGAGTATGATTGCAATTCTGAACGGTTATTCTGAGTACATTTAAGTTATTATCAGTGACGTTCCTAGACAAAATGCTGCCCCTAGGCTGCACCATACATTTTTATATAGTATTTTTTATCATTCTTTCATGACTCCAATATCTAAGAAATATGTTATCTTAAATATTAAATATACCTTTCTATAATTCAAATATAATTAGAAAATTTGCACGTTACAACGGAAGTCAACTAGACATCGCAAACCAGACAAAAAATCACAGTCATGTTAAACCTTTTATGTTAATTAATACATTTTTTTTCCAACCAGTGAACTGATTTTTTCATGGAAAGATATTTCTATTATTATTGAGTTTATGTACCTATTTCTATATATATCAAATGATTCTCCTCGATTTTCCGCCCTTAAAGTAACTGCCGCCCCCAAGCAACGCTCAATCTGCCTACTCCCACGGGACGTCACTGGTTATTACGTAAAGGAAATAATACCGTAACAGAATTAGAAACACTCAAATATTATGTTTGAAGCTATCTTACTAAAGTTAAAGTTAAAATAACCAGAATGGACTTGGTTCACTATGCTCGTGAAACAGTCATATCATTGTACGTAGGTATTTGGATATACAATTGCATAATATAAGTTATATTCCCCTATGTGAATGACCGGCAATCAATTTTCTCGAGAAACCTTTGTAGAGTTGCGGGGGAATTATGATGAAGAAATATCATTGGATTATAATGTGAAAATAACTCACGACGACGAAAGAGGGGAGAATGCACGATAATTAATTAAAGATTAAAGCGATTATAAGAAATGGAAAAATAATGGGCCCATAACGGGGGAGTATTTTGATGATTGCTACGGAGAAATTCTACAACAGTTTTATTAAATTGTTTGTGGCGCATACCGGCCTCTTTCCATCATAATGACATTACTTTGCTCCACGCAGGAATTTTTGGACAAAATAGAGCATTTTTCTAACTCTCCTGTGTAATCCTAACTCTAATGTGGCTTCCTTCGTCTACTTACTTGTATTTATCTATTTATTTTCTTCAACACGGAATTTCTTAGAAAATTCCTGTAAAAAAGTAAAAGTTTTCTTTAACATTACATCGAAGTAATTAAGTGTAAATGTACAATTTCCGTTTACAAAATAAGTAAAATTGCTTCATTAACAAAATTTAATTCTTGTTTATATTTATATTAAAATTTAATGTACCTACCTAAGTTAATTAAAATAAAAAAGTTAATTATGTATAAACTAAGAATTGCAATTTGCAATACCGAATGAATATATCAATACCGGTATTTCGGTAATTTTTATTGAATACATACCAAGTACCGGTATTCGCCAAAACATAATATTATTGTAAAAAGAAGCACCTATCAATAAATATAACTGTTAAAATCTATTTAAAACATTATTTTATAGCAACCCACCCTGCTAATTTTTACAAAAATACTATTTTAATAAGTCCGGATACGGAAAAATCTCTAAAATTTTACAATATTTGTTGGATGTACTATTAACGTTGGATCAATAGCTATATAGGTAATAATTGGAAATATTTGTTACCTACGAATGTTTTATTTTTTGAAATATTGTAATTAATCGCGACAATTATTCACTGAGGGATTTCGTTTTAATATTATTTAACTATTGTTGTTTTTAATCAATCTATTTATGTTTTGGCAGCGTATATCTTATAAATTAAATTTAATATTATACACTAGTAGTAAGTAATGGCATTAAATTCATTTTCAAAAAACATAAATGTGTCTGCTTTCTTAAGCGTCAATTACATTGAGCTTCTTTACGAGCTGTTTGTTGGCGAATTTAAAAGCGGGCGATTCAGCTACTGCGATTTGATGATTACACACAAAACTTTCCATTCACTGAGAAGACACAAGCCAGCGACTATTTTGACAGAACGTAGTTCGTTTTTTTACCGGGAGGTTGCTACTGCGCTCTACTGCGCAGACGCAGTAGGCCCACACGCCGGCGTGTAGCGTGTGAAGTTGACCGGCTTTCAACTTTTCTCGGTAGAGTATTTACAACCTGCTTGTAAGCTTGTTCGATGATTACACTGGGCGACTTTACAGGCAGATTATAAATTCACCAACAAACAGCTCGTAAAGAAGCTTAATGTAATTGACGCTTTTGACAGAACGTAGTTTGTTTTTTTACCAGGAGGTTGCTACTGCGCTCTACTGCGCAGACGCAGTAGGCCCACACGCCGGCGTGTAGCGTATAAAGTTGACCGGCTTTCAACTTTTCTCGGTAGAGTGTTTACAACCTGCTTGTTAGCTTGTTCGATGATTACACTGGGCGACTTTACAGGCAGATTATAAATTCGCCAACAAACAGCTCGTAAAGAAGCTCAATTTAATTGATGCTTTAATACTGAAAATACCGGTATATTGGATTTTTGAAACCGGTATTTCGGTACCTTGATACTCACTAACATAAAAGTTGATATAGGTACGACACGTATTTTGTACAAGAAAATAATTAAAAACGTATTTTCTATGCCGCTAAATCATAATAATAGTAGTTTTCATAATAAGTAACTTAGAAGTAAGTATGACTGGTAAGGACCTACCTATCTTTGCACTATGATTCTCATTCTCATAGCATACTCATTTCCAAAACTCACTTTTCGCCATATATTATATAAGTATTGTACCTATAATAAATTTTTAATCATATAAAAGGTAAGTATAATCATTTTTCGTTGGCTAGTAATAAAAATACTCATCCATTGGAGACATAACCATCATCGATCGCATACGATTGCATGCGACGATCGATGAATTGATTCGAGAAAATATATCTGAAATTGCAGATGTAGTCAGATGAAGAGACAGAAAATCCTGGAATTCATACACGATGAAAATTCATACATTTATGGTGATGCATACAAGATGCGCTGGTCGTCGTCTTTCCAAGATATGGAAAGATAAATGAGAAACATTGCTCAAATTTGAATACTCACAAATAAATAAAAATTGGTGTGTGTACTTATATACGCGCGTTAGAAGTTATATTTCTTTGGAGTAACAAAATAAAAACAAGACTTGTGATAAACTAGTTTCTTCGACTAGCTCTTAATTATCTCGTTAAATTACACACTCGAGAAAAATGACCGCTTATTGGAACGCCGTTGGCTTATTTCTATACACTTTAACTTATATTACTGAATTGTATAATGGTTTCTCTTTGTTTTTATTTTTAAAGTACCAACTGTCACTCTGGCGTTTAATCGTTTGTTAACGTAAGGAATTGCAAATGGCCGACAATAATAAATTCGCTGCCTAGGCAACGGAACAATTCTAAACTATAATATTATACTGTATAATCGTCACGATTGGAGTATTATACTGTGGCGTAATGATAGTGCGTTCCGCTGATAACCGAACAATCGGTGGAACAATCCAATCGAGTGCGTTTTTTTTCGTGTGAAAAAATAAATTATGTGTTACATGTCACACGCCAAAAATACACTCTGATCTGATTTCCCAAACGCGCCAAAAGAAGTATAACTTCAAAAATATATGAAACTGTATAATAGCTGCTATTAAATCATTCGGTATAACAATATACTTTTGTAAATATGAAGAAAACAACAATAATAATAAAACCATTTAACTTCCATTTTAATTATGTACAATCAAATAAATAGTCTTTTTAAATTTTCACGACTGCTGTTGGCTGTAAAAATTCCTCCGCTATATAAAAAGCTGTTACAAAAGATAACCAACATGCCTTACGAGTAAAATCTAACGCTTTGCAAGTCAAGATTAAGTAATCACTCCGAAATACAGTGGGCTATCCTCTATAACTCTGACATCGATATGCTGAAACAACAGGGACTTTCAAAGTTTTAATAGACCATAAAACTGAAAGACAGCACAAATATTTCTTGCTTAACAAAGAATTCCCTTTATATTATTTATGTACAATGAGGTAGAAGTCTGTATTACAAGCAAAGATACATCTGTAACAAATCTTACAACGATTACAAATACGAACGAAGGTATTTACGAGATGGTGACGATTACATTGTGTCATATAATATGTATTGATTATATTTAAGTATTTTAAATTAGACTATAAATTATCATTTATTTTATAATACATCAAATAATTGTCTTTTCGTATATAAATATAATATACATTCGCTTCAGTAGTGGCCGTAGTGGGTAATAAATTTAAAAATATGTTTATTCAACATTTAACAATATAATTACTTAATTTTAATAATTTATTAAAAAAAAAGATACTTAAGTATACTTACGAGCATACTTCAGTGAAATGGCAAATAATTTTTAACTATAGGTGCGAAGAAATTTCGGAATCGCTGCCAATCGTAGAGCGATAGCGAGTTGTGAACACGTCAATTTTTTTTGTGATGGCGTCAGGAAAATTAATTCTTAAATCCTTTAAAGATGACTAAAAACACGTTACCCATTTACTTGAAAAAGAAAACATGTCAATGAATATATTATTATTATTACTAATAGTACAATAAACATAACATTAAATGGACGCATGTTGATTTTTTATGAGAAATTATGTTTTGTTCTACAAGCGTCGTTTGCACAATCTTCGCGTCGCGTAGTCACGATCATTTTAGACCGTGCCCTAGCTGAAGTATAGTCTTAATAATAATGATAGGTACTTCCTGTCTATTTCACATACCTATCGAAGAATAATTGAGATTTATTTTTTTGAAGATATTGGACTACACAACCTAGCGGACTAGCCAGTTTACGAAATTTAGATTTTTTTAAATATGATTTATAAAAAAATATGTCCATATAAAATAGATACCTACCATAATTTATAGAATCTTATGAAATATTACGGGCCGATTGATTTACACGACAATAATTTCGGGTATACATTTATTATGTGCCTTGTATTTATATACTAACTAATATACTAATAACATATCGTCAGTATATAAAACGTACTTATAAAATTCAATAATTATTTTTTTCATTTACCTATTCATCAACAGTATTCAAAATGATTGTTAAATCTAATAAACATGTGTAAAATTATGATTAAGTCTTCACTCATGAATTACACTATGTATAATGGCCTGAATACATAAAACAAAAAGGTAAATTAAACCAAAAGAAAATTACATTAACGGATTTATGAATATATAAAAAGAAATTATTGGTGTCATAAACTTTAAGTAGATGATAAATAAAGAACAACACTAAAAACACAATTCAAAGTTGTATGTATAAATGAAGGAAGCACCCAGAAAATAATAAAGTTGAATTTAGATTATGTAGGTATTTAATATATTATGAAACGGAAGGAGATTTTATAATCGGTAGTTACTTGTAAGTAAATTTGGTAGGTAGGTATTATTTACTTATAATATATATTTTAAGATCTGTAGTATTTTTGTTATAAGCTAATATAATATTTGCAAATAAATAAAAAAGTAGTGGAAGATTTTCCAAGAAGTAGCCAGATCCTGAGTACCTCCGCTACATGGAAGTACATTGTAACATGTATATGTCTGAGAGCGATTGTTTCTTCAAAAGCCGGGCGGCTCTCGAAAAGATCAACAATATTTATATTCCTTATTCAAAAGAAACGTTTTCAATACAATATTCGTACCATTTCATCTAATTTTATGAATTATATTATAAATTTATCATGTTATGTACATCCTTCAGAAAAAATAATAAATTGTTGTATCTAAAATAAACTACAATAAAATTGCATCAGTCGCCTAGAGATAGTCGTCTCCATTTATATAAGTTAATTTTGTCACTCGTGGCACGCAGCAGAGTGGCATAGCGGAAGCGTGTTGGGTCCATAACCCGGAGGTCCGTGGATCGAAACCACGTTCTGCTAGTAATTTTAATTTTTTTCTCTTCATTTTTCTAGACTATCAAAAGTCTAATAGGTACTAAATAGACCTCAATTAAATTCTTTCTTCTGTCAGCTTTGAAGCATTTAATACAACATATTCATGAAACCACCAAATTTTACACACTAAAATTACGCATCAAACTGAAAATCTACCAAAGAAAGAATAATGTAATTATTATTGCGTTAGAAAAATACTTTAATAATTTCACAACTTATTCTCAGTTGTGAAATTCGCAGTTATTATACGAGGGTGGGTCAATAATTCCTTAGAAAAAAGCATTAAAACAGTTTTTATTTTTGTATTTTTTTTTATTTCTCAACATAATCTCCTTGGAGCTCAATACACTTGGTTAGACGTTTCTCAATTTTTTTTAAACCGTCAGAAAAATAATTTTTCGGAAGGTCCTCAAAATAAGCATTTGTCCGATCGATGACTTCTTCATTTGAAAAAAAACGTTGTCCACTTAGCCATTTTTTTAAGTTTGGGAAAAGGAAAAAGTCACTGGGGGCTAAATCTGGCGAATACGGTGGGTGGTCGACCAATTTGAACTTCAATTCTTCAATTTCAGCCATTGATCGTAAACATGTGTGAACACGGGCATTGTCCTGATGAAAGAGGATTTTTTTCCTGTTTAAATGAGGCCGTTTTTCTTCAATTTTGTTTTTTACCTGGTCCAATAAAGATGCATAATAATCCCCTGTTATTGTTTTTCCTTTTTCCAAATAGTCAGCGAAAATAATTCCACGTGCATTCCAAAATACAGTAGCCATAACCTTACCAGCTGATTTTACGGTTTTCGCCTTCTTTATTATATATCTCGTATTATACAGTAAAATCGTCACTATTGCAATCCCATCATGTGGCGCAAAGGTAGTGTATTCAGCTGATAACCGAAAAATCAGTGGTTCGAATCCACTCGAGTGCATTATTTGTTCGTGTAAAATAAAGCGGTCACCCACCCAAGTATTATCCGCGGCCTGATGTTGCTTAACTTCGGTGATCGGAAGAGAGCGTTCGACCACACGGCTGGTAACATTCTGCGTAACGCTAGATTTTGTGCACACAATTTTAATATTACGGCCAGCAGTAAGACATTATATACATGTCAAAAATGTTAATTACAAAATTGTAACATAATTTACCCTCAATATTTTACAGAAATATTGTTACTTAAAGACGGTTAAAAACGGTGGTCCAGACGAATATAAATATCTGTTTGTGAACAATTGAATATTGTATGAAAACTGTTAGAAACTCGTACATATTAAAACTATCTATGAATATTTTTATAATATACGTTATACTTCTTTTGGCGCGTTTGGGAAATCAGACCAGAGTGTATTTTTGGCGTGTGACATGTAACACATAATTTATTTTTTCACACGAAAAAAAACGCACTCGATTGGATTCGAACCACCGATTGTTCGGTTATCAGCCGAACGCACTACCTTTACGCCACAGTATGATATTGCAATCGTGACGATTATAAAATATAATAATATACTTTAGAATTGTTGCGTTGGCTAGGCAGCGAATTTATTATTGTCAGCCATTTGCAATTCCTTACGTAAACAAACTTTTAAACGTCAGAGTGACAGTTCGTACTTTAAAAAAGATAATTAAGAGGTAGTCAAAGAATCTAGTTTATCACAAGTTTTGTTTTTGTTTTGTAACGCCAAAGAAGTATAACTTCTAACGCGCATACATAAGTAAACACACCGTTTTTCTGTGAACATTTAAAAATATTATTTTGATACACATGTCCATATTTTTATGTATACTGCCCTAAATAGAAAACATCACGTACATATGTTGTTGGTCTGGACTATTGTGTATATAAAATATTCAAGGATTAGCGGCATATATAATTAATTGTATACTTAAGTAAATTAAATAATATAACAACAGGTTTTCCAGTATAAGTGTCGGCTAGTTCTTTCACTCCAATGTTGAATCGCAAAACTATTCAATAATTGTTTCAAAACTTTTACAAAATACATAGCTTAGTGTGCTGTAGTAGTCAAGAAGGTTAAAATATTTACATATTTCTCAATATTATACATTATTACATTATTATGTATAGTCATAATATTGTGATTCATTTGGGAATCGTATGAAGATGCTTTTGGGTGGTTTTTGAATAAGTAGGCTATAAATTGAAAGACAGAGATAATAAAAAAAACTCTAAGTTCTAGAAAGTAGCTTTTTGTAATGTCAAAAGAAGGTTGGCTTGGGCGATGAGGGACGTAAAAGTGTGGACCACGGCGGAAGGATGCATGCGCCCCTGGGACCAGAAGCGTTTTAGACCACTGCCTATTACAATTGGATACGTAGACACATCCAGTAATGGCCGTGCACAATAGGGTACCCAGGTGAGATTGTAGTGGCGTACTCAAGGAGGGGTCAGTAGATAACTAATACTTTTTCAATGTAAATACTGTATGTAGGTACAAGTTTGTATTAATATAAATTGAATGCTATAATGTAAATTTTTGAGTATTCCGTTTAATGTACTTATACATACTTAAATATATTATACTCAAATCAAGCGACTCAACAACTATGTCTATTTTGGACAACAAATGTCAACTGACGGGTGGTATATATGACGAGATGACTCGCAGAACCAAACTGGCATGGAGTGCATTTGGGCGCCAGAATAGTATCTTCAAAAATGACCTTTCATTGTGTCTTAAGCGTAAAGTAATCAACCTATGTGTGCTACTGAAGGTGCATGTTGGGCATAACGCGTAAATATCACAAAATAAACCAATGGATAAGGAAGCAGACAAGAATAAGCGATGTGATAGAGGTCGCTAAACAGTTGAATTGGAAATGGGGTGGACACATCGCTCGGCGAGTGGACAACGTCTGGAAAAAAATCCGTCGTAATATGGTGGTACTCAAGGATAAATAAAAAAAAAAATATGTTTACATACTATATCACGGTAGAGTTCCGATTGTTCGACCTAAATAGCGGGAAGATCGAATAACCGAGAATTACGAAGAATATGGAACTGCCGGAAACAAGTTATTAAGTGCTTTAGAATTTTCATAATATTATTATACTAATATTCAGAGCATGTACCTACTAATCAGAAATATGTTTTTACTCTTAAAATATTATACACATTTTATTAAACATCACTAAACAATGCTAAAACTACTCACTTTTTTTCATTTTGACTGTGATCGAATAATAATAAATTATTGTAAATGATGTGTAATCTGGAGGGGGGAACACTATGAAAAATACCTATCCATACATTGCTTAAATCGATTCAAAGGTTTTAACTAAATTATTGATTAAATATAAAGAGTTCGGCCGATAATGTCTCTTAAACCGTTTCCAGTCCAAGACCACAAATCTTTCATATACAATTTAAAAATAAAACATAATAACATGTAGGTATTTATTAATGCTAATAATATTTATAAAAAAAAATATAATAATACACCTATTAACTACACGACAACTCAAACAACAAATAATTACAAGATAAAAAGATCTTTTTATATACCACCTTTTTAGATTTTCTGTTGAATCACATAAACTTGACAATTCTATGAATAATAATTTAGGACAAATAAAGCAATTGTTAACAAATCATTTTTTCTATTTTGCAACAAACAAACAAACAAATATAGAATACTGAAATGTCATTTTGATTTCCATAGTAACGCACGTATATATTAAAAAAAATATTGCTAGGACCACCCCCTTAGCAACCAATAATAGTGGATTGTATTACGGATTTCTTCCGAAATAATTTTTCGTGCAAAACAGAATTAACTGAAAATGAATTGAATTCTACTTAAAGATGGCCAAAAGTATTAAAAGAATGCATTGGCATCGTGTTCTGATATATTCTAAAAATTTCAAATGTCTAGCTAGTCGGGAAGTTAGTTAAAATATCGATTGTAAGATTTTTACTTAATAAACAACCACCGGACAAACAAGAATACGAGCTAAGAAAAACGTGGTATAATATATTATTAGCTCATAAAAAATACCAAGTACTCTTATAGATGAAGTATAACATAGAAAAAACACAATGATATTATAAATCAACAAAAAAAATCGCTATTTACAATATGTCTTTACGTGACAGAGGTGTACATATTAGACTGAGGTATAATCATATCGTCACTTTACTATTAAAACCTCGTAAGTATGTTTGAGAAGAATGTTGAGGGGATGGAAAAATCATAATAAAACCAATATTTTAAGCTCATCTCTAATCAATAAATCTGCTAACACTGGTTGTGAAATACGAAGTTTTAATTCCATGCTTGAAACCACGATACCTACGAGCTTTTAAAATTTGTCGATATATGGGCAGCATACTAGACTAGAGAACCAAAGTTTTGATATGATTTAAAATGTTTTTTTGTTTAAATCTTGTCGTACAAACTTCATTTTTTCATAATATTGGACTTACGAGGTCTTAATAGTAATATGACGATATAAATAATCATCTTTTGTATCGTGTTTAGTTTAAGTTCCACGTTTCACTATAATAAATAGTTATAGAGAGATAATAAGCGGTGGTTTCGCCGTGAAACCATTCGGAAAGAAGGGGTCAAGCAAAATTTTAATTAAAAGATTAAAAGTAATATTATTCTATGGAATGAATAAATTTTGATTACAAAATTGACGTAATGTTTTTTAGCAGCAAAAGACATTCTTTTTGAATTGTTTTTCTGTAGCTTATATCACAAAGAATTTTATAGAATTCTTCACAATTTTGCATCATGCCACCCTTTCTGTATTTTTTCGTCTTTTGTTTAGCCAGTTTGTGAATTTTTCAATTACGTTTTTTTACGTGCGCCATTGTTGGAGGGAGGTTGGCTGGGGAAGGTTTGCGCGGCGAAAGCACCGAGGCCCACAGACGAATAGCACTCTCTAGAAAATTGTTTTCCGAAAGAAGTGGTCTTCGACGAAAAACTAAAAAAAGCACACGGCTCCTACAATGGCGCTGCACTCTGAATGCTCACTGCGAATGGCTTAAAATCGTGCTGGCATTTTTGCTGATCATAATTATCCCCGCAATAGTTTCCAGGGGCTCTGTAATATGAAGGAATTGTCAGAATTTTTAATAAAAAAAAAATAAGAAATAAATATAAAGATAACCGAACAAATACTTTTATACTGTTTTTTAAAATAAAGTCTACCTTCACTTAACAGTTAAATATCATTTGAGGGGCAATGGAAGGTCGCTTTTGAAAATAACTTTCATGCATCCGAACCAACGTTGACAACCGTACTTTAATAATTATAGTACAATACTATAATTTTGATTTCGCAAATACTATAATTAGACGCCTAATAAAATAAAAATACTATACTTTTGTAGGGTTGAAGACGAAAAATTTTCAGATATACTATATTTTTACACCTACGTGCTAAAACACCGCACATCAAGCTTTTTCGGCCGTCAATTTTGTCATCCACCATAAACACAATATTATATTATCGTGGATTATTTTATTATAGACCAGCTATTTAAGCTAGACGCCATTGATTACAATTATTGTCTTTGGTTCATCATTACTTTTATCTTCGAGACATTTATAAACTAATTACTTGGCGACTTTTACCTGCTAGTTCTCATTGTGCTTCAAACGCGGTATACTTATTCAATGTTGGAAGCACACATTGAATAAGTATACCTATATAGTATATATGCAAGTATAGTATATATGCATACGGAATACGGGCCGAATTCGATCATGTTATAATAATATAAAATAAATTATTACAATACATAAATCAGGGAGTATTAAGTAAACAAGTACCTATAATATTTATTATTGTACATATTATTATTTATTTGATTTCTTTATAAAAAAAATGCTTTTTATTACATCCTAACAAGAGCTTCTGGTGTATGTATACGTGAACCTATTATAGAATAATAAATCCCTTTTTTTATTAATTTCCAACTAAATATGTCTGCTAGTACGAAACCAGCGTTGCTTATATTATTATTGCATAAAGAAGTATTTAAATTAAATATAACCAATCAAATTGAAGTGTTCGTTATTTTTAAAGTTAAATTTAGTTATTATTAAATGTTAAAATACATCATTAATACATCATTGTAAATGAATTCCTATATTTTTCCCATTGCGTGAGTGTCGATTAAATATTATATAACGTTGTTGTATATATTTTTAATTTGTATATAAAAATGTTATATTTTCACATGTATCACACGTTAAAGCACCTGATCATCCCCTAATTATTGTAATAGGATGTATTATCACGGCATTAGCAATTGTGTACCAAATTTAAAATCTGTCTACACCAAAAAGATGCGAAAAAGTGGGAAACAGTTTGAATAGCAATATATTATATTTTCATTTGTATAGACCCCAAGTGACGTTAAAATAAAGTACGTGAGCAGAACTTTTAGTACCTATGCGGTATATAATTCCACGTAAGTTCTAAGCGGGTAGTTTAAAATAAATAAAACTCATTTACTTTTTTTTGATATTACGCAAAACTATTTTATAAAAATCTATTTAAAAAAAATCTACCGGCATAGATACATTGACAAAGAATTTTAGATAATAGAATAATTTAAAAATGCAATTACTAATAAATCGTGTACCTACTCATTATAACCACAAACATACGAAACACCTTAAAAATGTCGTGCAACCTTCTTAACGAATAAAAACATAATATATAAATGAATTATATAAATATTCACGGGAGTAAAGGAAACCTTTGTCAGTATTTTCGATGTAGTTCGTAGTTTGACGTCATCACTGGTCCAAATTATACGTACTGGGATCTGTAAAATACAAATTATACGAGCAGATTCGCAGACTCAACGCCGTACGCCGGTCATGTAATTCGATTGTGAAATATCAATTTGTCGAGTCGTGGGCGGAAGAGTGTATTGTCAATTTTTCAGCTCTACCCATGTGAAAGATTACGTCAAAGGCTATTGTTTCAACTAGTGTTGCCCACTAAGCCAGATGGCAGATTAAAATGCTAGATTTTATCAATGTTGAAAAAGTGTCTAGAAACTATCATATAAAAAAATATTTCATAATTATAAACAACGCTTTTACAAGAACAAAGATCGAAAAAGAATTTTATATTCACCGACTAACAAAATAAATATCAAAAATTTTAAATGTTATTTAACATAGATAATTATGAAAATACTTCTGAGAAAATATACATATTTATAACCAATAGAAAAATTCTTTTTTGAAAAGAGTAAGACACCCAGCAGAAATTGAACCTGCATATCTTGAGTTTCGCGACCATACACATATACCACTATGCTATAATTTTAACTAATGGCTCTTAATACTCTTTGCAGCGCTTTCTAAATTGAATTACTATTGGCGATCGGCTTTTTATATTTTAAATCAAAGTAGGTATTACTTTAATTACTAACCGACAACACGGATTACTCCAAGACTTTTTTGTTGTAACTTACTTGAACTTGCTAATAATTTTTAACTAACTATTTTTATTTCAACGAATAACTCACAAGATTTAAGAATGTATCATTTTAATTATTGAACATACATAATTTTCACACTTCTGATAAAATATATTATAACCAATGGAAAAAATCTTTATCTTCTGCAATGTAGCGCTAGATACCCACAGATCTACGTATTGAACACACTGAATGCAGTGAGCACATCAACAAAAATGTTGACAGGTGATGCTGCCACCTGGTATTTTTGTATATATAAAGTACGTAAGACCAGCATATTGATTTTCGAGCAAATCTAGGGTAATATTCAAGCTTTATTATGAGAAATTTTAAGCTGTTTGTGATGTCTAAAAACGTTAGATTTAATGCCATACGTCAGATGGAAATTTCGCAAGCTAGATGTCTATTAAAAAAAACTAGTCTGGCAAGAAAAACGCTAAGTTGGCAACGCTGTTTTTAAGCTCCGGGCACTAGCGTCGCACTGGACGTACTCTATCAATTACGTTGGTTTGACATTTGCGTTTAAATTGGTAGTCATCTAATTTTATTCATTATTTTAACAGATTTTATTAATACAACACAAAAAATATATAGAGCTTAAGCTGATACTGAGGCTAAGAAAAGGACACACAATGGGTAAAAGATTTGATGTCCTCATGGGAAGAAACGATTCGCAGCTCTGCGATGAATGTGATTTTTTAAAAGACATTGTACATATAGTAGTACAATACCCTAAATATGAACGACACAGAGTGCAACTGCAAATTGCAGATATCTTTGAGAATTTCAACGAATTGAAAGGTGCTCAGGCGGTGGGTAAGACAGAAGATCTTGCCAAAAGGAAATTGGAGTGAGGGGCCTGATCTTCCAGATGAGAAGAAGTGATATGACAGCGAGCTGGAGTCAAAGCCTCGGTAAAATCATGAAAAAAATATATATACACACTAGAATGTACATACAATCATTAACTGACTACTTATCCAAAAATAATCTTCAATACCTTACGATGACATTTGTTATAAGAAAATAATATGAGTATATTGACCAAACTAACCAATAAATATGTTTTTTGTTTAATTTTTATTGTTAATTAATATTACCTACACGTAAAACGTGAACCAATCAAACCAAGCGACAACTTAATCGAATCTGTAGCTAAATCGTTACTCTTAATTGGTATAATAACGATTGCGTATGAATATCTGTTTGAGTCATTGAGCCTGCAATTGTAATTGGAGCATCAAATGACTTAAAAATATGTTTTTTTGGAAAATTGGTAGAAAATACTCCGTTTTAAAATATAGCTGACTTAAATTTTAAATCTTAAAATTGATATGATATAAATAAAAATATTTTTCGGCAAATGTGTACAAATTTCTTACACAGATTCACAAGAAGAATACTAATTTTTGAAAAGCGATATATTATGTGTTTATTTTAAAACGTTTTTCTTAGCTCGCATTCTTATTTGTCCGGTACAAATCTTGCAATCGATTTTCAACTAACTTGCCGACTAGCTAGACATTTGAAACTTTTAGAATATATCAGAACACGATGCCAATGCATTTTTTAATACTTTTAGCCATCTTTAACTAGAATTGAATTCATTTTCAGTTAATTCTGTTAATAGAATAATAATAATTTCGACACCATTATTGGTTGCTAGTGCGTATCAATATGAAATGTCGACTACAAAATTTTTTGATCGTTTAAGCTAGTCAAGTCAAGTTTATATGGTTCAACAGAAAATTTAAAAACGTTGTATATAAAAAGTTCTTTTTATCTTGTAATTATTTTAAACATGATATTATGTGGTAAGCTTTTACAATTATTAAATATGTATATAATTAAAACTAGGTAAGGATAAATAATTCAATGTCAAAAAACCAACAAAGTGTGAAATACCTACATTGTTCAAATTTGCTTAGCGTAATAATATAAATTATTTTCATGTTCTATCCTAACATGCCAAGAATTTAATTTAGTTACGTGAATCGTGTAACATGTATTCAATTTATTTCATTCCGAAAAGCTTAGCTCAGATTTTATTCCTAATAAATATTCCAAGGCTCATTCGAAATTGTGTTACGCAATTTTAAAACCACTTCAAGTTGGAATATTCACTACAAATTCTTTATATATAAATCACATGTCATTTTAAAAAATTTCTGTCTGTACCTATAAGTATTCGCTCTTGTAATATGGCCCTTGACTGTCTGAAAACATAATTTTCAAATTGGAAAAATATTTATTATATTTTCTTAGTACATAGCCTCTACTTATATTACTATCATTGACGTCTGAAAGTCACGTATCATACCTATCCACATTATATCAAAATGTCAAAACGACATTTTTTCTTGCGCCCATTTTTTATGTCTACTAACCAGTGGCAAAGGTTTGAGGTAGGCTGTTTAGATCCACCATAAATAGTGCACACTAAACTTTGTTAGTCATACGTATTTGTTTTCATTGAACTAATAATACAATTTACAGATGTTGTTGGTTAGTATTTAAAATTCAATTGAACCGGGCGAAAGCCAAGCCATAATAAATAATAGTAAACAAATACTCGTCTATCTATAAAATATCTAAAATTATGCAATCATACATAAGTTTGAATATTTTATAGATAGAATAATATTTTTTATCTATTATAGTTTGGTTTAGGTAGGGTTTAATGAATTTTAAAAAAAAACGGAACCAACAATATGTGTAATATGTATTCTTAATCCAAAGAAAACAAATAAGTATGAATGAAAAAGTGTGCACAATTTTGTCGCATCGCCCAAAATATACCAAAACTATTGTGGATTGGTTAGGCAGGGTTTAATTGATTTTTAAAAACCTACCAATACCATCTGTAAATGCTGTCTTAGTTCAATAAAAACTAATATTCTAATGGATTAAAGCTCTGTACTATTCCATTTAAGTCGTTTTTTGCGACACGGGTTTCGCCTTTCAGCATCTTAAAAAACAAAAATGTATGACCAACAAAGTTTAATGTGTTCTATTTATGGCGGGTCTTAATAGCCTACCTCCACTTTACGCTACTCTGCTACCAACTAAACCACACTAATATTGTTGTAGAATCAGCATGTAGTAGTAGTAGGTATATAATCGAAACTATTTGGTTATATAATCTATCTGTGGCAATGTCTATCTTTAAATACCATCAAACCATTGGATATGTATCATATAATATTTGCATGACCATATTCAGTTATTAATATTTAATTTTCGAGAAATACTGAATATTTGTACTGTACAAAAATAATATTTGAAATTGACCAAATACAATTTTCCGTTAATCCGATTGTGTTAGAAGCTTACTGAAGGTTACTTAGTGTTTTAATGTCAGTATATTAAAAAAACATTGATTTATATCTAATTTTCTACAGATTGATAATATTCTTTTAGTATAACGTCTTCGAGGAAATATACTCTAGTTTTAATATAAATTCTTTGAATACATAAGTAAAAAAATTCATGACGTGCTAACTAACTATTGAGATTAATAACATATTTAAGTAAAATTTCTGTAGAAGTTTAAAATTGGTTCCTATCCTACGCACTTAGTAAATTTTACGGCAGGGCTGCCAATAGGTACGTTAAAATATTGATCACGGCAAAGTTAATATTCGAACAAATGAACTATCTTCAAGAAGAAGAAAAATTGGAAGCATAAATAACACGAAACAGGCACGTACAGAAAACATTTTTAAAAGCGAACCTTTTTAAAGGATACTTATTCCTCTCACAGACAAAAACTTCTTTACGGACTCACTCTCTACGCATAAAAAATCCTAGGATAATAATTATTATCATCCGAGCAAGAGGGAGAGAGTAAGACAGAGACAAAGTGTCTGACCACTCCGCGCAAGTTTCCTCTTTGCCGTGTTAAGGTATTTGTTTGAAATTTTCCCCAACACATTGTTGCAAAACTTACTTATTTATCATCTAAATTGGACTTTGGAAATTGAATTATCGGCACGCGCAATAAACTTGGTGGGCTATAAATTCCTTATTGCCCGCCATGTGTTTTCATCTTTGTTCGTTTTCCTGCTTTTCAAATTACGAAATATTTTCTCAAGTACCCAGGGGCTTGCGTTTTATGAAACATATTTTCATAAAATCGGCAACGCTGAATTTCGAAAATAAATAACACTAAACCCAAAATACAAATGTAACATGAGACGGCCAATGTAGCCGTAAACAAAGGTATAGTAAATTCTATTCATATATTATGTACAGGTGTGTATATAGTTTTAATATTATCCGTAAACATTCAATATGTAAAAGAATCAAACATGTAGTGTTAGGCTTAGTAGACTCAGCGGCGAAACTAGGGGTAGGCGAGACAAGAAGCCGCCTCGATTTTAGTGAAAGGTGTAAAATTAAAAATAATTATCAACAATTATAATTGACTATATAAAACCATTGATTAACGAAAGAATATTATACTCCACCTTGCTTATGTGGCGAATGTGGAGTGTCCCCATATTTTGGTTGAAATGGAAGAGCTTCTCAAGTCGATCCGACCCTCAGTTGGACCGGTCGGCAATTGCGACTTGATATCTACTTGGGATTTTTTTTAGCTTTCAAAAACTTTGCGGCATTTTACTGTACTTTACTATATTAAAGGGATCTCAGGAATCGCGCATACTCTAGTGCACGTCAACCGAGGTCTTGGAAGTTGCGCCTGAGACACTATCACCACAACTTTTAAAGGCGCATTGTTACGCCACAGTATACTATTGCATAATGGGTGTGGCAACGTGGCGGGTGGTAGAGGTTAAAGCAAGTGTTTTTTTTTTTTCGACCATATCCGATCCTAATAGGATCATATGGGCCTCCACAGAGTAGAGGTTTGTATTAACAGATTTTGTTTTTTTACGAGAAATGGATGTCAGCCACTTGCTCAACCTATTAGGTCCATACCCTGACCCACACACAAATTGAAAAACAATATCTGTACTTGTCAGACCCAGGATCCTATCCTGGGACCCACGGCGTGATAGTCCAACGCTTAAGCCATGCGGCCACTATGGGCGTGGGAAAATATCAACAAAAAGTGACGTTATTAACGATTATTAATTATGACGTCATTGTACCCATTAAGTCAGTTAGCAAATTATGGAATACAAGAAAGTAACATAAAAAGAGTTTTTTCTATTTTATTACCACGTTTTTATTAGCTCGTGTTCTTGTTTGTCCAGTACAAATCTTTTCTTGTTTATAATTAACTATTTCTTTTATTCAACGAATAATTCACAAGATTTAAGAATATATCATTCTGATTATTGAACCTATATAATTTTGAAAAACACTTTCTGAGAGAATATAATATAACCAATAGAAAAAATCTTTTTTGAAAAAAAGTAAGCCAACCCGAAGGGGAATCGAGCCAATGTTTTCAAAAAAAATGTTCAATAATTATTTGTTACTTACACAAAAACACATGCAAAATTATGTTTGAAACTCAAAGCATATCAACGTGATATCAAATTAAATGTTATTTGGAAAATCCACACGTCTTACAATTTTGAACGCATTAACTAAAACAACAATCAACTTGAACACGCGTTACCACGATCGATCATGGGTCTACAGTAAAAAAAAACCTGCCAAATATTCCATACTAACACATTTGTCAGTATATTCACACCATGGCCCCCACATCCTCAAGCGAGCTCCCAGGCTAGGATCTTTGGCGGCCCCCCTACCTATTGCTAGGATTAAAGATAGTGTAATGGTTTATAATAGAGTTACCCAATTGGTGTTCCAGGTAAAATTAAGGGTAACTATTCAGTGTATTTTAACGATTTTTAGTATTTTTAATTAATCGACTTGAAGTTGTCGAGTATCGACACACATTAATCAAAAATTGCATTGCAAAACCACGTGTTTTATAATGCTAAAACCTCTCAAGTGAAGCAACCTTTTTTACTATTAGAGCAAATTTGTATTTATATCACTTATCTGGTCGACCCGCCACGCCGAGTCTACAAACTAGAGCCCTGTCAGCCCTCCCTTGTGAGGGCTATGATTCACACATATTTAAATTATCTGACACATGTGAGTTTCAAACCAAGCACCTTTCAGAGACTAGTCATATTCTCAGGGCTGTCGACTTTTATATGGAGATTGCGTAGAAGCATTGCAAAGGGGGACCTTCAATATTCACACTGCAGAGGCTTTGCAGAAAAAAAATCGCATACATGTGATGGCATTACGTATGAATAAAATATGGAAAGGTTATTTGACTAGGACGATACGTTTCTTTGAAATTCTGAGTTCCAATACAAACGAATTTTATTTTTTCCTCATAAATTGGAATCATGCAAACAAATTGAAAGGAACAAAAAGAAAACAAGTGTCGAGTTTGTTCAAGTTTATTTTTTATGAATATTTTCGATATAGTGTTAACTTTGTTTTCTGTTATTTTTTGTATAATAATATGAGTACATAAAAGTTTCCAATTAATAATTGTGTCTGAAAGAAGCATCCGAAAAAGTATAAGGGAAAACAGAAATGACAATTTATATTATTGTATGCAGTTATTATAATAATATTGCTTTTTTGTTATACAAATTTAAAGATACATTGAATTTTAAAACTAAATAATAAAAATAATTCTTCGTAAAACCCCACATAACTGCACATATAATTGTACAACTAATACTTAACTTATTCATATATTGACTTATAATAAACTATTCATAATGCATAAAGAGGGACACGAAAGAGTCTGCGCTCTGTAAACTAAAAAGTATGCTTTACCTGAAGGAGTTTCAACCATGTTATATCGGGTAAATCCAAGGCTGCTACGTAGTTTTTCCAGTTAAGTTGTGACTTGTTATGTGACTATTTTTGTGAATCAATTTCTATCTTACTATCGCTATATGATGACATATTAATTTATATAATTTTATTAATTTATTTCATTTCAATGTTCTTCATAATATAGAATATTGAGAGTTTAAATGATATATTATATAGTGTAATATTCACACTCACGATGGCCGCGTGGCTTAAACGTCGGCCTATAGCGTCGTGGGTCCTAGGTCCAAATCATGGGTCTGGCAAGTACACATAATATATATATTTTTTTTTAATTTGGGCATAAGTCAGAGTATGGAGCTAATAGGTTGAACAAGAGGCTGAAAAACAAAATCTGCTAATACAAGCCTCCACTCTTTGGAGGCTCATATGATCTTATTAGGATATGGTCAAAAAAATATAAACAAATAGAAAATATCAATGAAACCATGTTGACAAAATTATCACATGTGGGGTGTTAAAAGCCAGCAACTATAATATTATAATGCAGGTATATATTTATATATAACCATATAGCAATATTAAATTTTTAAAAAATCGGTATGTGTACTTATCTACGCGCATTAGAAGTTATACTTCTTTGGCGTAACAAAACAAAAAAACTTATCTTTGCCATACATCGGTTATAATCGATTCAGAAGTGCCCTTGATGAATTAATAAAAAATCAAATTTTATTGGCGTGTTATTATGATTCTATTCATTTCGGTATCAAGGGTATTTTATCGAAATAGGTACCGTCAGCAATAACATTATGTATGCGAATAAATAATATTATTGCAGAATGTACCTACTTTGAAAGAAAAAAATCTCAAAACTTGTGTTTGAAAAATTTAGCAAACCGCTATTTCGACCATCTTTGCTTAAACTGATGACTATAAAACTACTTTCGTTAACAATAATAATTTATTACAAATAAAAAGTAAAACATTGCCTATAAATTTAATGGTTTAACTGAAACGTGATATTGGCTTTTGTGATGAAACATAATAATTATTATTGTCTTCAATTATAATAAACCGCTAATAAATAAATTGACATGGGATATGCGACAAATATTATCGTTATTACTATAAAAATATGTATTTTTGTATATGAAGTGTCTAAATATTGTAAATTTACAACATACCATTATTTGAATTATTTACCAACTCAACATTCACAAAATGTATTTATTTATTGATATATAATTTTACTCATAAATAATACTTACATAAATTTAGCCTCAAATCTTAATGAATAATCATATTAATAAATTGTGTTGCAACGGATTCCGTCACACGACAAATGTCTTACATCGGCACGCTCAACTTTGTCACATGCCAAAAATCCACTCTGATCTGTTTTTCCAAACGCGCCTAAAGAAGTATAACTTCAAAAATCTATCGTAATCACTAATCACCGTGTCAGACTAAATTTAATTAGATGTTAAAACCTAATTTAATGTAACATTAACAATGCTCGCCCTACGGTAGTATAAAATGTCTGTTACATAACGATTATCAGAGTGGTTGGATCATTTCAACAGTCGAACAATATAAATTATTCTTCCTTTCTTTCTGACTTTCTGGAGGTATTCTCTGTTAAGCATATTTTATTCTGTAAACACAAACACAGTAAGTACGAGATCTACGACTCTTTAATACACCCCGTTTGCCATTGGGATAACTTTAGTCCCGACTAAGATAAATAACAAAATAAAGCAGATACGTTTTATGAATAACGAGTTTTTAAAAAGCCTACTAAAATACACTGGGTAACATTATATTATTTTCAGCTTTAGAGGGAAGGTTGAGAATTTAAGGCCGGATTATTTGTTTCTCTTTCAAGATTTTTATTCAGATTATATTTCTATTATTATTATTATTATTCATGTTTTAACATTTTTATATTCAATTCCAATATAAAAATATGCAAAGAGTTTCAAATTGTCCCTATAAATATAAATGATATTGCAAAGTAAAATAAAAACAAAACATTTTTTTACCTTTGGGTATAAAACAAACGCACCAATAATTGATTATTTAAATAAATTGAACATTTAAGTTAATCGGGCGTTCGCAGAACCCTACAAATGAATGTAAAGCATCTATTTTTTATGTCTTAGCGGCAATTACCCAAGACTTAGGTTACCTTGCAATCAAGTGCGCTAATCAGATAAATTGGACAAACACTTTCAAATATATTTAGACTATGTAATTGTAACGGCTTGAAATGTTGAAACTTTAATATAATTTATTTATATTAATATCCACATTTTTGGCTACTTCTAAAAATAAGCCAGAACCAGCAATTGGCGGCCTAATAAGCGGAATTTTCTGCAACGTCTAACATAAATAGTTAACTGCCTTACCACCGTTTTCCGCTTATTTTTTTCATGCATAAGCCTAATACCAAAGCCGAAACACATAATGCCTTATTTTAAAGCGTTCACTATTATACCTAGTTATATATTATTATAAAAAACCATATATATCTATTAAATCTACGAGTATTAGAAAATCATATAAAAAAATGTAACTCATATCTGAGGGGATTATACAAACCCTACCTTCTTAAGAAAATAAAATTGACGTTATATGCTACCTAGTGTATTTATTTAAACAATAATATTACTATAAATATTACGGAGTTTATTATACATAATATGTATATATTCAAATGGCGATAGTAAAAAAAAAGTAAAACACTGCTCAAAAAGTAACGTCATTAGAAATCAAAAAATCACAGTAGTAATATAAACCCTCACAGTGAATCAGACAAGGCATCAATCCACACAATAGTTTTAGGTTTGGCCTGGTGTATAGCTGAAACTCCTTCGGGGATGGCATATACGTCACATGACTCCATGGTGTGCTCCGTGGTCATAATCTCATCACACTCTCACAGTGTTGACTCTTTCAAGCCCCACTTATGCATCAATTAAGCACACCTGGAATGCCCACACCGGATCCAATCCAGACACACGCCATATTTGAGTGGAAGCCCTCTTACGGACTTTAATTAATTTTATTATTTAAATAAACAGAGGTATTTTTTTGTATGTATTATATTTTGATTGTAGTCCTGCCCCAGATAGACGGTGTTCTGTCGTATATGTACTATAATTCTACCAATATGGCTTCAGAAAGGCAGGTTATTCTAATTTACAGTTTTTTTACGCTTATGAAATGTAAATAAGTACGCCAGTAACGTCAGAATTTGTGTAATATTATCAAGTGACGTCAAGCTGTTTAGTTTGAAGCCTATGGACAGATCAGAAAAATCAAACACTAGATATATGTAAAAATAAAATCTATAAATCACAAAATAATAACAATATTATGGCGACATTGGTGTCTTTTTTAATATTCAAGGTTTTTTCAATTGACTGTAAAATTGGATAAAACAAAAATACACCCCTAACGATTAAGAAACTTTTCCAAGATGGTTTTTTCGTTCGCTTAACCTAGTAGATATATCCTTGCCTTTGATCGAAAAACTATGCTCAGATGGGTTACATGTAAATTCTACGTAAAACATTTCACCGTTTCACAGTTCGCCGTGAACTTTCTTATCGAAAAGAGATGACCATGTACTATACGGTCTCAAATTCTATTAGATTCAATATGAACATTAATTCGATTTTCATAGCCGATTTTAGCGAAATTCAAAAATTCAAGAATAAAAACCTAACCTAACAAATAATCCAGTATATCATATATTTTAAAAATGTGTTTGCTGCTGGCTTCCTGTTAAATGTACTAACTGACAAGAAACATGTTTTATTTAGACATGAATTTTATGTCAGTACTATACGACCCAAAGAGGTTAGGCGGCCATATATTTCCGATACAACATTTCACGGTGAAGTGAGATACGGTAAACTTTCCGGACACGATTCAGATGTGAGACTCGAACCCGAAACTAACAGTTTCAGACACTTTTATTCTGTCACTCGGCCACGGCGGATGCTAAATCTAGAATATAAGTTTGACTTAAGTATAAAAGGTTGAATAAAAATACTTTCCCATCATTCGTCAGGTATTTATTGCACTCAACGAAGTTACACAAATGAATAATGATAAATGTGAAATACATTCCCAAATATAAAAGACATCGGCGTAAAAGCACATGGTAAATATTATTTATTGAAGGCGCATACTGTCATAAACTTGGATATGATAAATCCGGGGCAGAGCTGAGAGAAATGGATCAAAAAAATCTTTCGTCCGCAGCGAGAAGGTTCCGCGAAAGAATGCTGCATACAAATCTACGCATTGCCGCAGAAGGTGTTTTTATATTCAAAAGTGTCGATTTCTGTAATTTCCGTCCCAAGTCACGAGCGACAACTATTTTGCAATATGTCACGGCCTGAGCGGTAAAATTACGCCCGCCTCGAAAGGGCGGTTAAGTATTTGGGAAAAATTCACATAAAATACATTTTCGCAACCGCAGCCTTTTATTGATTATACGCAGCTGTTGAAACATATAATATAATGTATGCTTATATAGATTTTCAGGCTTTCACGGTTCCGTGAATTAATCTTATACGGTTTATGGGTTATCACCGTGTGTTTCTTGATTGTAACAATTCTATTTCTCAGAACCCAAATAGTAAGTCAACCACGACTGAAAATATTATGGCTTCCAATAGACTATTGAAATTTTAACATTCACTCTGAAAACATGCTATCAAGTATATCAACTAATACTTCTTTCTGGATTATATTATTTTCTATGCAATATCACTACAAAAATGCAAACGATATCATTATAATTCTTTAAAAAATTATCGGAGATATTTTTACACAAAATTCTATTGCACAATAATAATTACATTCTAATGCTGGATTAAGCATATAATTTTAGTGATTACCAATAATTATATACTTTTTTAGTAGGTACTACAATTCATGGACGAGAGCCGCTAAAGTTTGGAGGACGAGACCCACAAGCTTACCTGCGCAAACCGGTTTGAATCAGAAAGACCGTGTGTATGGACGGGAAAATTGTATCTCGCGCAAATGGAAAAGTGTTCCGTATTTTTCGCACAAACTATACCGCGCAGGCAAGTCGCTGCACTCTAGCCGGCGCATTATCACATGTTTTTTTACTTTATGAGGATACGTTTAAATGTAATGACTTTTGATATCAGGATAAAAATAATTGTCCGAAAAAATATATTTATTAATGGACAGTATGAGATTTTACTCAGCATCCAGCGAACGGAGCATGTCATCGTCTTTCTGACTTCACCGACATTAGGCATGGCACGTCAACGGCGGTGCATCGCCCATAGTCAATTGCAACATTATCCTACTTTACATTTACATAGTATTCATATTGTTATGTACATATCTACTTCCAGAAGATGCCGATCACATAATACGGGAGTGTCCCATAATTATGTCGATTGAAAGGAAAGAGCTTTCGAACACGGTTCGACACTCAGTTTCATCGGTCAGCCAGAGGGAAAACTTCTCAGCTTTTAAAAAGTTTGTAGCATTATAAATGATGAGCAATAAGGTTTTTTTCTTAGCAATACCTAACAATATAGATGAAATCAAAATATAAATTAAGTACACGCCAGTGCACGCCTACCAAGTTTTTAGGAAGTTGCTCCTGAGACATATTCAACACAAATTTGAAGAACTATCATTATGTTAACTTTGCATTTTTTTGCAATTTTTACTACACTGTCTCGCCTGATTACTGAAATTGGATCAAATGATATTCGCCTGTAATAAATGTAGTAATAAGAAAATAAATAGATACTATTTATGTTTAAAAAAAATTTTTGAATATAATTATTATAATATCATTTTTATCCTAGAGCCGGAAGTGCAAAGTTATGAAGAAGCAACTTTATCTGCATAATAGGTATTGGGACGTGACGAGTGTAGGCATATATAATATTATATTATTGCAATATACCTAAATAATTTTACCCACGGTGGCTGCGCGGCATAAGCGTTGGACTATAAAGCCGTGGGTCCCAGGTTCGAATCCTGGGTCTGGCAAGTACACATATTGTTTTTCAATTTGTGTGTGTCAGGGTATGGACCTAATAGGTTGAGCAAGTGGCTGACATCCATTTCTCGTAAAAAACAAATTCTGTCAATACAAACCTCCACTCTGTGGAGGCCCATATGATCGTATCAGGATCGGACAAGGTCGAAAAAAATATATATATTATTAATTTATTATAGATATAGGTGTACATTTTTACGATAAAAAAGCCAATCAAAAATTGCAGTAGACTATACTAACAGTATTAACGTGATGGACTGAATTTTCCGTCATATTTTATGGAGCAAAGGCATGAACACTTACAGAAATAACGCTCAAAAAACTTGATTGATAAAAATGTTGGTATTCAGACCAACATTAACGTATATCTGTCTTACTAAGATTAAAAGTCAAAAAATATTCATTTATTTATTAAATAATATCTAAAATGATGCCAATAAGCCATACACAATTTTAGATATTTTATAAATAGAAGAATATTTTTATCGTCAATTTGTTTAGTCTAGTATTCACTTATTAACGTATATTTTAACGTATACCTATTTGTCTTACTAAGGTTACAAATATAAATTAATAATTTAAGAAATACATATTAGTAATAAAATAAAATATATATGGCCCACGCCAACAGAACTTCAATTCAATTTTTATACAATTACTGTAGGGCACTCGGCTACCGTGATCGTCATTATCGTGTGAAAATTTGTAATAAAATGAGTATCACGGTAACATTTTAACACTCAAATTTGGTGCATAGAGTTTTATTTTAATGTCACGGGGAGCGGTAAAACATATGCATGTTTAAAAAAATCGTCCAGGCTCAATAATCTCAGATACTGGCTTAAGTTCAGCACTCAATTCCTGTTTATATCAGCAACAGACAAGGAAAATATAGCTAAAATAAACGTCGATATCTAATAACGGGTATTATACCAGGAGAGAGAAGAAACTTTTAAATCAGTCATATCAACAAAACTATAAATAAATTGAAGCGAAATATATTCACACTACTTTAGAGATATTTTTCAATTCTTCAGAAGTTAGAAATGAACATTCAGTTAAAATAATATTGTATTACGGAATATGCCACAATTAATATTAAAATATGTTATGGTACAATTTTGATTATGTGATAGCGACTACTTTGCGCCGTATAGTATTGTCAGAATGTGAGCTTAGGGGTGAAATGTGGTGAAATATGTGTGCTAGAAATAGTTTGTCTCTGCAGTAAACCAACGCCGCGCATGGACCTAAAGCTCGCGTGATTTTCTGGTAAAGCTCGAAACAAAACAACTTACTTATTTTATTTTTCTGTATTGCGATTTTTTTGTCTCGTGACGGATTTATTTTATCAAATTTACAGTGTCTTTAAAGATAAAAACTCGTTATCATAGTTACGACTCTTAAACCTTTTTGGTGAATTTGAAAAATTAGGCGTTTTAATTACAAAATCATTACAGTTATAATAATATTTTCTCCGAATAAATAGTACTGGATGAATTCATAAAATTAGTATAAAGAAAGCTGCAAGATGAGAACGACGTTTATCTAATACTACTTGCAAATAAATACTTACTTTTTTTAAATGTTCATGAAAGTTTTTATTAATTACCTAAGTCGTTTTGGAGCTAAAATAAAAAGGACAAGATGATGAATAACAGCGTTCTGAAAGAAATAAACACATGGAACGGACTTTTTTTGTGAACTCGTCAGACGGGAAAACAATATTTTGGAAAGGTCCATCGCCGGTTGAAATTGTTACATGTAAATTGTACGTAAAATATTTCACCGTAGCACAGTTCGCCGCGAGGTTTCAATCGGAAAGAGATGACCGTATATTATACAGTATCCAATTTTATTAGATTCAATAATATGAACATTAATTCAACTTTCATGAATTAAATAATGAAAACCTAACCTAACAAATAATCCAGTATATTGGCTATTTTCAAAATTTGTTTGCCGGTGGCTTCCTGTAAACCGACACGAACCGTGTTTTATTTAGACATGAATAATATACGTTTCTTTAGTATACGACCATATATTTCCGATACAATATTTTACGGTGAAGTATGATACGGCGAACTGCATACGTACAATTTTTCGGGCACGAGTAAAAATATCGGAGGCATACGTGGAAGAGGAAGTTTGACGGTCTCAATAACTACATCGTATGCAGGGATTGCAGGAGAGGATTATAATTAATTAGGAATTTTAAAAATAGTTACAGTACTAGAAGTGACACGAATAATCGGTTTTGTATAAGTACTTTTTTAGAGTTATACAAGGCGACCTTATTAGGTCGCGTTTACAAATGAGGCAAACGTATTCCACGAATGGAACGGATGTTTAAAATTCAAAGACAATTTAATTTATCCACAATGACAAATAAATTCATTAAATTCAAATGTATTTCCCATTGAAGATTTGTTACGTTAATGGGTTTGGCTTGTATTATAATCGTGGCGTTACAGGCTTTGCAAGGGCAATGAATCTCTTCTGGCGTCATATTCAGAGTGATAATCATCGTAATTGTATTGCCAAAGTTTTCCGAGTTCCCCAAAACCAGCCTGTTTAGTATTCATATGAAGAAATATGTAGATTAAAACAAACTGGCTGGCGACGAAAATCGATATTCATGCCGTTACTTTCCCAGGCAATTTCTGTTCGGCGAATTATTTCCCGCCGCCTTGACAAGGGTGAAAATGATGTTCAACTAAGCGCCAACACTCGATAATATTAAAAGGAGTGCTGGCCCAAAGGGGTCGCAACGATCTAACAGTATTATCTCAGTCATTTGAATCGTTCGGGCCGGACGAGTGATTCATGGCTTTCTTTTCGATTCTCGCGTGCAACTAACCTTTCGCCGTTTATTACAAAGTCCCCTTTAATAACGGTAGACTTTGAAGTATAGACAAATAGCACTGTAAGGATCGTATTTATTATACTGAATGAATCAACCATTCACAATAAAACTAATCTGCGCATTTTTATCATTTATTCTAGGTACCTACTGTAACAATTGTAGTATATTTTAAACCAGTGGCGAAGACAACATACTAAACTACTTTGGAAAGCGCTTCAGTGAATATTAAAAACCATTAGTTAAAATGTGTCGCAATTAAGTATGACTTCTTTAGCATAGTGGTATATGTGCTTGGGGGTGATAACAGAGAGATGGAGATTCGATTCCTGTGGGGTGTCTTACTTTTTTCAAAAAGATTTTTTCTGTTGGTATATATTTTCTCAGAAGTGTTTTCAAAATTATGTATGTTCAATAATTAGAATGTTACATTCTTAAAACTTGTGAATTATTCGTTGAATAAAAAAATAGCTAATTTAAAACATAAATATTATAGGAAATATATGATAACACCATTTGGAAAATACTACTATAAAGTATCACACTGTCTTTAACTTTAGCGATAGCTAGGGAGTCCGTCAAAGAACCTGGCCTAAGGCCCATGCATAAGACACATTGGTTTTCATATCCTCATATAAATAAATAAATTGTTAATTTGGTACAGATTAAAATATACATTTAATTGGATTCTACACTTTTCCGTGGTATTAAACTTGTGTTTACTGTAATTCTTTTTTAATTTACACAATACGATATTAATTTATACGTCAACAACTAATTATAATTTAAGCTTGCATTGATACCCAATTCTAGGAATAAATTATCAGCTTATTTCGATTAATTTCACAAAGTATGACATGGACAGATAACTTACCACGTATTGGATAACGTGAGCCACGATCATAACATTAATCTGAATTTAACTCTATACGAACTATGTTAGCATTTTGAAATAAATTTACTTTGACGATCCGTTATAAGAGATAAACGAGTATATCATTTAGTAGTTTTTGTTTATTATAATGATATTAAGAACGGCTTCAGAAACATAGTATTATATTTATTTATTTAAGAAAACAAAACATTGTCACTTGACGAGATTTACATTATAACAAATATTATCACAAGAGAAAAGAAGGGAATATATTTAAAAAAAAAAATAACGTAAACATAAAAACGTATTTTGAAAAGAACAATCATACAATTTTAAACAGAAAAATAAAATTTTGAACACAAAATACATAGCACGTCACCGAAAATGTTTACGTCTTTGGGGAGCGCATTGACTAGTCTTGCAACCCTCGCTAATGGTGCCTAATAGACTTGACACGAGGAAATGGTTCCGATCCAGAATAAATCATGGCTGCGACCACGTAGGTAATTGACAGGTGCATGTAAATTCAAATTCATTAGGACACCAGGATTGGAAACCACCCCTCGCGATAACAGGAAAAAGTGTTTCAAGAGCAGACGAGACCGACGTGATTCAATAGAGTGAAAAGTAAGCATGCCTTGTAGAAAGGCAGTTGGAACATAATCATTTGACGAATTATCAAAAGGAAAATAGCTATTATACATAACACAATATAATATGGTAAGTACACAAAACAGATTAATAAATAGAAATCCGAGAGCCTATACACCAATACACTACATTTTGACGCAGGGTTTTGAGTGTACGAAAATGAACCACACATTATATACGTGCAATAGTGTGTGTTGCAACCTTCAAATACACCAATACCGAATGAGCGTCAGTGCATGAACCGAGAGCAATCGTCAGAACGAATGATAAGCATATTCTTGACACGTGTTTTATTCCATATTCTTACACACTCGAGATCGGTTGCCTGTTACTCCACACCCGTTAGGTATTTCAGTTCCCATTAAGTATGTGTTCCCTGGGTGAGTATTATCTGGCCCGCATAAAAGTGGTCAAAGGGGATGGTGGGCTTTTTTGGGTCCGGATCCCCCCCCCCTCATAGGAAACAGAAAAAATATTACTTCTTATTCTTCGTCAGGACCTCATGCAGTGACGTCCCTAGACAAAATGCCGCCTCTAGGCAGTGTCAAAATGCCGCCACATTTTTTTATACATTACTTTTTATCATTCTTTCGTGACTCCAATATCTAAGAAATGTGTTATATGGATAAATTACTAACAAGATATATACCACTAAATCTAATTTAAATGCCATCTGTGCTTTAATAGACAATATTGCGAGTCTACGGTTTCAGATAGGTACAGTTAAAAATACACCTGACAACTTCCAAAACTGACGCAAACATATTTGGATAAATTTTAAATTAGGTATGCACGTGTCATTGCTGTTCACAAAGAACGTGATGTCCAAGGACAAAGGAAGTAAACTAGATATCGCGAACTCGACAAAAAAAGTCCTGTTAAAACTTTTGTAGTAGGTACCTAATAAATACATTTTGTTTCCAGCCATTAAGCTGATTTTTTTAATGGAAAGATATTTCCGCTGTTACTAAGATTAGGTAGGGAGCTATTTATATATACCTGTAACTAATGATTCTCCTCGATTTGCCGCCCTTTGGGTAACTGCCGCCCCAAGCAACGTTTATCTGCCTACCCCCACGGGACGTCACTGACCTCATGACTGAGGATCGTAACCCGGATGGTTTGGCTGTCGAATGCCCTTTAAATGGATTGGCCCCATTGACCACTGGAAGACCAGTAACATTCATAAATTGGTGCAACTATTCGGGACATCCAATGTTCGCCTTAATATACCGATGCGGCATACCTAAAAGACAATATAGATCGGATCACACATACAAACACTAACAAATCTAATCATTATGACCGTTGAGTCACGCGCATGTGATAACCACTCGTAGCTGCGACATCTCGCAATAGCTCATAGGTGAACAACGTTAGTTATACCTTCAAGCCAGGTATTTATCGCTTGAATTTACGCTTGGAGTGTCAGCGTATGGGAAATTTATCTGAAAAAGTGCTAATCAAAGGTAATAAAAATTGATTAAAATATTATACTTAGTAATTTAAAAAAAAAGGACGCCTGCTTATTCTACCTAGCTTAATTAATATCACGACCAGTCGGCTCTCGTGGTGCAGTGCGTAAAGCTCTTGCCTTTCACCAGAGAGTTCTGGGTTCGATTCCCGGCCAGGATACAATATTTATGTGTTTTTCTCAAAGCCTGGGTGTTTGTGATTGTTCAAAATTACTAACAAACACCTTGTAAGAAAAAGCAAGGACATGGTTATTAATAATTCTAAAAAAAATATATCACGACCAGTACAACATAATTCCTGACAATGATTCAATAGGACAGTTGATAATATCTCATTGAAACGGATGAAATCGATCCTGATAACTGTTACATTATTTCATTTAAGTACCTACTACATTTATTGTTTTTTATTTTTTATTTTACGTGTCACAGAAAGTGATTTTCATTTTCATATATCACTGTTAGACTTTTTTACAAAATGAAAAATAAAAAATTATCAGATGTTGTCCATTTCACATTCATGATAGAGTCGCAATAATTCAAACAACCTGCAAATGACGTACAAAACAACTAAACTAAAATGTTACAATTTTTATGAAATTAGTTCCAATTAACGACCGGCGAAACTTTGACAGCTTTCCCTTGCAGCAGGTTGTTAAGCATAACGGGTGGAGTACATTAAAAAATCATTTATTCAAATTTATTTTTAATAATTACAAGATAAAAAGAACTTTTATATACCACGTTTTTAAATTTTCTGTTGAATCATTTCAATTGAAAATGTCCCTCTGAGGCGGACGAAACCGGTCCTAATTTATTGATTAAAAGTAGAACAAGTACTACAAAAAAATGCGTTTTATTAAATTAAACAATAATACAATTAAATGCTGTTAAAAATTATTGATTCTATACTTACACTGATTTATTTATTTAAAGAGACATATTGAGCACATAATAAATTATTAATTTAAGACGTTCACAACATGACATTTAAAAGTACAGGTAAATCAACTTAGTAGAGAGAAAAAAACAAAGAAAAAAAATTCATTACAGAAAAGAAAAAAATAAAAAAAAAACAATAATAATTCACAAAATAAATACTTACAAATTAAACAATACAATATAATTTTAAAAACAAAATACATAATGCATCGCTAAAAACGTCTACATCTCTAGGGAGTGCATTGTCCAGCCGCAGAGCCCTCGCTATTGGTGCCTGGTGAGCCTGATATAAGGAAATAGCTTTCACCCAAAATAGATCATGGTTGCGACCACGCATGTAATAATAATTGACGGGTGCTTAAAAATTCAAATTTTCCATAATATCGGGAATGGAAAGTATACAACGTGAGAGCAGAAAAATGCTTTAAGAGCAGAAGTGACCTATGAGGCCTACGAGACTTAAAAAAAGTTAACCGGAAAATACTCTTTTGAGAAACTGTCAAAAGGAAAATAATTATTAGGTATATATATTGAAATAAAGATGTCGAAGAAATTTCTTCTGAACACATTAGGTAAAGTATATAAATAGCATCGTACTTTTAAGAAATAAGACATTATTATATTGTCTACAATACTATATATAAAACAAACTTAACATGCCTACTCAGTTTATTCTGAAAATATTGAATTAAGCAAAATCTGAAAGAATTACTTGCTTCTGTTTGTTTATTGTCATTGTTTACCTCTGATTAGAGTCCTCGGGCACTCTTCGCCATCGATGTGGGTGTAGTCAGGTACTTCGAAATTCGGTAATGTTTTTGGATAGCTTAAAAATAATTATTCAATAATTAGGGGTGTGACCGACTCCACCCCCGCATAAAAGCAGGGCCGAACCAGGCAGGCGTAATAAAGCAATTAAATTCGCTTGGCAATTTGTAACTCGCCAGCCGATTACCGGCCCAATGATACCCGCCCCAACCCATGACAATTTTCATTCAAGAGATAAAAGAGGGCAGATCTGGCTAGCAGGGGGTGATGATTTAGCCATGTGCGTACACCGTGTAAGTTTGAGGTCCCACCTTTTTCAGTGATTAATGAGAAATCTTCATCGCCTCATTTTTCACCCAAACGTGTATAATTCTTTTAATAATTTTACGTGTGTGTATATAAATCATTAATATCTCCGGTTTTTTTTTAAATTTTATTACTTCGTTAATGCCTAAGTATGTCTATCTATTAAAGAAGTGGAATTACTGTATTAAAAAAATATATTATGAAAATAGGAGGATTACCGTAAACACTAACTACCAGTGGCGAAGGGTGGGAGGTATGCTGTTAAGATCCGCCATAAATAGTGCACACTAAAGTTTGTCAGTCATACGTATTTGTTTTCATTGAAATAAGACTACAATTTACAGATGGTGTTGGTATTTTTGAGAATTCAATTAAACCCTGCGAAAGCCAAGCCATGGTAGATAATAGTAAAAAAATACTCTAAAATATCTAAAATTATGCAATTAAATTATACATAACTTTGAATATTTTATAGATATAATAATATTTTTTATCTATTATAGTTTTGTTTAGACAAGGCTTAATGAATTTAAATAAAATAACTGGCAATATGTGTAATATGTGTTCTTAATCAAACGAAAACAAATAAGTATGAATGATGTATGAATGTGCACAATTTTGTCGGATCACCCAAAATATACCAAAACTATTATGGTTTGGTTTTTAAAAACTAACTAACAGCACGTGTAAATTGTAGTATTAGTTCAATAAAAATAAATACGTATGACTAACAAAGTTTAATGAACAGTATTCATGTCGGATCTTAAAAGCCTACCTCCACCCGTCGCTACTGCTAAATACAACCCAATGTGTACCTTAGTCGCCTTTGTAAAACTTCTCCACTCCACTCTGTCTACCATTGACTTAAAGTTTAAACCTTGGAATTTTGTCTATATTTTTAACTAACCCAACCAATTTAGTATTTATTAAGTTAATATGCTCTTTTAAGAGATTGATCTTGAATGGTTAAGTATCCGTTGTGGGTCGGACATGTTCGGAGCTCTAATATGCGCAAGCTGTCTTCCACATGTGTCTAAAAAGGCTGATGAGGTACATTTATATATCAATATCATAAATGCGGTACGTTTTATATTATACCTATCAATTTTTCTAGGTTTTGTTATTTCTAGATGATCCCAATATAATATAATATTATGATATTATTGTTGGTATTGAATATTGGTTTATATACTCGAAAATGCATCTAAAATCACTTATTATTTATTCCAAGACTTTAAAAAGAAGCTCAAATTGTCTAAATACATTTATTTATTGATTTAATTTATCTTAATTATACTATTTTTATACGATTGCATGCTGATGTTTCGTGGCTTCACGTGTGTATTGTCTCTGTTCTGGCAGAACACACTAACTGGAGAATACTAGTTTTGAGTAATTTGACTTTGAAATTGTTAAAATGTTTGAAATGGTCTATCATGTGAGTTTATTAAGTAATCGTAAAAATGATAACTTTAAAATAAAGACTGTTTATTTATTAAGAAGGTTTCCAGACGGTAAAGTTTGAAATAAGGAGCATTTTGGTATAACTAACTCAATATGTAATTTTTTCGAATTAGTGTCTTCTGCCAGAACAGTGACGGTATGATGTGCACAGTTTGCATTGGATGGGGACACGTCGCATAGCATGACGTGTTCCAAGTCTGTTCCCACCTTAAGATGTTCTGCGTAGTATAAAAACTACAACACCACAGTAGAAACTTCGTAAATATTATTAGGAGACCAATATTCCTCAGCAATCCAAGGAAAACGAAAAACTAAATGTGTAGTAACGTAGCAGACATACACCGCAATTTGTCGCTTAAGAACCGTAAATAGTATGAATACAGCTCCACCGAACAGTTTCATTATAGCAAACGATAACAGAAAGATCGACCTGATAGTGAACAATCTCAACAACATACGTGGGGTTATTTCCAAAAGTTGGTGAGTCTCGAAATAATGTTATGGAGTATGTAATAAAATTGTAATTTGAAAGTTTTCATGCCCTCTAAAATCAGGCATAATGCTAATTTCTTTGTGTTTTATGTGCATGTTCTATATATTGGATGACCTTGAATTTTTTTATATTAATATTGGGTTGATAGATAAGTTTTTGCCATTCTAATGGTATTTATTTGTAGATGGTGTAAATGGTTGTCTTTTGTTTTTGAACATTTTTTTTGGTTTATCCTTAAAAGGTACATTTTCTATCTGATTTGGTCAATTTTCTTTCAGCAGTCGATCGTATAAGACAACCCCAAATTTTCTTTTAGTATTGACAAATCAACCATTATTTGTCATCTCAATAGACTTGATAATAATATGGTGTCCAAGCTGTGTGTTTTGAATGCCATATGATTTATCACAAAAGAATTCGCTCAAAACTATATGCAAATCACTCCAATCCAGACAAAATCAGGATCCATTCTTGAATCGAATTATAACAGCTGATGAAAAGTGGATTTTCTACAACAACTTTACATGAAAATGACAAAGGTTAACCCCTGGTCAATAGCATATCTCTCTACCCCTAAAGCTGAAATGCAAAAAAAAATGTGTGTGTGGTAGGGTATTGTTTATAAATTATGAGCTTTTTAGATCGAATGAGACAGTAAATACTGTGAAGCATAATTATTGTCAACAATTGGATAATTTAAACCAAGCATTAATTAAGAAACAACCGCATTTGATAAAAAGAAATGGCGCTATTTTTCATCAAGCCCACTTGTGGCATCAATAACTCAAAGAAAATTAATTGGGAAACTTTACAGCATCCCCAATACTCCCCAGATTTGGCACCTAGTGATTACTATGTATTCCGATCTCTGTAAAATTTTCTTAATAATAAAAATTTAATTCAACAGAGCACAACACCTTGATGAGTTTTTTGCCCTAAAATCCCAAAAAAATGAGACATCGTCATATCTAACAATGGGCATTATAGGTATATTGGATTGATTCTTAAAAAAAAGTTCTTTTATTAAAAAATAGCAAGAAATTGTACATCAACTTAATATTTACATAATCCGTTGATAACTCTAAATACCTAAATCAGGGATGGCAAACCTATGGCACGCGAATGTTTTATGTTGAACATTAAATACAGTAATTTAAGAAATATTTATTTTTTACAAAAAAGTTTGATAAATAAATATACTTAAGTACCTACTTCTATTATAGAATATTAAAAAATAACGACGACATAACCATGAGTGATTTCTTCGGTTTTCAATCGTAATTGACGAAATTCATGCACAAAAATGACAGATCCCATTGTATAAAAAATAGCAGGCAGATACTTTTCAAGAGTAAGCATTATGTTTAATTTAAATTGCATAGGTCAGTCTTATGTCGACACACATAATATTTCCGCACTGACCTCAACAGGCAGCGGGAAAAGCCGCGCCGCAAACCTCTCATTTTGATCGAATTACAATCATTTGCAATGCTTGAGAACACTGTAGCAAGAAAATTCCTCGACTGGTCGGAGCGATTGTGAAGTAAATTTGTGCGTAAGAAACCAACCTAAGTAATACAGTAATACTCAAGAACTCGATATTTATATTTTAGAATTTTTTTAATACAACTATTTTTCATTTTTTTTCCTATCAAAAACTGCTCGGCACGGTAGATGGTCAAAAAAATAATATTTGGGAAATTTTGGCACGTGTACGTAAAACGGTTGACTAAATCATTGACTTATCAACTTTTGGCAGCAACCCCACGAAAAGAATTTCATATCAAACGTTAATGTAATAATGTCATTGATCATCAATAATTAATACGTGTTTAGTAGAATATATACAAAGAGGTATTACTTAAGCGAACGCCTCTTTTCAGTTGTCGATTAAAAGCGAATAAATTATTTCATAAGATTAAAGATTTATCTTGAATACAGACAAATCCGTCCAAGCATCTTCTGAGAAATTTCCGAATAGCATTTAGGCACTTATAACTTGTAAACACGACATGTTTGCATTGTTGGCTTTTGTTGTGCAAAGAGGATTATTATTCAAATAGTTTGAATTATAATCTGTGACGGGCTTAGAGCTTTGACTGGAATAATGACTTCCAGAGTCAAATTTTCCGGATGTAATCCCAGAAAGGGTAAAGGGTGTAATTTTTAGAATTATGATTATAATTTCAAGCTACAATATTGTAATTTTCCATTTAGCTACACGTTATATTATAATACGAACCACGTTTGATTTTGCAGATGAATAATATGATATTTTTGTTTTTATATTAAATGTAAATTCTGATATCTCCTTTAAGCAGTGAGGAGTTCACTTCCTTCCCTATGTTATTTTTGGAAAGCTTATTATATTTTAGATCGAATATATTTCTTCGCTCGAAATATTTTCGTATATATTTTTTATACGCCCACGATGGAAAAGCGGTTTAAGAGTCGGCTTGTATGTTGTGTGTCCCAGGTTCTTATCCTGGGTCTGGCAAATACACATATTGTTTTTCAATGTGTGTTTGGAGTCAGATGCTAACTAGATAATTCAATTTTAATTATCACCTTTAAATAGCATCCTAATTATATCGAATGGCCACCTTAATCTTTACGCACCGGATGCGTCTTTAAAAAACCACGTGTTTTTTTTTCTAGACCCGGGATTCGAAAATTACCAGCGTGAGCGTAAAAATAAAAATCCTTTAATACAACCTTCACTCTGTGGAGGCGATTAATATCATCTTAGGATTGGACATGGTTTTAAAAAATATTAAAATCTTGTATTTTATTTTAATTAATACAAATTGTATATGTTAATGTAGCTTATTTTGTAGCTTAAAAACTAAGTCCTTCAGAAGCAAATCTTTTATTTTTAAAAATTAATTACTTTTCAAACATTTCAAAATAATAAAATGAACAATAGCCGTTTGCTAAAAAAAATAGTAGTAGACAAAAAACATCGATTAAGGCTAAAAAGCAGCTTTGAAAATAATATTTTCCCGGCCGAAAGTTTGACTGGTTGAAATTTCCAGTGGTTGAAATAAGTACTCGCAATAATTATTCGGTGGAAATTTCCACAAGTTTTTCATAGAATTGTGGTCACGGGATGATTGATGCTCCGCGGTGTGCGCAACTCTAATAGCACCATTCAACTTTCTCTTTGCTCGTAATGACAAACGAAAAGTTTACGCCACGCTTTATTATTTATATATTTTGTTCGTCGCTATTAAATAATATAATAAATTTCGAACAACGAAATACAAAGCATTGCCGTTTTGTTGTCCGGAATACTTAAACGGTACGTCTTTTAATTTTGCAAACTCGGCCTGTTGTTAAAGCTCCTTTGTTTTTACGTTATGTTTACATAATTTTTCGTTCTATTTTCAACTACCAATTATTTCTTTTCGTGAGAAAATTTTGTAATAATTTTTAAGGTATTTTTTTTTTGCAAACCCAAATTTTATAAAAACACTGGCGGTATTTTGAGAACTCTAATTAAATGATTAAATAAGATAAATATTTGTTTAATAATTTAATATTTTAAATATTATTTAGATAACTTTGCAAGTATCTTATTCTGTCTTCGGTATTTCCCGTTACCTTGTGAAGTTGACGTAGGTACGGGAATTTTTGAACGGTGGGTGTTACTTGGATAGGCTGTTAGCTACTTTGTCAAACACAAAGTAAAAGATGCCCGTCACCCTAAATTGTATCAACCTTTTAAATATGCTAAAGAAAAAATCCAGATTGTTATCAGTTACTAAAACTATTGCTCTTGAGAGTCATAAAAGTTTTCTATTTCTTAAGAAAAGCATGTTATTACCACGCTTTTATTAACTCGTATTCTTGTTTGTCCAATACAATTTTTGTTTTAACTAACTTTCCGACTAGCTAGACATTTAAACTTTTAGAATATATCAGAACACGGTGACAATGCATTCTTTTAATACTTTTAGCCATTTTAAGCAGAATTGAATTCATTTTCACTTAATTCTGTTTTGTGTGGAAAGTTATTTCGGAAAAAAATCGTAAAAAGTAAAACACTATTATTGGTTGCTAAGGGGGTCCTAGCAACTAAATTATTAATATATACGTGCGTTACTATGGAAATCAATATGAAATGTCAAAATGACATTTCAGTATTCTATATTTATTCAGTATTTCTATCAATTACAAAAAAAGTATTTATTAATACATAGAATTGTCAAGTTTATATGATTCAAACAGAAAATTTATAAACGTGGTATATAAAAAGTTCTTTTTATCTTGTAATTATTTTTATAATACATTTTTCGGAACTAGTAAACATCTCCTAAATAGTATGTGCCTACCACAGATTATTTAGATAATACATAATAAATAATTTATTGTCTAAGAAAAACGCGCAGTTATCACGCCGGTTTATAATGTCGTCAGTTACAGATTCAAATTCCGAGTCTGGAAAATTCACATGCTGTTTTTCCATGTGTGTATGAATTTCCAGAGTATGAACCTCTTAAATTGAGCAAGTGGTTAACATCATTTTCTCGTATAAACAAAAATCTGCTAATACAAAATCCACTCAGTGGAGGCCCATAATAATTCACAATATTTTGAGAATGTAACATTCCATATATTGAACATACATAACTTGAAAACACCTCAGATATATTATATATCCACTATAAAAAATCATATTTGAAAAAATACGATGCTCGGCGGGATTTGAACCCGTATAACAACTGGTATCGCTCCAACTGTGCATTACCCAATTATGCTACGAGCTTCCTATGTAATTATAACAATAATAACGTAATTTTATGAGCAGTTCATGTATGACCTACTAGTTTAAAAATTTCAATTAGATAGAAGGCATAATTGGTTAATGCACAGTTGGCGCGATAGAAGTGGTTATACTACGAGTAGTACCCATCGAGCATCGTATTTTTTTCAAATACAATTTTTTCTAGTTGAGATAATATCTCAACCAGATATAATATGTCTGAGGTGTTTTTAAGTTATGTATGAAATTATATTATATAGGTACCTAATTTATTTTAATTAAAATAATTATTATTTAGTGATGATAATAATAATAAAAATAAGCGATGGTATCGGACATAAAATAATTAAAATTGAAGACGTTTCGCTTGGATGACAATAAATAATTAATTATTCCTTCAGCTGATGTTTTTCCACGCCATCTGTCGTCGCACCCAGATATCATAATTTTAATTTAAAAGTTTTACTCTCATTTCTGTGGCGTAGATTTTCGTCGAAACTTTAACCAAACCCGGTTTTAATCCATCACATGTTGTTCCAGACCACATAACTTTAGCAACAAAACTATGACTCAATAATTTGTGGAGAATTTCGCCACTTATAATATGAAAGAAAAGTATTTAGTGAGAAATTTCGTTTTAATTTAATTAAAAATTCCAGCGGTACTAATCAATTACCATAAATCGGTACGCTCTGAATTATGAATTTTAATGTACCTACCAAGAACTGTTCAATTCAAAACGACAGCTTTTTTTGACATTTTTTACCGAGCGTATTTCGGATTTTTTACATTTTTTGATTAAAAAAATCTTTATTATACGCCTGGATTTCACAGCACAAAAAGTGAATGAATTGCTAAAATTCATAACGGGAATTATTTTTTTATATATTTTCTATGCCATTCATACTAGGTACCATTAACATCAAACTGTCATTTACCACTGACAAGTGAGTTTAATTGTATTATTTAATATCTTTCACTAGTACAGAGGCTGAGGATTCATGATTTATTATAGTAGTTCTAGAGTTAGAAATGGAAATGTTATTTGAAAACGGGGATGCCCAGATCGACTCTTATTTTCAATTAGCATTTGTTTAATTAGCCAGTATGTAATAATTAATATGTGTATATTTTCAATAGAAAATAATTACAAGCAGTGACGTCCCTAGATAAAATGCCGCCCTAGGCAGCGCCAAAATGCCGCCTAATTTTTTTATAGATTATTTTTATCATCCTTTCATGAGTCCATGTTTAGGTAGCTATTTCTATATAATCCAAATGATTTTACTCGATTTGCCGCCCTTCGAGTAACTGCCGCCCCCAAGCGACGCTCAATCTGCCTACCCCCACGGGACGTCACTGATTACAAGATAAAAAGACCTTTTTATAATATACCACGTTTTTAAATTTCTGTTGAATCATATAAACTTGACAATTCTATGTATTAATAAATACTTTTTTTGTACTTGATAGAAATACTGAAAAAATAATATAGAATACTGAAATGTCATTTTGACATGTCATATTGATTTCCATAGTAACGCACGTATATATTAATAATTTAGTTGCTAAGACCCCCTTAGCAACCAATAATAATAACTTTCCATACAAAACAGAATTAACTGAAAATGAATTCAATTCTGCTTAAAGATGGCTAAAGTATTAAAAGAAATACATTGTCGTCGTGTTCTGATATATTCTAAAAGTTTCAAATGTCTATCTAGTCGGGAAGTTACTTAAAAATCTTCAATCACCCAATACAAATCTTGGACAATGTACTGGACACACAAGAAAAAATTGTACTGGACAAACAAGAATTCGAGCTAATAAAAACGTGGTAAAATCAAAATTGAACAGTCTGCATGGCAAGCACACATAACAGAATTGAAACTTTTTGTTTTGCTCTCAACATTGTCATTATATATTTTTCTTATATATTCCACTCAGTGGAGAAATTAGTACAACCTAACCTTGCCCACCCCCACCCCTCAACCAAATAATCTGTGGTTCAAGACTGACAGTGGAGCGATAATATAATATCTTATTTAGGTATGGTCCCAATATTGAATCTAGATATTTTATAAAAATAAAAATGATTTAAATTAAATATTAAATATTAAAATTATGAATTAGTCAAAAATGTCTTAGGTACAATATAGAAAACTTAATACTTTGGACGCTGAAGACGCACCCGGCGCGTAATGACCAGGCGGCCGATCGATGTAATTAACGTGCATTTTAAAGGTGGTAATTAAAAAATCATTATCTAGTCAGCAGCGAATGAGTTAATAAACTATATTAAAATAATAAATATGACCATAAAAGAATATATAATAATAAGATGGGATCCTTTATCAAATTCACATTTTACAACTTTTTTTTTAAAGTTTATCTTTGACTCTTCTTTTTAATGTTTCCAGATTCATAATATTATATAATCTGTTGGTAATACCAATAATACAAAAATATGACGATGTTTACTCGATTTTATTAGATTCTAAAATTACAATTAATATAATATCATCATCATCAGCCGGGGTCATACCACTGCTGGATGAAGGCCTCCCCAAGCTTTCTCCAACTCTCTCGGTCTTGTGTCGTTCGCTGCCACGTATTTCCGCCGAACTTTACCAGTTCGTCAATCCAGCGGCTTTTAGGGCGACCCTGTGGCCGTTTCGTACCCCTTGGGTACCATTGGATGACGGCATTTGTCCAGCGGCCGTCTTTTCGGCGAGCAATGTGCCCCGCCCATCTCCATTTCAGCTGTTTGGCAACGTCTATTACATCGCGTACTCTTGTCTGCTTCCTAACGCATTCGTTTCTCTTACGGTCCTTTCGCGTGATGCCCAACATGCACCTCTCCATGCCTCGCTGTGTGACTCTTAGCCTTTGGACATCTCTCGTGTTGAGGGCCCACGTGAGCACGGGTAGCACACATTGGTTGAACACACTACGCTTAAGACATAATGGTAGGTCACTCTTGAAGATACTATTCAGACGTCCGAAAGCACTCCATCCCAGCTTTGTTCTTCGAGCAATTTCATCATGCATGCTTCCGTCTATGGACACCTGCTGTCCGAGATAGATGTAGCTGCTGACTTGCTCGAGTTGGGTGCCAGAAATACAGATAATCGCAGGGTCCGAAAAACAGTTCCTCATCACTTTTGTCTTTGAGAATATAATATAAGTACTAAGAAAGAATTTTCGAAATAATGTCTATTCTGCATGATTTAATGATAAAAAGTGAATGTTTTTATAACTACTGGAAACTATCTAAGTTTGACAATTTAGTATTATTTGGGAGGCACTTTTACTTAGGTACCGATGAAATAATAATTTAAATAATTTATCAGCAAGTTAACTATACCTATATATAAATTGTGGTAGTCAGTAAATGGAAGAATAATTTAACTTCTCTAAAATATCTCTTCTTTCTTCTTTCTTTATTCGGCATATTTATTGTAATATTCCTAATAAAACTTTTGCTGAGTTTATATTTTCACTTGAGCACCTGGTACCGTATTGTGAAACACGTTTTTTTGAAAAATATGTGGCATTACAATAAAATATCAAATTCCGCTTTGTTTTCTACGCGTTCTTGTTCAGAGAGAATGAGCGAGGGAGAGAGAAAGAGAGAGAGATTGAGTGTACTTGTTGTTCGTACCGCATCTTACAGAAGAGCTTAAATTTATCTCAAATTCATATTCAGTCTCCATTTTTTTTTCAATTTAGATTCTTTTAAAAATATATTACGCGTACCTAATTGAATTACTGTATAAAAAGAAATGAAAAACTACTTGAGAATGTAGGTACCTACTTCAAATTTATATGATAACATTTCCAATTTGAAAGGTAGAGACAAGCATAAAAATAATTATTTTATATCAATAAGAAACCTTCTACTTTATATATACTAATATTATTAATAATATGTGTCATTATTACAATAATAATTCTTGCTGATTTTTTTTATTAATAACCATGCCCTTGCTTTTTCGTACAAGGTGGTTGGGTGGGTTAGTTGCATTGATGTGGGGCTAATTAGGTTCCTCCATTTAAACCTTTATTTATGGCCAGAATTAAATATGTTGTGTAGTTGTTCTTATGTTGTTCTATTGCTTAGTACTTCGTGAGGTTTTTGGAGGTCAATTTCATTATTATGCTGTCTACACCGAGTCCTGAGAGTCCATCGCTCCCTTTCCAGTATAGGGCAGTCGTTGATGACATGCCACACATTATGATAACTAATTGAAAAAATCTTTTTTGAAAACGTAAGGCACCCAGCAGGAATCGAGCCTGCATCTCTCGGGTTTCGTGCCCACACATCACACACCCGAGAGATGCAGGTTCGATTCCTGCTGGGTGCCTTACTCTATTCAAAAAAGATTTTTTCTATTGGTTATAATATATGTTCTCAGAAGTGTTTTCAAAATTATTATGTATATTCAAAAATTAGAATGTTACATCTTGTGAATTATTCGTTGAATAAAGAAATAGTTCATTAAATATTATATAGGTATAGGTATACCTATATATATTGAACTTACATAATTTGAAAACGTCTCATGCATATACCTACCCACTAGAAAAAAAATCCATTTTAGAAAAAAATAGGACACCCGTAACCGCTGTATTCGCGCCAGTGTGCTTTTCCAATTACTTAATTACGATTATGTTAACTAGTAGTACCTACTTACATAGAATGCTTATCAAATTGGGTTAATAATGCTGGTTATCGGTTGTTGTCTATTAAATCAAGGTAGGTATCAATTAAGTGCCTTAAATAATACGCTAAATTGAGTTCGCTAAAAACCTCAAATGTAAATGGGCTGGATACATAGCTCAAAGAAGCGTCAATCGGTGGACAAATCTAGTCATCCAGTGGTACCCAAGAGATACAAAACGTCCGAAAGGTACACCTAGAGGCCGCTGGATCAATGAAATGATTAGGTTCTGCAGAAGTACATGGCAACGCAGCGTACGGGATCGAGAGTGATGAAACCAGCTTGGAGAGGCCTTCATCCAGCAGTGGATAGATATAGACTAATGATGATGACTAACCGACATCGCGGATTACTCAAAGTATTTGATTTTTTTAACTTAGGTATTTGATAAAAATAAGTGTGTTAGATTTTTTGTTATAATAATGATCAGACGGTCAAATCATTTTTTCCACGAGAAGGAACGATAGTTTTGGAGATTTTATGAACCGTTATGGTGCTTCAGTGCGCTCCGGTCCATTTCGAGCCCTGTATCGATTATATAATACACTGAGTGCTTATTGCCTGTAAAATTTATTAAATTTCATCTGTTGTATTCTAGTGCCGAAAAGATCCACCATAAATAGTGTACACTAAACTTTATCAGTCAGACGTATTTGTTTTCATTGAAATTAGACTACAATTTACAGATGGTATTGGTTAGTTTTTAAGATTCAATTAAACCCAGCGAACACTAAGCCATATTAGATAATTATTGTCAAAAAATACTCGTCTATCTATAAAATATCTAAAATTATGCAATTAAATCATACATAACTTTAAATATTTCATAGAAAGAATAATATGTTTATCTATTATAGTAATATGTGTAATAGTTTCTTAATGCAACGAAAATAAATAAGTATGAAAAAAAAGTGTGCACAATTTTACTGTATCGCCCAAAGTATACCAAAATTATTATGATTTAATCCATTTTTTAAAAATAGCCAAAACCATCTGTAAATTGTAGTCTTAATTACAAAGATTAATGTGCATGACTATTTATGGCGGATCTTAACAGTCTACATCCACCCTTTGCTACTGTTATATTCTCCTACCAGATAATCCTAGTAGTATTTATTACACTCCTTAAGAAAAATACTGTGTGATACAAATTGTCCACAGTGTGGTGTTACCTGAACGGGTGAATAAACATCATGGCCGTCCTATAAAGAGACGTGGAGGTTTTATAGTCATTTGACGTTACTGAACAGTGGTACTATGTTTAATGCTTTTTCGCGGCACAATACACACTTTTACACCAAATCGGTATTTAAACAAACATTGTTGGGCTTTCGTTTATGTTGATAATATCTTTCTCTTTTATTACACTGACATGAGTTGTGTAAATAAGAGATTTCATCGATTTTACAAAGGAGTCTAGACCAGCGACGTCACATGGGTGTAGATAAGTTGTACACTGAGATATCGAATTAATCTATGGTACATGTTTCCGGGAACCTCAAAGGAATATTTCACTTATAAAAGTAATTTCACATTTTTTGAAAGCGAATAAGTTTTTTTTGTATCACAGATTAAAAATACGTACCTATAGCAGTACAATTTTATCTAAATCAGAGATATTCAAAATTTTTAATGCTTCTAAACCCCTAGACAATGTGTGATTAAAGTTGTGATCAAATTAAGATGCAGTGGAAGTCACGGCGATAAATTTAATCTGTGGTTTCGTCATTCCGCAGAATATTTTGAGCGTTCACTACCTCTATAAATTCTAAGATAAAAAAAAGTAGTAGCTCAACTAGTTCTACGGATTGGGATGAGATCGAAAATGTGGTGAACCAAATCACCAGACCCAAAGCAACAGCAATATACGTTAAAAAAATCATAAACAATATTCTTAAAGAAAATACATAGTGCTAAACACTAACAATAAAAAAAAACGTGATTTTGACATGATTTGAAAAAGTGTAGACATGCAGAAAATGATAAAAACATTCAAAACGTCATGCAGGTGTCGATGTCGATCTTTTTAATGTTTTCAGATACATATTTATTAATTAATACAGTTGAAATTGTAAATTATCAAAAAAATGTCTCAAATTGCAAGCTTCGTATTTTTCCGCTGGATGCCTCTGCTGGTATAAGGATCCGCTTTAAGCACCAAGAAAAACTTTACTTTAACGTCACGCGATAGTAGACGACATGTACCATAATATATTACGCGCTTAATATATACATTTCATGTAAAAGTAATATCATATTGTGAAAAAATGTATTTTTTAATCACAAATTGAGTTACATATCTCTATGTATCTCTATATCTTTTTGGCACTTCAACTCTTAGCGGGTCTTGGCCTCCTTCAAAAACTTCCTCCATCCTGGACTATCTAGCGCTAACACTCTCCAGTGGATTTGACCTAATATTCTTAAATCTCCTAAAGCGCAGTCCACCCATTTTAAATTCGGTCGTCTAGGTATTCTCTTATCCTCGAAGGTTGCGTACATAACCCGCCTCCTATCATTATATCCACGTGGCTGATATAGCACATTCTCTGTTTTCTCATATGCCACTGTGATCTTTTCCCCACTACAAAATATGTACATTATACCTTGACGTCAAAATGTCACATTCTTGATCAGCCCCAAAAATGCACCCCTTCTCAAAACTCTCCTCTCAAAGATATCCATATTTCCTCACCCTGTTTGCTGAGTGCCCAACATTATGCGTTAATACTGAACGCAGAATAGCACCTGTTGGCGAGGTGATCCGGCAATTTATTTAGTAGGTTGTCTTATTAGTGTTTGTGAAAAGTGAACCTAGATAAACAAATGAATCCACAGCTTCAAAAGCATCGCCCACAATGATAAATGTGTTATTATCATATTATATTGCACTGTGGAGAACTGGCATGTATCTATTTTGTTTTACTTTTTTTTATCTGGAGTCCCATGCTTGCAGCAGCTAGAGTCACATATCTACATGCACTAACAAAAATGTAAGTATCATAAAATTGAAATATCAATTTAATAATTAGAAAAAAAATTAAACTGTAAAATACATTGAAAATATGAACTTATGTGATTTTTTTGTTAATGCGTGAACAACATTTAGGGGCAATTTTTTTATTTTACAACTTGCGTGTACTATCATCGTCAATGACTTTGGTGTTTAAATCGTGCTCTTCCATCACAATAATTGTGGTTTTCAGATCATATCAAAAGACAACATTATAATATTATGTTTTGATATATTTTAATGATAATATTATGTGCTAACTACAACTGATGAGTGATGACATCAGTTGACTCATTTAAGGGGGATCCTTATACCAGCAGAGGCACCTAGCGAAAAAATACGAAGTTTACAATTTGAGACATTTTTTTGATAATTCGCAATTTTTTCAACTGTATTAATTAATAAATATGTATCTGAAAACATTGAAAAGATTTTTTTTTAAAAGATAAACTTCCAATTGCAAAATAAATGTGAATATGTTACATATTTATGCCACGAGTTACGTTATTATTACATTACATTTTATGGTCATACTTATTTTAAAAATTTCATTTATTAAGTTTTCAATTTTTTACCGTGTAGATTTTTGACTAATCCATCGTTTTAATATTTTTTTATATTTATTTTAAAAAATTTCGACTTTTATAAAAATATAAATGTGTATAACTTGAAATCCTTTTTATTTATATTTTTTAATTAATACAGATGAAATTGAAAATTATCAAAAAAACTATCTCAAATTGCAAGCTTCGTATTTTTCCGATAGATGCCTCTGCTAGTATTCTGCTGGTATAAGCATCGTCCTTAAACAGAATAGAGATTTTCAATAACACAAGAAATTTTTAGGTACTGTTCGGTTATACCGGAGGCAGCGGAAAACGCATTTTGAAAATAGTCGATAAACTGGATTATTTGTTAGTTTGGGTTAGTTTAGGTCCGGTTAGGTTGGGTTAGGTTAGGTTAGGTTAGGTTTGGTTAGGTTAACCTAACAAATAATCCAGTTTATCGGCTATTTTCAAAATGCGTTTTCCGCTGCCTCCGGTATAACCGAACAGTACCAATTTTTAATTTTCGGTGGGAAAATCGTATTTTATTATTTTAATTTAAATTCGAAATTGGAATATTTTAAATTGAAACTCATTCCATGTACTTACACATACATGAGGAGTAAAAATCAAACGAATACACTGATCAACGAACTCTTAAAAATTCACAGCGCAGTGGCGCGAATAAACATTTTGAAATCGCGCCGAAGGTGTAAACAAAGGAATTTATATTATTATCTCGCACTCCCGGTTACATTGTAAAGACCCATTCCAAGCGACAATGCAGAACAAAAGGTTAGAAGGCGACACATCGCGTCGTGCCCCATTGACGGGATAGCCGTGGCTTTATCGCTCGTGACAGACGGGTAGATAACAGGCTTCGTGAATACCGCAAAAGAACGACAGCGTATAAATTTCCAGATCGATCCGTTCCCGCCAGATAATCGCAAACAAAATTATCTGTGCGATAGCTAACAAACATACAGCCACGTCATTCCTTAGGAAAACCGTAAAAACTTCGCGGTGCAGTGCTTAATGCGCTGGCCTTCCACCCGAGAGTTCCGAGTTCGAATCCAGTGAGGGCACAATATTTATGTATTTTTCTCAAAGCCTGAATGTTTGTAAATGTTCAAAATTACTAACAACCACCTTGTACAAAATAGCAAGGACATGGTTTAATAATTCTAAAAAAATCATCCGCAAGTAATTAATAAATAAATGTCAAAAGTTAAAAATCCTCCTGTAAAATAGCATTTTGGTTAATTCGCCTTTTTTACAAAACACCGACATATATTTTACTTTTCAACTATATAATTTTCTAATGAACTGTATAATATCATCGTCTGTTAGTTAAATATAATTAAGCCGGATGTTGATTGCAAAGTCGTTTATATTCATCAGCCGCCGTTTTTTATTAAGTTTTATGACGTCAATTTGACCAAATATATTGAAAAAATCAAGATATTGCAAGGATCATTTTAAAGTAGTTTTCATGATTTTGCTAAAGAAGAAAACTGCATGCTCGCATTTGTAAACTGATTTTCACTTTGTGAACAAAATGTAATGTAGATGCCTAGTAACATAAAAATGGAACTGATTGATTTAAAAACAAATTCATTATTGTAAATGAAATTTGATGAGCTTTCTCCAGATCAAAATGCTTCTGACATACTTAATTAATTTCTGGTGTTCATTACCCTGTGAACATTTCCCAGAGCTAAGAAAAGTACCAACAAGTTATATATGTCGCTTTGGATCGACATACAGATGTGAACAAGTATTTTCATGATTAAAAGAAAAACAAGGTCGCGAATAACTGATTCAAATTTTAAGAATTCTCTGCTGCTCTCAATAACAAATTTAGCACCAAACATTGAAAGACTAGCGAAATCCAAACACTCAAAAGCACCATCAGCGGGATCCGCGACAGCGATCACCCTCTCGTCCAAGAGATAATTTCTGACTATTGTAGATTGATGCTCCAATAAACGTGTGTTTTTTGAACTGGCATAAATTAATTATTTAATTGCGTGATTGAGTTATTCCTTTTCCTCCCCTAAGCGAAACAGATCCTACCCCTATCCCTATTTTCCAACCCCAACCGTGAACGTAAAAAGGTAAAAAATGTGCTGGAGTTGTATGGCGCAACTGAACTCGTCTGTGACACAAATTGGCGTATGATAAGCAAAAGGTTGGCCAGCAATACAGTGTAGAGTAAAGAATGGAAGTGCGGGCCAAGGACATTTATTTTTTTAGTTACACAAATGAATGATAAGATGTCCGCAGATATGATGATGATAAGGTTATAAGTCGTACGTATATGATTAAAGAAATTGCAGCGCGTAACAATATACTGTAGGTATGATATACCTTGATCAGTGATCACTATCTAAACGACGTGTTATTATTTTAGTTCGTTATAATCGTTTATTGTCAAAAAAGAACTTCTTGTCCACATGTTGAAACTGTGAAATAACAATCAGCTCCAGCACAGATAATCACACTTCCGTTTTCAAATGAGGAACGCCTAATTATCCAATAATATAATACTCCAAATTAATTTATAATTTGATTTTACGCTCCCGCGGTGTACAGATCTGTCAATTTACGAAATTTGAAGCTTTTTATAATACAAATATGTCTAAAACGATCAGGAGTGATGTTGGAATTATTATTAGTAAACTTTTGGTTTTTTGCAAAGAAGGAAAAGAGTCTCATCTAAAATGAGAGTCGATATATTATTTAAACACGCCTCTAGTACGAGTTGCCGCCATGATAGGTACGTCACTGAAAAGTCCTCATGCGACTACAGCGACTTTCTGGTATCGATGATTTCTTGTCGGATAGTACCTGCAGCAACAGGCAGTATCCGTTACTGAAATGCCTACTGATTAAATTTTAATTTTGTTATGCTAAGTACGTACGCGTACCTTTATTTATTCCAGTTATCTATATACAAGTATATACAGGTAAATTTAATATAATAATATGACGTGGTGTTCACAAATTGAAATGAGTAGTAGCAAGGTAGGATTTAAAATTTTAAAACAAAACACATTGTTTAAACGTAAAACTTTGAATAGAAATAATGAATGTAGGTATGTGGCAACAGGAATTCGAATGTCAGTATGAACAGTACTGTTCGTATGATTGTACAAACAAACGCCCACGATGTTTTCCCAGAATAATTGAAATACTCCCATTTGAAATAATTATTTTCTAGAGAGCCAGGAGAATTGTTTTAAGTCTTTATCTACTTATACAAATGTTAAGTAAATTACACATTGAGAATATTCCACAGAATTATTAAGCCAATCGGAAAACCAAGAATATTTCCAAAATAAACAGAAAATTAAATTCTATTTTCCGATAATAGCTTTATAATTTTGGTTTACCAATCTACTGCTTCTGTGTAATAAATATTAATTGAAGACGCCACATGATCAACAATAATATTATTATAAGGGAAATTTGAGGCAATGTTGAAATATGTAGGTACGCGAGAATGGTGAAATAAGGTAGAGCATGTTTGAAACATGTAGGTCAAATCAGTATTTATAAATTTTCAATTTTCAAACTTTCGTTTTTTGAAGTTTGTACTACAGAACAACAACAATCTCTAACGTACAAGATGGTAGTTATTCTCGGCTCTCTGGACAGTCAGATTTGGTTGGCCTAACTAATATTATATTATTTTACAGGCACTCCACTTTAGGGATTGCAATACCGGTATTCCAGTATTTATCAATACCGAAATTTTCGGAATTAAGATACCACTCTCGTTCGCACTACGTTTTTGACGATGAATTTAACGTTATTTCTTCATTAGTTTGTACTGTATTTCCTATTCAATTGAGTGTATGTGCTGATAAAATGGAAAATATTGACTAAATCTAATATAGGTGAAATAATAAAACACAATTCATCAAATAATATACCCATTTATAAAATTGTCTTGATAAATTAACATACTACATAAATGTGTATGATTTCTTAATAGCGAAAATACCGGTATATTGGTTTTTTGAAATCGGTATTTGCGTATCGAAAAATAATTGAATACCGGTTTTGAAATACCGGTATTGCAATCCCTACTACCGACGTCAAGTCATAATAATGTCATCCGTGAAAACTACACGTGATCTGGTAACACGTTGAATCCAACCAAATTGGTCCGATAACGCAAAACTAAATTTTCCGTTTGGAAGGCATATTACATTCAGATGGTTATTAAATTTAAAAAAAAACTTAATACAAATATCCAAAATTGAAAATATTTGTTGACCGTAGAGAGTTACGGGATGAGATGATGGAAGATTGGAGTAACTCCACGTTGAGAAAGTCTCAACATGTAAGCAGAATATAACACATTTATTTCGTATGTTATAATATTACTTATGAGTGAATATGATAATAAATGTATCTACTTTTTTCTTTTACATTCATAAGGTTTTTGAAGTAAGATTTCTTTTAAAATTCACAATTTGTCATCACAAGAAAAACTGTTCTACTTTCCCATCTGGCAGAATAACGGTATATGCCGTACAGCATTGTTCATGCGTAAATATAAATATTTGAATACACATACCTACTTACTTTAAAAAAAAAACTATATAATAACAAAAACTGAAAGGGTTGAAAACTCACAACTTTTATTTTACAGTGATGGCTGGCACCAATCGGTTAAAAATCCAACCGTCATTTTTGCGAGTAATCGTTTATAACTTAATTAACATAGGTGTTTCAAATATTGCCAATTAGGCTACCTACCAACGTTGTTAACGACCCACATGCTCAGGTAGGTAGGTCAAAATGGAGGTTCTATGCTATTTTTAAAGCATGATCCTGGACATTCCTTAAACGTTGTAGATAATCTATTTATATAATTTTGAAGCCTTATTATCCTTTATATTTATTTTAGTTACATTTTTATTACATAAAATACTATTCTTTTAAACCTCTCGCTCTAATTTTTTAGAATATAGTCAATTTTCGGTACATCCATGTGCAGTGATGTTAATATTTTTTAGATTTATTAATTTTTAAACGCATTTATAAAACCATTAGTAAAATTAATGTTAACATTACATAGTGACATATTTACGATAAAAAAATATATTTTATAAACTTTGTGATCCCAAATTTGACAAGAATTAGGCATTTTATTATTCAAAAAATGGGCAAGATTTACACATATGAAGATAATTCTAAAGATACTGATTATAAGATATGTCTTTGACCATTCAAGTGTGATAAACATTCTACGAATAATGTTCGCTGTATAATAATTATCGACCTAAAAATAAGGTAGTATTTTTTGAAATACACCATTTATATTGGCTGATTCTGTTGCCACGTGGATTTAGCGATAATCGAACGTCCTCTTCTTCCAATTAATGTGACTTACTTTTGCACTCGGGAACAAGATAATCGAAAATTTACCAGTAGCTAAGCTACAACATACGACCGTAGCCATAAATTTACAAACGATAAATGAAGTACGGAGTAAGATCATGTTAATGCGTGTGTTGGAACATGTACCTTAATGAAAAAAAAATATTTTTTTATAAACGGTACATGTTCAAACACGCGAATTTAACGCACTAATTTTATATTCTAAAGGATTTAAATTTTGTATTATTCCATTTGAGTCGTTTTTTACGACAAAAGAATTATATAATAGAACAATAGAATTTTAATTCAAATTCCATCAAGTACCCTCAGTCGATAGTACCTACTAATTTTACGATTCAAAAGGGTTATTTTTTTCTTTAATTGGCTCTGCTATCCAAAATGGATCTTGCCCGCCACCAAAGAGGTTTCGTAACATTGTTTTTTTTTACGAAAAATGGATGTTAGCCACTTTTTCAACTTTTTAAATCCATGCACTGGATAACAAACATTGAAAAACAACATTTAAATTCAGCCAGACGCGGATTTGAACCCGAGAGTATATTTTATCACTCGGCCATCGCGGGAATGGTTTTATAATCCTTTAAATTTTGGACGCGGACGCCTTTATGTTTCGCTATCTAAAATTTGACAATACTCACATTACTAGGCCATTTAGACTTAAAAATATGTATGAGTTTTTTTTTATAAAATTCTGGCAAATTTCATAAATTGGATATACGTCGGCACACCCCTGCATATGGAAATATACAAAGACTCTTTAAAAATGCCTACGCATTTATAAAAATGTTATTTTATATTCCTTTGGGATAATTTTATACTAGCTACGAACGGATGAAAAAATAATTATCGAACAATTAAGTTGATAGCTTTATTTTCAATATTATTTTGATAATATTACAATATTGGAAATTTTCCAAGAAAATACAAAATCTCCCGCCCTAGTGTCTAAGGCATTATTCAATTTTTATTACATTTTTATTAAGTTGGAGTACTTTTCAGGTAGTGTTTTGAGAAAAATGGTTCACTTCCAGTTTATTATGTGAAATATATCGCAAAAATCGACGGCGTTTATTGAATTTCCCAGGGCTTTTAAGAGTGCAGGTTCAAAAATACAATAGCTTTTCAAGCCATAATGTATTAGAGAGATGAGTCAGGTAGCTCAAAATGGCTATCAAATTTCTTCTTTACCGATACCTGTCACATGCTCCATTCATGCCAAAGCTTTTTTAATGGAAAACCGAATTTATTCCTCCTTAAACCCCTTTCGAATCAACAAACACGTTTCATGCAATAAGTTGTTGTGGTTTATCATGTATCTACGATAATAACAATGTTGATTCAAAAAGGAATAAAATTATAATTTTCTTAAAAAGAGATACAGCGTAGGTATCTTACATTATATTATTTACAAAAAGAACATTTTTGCACAAACGTACTTTGATTTTTAGGCGATTAAGTTAATGGAATTACGGGTTTATGGTTTCTGTTATAAATAAACTGGAAAGTTAAATTTGCTCTGAATGATGTAATACTTTAGGCATCGAAAAAATCTGTAGTTGGGTCAATTTTTTTTACCACCCACCTCAAATCCCCAATCATTGTCACAAGACCACCAGTTACGGACCATGATCGACCGTGATGAAAGTTAAGTTTAGTTACTTCAAGATAGCGTATGCGCCTAGGCTTGTTAAAGCTAAGCCGTCGTTAACTTCAGAGTGATTCAGCCAAAACGCATAATATGTTAAACCATCATTGCGCTAAATCGGATACGGTTTGAGCAAACGTCGCATCTATCATCTATCCTGAACTTTTCGTCATTATTTTAATCCCAAAACAAAAGTGAAACCGAGAGAGTGACCTTCCGAATCATCCGTTTATCAGCGCGTGAGTACGTGAACACAGAACCAGCTTCAGTGCGCGCCAGCCCTCTCAACATAAAAGGTCAGTGTCTGGCATCTTATTTAACCCCCCCCCCCCCTAGGTCCACATCCACCATCACGATCATTCCAGCATCTTCAAATTATAATGCACTGCGAAAAGCGCAACTAATCTGTATTTAGTTCATTTCGACATTATTATGATTGAAGCACTATACTATTTTCAGAGATATTTTCATAGCTAAAAAAATATCTTATTTATATGTATTAGGTATACTATAAATATAATATATAGAATATTTAAAACTATATTATATTACTTAACACTGATAACAGGGCGTTATTTAAGTACTGAGAATCTAAGCTTTTGCAGCTTTTAATACATTGCGTATAGTTTTTTTTTTTTTTTTTTAATAATGGTGGCACGCTATTGACGTATTTCTTTGGTCACTTACTTATTAAGTATTATTTACGATTTTACGTAATTTTTATTTGATCTGCGATTATTCATAAAATAGAAAAGTTAAGCTTTTGTATGCTTGCAAAACTAATGCAATGCGTTTTTACATCACTGCAGTACTACCAAATATTTATCTCAGAGCACGAGAAAGAAGAAAGGTATATATTATTTATTTTAATAAATTATATAACACATTTGTATCATATTGACGAATTCGGTGGAGCTTGAAAGAATCTTCAGTTTGGATATAGTGAGTGAAGAGAGAGCCAGACCGCGGAGCATTTCGCGGAGTCCTTCAAATATTACTTAATGGTATCTTCAGTGAAAATTAAGCCAAACCAATTCAAACCAGGGGTTGTTCCGTAGATTCATTGATGCCTTTCCGGTTCCATAGTATTTTTTCAGTGATTTGGTCTGTGATTGTTATTTTATTTTCTAATGTTTGCTTTTTTTTTCGACTTATACGAGGTATAAATGAGAACTCTGCCATTCTGGGCAGTGTTGACCTGTGTGTCGCTGATAACTATCTTAGAAATAGAGAACATCAGTTGTTTATTCTCCCAAGGTGGAGAACCAACCTGCCACTGGTAATGCCGATTGGGAGGGCGATAACTATGTTCAACGAAATTGCTTCGGGTGTTGATATATTCCACCTACGTGAGAATGAGTATAGGTGGACGTTATTTTATATATTTTTAAAATAGGATCTGCTTAACTCATCCGGTGTATTTCCATGTACCTATATAATTAATATTTTTGTATGTACATATTTCTACTGTTTAATAACATACTATCTATCTCTTTTTTATGTCATGTTGTGAACATCTTAAACTTATAATTTGTAATGTCCACAATATGTAAAAATAAATAAATTGAAATTGAAATTGAAAAATTGAAATTTTACTTAATCAGTGATAATAGACAAAACTACAAAATTATAATGGTACATCTCAAAAGTTTGTTCAATACTTCATTAAATTTACAGTTATTATATATCATTTTAATATTTTTGTTTACATATCTGCTTATATATAAATATTAGAAAACGATAGATAAGTAGTTATTAATTTTTTCATTAAAAGAATTGCCTAGAGTCATAACTCACATATTTAAAAAAAAAATCGAGTTCTTAAATAATCGCAAAAAATCACCAGAGGGCTGTTTTTGTAATTAGAAGAAAGGTATTGAACTCCTTTAAACATTAATGAGTGAGTGAGTGGATTTACATTATTTCTTAAATATATATAATACTCCTAAGGCTGCAGACACATAGCACATTATGAAAAATTGAGCTCATTGATTATTTAGAAAGTCCTTGGTGACAGAACTCAAACTATTCATTAAAAAATGTGAGTTAGTGCACCAACAGTCAACTTTGTCAACGGTTTTGACATGGTTTAAAGTGACCTTTGATAGCCAACTATGTATCTTTATATAGATTAATACCTTTAGAATCGCTTGGTATATTTAACTTAAAAATGACAAAATTGCAAATAGTTGAGTTGATAAATTGTGAGTTATGCCTCTAGGCGACTCAAATATACCTACGCCATACTCTATCTCAATCTCATAAGGAAACTCTTCGGTATATAAATCAAGAGAACTAGTTAAATTTTGCGCGTATTTATTTTACATAATATGGATGTTTACTGACAAACATGTTTGCGCAAATTTACATCAAGCATCTTAAGTTATCCATTTCGGAAGGAAATGGGATGAGTATAATCTAATCTTAATGGGAAAATTGATCCATACATATATTCTGAGGCTTCAATTCGATAAAGACGTATTCAAGCAGTATAATAATAATGTGCTGTATGTATTATCAATATAAATATAACATATTTTATATTAACGTTAGGTATCATTATTATTTAAATACTTTGTAATGATAGCTTCCTTTCATTTTTATTTTTCGTAAAAGAAAATATTTGACATCAGTGACTCTATATGAATGCTTAAAATACTTTTCTTCTTTCTTTTATTCTTCTGGTTCGATCCTTTTTATCAGAAGGTTGGCATCATTGGCGAAACTTCTTCTTTTGAGGAAGCTTTTCTAATAATAATAATAATAATACAATTTTGCGACTGAACTATTCTTTTAAAGCAGCCATTATTTTTTTTTATTTTCTATTGAATGATTGATTATATGAGAGACATTCGAGATATTGGTATACGATTAATATTTTTTCCTAAGCTGATAATATTACTAATGATTTTAAGATGAGATCCAAAAGAAATTAAAAAAAACACCAAGCGGAAAAGGATGCATATTTTGGATATATTTTCTACGATGAGGAATATAATTTACTCAACCTTATAATATAGGGAACGGTGGAGAGTGCAGCGGAGAATTCTCTTATCTACATGAAATCTGCAAATGTCCAAGGTGTTTGTGAACTGATATGACTATCCCCTGGACAGCCACTGCTATAGTCATGTAAGATACGAAGAAGAGTTCCGACGTTTATTAATATCAATAAATTACCATAGCTGATAATGATACATTCATTAATAAAATCACTAATTTTATATAAGTATTGATTAATTTAATAAAACGTATTTTTTTTAGTATTTATTCCACTTTTATTATTTAATAAATTTGGACCGGTTTCGTCCACCTCAGAGGGACATTTTCGAATGTTTAAATGTTGAAAACGCCCCTTTGAGGCGGATGAAACAAATTATTTATTATAATATTATTATTATTATTTAATAAACCAAATTTATTAAATAATACAAGTGAAATAAGTATTAAAAAATGGTTTTATTAAATAAATCAATAATACGAGGGTGGGTCAATAAGTCCTTAGAAAAGCCGACAGGTGGCGCGACTAGTACTGCAAGCGGTTTGTTTTCATGCAGCGGCACTACCGATTCAGTATGCTGCGAAGTTTCAATCAGATTGGTCGGGTTGTTGTGCGTTTCTCGTACATTTAAAAAAAAAATTGCTTGTGGAAAATGGAAAAATGGAAAATGGAGAAAATTGAGTTTAGAGTTTTTATTAAACATTTTAATATAAAAGGGTTAACAGCAAAGGAAATAAAAAATGAGTTGGATTTAGTTCACGGCATATCTGCTCCTTCACTTGCAACTATTTATAACTGGTTAAATGAATTTAAACGTGGTCGTACATCAACAAAGGATGAACCACGCTCAGGACGTCCTGTAGAGGTGACTACACCAGAAATGATCAATAAAATCCACGATATGGTGTTAAGTGACCGAAGATTAAAGTTGAGTGAGATAATTGAGGTTACAGGGATCTCAAAAGGTAGCGTCATTTCTATTTTACATGACAAATTGGGCATGAAAAATATTTTTGCAAGATGGGTGCCGCGTTTGCTCACAGTCGACAATAAACGCAGTAGGGTGGTGGCCTCTAAAGCCCTGTTGTCGCTCATGCAACGCAATCCGGATGAATTTTTTTCGTCGCTTTGTGACTGTAGATGAAACATGGATACACCACTATACTCCCGAGACGAAAGAACAGTCAAAGCAGTGGATTGCGAAGGCAAACCATGTCCAAAGAAGGCGAAAACCGTAAAATCAGCTGGTAAGGTTATGGCTACTGTATTTTGGGATGCACGTGAAATTATTTTCGTTGACTATTTGGAAAAAGGAAAAACAATAACAGGGGATTATTATGCATCTTTATTGGACCAGCTAAAAAACAAAATTGAAGAAAAACGGCCTCATTTAAACAGGAAAAAAATCCTCTTTCATCAGGACAATGCCCGTGTTCACACATGTTTACGATCAATGGCTAAAATTGAAGAATTGAAGTTCGAATTGGTCGACCACCCACCGTATTCGCCAGATTTAGCCCCCAGTGACTTTTTCCTTTTCCCAAACTTAAAAAAATGGCTAAGTGGACAACGTTTTTTTTCAAATGAAGAAGTCATCGATCGGACAAATGCTTATTTTGAGGACCTTCCGAAAACTTATTTTTCTGACGGTTTAAAAAAAATTGAGAAACGTCTAACCAAGTGTATTGAGCTCCAAGGAAATTATGTTGAGAAATAAAAAAAAAATACAAAAATAAAACCTGTTTTAATGCTTTTTTCTAAGGAATTATTGACCCACCCTCGTACAATGCAGTTCCAACATGAATTGATAGTTAACACAATACAAGAATTAATTGAGTTAGCATTTACTTGTAGAATTCCATTTTACAAGAAATAAAAATATAAATAATATTAAATTCTACAGGTGTGGTAGAATTTATTATTATTTATATTTTCCTTGTACAATAAAAGAAATTTTATATTACTATATAAAATTGAGTATGAATATGAGATTGATTAGTTTAATTTGAAGGATATCTATAAAAATAATGTAAGTATAACAAACGTAACATAATCATGATACTTGAAAATTATATATAATTCTAGATTATCAGTACGTTATAAAAACATCTTAAATTTATAAGTAGGAACATTAAAAACAAAATGGTTCATTTTCTATTCTAGAAATGATTCCGCAAAATAAAATTAAGTAATCGCCAACATAAAACTTCACACGAATGACCAGACAAACAATTATGTGGATTACCCTAAATAAAACATAAAAAAAACATTCCTCCACACAGAATTAAAACATTAATGTTTCAAAAATAAAACACTGCAATTAAAACTGTACGGCCTGCAAAAAAATATTCCGCCAGAAAAAAAAATATCGTGAGAATGTGGTTGAAATGTTATTCAGGATATATATTGAAAAGACAGCTCTTTAATTCCGTATGAATAAAAAGAGTTGAGTATATTTTTTTTTGTTTTAGGGAATAGAAAATCCGGGAAAAGGGTCCCTATAAATATTTCAAGTGTGAATATGGCCTGCCAGAAAAACTTTCAGATTTTTTTTTGTCGCTGTATGTAAGTACTAAAATTACTACAAACAACTTTTCGAAATACTTAAATAATATTATGTTTTACTATTTTTTTAATTATGAATACTTTGACATAACAAAATGAATATAATATTATTATATATATACGAAATATTTATTAAAACTCTTTTTCATTATTCACCATATTATACTTCCAATTGAATTATTTTTATTAAGTACCTATTAAATAATTTATTACAATCACTTCGGCCAATGTATCACATTTTTATTAACGCTGTTAATTCATCATCCTAATTATTAAAGAATATTTTTTATCTTACCTTATCCGTGTAAAAGAAAAGAGAAGTGAGTAAATAACAGCATATAAGTACCTACTCATTTTATATAATATAATATTTGATTAATAAGGAAGTAAACAATTACAGTGAACACGCACCACTTTATATATCGGAATAATATAATTAATATATTCGTGGCTCGCCCACTGTTTTATCATCAGGCTACGCAAAACGTAATCAACGTGAGGTAGGTATATATTAATATAGATACATATGGTCGGTTAATGTACTATATATTATTATTGTACAAATTTTAGGAATCACAGGAATGGATTAGGTCACATTTCGTCTATTCGTTCACTGCAAAAATCAAAAATCATCGAAAATAAGAGTGGGTATGGGAAGGTCATATGCCAAAAATATGCTATGTCATCATCATCAACATTATTAGTTGGAGTCAATCTACCTCTAGATGGAGACCTCCCATAGCTCCCTCCACCCTTCTCGTCATTGGTTCTTAACTGCCACGTACAACCACCGAACTTTATGAGTTCATCCATGCAGCAGGTTTAAGGGCATTCCTGTGGACTTTAGTGTCCCTTGGGTACTACTGTACGACATCATTTTTCCAGCGGTTACCCAATTGTCAGCCTCATATTGTGTACTTTTATCAGCGTCCTTATTTATTTTTGGATTATTTCGCGTTATGCCCAATATGCACTTTTCCAATCCACGTTACGCTACTTCTATTATTATTTTTTAATTTCTCTTACGTTGAGACTCCATGTTTGACACGCGTGCGTGAGCGCTAGTAGCACATATTGGTTGAAGATGATTGTGAGGTTGAAGATGGTTATGAGATATTGTTGTTTTATTAAATTAAAACAACAATACAATGCAGTTCCACCATGAATTGACAGTTAACAAAATAAAATAAAATGGTTATGAGGGTTTCAAAATCATTCGAAAACGTCCGAGTGCTACGTACATTATACGTATCATTTGTGTTGAGTATTCTTGAATATGCCAGCATTATTTGGAGTCCTAATAAGTCCATCCACACAATTAAGTTGGATCGAGTCCACAATAAATTTCTTAGATTTCTCTACTTTTAAGAACATACGGGTTCTTTCCTTATGATAATGATAATAAAATGAATTTTCCGACTCGTTTTCTTCTGGGTATGCTATCAATGCAATCCCTGTCCATCCGAAGAGTGATTGCTCTTTTAAAGCATTTCTTTTTACTTCTTCGTGGGTTCATTTACAATCCGTATATACTGGCAAATATTAATTTTCATGTTCCCACCAATATCACTCGTAACTCTACGGTCTTCATGATACCTCGTCGCAGAACAGATGTTATGTTTCATGATGCTGTGTATCATGCGAAAAACTTATTTGATGGCACCATAAAGGTTGATTATTTTTTTTATTAATTATATAATGTTTGTGGACGTGTTAAATAGGTTAAATTTATAATTGTATATATCATGTTTCTTTAATATTTACATAAACACATGCTGTCTTTTCTACTTTCTTGTAATTTTTGTTTTTGTTATTTTTTACCACGCTTTTCTTAGCTCTTATTCTTGTTTATTCGGTGGTTGTTTATCCAGTACAAATCTTGCAATCGATTTTTAACTTAGTTCCCGACTAGCTAGACATTTGAAACTATTCATAACACGATGCCAATGCATTCTTTTAATACTTTTAGCCATCTTTAAGTAGAATTGAATTCATTTTCAGTTAATTCTGTTTTGTATGAAAAGTTATTTCGAAAGAAATCCGTAATCCAATCCACTTTTATTGGTTGCTAAGGGGGTGGTCTTAGCAACTAACTTATTAATATATACATGCGTTACTATGGAAATCAAAATGACATTTCAGTATTCTATGTTTGTTTGTTGCAAAATAGCAAAAAAATGATTTGTTGACAATTGCCTTATTTGTCCTAAATTATTAATACATAGAATTGTCAAGTTTATATGATTCAACAGAAAATTTAAAGACGTGGTATATAAAAAGTTCTTTTTATCTTGTAATTATTTGTAATTAGAACATTTTATAATTTTGTAATTATTATGTATTATGGTGCATTGGCCGATCGCTGTAATGCCGTAATACTCTTTCTCGAAATAAATAAATAAAATAAATAAACACTTTACGTTTAAGACACAATAGAAGGTCACTTTTGAAGAGACTATTCAAGCTTTGTATAGAGATTAAAATAAAGTACCTAATGTGCCAGGTGATTCATCTTATTTTAGATAAAATATTGGACGATGCAAGAAGCAATATTTGTAAGGAACTCCGAATATAATAAATAACAACAATACAAAAAGAAAGATGAATAGATGGATGCACTGTACCCAGGCGGCGTACTTTATGGGTGCCTATCACGCGATTATGAAATATTTCCCGCGATTTTTCACGCGCCTTCGCACGCTTGTTGCCGGTTAAAGTGTGGCTCGCGGCGTTAAGAGCAGTGCTGCCAGCATCCGATGGCATAATATACTGATTAGGAGCACGATGCATAACCATACTTACTAACATTCAAAGGCCAATTTCAACAATGCAAGTTATGTGAGAGAAACATATATTATTCTTTTTAGAACGCCTAAGTGAAAGAGAGAAAGAACATGTGACGTATTTATTAATAATATTTTCCCTGTTAGAACGGCTGCTTAGCGTTGATAACTCTGCATTACGCACTAGATATCACTGTTTTTTGACCGTGTCCGATCCTAACCAGATCAATGGGCTTCCACACAGTGGAGGTTTATGTTAATATTATGTTGTTGTTTATATAGCCACTTGCTCAACCTATTGGTTAAATGTAAATTGTACGTAAAACATTTCACCATGACAGTTTCCCGTGAGCTTTCTTAACGGAAAGAGATGACCGTATACTGTACGGTCTCCAATTTTATTATATTCAATATGAACATTAATTCATTTTTCAATAGAATATTTTGGGAAAATTCATGAATTCAAGAATGAAAACCTAACCTAACCTAACCTAATAAATAATCCAGTATATCGGCTATTTTCAAAATTTGTTTGCCTCTGGCTTCCTGTAAATCGACAAGAACCTTGTTTTATTAAGACATAAATTTTGTATCAGTACTATACGACCCAAAGAGGTTGAACGGTTTTTAATATACGGCCATATATTTCCGATACAACATTTCACTTGAACTGCATAATATTATGTACAAGTTATTGAACATATTAGGTCAATACTCTGGCTCCAAACACACATTGACAAAACAATATGTGTATTTGCCAGACCCAGGATTGGAACCTGGGACCCACGATGTTATAATCCGACGCGTTATCCGCTCGGCCAACGTGGGTTAGGTACCATTATATAGAATATACATAATTTTAAAACACTTGGAATATTATATTGGTACCTGAACCCGTATCCACTGGATTCGTACTTTTGTGTTTTACCTTTATAGTTAACAATTCAGTGTGTATCTAATTATAATAATATTATGTAAGTAAATACCTACTTACATAATATTATTTTGTATGTTTTTTTATTATGTCGGTCTGACAGTAAAACAAAAATATTGCATGACAGCATCTCACTGGATTTTAAATAACCTGTCAAATGAAAATAAAGAAGCAGCATTGAACTTGGCTCGACAACGTGCTATGGAGAATCTCAAGAGTAGCCAACCAAATTCCGATATCTCAGAAGACTGCTAGATTCCACTTACAGGTGTAGACCAAATGGAGCATTTAAAAAATCCAATCTTTAGAAACACGGAGTACTATTTCTGACCTTATTTTTATCTTCAAAATAATTGTTAATAACCATTCAGATTCCCCACAACTAGGGATTGCAATACCGAATGAAAATGTCAATACCGGTTTTTCGGTATTTCTTATTGAATACCGGTATTTATTAAACATTAAAAAAACAGTAAGTGCTTATGACTAAATATAGCTAATAAAATCTTTTTAAAATATTATTTTATAGCAAAAACCTATATACCTACATATTATATTATGTTGACATTTAAAAATATGTAGGTATTGATCATAATTGTAGAACTAGTGATTTTTTACAAATAATTGGAATATATTGACAATTTTAAGTAAAGTTCATCATTTCTAAATAATATTTTGATAATTATACCTACATCGCGACAATTACTATATAAATATTTGATGAAATTTGTTTTTTTATTTTTTCACCTCTGTTGGATTCACTCAATATATTTGCATTTTAGCAGCACATAACTTATAATTCATTTAAAAAACGTAAATAAGCGTGCTTTCTTAATACCGAAAATTCCGGTATTTTGGATTTTTAAAACCGGTATTTCGGTAATGATAAATACTGGAATACCGGTTTTGAAATGCCGGTATTGTAATCCTTACCCACAACTACACTGCCTTACATTAAATTTAATTTTTCAAGAGTCAATATTCATCCTCACTTTTTCTCACTTTTATACATCCATACATATAAAACGAATCTAGGTTACAATATTGTCCGGTGGCTCGACTCGGCAAAACCTTAATTCGTCAGAGTGATCGAGTGGATCTACTTTGTTCACTTGCCTCTTTCAAATTAAGTTTTATTGTATTTAAAAAAAATGTATTTTTCTTTTCTTATATTGCCTGCCTTATCTAACTACATATTATTTTATAGTTTTCTGTTTTTTTCTCTATTTTTCTTGTGGTTACTAGATTCTTGAATCATTTGCTCCAACTGCGAAGTGGATATGCGCCTCTATTCTATACACAAAACTGCTGTTGGTGGCTATCGAGGGTAGTTTATCATATTGTTGTATTGAGGTGTTATAATTATTACAATAAGTTAGCCGTCTAAGTAGTCAAAACTGTCTATCTCACTCTAAAAGTTGGCACAGCCAAGGTAGGTGCTGTTTAAAGATAGCACTTATTGTAACACTTAGTTACACCTAACTTATTATAAAAAATTATAATACCTCAATACAAAAATATAAACAACTACCCTCGATAGCCGCCGATAGCAGTCTTGTGCATAGAATAGATGCGATAAGGCAGATAAAAGGAACAAATTTATTTAATTTTGTTTCTAGCTGGACGAGAAAACATAGATTATTTTAAAATGTAATCTTATTGTAAAATGCACTTTTAAGTTCTACTGCAATTCAAATATCTAAATATTGTTACTAACTAGAATAGCAACTGGCAACACTCTTCGAAAAGGGCGACACAGATGCGATGGGGTTCCCCTAAAACCCCCTCCCCCTGCTCAGAGGGGACACGCACGAAATGTGGCGACCATTAAAATGATTTAGTGGAAAAGCACAACGGAGGAGGTTCTCGCTTATTATATCGGAGGTCTTTGTTAATTTCAACGTTTTATTAGCGGTACAGTCACAGGTAGAGGAAAAGAGCGAAAAAAGTTTTATTCGAATCAAACAATTGGCGGAATGGCCCGCTTACAACGATCATAATAATACAATATTTTCCTGATTGGTTTTTTTATTGAGAAAAAAAATACTGAACCTTTCTGTCATTTCACAGTTTTAATAATATTATTAAACAGACACACATCTATCTATATGGTGAATAATATTTACACCGTTTACATTTACCAACGCCCACGATGGCCGAGCGGCTTAAGCGTCGGCATATAATGTCATGAGTCCCATGTGCGAAAACTGGGTCTGGCAAATACACATATTGTTTTTCAATGTGGTCAGTGTATGGACCTAATAGGTTGAGCAATTGGCTAACATCCATTTCTCGTAAACGCAAAAATCTGTTAATACAAACCTCCACTTTGTGGAGGCCCATATCATACTATTATGATTGGACATGGAAAGAAGAATACTTTTACCAATTTTATTTCATTATAAGTAATATTTTAATATTTTAAATAGCGGGAAGGACTAAGGAAGTGATTAATTAATATCAATAGTTCATCAATTGTTTTTTTTAGAGTCGTTTCTTTGTCTGGAGTCTCTGATTGATCCTGTTTTCTGTCCAATAAATTTTTGGACATATTGTTCGAACCGGATATAGATATCGAAAGGCATGGAAAGTTTTGTGTCGCTTAAAAGACAAAAAAAAATCCAAGATGGCTACGTTTCTCAGCCATGAGGGAACGACCAATAAGAAGACAAGTATTCACGTTTTCATATTTAAAACATTACTTAAACATGATAGAGTAAGACTATTGTGAACGAAAAGAGAAATATCGCACCGTGAGTGTAAAACCATAGCAAGTGCAAATTTTTCAATTTCGAGATTTAAATGCAAAACAACTGCAAAAGTCATAAACTTGATAATGTAAAATTGAAGTTACTGCAAACTTAAAAATTTTCATTAAAAAAGACAGATATTTGGGTTTTACAATACAAAGATTTACTTCCATTGTTAATGTAAAACCATAGTATCTGCAAATGATTATCCATGACTAATTGTGAAACCCGAGCATCAGACGCATTCTTTTGGTGAATGCAATGTGGCATTGTTTTTATTATTGTGATAGCAGGCAATTATTGAAATGATTCAGTGTTAAGACTTTGATAACGCATCCAGACGTATTCTACAACACATTATTGTTTCCTTTGATTCAAGTAATGTAGTGCAGTGTATTTTGTTTTTATCAAATATAAGTTTAAGGATTCGAATGATGGTGGAGTTAGCTTTAAAAGCTTCTAAAGCTGAAAAACTTCTAAAAAGGTAAGACTTTGTGATAAATATTATACTAAAATGATATACAAAACTAACCTTAATATTATTATTGTTATGAAACTTATTAATATCGACTTATCTTATGTACCTATATATTTATTTTATGCACCTACAATAATAAACTCTTTCAATTAACACAACAGTATATCAATCAGATCTATGATATTTTTGTTTTTGCAATGTTACAGATTTTCAAAAATGTGACAAGTACATTTCCTGATGCTGAAGAACCCATGTTGGATATAGATAAGGATGCTGCTGGTTTGCAAGAGGAACAATACCCATTATAATATAGGCTTTTTTCAACCAAACAAGGACCTATGTGACTTTTGTGAAAAATATAAAAATTGCAGTAGCGAAGAGAAAAATATAATTCAAGTTAAATAATATATGACATTCATCAAAAAAAATAAACAATTATTGAGAACACAGAAGGCGAAAGACGAATAAAATAGTATGTTGCTATAATCTGCAGGCCGTATTATCAACACCAAATGCCCAGATATCAGTGCTATATTATAAAAGAAAGCTTTCAACCTATAATTTTACCATCTTACACACATTAATAATAAAAATTGTTACTGTTTTGTTTAGCATGAAGGGACTACAAACAAAGGGGCCAATGCAATTGGTTCTTGTGTTGTAAAATTTTTGGAAGATAAATCAATTGGGAAGGAAGTCATTTTTTATTCGGATAATTGTGCCGGACAGAATAAAAATAAATTTATTACAGCAATGTATTTATACGACCTCCAGAATTTTAATATCCCAAAAATCACACACAACTTTTTGGTCGTAGGACACACCTAGAACGAGGGTGACTCTTTAACACTCTTGCATAGAGAAACAAAAAAATAGTCTTGAAGTCAGGTCCAATTTATATACCAATACAGTGGATTCCAGTGATTCACTGGAAATTGGCACTGACGAGATTTTTGATTTTCACAAGTTAGCAAATGAAATGGGCAATAATTTTCAACTCAACGAAAATAGTAAAAAGGTTAGTTGGGTAGACATTTGCGTTATTGAAGTGAGGAAAAACAATCCTTATTGCCTGTTCTATAAAAATAAGTATGAAACAGAAGTGTTTGATGTAATAAATATTAGAAAACGTCAGGGCGGACGTCAATCAGTACAACCTCAACTACACAAAGCATTTATAAAACCACCTCGGATCTCCGAAGCAAAATTAAATGACTTGATTTCCCTATGTTCATCAAAAGTGATACCAGAAATACACCATAATTTTTATAAAAAAAACTTTCATCTACACATTTAAATACAGATTCAGATAATAATTGACGTTGATAAAATTAATTATAAAAACATTACAATTATTGTAATTTGCTATTTTTATTTTGGTTTAAAATTGTATAAATTATAGTTACTAAGCTTAAAATATCAAAATATTATAGGTAAATATCATTCTTGATTTATTTAATAATAATATAATATAATATATTATAATGGTATTACCAAAGTTCCCAATAAAAATCTTACTGCAATTCAGGTAACTGCGAAATATCAACATTTTCTATGCATCATGAAAGTGTAAAACCATAGCAACTGCTAAAACTTGTAATCTTGAGGGATTTATATGAAAAAAAATAAAATTAATAAAAGAACATGTCATAATGTATACATACACCAAATATTATCGTTTTATTTTAGAAACTCTATTTATCCTGACCAAATGAAAACTTCAAACCCTTATATCTCCAAACTATGTAATTTGCACATACGTTGGTTTTACACTCACGGTGCGATATATTAAGATATTAACATATTATAATTATTTTAATTTACTTATTTTTAGCATATTGTGGACATTACAAATTTAAAACTTCTAAGACAAAGTTTAAGACGTTCACAACATAACATTAAACATTATTACAAAGAAGAAGATGAAAGCAATAAAAGCGATATAAATGAAAATATAAAAAGAGAACATAATATAAACATACAAAATCAGTGACAATACTGACAATACAATTATACATCTATAGAAGTTCAAAGAAGTACACTGAGTTTGTTAAGGAGGCTCTATTTTAAGAATTTATAAAATAGCGTCCACCTAAACTCACCCTCTCGCAAGTGGAATATATCAACACCAGAAGCGATTTGGTTGAACATAGTTATCGACCTCCCAATTGGCATTACCAGTGGTAGGTTGGTTCTGCACCTTGGAAGAATAAACAACTGAACTGAACAACTTCTAAGATAGTTATCAGGGACATACAAGTCAACACTGCCCAGAATGGCAGAGTTCTAATTTATACCTCGTATAAGTCGAAAAAAATACGTAGCTTAATAATTAATATCTCTTCTAAATTGCAGACCAGTATGTAAGCATACCTAAGAGAAAGTCAGTTGGATAAAACCACGGATAGTATCCATACAACCTCAAGTAAAGGAGTCTCGGTCTCGCTCCCCCAAAAGCTTCAATTATAGTGGACCGTTGATGCACTTATTTCCTGAAACAGCTACCAGCCTCAATGACTCATCAATCAATCAGCCTCAGATAAGGTAGAATTATCAAAAATAGCTTTGTTTCAAATCCAGCATTACCTAATATATTATCATATTTTAATTTCAAAATTTCCTTCAAAATGTGTTTTTTCGCATTTTTTACTTATATATAGGTACCTATCTACAATTTAAGCAAGAATTACCATCAAAATAATCTTTAAAATAGTCTTAATGTGTGTTTCAGGTAATATCATTTAATTTTATATTTAAAATTATATAGGTATATAAGATTTTGACGGCTTATAAATATGACAACGGATTATTAGTACATAAACTTTAGTAAACCTAAAGAAAGAGTGGTGTAGAGTCTCTAAGTCGTAATTCCGATAAGTAAATATTACATTCCGTGCATTACTGTAGAGGCATCAGATTGACCCTGTTGTCACGTTGATTTTGAATCGGTATTAACTGTGTCTATAGTGTAGTACATGGGTGGGCAACCCGCGGCCCGCTGGGTGTCAACTTGTGGACCGTGGAGCAGTGATAAAATAAAAATAATATCAAATGCTGCAGCTAGATGTACTAATTTCGAGATTCGATATTGGCTCAAGATTTTAAAAAACACCGTGTGCTTTTTGCTGCATTTGCAACGCCATTCTCCGTGGACGTAAATTTATTACCGGGAAATTTACAAATGGAACATTGTGAAATATGTTGCGATGACCAGTTAAAGGAGAAATTTCATCAGGTTGGTTTGGAAGAGTTTTACAAAAAATATTTGGTCAAGGAGAAATATCCTGCATTTTACAAACATGCTCTAATGATGACTTCGCTATTTGGAAACACTTACAAGTGTGAAATGTTAGTCAGATGAAGCATATCAAATCCCGAGTGAGAACACGAATCACCGAATCACTGATGTGCATTTGGAAAACTGTTTGCGTGTATGAACAACGTCACTTGATATCGATATTGATGAACTTAGTTCTGTCACACAAAATCAAACTTCTCACTAAAATTTATTATCACCACGTTTTTATTAGCTCGTATTCTTGTTTGTCCAGTACATATTTTTTCTTGTTTGTCCAAGATTTGTATTGGACGATTGAAGATTTTTAACTAACTTCCCGACTAGGTAGATATTTGAAACTTTTAGAATATAACAAAACACGACGACATTGCATTATTTTAATACTTTTAGCCATTTTTAAGCAGGATTGAATTCATTTTCAGTTAATTCTGTTTTGTATGGAAATTTATTATTGTTGGTTGCTAAGAGGGTCCTAGCAATTAAATTATTAATATATACGTGCGTTACTATGGAAATAAATATGAAATGTCAAAATGACATTTCAGTATTCTATATTTATTCAGTATTTCTATAAAGTACAAAACAAAGTGTTTATTAATACATAGAATTGTCAAGTTTATAAGATTCAATAGAAATTTTAAAAACTTGGTAGGTATATAAAAAGTTATCTTGTAATTATTTTTATATTATTTTGTTTATTTTTTATTAAAAATAAAGTCTAATCTAATAAATATGTTTGATTCTTATTTTTGTTTTATTTTATTTTATTAATATTATATTTCTTTTTGTTTTGTATAATAAAAAAAAATCGGTTGTGCCGCCCGGTAGGAAATCTCATTTTTAGAACCTGGCCCGGCTGCTGAAAAGGTTGGCCACCCATGGTGTAGTATTCAATAGACGTGAATTTGTTTTTAGAACACAAAATTTAGCTAATAAAACAAAATGTAACACAGAGTTACCTAACCGATATTTTGTAATTATTGTTATTGTCAGGCTTTTGATCGGCACTCATATATTGTATATGCTATAACAATTAGAATTGTAGACACGTATATAGTATAAAATTTCTAAACATAACCACATTTTATTGAGAATACAAACTTTATCAATTAATGTTAATTTATTCAAATACATTTGATATTCTAGTCGGTAATTGAAACTACAATACGTCTAAAATGTATTTATCGAATAAGTAACTAGTTGATATTATAGTTTTAGTGAACAAAAAAGTTGTTAGCAAAGTTACTATATATATATATATACCTGAACTGTATTATACTCATTTTTTACTCAACAGGTCTTTTGACTTTCACAATTTTATCAACATAATAAAAATTAACTATGTATCGTTGATTAAGTGTATATCTACGAAGAAATGATGTTATGAAGTCAATGAATAAGTTATGGCACCGAACATAGGTATCACTAGATCTGCTAATTAGTAGTATTTTTAATGTATTAATTACTATTTATTGTAGGAAATTATGACCGAGTAGGATAAGAGCTCACATTTTTCACTTTCAGGCTGAGTGCTTTTGCATGTAAACTATCGATTCGTCTATGATTCGTGCGTATTATTGAAGTTATACTTCTTTTGGCGCGTTTGGGAAATCAGATCGTAGCGTATTTTTGGCGTGTGTTTTTTTGAAAATAATTTAAAGTTCAATTATTGTTCTTTGGGTCTTGGATCCATGGGCTGGTGCGCTCGAAAAGTTATTGTACGCGACCTGGCGTATGACACCGCGCTGCATGCGTGGCAGGGGCGATGGACCACCTCTTCCAAGGGCAGACAAACGCATTTGTTTTTTCCTGATATAAAGTGCCGCATGGAGATAACCAGATTGACTCCAGACCATTGGACTTTTCAGTCCTTAACAGGACACGGCGGTTTTGCCACCAAGCTCTGTCAGTTTGGCCTAATAGAATCTCCGACTTGCTTTTGTGGCGAGTTGCAGGATGCCAATCACATCCTCCTGGGAGTGTCCCCATATGTCGGTTGAAACGGAAGAGCTTCTCAAGTCGGTCCGACCCTCAGTTGGACCGGTCGGCCATTGCGACTTGGTATCTACGGGGGAAAATTTCTTAGCTTTTAAAAAGTTTGCGGCATTTTACGGTGAGCGAGAAGGTCTTTTTTCATCAAGAATTGACCGTAATACATTATATCGAAGTAGAAATCACGCACACTCTAGTGCATGCCAACCAAGATCTTGGAAAGTTGCTCCTGGGATACTTTCGGCACAAATTTGAAGAGCGCCTAACGTTCGTGACGCCACGGTATACGCATCCATAACGGGTGTAAAGACGTGGCGGATGGTGGAGGAACAAAATTTGAAAATAGCCGATATACTGGATTATTTGTTAGGTTGGGTTAGTTTAGGCTAGGTTAAGTTAGGTTAGGTTAGTTTAGCTTAGGTTTCATTCTCGAAATCCATGAAGTTTGCCAAAATCGGCTATGACAATTAGCGCGTTTCCCGCCTGGCTTCCCCATAACCGACTTGTACCGTTGTTTTTAATTGTTTTAAAACATTACAATAGTTAAACAGTTTAATAAACGCGCAATTATACGGAGAGATATTAAATATTTAAAAACATGCATCTGAATAATAAGTCTATTAATATTTTCCCTAATATTCTCATTCATAGTGATAATTAGTATGAAGAACGGCGGAAAGGGAACGCGGCTAACAAAGCAAGAAATTCATTTATAATTTACAATCCAAAGGATGTTCCGACTAAGATAAACTGTTTCGAAAACGAGGCTTTCCTTTATCGTCAAGGAGCAGAAGGATATTAGAAGGCCTTCTTTTGTCATTAGTAGGCATGGCGTAAATAAAATATTCAACTATAAATCATAAACAAGTAATATTTTATTATTACTTTGGTAGTATAATCTTTTAAACGCAGCTTATTTCAAAGCTCTTTATCATGATAGGTACTAAATTTAAAAATCAAAGACGTTTAGAGAATAAGAATAACATAATTTAGGTGCTGAATATTCAACGAATACAAGTGACTGAGTTGAATAAATCGGTTACATGAGTAAGTTACTCTTTCAAACTAGGTCAAACTAGGCTAAGGATTTTTAGGTGCTAAAAAAATTAATAATAAGCACCTAAATTTGTAGATATTATTGGAAAATATGTTATTAAAATTTCATAATTATGTGCTAAAAAACAAAAATAGGTGTTAAAAATTTAATTAAGTATTACAATTAATAAATCATATAAATTTTAACAGTTTAATTTATTATTTATTCACAAACAGAAAACGCTTTATTACAATAAATAATAAAATAATGCTTCAAATTTTTGGATGTGAATCGTTGACAATTTGATCCTAGCAAATTTATATACGTGGAAAAACTTCTTTCACTTCTACAGATGTCAATATTGCGTGTGTAAATGAAACTATATCTGAAGTAGAAAAAATTGAAACATCTGAGGCATCTGATAGATTTCCCAAAACAGCTTTAATATTCTGCAGCGTTTGAAGTCCAGTACTTTTATTTATAACACTATTTAATTTTGTACTTATTTTTATTCCGATTGGTCCAGGAACATTTTCTTATTTTAGCAGCAGTATTGTTTAAATTATTTCATATTAAAAAATAAAATATTTGCTCTACTAGTGACTTTATAGATGATTCTAACATTTCAATTGTGTTTATGAATGTTATTGTGTTAATACTTTTTGTATTTGTGTGAAAATATGTGCTTAAACCTAAAATATGTAAAAATATGTAATTATCCAAAAATATTTAAAAATAGGTGCTATCAAACAGGGCTTAAATGTTTCAAAATTGTCTGAAACAAAGAAATATTTTTGATATGTTGTTGTAGGGCCACTCAAAAAAATATATTTAAATACACAAGAATCCTAAGCCTACTCATAACTCACATAATATTCCAAAAATCGAGTTTTTAGATAATCGAAAAAAAACACGAGAGCATTATTTTTTTTGTAATTAGAAGAAAGGTATTGAACTCATTTGAATATTAATGAGTGAGTTGATTTACATTATTTGAAATATATTATATTATATAATACTCCTAAGGCTGCAGACACACAGCATACTATGATAAATAGAGGTTAGAAAGGCCTTGATGACAGAACACATTATTCATTGAAAAATGTGAGTTAATACACCAACAGTCAACTTTTTAAACGAGTTGACATGGTTTAAAGTGACTTTTGATATTCAACTATTTTTCTTAATATATATTAATTCGTTTAGAATCACTTTGTATATTTACCATAAAAATTTCAAAATTGCAAAATGAGAGTTATGACTCTAGGTGTTGTAAACCGTACATAAAACATTTTCACCGTAGCACAGTTCGCCGTGAGCTTTCTTATCGGAAAGAGATGACCGTATGCTATACAGTCTCCAATTTTATTGGATTCAATATGAACTTTAATCAAATCCCATAGCTGATTTTCGCAAAATTCATGAATTCAAGAATGAAAACCTAACCTAAGCAAACCTAACCTTATGCTCCGGTCAGACGGCAGCAACTTGCCTGCGCGGTATAGTTAGTGATAAAAATACAGAACACTTTTCGGTTTGAGCGAGCTACAGTTTTCCCGTCTATACATACGGGCTTCCCAATACAAACTGGTTTGCTCAAGTAAGCTTGTGGTAAAGCATTAGCATCTAGCCGGCGCTTAACTTATAATCCAGTATATCGGATATTTTCTAAACTTGTTTGCTGCTTGCTTCCTGTAAGTGTGAACACTGTAAACATGAACATAGACATGAATTTTATTTCAGTACTAAACAACCCAAAGAGGTTGGACGGTCTTTATTATAAGGCCATATATTTCCAAAACAATAATGGGATAATTTAGGCTAACGTAAGAAATAAAATGGGTAATTATATTTTCTCAAACAAAGCAGGTAAGTATATTTTTCAATCATATTATAAAAATATGTATATGGTGTGAAAACTGCCCCTAACTCATTTTTAATTATATGTCACTTATATTCGTTTAATCCTTAGCAGCTTAATTGTTATGATTTTCACGTTTTAGACATTATAATCTTCGTGTTATGAAACGGGCAGATTCATCTGTTTAGCGTCCTCGAAAAAACTGCCTAGTCGGGTTAATAAATTAGACTAAATGTAAATTTGCAATTTATAACGATAACCATGAAGATTTCATTATTAAACTACAGCAAAATTTAACCAAAAAATATACTCTATATTTAAATGCCACAAGTGTAAGTATACAAATTCTTATACTATAAAACTATAATAAATAATAACAAGATAAAAAGAACTTTTTATATACCACTTTTTTTTTTTAATTTTCTGTTTAATCATATTATAAACTTGACAATTCTATGTATTAACAAATATTTTGTTGTACTTGATAGAAATACTGAATCAATATAGAATACTAAAATGTCATTTTGACATTTCATATTATTGATTTCCATAGTAACCCACGTATATATTAATAATTTAGTTGCTAGGACCCCCTTAGCAACCAACAATAATAACTTTCTATACAAAACAGAATTAACTGAAAATGAATTCAATTCTGCTTTGAAATGGCTAAAAGTATTAAAGTATTAATACAAACCTTGGACAAACAAGAAAAAATTAGTACTGGACAAACAAGAATACGAGCTAATAAAAACATGGTAAATTGATATTGATTGGTTTTAGCGACCCTGAATTCATCTTTAGGCATCATCTGTTTTATGTAAATTACATTTTTATATCGAAATCTTGATTTTAAAACATCACAGGGGGCCTTCATATTTGTCACTGCCTCAAACCTCCACGTACCTAAAACCACCGCTGTTTGGTATTCAGTATTCTTCCTAGGGAGTATTTTTAAATATGTTTGTTGCATTTTCTATATAATTTAAGATGATAACATTTTATATAGGTATAGGTATACCTACACCTAAAAATGTTGTATAAAATTTAAGACTAAAAGTGAAAGGTTCGACATTCTAGGTCTGTCTAAAGGCGGCATTGATGACGAGGCCTACACTACTTGTTATTAGGATAAATCAATTTAATCAAAGACTGAAAGAAATGAAAGCATAGCTTTTTATGCTTTAAAACAATCTATTGTCTCTCCTGTAATATTTCAATATTAACTTGCCTCGTGCCTGCATTGTGGATTTGAATTCATTAAACAACTAGATTTTACTAGGCAGCATCTAAAAAAAAGAATTCTTATTATCTTTGGCAACAGTAAAATTTCGTTTGTATGGTAAAGTCTTCCAATATAAAGGTGAAAACACATAACATTATGTTCAAAGTGTAGTAATTTTTTTATTAGATAAAATCTTATTTACAGTGTTAACCCTTTGTTGATTTATTGGTAAGGTCAGAGATTCTACAAGCGTAGTTTTTGTTACAAATAACTTAAAAACAGAATCTTCTTTGTGTAAATATTTTTGCTGCTGTAACATAAATCTTTTACTTTCCTCACACATCCGTCGTATGCCGTAAATTTCTTACGTGTCCATTCGATATGACACATTTGTGAACATTCTAGAGTCACATAGATACAAAAGTGTGTATATAGGTACTTACTGTATATTATATAAGGTGAAGTTATGTGTTAAAAAGAGTTCTTTCAGGCGTCAACGGATAGGCGTTTCATTTTTTATAAATTTTACTACAACATACATAATAGGTATGCAGGTAAACTAATATCATTTTTTATTAATAAAAATCAAAATAATCTAGATTATCAAATAAGGATTTACGTGTAGCTGAATAAAGCAGGATTGCATTTTTTTTACAATATATAAATTCTATATCAAATCTCTAAGAAAAAGACTTCCGGAAATATCCGATTTGAAACTTTTTAGCCGCTTGGTGTATTGGACTTTTGGCTTTTGGTTTTAAGAATTTCTGGTTTCTGTTATGAATAAATTCTAAAAGTGAATAAACTCTGAAGTACAGAATTAATAAATGTCGTATAATTTTCTCACTAAGTGCTTCGCTTTATATAACATATTACACATAATAATTATATGATAATTAAATACCTAGGCACTAGGGAATGTAATCTAGGATAATCCTAGGATTAGACAAACGAAATGAAATTTTGCCCCATTTTTTGTGTATTGCAGTAACCATTCAAAAGTTAAGGGCGGACGTGCTCAACGTGGGTCAAAATGGAGCTTTTATTCTATTTTCAAAGCATGATCCTGGACATGCCTTAAACGTTGTAGATAATCTATTTATATAATTTTGAAGCCTTATTATCCGTTATACTTATTTTAAACATTTGATGACTGCATAAAGTATTTTTATTACATAAAATAGTATTCTTTTAAACCTCTCGCTCTAATGTTTAAGAATATAGTCATATTTCAGTACATGCATATGCAGTGGTGTTAAGATTTTTTACATTTATAAATTTTTAAACGCATTTATAAAACCATTAGTATAATTTATGTTGACATTATTATAGTGAAATATTTACAAGAAAAAATTATATTGATAATCTCTGTGATCCCAAATTTGACAAGAATTAGGCATTTTATTATTCAAAAAATGGGCAATATTAACACATTTGAAGATAATTCTAAAGATTTTAATTATAAGCTATGTCTTTGACCATGCAAGTGTGATAAACATTCTACGAATAATGATTGCTTTATAATAATTATTGACCTAAGAATAAGGTAGTGTTTTTTTGAAATACGCCATTTCTTTTGGCATTCCCCAGTAGTTAAGCTACAACATACGGTCGTAGCCATAAATTGTTTATAAATTGTAAAGTGTTTGGCAAAACATGTCAAACTACAATAACAAATATCCATAAAATAATTAAACAAACGACATCAAATAATGTATATGAACGAAGAAATGGCTTACCTATAACTAATTTTTTTCGAAGCAAAAAATTAAAGAAAATATTTTTCTATTTTTGCGGTCAAAAAATAGTTTGTGAAGTCTTTGGGTATAGGTTTGTACCACGGTTGTAGAAAAAGTGTATTTTTTTTTCAATGTATCTATATATATAATTCCAGAGGATTTGGCGAGTGCTTAACGACCATTACTCGCAAAAATGTATGTTAATATAACCTCGGCTATGTGAATGCTCAGCTGGTCTACTTAAAAGGGATCATGGTAATTTACACTTTACTTTTGTGTACAGTATGCTTACAAACGCGTTTCATAGCAGAATAATTTTGTACGCAAGTTTGTCATGCAATTATTATTGAGAGGGTAGATCGGGAGGTGTCTTTTTATGTGGTTCACTCACCTGCCACGTCTGCTAGGGTAGCATTATCACTGCACTTGACGAAACTTGGATAGAAGTTCACCATAATGATACCACCGGTGTCTCTCTGTGAAAAAAACGTTAAATATATTTAGTTTTCGGTACACCTTATATTTTGAATTTGCATGAGAAGAGTACGTAATATGTCATGACCTTTGTTTTACTATCTCAAATGACGAAGAAACTATTTTTTATCTTTACAAAATTCATCAAATATTCAAAAATGAAATATTGAGTATTTTGGTAAAGTAATAATATTAAGACAGACATTAGAATTCAAATCTAAACAGATTTCTTCAAGTAAATAAAATGTACTATTATCCTTTTTAAGGACTGTTGAATTTAATAATATACTCACTGAATAATATTTAATATGATTGTAAAATAAACACATAAATATTATTATATATACGAGTATAGGTATTATACGCAATTTTACTGAGATTTGAAAGTGCAGTAATTCAATACAGTAACCAGTTCAATACGGTATTATTATGCAAATGCTTCTCAGTGTTTGTTATGTAATACAACAATAATTTTATGAAAAGTCTAACATTCATTTAAATTTAATACATATTAACATAATATACTATCATTATCAATAACATGATGTTAATATAATAAATCTTTATTTATTATAATTAAATTATATCTATGTAAGTACCCACGTGTTTTATATTATTAGCAATTTACAACCACCGTTAAACCTTTATCGTCGATATAAGATAAGTCGATTCCATTCTTTTTAGTATAGTACATGCATTACATTGTCATATATTATTATTATTATTATACACAACAAAACTATTTCGCCTATCATATCCAATAGCATCAATAAGTAGGTACACCATGCAGACATTTTCTATATCTTACCACTGGTTGGCTAAACTTATTCAACGATTATTTAATCTTCAAGATATCGATGGTGTAATGTCAATACCTGTAATTATTTTATCAAAAATTATACTCATTTTAGTAATTTCCCGTACCTGAACATTGCATAAATAAACCTGTAATATCTCGTATATTGTCTCTAAGATGTCAAGCGTGTTGCACGACTTGTGTTGAATTCAGCTTCAAAATATCACTTTAGAATTATAAGGTAAAACAGTATCAAATATAACAAATTTGGATGTTTATGTTTATTTATATATGTCACATTTTATTTGATGTTATCATTATAATATTAGGTGCTATGTGCTTTGCTTTACCATTTTTTACGTTACGGGCAATGACATATTAAATGGACGACTCACTTCATACCCGGCGCGCACGAGAAATTGTGCATGAAAGTCATTCACAGATGTATAGGTAGATGTCACGTGACCATTGACGTATCCGTTTCCATTATGCGATACAAGCTTTGAGAATTTATAGTAATATAACCTTTATTGTAATGGCGTATTAGTGTCATGACTCATTGCGTTAGAAACAGATTCTCGGTTACTTACGACTTCTCGGAGATTAGACGCAAGTGAGCCCAGCGAATCACAGGCGACTGACTGTCCAATGGTTCCTGTCATTCAATTGCATTGAATAAACATTCATCAATATCTTAAAATGGCATTTTATAAATAATAAATAATACTAACACATGCAAAGTGATATCCCATCTTTCTTTGAGTGTTTAGTAGATTTTTTTACAATTTTTAACTAGGCACATTGGCATTTTGTAACACAATAATAACGGTGGAGTCGAAACCTGACAGTCAGAAATTTTGTATGGGCAGACCCAGCGGTGTCGCCAGACCGCTTGCAAGCAGAATGTTCATTTGAGCGTAGGATACCGATATTAAAATATGAATTTCGCCATCCGGCAGACCCGACACAAAGTGAGTGTCATTTTATTTTCTAGATGCTTCGTCCATATTAATGTCATTGATTACGGGTTATTGACATGCTATTAGTTGTGTGAACTATTAACATTCAGATACGGGATATTAAATATTTAGTTTTTTTAGCTTCCTGGACAATTTGTAAAAAGTCACATACGGGATTTTAACATTAGAGCATCGATATGTCTAGCAATCTCTAATCAATACATTCCCTCGTCTACTTATTTATAGTATTACCTATTCCATTTGCATTTACGCGTTATGTACAGCTTCCACGTAGTCATGCAATGTTATGCTACTATAAATTCCTGAACCTCAATTTTATTCAAGCTCCATGATTTTTGATTACGGTAAGAAGTCACTATGGAACTAATTAAAAATGCTCTTTTAAATTTATTTAATCAAAATAGCTGTATTTTACTTAATTTGAGATAAACACATATATGTACATGCTTTGTGATATAATATACATAACTAATACTTATAATATAGGAGAGTCTGAGAGTTGTATTACGCGCTGTGGTTTAATAAGCTTTACAGGCAAACGGAAGCTTTTATCAAGTGCCTAACAATTACAAGGCTATGGATATGAAATTAATAAGCGTCAAGGTAACCAATACCTTGACGAATGACTGACTTTTTCACATTATATTAATAATTAAGGATCTGGAAATTATATAATTACAAATGGCATATAAGCTTAAGGTGAAGCCTTTACTCAGCCTTTCTAAAAGAGGCACCTAGCGGAAAAATACTAAGCTTGCAATTTGAGATATTTTTTTTATAATTTTAACTGTAATAATTAATAAATGGGTACCTATGTATCTGAAAACATGAAAAAGAAAAATATTTTTTATTTTAAGTGACATATAAACTTACAATTGTAAAAAATGTGAATTTGTTGAATCGAACCACATCTTATTATTACATATTTTATGGTAATATTTATTATTAAAATTTAGTTTATTAAGTTTTCTAAGCATCGGCTAAGAGATTTTTGACTAAAATTAGAATTAAATTATCAAAAAGAATGTTTCAAATTGCAAGCTTCGTATTTTTCCGCTAGGTGACTCTTTTAGAAAGGCTGAGTAAAGGCTTCACCTTAACAAACATACTTATTTATTATCAGTCTTAATATAGGCACCCACATTTTATTCCTAACGTTAAATTGCATTCTATCAACTACGGTGTATTCTTCTGCCTTTCCAATGAAGAAGGCAGTATCTGACTCGCACACATTTTCGAAATAAATTACGTAGTGTTTTTTTTTTAATTTTAGTACCTACTGTGAATTAATAAAAAAAAGGTTATATTTTTTATTAATAAGATGTGAAAATACAAAGTAATAATAAATAATAAGTAACTGCAATAAATAGGTGCAATGACTGCCTTTTTGTTATGAAATGTGTGTTATTTTAGCAGAAGTCCATTTTTCACTAAGGACTTTAACAGTATTTTAGTGATAATACTAATTTTAAAGTGAACAAAATATCGTCACCAAACTATTAAAACCTCGTAAGTCTATTTGAGAAGAATGTTAAGGGGAAGAAAAAAACGTAATAAAAACAATATTTTAAATACTTCTCTAATCGATGAATCTGCTAATACTAGTTGTGAAATACGAAGTTTTAATTCCATGTTTAAAACCACGAGATTTACATGTTTATAAAATTTGTCGATAAATGGAGAGTTTACTGGTCTAGAGAAACGAGGTTTTGATATGATTTAAAATGTTTTTTTGTTTAAATTTTGTCGAACAAACTTCATTTTTCCATAATATCGAACTTACAAGGTCTTAATAGTAAGATGACGATAGTAATATACCTTTCAAAATTACGTAACGAATGGCAAGCATAACTCAATTTCACAAATTTTGCAAGTTACTGCCTTCTTCCTTGAAAGGGAAGTATTACTATTAAACTTACTTACGTACTTTTTTCCTAACGAGTATATCATTTTTCCAAGAAATATGTATATTTAATCATAATACTGTATTGTTAAACGTTATGTATTTAAATTTCATTAAAAAACATTGTAATAAGTACCTATACAGTGTTGTGAGATATAATATTCATAGAAATGTAATTAATTTTGAGGTTTTGATCTGCCTCAATACCAGTTAAAAAATAAATAAATAAATTTCAATATTTAACAATGTATCATTTAAAAATAATATTTACGCAAGTAATAGAATATTGAAAACAGTTATGTACAATATAATATATATTTGTACATTTACCCGCCTTCACCACCTGTGGACATTGATCCATTTAATGCTGAACTTCTCAGTTATTGTTTCATATTATGCAAGATACAGTAACCCATGTTGAGTATTATTGTGATTAAAATAGTCGACGTGCTACTTTGGGATTAAGCTTGCCCTCCTTATACGACCTACGTTGTGTATTGGTACGTGGCGGAAGAGTTATAATTATTAAATTCTTAGCTCGTTTCCAGTAACAGAGAAAGATGTTACTAATACAGAATAACCTGTGCTAGACCTCTTACCATCATAAAGCCGGAAGATTGCTGTATGTACCAAAAACGTAAGTAGAACAATGTTATAATAAAATTTCAAATATTAATATTTTTATTACTAATAATAATAATTGTTAATAAACTATTTCTTTTATTCAACGAATAATTCACAAGATTTAGAGAATGTAACATTCCATAATATATTTAACGTACATAACTTGAAAAAATCTCAGATAATTATATACCCACTAGAAAAAAACATATTTATAAAAAAATACGAAGCTCGACGGGATTTGAAATCGCGTCACGGTTAGTAATTAAGGTAATTAATGTTTTTGATTAAATACACAAAACACCGACAGTCAATAATAACACAATTTGATAAGCATTTTCATGTACGACCTACTAGTTTAAATTATCGCAATTAGACAGGACGCTCGTAGCATAATTGGTTAATACCATAGTTGGCGCGATACCAGTGGAAATACGGGTGCAAATCCCGTCGAGCATTGTATTTTTTTTCAAATATGATTTTTTATAGTGTGTATTTATCTGAGGTGTTTTCAAGTTATGTATGTTCAATAATAGTTGTATTTTTAATATTTTTTTTTTAAACTTCACTCACATTTTCCTCTTAGCTATTAAGCTACAGTTAAACATTAGAGCGAGAGGTTTAAAAGAATACTATTTTATGTAATAAAAATACTTTATGGAGTCATCAAATGTTTAAAATAAATATAAAGGATAATAAGGCTTCAAAATTATATAAATAGATTATCTACAACGTTTAAGGAATGTCCAGGATCATGATTTGAAAATGCAATAAAAGCTCCATTTTGACCTACGCCGAGCATGTCCCCCCTTAACAAGATTTTCCCGCCTGCCATAGGTTCACCATTGCTAACTTAATGTACACTATGAAACATGTAAATTTGAACCCGCGACTTGCTTATTTATAGATGGGCGTTCTATTAACTATGTCACCGTGAACGCTGCTTAATTATTAATCCCTTCATACAAATGATCTCAAACGAAATCATTTCATGATAAAATAAGAAAACAGTAATCATCCATTATAATACTATATATTATTGATTAATGTAATAAAACGCATTTTTTTTTAGTAGTTATTCCACTTTTAATAAATAAATCTAGTCCGGTGTTGTCCGCTTCAGAGGGACATTTTCAACTGAATAATATAAAAAAACAGGTATTCACGAAAACAAATTCAAAGGGCGACACAAATATTCTACCAATACCATTAGGTTTGACGATTTATTATACGCTTATTGAGTGTATTATTATTGATAAGGTATGGAGGTTTTTTACAAACACTTCAACTATTCATAATTTGTTTGTTATATATATTTTTTATTGGATCCTTGACTTAATAGGTAGGTGATAAGTTTTTACTTACGTTATTGTATTGATTTATTATATACCTTAGTAAAGTTAGAGTTAGTTAATAGTGTTCGTTGTCAGTGCGTGTTTGCCTTTTGGTGAGTATAGCGCATGAATATGCCGAAAGGCTAAACCCGGGTCGCAAAAAACGACTTAAATGAAATAGTACAAAACTTAAATCCATAAAAATCTACCAATACATTGCATTATCCGTATAATAATACTCTGTCGTTAGTGGGTTGTTAGAAACCGGTCCTAATTTATTTATTAAAAGTGGAATAACTACTAAAAAATGCGTTTTATTAAATTAATCAATAATACAATGCAGTTCCACTATGAATTATTGTTAACACAATAAAAGAAATTCATTAATTATATAACTAATCGCAAATGCATATATCAATCGAGTTTATGTTACTATTGCAGCGATGCCTGAATGTTGGTTACATACCTATGTGAATACATATAGGTACTATGCTTTAATCCGTGTAAATTATTACAACGTCTTGATCTTGCTTTGCCATTTAATTTAACTAAGGTCTGTCGGTGGTGTCATGGCAACGAATAGGAGCCATTGTCGTTTAGCATAAAGTCTTGAGACTCGCCATCTTGTTTTAACAGGCTTATTTTTGTTGATTATAATTTTAATTAGCCGGAAGTAATCTACAATTTCACTTTATCAGGCTTTAAATTTAATGTATCAAAAACATTGAATTAGCCTTCAAGGATGAATAATTTTAATGACATCATTATATTATTTTGAGGAAGCTCTTTTTAAAAATTCGTTTTCATAACAATAATTTTGAAAACATGATATTATTATTATTATTGAAACAGAAAATCATCGCAAAAATTTATTGGAGTTTTGCTAAAAATTCATTTGGCATTTATACATTCAATGAAAATAGATATCATATACTGATTCCAGCCGGGTGGCTTACTTTTTTCAAAAAAGATTTTTTCTATTGGTTATAATATATTTTCTCAGAAGTGTTTCTCAAAATTATGTATGTTCAATAATTAGAATGTTCTTGTGAATTATTCGTTGAATAAAAGAAATAGTTAATTAAAAATTATTAGCAAGTTCAAGTAAGTTACATCATAAAAATATTGGAGAAATCCGTGACGTCGGTTAGTTATTGAAGTAGTAGATACCTAATTTGATTTAATAAACAAAAACCGATTGCCAAAGTAGCTTGATTTAGAAGAGCGCTGATGAGTAGGTATTAAAAAGGCCAATAGTTAAAATTTATCGCAATTAGTATATCGCCTTGTAGCACAGAGGATAATGCGCGGACGGGGCATAAACCCAAGAGATGCTGGTTAGATTCCAGCCGGGTGGCTTACTTTTTTCAAAAAAGACTTTTTCTATTGGTTATAATATATTTTCTCAGTAGTCTTTTTAAAAATTTGTATGTTACATATACTTTTGTTATTGTGTTTGTTATTTCATTTTAATTGACAATATTTATATAAAATACTGACAATTTTCATTAAATTTAATTTACACTCTTGGCTCTTAGTTGAAGCGCCTAGTTTCAAAACCCCCTAAAACGATTTGAGGTAGTTTTGAGAAAAATGAGAAAAACTCATATCTATTAAATATGTCAACTTTATGTATTTATTATTTAATTCGTACATTCTAAAGAATATTTTGACTTATCCATTTTAAGGCTATTTGAAAAGCACGCCCAACCATTTTAACGGGTTTTGAAATTTACTCTAATTTTTGATCATAAGTATTGAATTTGGCCATCATATAGGTCACAAAAATATTCATCTAAATACATATTCAACTCAAATATTTTCAAAGACCGTTTTAGAGGGATATGAAACTAGGCGCTTCAGTTATAGATAGACTAGTCCATCAAGTAGTATTACATCATTCGTCACCTCAATACTACAACTAGATTTGATTTTCACTGTTTTTGAGCTAGCTATTGAATATTATTGTACATTTCCTTCTCTACAATATGATAAAACTAGGCAAGTCAGAAGTTAATGGGAACTGTAAAAAAATATTAGATAACTTTAAAACCATAATTGCATTAAATAAATAAAATAATATATCTACAATATTTTTGCATAGAATTAAACATTATTTAATTGTTCCAAATTAGACGACCACAATTTTCCTTTTTATTTTAAATAATAATTTTAGTCTAGATTTAAGTTAATAAAGTAAAGTTTAAATTTTATTTTCCCCACAATGACTAAATCAGAGTTATCTAGTTGTAGTATAATTGAGGTGACGATATGTAATGTTAATATTTAAGGATGATTGAAGGGGAAATATATATAAATAACACAATGTGAGAAAGGGATAGTTAGTAAATATCCAAATCACAATTGAGTACCCTTACTCTGATAATGATTTAATAGAAAAATCATCAGTAAGTGAGAACAATTAGAATTTAAAATACGTATTAATTAAAATTAAAATTGATAGTTAGGAATACCTGAAAATAAATAAACATATTAACAGTAAAAACATATTAATTAATAATATCCTAAACCACAATAATTCTATCCCACTTTACACTGTTTTCCAATTTATGTCAATTTAATTTAATTTCGTCTATCTAGATAGTAATAAAATTATATTCGATGGTGCAGATCACAAACCTTCTATGTCAAATTTTTCGATTTTGACTTTATGGTATCAAAAAATCAACAAAAATTGAACGGATCTGTTGAACTTTACCTCCTATGTCAAAGAGAAATATAGCCCAGTTTATTGATCTTTTAATTAAAACTCCTATGTCATGTTCATCGTATTATGCTGCACAAACCTCTTACACGACGTGAAGTTGCTGCACATTGCTTCTATATCAGTTCATTGTATGAAGCTATCAGTGAAGTTTTACAAGCAAAACTGTATACAAAAAGATTTATTAGAGATAAATGGGTTTTAGGTCTACGTTTTTGATAATATAAACCCAAATAATGAGTTCCTGAAGTAGAAAGATCATGCGATTAGCATTGTAAACAAATAAAAATCAAGAATTTTCGGTATGTATAAACCTATACTTTCAGATTCTGTTCAAGATAATGAAAATATTCTATCGACTGAGATAATAGGAAGGCATATCAATGATGTAAAGAGAAACAAAAGCAAAGTGCATGGAAACGAAATATATCTGCAAATAATAGAGTGAAAGAACAGGAATATCCGGACCGAGTTAAAGACAATATCAGTAAAAAAAACATACTGTAAAAATAAAAACAAACGAAAGCTTGGTCCACGTTGCATCTCACAAGCATGTGTTTCAAGAAATCCGGGAATTTCGACCACTTTTGGTTGGATATGTCATGGCCACAGAGAAAATCATACGTTTCTTTACTAATAGATTGTATAGACCCCAATCAGAAGCTATGTAAGAACTCTGGAGGTAAATAGAAGGGAGTATATCTATCACTACCACTTAAAGATAAACGAGGAAAGAAAAGAAGTTTGCCGATAAATGTTCTGTAATACTTTCGCCATACGAGTTTAGAGTGCTAGAGTGGGCTAAGAATGCCATTCACGGGTACCAAAGCCAGCAATGCAAGGACAATGAGCGAAATATTGATACTAAGAAAAGATATCCTGCAGAATTTATCGATTCACTACCAAGAATGAAGTCACGTCATTACTGCCGTAGGGATCCATTAAGACTCTTTCTTGAACCAATGTTTCGTTAGAAAATGGGTCTTTATCGAGTTTACAAAGATAGATGTAATGAAACATCAAATTCATAAGGCATTCTCACAGTGTACATTTGATGAAGTTCACTTATAAGAAGACTTAGAAGCTCCGACATTTACATCTCTTGATTAATCACCTAACGAACCTCATATTAAATTAGAAATCAGTCCATTTAAATATTGAGCGATGGGTGCGTGTATCGAAATAAGAACAATATTCTTGCAAAGTTAATGCACTCCTCGAATTGGCAGTAAAATATCAATTCGAGATTACCTATTCAAAAATACTTGGAGGTTGGGCACACGTAAATGGAAGGAGATTCTTTACATGCTGCAATCGAAAGAAAATTGAAGAACAGGGAAATTTATCTGCCATCTGATTATGCAGTGGCTACATGAAAAGCCATAAATATGTCATTTCCTTATAGAGTGCACTATGTAACTCATGATGTTTTACTTAACTATAATATTGCATTGATTCAATACAATTCATTATAATAAATTCAATACAATGCAGTTCCACCATGAATTATTGACAGTTAATAAAAAAAAGTAACTATAATGAACTAGTGACTTAGGTACACATTGGTAAGACCAGAAACAAGAAAGGGGATCCAATTGTTAACGTTGTGTGTCACTTGGTTTACATTCCAAATGGGAAAATCCAGTACACAATTAATTTTAGTCATGATCTTAAAGAGCTACCGAGACGACCGAAGATCATAACAGTTCCAATATTGTTTATCCAAGATTACACGGTTCAAGTAAAAATATCGGCCAACAAGTTCAAGCACCTTCAAGAACTAAAATGTGCTATTCCAAGGGACTGTCACCATTTTTATGTCTCTTTACCACATTTGTAATTTAAATATGTTAGAATTTAAAAAAAAAGCTTCATACATAACTATGTTGGGTTTGATTCTGTTTTGTTTATGTTTGGTTATTTATAAACATGTACATTAGTTAAATATACATTATTTTTTATTTATTAATTAATTATCCAGCCATTCAATATTTAATTCCTATGTCACGCAAACTGTTTTATTACTTTTTAAATAAAACTAATTTACTTTTCTCATAAAACGTAATGTAAAGGAAAACCTCCTTTGTCAAATATTTCAACAAATCTGAGTGCACAATACCTTTATGTCATGATAAATGTAATACGGTTTATATTAGTTATAAATAAAGTTATACAACCATTAAAAAACACAAAAACATTAGACTTTGAAAAATTTTTTTTAATAAAAGTCTTACATTATCAAATAAATCAGTTTAAACCTTCCCCTGTAAAATCCCATTTTTTGACTAAGAAGGTTTGTGATCTGCACCATCGAATACGTAATATAATACCAATGGGAACTTCCTTAACGTACGAACCAAGTTTTCATATATTTTAAATTAACTGCACGAAGTATTGTGACCTATATTATATAAAATTCAAAATATTTTTGTTTGATTTCCTTTTCCTAAATGGTTTCAGCTGTTATCTATATAGAAAAAATATAAAGCATTTTATTCAAATTACCTTTACCGTCAATTCCAATTTTGAATTTTCACGGCATATAATGTTTTCATGTTTAAGATTCGTTCTTTCATTGGCTTTCTTTTGTAGTTAGAATTATTTTTATTTTGACATATATGCCTACGCCTAGATATAGTTATTTTAATATTGAAGAATGTAATTATAATTGTTTTGTAAGTAAGTTAAAGTATATCGATCAATGAAACAATCTCGAAGCCGGGTACTTTAGCTAGTAGTTAATAAAAATTAAAATATGCAGATTCCCATTAAAACTAAAATATCACCTAGCCGGATTCCAATAATTATACTATTTTCTATTAAAAATAATGAAAATCTTCTTCCATTAAACTTTTTTATGAATTAAATAAATCCCTGTAGGTACACTTACCTAAGATATTTTTTTGAGAAAAATGTATAATAGCCATCTATAAAAATAAGGAATAACGTAGAATAAATACTGTAATAGTTACTTATCCATATTTATATTGCTATTTATTCAATATTGAATCAATTTTATTGAAACAATTATATTTGTTTTTTGAAATTGTTTTCAGTAATTTTCAATTAACAAATTTCTCAAGCTATCATTAAAACGTGAACAGTAGTAATAATATATATTATATTGATTTATTTACTAAATATAAATTATTTTTAAAAAGATTATATGTTCAGTTATTTCTTTGTTTTTTGTTCTTCATAATTGGTGATTATTAAATAGAAAATAATATCTTTAATAGTTGAAAGATATAATATTAATTATAATATTATATATTAATAAGAAGTTAGTTTTGAATGAGAACCAATACCTATAAGTCAGTGTTTCTTAACCTATGGGTCGTGACCTAAAATTAGGTTGATTGGTACATTTTGTGAGTCGCGAAATATTCTCAACAAAACAATATTTTTGCCAGCACTTGCAGGAAACATGCTGGCAAGAATATGTAAATGAATACAAATACATGAAAGTATCTACTACTACCCTTTGCAACAACATACATGTGCAAATCAGGATTTTCTGCTTTGAGTGTAATGAAATTCAAATTTTGAAATATACTACATCCAGAAGAAGACCTAAAATGCAGCCTGTCTAATATAACACTAAGCTTTGATGAGCTTTCAAAGATTATCCAAAGCCAAGTTTAACATTAATAGAATCAACTGTTGTTTAACCAAACTGTATTTATTATTATTCAAATAAAATAATTTTTTGTCAGTGCGTGCTATTTTATTTATTTTATCTTGGGTCGCGAACCAAAATTCGGGGGCTTAGGGTGACAAGGGCGAAACTACAAAAATCATGATTTTTAGTTAAGTATTGAAAATCTTTTTTATTTATTATTTGTGACATAAAAATGAAACTCCTACGATAATTGATTTCAAAGTTAAGTCGGGGTGTAACTACAAATGAAAAAAAAATTAAAGACACAATAACGAAACGCTTCTTACGCCATCTCTAACATCATTCAGTGTACTGCGGTGTGAGGGTAACATTGGCGAAAGTGTAGTTTCGTTTTTGTGTCTCTGAAATTATTTTTCTCTATGGTAGGTTAGTCATTTTTTTATCTATCACTTATTAAGTGAAAAAAATGATTTTAAGGGGCCAAAGAATCATAGAGATGGTGAAAGATGGTGAAAAGAAATCGGAACGATGAAATAACACAAAGTAAGTAATTATATGACTTTAATTCCACGATTTTATGTTAAAATTATGCATTACTTAAATAAAAAAATAAGTGAGGTTAGTGACGAAAGTGTGTTCATATTGTTTAAAACTTTAGTTGCAAAAATACCTGGAAATTATACTTTCGTGGAACAAGAATTATTAAATGTCTAAAACACTGAATTCTACTTAGAATATTGGTTTACATGTATATTTTCACACAATATTATTTTACATTCTAGATATTTATTTTAAGTAGGTAGCTATTAATGTTTTATTTTATTATTTATGTTACAGAAAATAGTATTTTTGGTGTTAGATTTATAATAAAAGTGGTTAAATAATGGTGTCTACTCATTGAACATTGTTAGGAAAACAAAGATGAAAGAAAATGTAAATACTCTATTTACGACAAAGGGACACTTTTGGGACACAGAGATGAAAAAGAAGAAATCCAACCTACCATACTATTTTTTTTATTTACTTTTAAATTTTGGTACTATATTTTCCAAAATAACATCATTATAACGACAAAACCTTACTCTTCTAACTGTATTTTTTTCTGTTAAATAGAATATGTCTTAAGGAGGAAATTATTTAAATGAAAACTGTTTTTGTGATTATCACAAAACCATTGTTTTGTAGTTTCACCCTTGTCACCCTAAGCCTCCGAATTATTACCCTAAATTGGGTCGCAGATCAAAAAGGTTAGGAAACGCTGCTGTACGTAGCACAGTAATTTTAAGTTAAACATGATATTTTTTGAAGTTATACATCTTTTAGCGCGTTTGGGAAATCAGATCAGAGTGTATTTTTGGCGTGTGACATGTAACACATAATTTATTTTTTTACACAAAAATAAACGCACTCGATTGGATTCGAACCACCGATTGTTCGGTTATCAGCCAAACGCACTGCCTTTACGCTACAGTATAATATTGTAATCATGACGATTATACAGTATAATTATTATAGTTTAGAATTGTTCCGTTGCCTAGGCGGCGAATTTATTATTGTCGGCCGTTTGCAATTCCTTACGTAAACAAGCGATTAAACGTGAGATTGAAAGTTGGTACTTTAAAAATAAAAACAACGAGAAACCATTATATAATTTAGTAATATAAGTTAAAGTGTATAGAAATAAACCAACGGCGTTCCAAAAAGCTGTCCTTTTTCTTGAGTGTATAATTTAACAAGATAATTAAGAGGTAGTCAAAGAATCTAGTTTATCACAAGCTTTGTTTTTGTTTTGTTACGCCAAAGAAGTATAACTTCTACACACCGTTTTTTTTTTAAATTGTGATCACCAAAATAAAGGCTATATAAATAATTTAAATTTTCTATGAATATCGTCTGGTTTGATTGATTTTCCGCTTAGACATGTGTTTTATAGTCCTGAATATAAAATATTTCACAGTTTTAGAAAAATGACTGATTTATTTCTACGTTCTGTGGAATTTTCATCAACATTGCTCTCGAGTCTAGACAGATATTTCAATTTATTAGTAAATACGTAATTCTTTGCGATTTTTAAGAATAGGAATTACAATTTTATTCTTAATCAATTTATTGTTGAGTAAGACTTGTATGTTTGACGATGATTATTGATTACACTTCCGTTGCTCCAATAAAAGCATTAGTAACGTAACTTACTTTTTTCACTCAGAATTTGGAGCCGCTATCGTGTTTTGTAAATTGGTATTTTTTTCTTTATCTCCCTAGACGACAACCGTAACTCAAATGTGTGTTTAAGTGAAGTTTTTATTCAATACGGCCACATCAGTTTTATATCTTTCAATATTCAAATTCCGGATGGTTTCCAAACACGAATATCAAACTTTCCAAATAACAGTATTGGACGGCATTTTACCACGTTTTTATTAGCTCCAGTGTCCAGTACAAATTTTTTCTTGTTTATCCAAGATTTTTATTGGACAATTGAAGATTTTTAACTAACTTCCCGACTAGCTAGGCATTTGAAACTTTTAGAATATATCAGAACACGACAACAATGCATTTTTTAATACTTTTGGCCATCTTTATGCAGAATTGAATTCATTTTCAGCTAATTCTGTTTTGTATGTTTCGGAAAAAAAAATCGTTAAAAGTAATATTATTTACTACTCACTATCATTGGTTACTAAGGGGGTCCTAGCAACTAAATTATTATTATGCACGTGTGTTACTATGGAAATCAATATGAAATGTCAAAATGACATTTCAGTATTCTATAATATTTATTCAGTATTTCTATCAAGTACAAAAAAAAGTATTTATTAATACATATTTTATCACTTTATTTTGATTATTTATTGCTTTTTGAGTCGATATCAATCTCTTATTACTGTCATATAATAATTTTCGACACAACTAAAAAATCAACGAGTAAATTTATATCCCAGAATAAAGAATATATAGATACTTCTTCATTGTCAATATGTATACGATTCTATTGGTTTTAAGAGCAATCTAAATATTCAATTCTCTTTCCTGACAGACACGTGTTGTATAACAAAAGAATTCGTACATTGCTTCAATGCAATACTTTGCAAATTTAAATTTTGTACTTTTAATATATTTTTTTAATTTTTCCTGTATCGAATAATCTAAATAAATCAGTTTTGTAAAACTTAACATTGGTTCAATAAAGATTATTTCAATAGCATGTAATCAAAAAGTCGATAAAAGTAGATAATATTACATAATATAGTATATGCCGCTAAGCTGATTGAACGGCATAGGGCTAAGCATATCGCTCGGCTAGTGAATAACAATACATGAGTGTAAGTAAGTCCCATATAGATGACAAAACGTGCACAGTGAATGGAGTCACATTAGAGAGAACACATTCCATTATATACTTGGGTTGCACTCTGGCTGATGACTGGAACCATACTACTGAATTGAGATGCCGAATCGAGAAAGCCAGGGTGGCGTTTACTCGTCTAAAAAAAGTATTATGTAGCCATGATATACACCTGGGAATCAGAACTAGAATGGTGAGATGCTACGTCTTCTCGGTCCTCTTATATGGAGTAGAGGCTTGGACGCTCACAGAAACGATTCTCAAAACACTTGAAGCTTTTGAAATGTGGGTGTATAGGCGCATGATTTGTATCAGTTGGAAGGACAAAGTTACAAATGTCGAGGTGATGTCAAAGATGAAAAAGACAAAAGAAATAGTCAAACTAATAAAAACCAGGAAACTGGCATACTTTGGCCACATCATGCGGCATCCCGAGAAGTATCGCCTTCTACATCTCATCATTCAAGGGAAGATCTCCGGTAAGCGAGGCCCTGGTAGAAGAAGAACGTCCTGGCTCAAAAACCTCAGGGACTGGTTTGAGCTCAGCACTCCATCCCTATTCAGAACAACGATGGACAGGGGCCAAATGGCCAAATTCATCGCCGACGTCTGATAACAGATATGGCACACAAAGAAGAAAGTGAATAACCGATGCACAGATACCTACTGCAATCTACTGTAATTACTACATAACCACATAGCTGCACTAAAAACTACTAGATCGATAAACACATACGATCCAGCAATAAATTATTATCCCCTGTTGATAGTGATTCATCTGCTACTGCATCATCATCATCAGCCTGAATCTATCCACTGCTGGATGAAGGCCTATCCAAGCTGATTCCACTTCGGTCCTGTGCGTTGCGCTGCCACGTACATCCGCAGAACTTTATCATTTCATCGATCCAGCGGCCACTAGGTCTACCTTGCGGACGTTTTGTACCTTTCGGATACCACTAGATGACTAATTTGTCCGACGATTGCCTCTTCTTCGAGCAATGTGCCCAGCCCATTTCCATTTGAGGATTTTAACGAACTATCTATCACATCGTAAACCATTGACTGCTTTCTTATTTATTTAACTTTAAAAATCGGTTAGCCTAAAGTTTGTAAGTCTCAAAAACATGTTATGGAGCAATGGCTATTTTAAAGTATAACGTCTTCTATAAAAATAGTATTTTTTTTAAATATATTTCTGTATATTATATTATACCAGTATGCTAAAAAGTACATATAATTATTTAATAATTAAACACTAAAGGTTATTTATTAAGAAACGGATATACTTTTTAATCTTTGTCAAAAATTATTTTACACATTTTCGTGGTATACCTACTGTACATATTATTTGAATCAAGGAAGAAAATCGCCGTAAGTAAGTTAAGTCGTTGTAAGTCTTATCTCTGTGGTCCTGTTGTTAGTGTAGTTATGTCATAAAAGTTTTATTAAGCATGTTATAATGCTTCGATGTATTTAATATAACCGAATTAGTAATTTATGTATCCCAGAGATGGGATTGTAAAATAGCATTTATTACATAAAAAACACCTTGTAAGTATATTTACAAACTTTTGGCATAACGTTTTTTTGAATCAGAATACCTTCAAAATTTTGAAACCGAGTTGCATATTGGTCTTACAAACCTTTTGCTGTACAAATATATTTTAATGGTTCAAAAATTGAAAATGAAGATATTGGTAAGTATCGACTTACAAACTTTTCCCTTATCAAATATATTGGAAAATCAACAGTTACAAAATTTAATCAATAATATGAGAAGTACCTTCCCGTTTCGGATCATATTCGATTTTTAAGCATACACATGATTGGTCATTAAGTCATGATATATATAAAAAGTTAACTTACCAACTTTTGGAACCAATCTCATGTCGTGGGGAGTTATTGCCAAAATCTGGAAATCTTGCTATGGAGTAGTAGTTGTATTTTAAAAGGTTGACATATCCTCTAAAATCAGGCATAAGTACTGCTAATAATTTATCTCTGCTTTACGTGCATGTTCTATAATTAATCAGATGAACTTACATTTTTTTCTGTCATACATATTTATATATAGACACATAATCCGTTGTTAACTCTAAATACCTAAATTATCGACTTAACAACTTTTGGCAGCAACCCTACGATGTTTTCTGGTATTAATAATATAATGAAAAGGTTGTTTTGATACTTACAACAGTTTTGATGATGTCATCGGGGACGTTGCGGTTGTGGTTGCAGAGGGCGTAGACCGAGGAATGGCTAAAGACGACCGGTGCCTTTGAGATCTTCATGACGCTGCGAGTCGTATTAGGGCTGACGTGGCTAACATCGATGATCATCCCCAGCCTGTTCATCTCACGGATCACTTTCTGCAACGAAAGCTCGATCATATTTTATGTGCTCTTTGTTTACCAAAATTCGCGCGGCCATGGTTAAATTGGAGCAATTCCAACATCGATTGTCATTTTGGTAAGCAAAGTAGCATTCATACAGAAAAAAATTAAAATACTTTTTATATTAACATAATCACTGCTAACAGTTTAATTACCAAATTTAAATAACACGTTAATTATATCTAATAGCCAATGACTCTAAACGTGCCAGTCGCGGTGTTAGCACTAAATGAGTTTTAACCTATAATGCGACGCAATAAACATACAAGGTGATTGATTTCTTTTAAAACATTTTAAAGGCAAACATACTTATAAATTTATAAATCGCTGCAACTCATTAGCAAATAATGCGAACGCTGAAAAGTAGTTAAAATGATTGCAAATAGCAAATAAGAAAATATAAAACGCCTTCGTGGTAGCCGACTTCTGATTGGAGATGGCAAAATAAGTCACTTACATATAAATGATAAAACAAAAAATAATCGATTTGAAAAAAATGCATGAATGAATACAAGTAAAATAATTTGACTTCGTAATACTTACCGAATTCAAAGTTATGGGCACATACTTAATACACAATCAGTGCAATGAAAGAAAATGAGTGTTTCAATATAAATGTTCAATTAAAAAATAGGCCACATTTTAAAATGATAACAAATTACGTCACTTTGTACATATTTTTCAATCTAAAGCAAATTATTTTGTACAAATATTGCAATATAAGTGAACATAAAAAATAATACTTAGATGCTATTGACTGTGGATACGCGACAAAAATTAAATTTCAATTTTCAAAATAGAGTGATAATAGTTATTATGTAGGTATATAAAAAAAACATTGCAAAATTATATTAAACTTGTACAGCATTCTTGCGCGTCTATTCTATACACAAGACTGCTTTCGGCCGCTAAGGCAGCAGCTATCTAGGGTAGGTTTGTATCGAATAATTAACACTTATTTGAACAATTACAATAAGTTAGCCTTCTAAATAGTCAAAACTGTCTATCTGGCTCTAAAATTTACCACATCCAAAAGAGGTTCTGTTAAAATATAGCACTTATTGTAACAATTACAACTAATTTATTGTAATTGTTACAATAAGTGATAATACTTCGATACAAACTTAACCCAGATAACTGCTGTAGCGGCCGAAAGCAGTAATGTGTATAGAATAGATGCGTTGGTATGCCTATGAATATAATAAAATGCATTATCAATATTAACGAATTTTCTTTTCAAACATTTCACGCAAGTCTAAATCACATAATTTTGTTACATTATTATAAATAAGAAAATCCAAATGAAAAATGCAAATGAATCTTTTTTTTCAATACGATCAAAAAGAGAAGTAAAAGAATAATATTATTGATAACGATCTGACAACAGTAACTATTTTGACGTTTGAATAGTTACAGTATAAAAAAGATTTTTGAGAAAAAAGTTGCGATAAAACTATCGTTAATCACGATTGGTATGGTTGGCTATATTGCGAAAAAAACTAACCAAGTTGTTTTTCTCTCAGTGTGTTTTTTGTGGTATTTTTCTTTCTCTGGACGTATATTTTGTATGTATATATATGTGGTTAGGGGAAGAATATTGGAGGAGGCCGGAATAGATATTTAGAGGCCAAAAAAAGATGCAAGTGAATCGAAACGGCCGTGCGATTAATAATTCATCGGGTAGATGTTTTCTTTTAAAGACTAAGCTCCCGCGATCAAAAATCCCACGTGTCTTTGAATAAGGCCGACTTAATGTCTAGTGAGTGAACCACGCGTTCCGCTAGCGGCTAGGGTTACCGTCAGTTATTCGGAATATACATATTTGCGTGTCTGAAAACTTGTATGTATGCATTTCGCCGTATTATATGACCGTATATTAAAGACCGTCCAATCTCTTTGGGCCGTATAGGGTGTAGGTAGTACTGACATAAAATTCATGTCTAAATAAAACACGGTTCTTGTCAGTTTAGACTTTACAAGTAACCAGCAGCAAACAATTTTTGAAAAAAGCCGATATACTGGATTATTTGTTAGGTTGGGTTAAGTTTTCATTCTTGAATTCATGAATTTTGCCAAAATCATCTATGAAAATTGAATTAATGTTAATAATAAATTTAATTAAATTGGAGACTGTATAGTATACGGTCATCTCTTTCCGATAAGCTCACGGCGAACTGTGCCACGGTGATTTTTTTTACGTACAATTTACATGTAACCACATATTTGAGGGCGTTATGCCAGAAGGGCTGGAAAAAAAATACTAAAACGATAGCAAATAAATCATCATCATAGATGAGGGCAGTCTCCTGAATCATAGCATCAGCCTCAACTAAATTATTATTATATATTATGTAGTTTTAGCATGTATATATTATATTAAATTGTGATTACAACAACGAGAAAGTGAATATTTCAGATCGATAAGTGGATTAGAGAAAATTATGTTCCCCAAATTTTAATAGAATGTACCATAATTACACCAACACCTGCCGATCAAATCAGAGTACTTGGGTACTCACTAAACAGCCTTTGTCAGTTTAAATATAACTGATATATACATATATACAAGCCAAGTGAACTTAATATAATATATATATATTGCGTGTTCGGTGCTAAGAAGATCATATTATGAGCCTACATTATATAAATAGATGTTAAGCTAAAAGAACCTTATGTACGTTATGGCGAAAATAAGTTATTTATCAGGATTGTTTAGAATGTCATCTTCAGCATTCCAACGTGTCAGTAAGAGCTTTTACATGCCGAAGCTACAACTATCTTAATGAATAAAATCAACAAAGTGATTTTTTCAATTTGTTCTCGAGTAATGTTACTAATTGTCACTAATGCCATTTTGGCGTAGGTATCAAAATTAATTATATTGTTATTGTATTATTGTTTCAAAAAGACCAGATTTGAGTATCTTTATCAATACATTGTATTATTATGTATACAAGATGTGACCTTCTCTGAAATGGCTCACTGGCAGAACATTCTGGTAAAAAGTTAGTTAGACAATATAATGCATATTAAGATTTATTAATATCAAGTCGCAACCAACTCCGTGTTATAATACCATAAGAAGCCGGTTTTGACATAATCTTCTAGTGGGGTCAATTAATTTAGTGAAATATAAAATAAATTAAGGTTACCTTTTATGAAATTTACGTTTTATTATTACTAGTTTATGGATGCAATCGATTTCATATTAAGTAAGTAAATAGCTACCTACTAAATCAGTTGAAAACAAATAATATGTTGTATCTACATTTTTAAATCTAATAATATTTAAATAATAAAACTATTTGCACCTGGGTGACAGGTATACAAAACAAATTAGAATAGTTTTGCTAATATTTTCATTAAAATGCATTATGTATTGGAATATTAGTTGACAAGTTAAAAGACACATACTTATTGTAGTGTTGGTTCAATTAATGCATTACGTAACAAGACGTATTTATATTGTTGTCACCGGTCGTTGGAAAGATTTTCCAATTTGGTGGTTATAAAATAACATGAAAAATCACTTTTAACTGTTAATCTACGATCTACAATATTCAAAGCTTATAAAATAAATCCCTTGTCTGCTCAATAGTCCTTCGAGACCCTGCCCTATCCTGACTGCCGTGCATACGTCTCATCATTTATTCCCCTTCTTTTATTCATGAGCCGCTTCTGTCTTGACTTGACTTTTGCCTTTACTTTGCAAAAGAGCATTAAGAGTTAAACCTTGCCCACTGATATACCAAACTTTTGTATGCTCTTTTCATCTTACAACTAAAGCTAGTTTGAATGCCGCACAATTACGCGTAACTTTATATACAGCAGTGGCGAAGGCTCCATGCTAAGCGATTATTTAAAGCCTAACTTCTAAGAAAACTATATCTTCAAGTAATTAATTTAAATTTAAATATATAAATAAAATTTGCAAAATCTAAATATTATATTGAGAGTCATCTATCATCAGAATTTAGAATACCGTTTATTTAGTTATGTTTCAAATCAAAAATAATTGCCGACAAGCGCCTCTGTTTTCAACTGAATGACTGAATTATCAAAGTAATAATCCAACGTGAATTCTCTCACATCTCTTCAGGCATGCTGCAAATTTGGTCTGAATTTGTAAGCGCCTCAGATTCAGCTTATACCTACTCTTTATATTTATATTTATTGTCGATAGATGCCGCAAATAATAAATAAATTAAGATGATTTTATAAAATAATTTCTATTGGGTTCAATCAGATATAATTTTAAATTGTTTTTAAAAATAAAAAAATGATTGTATCTCTTGATTTTCATTTATCAGTAAGTCAGTCATAGACTAACGTAATTTATTCAGTCAGTTATGTCAGTTGAGACTTGAGATATTGATGAACGTTATTTTTATTTGTGATCTAAATTCAGCGTATTATTGTGTTTTCTGAATGTCGATAAATTATCTGATAATGTACATAAATCATTTATCAGTGTTTTAAATATATAAGTATTTTAAAATATTTAATTATACCGATAAAATTGTAAATTGTTGTGGAACAGATGCATAATGACGGGTTTTTTAAAATATAACATATATTATTAAAAGCGTATGTTGCGTGTATGCATTTTTAGGCAAATACATAGCTTAAACTCACCGTTAAATTTTATATCGTCAGTGAGATATTGAAATTTCATCGATTTAGTATGTTGTTGTCATTAGTGTGTACCTATTCATCAGTAATAATATCGGACTATCTTCTTATTGCCCGTAAGTATACCTGACAAGTGTATTTTTTTCTCATATCTCCACAATCTTTCACAAAACTATATCAAGATCGCTAAACAAAAATAACGAAGAGACAATATATAGTAACTCTACAGGAGAACAATTATTTGATTTTTTATTATAATCTTCACTTACTACCCTAACAGAAAATAGTTGTAATTTATTTTGTCATGGAATAATTATTATTACTGATGTACTTTTTTTACATTGAAAATTACATTCTAACCAACCTAGGCCCATAAATAACTCATTATCTTACCCTTACCATTCTTCGATATATTATAATGTTATTGTGGATAATTTACATCAACGCTGTCAATTTTATTTTAGGAATAATTATGAAACAATATTAAAAGAAAATACTCATTAATAATAATTGTAAGAAAAATATTTTTTTAGTTTAATAAATACTGTTACATATGCATCGTGGCTTAAGAACCTCCGTGATTGGTACGAGTGCAGCTCCACCGAACTGTTCCGGGTAGCAGACGACAAATATAAGATCGCCTTGATGGTGGCTGACCTCCGCTAGGGGATGGCACAATAAGAAGAAGACATATGCATCAATCATCATGTTCCTTACGTATTTTAGCATAAAATATCTAAATCCCTAGTAAGTGATTAGTTACCTACACTACGATATATTTGATTTGCTATTTACTTAGGTATATAAAATATGTTTAATCATTAACGACTCGTATTTATATAATATAATTAAGTTAATTGGTTTAATGCCGATAATAAGATAAGATTTTCATTGTTATAGTAGAGCATGTATTTCTGAAAGTCGTTTGTGTAGAAACTTTAATAAAACAATAACAAAAATATTCAATCATTTGAATAGCTACATTATAATATATACCTACAAAATATTTTCATTTCACGAAGTTGACAGCTCTAATACCTTACATAATATATTATTAATATGTTTACACTCTAAATGTTTGTCTGGGAAAGATCTTTATGTTTGTATGTAAGTAGGTTTTTTGTTATTCTAATTATAGGTTGAAAGGGTGCCGTAAAAGCAATCAGGAAAAATAAAAGATTGTTCCTCCAATATAAGATAAATTATAGATTAATTCAATCCCCTTTACAGATCAGGTGGGGGATAAAGTTTCCCTACAGTTTATCTTAATTGAATTATATTATACAAGGGTTTTCTACATTACGACAACGGAATTGAAATGCTCTTATTATTCTGGCGGGCTAAGTTTATATAGATTAGATTACAATAATTGGTCCACTTTTTGTTACGTAATCAATTATCATATTAACCATATCAGTGTAGTAAAGTGACAATTTAGAAAATATTTTATAATGTAATTAATAATTATATTATAATAAAGAATCAAATTATAATATTCTCACAATACAAAAGCTTGATATACATTAAAGCGTATTTCAAATTTCGTTAAACACGATATTAATTTCTAAAAAAAACTTCTTTCTAAATTAAATAAAAGATGTAAGTATTAAAACTTTGTAATATTTAAATTCTCCTATACAGCTTTGAGTAAACTTATCATATATTCTAATAATAATAAACAGTTTATATTTTAATTTTAAGTTTGTCTTTCAATTTGAAAAATATTGTTTCTTCGTGTTATTATTTTATAAGCGTATTAATTAAAATACCCCGAAACGTAAACTTTCATTAAATTGTATTTAACTGTATGTTACATAATTCTGCCACTAGATACCCTAATAAATGGCAATAATATTAATTTATAGTATGAATTATTATATATAAGTGTATATATTATTATGTATGCGTATTTCGTTGGTTGTTTTTTTGCTGCCACCATACCATGATTATAACGTAGTTAGCATTTTTTTTTTCGTAAATTAGTTTCCATTATCGTTCTCAAAAAGTTTTCCGACTGATTTTATAGAAGTAATAAATTATTTCACTTTATTCTTTAATAAAAATAATAAAATAAAACTACCACAGCATAATAAAATGCGAGAAAAATGAATAAAATAGTTTGTAAAGTTTCATTTGCACGTCTCATAAAAACAGTTCGCGCGTATAAATTGAAGCTTTATTTAAAATATGCTTATTGAATTACGCATTGCAGACAACTCACCTCGCCAAACGTGCTCAGTCCATTCAAATTGGGCTTATCACCTGAAGAATCCGCCCTGCAATCAATGAAAAACGTCAATTAAATTCAATTATAAAATATGCTCTTAAAACATACAATTCAATTTATAACGCACGCACGTTCAGCGAGCTCGCAGATACATTCATCATAACCACAACTCGTATTTTGTATGTTATCCGATTTAAATGACGTCCACAAATTCTTATTTAATTCACTGATGCAGACATTGTCATATTATACGTTTACCTCACGAACTGCAACCCTCTTGAGCATGTGCCACAGCGTAACCCATGGCAAAGTGTCACAAGATGCCATGGCTTTGAATTGCGTGCACAAAGGTGTGCGAGATTTTTATTTTCTCATTATAATTGAATAAGTATGTCTTTTCACATTCAGCTCCATTTATATAATATGCAGTAAGAAAATAATACCAAAAATTGCTTTTAAATTTAAGTTTCTTAGTATCTGTACATTAATAATTCATGTATCTAATTATTAATTCATTTAAAACTTTATTCATATGACATATTTTCAAAAAGATTTTTTCTATTGGTTATAATATATTTTCTCAAAAGTGTTTTCAAAAGTAGGTATGTATGTTCAATAGTTAGAATGTTACATTATTAAATCTTGTGAATTATTCTTTGAATAAAAACAATAGCTAAATTAAAATTATTAGCAAGTTCAAACAAACAAATAAACTTTAAATGGTTAGTAATTAGGTACCTAATACCTAATTTCATTTAAAATACAAAAGACGATCGCCAAATAGTAGCACAATATGGGAAGCACTTCAGTAAGTTTTAAAAAGCCAATAGCTAAAATTTATCGTAATTAAGTATGACTCATTTAGCATAGTGGGCTATGTGCGTGGGTGCGATACCCGAGAAATGCAGGTTCGATTTCAAAAAGATTTTTTCTATTAGTTATAAAAATATTTTCTCAGAAGTGTTTATGTATGTTTTATTCATATTATGGTTTTTGACAAATGCAAACGATAACATTGTGAAATCTGCTATAAATGATTCTGCTATTCAAAAGGAGTTGCAGTTATTTTTTTATAAAATGAGTTTATAGCTTGGTATTCACCACAATTACCACCAAGTATACGCTGAATCTCTTCAAAAGAGCTGCAGTCAATTTACTCAGTTGTCTTATTTACCCTTTTCAGCATCATTTTATATATTTATGCTTCATGAATATAAATAAGATTGTTTCAACATCGTTGATATAAACTGCATTAATTGGAATAATTTTATTCTTAAAATATTGTGAATTATTCGTTGAATAAAATAAATGGTTTATTAAAATCATTTCAGTTTCTTTATTTGGTGTAAAGTAGTGATCCTCAACGTTTATGTATGGAGGTACATTTGAGACATTTTTTTAAAATCTCGGAGAACCCCTATATGGCTGATACATATTAAGGTCTAGAAGAGCAAATGGTTATCCCTTACAAGTTGAACTCTCACTATTTCTAAATATCTATTACCAAAATGATTTGAAGTATTACCATTTCATAAGATTTTTCAAATTCTTACAGATCCCATGACTATGGTTTATGGAAAGAAATTAATGGTTCAAACTATTGAACATACATAATTTTGATAACACTTCTGATAAAATATATTATAACTTTAATTTGGAAAACGCTTCAGAGAATTTTAAAATCCATTAGTTAAAGTATGTCGCATTTAGCACAGTGCTATATGTGCATTGGCGCGATACCCGAGAGATGCAGGTTCGATTTCTGCGGGGTGTCTTAGTTTTTTCAAAAAAGCTCAAGTAAGTTATAACAAAAAATCTTGAAGTGATCCGTGACGTTGGTTAGTAATTAAATTAATACCTACTTTTATTTAAAATACAAAAGCCGGTTATAATAATATATTTTTTCAGAAGTGTTTTCAAAATTATGTATGTTCAATAGTTAGAACCATTAATAATTTATTTCTATAAGCCAGAGTCATGGGGTCTGTAAGAATTTTCAAAATCTTATACAAAGGTAATACTTCAAATCATTTTCGTAATATACTTTTGGCAGTAGTGGGAGTTCAACTTGGAAGGGATAACCATTATTTGCTCTTCTAGACCTTAATATGTGTCAGCCAAATAGCGGTTCCCCGAGATTTTATAAAATATCTCAAATGTTAATTGAGTTAGAATTTTCTTGGTAGAATTCCATTTTACAAGAAATGAAAATATAATTAATATTAAATTCTATAGGTTTTTAAAAAGGTTTGTCGATAGCTATTTCGGTTGTAACACCGGGTTTTTAATAGATATCCATTAAAAAACCCACTTAGGGTTTTCAAAGTATTAATAATATTACAAAAAATAATAAGTGTACAAATTCATAATATTGCTGGAACGAATAAGATGATGTATTCTGTCTCTATCTATACACGTATAGTATTTAAGCAAAGGCAAACGGCCTATCTGAATAGTCTTGATAATGGTGTTACAACCAAAATAGCTATCGACAAACCTTTTTAAAAACCTGTAGAATTTAATATTAATTATATTTTCATTTCTTGTATCTCAAATGTACCGCCATACATAAACGTTGGGGATCACTACTTTAAACCAAATAAACAAACCGAAATGATTTTGTTAATAATTAATAATTGGAAATTGTTACTAGTTTGTGTGTATATAATAATATAAAGTTCAATTTTTTATAAATTTACTAAGGACGACAAAATTACAAGTATATTTAAAATATAGAAATAATATAATTATGACTAGGTATACTACCAGTCGATTTGTAGGCTTTCTCGCAAATACGTTCCGTTTACTTTTCCGCCGTTAGCTTCCAGCTGCTGCTTTAAAGCTCGAATTATCCTACTAAATAATAATTATGCGTAAACTTCTAATCGATACTAATAAGTTCACAAATTCCTTTTCCCACCCTTGCCCTAGTTAGCAAATGACCTAAAATATGTATTTTCACTTCACCATTAATGTGAATCTCTACTATAACCAAGTATCTACATGATAATATTATATACTAGGGGTTTAAATCCCGGGATCTAGCTTGTTTTTTTCATCTCGGGAAATCCTAGGATAAAAAAAATTGTCCGAAAAACTATGCCCTTGGTTTTTCGTAATTTTGAACAATCACAAACACCCAGGCTTTGAGAAAATCACATAAATTCATTGTGTCGTCACCGGAATCGAACCCAGAGCTCCCAGATGGAAGGCCAACGCCTTGTGTACTGCACCATGAGAGCCGATGTTTTTTGCGCTACTAAACTAACTAGCGCTAAAAACTAACCAACACTATCTGCAGTTTGTAGTCTTAGTTCAATGAAAACAAATACCTGTGTATGGGTGACAAAGTTTAGGGTGCAATATTTATGTAGGATTTTAACAGCCTGCCTTCACCCTTTGCCTATGAAAGGTCGAAACGTAAATAGTTTATCTATAATATATGTTATATTTTGAATGTTTTTGTACCTAACATTTGAGGTGTTATACCTTATTATAAATTTGATACTTATATATACCTACCTATGATTCATTTTAAGAGCAAGTAAATTGTTTCATACATATGCCAACAAAGAAACTTTTACATATTTTTTTTAATTAAATAAAATATGATAATAACAATGCATTCTTGTGAAAATGTAAAGGTTGGGTATTAAATGTACATATTATTGACCAACAAAAGCTTTCCAATATGAGTAATTTGCAAGAGTGATTTAATAAATTAGTCAAAATATAAAAGCTCCAGGTATAAAACAATGATTTGTCTCATATTTACAAATTTCAACCATTAAACCATTGGACCATTTAACACACACAAATTTAACCATACAGAAGAAAAAATAAAAATTTAAATGCGATATAATAAATGCTCTTTTACGTTCAGCAAACTGTATTACTCCAAAACATTTGATTTTTACTACTAAGTATTTGCCCTTTTTAAATACCTCAGTTTGTACTACCAGCGCCCCCTGAATCTTTTACTATCAAAATATTTTTTCTCAAATATTGAAATACTTGTTTATTTATTAAGGTACTAGATTGTATAATTCACTAACGCCCAAATCTGGACTTGTTTCATTTTAGAACTTTAAACACCAATTCGTGCTATAAATAATGTAAATTAAAATATAGCTGTACTTAACCCGCATAGAATTTCGGGAATTTTCCGACGGTAGTTCTCGAGAATTTTTCAAGATTTTCCATTTCAAATCTCGAGAATTGAAATTTTGAACATTTCTTTATTATCAAATATTAATTGAAAAACGTGGACAGAAAACAAAAAACGTCAAGCCAACATCGACTTAAAATGAGCGCAATTTTTCAACATCAGGAAATTTTGTGTCTCAAAAGCGTACGCGATTGTCAGACGCAGCGATTGACAGACTGTGTTTTTTGAAATTCTGTTTTAATAAGTAATGTTTTGAATTATTTTCGTTTTCCTACTTCTATTTTGTTTGTCTTCTTAAATAAATAAAAAAAAATCATATTTTTTCGAAATTTGTCTGTTTTCACACTAATTTTAGGATTTTTTACAGGTTTTTTTTAAATTTCCCGATATCTCGAGAATCCAAAATATCATCTTTTTGGGAAATCCCGAATCTCGAGATTGTAATATTCTCGGGAAATACCAAACTCTAAACCTGCACACTTTAATAATAAATAATAAGGACCAGTCTTACCCATTTCACAGTATATTATTAAGTGATACAAAATATTCATTTTTATATTTAAAAAAATACTTGTTTGTTTAACTGAAAGTATTTTTTTAATTGGTTGATAATAATTAATGAAAATTATCAATGAAGTTAGATTTTAATCCGTAATACTCGAAGCCATATGTTCAGCGTTCTCGCGCTCATCTTTACTGTATCTGAACAATGTAATGGCATTAGACTAGCACGTGGCCGGACAAATGGAAAACCGCTGGACAAATGCAGACATACAGTGTTACCCGAGGGCGTAACCAGAAAATTTGCTCGCATGCGTGGACAGATTCATAGGCTTATTCAAAAAACTATTATACTTATACTAACAGCAATATTGAAGGAAATTAATAATACTAACTGTGTAGATATTTACTGACTGCAGACAAAGTGGATTGTCTGCATTAGAATTTTGAATAATTATTATCGTATACAGCCAATTTAATGAGTAATATTACAATTCATATTTTTATCCATTTATGAATAATATAGCAACCATATAGTGAACAAAGTAGTACTAAAAACGAGTTTTGCTAAACAGCCGATGGTTTTTAGGTCAGTGAGAGGCCCTGATATAAAAATGTCATTAATTTGTACTACTTAGCCACAAAATAATATTATAATAATTAAAAAATGGGTACAGTTCGGTTATGAGGAATACAGCGGAAAACACATTTTGAAAATACCCGATATCCTGGATTATTTGTTAGTTTGGGTTAGTTTAGGTTAGGTTTGGTTAGGTTTGGTTAGGTTAACCTAACAAATAATTCAGTGTATCGGCTATTTTCAAATTGTGTTTTCCGCTGTATTCTTACTGATTTGAAACCATCATTCCACAACGTATTTTATAAGTAAAGTTTTGACTTTAATTTCCGGTTATTACATTATCAAATAAAATATACAATTATCTTGAATTTGTGATATAATATATTTTTTTAAATTGTTATTATAAATATCTGTACTTTACCAGTTGACAATTTCTTTTAAAACAGACAAAACTAAGAGAATGCAATACCGGTATTTTAAAACCGGTATCCCAATATATTTGAAAACCGAAATACCGGTAATAAAAATCGGACAATACCTATATATTCGCTATTTAAAGTTGAAACAAACTGTATTAATCGACATAAAAGGTTTAACAGGACTGTAGTTTGTCAGCTTGCGCAATGTTTAGTTTACTTTTTTTTCAATGCGATATCCTTGATGAACTGGTGAACAACAATGGCACGTGCAGATTTAGGTACTTCCTTAATTTTAAATTTATCCTAATGTTACGCCTGTCGCTCGCGGGTTTTAGAAGTGTCAGGTATATTTTTATATGTAGGTATCTGGAATCGCGGTAAAATACAATTCGTTTGTATAATCATTAGTAACCTCAGCCCTATTAGCAAATATTTCATGATGTCTTTGCCCAATTTTATTTTATTTATCTACTAAAGAGTAGTACTTATATATTATATAATAAAGGAGAAATATAATTTTATTGAACAAAAAAGTGGGCAACATTGTGTTTGGTTTTACTTCCAACGGGATTAACGTAAAGATATTGCTAAGTGTAAAAAATGCAATAAACTAATAACAAAAGTGAAATTACCAGTGGGTCACATACATATCCCATTACTGCATAGTGTCGCAAATTTGCGACATGTCAAACTATTTCGATATAGCCAATGCCATCTGTGTAAATTATCAAATAATATCCTTTCGATGCCTATAAAACTGTTTTACCATACACATCCTACATTACCGATTTTGTTTGGACATTTCAAGAAATAAAGCATTTCTTCATTATAGTCTCTGCATTTCTGCTTTGTAAATAAATAAAAAAAATATACAGAAGATTGAAATTGGTTGAATAGAAATATCTACACATCAAATAAGGTGTGTACATTAATTTTTTATAATTGTTGTCATTTGGTTTTGTATTTTATCATACAGAAATGTAAGATTTCCTAATGTCGTAAATCTGCGACATCACGCAGTAACATACAAAATTTAATGTAATTTTCGAAGAAGAAAAAAATATTTATTTTCCTTCATTCACAAGACATTTTGACACAAGAAAAAATAATTTTTTTCAAAAAAAAAATCATGCAGTGAAGGGATATTATCGAAGAACACTTCAGAATATAAATTGATTAAAAGACCATTCGAAGAAGAAAGTGCCAATATTTCAACTACTAGGTAAATGTAAATATCAGCATATCTACGATATCTTACCTATACCTATTTTTAAAAGTTTTTTGCTATAAAATATTAATTTTTAAAGATATTTTGATTTGTATATTAATTTATTGGTAGATACTGTTTGTTTCATATATTTCAGGAATACCGGTATTTAATAGGAAATACCGGTATTTGTATTTTTATTCGGTATTGTAATCTCTGGTCCTGACTAATATTAAAATAAGTGAAGTTTGTACAACATTTATTTTGTTTTATTTTAATTAATAACAATTGTTATGTAAGAAAAACATAGTTCGACCGCGTCAGGGAGACCTAATAAATTTTTTGTATTAAAACACTTGGCATTTCTCGAACGTTTTTATTGTGATTGATTCAGTAAATAAAGCAAAAAAATGTTATTCGATTGCAATTGGAGAATGGGGGTTGTTTATAGCCGTCATATTTCTTGTGGTTTTTAGATGCGAATGACATATGCTTTCGACATATTTATTACCTATTTTGGCAATATTTGCACGTGTTTTGTTAAATCCGTGGTCTTGCCTAATACGTGAATAATTTTGATTTAATTCCACATTGAGAAGACACCCCACAATATACCCTTCTCCAATCTTTTCAGGATATCCTGTGTTGTCTTACTTCACTCATCATCGTCACGTATTGTCACATTGTATGCAATTTAAAGTAAAAAAACACATTGTTTTGGTAAATCTAAAATTATGTTAAAATTTTGAAGAAATAAAATTTTTGACAGATACGAGGGAATTTGCTACAAATAAATACGCATTGCAAAATGGATTATATTAAATTAATGTATTATTAAGTGCATGAGTTATTACCACGTCTTTATTAGCTCTTATTCTTGTTTGTCCAGTACAAATTTTTACTTGTTTGTCCAAGATTTGTATTGGACGATTGAAGACTTTAACTAACTTTCCGACTAACTAGACATTTGAAACTTTTAGAATATATTAGAACACGATGACAATGCATTCTTCTAATACTTCTAGCCATGTTTAAGCAGAATTAATTTCATTTTCAGTTAATTCTGTTTTGTATGGAAAGTTATTTCAGAAAAAAATCGTAAAAAGTAAAACACTATTATTGGTTGCTAAGGGGATCCTAGCAACTAAATTATTAATATATACGTGCGTTACTATGGAAATCAATATGAAATGTCAAAATGACATTTTAGTATTCTATATTTATTCGGTATTTTTATCAAGTATAAAAAAGTATTTATTAATACATAGGATTGTCAAGTTTATATGATTCAACAGAAAATTGAAAAATGTGGTATATAAAAAGTTCTTTTTATCTTGTAATTATTTTTGTAAATGTATACTTAGACTCGTACAACAAGCAGACGAATGAACCAAAGTAAAAACAAATTATTTAGTTTTGTTATGTTTTCCTTACCACGGTGTATTGCAAGTATGCGTGAGGGTGAGATACCGGACTCCTAGCTCGTAGTAAGTACGCAGGACACCGAGTGAATTCCCTAAGCTGTGGCCACCTTCCACGCCAATCAGCGACGCTATTTTCCTCGGTCGTGCACCGTGAGACTCCAGAATATCTGTAAATAAAGGAAAACACAGTTGATTAGGTATATATAATATAATAGAACGAGATAGATCGAATGATTAATGGTTGAAATAAATGCGTTCAAGAAAATAGGGAAACCACAAAACGATACCTAGTTTGGTATGTGGCGAAGGGTGGAGGTAGGCTGTTAAGATCCGCCATAAACACTGCACATTAAACTTTGTTATTCATACGTATTTGTTTTTATTGAACTAAGGCTACACTTTACAAATGGTTTTGGTTAGTTTTTAAAAATCAATTAAACCCAGCCCAAACTAAACCATAATAGTTTTGGCATATTTTGGGCGATACGACAAATTTCTGCAAACCTTTTCATTCATACTTATTTGTTTTCGTTGGATTAAGAAAACATATTACACATGTTGATGGTTATTTTTTTAAATTCATTAAGCCCTGCCTAAAGCAAACTAAAATTATAATAGATAAAAAAAATATGCCTTCTTTTAAATATCCAAATTTATGTTTGATTTAATTGCATAATTTTAGATATTTTATAGATAGACGAATATATTTTGACGATTATCTATTATGGCTTGGTTTTCGCAGGGTTTAATTGAATTTGAAAAACTAACCAACACCTTTGTTATTTATATATATTCAACCAATTTGTTAATTGTAGTCTTATTTCAATGATAACAAATACATATTATGACTGACAAAGTTTAGTGTGCACTATTTATGGCGCATCTTAACAGCCTACCTCTACCCTCCGCCGTTGGCATATACCTATATATACAGTAGAACTATATAAGGCATAGCATTATAATATTTTTAAATATATATTTATTATTAAAACATTTGATCGAGAGGTTTAAAAGAATATTATTTTATGTAATAAAAATACTTTATGCAGTCATCAGATGTTTAAAATAAATATAAAGGATAATAAGGCTTCAAAATAATATAAATAGATTATCTACAACGCTTAAAAATGTCCAGGATTATGCTCTGAAAATACCATAAAATCTCCATTTTGACCTACGTAGGGCATGTGGACCCTTAAATCTAACGTTTTTCAACAATTAATAATTAAATTATAATATTTTACCAATAAATTAAATGTAGTAGGTAGACGATATTTCGTATCTGATTAATTTCTAGTCGTATTATTTAAGTAGGTATGTACCTACATATTGGTTGCGAAACAATTTATTCTTTTTCAATATTTTATTCTTTTTCAATATTTTTTTCTCCGCATAAGACAGTGTACAAAATTATGATTTAATTTTTAAAAGTGATAGTTTGTAGTAGACATTTTTTTTAATTATAAGAAAATCTAGTTTTTTTCTGTCATCCAGTTTATTTTCTATGCTATTTGGCATATTTTTGTCAAATACAGTTGGCAACGCTGAAACTCGTGGAAAAGCCATGCAAAAAAAAATTGCATACAAAAGCAAAGTACATTGCAAAATATATTACATTTATGTTCTATCAAATACTATATAGTATAAATAGCCTTTATCACTATGACATGTTTATAATCAGTAATCAAAGTACAGTATCAAGTACAATCCATGGTAATATTTCCAAGCTTGGTGCATCAAACGAAAAAATTCTCTACGATTTTCTTTTCGCTGTGTGAAAATATAGGTAGACGTGCGATGAAATATTAAAATTCTCGCTCGCAATGCTGCGGTGGATTTCAATGCGGGAAGCAAACATCGCGACCGACGCGCCGCGCCAATACGTGCGCAAAAATTATAAATTTAAATTTTTTTCACCGCACATTGACTCCAAGTCGATTACTAAAATAATGTCAAAAAACTATTTTTATTTAAGTAACTAAAATATTACTGCCGGCCACGGTATATAACAATTTAACTATTTCCAAAAGTCGTGTGAATTACATTGTCATACACGTTTTCTATCTCTTAAGTTCCACTGAATAACTAGACTTGTCTTGAATAATGATTATCTTTTCTTTGGGCTATATGTTTCTGCCTACCTTCACTGAATGTTATCACTAATCTCGATTCCTTACATCGTAAATCTAAATAATTTTCATATACGTCCGACTCTATTCTCATCGAATCGAGATATATTTTTATGAATAATAATACAAATATTTATTTATATTTTAGATAATAAGAACGGCTATCGATTTACTTTAAGAAATATTTTTGGAGAGTTATATTTCTTTTCACGCATTTGGGAAAACAGATCAGAGTGTATTTTCGGCGTGTGACGCCGATGTAACGCATTTGGCGCGTGGCGGAAGTTGCGCGCGCCGATGCCACGCCAACACAATTTATTATTACTAGCTGAGCCAGCTGGCTCTCGCCAGTCTGTCTCGCTAGGTCTTGCAGACGGCTTGGCGGTGTTGGATTTTAATATAATTGATAAGTATGCATAGATGGCGCCATAGTTTTCTCTTCGGGATGGGTTTTTTATTCACGTCAGACAGTTTGACATTTCGCTAATAATAGTAGAATGAGGTTGCGGAATCCTTCATGCAGCAGTGGATTGATCCTAGTTGATGATGATGATGATAACGATATGAGTATGTAGATAAATATAATATCACCAATTTTGATAAATACAGCAATTCAAATGACAGAAAGGAGTAGAATATGGGTAGGGAGGCCTTTATCCAGCAGTGGATTGGATCAGGTCAATGGTGATGATGACGATATTAATATGTAGATAAATATAATATCACCGATTTTGATAAATACAGTAATTAAAATGCAGAAAGGTATAGAATCAGGCTAGGGAGGCCTTAATCCAGCAGTGGATTGGTTCAGGTCGATGTTGATAAGGATGATATAAATAGGTATAGTATCACAAATTCGTTTAACTTCTAGTAGTAGAATCAGGTTGCGGAACCCTTCATCCAGCAGTGGAAATACAGCAATTCAAATGACAGAAAGGAGTTGAATCAGGGTAGGGAGGCCTTTATCCAGCAGTGGATTGGTTCAGGTCGATGATTATGATGACGATATGAATATGAGGATAAATATAATATCACCGATTTTGATAAATACAGGAATTCAAATGACAGAAAGGAATAGAATCAGGCTAGGGAGGCCTCTATCCAGCAGTGGATTGATCCTGGTTGATAATGATTTAAATAATATGTATAACACCAATTATTGTTGAATACCTTTTAAATATTTTTGGGTTATATGAGCTAATTGAATGTATATAAGTTTCATTGGTTTAAAAAATTATCATTTAACAGCCATAAAAAAAATGTTACATTATCAAATTTTGAAATAATATTCTATGGTTGATCCAGTGTTGCCATGTCTACTGAAATTTCAGTAGATCAACTGATATTTTTTTTCGAAATTCAAGAAATCTACTGATATTTGTGTTTCTCCATAATTGTAAATTAACTGATGATTCTTTTAATAATAAACTTGGAATGATTTACGCATGACCTTTTTTGATGTTATACACTTCTAAATTGACATAAAAAGCAAGTAACTCTACCCAAGAGCGCCATTTCACCCATTAATATCATCATTGCTTACAATAAATTAATATTATTAGTTATTGTTATTCTTATTAGTTTTAAATCATATCTAAAGTTCGTATCATTGAACCTGAACTGAACGAATCAAATGGCACCGTTGGATTTATTTGATTTGGAACCGTTTGGTAGAATGTCCACGGAAACGCTTTTCTGACAACTAATTAGTGTTGCCAGTACTTAAAATTAATTCATAATATATTAGTCTCTAAAACAGAAACATATTTGAAACGTCAACTTGTTATGAAATTCTAACCTGCTATCGTGGTCTACAATAATACAAATTTAACAAACTGTCGTATTCATTCATTTTAAATATACAAAATATAAAGAATGCTTCATAAATAGGTAGCCATTTAGTTAATTTATAAGATTTATAGGTATGACGAGTTTTTAAAAATTACTTTTGATTAGAGCTTTTCATAATTATGGACCACTTGTTCATGTCGACAGTATGATATTGTGACTTAGACGACAATCAAACATATTAAATTCGTTAGGTAATATAAAGATCATTCCGGGTTGATTTAACACAGTTTGTAGTTTAGAATCTCCGTTACAAAATATAAATAAAATGAAAATAAATTCTTTGTCTGACATAATAATTATAGTAATGATATTAAATCGAACTTGCATAGAAAATAGTGCTGGATTTTGAGATAATAACACCAAAAGCGGCGTCTTGTTCGCGTATGGTTACTTATGAATAATAGGTATTGATTATTAATCTATAATACATATAATTCAAGTGAACTCCTATTGTGTAAATATCTAACATATTAATATGAACACCTCACGATATATAAATGCCGAATAATGCTTATCAACACTTTGACAGAATGCCATTAGTCTATGGATCGTCCGAATTGGTTTGACGTTTCATGTCAAACCATTTCTGATGGTCCGAGAACGGTTTGATTTTCAATGATACACTGAACCAAACGTCAAATCTCAAACCATTTCCGGTCAACTACAATTTGTATGTATATTGTCTATGGTTTAATTTGATTTGTTTCGTTCATGTTGAAAGAAACGAACCTCTAATAAACCACATTTTTCAAAATCTGTGTTGCCAATTCAAAATTTTAAATTTCAGTAGATTTTGACAAAAAATTCAGTAGATTTCATAAAATATCAGTGAATTTTGAAAAATGTGGTTTATTAGATATGATTTAAAAATAATAAGAATAACAATAACTAATAATATTAATTTACTGTAAGCAATGATGATATTAATGGGTAAAATGGCGCTCTTGGGTAGAGTTACAATGCTTTTTATGTCAATTTAGAAGTGTATAACATCAAATAAGGTCATGCGTAAGTCATTTCAAGTTTATTATTAAAAGAATCATCAGTTAATTTACAATTACGGAGAAACACAAATATCAGTAGATTTCTTGAATTTTGAAAAAAAATCAAAAATTCAGTATATTGGCAAAAAATATCAGTTGATCTACTGAAATTTCAGTAGACATGGCAACACTGCTGGGTTGATCGCATAGTCAGTGTTACCATGTCTATCTACTGATTTTTTAAATTTTGACTTGGCAACACTGGGTTGATCTCATAGTCAGTGTTGCCATGTCTACTGGAATTTCATTAGATCTACTAAAATTTTTGTCAGGAAAAGAAGAAATTATGATATTTGTGATGAACAAAAGTCACTTTTTACATGATTTTTTAAAAGACACTTGTAAGATTATGTCAATATGCACGCTTTCACCAAACACAATCGTTGAATTTTATACATTTTTTTCAATCTACTGATATTTTGAAGAAAAAATCAAAAAATCTACTGAACTTTGAAAATTTTAGTTGGCAACACTGGTTGATACCTTTCAAATATTTTTGGGTTATACAATGAGCTAATTAAATGTATATAAGTTTCATTGGTTCAAAAAAAAATTCATTCAACAGCCGTACAAAAAAAAAAGTGACATTACATTTTGAAATATTATTCCTTGGTAATGTTAAAACGCCAATATTTCGTGCGCCCGCGTTTCAATGAAATGATCAGTTTTAATCGGAATTCGTATAAATGTTATTATTTATTTGAATACTTATAGTTATCTATGGGTACTTGTTATAAATGTGAGTTATTATATAGTGCTGTGCATTTTTAAATCATTATGAGAAGTGAATAATATCACCTGTCGTTTTTTACATAAACAACAAACGACGAATGGTACCTAGTTTTTAAAAGTGTTTTTTTTGTGACTGTGTTAAGTTTTATAAAATTGTGCTCACTTCAAATTATAGTCACTCGAATGCATCTGATAAATAAATATGTGGTGAGTCAATTGAAATACCGTAGTTTAGTATACATAGCGTGATAAATACGCGCAGTGTCAAAAGACTTCCTTTCCGTCAGAGGTGTAGAAACTTAACTTAAACAAAGAACTTAATTCATAAAAATTTAAATAAATCAGTTCTAATATGTTTATCGGTTAATCTTATTATGATTAGTTTGTGAAAATTGATTGTATATATCGGTTAAAACGCATCTTAAATTTAAAGCGGCTATCTTTGTTTAGTTGGTTTGAGTGTTGCAAACATTGTGAAAAAATAAATTCCCATATTGTCAATAAAGTGACGTTCGTGCCGGAAAGCTTTAGAGAAACATCAATATTATATCGCAAGATAACTTAAATTCGGAAAACCCTTTCTTTCACACTCTATTCGACCGTTTTGATTTAAGAACATTTAATTAGTGTGTTTGACGTTTGAACCCATCGGACATAACGAATAAGGCACACAATCGCTCGCAAAAACGGGCAAAACTGTAGGATAATAATATATAGGAGATGATTATCCATTAAGATTTGAGGCTATATTTATGTAAGTATTATTTATGTTATATATATTTTCTGAATGTTGAGTTGGTAAGTAATTCAAACAATGGTATATTAAAAATTTACAACATTTAGACACTTCATACACAAAAATACATATTTTTACAGTTTATGATAATATCTGTCGCATATCGCATGTCAGTTTATTTATTAGCGGTTTATTATAATTTAAGACAATAATAATTATTACGTTTCATCACAAAAGCCAATATCACGTTTCAGTTAAACCTATAAATAGGCTATGTTTTACTTTTGATTTGTAATAAATTATTATTGTTAACGACATGGTCGAAATAGTGGTTTGCTAAATTTTTCAAACACAGGTTTTGAGATTTTTTCTTCCAAAGTAGGTACATTCTGCAGTAATATTATTTATTCGCATACATAATATTACTGCTGACGGTACCTATATCGATAAAATATCATCGAGACCGAAATGAATATAATCATAATAAGATGCCAATAAAATTTGATTTTTTAATAATTCATCGTGGGCACTTCTGAATCGATTATAACCGCTGTATGGCAAAGATGAGTTTTTTTGTTTGTTACGCCAAAGAAGTGTAACTTCATTATCACCCTTACAACTTATCTCTAAATTCTAAACAAGCCTACCCCATAAAAACGGTATGAGCGTGTGTAATATATTGTGCATAATATGGATTATATTGTTCAACACGGTATGAATATATCCCCATTCTCATATTGTCATAAAGTATTTTTGTTCTTTTCAATAAGTTTTAATGATTCATCATGAATGTGTCTCTCTTCGGTAGGACCAGCGATGTCAATTTAGCATTTTTCTTGCATCTGGCTTGTGGCGTTTTTACTAACGTTTTTTGGAGTCTCCAACAGCTTTAAACGCTAGATATTTAATTTATGTATTTTCACGCGCATCAAATTTCTGACTATTAGATACTTAATACAGGAGGTTGGTACCTATTTTATTGAGAAATACAACACGATGAAACGATTTCATGCATCATGTTTTTGTATATTACTCCGAATTTCCTCCGCGTATATAAAATAATAATTTAACAATTATTTATCTACAAGGTATGTTGTTTAATTCTATATGTCTGTTCAACAAGAAATAAGTTTTCGTCTTCAAACATGAAACGCTATTTCCACTATATAGGTATTTTTTGTTAATTTTTAAATATATTTCTGTTAAAATGTGTGGTTTTTACGCGTATCGACATTTTTTCGATGTTTGCACTTTTTTTCGATACGGGAAATCAAAAGTATCGTTCGACTCCGGTCTTAGTAGAAATTGCAAGTAAATTTACTTGCAATTTTATTTTCACATAATCTAGGGTTTTTTTCCTGCCAAATAGCTTGTGTTCATACCCCATCTGGCATGTTTTTGTCAACCACAGTTGGTAACACTGAGTAGGACCTGTTATATTTGAATAATATATCCGATAACCTTTTCATTAAATTACATTAGATATAATTTGGATTTAAGACTCGACCAAATTATATACCGTCGCTATAGGATTGGTTTGTCGAATATCCGTTTTTGTCGAAATCGACCCTTTAATCCAGAATGTTTTTTTGTATCTAAATGGACTAGAACCATCCTTTTCTTTAAATTACTTTGTAATGGTAATGAATACATCAAGCATATACTGTAAAAATAACAATTTAAATATCTCCATGTATTTAAATAATAATATAGGATTATGAAATTTGTTTTTCGTCTCCTGAACATTTGGTCTATTCGACAAACCAATCCTACAGCGACGATACTATTTAGGGTAGGGATGGCGAACTTTTTTACGTACGCGTGCCAAAATTTCCCAAATATTATGTTTCGACTGTCTAACGTGCCGAGCAGTTTTTCATAGGGAAATAATGAAAAAAAATATAGTTTTAAGAATTCTGTTAAAAAATATGGAAAACTACAATTGAGTTCTTGAGATTCTATCTTTCGCCGTGTTTCTATTTTTTTATATTATCTTGTCTTCTTTGAATATTTTTTTCATGTTCAAAGAGATCGTGGAAGCATTTTAACTACGCTTCCTTTATAATAATATTCTTTCATTTTTAGCGATAATGTTTGAGGCAAAATAGCAATCAGCTGTTTGTATTTAAACGACTGTCGATAAATTTCATCAGGTTTGTTGATTAAATATTTTCATTTAAATTGCCTGATTGGTCTCAAGCGTTGTAAATCGATCAAAATCAGTTCACGAGACGGCTTCTCCCTCCGCCTGATGAGGTCAGTGCGATAATATTATGTGTGACGCATAAAGCCTAAGGACCAACCTACCATAAAATTATATAATATGTACATTAATTTTACAAACGTACCTAATGTTTATTATTGAAATTTTTAGTATTTGCTTGATATTTTTTATACAATGCGACATGTCATTTACGCATTTCGTTGTTTCGGTTTGTGCATCGATAGGTAAATATTCTTCCTAAAAATTATTTTAAAGACCGAAGAAAATACGCACGCATGGCTATCTCTTTATTATTTTTAAATTTATTTATAAAACTCTTTTGTATTTTTTTAATGTAATTTTTTTCTCTTTAAAATAAAAGATTGGCATGCCATGCAAAATCGACTCGCGTGCCACTAGTAGCTCACGTGCCATAGGTTCGTCATCCCTGATTTAGGGTATATAAGCAAATAGTAAGTCGTATTAAAATTTTAAACTTTAATTTAAACCCGCGTTGTAGTAGCATCCGTGACGAAGCGACGACAGCGAGTCTATTTATTATTGATTTTGCATTTATATAATGTGCAGAAGGTCGTGGATTTAATTTCCGGTAGTGTCAAATTTCATATGTTGAATTTTTAGGAATAGGTATTTAAAATCAGCGAGATATTATGAAATCTCATATTTCATATAATTTGATAACACATCAGAGAACCAACCCCAGTGGGATTCGTAGTGGTGGGAGTGATTATATTTCTCTGAGGCATTTTCAAATTATGTATGTTTCATTCTAAAATCTTCGGTGAATAAAAAAATCGGTGTGTGTACCTACTAATGCACACGCATTAGAAGTCATACTTCTTTGGCGTAACAAAACAAACACAAAACTTGTGATAAACTAGATTCTTCGACTAGCTCTTAATTAGCTTGTTAAATTACACACTCAAGAAAAAGGACCGCTTATTGGAACGCCGTTGATTTATTTCTATACACGTATATTACTAAATTACATAATTATTTATCGTTGTTTTTATTTTTAAAGTAACAACTTCCACTATGACGTTTAATAGTTTGTTCACATAAGAAATTGCGAATAGCCGACAATAATAAATTCGCTGCCTAGGCAACGGAAAAATTCTAAACTATAATATTATACTGTATAATCGTCACGATTGTAATATCATACTGTGGCGTAAAGGTAGTGCGTTCGGCTGATAACCGAACAATCGGTGGTTCGAATTCAAACTAAATTATTAATATATACGTTACTATGGAAATCAATATGAAATGTCAAAATGACATTTCAGTATTCTCTATTTATTCAGTATTTCTATGAAGTACAATAAAAAGTTTTTATTAATAGATAGAATTGTCAAGTTTGTATGATTCAACAGAAAATTTAAAAACGTGGTACATAAAAAGTTATTTTTATCTTGTAATTATTTGTGTATTAAATCAAGGAATATTAATTACCTTAATTACTAACCGACGCCCGGCTCTCGCCAAATATTTTTAGTTATAACATCTACACAAACAACTTGAACTTGAACTTAACAATTTTTAATAAACCTTTTTTTTTATTCAAATGAATAATTCACAAAATTCAAGTTATGTATGTTCAACATATGGAATTTTACATTCTCAAAATCTTGTAAATTATTCATTTGAATAAAAAAAAATGGTTTAATAAAAACAGTGGATGTTTAGTGTTAGAAATAATTTTACATTTAAACGTAGTTACCTATGTGTGATGTTGGCTGATCAAAAATGGTTAGTCGACTCGGCTCGTAAACGTTGGAATACTTTCGCATCAACGTTCGCCTGTTCCGTCTATTATACCCGAGCAATGACGAGCCGGTTCCCTCCAAGCAACCAGCTTGTTTGGGGATTTTTTTTTAAATATATCTACCTACCTTCGCAAAATTCGCAAAAGCATTTTTGCGTGATACAACTCATGCGGTGTAAAATAAATTATATGTATACTTTAAAAATCGAAAAATCCTTCATTATTATACGCACCTATATATTGTATCATTTTCAAGTATTAGGTCAAGGTTGTATTATGTGAGGACCAAAAATATTGTTTGTTCAATGCGTGCGTCCTACTTGTGCTCCTGTATGGCTGCGAGACGTGGCATCTTACTAAGCTTCAAAGGTCTCAGCTTTTGAGCCTTGAGAATCGATGTCACCACCAGTGACGTCCCTAGGTAAAATATCGCCTCATTTTTTTATAATTTATTTTTATCATCCTTTCATGAATCCAATATCTAAGAAATGTGTTGTATGGATACATTACCAACAAAATATCAGACTAGTCGCAAATCTGCAAGTGTGGTCTCTGGTTTCTGGTCACCAAGGACGTTGAAGGGCAACAAAAGTAAACAAGATATCGAGATTTTTTTAATGGAAATACATTTTCATTATTATTAAGTTTATGTACCTATTTCTATATATTCCAAATGATTTTCCTCGATTTGCCGCCCATCGAGTAACTGCCGCCTTCAAGCGACGCTCAATCTGCCTATCCTCACGGGACGTCACTGGTCTCCGCCGAATCTTAGCCGGCTCTCACATCTAAACTCGCCCGTCTGCCGCACAGCCATAAATCAAACCTTTTAGAACGTCGATCCGGTGTCGCATATGAATACCGCGCACATCTACATAGCGACAGTCGCACGTAATCTTCTAAACGTATGGATATTTGAATGCGGCGACCGGCGAGCCGGTTTAGGAATGACCAATTACTAGGTGTTTTTATGCGTACTGGCGTCTACGATCGCAGCCCGAGAAACATGCGACTTGTCGATTGCAACAGCAGATGTTTTTTTCAAACTAAACAGGCGCATTCAACCAATCTGCGGAGCTCCATTATTTGACAACGTGTGATTTGTAAAGAACGATGATGTCACATCGACGTATTCGACACATTGCAGGCGAGACGAGTTTTGATGTGAGAGCCGGTTTAGGGGACATCGGTACGACCGCGTTACAAACACTCGAGCTCGTGAGCGGATACGGCAACCCTCTGTGATTGAGGTAATTATGAAAAGACACTTCACATGGCTGGGACATCTGTTCCGGATGAAGTCAGAGAGTGCGACGTTTTGTCTTGTGGCACAGCCTTGGGTTACGGCCCTTCCTCACTCTGCTGGGGTGCTACAAAAGCGATCTACGCTTTGCAGCCTTGCCATGGTCGGAGGCGCGAGAGTTGGCGATTGACCGAGGAACTTGTGCTTGCCCTATGCCACAATGCTGGGGCGTGACAGGGTGAAAGAAGAAGAAGACTAATAATGTATATGTACTTGTCTAATTATTACAACGTTTTTCTTAGCTCGTATTCTTATTTGTCCGGTACAAATCTTGCAACTGATTTTTAACTAACTTTCCGACTAGCTAGACATTTGAAAATGAACATATCAGAACACGATGCCAATGCATTTTTAATACTTTTAGCCATCTTTAAGTAGAATTGAATTCATTTTCAGTTAATTCGGTTTTGTATGAAAAGTTATTTCAACACCATTATTGGTTGCTAGGACTCTATACAAGTCAATGTACAATGTCAAGTACAAATTTTTTTGATCGTTTAAGCTAGCAAAAAGAATACTGAAATGTCAAAATGACATTTCAGTATTCTATATTTATATTCAGTATTTCTACTAAGTACAAAAAAAATATTTATTAATACATAAAATTGTCAAGTTTATATGATTCAACAGAAAATTTAAAAACGTGGTATATAAAAAGTTCTTTTTATCTTGTAATTATAATATTGATATTAGTTTCGCAAAGTTAAATATTTTTAACTCTTGTCAAAATTTATATTTGTGATTTTCGTCGGTGACTTCACTAATAATTAATCAATATTATTTACACTCTAGAGATTAATAAAATGATTATAATTACTGTGGGCGTACTTTAATTAATTTCCATGCATTCTTTTATTATCTTTTTTATATTTCTGATTGCGAACATTTAGAATATGCATTATTATATTTTATTAAATACAATGATTACATAGTTATTTAATTTTATATGTATATATATATATATAAAACCACAACTCACTACCACTACACACACAGTAAATACCTAATAGGAAATGGTAACACTATAATAATATTTAATACTAGAATTATAATACAAAATGACAATTTATATTTCATTTGCTTTTGATTATGTTGATTTATAATAAAATATAACGTATACAGTCAATATTACAATACTGATATTGTTTAGATTTCCATCATATTTAGATAAACAATTCTATTGACAACCGAGAGAATTGTTGACAATTTGGCAATCGTCAATTTGGTTATATTTCAATGTGTTTTAATGGTTAACGGTTGTGTATATTTTGAGAAAATCGATTTACCACGTTTTTCTTAGCTCGTATTCTTGTTTGTCCAGTGGTTGTTTATCGAGTACAAATCTTGCAATCGATTTTTAACTAACTTCCCGACTAGCTATACATTTGAAACTTTTAGAATATATCAGAACCAATGCATTCTTTTAATACTTTTAGCCATCTTTAAGTAGAATTGAATTCATTTTCAGTTAATTCTGTGTTGTATGAAAAGTTATTTCGGAAGAAATCCGTAATCCAATCCACTATTATTGGTTGCTAAGGGAGTGGTCCTAGCAACTAAATTATTAATATAAACGTGCGTTACTATAGAAATCAAAATGACATTTCAGTATTCTATATTAGTTTGTTTGTTGCCAAATAGTAAAAAAACGATTTGTTGACAATTGCCTTATTTGTCCTAAATTATTAATACATAGAATTGCTTAAAAAGTTTATATGACTCAACAGAAAATTTAAAAACGTGGTTGGTATATAAAAAGTTCTTGTAAGTATTTAAAAATTCGAATCAATTAAAAATTGAAGGCGTATAGAGACGATATTATAAATGTAGTATAATTATCAGAAACAAATTTCTATTGGACATACAAAAAAATATAGTATAAAAGTATTCCCTCGATTTCAGTAAAAACACACGATATTCATAGATATGCAGGTTTGAATCCCATGATTTTAATTAAATAATATAAATAGGTGCTACAAAAACGACCTACGCGCTGCAGGTCTAACATGGCGGAGGCGCGAGAGTTGACGATGGACCGATGGAAGTGGCGCGAACTTGTGTATGCCCTGTGCCCCAACGCTGGGGCATGACAGGGTGACGTACCTAGTAGTTGTAGTAGGTATAATACAGTGCTAAGGGTGGAAGTAGGCTGTTAAGATCAGACATAAATAGTGCACACTAAACTTTATCAGTAAAATGTATTTATTTTCATTAAACTAAGACTACAATGTGTAGATAGTGTTTGTTAGTTTTTAAAATTCAATTAAACCCTGCCGAATCCAAGCCATAGTAGGTATATATAGTCAAAAAAGAATATTGTGTATCGATTGTGGTTTGGTTTAGGCAGACCTTAATGAATTTTACAAAACTAACAATCACCATCTGCGGGTCTATTCTATACAAAAGACGACTAACAACCGCTAAAGTGCTAACGTGATAATGTGTTAGTATTTGTTACATACATTTTATATTGAAATATTATAATTGTAAATGTATTGTAATCAGTTAATCAGTCGAAACTGTCTCTCTCTCGCTCTCTCTCTATCGCTCATGCTCTAAATTTTTGCACAGGCAGGGGACATGCTGTTAAAATATATCATTTATTGCAACAATTAATACCGGCTAATTATAATTGTTACAATATGTGTTAATAATTTGATACAAACATACCCTAGTTAGCGGTTTCAGCGGACGAAAGCAGCCTTTTGTATAGAATAGACCCGCTGTAATAAGTATGTATTCTTAATTCAACGAAAACAAACAAGTATGATTGAAAAAGTGTGCACATTTTTGTCGGATCGCCCATTTCATACGTAAACTATATTATAGTTTGGTCTTGGCAGAACTTTAATTAAATTTAAAAAAAAAGATAACCAACACCATCTGAAAATTGTATTATCAGTTCAATGAAAACTAATAAGTATGACTGACAATGTTTAGTGTGCACTATTTATGTTAAATCTTAACAGCCTACCTCCACCCCTCGCCACTGGTATACTATGTTGTCGTTTCACTCAATATGCGAATGTATGGACTCATTGGCTTGAGTATAGGCCCTCGTAGTCTAGTGCCTCGGGAGCGCCAGGTTCGATTCCGGTGAGACCACAATATATATCTGGTTCTCTGAAAGCCGAGGTTTTTTTTTCACTTGGATTACCAACTACTACACTAGTGTCATTGGGGCCCATGGCCTGTTGTAGTATTTAAAAGAATATAGGTATATTTTTTAAACAAACTATCAATAGTAGTAAAAAAAAGATCCAGTCTATTATGAAGAGAAACGATATGGCAATATTTATAATGTTCTTATTTCTGTGTCAGTTATCGGATATCGATGTTTTTATTGGATTATTGGCGGCTTTTAATAAGTGTTAGGTACCTATGAAATAACCAAACTCCTTAGTCACTTTATTCAGGCAAAAATAACTTTAGTTTTTCAAATTACAAAAACACCTGAAAACAAAACGCCAATCAAAGACTAGAACTTGTTAGTAAGACTTTCGACTCAAGTACACGCCATTAAAATTGTTCAAGTTGATTTCTTCGGTAAGTTTTACTGCAAATATTTTTATAAGTACCATATTCTATCATTACGTATTCAAGGTTTTACTGTGGATACCTAATATAATAAATTATATAGCACACTTATGCAACAAAATTTACATTATATTACTAACAAAGCTTTAAGGCAATAAAAAAGTTTAATAGACAATTAATATTTAAATAGGAAAGCTTCCAACCTTCGTCAGAATAACAAATGAAAGGAGCCCTAAATCTTTCCATGCATTTTCAGAAAAAATATACAATATGTTTATAATATATTACTATACTGTCCGACAACAAAAAATCGGCTATAACAGGAAGTCGCAGTAGTTGTATAATAGAAGATTTATCAGTTACGTACCTGTCGTGGAAACAACGCGTATTAGAGGCGTTTTTAAATAATGTATTGGCTCTTTTTTTTTAGTTGCGATTCTTTTCCTTCTTCGAAATAAACTTACAATTTACTAATAATAATTCTAACATCACTCCTGATCATTTTAGAGATATTTTTATTATAAAAAGCTTCAAATTACGTAAATTGGTAAATCCATACAGTATGGGAGTGTAAATTGAAATGATAAATTTGGTTGCGTTCCTCATTTGAAGTGCGATTGGCTTTACTGAAGAGGATTGTTAGTTCACAGTTTTAACACGTGGACAAAAAATTCTTGTTCGACAGAAACAACGCAATTTCATCATCCATCACTTGATAAAAAATAAACATTATATTTTCATAATTTAAAAAATTTCTATTCGGGATCTTAAAAGAGTTTTTGACAAATTGGCTTTTTATCATTTCGCTCGAGCCAGGAATTAAGATTTTCTTCAAACTAAGTATACACCAGTGGCGAAGGGCGGAGGTAGGCTGTTAAAATCCGACATAAATAATTCACAATAAGCTTTGTCAGTCATAATATGTACCTATTTTTTTTCATTGAAGTGTACAATTCACAGATCAATTGATTAATTAAACACTGCGAAAACCAAGCCATTATAGATAATACTCAAAAAATAATCGTCTATCTGTAAAATATGTAAAATGATGCCAATAAATCATACATAATGTTGGATATTTTATAAATAGACTAATATTTTTATCCACTATGTTTTTTTTGGCAGGCTTTTATGAATTTTAAAAAAGGTAACCAACAACATGCGTAATATGTATTCTTAATTCAACGAAAATAAATAAGTATGAATTTAAAAGTGTGCACTATTTTGTCCAATCGCCCATAACATACCAAAACCATTATGGTTTCGTTTAAGCAAGGTCTAATTGATTTTTAAAAACTAAACAGCACCACCTTTAAAATATAAGTCATAGTTCAATAAAAACAAATACAAATAAATGACTAGTTTATTGTGGACTATTTATGTCAGATCTTAACAGCCTACCTCCACCCTTCGCCACTGGTATACACATTTACTTAAACATAAAAGCATAACGATCAATTTTATTCATCCGACAGTTTTATGGCTTATTATCATTACCAATGATCAGAAGCGTAAAGCTATTTGTAATATATTATATAGGTCGAAAATAATTTATTGTATAAAAGTATATGGATAGTATTTAAATTAAAGTATTTATATAATAATTAATAATACCGTCACAACTAGGCCATTAGTAAACAGGCCGCGGTGCAACATGACGAGTTCCAATTGGCAATGTGTTATCTTATTCTAAAGGCTAAATGTGGAGATGCTGCCATTGAATTAACATAAGTGGCACCATTAAAAATAGTATCAGACGTCTTGAGAAGCGCGCGTCTGTCAGAATAATGAAGACAGGAGTATTGTACTTTGTTAATTGGATACTAAATTCTGATTAATATACAACATTACGCTCAACATTAAATCCGTCTGCTGTACACTACTGTTTTGACAGCAGTCACTTGCATATCTCAATTCCACGCATGGCCCACACATCCTGAAGCGGGCCCCCAGGCCAGGATGTTTGGCGGGCCTTCTACATGTCGCTGAGGTTAAGAGCGGTGTGATGCTCAATAGTAGTGTTCTCCAAATAGTATTACGCGGAACCCCAGAATTCCGAATGAATGAAAATGAATTTTTGTATTTTTAAATAAATCGACTTGAATTATTAAGTTGTCGGCACTTGCCACCATTTTATAAACCACTAATCGCGATCCCCATTTTTGGTAGCCAAGTAACATGCGACTCTTCGACATATCGGGTAAATAGCCATTTTATTATATAATTTATGCATGGAAACTTTGCTGGTTGCAATAACTTTTCATTAATATATTTTAAATTGTTGTAATCAATATGTAACTGTTTGTTTCCTTAATAAATAAAAAAAAAATAAGAAAATAAAAATTAGTCAGGAAATAATTATGAAATAAACTTCTACACGTGAATTATCATGTAATTACAGTACACTTTCAGTAATTCGCCACCCCAAAAACCATACAAGTGTCCAATTAGTGAAAACATAGTGCATACATACAAAATAATATGGTAAAAATAAAAACAGGTATGTACATATTTTGTAAAAATAGTTTTTATTGAGAAATTTGTACTAGCAACTATGTAATTGTTTTCTTTATAATCAAAATCAAGTAAGAATTTATTAAATTATACATAATTAAATAACCTAAGCTTATTCCTATATGTATTAAGCCGTGAGCGGCCAACCAATATTGCACATTTTAGCAATGTCAGTAAATGAAACCCCGCTATCTATCTTTCGTAAAATTTTCAAATTTTATTTTAAAGTTAATGTGTCATGTTTACGCTTTCGAGAAGACTCAATTTGTTAACTTATTCAAACAAAGAACGTGGCAGAAGAAACGAATAGAAAGATGCGTCAGTTGCTAGAATACACAGTGGACTAACCTATCCTATGGGACTAACTGAAAGAAAACGATAATATAAAATTTAATGGTTAACGGAACTGGGCTAGACGGCGGACAGCTCATAAGAGTCGTAAGTCATAATATTGGCACGCGGCGGACTACTGAATTTGACATACGCTTACCGGCGGATTATACAGCTTGATTTTTTGTTTTCAATCAGTAAAAATAACGGCGGTTTATAGTAGTTGTTGGATGTGGATGTGTGTACTGTATATCAATCATAATATCACGTCACATCAAATTGCATCACAAAGCGACATTTTTTTAGAACTATTAATAACCCTGCCCTTGCTTTTTCATGCAAGGTGGTTGTTAATAATTTTGAACAATGACAAACACTCAAGCTTTGAGAAAAACATATAAATATTGTGTCCTCACCAGGAATCGAACCCAGAACTCTCTTGGGTGGAAGGCCAGCGCTTTACGCACTGCACCATGAAAGCCGCCTTACAGCCACATATTTTGAAATGTTGATAATCATAAAGTATAATGGCGCCATATCCTAAGTATAATAGTATAAAAGTATATTTTTAATAGGGAAAATTTGTGGTGTGCTTATCACACTTAACTGGTCGACCCACCATGCCGGGCATCTCTAAGCCCAAGCCGCCAGGCTAGAGCCCTGTCAGCCCCCTACTAGTGGTCTCGCCACTCATCGAATGGATAATTTCAAAGCATAATACCCCGTTTACACGTGCATAGATTCACTGTGCACAGTAAGAAAACGTATGGGGAAACATGTATAATCCTGCAGTTGGCAAGATTGCGTGCATGAATCAAACAAGTTTGGAAGGTTCCAAATTTAAGCGCGCAAGTAAGATTATTTTCGATCTGCCCCTGCGCAGTAGAACGATGGGGCGAACATGCCGGTAAAAAAACGAACTTACGTTAACGAGCTTAACCGATTTTCAATACGACCTATCAGATAGTAGATAATACAAAATGGCAACCTCGCGTCTTGCTTACTCTTGAAGAATGAGATTGGAGAGACATTCTGGACTTTTACGTGTAAACAGTTATTGTCATGGTAGTTTAAAATAAGCGCGATTGCGGACAGTAATACCATGCACGTGTACAGGCGCTATAACGCTAAGCGAAAGTTAAGTATGATAAAGCATCTAGCATGCTATTTAAAAGTATTTTCCCTCATTAGCCTATCTATATTATCATCCGTTAAACACTTTTTAAAATTAAATATATGTTATTTGCTTTTGCTGAACTGGTTAATTTTGGAAAATTGTTAATAAATTATCGTAACATATAAATTATTGCGAACAGCCATCATAAAATATTTCTGTTCCGATAATTCGCAGGGATTTGCCTGGGTTTAATTATCATTATCGCCGATGGAAATTTGTACCCACTGAGAGCTCTTTATTTATGGATTTTGGACGACAAAATTTGCTGTTAGGGATGTTAAATTAGTCAACAATATCGCGTTCTGACGTTTCCAGCATTAAGTTAGATATTATTGTCTGAATTTAGCAAAAAAAAAATCCCACACCGTTTTATATCCTATATATCAGTAATAACCACAGGGTGCCCCGAGAGGCATAAGTGGCCCATGGTGTTTTTTTCCGTGCCACTAACTTTTTCAAGAATTTACGAAATTTGAAAGTATTTTCCAATTTTTATGCTTTCAACGATTACGAATTTTGCCAAAAACATAGCGGGAGTTTCTACCATGTATAATAAAAATGAAAACATTATATACGTAGATATAATATGAGGCGTCTAAGTTTATATTTCGATATTACTGAGAAATTGTAAATCTTTTGAATTAAAATTATAAACTGTAAATCGTCAGATATTCAAATATTTTTTTTTGTGATTTTGGAGAGTTTTGAAGTTTTCACAATGCTGCCAACTCAAAAATATGCGAGATAGGATAAGATAATAAGCTGCTAGAAAACTAAAAAATGATAGATTTTCACAAAATAAAAAAAATGTCTAGATGAAATCATAATTCTTATTAACATGCTTTTTACGAGATATAATTATTTATTATTTCACAACCAATAAATAAATAATACAGCTGAAAACCATAATATAACCGTAATAAAATGAACAAAATTAAACTATTATTCATATGAAGGAGGCATAATACTTAAAATAATTTTATTATATTTTATTCTCTCTACTGTTTTGGCTACCGAATCATTGTTGTTGAATGTTCTTCAAGAACAAGCCTTTTGTGGTTGCCCAATATGACATAATGAAACAACTTCCAATATGACCTAAGTGCCATTGTTGTATATGTTACGCCAAATGTGCGAAATTGACTATTACATGAAATGGGCTAAATTTTGCCTAAATCATGAAAAATGCAAGCCCTTGCCTTATTCATGAAATAGACAAAATATCTGGTGAGTGCATGAATTCGGCAGTAATTTTTCTGCCTTCTTCATGCATTGGACAAATTAGATATTAGCGCTACTGTGGTATTTTTTGCAACTAAACTAAATGTGTGAAATGCTCGTGGATTGGTCAAAATGTACGTATATTATTATCTATGGTCAAAATAGGTGGTCGCGCTCCGGTGGTGTTTTTTGCAACTAATCAAACTAACCAAATGTGTCAAATGTTATTGATTATAATATAAAAATATACCAATCAATAACTACAATGACGTTCATATCCATTTACTATGCGCAAAAAACTAGAACTATAATATGATATTGATAACGGATGAATTGTATTAAAAGGTATTTTCGCGATTTGATTCGTGCTTGGGTATCGATCGTGCGATGGTCGATTGTATGTTTTTGATAGTTTGTTGACACTTGTTAGCTAACCTCAAAATGGACATTCAGTTGATTAATTCAGAATTTCAAAACCTAACCTAAGCTAACCTAACCTAACCCAACCTAACCTAATAATATTATAGTATATCCAATTATAACTAATAAAACCATCCGTATTAAATTTACTTTTTCTACTGTTATGTTGATAAGAATTCCATGCCCTGGTGAATTCATGTACTCGGCAGAAAATTTACCTAATTCATGAATAAGGGAACATGCTTGACTATTACATGAATTAGCCAAAATTTAGCCCATTTCATGTAATAGTCAATTTCGCACATTTGGCGTAACATATATACATAATATTAAAACAATATTCTAATAATTATAGGTCACAGAAGTCCTGCTTTTGCCTAATTTTCCTAATATGTTTACGTTCCATTTCTACAGAAGAAGGTTCTCTTTAATATATGTATATTGAATGCTTTTTCAATCTAAAAAATGACTATACACATATTATGTAAATCAAACGATGACTTTTAAGAATACATAAAACATATCTGCAGATTAAGTTTCTATCTGCGGTATAATATTTATTATCATATTATATACTATTATCTAAATAAAGGTTTTGTTACACATTGATGCTACATAATAATAATTGCTATCATGTATAGGAATATTACAATGAATAATTTATTGGCAAATTCATTTCATTGAATTATTTTATATAATACCGATATAATGCTGATATGATAATATCAAATATCATTTTATATCAATATTTTATGTGAATACACATTTATAATTATAACTGGATATATTCTTTTGGATTATTACTATTTATTTTATAATTATCAATGACTTGACCACGTTCAATAAAATGTACGGTCTACGTACAATTGTAATCCCGGACAACATTTTTAATTCTGGCACTTATTGACCACATTCAACTTTTAATGTTTATAATGTCCGGCAACTTTTTAAAGTGAATGCTGAATCCTTTTGTATTATTTCTTTTTTTTATTATTGAAATAGTCATGATTTTTAAAAACGGAACCGGATGAAAAAAAATTTTGATCACTAAAGCAATATAATATCTTCAGTTTATGCATCACACCTGTCTCTCTGTTTTGTAAATTTTGTGACCGATTTTCCGTAGGTAACCAAATTATTTATATTCGCTATAATACCTTAGTTGAAAATTCGAATTGACACATGAAAATGTTAAAAGTCAAGAAGATGTTTTAAACCATGGGTTTCCAAATCCAAAACTGATAAACCGCTCATTTTTTTATTATTTTTTCACTCATTTAAAATTGTTCAATTCGAACCGAATGTCATGTTAGTACGGACTACCATTTATGGACGGTAAAAATATCGTGTGCGTTATTTTACAACATTTTTATTAGCTTGTATTCTTGTTTGTCCGGTGGTTGTTTGTCCAGTACAAATTTTGCAATCGATTTTTAACTAACTTCCCGACTAGCTAGACAATTGAAACTTTTAGAATATAACAGAACACGATGACAATGCATTCTTTTAATACTATTAAGTAAAAGACTATTATTGGTTGCTAAGCGGGTGGTTACTAAATTATTAATATATACGTGCGTTACTATGGAAATCAAAATGAAATGTCAAAAAGACATTTCAGTATTCTATATTTGTTTGTTTTTTTGTTTTTTATTTACTTCATATCAAGTACAAGTTTGAGCATATTGAGTATAATAATTCAACAGAAAATTAGAAAATGTTGTATATAAAAAAATCTTTTTATCTTGTAATTATTTATATTTATTAGTAACTTACACCAAGTGATTATGAATTTATCGTGAATGAATAATAAATTTTGTATGTAATGGTTAATCAAGGAATAAGTTTAGTAATTATGTAAAAAGTTCCCAATATTACAGATCGGTAAATACAATCGTTTAAAAAAAACAGAAAACCTTACGACAATCTTGGATCTTAGTTGAATAACGTCTACCTTTAAATATACACAAAAATGGTAAATTCTACACTTTCAAAGATTTAATTATTTTATTTAGACATATACTGCCGGGCTAAGTAAAAAGACAGTGTTTTGGGTTTTGGTGAAATGAAAATTGAAGTTTTAAATTAGGTACATTTTCTCTTTTATTGTATAAAATTATTGGATTGTTTTCACATAATCTCTAAATATATACTGTCTAATAAATTTAGAGATTATAACAAAACAATACAACTCAGTCCTCATTTCACTAAAATCAAAAACACTGTCTTTTTACTTAGCAGAGCAGTATAGTACCTAACACTTTCGAAAGTAGTTTTCTATAAATTGATCATAATGTTATTTTTTGTAAAAAAAAAATCGATCTGTGTACTTATGTACGCGCGTTAGAAGTTATATAGTTGGCGTATCAAAACAAAAATAAGAAAACAAAAAAAATCGTAAGTAGAAAATACGATAAAAGATATTTAATACAATCAATAAAGTTTTAACTAAAAATCATAATCAAATTAGAATGATTGTATTTATAAACAGTTATTGTTGTTGTATTGTTAAATAAAATTATTGAAGCGCCGCTGGTTTATTTATATAGACTTTAACTTATATTACTAAATTATAGAATTATTTCTCATTCTTTTTGTTATTTTTAAAGTTACAACTACTGTCACTCTGATGGTTAATCCTGTATTTACGTAAGGAATTGCAAATGGCTGACAATAATACAAATAAATAATAAGAAAATTTTAATAGCGGAATAGACTCCAGTGTTACCATATCGGGAAAAATCACGGACTCTAAAAATCACTTATTCGCTAATTGCAGTGCAGACATTAAATTATATTAATTGTGTTTTTATAGTTATTGGATTTATTTTGTATAGTTTTCATATTTTTGTCATCGTTTAATAATTACAAAATAATTTACCTAAAAAAAAAGAGAAATTTTAAATATATGGTATTATTCTCAATAAAAAAACGGAACGAAGCTATTTATGACGAGGTGAACCATTCGCGGCCGACGTCATTTCCACTTCTGTAATGGTTTCTGAATACGGTTTCTCAATTTCACTTCAACTTCAAAATGCATATATTATAAAATATCCCACGATCTCAAATCCCGAATAACAAACCGAACTGCATATTTCTATTTAACGTAATTTCCTCATGAAAAATAATAGATACTATTTTCAATTTGTCTTTAGAAATGTATTTAGAAAGATTCTGTATATTTTCAGTATACCGATAACTTACTGAAAAAATAATCTTAGTTTAGTAGAACTTCAGGTATATTATTTTATGTAGGTTTACGTTCATTTTCTGAATATAAATAAATTTATTTATGGGAAGAGACCCAGATTAAATGGGTATCTGAAGTTATGTATACAGTAATTTCAGTTAAGCTGTGACGTCACTTAATTGTCTTTCCTTCTATAGCATACATATTTAAGTAATCAAGCATTTTATGTCTACTGAAGCCGCTAAGCCGACAAATCTGTCTATGACAAAGAAGTTTGCCTCAGAAGTTAAAACGTTAAAACGGCTAAAGCGATATTCCATTCCGTGCTCGTTCGTCTATCACGGCTTAAAACAAACACAAAAATACGTATTCACGCACCGACGCTCTTCCACTCAGACAAAAGTATATCTTAAACATTTCCATGACAAATCGCCTTTCTGAAGCCATCTTGTAATCTAACCGCTGAAATAGGAAGAAGAGAGATGGCGAAAAGAGATAACATTTAACGGTATAGCGGAAGATGGAATTTTGGGGAGACTACTAAGAACGTATTTTCTCTTTAGAGAAAACGAAATATCATTTCGAGTGCTTAGGTATATTAATAGCTTTTTACAATAAATTGCAGTTGTTACCGATTCTATAATATACAGTAGGTCCAAAACCATCAAGGCATTATATTTTCTGCAATTTTACAACGTTTTTATTATCTCGTTTTCTTGTTTGTCCAGTACAAATCTTGCAATCAATTTTTAACTAGCTTCCCGACTAGCTAGACATTTATAACTTTTATAATATATCAGAACACGGTGACAATGCATTATTTTAATACTTTTAGCCATTTTTAAGCAGAATTGAATTTATTTTCAGTTTTTTTCTGTTTTGTATGGAAAGTTAGTTCGGAAAAAATCCGCAAGGTAGCGCTTCGATCGAATTCAATGCTTGCACTTTTGCGTAATGGCGTCCGACGATTTTGAAAAAAGAATTAACTCGCTTTCTTGTTTTTTATTTGTTTGTTTTTTACTTCAAATCAAGTAGGTACCTACAAGTTTTAAATATTATGTTATTTAAATAATAAATGTTTGAATTTTTTTATAATTGCTCTCTTTATTACGCATTTGATCATTTTCTTTCAAGTTGATGGGATCATTCATAAAAAAAGTATTTATTAATACATAGAATTGTCAAGTATATATTATGATTCAACAGAATTTATAAACGTGGTATATAAAAAGTTCTTTTTATCATGTAATTATTTGTCAATACATATGATAAATTCATATTTTATTATTTCAACTAGATTTATAGAAAATTAGTTTAGTTGTAAATCTCACAAAGTCGAAGTGTAGTTCGCAAGACATTATTCGATGAAAACCCAGCAGTCTGTATTCTTAAATCAATAAAATTATTTATTTCATAAAAAGATGATAGATGAATAAATTAAAAGGTTTTATAAAACAATGTAAAAATTGTTATAAATATTTAACCGTAATTAGGTTAGCAAAATTATCACAAAGAAAGTTTTTATTGTTTTCCCAAAAACTGTCTCTACTTTTAAAAGCTTTAATTACTGCATCTAATCGTAAAATCTCTCTAAGAATTGACTGAAATTATTGTGATTTGTCGTCTGAAAATGAGGTAAAGTTCTTTGCAAATTTTGAAATTGAATTTTCCAACCTTTTTTAATTAATGCATGCAAGCTTGCAACTGCAGGATATAACATGTTTACCCATACATTTTCTTGTTATGTCCGCGATAATACTGTCAACAATAAATCTATGCACGTGTAAACGGGGTATTAAGCACTCGAATTGTAAAACTTGAACATAAACTTCTGGTAAAAACCTTATGAACTCACTGAGAATTGTAACTCAACGAATTATTGGGCAAAAAGATTAAATTTTATATCCCAATAGTTTTGTTTTACATTTTGCTTTAATTTTATGAAAAATATAAATTATTACATTTTATCACGTATCATAATTATATTAACTATATCATAATTATATGTTTGTAACATAATAAACCAAAACTTTAGACAATTATGCTCTAAACCAGGGGTTCCTAAAGTTCGTCCCGCGAGGTTTATGTTAAATCTGTATTATTTTTTATTCTTCTTAAAAATCACATCTAAAATTAAATATCCTCTGGCAAAAATAAGGACTTTCACTTGAGGTTTATCCAAATATAGTTAAATATGCTCATCAAAAATGGCTTCTTTATTTGGAAGTACCTAAACCTATTTGTGAAAAAACATTTTCTACAATAATAAATAAAGCTTAAGATCAAAATTAACAAACAAATATAAGTATCGGATCTCTTTTGCGTATTCACACCACAAAATTTGAGCCTAGATTGAAGGATTTTATTTCAAACAATCACATGTGAAAAAATGTAAAAAATATTTTTTAGTATATTAATAAGAGTAATAATAATGTATATTTAGTTAAAAATATAAGTTTACATTTTACACGATAAAATAATATATTTTTATTTTATGCCTTATGTTCTTTTAAAACAGAAATATTTACAAAAGAAAGGGCAACCCGCCAAATATTTTTGATTTCAAAATTGTCCCTTTGACGAAAAAGTTTGTGAACCCCTGATCTAAACAGTTTAACCGTTTGATAACAGAATGAATATTCGATTTAATATTATTTGTTTACTGCATATTAACAAAATTATATATCATTCAAAATAATCATATTGTATATTATTCATTAGATATTTTCTATACGAATGTATCTCGCAATGTTGCAATTTTTGCAGGGTGATGCAAAGTAATGTCATGAATACGTGCCGAATTTTCTGCTATCAGATGAATAAATTTAATAACACAGCTACGTGAGGCAGGGTTAATATTATTAACCCAAAGCCCATATGTAATTATATCTCCAAACTCCACCTAGTGTGACCTAGTATTCATAGAAATTTCATGTGTGGGATTCTGTCTGTATAAACAGTGACGTCCCGTGGGGGTAGGCAGATTGAGCGTCGCTTGGGGGCGGCAGTTGCTCGAAGGGCGGCAAATCTAGGAGAATCATTAGGTATATATAGAAATAGAAAAGTACGTAAACTTAGTAATAACGGAAATATCTTTCGATTAAAAATTGAGCTCACTTGTTGGAAACAAAATGTATTATTTAACATGACAGGTTTAACAAGACTTTTTTGTCAGGTTCGCGATGTCTAGCTTACACTGGATCTCATGTACTCGATAACCAGCAATGACACGTGCAGATTTTCAAATTATATTTGAATTAAAAGTAGTTACATACTTACCTAAGTAATTAATTTATCCAAATATTTTTGCTAGTCATTTGCGAGCTTTGAATGTTGTCAGGTATATTTTTAAATGTATCTGAAAACGTGGACTCGCAATATTGTCTATTGAAGCAGAGATGGCATTTAAATTAGATTTAGTGGTATATATTATTTTTTTAGGAATGTATCCATAGAACAAATTTTTCTTAAATATTGGAGTCATGAAAGGATGATAAAAAATACTGTTTAAAAAATGGGGCGTCATTTTGGCGCTGCCTAGGGGCGGTATTTTTTCTAGGGACGTTACTGTGTATAAGAACATCTTGCATATTGTTTCATTACTTTCACCATTTAAACTCCACGTGTATACAATGTACCACCATAATAGAAAGCATATTATTAAATGTATCATACTTCTATCTTATTCGTAGTTCCTACATTTCTGAAGATCGGAATCGCTTGGAAAAAAAGCCACCGTAAAGACCCTTCACTCTTTACCATTATTTGTATATCTTAGGCCAGGGCATAGTGAAAACTGACTGTAGTAAGCTTCGGTGGTCCGTCGCTTTTAGTCTGCGATACCACAAATATCTCCAGATCCTCCGGTCTACAAAGATCAATATGTTAAAATGTATCTTCGAAAGTCATTATTTTATTTTGAGTCTCATTTTTTTACGTTCTTGTATCTTATATTGCTTTCACCATTTCAACAACAATTAACCACGTATGTCATAGCAGGGATCCACATCGAATATAATACCGTCTATTGGCAGAACATAAGCCGGCTCTCACATCAAAACTCGTCCGTCAGCAAAACTATTTTTTAGATGTGACATCAATGATCATTCTTAAATTATCCATACTGGTAGTATTCAGCAACAGGTAGTTGGTTACATGTAAGTTGAACGTATGCAGTTCATTGTGGGACACTTATTCGTGCGCCGCAGTACGTGAAACATTAAGCCCTGCCTAAACCAAACTATAATAGATAAAAAAATCTATAAAATATCAAAAGTTATGTATGATTTAATTGAATAATTTTAGATATTTTATAGATAGACGAGTATTTTTTGACTATTAGGTATTTATTATGTCTTGGTTTTCAGAGGGTTTAATTGAATTTAAAAAAAACTAACCAACACCATTAATTGTAACATTTGGTCTTTTTAAAATGAAAACAAATACGTATAACTGCAAAGTTTACTGTGCACTATTACGGCGGATCTTAACAACCTACCTCCACCTTTCGTCACTGATGTAAAGTATATTTCTAAGGTTTTTCTAGTAGATTCGTAGTTCTTTTTAGTAAAAAAAAAGTCAAAATCTTGAATAATAAAAATATAATTATATCATTTCTTCCGTATAACAAATATTTCATTCAGACATGAACATAAAAAGCTATTAGTATTTAAGTCGACTACTACATAAAAGTATACACAATCATCATTATTATGGACATTATTATCATATCAAAGAAAAGTATGTCCAATTTATGTGGTGGAAATTTTCAAAGCCTTTTCACTATTTTCGAAATAGTCGTAAACGGGGAACAGTTTCCACGCGTTCATTGTGTTCTGCATTGCGTTGTTTTCTTGAAAGATTTTTTTTAAAGAAGAAATTTGGCATAGGTATAAATAATTCTGATAAATGTATTTGGAAACATCAAAGTCGAACGCTATCAAAATATTTATTTAGCCTATCTATAATGTCAAGTAATCATATGCATGGAAAACCTATAAAGAAAATCAATTTACAGTATCTTATTTCCACATTTTTTTATATTATAATTTATTTAACATTTAGTGGACACAATATAATATACATTAAAAACATGAAAAATTAAAGAAAGTAAATACTTAATACATATAGTTCAATAATATTTTTGGGTTGAGTCTATTGATTGCAATACCGAATGAAAATATCAATACAGGTTTTCTTGAAAACAAATAGAAATAATTGCAAGATAGAAAGAACTTTTTATATACCACGTTCTTAAATTTTCTGTTGAATCATTTAAACTTGACAATTCTATGTATTTATAAATACTTTTTATTGTACTTGATCGTCATTTTGACATTTCATATTGATTTCCATAGTAACGCACGTATAAATTAATAATTTAGTTGCTAGGACCCCCTTAGCAACCAATAATAATAATTTTCCATACACAACAGAATTAACTGAAAATGAATTCAATTCTGCTTAAAAAATGGCTAAACGTATTAAAAGAATGCGTTGTCGTCGTGTTATGATATATTCTAAAAGTTTCAAATGTCTAGCTAGTCGGGAAGTTAGTTAAAAATCTTCAATCGACCAATACAAATCTTGTGGACAAACTAGAAAAAAATTGTACTCGGCATACAAGAAAAAATGTGTAGGTACTGGACAAACAAGAATACGAGTTAATAAAAACGTGGTAAAATGATTTATTGATGAAGTAAATAAAATTACAACGAGTGAGTTAGGTTGACACTGTTTTAACAGTTTATAAAAGAATGTCATCCAAATCAACTTACGTTAATGGAATATAACAATATCCGAAGAGATTTGGCTGAACACATTAACTGTTGCCCTACTAATCAGTATTATTACACACAGGTCAATACTGCCTAGAATAGAAGTGTTCTCTTTAGCACCACGTATAAATCAGAAACATACGTGGCCAAATATAGATCTCCCCATACTTATAAAGTATGCACCAACACTCAACTAAAAATATATACGTAAAATTACCATACACTTAACGTAGCACAGTATGGTAGGGAAATGTGAAAACTGTGCATAACATGAAAAAACGAAAGAAAAAAATGAGGACAAACAATTATTATAAGTGATAATATATCCCCGACCATGTCCGATCCTAATAGGATCATATGGGCCTCCACAGAGCAGAGGTTTGTATTAACAGATTTTTTGTTTTTTTTTTACGAGAAATGGATGTCAGCCACTTGATCAACCTATTAGGTCCATACCCTGACTCACACACAAATTGAAAAACAATATGTGTACTTGCCAGATCCAGGATTCGAACCTGAGACCCACGGCGTGATAGTCCAACGCTCAAGCCGCGCGACCACCGTGGTTGGTAATATATTAGTTTGCTAAAAAACTGTAGGTAGAATAGGTAGAAAAATTCCAAAAGAAATAAATGGAGGCCACTGAATTGACGAGATAGTTCTGGGCTTACGCAATACACAGGACCGATAGAAATTTAATCGTCTACATCCAGCAGTGAATTAATCCAGGCTCGCTATGATCATGATGTATCTTTATTTATTTAGAAAAAAGAGTATTACGGCATTACAGCGATAAATAATACATACAAAATTATAAAAATATCCTATTTACAAAAAACAACTAATATAACAAGAAAGTAGAAAAGACAGCATGTGTTTATGTAAATATTAAAGAAAAATGATAATACGAGGGTGGGTCAATAATTCCTTAGAAAAAAGCATTAAAACAGTTTTTATTTTTGTATTTTTTTTTATTTCTCAACATAATCTCCTTGGAGCTCAATACACTTGGTTAGACGTTTCTCAATTTTTTTTAAACCGTCAGAAAAATAAGTTTTCGGAAGGTCCTCAAAATAAGCATTTGTCCGATCGATGACTTCTTCATTTGAAAAAAAAACGTTGTCCACTTAGCCATTTTTTTAAGTTTGGGAAAAGGAAAAAGTCACTGGGGGCTAAATCTGGCGAATACGGTGGGTGGTCGACCAATTCGAACTTCAATTCTTCAATTTTAGCCATTGATCGTAAACATGTGTGAACACGGGCATTGTCCTGGTGAAAGAGGATTTTTTTCCTGTTTAAATGAGGCCGTTTTTCTTCAATTTTGTTTTTTAGCTGGTCCAATAAAGATGCATAATAATCCCCTGTTATTGTTTTTCCTTTTTCCAAATAGTCAACGAAAATAATTCCACGTGCATCCCAAAATACAGTAGCCATAACCTTACCAGCTGATTTTACGGTTTTCGCCTTCTTTGGACATGGTTTGCCTTCGCAATCTACTGCTTTGACTGTTCTTTCGTCTCGGGAGTATAGTGGTGTATCCATGTTTCATCTACAGTCACAAAGCGACGAAAAAATTCATCCGGATTGCGTTGCATGAGCGACAACAGGGCTTTAGAGGCCACCACCCTATTGCGTTTATTGTCGACTGTGAGCAAACGCGGCACCCATCTTGCAGAAATATTTTTCATGCCCAATTTGTCATGTAAAATAGAAATGACGCTACCTTTTGAGATCCCTGTAACCTCAATTATCTCACTCAACTTTAATCTTCGGTCACTTAACACCATATCGTGGATTTTATTGATCATTTCTGGTGTAGTCACCTCTACAGGACGTCCTGAGCGTGGTTCATCCTTTGTTGATGTACGACCACGTTTAAATTCATTTAACCAGTTATAAATAGTTGCAAGTGAAGGAGCAGATATGCCGTGAACTAAATCCAACTCATTTTTTATTTCCTTTGCTGTTAACCCTTTTATATTAAAATGTTTAATAACAGCTCTAAACTCAATTTTCTCCATTTTCCATTTTTCCATTTTCCACAAGCAAATTTTTTTTTAAAATTTACGAGAAACACACAACAACCCGACCAATCTGATTGAAACTTCGCAGCATACTGAATCGGTAGTGCCGCTTCATGAAAACAAACCGTTTACAGTACTAGTCGCGCTACCTGTCGGCTTTTCTAAGGACTTATTGACCAACCCTCGTATATACAATTATAAATTTAACCTATTTAACACGTCCACAAACATTATATAGGGTGCCATCAAATAAGTTAATCGCACGATACGCAGCATCATGAAACATAACATCAGTCCTGCGACGAGGTATCCTGAAGTTACGAGTGATATTGGTGGGAACATGAAAATTAATATTTGCCAGTATATACGGATTAAACTTAAAAGTATTGATGATGAATAATTTCTATGAGAGTCTAAAATATTTGGAAGAAAGATTTTTTTAATTTCTGTGTTAAAATAGAATATAATTTTGATTTAATGACGTTAATCTGTAAAGTTTTATATTTTTTAAGTTTTTAACTGCATATAAATGAAAAGAAAAACTTTGTATTCAACGAATGAGTTAATAAAATTTGTAAAACGCTTCAGTTAACTGACTGCTGGTTAGTAAGCATCGTAATTAGATAGGATACAGGTAGCTAAATTGGCCGAAATCCAGTAGGTACCGATTTAAATCCTGTTCGACGTTATGTATATTATTTTTCTAATAGGCTTATTTCCGATGTTTCCAAATTATGTAGGTACTTATGTTGAATAAAAATATGTTATCAATTTGAATGCACAACTTCGACAATAGTTTTGCAATTTACCTATATCTGTTTGTGAATAGATTCTGTACTCCATTAAACCATAGAGAGATAATTGAATGAAAGGATTGATGATTACATTATTACATAATAATTATGATTGTTTCACACTGCATTGTTTGACAACTCTTTGATTCCCGTTATATGACATGCAGGTACGATTTATTAGTTTTGAGTCATTTTATATTGATTTTATTATAGCTTAAATTTATATAAAGTTTTGAACAAAAAAAATGCTAAGATTTCTGCTTATCGATGGTCTATTGTTAATACCCCGTATTTGACCTATATGATGAAAAAGACTTTTTGATGTACTAAAAACAACAAAAATACTGCCCATCGACTGCGATTCCTATCTCTTCCTGTATCTGTAGTTATTTTAACAAAAATAATACAGCCATTTTAGTAATTTCCCGTATCTGAACATTATAAGAATTAACCTGTAATAGCCCTATCTTGCCCCTAAACTGTCAAGCGTGTTGCATGACGTGTGTTGAATTAAGCTTCAAAGTGTCACTTTCGAATTATTTAAAAGGCAAAACAGTAAGTAATATAAGACATTTTGATGTTTATCTTTATATATATATAACAATTTATTGGATGTTATCATTATATTAGGCGTTATGTGCTTTGCTTTACCATTTTTTACGTTAGCTACGGGTTATTGGCATGATACGAGGGTTTGTCAATAAGTCCTTAGAAAAGCCGACAGGTGGCGCGACTAGTACTGTAAGCGGTTTGTTTTTATGCAGCGGCACTACCGATTCAGTATGCTGCGAAGTTTCAATCAGATTGGTCGGGTTGTTGTTTTTATTTTCGTACATTTAAAAAAAAATTGCTTGTTTACAACAATGGAGAAAATTGAGCTTAGAGCTGTTATTAAACATTTTAATATAAAAGGGTTAACAGCAAAGGAAATAAAAAATGAGTTGGATTTAGTTCACGGCATATCTGCTCCTTCACTTGCAACTATTTATAACTGGTTAAATGAATTTAAACGTGGTCGTACATCAACAAAGGATGAACCACGCTCAGGACGTCCTGTAGAGGTGACTACACCAGAAATGATCAATAAAATCCACGATATGGTGTTAAGTGATCGAAGATTAAAGTTGAGTGAGATAATTGAGGTTACAGGGATCTCAAAAGGTAGCGTCATTTCTATTTTACATGACAAATTGGGCATGAAAAAAGTTTCTGCAAGATGGGTGCCGCGTTTGCTCACAGTCGACAATAAACGCAATAGGGTGGTGGCCTCTAAAGCCCTGTTGTCGCTCATGCAACGCAATCCGGATGAATTTTTTCGTCGCTTTGTGACTGTAGATGAAACATGGATACACCACTATACTCCCGAGACGAAAGAACAGTCAAAGCAGTGGATTGCGAAAGGCGAACCATGTCCAAAGAAGGCAAAAACCGTAAAATCAGCTGGTAAGGTTATGGCTACTGTATTTTGGGATGCACGTGGAATTATTTTCGTTGACTATTTGGAAAAAGGAAAAACAATAACAGGGGATTATTATGCATCTTTATTGGACCAGCTAAAAAACGAAATTGAAGAAAAACGGCCTCATTTAAACAGGAAAAAAATCCTCTTTCACCAGGACAATGCCCGTGTTCACACATGTTTACGATTAATGGCTAAAATTGAAGAATTGAAGTTCGAATTGGTCGACCACCCACCGTATTCGCCAGATTTAGCCCCCAGTGACTTTTTCCTTTTCCCAAACTTAAAAAAATGGCTAAGTGGACAACGTTTTTTTTCAAATGAAGAAGTCATCGATCGACAAATGCTTATTTTGAGGACCTTCCGAAAACTTATTTTTCTGACGGTTTAAAAAAAATTGAGAAACGTCTAACCAAGTGTATTGAGCTCCAAGGAGATTATGTTGAGAAATAAAAAAAAATACAAAAATAAAAACTGTTTTAATGCTTTTTTCTAAGGAATTATTGACCCACCCTCGTATGTAGTTACGTGTGAACTATTAACAGTCAGATACGGGATATTAAATATTTAGTTTTTAGTAAAAGTCACTTACGGTATATTGACATTAGGCCATCGTTATATACTAGTCATGGAATAGGATAAAATTAAATTAATTTGATTTTATTGTATAAACACACTATATTGTAAGTACCTCATCATCATCATCAACCTGGTTCAATCCACTGCAGAATAAAGGTTTTCTTAATCTCTAATCGCTATTAATTCTAGATAATAGGTAGGTACTTAAATCATATAATTTAAAAAGTGATAAGAACCATTTTCGTTCAATCAGAATATTGTTGTGAAACAAACAACTTCTCACTCATTATGACAAATCTGATGTGGCGTAAATATCTGACAAAAATGTGTATGTGAGTACCTATACCTACCTACCTACAATAAATTTATAAAATAACACGTATTCTAATGCCTTTATTTCTTAAATATATGTGGCCTAACTTATATAGCGATGCAATGCATCAGCCTTTGCCAGCATTGCTATGCCTAGTCCAAACCAATACACATAATGACTACATAAAATTTATACCTACAATGGATGTAAACAAATTAAATTCAGTTTAGACCGTCCACGTGTGCTTTAATCAAGACAACATACCACCAGATAACGCGTCGCAACTTCAGACGAAAAAGAAAAAAAAACACTGCTTTTTTATACAAAAAAAAACACATTTTAAATGTAGGTATGTATACAAATGTTTATGAAGATTTTATAATGTTTCGTTGAACAATAGAATAGTTAAGTACTTTTTAGCAACCTACCACAAAATAAAAACCTAACATTTTCTGGTAATAGGTCTTCATTTTAGGAGGTAAAACAAAAATAATGAATATAATTAATATAATTAATAAAATAATATGTTTCCGCCTCTAAAAAAGTAGAATAATGAATACAGCGTTCAACTGTCATAAATTTCTGCAACTAATGTACACAACTTCGTTGGGTATTGTGTTTGCAACGAGAATACCACTGTACACAAAGAGACCGCGATAGAGGATGCTATACTATTTCGCTATTGACAGGTGGAGTGAAAGCCGCAAAGTTTTTTCTTTGACGGAATGCTTTCTCTGCAAACACCAATGAAATGAGAGTCATTACGACTACATATAGGTACTATAAATATAACAAGAGAGGTTTATATTTATGTCTATAATCTACCTACATAAAGAAATAATCTTTGTGAACAATATAATAATATACTACCTACTGCAAAAACGAATGACGATTAATAGGTACATATTATTAATACTTATATAGTATATTACCCCGTTTATCGGGAAAATTGCAAGATAGCATGTATGGATCAAAAAAGTTCAGAAGCTTCTGAATTTTCATGCAATAATTGGTACTTGCATGTTAGATACGCACGCGCAGTATAATGTTAGTGGCAAACCTGCCGGAAGAAATACGAACCACACCGTACATAATATTTTGATGTTTACCAATTATCTAAATCTACGAACCTGTCTGAATATACCATATAATGACAACATTGCGTTTCGCTTACGCTTGAAGAATGAGATTGGAAAGACAGTCAGCACCTTTACGTGTCAACAGTTATTATCGCGATAGTTTAAAATACACACTATTGGTGCAAATAAATCCATGCACGTGTACAGGTGCTATATAATAATTATAATGATGACAACCTATGTTAACAACACAATATTATAACGTAAATATATGTGATGATTGGCCAAAACGTGTGTAATTAAAAAAAATGTCAAGTACCTATTTATTAAATTCTACAAAATTTATTATTTCGTATCTTCAAAATGTGAAGAATAAATATTAGTACTACGTTATTAGATTGTAACGAATTTTAATATTTACAACTGGAATAGATATTCGAAGAAACAAACACCCACCAATATTTTCAAACTCAAATAGCAACAAAATTTCGCTGAGTAAATTGAAATCTGACAATTTATAATTCGAGAGAGTAAATTGAGAAAGCCAACGACAATTTTAACTTAGATTATTTGGAAAATAGTTCCCACTATAAATATACAAGTGAATCACCACAGTGCTTAATAGTTTTGTGAAAAATAAATTTCTAAGAAGATCTTTTAATGACTTTTTTTGTATTTAACCAATAACTTAGGTACCTACCTAGTTAATTCATCGTAACAAAAATAAAGTATTTTTTCAGCTCGAATATTTATTTTACCACCGATTTCTTAGCTCGTATTCTTGTTTATCCCGTGATTGTTTATCCAGTACAAACCTTGCAATCAATTTTTAACTAACTTCTTGACGAGCTAGACATTTGAAACTTTTAAACATTATCAGCACACGATGCCAATGCATTATTTTAATACTTTTAGCCATCTTTAAGTAGAATTGAATTCATTTTCAGTTAATTCTGTTTTGTATGAAAAGTTATTTCGGAAAAAATCCATTATCCAATCCATTATTATTGGTTGCTAAGGGGGTGGTCCTAGCAACTAAATTATTAATATATACGTGCGTTAATATGAAAATCAAAATGACATTTCAGTATTCTATATTTGTTTGTTGCAAAATAGCAAAAAAATGATTTCTTGACAATTGCCTTATGTGTCCTAAATTATTAATACATAGAATTGTCAAGTTTATATGATTCAACAGAAAATTTAAAAACGTGGTATAAAAAAAGTTCTTTTTGTGTTGTAATTATTTTAAATCATGGCTAGAATTGGTATTCTTTTATTTGCGTCGTATTTCTTAGTATATAATGTGCACCGTAAACGTAATAAGAGGTACGTATACATAAACAATAATCACCGCATAAACATTTTAGTTTATTCAGCATGGGATTACATGGTGATGTACACCTCCATCTTCTTTTATTACTCGATCATTTGTTTCCTCGGTAGAACAACTATTTCACATGTATTTATGAAGACCTCGTAAACTTTGGGATTTCCACGTAATGTCGTCGTTTACTTCCATTGGATAAATAATAAAGCAGGTCCTCAAAGAGAATGACGAACACACCTGCAAATCCTTATGCACAATTAAACAATTTTCTATCGAATTAGGGTTACCTGCAGTTTTAAAAATCGAATAGACGCGTTGTACCGTTTTTATCTTGTGACTACTTTAAAGCATATTAGTACATATCGACTTTGGAAAGGAAAAAGGGCGTAACGCACACAAATAAAATGTTACAGTTGGCACAAAAACGTTTTTGTTGTGTTCGGTCAAAGTTAGAGTCAGAGTAATGAGTGGATAAGGGAACAAACAAGGGTTTGCGATGTAATAGAGTTTGCTAAAAGCCCCAAATGGAAATTGGCTGTACACATAGCTCGAAGAAGGGACAATCGTTAGACAAATTTAGTAATCCATTGGTACCCAAGAGTAACAAAACGTCTGCAAGGTGGGCCTAGAGGCTGCTGGATCGATAAAATGAGTGAGGTCCTCAGAAGTGCGTGGCAACGCAACGCACAGTACTGATAAAATTGGAATGAGCTTGGAGAGGCTTTCATCCAGCAGTGGATAAATTCAGGCTGATGATGATGATGAAATACTACTTGATAGTACCAGAAATTTATTAAAATTAAATATGATTCTGAGAATACCCTCCCGATGTAAGTTTCGTGTAAGACTGCGAAATTACAATGAGGATCTTTTGGTTTGGGTATCACATAATTTCTAATGTGGGACGCAAAAAACACGGGGACATAGCATAGATAGCGACCACGGAATGGGCGGCAACCCTGTTGAGCACAAATTTCGTGCGTAAAAGCGGATATGATCCAACATAGAGCCTGCCTCCTTATTGGATAGGTAAATAATTATTATTAAACTTGGATATGGGACGTCCTGCGAGGGTGTTAATAATTCATTTTGGAATTAGTGTGCCTTTGTTTTCGGTGGGAGGACTGCCGAACCGGCTTTTCCAAATCTAAGACCCTTGTTTTGTCTTTAAAAACAAATTTCCTTTGATTTATTATAGTAATATAGAGTAAACACATTTTACCGCTTTATTAAAACTCGGGAACGTTCCTCGCGAAGAAATATATATAAGAGGTAGGTACTTCCATTAGTACTCGAGCGCTATTGCGCAATTCGCTAACAAAGAAAATAATATAATAGAGTATTATGTGAGAATTGTGAGATGTTTGCCCGCGAACCTTTTAGTTATGTTTAACAATGTTAATAATTTTATGTTTGATTGTTGTTATAGTTCCCTTATCTTCTACCGCTATTATCAATGATTCCACAGCTAAAATTGTTAGTTACTAAGTCGGGGGAAAATGAGCAAAACTAGGCTCATTGAATTTTTTTCATTTTTAAGATTTAAATGCTAATTTTTTCAACAGAGAAAGTGTTCAAGAATATTATCATTAAAACTGGCAAAAACGATTTCCTTGCTTCATAAATGAAAGGAGAAGAAAATGTAGTCAAGGCAAAAATCAGCTCATAAAACTGCATAAAAAGGTTAGATATGTTTTTATTACTTTTTTTTACTTTTATCATATTACAAAATAAATGGGAAACAATATATATTATATTCATGTACTTAACATACATAATTTTGAAAACACTTCTGAGAAAATATATTATAACCAATAGAAAAAATCTTTTTTTGTAAAAAAGTAAAACACCCGCAGGAATCGAACCTGCATCTCTCGGGTATCGCGTCACTATGCTAAAGGAGTAATACTTAATTGCGACAAATTTTAACTGATGGCTTTTTGAAATTGAGCTACTATTGGTGATCGACTTTTGTATTTTAAATCAAAGTTGGTACTTAATACTTGTATTTTATTAAACCCATTTATCAACCAATAACGATTTCTTTCTCCTTTCTTCTTATTTGCATAATTATTATTTTGTTTATGATCCAATTTTTGCCGTATGCTGAACTGTATGGCCAAGAGTGATCATATTGGCGTCAATAGCAAAATATCTTAGCAAAATTTGTAAAGTGTCAGCCGTAACTACTGATCGTCTCCCCATGGCAACCTCTGGGCATTGCAATGTTACATGTGGTCAACAATAGGGGTTGAAGGATAATCAAACAGCGACGCGCCTTAAAATCAATGTTCACGTCCACACAAGTATCGACATCTACAACAGCAACTACAACTAGCTGATCAGAAATATCCGGTTAAAAATTACACGCCCGGCAAGAGCTCCGCTGCATTCGTCGTAGAACATTCAAAGTGAATATCAGATGAAAAGAAGGAGAAACCCGACCAACAGGCCCTGAAATATGAGGAAACGGACTACAACCGACCCAAGACCCAATATTATTACGAAATATAATATAAGAATTAGATTATAATATCTTTCTTCCATTTCAATTTATTTATATTATGTAATAATAATATTTGTCAGTGCAAATTGTCTACCATAAGATAATATTACATTCTACTGTGGACTTAATAATTATACTTGTATGTTGTCACGTTGTGGATACGTACCTATACGTAATTTGAGAGTAGGTAAATTCTCACCGATAGAAGAGGAAGCAAGATCGATTCTCTTTCACACAAACCCCCACCCTGCGGCCGTTGCTGATACCTACTTGTACTTTGGCGGACAGGAGGGTTGCACCTTTATCGATCTCGTTCACTTTTACCCTGACTTCTCAACTGGATGGATCTTTCAACTTAACTTACTTTTTGTGAACGGCCGGTACGGGACGCCGGCCACACCCAAAAATCAGTTTTTCTTTCACTTTTATTGAACTTTTATTAACATTAATTTCCAAAATTCAGTGTCTACAATTTGAAGGGATGCAGAGCAGATGAGTACCCTATTATTTTTATTTATAATGTTTTTTGTAGAATAGCATGTCTTCGCATAACAAAGATCACCGAGTCTCCTTAATAATTTCAAGTCTCTATGATTATTATACTTGTCAAAATAAATTCTATGTTTTTTAGACTATAATAAACAATTATTGTTATCTCTAAATCTAGTGTTTTCTTTATTTATATGGTATTTCATTATGTACACACTTAGGAAGCACTTGGCGCCCCTTTTATCAGTCAATTTTATCATACACATACAAGTCTCTTTTATACGTAGTTCTCTTAGTCTATTTAAATTCTTTTTTTTATTATATTCTATAGACGCTAGTTCTCTGTTAATCACATACAATTGTCAGCGCGATCTCATGGCCCTGAATAATTGAATTATCCGATTTTACTATTCACGCTTAAATCTAATCATGCTCTACCTTTAACTTGCAATTTCTCCAACTTATATTTTTATTCACACATTCTCTCCTCTATTTTATTCAATATTTATTATCAATTTTATAGCTAATATTACAATGTATTAATTGAAAAAACAAAACATTTATTTATAACGTAAACGACCAATAGAAATATAGATATAAGGTATATTTATTCATGACTATCCGTCTAGGATTTGATACATCAAACAAAAAATACCTACGCCATTTCTATTTCCTTCACAAAAAAAAAAAACAGTTCCGGCTAAATTTCCTAGCGTGTAATTTATTTCCAACCATTATGTCGCAAACTACCACGGATATGTGGTTGATTGTCAATGATACAACTGTGGAATATTAATTGTGTACCGTGTTATGCAGAAAGGAACTATCCCACATAAGCAAATCTTTAAGAATGTTGCATATTTTTTAGATTTTAGATTAAAAATACACGAATATTTTGTATTATGAATTCGTATATAAAATGTAATTTTCTGGTTTGGTAATTTGTAGAAACAATATACTGGCGAGTTTTTAAAATACTTCAAGAATTAATTCGCCAAACAACAATGACACTTAAGTTTCGTTGAAATAAATTCTGTTTTATTAAAATAAGTATAATTCAGATATTCAAATGACGTATGTACTTATTCTTGAGCGTAGAATAATACATCAGCGAAACACCGTACAACTAATGACTATTACAGACGACAATTAATACATTTATGCATGAAAAAATGATGATTGTATAAAAATTACTCGAACGTTGGGTAAACACACCTTAACCATTAAACCTCCTATATTAAGCTGGACTCGACATCATATGACAATACATAGTTTATGTTTACTCCTCGTATACCGAGTTGAGTAGAGCATTTCCGCGAAAATTACTTTCAGACAGTGGTTTATTTAGGTAAGTGGATGTCTGTGGCGCTGACAGGTTTGGAGGTACCTTTGTGAATAATTTTTCCGTGCAATAAATTGGCATATCATATTTATTATGATGCACAACACAACAAAAGTTATATGGTCGGGATTTTAAGCTTCGATTATGTTTTAATCTAAGAATAAGGCGCTTAGTACCAAAAAAATTAAAACTGACATTTTTATAGAAAAATGTTCTACATACCAACGCCAATAACGTCAACTATGGTCTAAGTGGCTCATGCAAGTCAAAAAAATACAGCAAAATATTAAAATCTGGCGACGTTGTAAGTCTGTTGGCTTGTTTTATTTATATTGGTGTAAATACCACTGCAGTGGTCAACGGCATTCTATATAAATGGCTGACAACGGTGTGTTGACACTCGCGAGTTCTTAATTCCTAAAATTATGAAAGCTGCCGAGATTGGTTCACACTGTGAAACCACATTTTTCAAAAGGTCTGCTTCATGCAATTTTACTGCAATGACTCAGTATTTTGTAACCACAGGCAATACTAATTTTTGTACTTAGAGCCTTAATTAATACACGTATTCAATGTCAATGGCAGCTTCTATGCAACATATGACCTGCCTACCCCCGCGGTATGTTACTGGATTTAATTAAATTAATAAAAATCACTCCAATTTTATTTTGAAACGTATTGTAGGTTGGTTCCTTCCTACAGAAATCTATCTAATAATACCTCTCGATCCACTTATATTGAAATTGATTTTCGCTGTAGCACTCTTTTCATGGGTCTTACCAATTAAGCTCCACAGTGCCAATATGGAAATGTATTCATTATCCGTATAAGTATCGGATGTGCTAGTAAAAATAGATATGTCTTATATCCAATATTTATGTATGCAAGAGGAAAACTATATTAGTACCAACATTACAACGATCTAAAGATTTAATGTACCTTTATTTATGTAATACCTAATATATTTTTTTGTTTTATAATATTATGGTTAATTAATTTTCAAAACGGACATACTTTTATTTTTTAGCTTCAAACACATGTTAACATGTTTCTTTGATACTGCTGTTTATCATAGTATGTAATAGTGTTTCCCAACGTGGAGCGTACTCCCCTCCAGGGGCAAACTTGAATGTTTTGGTGGGCAATGTGCAAATCATTAATATTTGGTACATTTTTTTGTTAAAAAACGCATTTTCGAAAGTATTTTTTTTATATATCAACCATGACTTTCCGAGAAAATTACTGTTGCCATTCCAATCATAATAGTTAGATGTATGCGGCGATTTAACGCTGTAAATGATTTGTTACTGAAAAAAATAAATCATTTTGATATCACAAACTGTAGAGATTTAAGATTAAAATTGACCAAATTAGTATCCCACATAAAAACTCTTTGCAGCTCACACCAAGCATAAGGATCGCACTAATTTTCTTCCGAGTTGTACATCTAATATAATAATAATTATTATACATAGATAGGTACTTACGAACGTTAAATTAAAAATAGTATTGTCTATGTGCATTTTTTTATTCGAAGCAATTAATTTTTTTTCAGAATTTGTTAGTCAAGTATAAAATTTTGATAGAGGGCTTGAAGCGTTGAAGTGGGACACACAAATAAGGTAGGGATAGAACATGAAAAATGTTATTTCAACATAGTTAATAATAACTTAATTTCATCAAATTTTGGTTTACTGTAATAATTTATCTCTCGCATATAGATTTAATACTTACTGAAAAAATGTTATTTTTGTCAGTCGATCAATACCCAATGAAATCCAACAAATACTTATATACAATTTTTCATTTAAAATGTTTTAATATAGTATCAAATATATTGTTGCTCAATAAGATACGTAGATACATCAATCGTGTCTTGGAGAGGTATTTACAAATAACTAAAAGGAAAGTATCAGCGATCTATACACTGCAGGTCTTACATAGTAAGTGGTGCGAGAGTTGGCGAAGCACCAAGGCTGGGGCTTGACAGAGTGATAGAAAAAAGAAAGATAAGGGAAGTCAATAAAAATATGGAAGTGATTTTTTTTTTAATAACAAACGTTAATTTTCTTTCGACCATGTCCGATCCTAAAAAAATCATATGGGCCTCCACAGAGTGGAGATTTGAGAAACAACAGATTTTGTTTTTACGAGAAATGGATGTCAGCCACTTGATCAACATATTGGGTCCATACTGAGACTCATACACAAATTGAAAAACAATATGTGTACTTCACAGACCCAGGATTCGAGCCTGGGATCCACGACGCTATAGGTCAACGCTTAAGCACACGGAGGTAAATATTTTGTAACATGTGTGGCGACTTCTACCGCATACTTGTGACTAACTTTCAATATACTTTTCTATCCAGGGTCAGTGGTATCAGACCTCTAACGATATGGACGCTAAGCTAACAACGGGATAAATTTGTGAGAATTATAAAGTATTATTATAAAGTAGGTACTTGGGAACCGACATAATATATGAAAAGAACGAGATCTTAAAATGAAAAGCAGTCTAATGCCGGGTCCACACTGGCAACATGTCACGCGACAACCTCGTTAAATTTTACGATAAGTATGATAATTATCGTAAAATTTCTTAAGCTATGATAATTATCGTAAAATGTATGATGTTGCCAGTGTGGACCCGGCATAAGGCAGTTTTTGACGTTTCGATTACATGGATTAAGTCGCATTGGTGTCGTGTCGAATGTCTGTGTGCAGGGTGGTTACATGTAAATTGTACGTAAAACATTTCACTGTGGCATAGTTCGTCGTGAGCTTTATAGTATACGGTCTCCAATTTTATTACATTCAATATGAACAGTAATTCAATTATTTTCATAGCTGATTTTGGCAAAATTTATAAATTCAAGAATGAAAACTTAACCTAACCTAACAAATAATCCTTTATAATATCGACTATTTTCAAAATTTGTTTACTGCTTCCTGTAAAGTGTAAACTGACAAGAACCGTGTTTTATTTAGACATGAATTTTATGTCACTATACGACCCAAAGAGGTTGGATGATCTTTAATATATGGCCATATATTTTCGATACAACATTTCACGGTGAAGTGTGCTATGGCGAACTGCATACATACAAGATTCCAGACACAGGGTGCAAGGTACCTAATGAGACTATAAAATTTTGATACTAAAGTTCTGATCAAATTGAGGTGCATCTCGCCTACATGAGTGCCAACTATAATGTATTAGTAATTTGTATTATTATTAATTATTCATGCTAATTTCAATTATTTTTTTTTGTTGCCACGTATGCGTACGTACGTTAAAATTACTTGCGACATGACATCAACAGATAATATATTGAACAGAACCCAACCTGCAGACCATAGATAATAGACAATGTTCTTATAGAAAATACACAGTGCCAACCGCTAAAAACAAAAAAACATAATTTTGACACGATATTCGAAAAGTGTAGGCATGTAGAAGATGATAAAAACGTTCATTGAGTCATGCAGGTGTCCATGCAGTGCAGTTCAACGTGAGATGGCCTCATTGTTGTTCTGGTGATTTCGGCAGATTTTGCCAACTGACAATGTTAGTTTAAAGATTCAAAATGTTCTACGGGATGGGAGCATCAGCCTGATAATATTTTAAACACCAAAAAAACGATATTACACACTTTTTTGCCGTAGCGGCAGCTTACTGTGACGTCACGTGATAGTTTCGTGACATGAACCATAATAATTCGCGCTTAAGCCTATCGCAAGTTTAATAAATAAGATGTATTGTATTACATCGGTTAATCTATGATTTATTTTAAATATAGTTAATATAGTGTTATAGCGTCATTGAGTTTGCAAAGCTTATTACAAGGCAGAAGCTTTCGTCGACCTGGCCAGGTCAAGTTTCGCCGCGTGTTTTCATAAAACGCTCATCAAATTGCAAACGGCGGGTACTTAAGGCAGGCGCATGTTGGAATTATTGCCAGTTACTTAATTAAAACGGAATTTCTTCATGTTTTCGGCGGTAGCACGAACTAAGAACGGAGGTTCGGTCGGAACTTCGTTATAAATGACCCATCAAAGGAGCATAAACTTGAATACTCGCCGACATAATCACTTAGCATCTACCATATTATTCCATAAAAATAGATTTAATAATATGACTTAATCTTTTGCTAACAATGATAATAATTAGGCTTAGGATTCTTATGTATTTAAATATTTTTTTTCATGACAAAATAACAAAAATATCTATCTGTGTCAGACAATTTTGATACATTTAAGCCCTATTTGTTAGGAACTATTATGAAGTTATACTTCTTTAGGCGCGTTTGGGAAAACAGATCAGAGTTTATTTTTGGCGTGGGATGAAGTTGCGCGCGCAAATGCAACGCATCAATTTGGCGTGGGACGGAAGTTTTGCCCGGCGAAGCAACATAATTTATTTTGCGCAGCGACGTTCGGGGGTTCTGAATGCTGGAGGTTTGTAATTTTCAGCTGTGATATTGAGGGCTGTGGCTTGGGCCGGTTGGGTAAAGACTGAATGTTGCAACTTTTATTTATGAGTAAAATTATATATCAATAAATAAATAAATTTTGTAAATGTTGAGTTGGTAAATAATTCAAACAATGATATGTTTACAATATTTAGACACTTCATACACAAAAATACATATATTTACAGTTTATGATAATATTTGTCGTATATCCCATGTCAAATTATTTATTATCGGTTTAATAATTGAAGATAATAATACTTATTATGTTTCATCACAAAAGCCAATATCACGTTTCAGTTGTGAAGTAGTTATTGGGCAACTAATGTGGCTTTCAATTCTTTCACTATAGATTTTCTTAAACTGCTGTTAAACAGTTAGTAGCAATTTTGCCGATTTTTGACATACACTGAGCGCTTAATACATAATCTGAATACGCAAGCGCGAGCCACATTAAAACGGTACGCGAGCAACGGGTTGGGCACCGCTCCTTTACAGCATAACACTTTTCAGCTAATATCTATCACATATCTTTCTTTTATTTAAATATTAATTTACATCATGGCTTAGTCAGATGACCTGGCTACCTGGCTAACAAACAATGTATGTGTCCCACTCGGTTTTTTTGTATATGATATCCGAGGGATTTCCCAAATGATATATTTTTATTTTATTGTATGGTTTCTTGTTCTATTTTCTCTTGCCAATGATGTTAATAATACACTGCACCGCATATATTTTCAAACAATAGATCAAACTCAAAATAAAATTACAGATACCTACATTCAAAAGATGTGCGTAGAATCTAACCTTCTGTCGATATGTCTACATAAGCGTAAGTATATATTTTATTGTAATATTATTGTATCGTAATAAAGTTCGAATATTCTGATTTTTTAAGATACCGATATCAAGTATAAATTATTTATTTTTGTAATAGTATTATAATGATAAAAATAATCCAAACATTATAAAAGAATCTTGATCAACAACATAATAATATAATAAAACTTGATAATAAAAATCCCTCAAGATTAATTTTCGGATTAGTTTTTGGAATTTTTTTAACAAAAAGTACCTACATGTTTTCTATATAAATAAAAATATATTTAAATTTTACAATAATATCATTAATCCCATATTAAATCTTCTGAAAAATGTGTAATGTTAAAGTACATTTTACTACACCAAGAAAATTATATTATTAAATGTAAAATTCTTTTATTTTCTTTTGTTGGCATAAATACATAAATATACCACACTAAAAAATGCTAAAAATGACAAATTATATCTGAAATTACAATCCCTTAAAATTATTGTAAATGGCAGTTACAATTATGTCTTTTACGCGATAAATTGTAATAAAGTATACCAAAACAGTCTTTTGAGTCTCCACTAAAAAAAATCGCTAAAGAGAATTGGCTTAATTTTCTAATCTTACCATCTAAATTCTAAAAGAAGACAATTTTAGTAAGTCATCATTCATTATTTGATTTGATAGGTAATAATACTCTTTGCTAAAATTGATAATCCTTTTTGTTCTTTTTTTTATTTGAAACTTTTAATTACAAAAATGAATGCCTAATCCAGCTTAGCTTGGAAACTGTGAAATCTGATCCGCGAGGCTTTTATGAAACTGAAGTCATTATGAATTTTTCATTTTTGTGAATATTTCATTTTTACTCCTGACGTCTGAGATTCGGAAATTAAATAAATACTAATGACTTTTAAGATTTTATTTATAACATTTTTACGGCTTTTGTTAATTGCAGATTTTTTCCATAATTTTGTTTTACAATATTGTCTATTTCTATTATGTACATATTATAACTATTATGGACATATTATTAACAAAAATAACTTATGGGTTCCGATTAAGCCAACAAATTTCTTGAGAAGCCATAGGTTAGATAGTAAGTTAAGCTGAAATTTATTGAAAAAATTCTACAGTGACATAAACGTACGGAATAAATAATTTTATATTGTGTATATTATTATTGTTACTCAATGCTAACAAACAATACCAACACAACTTCGAATCGCTTTTTCCGTACCCATTATGCCACTGTAGAATGACTCCTGCGTATGTAGCTATGTAACGCACAGGACCGAAAGAAAATATAAAATCACCTTCATCTGACAGTAGGTATATTGATTATGATGATTTATAAAACTATATATTATTAAGAGCAGTAGCGGCTGCTTTATCATAATACAACTGTATCGCACTCCATAATTATTATAATATCTTCTAGCGTCAAAAAATCTTCTTTTAAAAAAGTCTTCAACATAATTGGACTAATTCAGTTCTAATATTTTTGGTGAAATATATTAGACAGGACTTCGCAGTTTGGAGGGCGATAAATTTGGATAAAAACCGTAGTAACCAGAACTTAAAACAATATGATTGAAAGAGGATACTGAAGGTTTTTAAAATTTTAAATGTTTGACTGCTCGTTGCATCTTGTCGCACCATCGATGATGTTGGTAACCGATACATGGTTGAAAAGAGTTTTTTTTTATCTCGACTTAAAAAAAACTTATAATGTAACGTTGGCCATTGAGTAAATTTTTTTAAATTTATTTGTCGAGGAATAATTTAATTTCATTTAAGCTAGAAACGAAAAGATTATCTTTTGAAAGTCATTCAGAAAGTCTTAAAATTGACGCCATATAAGTGATTCTTTTTGCTATATGCTTTTGGTAATAATAGATTATAATATATTCGTTATTGGTGTCAATCAGCTTGGAGTGCAATGAATCAATCCAGACTAATGATGATGATGAATAAACAACAATAATATTTACCTTAAACATTCTTAAATGATTATTTTACTTTACGTGGGTCTTTCCAGTGAGTATTTATTGTATCACTTGTGTATTTTTTATTACTACTCTTGGCACTTTATAAAACTGGTGATAGAATTGATTCCCAGCGGACGGCTGGATAATAAAAAAAACTTTATTTTTCTTACGCCAAGACAAAATGGCACCAACTTACTCGCACGGATGAAATTGAATATTCAGAGAAAAACAGATGACCAAATAAATCGAATGTGTCAATTTCCAGCTTTACCAGAAACATATAGAAGAAAATATTATTGTTAACTAACGCAACGGTAAATGTATATTAACGTTCATCAGATCATATGTTTTTTTTTCTGTTCAAATTAATTATTTGAATTTCTTAGGAGCAGATGCCCAAGACTGGGGTCGGTACGCACTCGTGTTCTTTGACTGAGTTCACCGAATTTTGAGAATCACGGAGAATTGACAAAAATAGATGATTCTAATTAATTAACATACAATATGTAAAAATAAACCAAAATAATACCGACATACTAAACTATGTGAATGGATTTTCACGTATGCTTGTTTGATTTCAAGAATTGAGAGAGTTTGCTTAATAACAATGTACCACACCCCACCAATTGGTATTTTTCACGGCGCTCTGAAACTAAGAATTTTTAAATCACTACATTGCAGAATAAATGGATTCTCACGAAGACATAAATATTATATTTTGTTGTGTGTACATAACCTACTGATTTTACGTACATAGAGATCGTCCTATTATACCTATTAATAATAATGTACATACCGATTTTCTACGATTTATTTTTAATTCGTTCAATTAGTATTGTTATTAACTATTTTTTTATTGAACGAATAATTCACAAGATTTAAGAATGTAACATTCTAATTATTGAACATACATAATTTTGGAAATTCTTCTGAGAAAATATGTTATAAGAAATAGATTTTTTTTAAATACCCAGCAGGTCGCCAATAGTAACACAATTTGGTATGCCCTTAAGGGGGAACATGCTCAGCGTAGGTCAAAATGGAGCTTTTATTGCATTTTCAAAGCATGATCGTGGATATCCCTTAAACGTTATAGATAATCTATTTATATAATTTTGAAGCCTTATTATCATTTATATTTATTTTAAACATTTGATGACTGCATAAAGTATTTTTATTACATAAAATAGTATCCTTTTAAACCTCTCGTTCTAATGTTTTAGAACATAGTCATATTTCAGTACATGCATGCAGTGGTGTTAAGATTTTTTACATTTATTAATTTTTAAGCGCATTTATAAAACCATTAGTATAATTTATGTCGACATTATTATAGTGAAATATTTACGATAAAAAAATATATTGATAATCTCTGTGATTCAAAATTTGACAAGAATTAGGCATTTTACAATTCAAAAATGGGCAAGATTAACACATTTTAAGATAATTCTAAAGATGTTAATTATAAGCTATGTCTTTGACCATTTAAGTCTGATAAATATCTTACGAATAATGTATGATTTATAATAATTATTGACCTAAGAATAAGATAGTGTTTTTTTTACATACGCCATTTCTTTTGTCAATCCCCAGTGGTTAAGCTACAACATATGGCCGTAGCCATAAATTGACAAACTAAAACTAAAGTAGAGAGTAAGATCATGTTAACGCGCGTGTTTGAACATAAACCGTTTAAAAAAAATCGGTTAGGTTAGGTTTGCTTTTGTATCTTTATATTATGTTCTCTTTTTATATTTTCATTTTTATCGTTTTTATTAGGTATTTTTTTCATTTATAATAATGTTTCATGTCATATAGTGAACGTCTTAAACTTATAATTTGTAATATCCACAGTATGATAAAAATAAATTGAAATTGAATTAATTTTAATTCAGTTGTTTGTTAACAAAAATATTTTGTTTGCCGTATGTTTACCACATTTTGCTTCGGCTAAGGTGAGAGCTTGGTGGAGTTTGCTTGATGGGCCGCCATAGAAGCAATCAATGGTAATGGATACGCCATGATTTACGACTTGGAAAAGTGTCCGAAGGGCCACACTAAGCGACAACACTAAATCACTTCGACTCATTAATACGTGTAAAAAAAAGTCCGCCCGGAAAAGCACGTACAAACTGGCCACGTGTTAAATAAATTTTTATTTGGGTTTGCTTATAAGAATTAATTTTGATATCGCTTCTATTACGGCTTATAGCGAGGTACGTAAAAAGAATTACAAATAAGAAAGGTATATTATTATAATAATAATTAATAAAGTTAAAGAGAGATCTTGTTCAAGTTGCTTTGTGGGTCAAAATCAAACCCTCATCAATGATACTCAGCTCAAACAGGCAAAAAACTACATCTATCTGAGACAACAAGTGTCTATAAGTGGATGTATATTTGATGAAATTGTTCGCGGAGTAAACCACGGCTGGAGTGCTTTTTGCCGCCTAAATAATTGTCTTAAAAAATGACCCCCCACTGTGCCTTAAGCGCAAATTGTTCAACCAGTCTTTGCTTCCCTTAATCACAATATATGCGTATGAAATATGAAGCCTGATTAAAAGATGCTGGGCATAACGTGAAAGGATAAAAAGAGGAATGAGTGGATAACGAAACAGACAAGAAACAGAAAGGTTTGCGATGTAATAGAATTCGCTAAAGGCCTCAAATGGAAATGGGCTGGACATATAGCTCGACGGGGGACAATCGTTGGACAAATTTAGTCATCCAGTGGTACCCAAGAGGTACAAAACGTCTGCAAAGTAGACTTAGAGGCCGCTGGATCGATTAAATGATAAAGCTTTGCGGAAGTACGTGGCAACGCAATGCACAGGGCCGAGAGAAGTGGGATCAGCTTGGAGAGGCCTTCATCCAGCAGTGGATAGATTCAGGCCGATGATGAATTAATATTGATAGTTAGCCACAGCAATCTACCATATACGTTACTACTGTAAGTAGGGGTTGCAATACCGGTATCTCAGTATTTTTCTATACTGAAATACCGATTTAAAAAAATCAGACAATACCGATATATTCGTATTAAAAGTGGAAACAATATGTATTAATTAACATAAAAGGCTTAATAGGACTGTAAATTTTTGTTGGGTTACGCGATGTCTGGTTTACTTCCGTGGCTCTTCATCGTCCTTGATGACCATCAAAGATACGTGCTAGAAAATATAAAAAATTTAAAGCGATTTTTACATAGGTAGGTACTACTCTTTTTTCCAGTTATTTTATTGTATTGCAATCCTTAACTGTAAGTTATTAGAATTTTAAATGATTCTTAACTGAGGTTGAGAATCCATACTATTAAAATTTTGATTGGTATTAATGGTAACTGCGAGATATTATATAAACAAATAAAATGGCAAGTTCAATGTTATAATTAATTGCAACTAAAATGTCGTGAATTTGTGCTTGACCTCCGCTCCGGTGCTGGAGTGTGATAGGGTAAAATAAATTGCTTGATAATTTTTCGGTAAACTTATATTCAAAAAAACTTGCAGTGAAAAATATTGAATAGATATATTCTCAAATACTCGTATCTATGTTTAACACTTTGTTCGTGTATTTGTATTATACTATACATTAAAATCCATTTAGTGGAGGCACATATTATAATGATCTTTATTAATACCTTTTATCATAGATGTATTAAATAAACAGATAAATTGTTTCTTTATAGAAATACTACTAAATAGTTTGCCAGGAAATTTTAGAACACATTGTTCTACCCAATATTTCTTTTCTAAAGGCACGAATCAATCTTATGTTTATTTTTAATAAACCATTTCTTTTATTCAACAAATAATTCACAAGATTTTGAGAATGTAACATTCCATAATATATTGAACATACATAACTTGAAAACACCTCAGATATATACCAACTAGAAAAAATCATATTTGAAAAAAAATACTATGCTCGACGGGATTTGAACCCGTATAACCATCGGTATCGCGCCAACTATGCATTAACCAATTATGCTACAAACCTCCTATCTAATTGCGACAATTTAAACTTGTAAGTCATTAATGAAATGCTTATCAAAATGAGTTATTATTGGCTATCGGTTTTTGTGTATTAAATCAAGGAATATTAATTACCTTAATTACTAACCGACGCCCGGCTCTCGCCAAATATTTTAGTTATAACGTTTACTTGTTACTAATAATTTTTAATAAACCATTTTTTTATTCAACGAATAATTCACAAGGTTTTGAGAATCTAACATTCCATATATTGAACATAATTGGTTAATGCACAGTTGGCGTTTTTTTTTTTTTTTCAAATATAATTTTTTCTAGTGGGTATACATCTGAGGTATTTTCAAGTTATTTATGCTTATTTGTTTTCGACTGAGCTTGGAATCGCAACAATATATTTTTTGTTCTAATGTAAATTGTATACTAAAGTTCGATAATACTATTTTACTGGAATATCTTTATAATAAAAATAAGCTAATAGTTTTGTGAGATTGTTCATAAAACTACATTCTCCGCACTGCTTTAAAGGGTAACTGAAATACTGTACACACACAAGTTGACAAAACCATAAAAATGAAAACTTAACTTAAGTTACAAGTTGGAAAACTGTAAAAACAATAAAGCTACTATAAGCGCAACAACCTATTAAAATACGTATAATAAATATTGTATAAGGTTGTCAGTCAACTTTTTCACTGTGTATACATAGCTTAACGTTTGTTATGCCTTCGTATAGTATAGTCGATTATCGATTTCTAAATAGGGTGGCCGATTGATTAGAAAATGATTAGAAAATGACAGTTCATTTAGAATCCTTTCTTAAGAACACAATTATTGTATACGTAGGTACTTACATATCCATTAAAACTGTTTCTTTTATCTTTATAAGCAAGAAAATAATTTATTTTTTAAGTTTCTGCGTAATCAGCTAGTAAACTGAACAGCTTTTACGTAAGCAGTAAAATAAAATAAAATATGTCAGACAACTGTTTTATAATTATATTCAAAATTTCACTTCGAATATATACTTAAAGTTTTCTTCCACAGGTAGTTTTTAATGTGCCTTTATCTAACAAAACTTCGGCGCAGCGATCGAAAACAAAAAGTTTGTCAGAAGATAAATAAATAACATTATCGGAGAAGCAAAATAAAAATCATATCGTGGCGCACCACTGCGAAGAAAACTTTTGTTTTACGCCCCCATTAACATTCTGCCAGCATTTATTCTCTAAGAGTAGTAACAAAGATTTTCTAAAAGGAAAATTCCGACGATACTAGAAAAACAGTGGTATATCACATATTATGACAGTGTAGAGCTAGACAACAATATATCATAGTAAATCCCACATATAAGTATGTAGTAACATCGTTGATGTTTTATCTCATGGTTGTGACAATACGTATTTATGTTAATTAATAAAATTACCCACTGTATTTTACGGATAGCTAAAAATTTTCCATTGATCCAAGTGACATCGTTATTATTTTAGGTTTGGTTCTATTCCATTACGATGTTAGAAAATTTAATAACAAAATTAGAAAAGAAGCACAGAATATACTGCTTAAAATAGTAATTTAGCGCATAATTAATGATTTTCTTCAAAAATTGGTTAGGCCAATAATTATAAAGGCCCTATATGTCCCTATACTTCCATCCTACTTCAAATTCCCGGTTATTGTCACCAGTCCAGGCGACCAGCAGTTACGTGTCATGAGTCGGCCGTGTTTGAGTAACATTTAGTTACCGCGAGACAATGGGCGCGTGAAGGCTCGTTACAGCTATACCGTCGTTTAACGTATAATTCCAAGCTAAAAGTTAAGTGCATACTATGAGCATGTCCAGTGTAACCGTTGTATTATATCCGAGTCTCCGTGTAAACTCCGTTAATCATAACACCTGTGTCCGTATTACCACCACAGGGTGACTCCTCATTTATCATAAATTGTTCATCAAAAGTGTACCATACTATTGCCTACTAGGACGTGAGGGCATGCACCAGGGACCAGAGTTTCAGCCAGACCACAGGCACTGGCATCCTACGTATAACCGCTCCCCACGCACAAAAAAAAATCGTAGAAAAATAACATGACAGTATTGAACTGGTTTGGTTCATTGCAGGTATAGTAGGGCTTTGATAAATTTAACGAAAGCTCATAAAAGAGCTTGTGGATCTCACCAGTACTCAGTGAGCTCATACTTGTCACTCGTTTGCAAAAAAAAAACACCTATTTCTATGATGTCAAGATAATATCTTCTATTTAATCATCGAATTTTCACGTACGCCATTGGTTTTAGGGCTCGACATGGAAAGGAATAAGTAGTCGCGTTGTCCTCTCGCAAGAGAAGAACTAAAACATTGAACAAAAACTTTGCGCAAGTAATATACCCGCAAAGCAAAGTATCAATTATTATTATGTTGGTCGCTACAATTCGTCTTCATTCGGCTCTTCAATCAGTTATAAATATATATATAAGTATTTGAAAAAATATTCATTAATATTTTATCAATCACCGCAACACCCAACATAACTGAAACCTAACCCTAACTAAACAAATAATTACTAATACTATCGATTGACGGTACTGGTACGGTTTTGTACCATTTCATTTGAATCATCTTTGGCGACCTGGATTTCAACTTTCGGCCTCTTCAGGTACTATGCTGCACACTGACAAGGAATACGGTTAATTCTCGTTTAAATAACAAATTAACACAATAAAAAAACGTCAATAACTTATTACTAAGTAAAAAGGCATTTTTACCGCAAAAATTATCAATTTTATTCTGGAAGTGGCTGAATACTGGAACACTTAAAATATTATAATATTGCCTAAATGTAACTAAAATTAGTCGTTTATTTAGTATCTTGTACTGTTTAATAATCCTCGTTTATCATTATTATTAAATAATATACATTTCCTCTAAATATCAAATAATATGTATACTACCTAATTTGTTAATGTATCCATTATTTAGTTTGTCTTTAATAATTGAACAATACAATCCGTGGTATAATGGATGTTTTATTCGCCAAAAAGATCAAATAATGGACTCTGCAGACTTCCCTCAGCCAATAGAGTTTCAACAACGAAAGCAATCGAAAAAAAATATTATCTTACATAGTGAGTTTTGGCATAATTTTAATATTCTCAGAATTTATTTTAGTGAAAGAACTAACGTGATTTTTTTAAATATTATTTTAAAAATTGTTAACTAAATGTTTGCGTATCGTTTTCTTTCAATTAATATCAGGGAATACATAATTAATGAGGAATGAAATACCTAACGGGTGAAGAGTAACAGGCAACCGATCTTAAGTATGGAATAATATGGGATAAGTGTCAATAATACGTTAATATAAGATTATCCCTTATTCTGACAACTACTTTTGGCTTATGCACTGACTCTCATTCAATATTAGAGTATATGATAGTTGCAATACACACTATTGTACGTCTATAATGTGTGTTTCATTTTCGTAAGACACTTACACAGTCAAAACCTTGCTAGAAAATGTAGTGTATTTTGGTATAGCCTATCTGAATTATATTTATTAATCTGTGATTAATGCATATTCTGGGTATATCTAAGTTATAAATTTTTTATAATTTATTGTTACATTATTTTATAGGTCACGTATTTCACTTCAGTAAAATTTCCCATTTAGTACAATATAGTAGGCGTGTTAATAAAAATTCTTCCCTCGTTTCTCCTTTTGGTTCATACCCCGGGGACGATTTGTTGGCGTCAACAACTATTATTAGAGCGTAGTAAACGAAGAAGGGGAAGAAGGGAGGGGAGCAAGATTGTATACGTACGGTACCACAACTGTGCACATTGTACCACGAATTCATTTCAGAATAGAGCACGTTCCACAGATTGATACCTTTTCTGATTCAAAAACTGTGACTTAATACATATTTATTGCTACAAAATCCGGATATTCACTATTATAATAATATAACAAATAAGATGAGATAAAATAATAATATTATGTTATTTGAATCATTTTATTAGTTATACTTCTTTAGGCGCGTTTGTAAAATCAGATCAGAGTCTATTTTTGGCGTGTGACATGTAACACATAATTTATTTTTTCACACGAAAAAAAACGCACTTGATTGGATTCGAACTACGATTGTTCGGTTATCAGCCGAACACACTGCCTTCACGCCACAGTATGATAATGCAATCGTGAGGATTATACAGTATATTATTATATAGTTTAGAATTGTTCCGTTGCCTAAGCAGCGTATTTATTATTGTTGGCGAAAATAAAATAAAAACAACGAGAAATAATTAAATAATTTATTTAGTGATATAAGTTAAAAGTGTCTAGAAATAAACCAGCGGCACTCCAATAAGCGGCCCTCCTTTATTCTAGTTTTAATGATATCGGGCTATTAAAACGTCAATTCTATCTTATATCATACTTTATTATTTGACAGATCTGAAACATGACGTCTAGCGCAATGATGTGATCATAGCCAACCATAGTGACCATATTATTATTATAGTATAGTATAGATTATTTTGCTTGGTAAAAATTTTCTTTCGCGTTGTGAATTGTACCTACTCATTTTTATATGTGATTAGCTGTCAAATCTAAGCTTACTATTTTTAAGTGTGATAGGTACGTTCCTTTTTTTTGGTATTACATATAATTTTAGTTTTTGTGAAAACTATTTTCTAACTGTTTAAATATTTTTGGTTGATGTGAATTTTGACTAACGCGGTGTGCGATTATTTTATTTTGTTATGTCAAAGAAGTATAACTTCTAACGCGCGTATATAAGTACACACACCGATTTTTTTCACACATTAATTATTTTTAATTGAATGTTAATAATCAGTGACGACTCTAGACAAAATGCCGCTCCTAGGCAGTGCCAAAATGCCGCCACATTTTTTTATACAGTAAGTATTAGTATTAAGTATACAGTAATACTTTTTATCATCCTTTCATGAATTCAATATCTAAGAAATGTGTTTTATGGTTATATTAATAACATGGTATACACCACTAAATCTAATTTAAATCCCATATCTGCTTCAATAGACAATATTACGAGTCTACTGTTTCAGATAAGTACATTTAAAAATACACCCGACAACTTCCAATACTCGTGAGTGACTGGCAATCATACATGATAAATTTTAAATCAGGTGAGTATGTACCAACCTATAATTCAAATATAATTCGCAAATTTGCATTCACCAAGAATGTGACGTCCATGATATAATAATACATTTTGTTTCCAACCAGTGATTTAATGGAAAGATATTTCCGTTATTACTAAGTTTAGGTAGCTATTTTTATATATCTAATGATTTATCTCAATTTGCCGACCTTTGGGTAACTGCCGCCCCCAAACGACGCTCAATCTGCCTACCCTCACGGGACATCACTGTAAATACTCGTAATATAGCTGGTGATTTTATCACTGACCGGTTTCATTGGGGGAAACAGTATCTACGTTTACGACTATTCACAATCCGTACCTACCCAACATTTTAGACAGTGTAAAGTTTGACGTGTGAATTGTCGGGCTATAAATTACAGTCAGGAATAATGGATTGACTATTATTTAATTCTAGAACAACCGTACGGATTTTCTGTGGATATTAGAGCACCGAAGGTAATAAATAGTTATAATTTAGGTGGATAATCAACTATTATGTGATTAATCTGGAGTTAAGACTTTATCCATCCAATGCGAGGTCAATCAATAAATACGTCTTTACTTTATCCATCTCTAATTTGGATAGCTATAATTAAGTAAATATCAAAATGTCTGGAAAAATAATTAAGTTTACTGTTTGTGTAGAACCAATTTGATGGGGTTAATGTAACGTACTGGGAGTATATCTTACCTAACTGAATGTTTTACAGTGTTAGTTTTTTTTAATAATCGGGATAATATTATTGTGATTAAAGGTTCAAATAGATTGTGATGCACGTCACGTAATGGCATGCTGTCACGACGACAAGTGTAGTCTATGGTTTCGTCATTCTGCAGAATATTTTGAACCATCACTATCACTATACATTCAATGATGGAGAGTGCCAACTCTAATGTATCAGTAGTTTGAATTATTATTCACTATTCATGTTTATTTCAATTAATTGTAATAGTTTCTACGTGTGCGTACGTTAAAATCACTTGCGATATTACATCCATAGATAATATTTTGAACAGAACCCAACCTGCAGACTATAGAATCTTATGAAAAATATATGGTGCTAACCGCTAAAAACAAAAAACACGCGATTTTGACCATGAGTCAAAAATATTTAGGCATTTAGAAAATGATAAAAAACGTTCATTGAGTCATACGAGTATCGATGCAGTGCGGTACGCTTAAGGTGACCTCATTGTTGTTCTGGTGACTTCAGCAGATTTTTCTAAGTGAGAATATTCGTTTAAAGGTTCAAAATATGCTACGAGATGATAGCATCAGTCTGATAAGATTTTAAACACCAAGAAAAACGACATTACCTACACACTCTTTTCCCATAGCGGCAGCTTACTGAGACAGCATGTGATAGTATGTTACTTGCATCAAAATGTAATCACAGCACAACAGTACAAGTCGCACCATTATTTAATTACAAGCACTCTTATTTTTGTAATATTATAGAGATCGCATAGTGTTATGGAAACCCAATTTTTCATATTAATACTTTAATTTAAATCACTTAGTACTTGAAAGTTATCACAGTTTATATATGAGGAGCAAACATTCAAAACGTGATTTGTCACACAGATGTTGAGCTGAGATAATCAAGAAAAACATATTGTACTCAAAATGGTTTTTTTATTATAAAACTGTTTAAGGAAAAAATTTTAAACCTGGTATTTTGTATAATCCAAAATTCGCGGAAGTGGTTCATTTTTTGATTTGAAATTTGGACAAAACACGATTTGCATGAAACTTGTGGGCAAAACACTATTTGAATGAAAATCAAGGCATTATATTTTTTTATAGGATAAAAGGTTCTTTGAACACTGATTCTGGTTTCCTTTCATAGATTTAAATATGGACTATCAGAATTATTGACAATAGACGGCATTTTTCAAAATGTGTGACAAATCACTTTTTGAATGTTTGCTCCTCATATTTGATACACCTACGATGGCCGAGCGGCTTATAATATCGTAATATCGTGGGTCGACAGGTTCGAATCCCGGGTCTGGCAAATACACATTTTTTTTTCAATTCAGAGTATGTTTAGCAAGTGAAAGTCCATTTCTCGTAAATACAAAAAAATGTTAACATATCATCCTCCACTCTTTGGAGGCCATAATATTATGATCTTATTAGAATCGTACATGGTCAATAAAATATTTGTAAATAATTATTACTCTGCTAAAAAGTTGCTCTTATTGACACATTATGTGTTAGTAATGTAATATAGTATATGTTAAGTATATATAATTTTCGTAGCTTCACATATTTAATTAAGTCGGCGAATTAATAATTATATTCACAAATAGGTATATGGTTTTTATTTATCAAATAAATTCCACTATACATCGGCTAAATCAGATCTACCGCGCCTAATTTCAATTAAAAAATGGTTCCTGTGTTTCTTCAGAAAATTATACATATTATTCCTTTAGTATGCGAAATAAAATTAGATTTTTTGAATTATTTTTAAAATAGGTAATAAAGTCGAAATAATAAATTTATAATAAATGTTTATCGTTCTGTTCAGGCATTAGTTGACTTTTTGCACTAAAATTATATTACCTAGATATATTATGAAATAATTACGACATAAAAATAACTTTTTATGCACAACGTTTTTAAATTTTATGTTGAATCATATAAACTTGACTAGCTTAAACGGTAAAAAAAATTGTACTTAGTAGAAATATAGAATAAATATAGAATACTGAAATCTCATTTTAACATTTCATATTGATTTCCATAGTAACGCACGTATATATTAATAATTTAGTGCTAGGACCCCAGATCCCTAGCAACCAATAATAGTGTTTTACTGTTTACGGATTTCTTCCGAAATAACTTTTCATACAAAACAGAATTAACTGAAAATGAATTCAATTCTACTTAAAGATGGCTTAGAATAAATAGAATAGAATATAAATTATGGCAAAGAATGCATTGGCATCGTGTTCTGATATATTCTAAAAATATCAAATGTCTAGCTAGTTGGAAAGTTTGTTAAAAATCTATTGCAAGATTTGTATAATCTGTTTTGTGTTAAACAACCACCGGACAAAGAAGAATACGACCTAATAAAAACGTTGTAAAAATATCTTGCATTGGACAAATCAATGTTTTTTTAATAATCAAAAAATAATTGCATTTTTAAATTAATTTATAAACCTTTCCACACATGATTAAATTCTCATCCCTTATCCCACAGTTCTAAATAATGTCTCTCGCCTTCATCAGACATTCACGATTACCCCACCGCAAACATATCTCCATCAGGTGTGTTCGTACATTTTACAAAAAGCTCCATAGATTTAAAGGCTTTCCTCCACTCTATCCCTACAACTACTCCTGCGTATTATAAACAACCTTCGAGCCTTGGGGTAGTGAAAAGATTCAAAGTCGCAGAGAGGGTTCCGACAATAGGACTCCTGTTTGCTATCCACAGACGTACGGACGGTAAATCTGCCAAAAGGTTGGACAGAATGGAAGCATATTAGATAGATAGGATACAAGAATATAGATACATAAACGCCGTGCGTAGAGTTTTTAGGTCATATTTTTTATACAAAATTCGATGCTAGTATTCAATTTAGACTTTCTTTGAAATTTGTAAGTATATGAATATTCATTTCTATATACCTACAGCTATCATACCTAATAAAATATCAAACTAAAATTCTGCTATAACATTATTCTGGTAAATAAAGACATTTAAATTCAATTTTATATAACAGTTAAGTGGGATTACTGACAAAAGTTGGTAACTCACAAAATCATGTTAAGTAATAGCAATTTGAAAGTTTGCCATGCCCTTTATTATCAGGCATAATGATAATTTCTTTGCACATATCGAATATATCGTACACTCGTATATATCGAATGACCTTGCTTTTGTTTCTAGCATACTTATTTATATATAGACACACTTAATCCATTGTTTACTCTAAATACTTAAATTACCGACTTTTGGCAGCATACTTTTTCGTCATATTTTTATTCAACATACATAATTTGAAAACACTTCTGAGATATATAATTTTATAACCACTAAAAATATGTTTTTGAAAAAAATACGACACATAACAGGATTCGAAACTACACTCCTTGGGATCGCTCTTGGGATGGGTGCACTCTTTGCTTCACTGCATTACTAAAAAATGATTCTTTTCTTTTGACAATGTCCAATCCTAATAGGATCATAAATGGGTCTCAACATAGTGGAGGTTTGTATTAACAGATTTTTGTTTTTACGATAAATTGGTGTAAGCCACCTGTGCAACCTATTAGCTCCATACTCTGACTCTAAACACGAATTGAAAAACAATGTGTGTATTTTTCCAGACCCCGAATTTGAATCTGGGACCTACGACACTATAAGTCAACGCGTTGGCCGCTCTACCATCGTTGGTATTATTTAGTAATTATATACAAATAGTTGAACGTGGATTGAAAATATACATTAAAATAATTGTAATTATTGTAAATCTGCGTTCATGCTATATAATAATGGAAAGCAAAACAAATAGGATCACTTCTGTCCAGTGTGTTCTCGTAAAACCATAGAATAGATTAATAATATAATTTCGATAGGCTATATACCCCAATACCCTATATTTTGATACAGCATTTTTAATATGTGGTGTCCTACGAAAATGAACCTTACATTATAGACGTGCGATAGTGTGTTTTTTTTATAGACCCCGGATTAGATTCTGGGACCCACCACATTAAATAAAATTACACGAAATGAGATATAAAATGTATTTATCTTTACTTTGTGTATAAACTATGTTTAATAAAGCAGTATTCACTATTACTACCACTAATAGTCACGTTTGCGTACAAGTTATATTACTAATAGTTTAATATTAAATTTACGTTAGGTGTATAAGCGAACACCAATAATTCAGTCTGGTATTCAAATGATTTTCAATATGGTTGAATGTCAGGCTATACTTTGATTAAACTATTACTGAACTATGTTACAGGTTAAAACTTTATCCTGTATACTAGTATACTCCGACCTACATAGCTTTGGAAAATTTAAGTTAGAATATTGTAGATCCACGAATACAAGTTTACAAAGTATCTATATACTTGCAAAAATATTAACTTGTTTAGGAACATTTTTTTGGTTATAAATCTTCGTACATTAAACGTGTAGGTATACAAAGAGAATAATAAATTATACCTTAAATACCTAGGGCATTTGAAATAAAGTGGATGGTAGATAAGAAAGCATCACTGTGAATTATTTATAATTGAGTAAACAGGCAATTTTATTACTAATAAAAGAAAACACAAACAAGAAACTGTCTACATCCTCGGTAAATACCATAATCTTTATAGAATAATACCATTATCCAGCAGGTCTAATAATATCGCGATATGTATACATATTAATCCATATTATATAACTAATAAAGTAAATTATTATAAATTCAATATATTGAATATACATAATTTGAAAATATCTCATGCATATACCTTCACACTAGAAAAAATCATTTTGTAGAAAAAAAAATGATACCCGATGGGACTTTAACCTTTATCTGCTGGATTCGCGCCAGTATGCTTTTCATTTCATTAATTTAGCAAGTCTAAGTAATCTAATGGAGTAATCGGTGACGTCGGTTAGTAATTAAGGAATTAATTTAATATACTAAAAACGATAGCCAACATTATAACGCAATTCTATAAACATTTTCATGTAACAACTACTAGTTAAAATCGTCGTAATTAAGTAAGATGCACGTAGCTTAATTGGAAAAGCATACTGGCGCGAATTTCAGCAGATACAGGTTGAAGTCCCGTCGGGTGTCGTATTTTTTTCTACAAATTGATATTTTCTAATCTGTATATGCATGCGATATTTTCAGATTATGTAGGTTTATTTAATATATAGAATATTACATTCTCAAATGTTGTGTCTTATTCGTTGAATAAAAAAAGTAATTTATTATAATTATAAATTTATTTATTTTTACTCGGGCGTTAGCGGGTATATCTGGTAGTATTTTATATTTTCAATAAACGTAATATATAAATAATTATAAAAATATCATATTAACATAATTTTTATTTTACATTTTTACTGTCAAAAATATGGACATTAACCGATTTTTGGAAGATAGAGATATTTTATAAAGTAGAGTTAGTATGAAATTTGATGACTTCGCCTGCAATGAGACGGTCTGGTGATATGTTTGGATGATCAAAGTGAACCAGAAAGAAAACGGAGTATCAGAAAATCCCAATTTCGGTGGTTTGGCCTACAGAAGCACTTGCAACAACTATCAGAAATAAATTAAACTGCATAACAAGACTAAATAATGGCTGTGCATGATTGGGACAATCTCCTATAAAATGAACACTTGGATTTGCCATTGGGTTTAGCACCGGAAACTAATAAATATTTAACACTATATATTATATTATGTACAGTGTTACAGACCATGCACGAGTGTTGCACGTACTAGGTATATTTATTTATCACCACAATAATTTATTCATAACAATAAAATTATTGTATATATTTAATTCACTGCGCTCCTTGCATTCTTACAACTCCTTAAATTATTTAAAAAAAAAAATGAACATTTACATATTATGTAATTGAACTATTTTTTTGTTCAGCGAATAAGACACAAGATTTGAGAATGTAAAATTCTATATATTGAACATACATAATTTGAAAATATCTAATGCATATTATACTTAATTGGAAAAGGATACTGGCGCAAATCCAGGGGATACAGTTTCAAATCCCGTCGGGTGTCGTATTTTTTCTACAAAAAGATTTTTTCTAGTGTGTATGTCCATGAGATATTTTCAAATTATGTATGTTCAATACATCATATAATTTTTTTATTAAACTGTGCAGTATAATGTGAAACGTGTACCTACATAAGCAAAACGATGGTGAATTTATTCAAACACACATACCTACTAATATAGAAATTTTAACGTTTAACACCAAATATATCACAATATTATTTAACATTTTAATTAACGCTATATTTAGATTTAACAATTTGGTCAAAAAATATGCATATTATTATAAAATAAAATGAATATTGTGTAAACTTTACATTATTCTAATACTTAATAAATTTTGTGTCGGTTTTCTTATTTAGAATTTCACGGCGCTTCATCTTTATTCTTATATAAGACACCCACAGTACGACGCCAGGAAGGGGGGCTTAGAATTTTTAATTAGGGTGCTTTGTAAACTCCCAGATCGGCCGTTGAGGATAGAGAGTCGGGTTTTCCCCGTCGCCGTAAGCCCGCGGTGCGTTGTTACGTACGAAAAGTTTCATCAGAAACCTTTAGCGCCTCTACGTAATTGTTTTGGGTTGACTTCCAATTGACTTTGCGCCCGAAATTGCGAGCGTAAAACAAATTTTCGACCGAAAAATTTCCAACGCAACCGTTCACTGCTCCAAGTCCCCCGCGCGGATAAATTTACAATAGCAATGCAATCAGGCGGTGGTTGGATTTTTTCATCGAGATAAATTAGGCTTTTGAGCGGGTACGCACCGTGTTTTCGTGAATTTCATCTTACTTTCACACAGGGCTAGATTTTCCATAAGGCTTAAAGGGCAATCGTCTATCGGTTTTAGCATATATATTATATTTTACCACTCGCCGTGATACTATAATGGTGTGCACCAAATTTTGAGTGTAACGCAAAATGTTACCATGATACTAATTTTATTACAATTTTTCACAAGATAGTGACGAGCACGGTGGCCGAGCGATCTAAGGCTGCAGTAATTGTATAAAAATTTAATTTAAGTTCTGTTGGCGTGGGTTCGAATCCAACTTCCGACAAATATTTTTAAATTTTATTTTATTACTAATATGTATGTATTTCTTAAATTATTAATGCATACTTTAACCTTAGTAAGACAAATATACGTTAATAAGTGAATACTTGACTAAACAAATTGACGATAAAAAATATTCTTCTATTTATAAAATATCTAAATTTGTGTATGGTTTAATATCATAATTTTAGATATTTAATAATTAATAAATGAATATTGTTGACTATTATCTAATATGACTTGAATTTAGGGTTTAATTTAATTTTAAAAAAGTAACAAACACTATCTACATTACTTGTCGGTAACCTTTTCTGGGTAAAAAAATATTTGGTAAGTGTGTAAACGCTGAGTACCGGCAGCTATCTAGGGTAGGATTGAATCGAATTATTATCACTTATTGTAAAAATTTCAATAAGTTAGCCTTCTAAACAGTGAAAGCTATCTATCTCGCTCTAAAATTTACCACAGCCAAAAGAGGTGCTGTTAAAACATAGCACTTATTGTAACAATTACAATAATTAACTTATTGTAATTGTTACAATAATTACAATAAGTTAATAAATTACAATAATTAACTTATTGTAATTGTTACAATAAGTGCCAATACGTCGATACAAACCTACCCTAGATAGCTGCCGTAGCGGCTGAAAACAATATTGTGTATTGAATAGATGCGCTGGCCAGATCAGTGGAGTCTTTTTTATGTTTCAATTTATTTCAGAAGTGTTGAAGTTTCAAAATTGTTCTAATAATAGAACATTTCAATCAAATTCTAATAGTGTACTTAAATATAAATTAATAAAAATCAATGGATCGATCGTCATTTAGAAAATGAATAATCTATTTATAAATATATTTATTTTTATTATACCAGATACATTCGTGCAAAATTCACAGTACCTAGCTACCGATATAATATTATAATATGCATAGATTACTGTATATCTACTATGGTGGCATTATAATCACGGGATAATTATTACTTTTATTGAAGTATCAATTACGTATATAATAATATATTATAGTTCTTATTTTTATCCTGCGGTCAAAATATAAATGAAGAATTTTGCTCCTAGATAGAACTACAATGGAAGCTTAGACATAAATGAAATATTAGTAAAAAAAAATACAACAGAAAACATAAATTTGGTCCGTACATAGACAAAGTGAAATTTAAAGGCCACACTACAAGGCAACGTCTAAAGATCAAAACCTTATGGATCATGCTCTCGTTTAGTTTGGAAGTTAAACCGAAACTTGGCAGGGACGGTACGTGCGTGCCTAATATCGGATCGACCGCCAGAGAAGTCGCGTCCCACTTGGCCGGAATTCGCAAAAATCGCAAGTTAGTAAGGAAAACAATAAAAACAAACCTAGCGATATAAACTCTCGGAACTGGGTCAGAACTACCGTTAAAATTTCGACAACTGTACATTTTTAAATGATTCAGCGATACTTTACAGTAATTGTAATTATTATGGCTTGTAAATCTGTGCAAGTAAATTGTTTGTCGCAGCGTAAAATAGTTAATATAATATTTTTTATATTTTGTCGTGTTGTTGTTTAATTGTTGGCTAAGGCGACATTTTGTTTTCTCAGAAACATTAAAAACACAATGAAAAACTTTTTTTAGTGTATTATACCTATAAGTAATAATAATAATACTATAGACCGAAGGTACTTGATGACAATTGAATTTAAATTCTAATGAATTTAAGTTTTGTACTATTCCATTTCAGTCGTTTTTTGTGACCCAGGTTTCGCCTTAGGTGGGTTCATTTGTGGATTTGTTATATTTAAAAAATATTATTAAAAAATAATAATTTAAAAAAAAGTAGGTATCATGTAAAAATAATATTATTTAACACTCCATTAATTCTCAATACGTTACCATTGTTCCCAGAATGGACGATTTTACACCTTTTGTATTGTTTATAATTACTAATGATCTATTATTAGGTTTTGACGATTTATATATATATGTTTATCGAGTGTATTATTATTGATATGGTACGAGGTTTTTTACAAACACTTTAACCATTCATAATTTGTTTGTTATATATTTTTATTGACTTAATAGGTAGGTGATAAAGTTTTTACCTACTTTATTGTAAGTATTAATTTGTTATATAAGTCAGTGTGAATTGCATCCGTTGTCAGTATATATTTGCCGTTTGGTGAGTGCACATAGTGCCTGAAGATTCCAAAAGGCGAAACCCGGGTCGCAAAAAACGACTCATATGGAATAGTACAAAACTTAAATCCATTAGAATATTACATAACATCGGTAGACGTACAGAATTGGAAAGTCAATAAATGTTACTCTAGAAAACACCGAACAACCGATGTGGTAGGTACCTATTTATTTATTCTCTCCAAGACGATTTCAAATCTATTATATTTCCATTAGCATTTGGTCACCATTGACAAAAATGATACTGGTCAAAGAAGAAGAGTATTCGTATAGACCGCTGTGTTATTCTATTATCTGTCATATACTTATATAACAATAATATTGTAGTATTTCCCTAAATCTGGTATGACAACGTGTAGGTATGCATTGGTTTTTTTAATAGATCATTTAAAACAAAACCTTCCTATACCTGGAAAAATCTGGCACAAGTGTGATACGAACATACTTATTTCACTTACGGGGTAAATGCTCTAAATATTACAATACGAGTATCTATAACTTTTCTAATTTTATTTCCATTACCGATGCCCATTTAAACGTTTATTTTACGTTTTCTTGACAATAAGTCATATAGTGCCTAAATATAGAACATACTTTGTAAAAACGATCATTTAATTTACTTGATAGTGATAATTATTCATGATTGTTTATTAACGTACCTATCTATCACTTCGTATTCACTACATACATAAGACATATTTTACGACTCGTGTTTTATTCACATGTCAGCTTTATTAAGTAGGGTTTATTTGACGACGTGGTGAATAGCAAGTGACGTATCTTGAATGTGTCATGCTTGTCTCCTATTCGTATACCTACATAATAATATGTGCTACATTTTAATGCGTGGACGCTTACATTTTACATACGTATGAGTCCAATACATAAGGCTCGGACTTATCATCGAGGACTTCCTGGTTTGATTCCGGATGAGGTAAAAACATCTTTGGCAGGCCACCCTACATATCGTTAGGGTTAAAGGTAGTGTTACTCTCTACAGAAACGTTTTCCAAACAGTGTTCCAGGTAAAATTAAGGGTATTCAGTGTATTTCAATCGATTTTTTGTGTTTTTGAATAAATCCATTTGAATTGTATAGTTTTCGAATATCGACATACAATAATCAAAATTTGCATCACACAACCACATACGAGTATTTTTAAATCTTAATATACTTTAAGTAAAATATCAGGCGACTTTTTTTACCATTGGAGCAAATGTGTGTTTATCTCACTTACCAGGTCAACACGCCACGCCGGGCCCTCCCATGTCCCAGGCCCCCAGGCTAAAGCCCTATTAACGCCCCCCTCCTTGTGGTTCCATGGGTCAAAATACATATTTATAATTTATTTTTCAAATTTTGATGTGCCTATTAGAACATTACACTACTAGATTCTATACTTTCTAATTAGGTCTTATTACATGTGGCTGTGCTAAAAAGAAATAACACTGTGTTGATATTATATACGTAATACAAATCACGATGTATATTGGTAAAGAACTAGTATATAATATGAATACGTATATAAATGTGTACTTGGATAAACAATGGATAAAGAATAAAAGTTGACGTTTTTGCTCCATTTAGGACTCACCCTAAGGTCCGCCTGCCTGTGAAGGCTGATCGATCGCGCGTGATCGAACGGAATGTGCCAGTGGCGTTGAGGTCATGTGAAAAAGGGTACAGCCCAACACAACATAATGGATTCCGAATACTTTGGCTAAATTTTGGAAATCCCCCACAAGGAAAGTTACTGAATGCTGCTGATACGGCTTGAAAGAATATATAAACTGTACGATTGATTTATACAAATACCCAGTTACTAGACTGGATGCCATTTTATTTCTGTTAGATATTTTATTTTATTTCAAACACACAATTTCAATTAAATTAAGTTACTTAGTACTATTGAACTTTTTTTATTACTTATCATAACTTAGAACAAGATTTTTTTTTAGAAAGTGGTTTATGATAACATTTCAATTGAAAGATTTCATAGTTTTAAGCAGTTTTAGCAATTTTGCTGTAATTCTATAAGTCTAAAATAAATTGTATGATATAGAAATCAATCTCAGAAAATTAATTTGAAATATTCATATTGTTTACCAACGATCCCTCTAAGGTCTTTGCACTCTTATGTCCTTCAGGTGAGTGATTTAAGGAAACAGGTGGTTTGAACTGGCAGGTATCCTGTGTGGCTTGATGGTGTTAAGCTTCCTTATATTTCTTACCAAAGATAGGATACATGATACTATTTATTTCAGCGTAAAATTAATAACCCAATCAATACCGGCAAGTTTTCCAGTCGACAGTAGTAGTATCTACTAACATTAACGATGCAGAAGAGTGGTTTGAATCTTTGCTTACTTGACTGCATCAAAAGTTTTTCGAAAAAGTCAATAGATGGCTGAAAATATTAGATTAATTACGGCCCGGAAAAAAACCGGAAATTTCCGGGTCCGGTATTAAAAGGAATAAACATTAATCACGGAAATTTCCGGGTCCGGTATATCCGGTACAAAAATATGAACAGACAGACCTTACGTGCTAGATTAGTGATTTGAGAATAATAGACATTTAGAGCAGTGTGCTCTTGCTTTTTATATGGTTTACCTAAATCGGTTATTTGACCGGGACAAAGTTCGGAAGTATCCACGTATTACGTAATGTGACTACGTGCTTACATGGACAGTAATATCTTGATAATTCAGTTTATTCACCAAGTATAAGATATAGGTGACTGCTGACTGCTTACATAATATGTTATTTACATTGACTTTCTTGTTTCACGGTGCAAGGGTTGCATTTGTTTACTTGTTTTTACATTCGGTTATAATGTTATTTTGATCAGTTCATTGATTCTAGATAAGGACACAAAATGTGAGTCTCTTCGAATGTTTTATAACATCCGAAGACATAAGTAGGTATGTATTTATTCATATTAACATGTTGCTTATTAATTAATGCTCGTATTAAATTGCAAAGTTTAATAGGTGAATAGTATTTCAAAATTTAAATTTAAAATTTATAAACATATTATATTACCTTTGTAAGCATGACCTACGTGAGGCATCTGGGCCCTTAACAATTGTCAAAATTTTGCTAAACCCACCAAGTATCGTAAAAACTCTTTACACTCAAAATAATCACTTCCTTTTAAGGTAGTTACGGCATAATAATTTTACGGAAAAGTATATACTAGATAATGGTGAATATTTATTTCCGGATATATCTCTTTTTTTCAAAATTTACTGCACATGTGAGTTTATAATCCACACACCACGATCAAATTATAGGAAACGTTGGTTTTTACATATTATCTTACATGAAATTTTATTGTAGGATTGTGATAATATTATTGTTACCTTTATTAAATAACTTTATGTTAAACTCTAATGGATTGAAGTTTTTTAATATTCCATTTGTGTCGTTTTTTGCGACCACAACGAATACAGTTCATTTTAATTTATATAATAAATTAAAACAATAAAGTAGGTAAAAACGTTATCACATACCTATTAAGTTAAGGATCACAATAATAAAATATAACAAACAAATTATGAAGAGTTGTTTGTAAAAAATCCTACCTTATCACTACTTGAATAAAACACTCGACAAGCGTATAAATACTATAAATCAACAAAATCCAATAATAGATCATTACTAATAGTCTTACACCCACGATGGCCGAGTGGCTTAAATGCCGGCCTATAGAGTCGAGGGTCCCAGGTTCGAATCCTGGGTATGGCTAGTACACATATTGTTTTTCAATTTGTGTATGAGTCAGAGTATGGACCTAATAGGTTGAGCAAGTGGCTGACATCCATTTCTCGTAAAAACAAAAATCTGTCAATACAAACCTCCACTCTGTGGAGGCCCATATGATCCTATTAGGATCGGACATGGTCGAAAGAATAATTATACATATTCAATAAAAATACTACACTCAAGACGCAACTATATGTTAAACTTATAATAGGGACAGGAAGCCCATTACTACTTAAGTAAATATAAACTTGTTACTTTTAGTAATTAACACAAACAAAAGTGTAAGTATTGTCAAATATAATATGGAGTTTGAAAATGCTAAAATAAATCTGATTGATTAAAATCGATTACTTTGAAATAGGTACATAGAACAAAAATTTCATCGAATAGAATTCTAATAAAACACTCATAGATATGCACACAAATGTCATAACATACCACAATGTTTATATATTTTTGAACAGGGAGGTATTAATTACGAAATGTATAGATGATTAAAAATTAATTAAAAGTATTTACCAATCAACTAAAACATATTTTGAATTTTTTTTTATTTAAAAATAAACTTCTTAGAAGTATCTTATGAATTCATTTTTAATAAAAATACTGCTACATACTTAAATCATTGTTTTTAATCTACTGCTATTATGACGGAAACAAAGTTCAGCAGATCAAAAAAAAAACGTCTTTAAGGCAATGATCCAAAAGTGAAAAGAGGTAGTCATGAGCAGCCTGACGATATATTTTTCTTTACAAAAATACGTGACTGGAACTTCATTCTTGGAACGGAGACATTTATGAAAAACTTATTTTGTAAAAAAAAAAATCTTCTTTTGACAACAGTTGATGAAAAACTTTTGTAAAAAATTCTTCTTCTTGTGTCAAAACAAATAAAAGATTCTTAATAACACTTACTCAGTTCAGCACAAATGACAAAAGAAAAATAGGAGAAGTTCTTTATTTTAATGACGGACACCAAAAATCGTAGTAATAAATCCTTGTAGGTATTTGGGTAATACCTACTTACTATTTAGTTACACAGATATTAAAAATTAGAAGTGAATTCCTTTATAATTTCTCATTTGAAAGTTTCTTGTGGGTTGGTATCTCGTAAAAGTTTATATTCAAGTAAATGGCAGAGTATTTAAAAGTTGTTTGAGGATAAAACTTATTCTCATGCACCATTTTTTAATCAAAACTTACTTACGCAGTAAGTATAACTTTTTGTTTTTTCTCAGTACCCATCTATTTAGCAGTATCAGTATCTATATATCAGTAAGTATTTTACAACGTTTTTATTAGCTCGTATTCTTATTTGTCCGGTGGTTGTTTATCCAGTACAAATCTTGCAATCGATTTTTAACTAACTTCCCGACTAGCTAGACATTTGAAACTTTTAGAATATATCAAAACACGATGCCAATGCATTCTTTTAATACTTTTTAGCCATCTTTAAGTAGAATTGAATTCATTTTCAGTTAATTCTGTTTTGAATGAAAAGTTATTTTGGAAGAAATCCGTAATCCAATCCATTATTATTGGTTGCTAAGTAGGTGGTTCTAGCAACAAAATTATTAATATATACGTGAGTTACTATGGAAATCAAAATGACATTTCAGTATTCTACATTTGTTTGTTTGTTTGTTTTTTATTTACTTCATATCAAGTACAAGTTTGAGCATATTGACCAAAATAATTCAACAGAAAATTTAAAAACATTGTATATAAAAAGTTCTTTTTATGTTGTAATTATTTTTATATTATAAAGTTATTTTAAATCATCATCATCTTTTTTCATCAGTCATATCTTCATCAATCATAATCAGTCTCAAATAATAACGAGTCTACGTCGCCACTTTCCAGTAGTAACTTAAAATCTACCATGGCGCTGTCAAGCCGCTGAACCCTCAAAGGTTGGGTATACAGCCCACCATACTCTTGGCTCCACCGGCATTCTAAGCATCTCGTTTTCTAAGTGTTCAGTATTCTGATTCATATGTGAATAACGTATATTATATTATTAAATTTTATCTGACTTTGAGAGTCTTTGATTCTTTAGAATCTTTTGTAAACCAAAATAATACTTGTTTGCGAGGTTGACTCAAGTAATTATTTCATTGTTTGCCATTTTTTATTAGTTTTATAGTATTAATTGGCAGATATTTTTCGAGTTATATAGGACGAGTGTATTAAGGATCCGGTAAAATAAACGTATATTAAATAACTTTAAACAAAGTATATTTCATCACATAATCTATAGATAGTTTGGTTATATGAAATACAAATTTATGATTGATCATTTAAATCGTTGATAATAAACACTGAAATAATATTGTTTTAAAAAAAACATTATTTTTATAAGTTATCAAAAATTAAAAAAAAAATGTTTTTTAGGCATTAATTCATTATTAAACAGAATTATTTATTTTTTCCTTTTTGTTATACATACAAATGAAAATATATAAAATAGTCTGCATTTTAACATTATTTCAGGATTTATACTATTAAATCATAATTCACTACATCTTACTTTAAACAAAAAGCCTTATTTATTGACCGTAATTGTAGAAAATATTGCATTTCCTTAACACGAAAGCGTAGAAAAGAGGCTGTTTTATAGTCCGTAAATTAGTGCTAATCTCTTTTTTCAGGTGAACATGAAAACGTTACATGAGATCGCGATGATGCGGTGAAAACGGCGTGAGCGAAGATAAATTTTCCGGATGTTGGCTTTTCATGGAAAATGGAGTCCGTGAGTGAGCAGTCTCGGCCACTGGACCACTTTATCGCTTTCAAATTTTATGCTTTACCGCGTTTATACTTTCATATTCGGTCATATTTCCACTATAAAGAAATTTAAGAGGGTTTCTCTCCATTTTTATGTCTGCGTTTGGTGTTGCTTTTCTATAAAAAAAACCTAAGTACCCATACATTTTCACATAAATATAAAACCTGGTCTATGAACCAATACATGTATTCACCTCCTGTTCTATTTATATAATTCTATATACTTACATGTATATTTTATTTTCCAAAAATAAAGTAGTTATGCATTTTTTACCAAATTTATGATTTGTTATATGAAATACAAATTTATCATAATATTTTTCAAATTCTCTAAACTAAAATATCAAAATATTTACAAAATTATTAAATATTATCAAATTTCTATTATGACATCATGACTTCTCTTCTAATATATCTTTGGTAACACTAGATGATTTGATTTGTTCAACGATATGGCCTATCCAAATATCAATAGCCTGATATTATAATATGATAATGGTGGATTTTTCGAACAACAACTATGAATGTTGAAAGTATTCAATATTATTACAATATTTTCAAATCAATTAAATATATATTTAGTCTCTAATGAAAATATTTGTAATAATAGCTTATTATAATTATCTACTTTATTTGAACATGTTGACAAAAATTATTTTTTATTATTAGGTAGGTATATAAAAAATATATTTTCAAGAATTTCATCTTGGAATACGTATAGTTAAACGGTCAGTAATCCAATGAATATCTTATATTTACATATTATAATTTATATTAGCATATATATATTTATATAGAGCAGATATTTATTTAGAAGTATATGAATAAGTTTATTTGATTCCATATCGCATAAGCCTTCCCCGCAAAATTTTGGGGTTGAGCTATATACTTCATAAAATTAGGTCAAATCTCACTGGCATATGAATGTATGAAAGTGGTGCTTATTCTGCTATGATCTGACAACCACGAATATTTATTAATATTTCTTTCTAAATATATACGTACGGCTCGCACGCTTTATCCTTGCTAAAAATTAATTAATATTACACCAAACAAGCGTGTAGGAATTGTTTATTTATATGACAAGTAATAAATAATAATATTCTAATTGTAAATCATATTAGGTATATAATATTTCCATGAAATTATTTATATTATATTAACATGGAAATTCTGACTTCGTTTTAATAATTGCAGTTGATATTTTTGTTCGACAAAGAACTTTGATTATTGATTATAAAATATCATTCTTAATAGTTTGTTGAACACCTTTTGATTTTTAAATTTAAATGTTTTTAATTCTATGAATTACTACACGAGATTTATGAATGTAGAATTTTTATTTTTGAACTTCCATAATTCAACACGTCAGGAATATACTCATTATCGATGAATCTTTCGGGAAATGTGATATACAAACTAAATCAACTAATCATGCCGAAATATTATGCGTTAAAGATGTCATTATTGAAAACTACCTTTTTTATTTGTCGTGTCAAGAAATTAATAATACTCCCTTTGATTACAAGATGGCACCACGATTTCTCCATTTTTTGATAACTTATTTTTTCGAATATTATTATATTTTAGAAATACATATTCTACAGAATCAAAAGGATCTGATTTTATAACTATAATAATCTATTTTATGACTTATACTTTACATTATTAGAAAAAATATGTACCCACTTACATAGTTTTTTTTTATTAGAATCAGTATCTTGGCAATATTTATTCAGATATATTTTACAGAAAAATCGAAAATTCTTTTTCTTGAAATGCTGAGTTGAATTAAAACAAAAAATGTAACATCAGTTTTAAAAAAATCCTACATAATTAATAACTAGCTGAAATATGATTTTTAAAAGGGTTAACTCTTCAAATTCCCAATGAGAATTTAAAAATAGGTTCGTTTTGTGACTAATAAAAAAAATATACTGAATAAATAAATGTATAATGCAATGTACCCCTTACATCAGTGTTGTTTTAGTTATAGTATAATAAATAACGAAATACTTCTTTACCCTTACACAGCGCTAAGAATGTAAACATGGCCAAACGATTCGAGCATATTATTTTTCGATGAGCATTTAGACAATTAATACATTATTTTTTCACAGTTAATTAATAAATTATAAAATAGGTACCTAATTGATGCACGTCAAAAAGATTAATTTTCTAAATCATCACAACGATATTACTAAATTATAATTTATAGTCCTGGACTATATTTGTGTATTGTATCATTCAACATAAATGTATCTCGACTCAAGGAGCCACTTCTCAGAAGCGTAATTTCAACTTACTTAATAAACTGTGATAACTGTTATCGAGTATTTAAATAAATTTAATGCTTTTTTAATGTGATATGTATTTAATAATTAAGATGAAAAATTTGGTTTCACTTTAAAATTTTAACTTACCTGATTCGTCCTATATATTACATAAGTTGGTGAAACCAAGATATCGAAGATGGCTTAGTTCTAATATGCTATTACGAACAAGACTTTTTTACCATAAATAAAAACAATGCTAAAACCTAAACATACTCTTAATTAAGTAGATATGTTACAAATATTCCAAAATTAATCAAAGCTGAAAACTATTTTACATCGTTTTTATTAGGTCGTATTCTTGTTTGTCCGGTGGTTGTTTATCCAGTACAAATCTTGCAATCGATTTTTAACTATTTCCCGACTAGTTAGACATTTGAAACTTTTAGAATATATCGGAACACGATGCCAATGCATTCATTCTTTTATTACTTTTGGCCATCTTTAAATAGAATTGAATTCATTTTCAGTTAATTCTGTTTTTTATGAAAAGTTATTTCGGAAGAAATCCGTAAAAAGTAAAACACTATTATTGGTTATAAAAACTAAATTATTAATATATACGTGCGTTACTATGGAAATGAATATGAAATGTCAAAATGACATTTCAGTATTCTATATTTATTCTGTACTTCTGTCAAGTACAATTTTTTTTTATCGTTTTAGTCAAGTTTATATGATTCAATAGAAAATTTAAAAACGTTGTATATAAAAAGTTCTTTTTATCTTGTAATTATGTATATATAAACTCTTGGTCATGGTATGACAGATAATTTCAGCGGGTAAAATCGGAATGTATGTCGGCAATGAAGATTGGAACATCCTTGAAGTGTAAAAATGTTGTTCCCAACTGCTCCATACCCACAAAGCCTCTTTACATTAGGTCGTTTGGTAAAATTCAAAACGGTTCTACGCCACCCGCTGGGTCGTTAGAGTCCCTCCCCGATCCGGTAGCTGGGGGTTCGAATACCCTGAAACGGAGAAAATATCCACCGCTAAGCGAAGCGGGTTGCAACAGACTGTACGAAATGACTCGGCCCATATAAAGTCGCCCCTGAGTGACTGTAATAATTATCAACCCCTAATTAAGTTAAAATTAAGCAATTTATAAAAATTTCAACGGGCACACTCTCGAGTAAATGTCATTGCCATGCTTTTGAAATAATAAATTTTGGACATGATTCACTATTTACGCTACGATTCAAACAACTGCTACTTTAGTCATCTTTAGGATTATATTTTTATTATTTATGTCGTTTATACTATTCGCTATTCACTACACCAATATAGAGCTAGCCTAAATAGAAAGTCACTAATTGTAAATAAACATAAACCATTTCTTTTATTCGACGAATAATTCACATTAAGATTTTGAGAATGTATGGATGCTCGACGGGATTTCAACCCGTATAACCACTGAGTATAATATCTTAGGTATTTTCAAGTTATGTATGTTCAATATATGAATACGTGTATTAAATAAGGCTCTAAGTACCAAAAAGTAGTATTGCCTGTAGTTACAAAATACCGAGTCATTGCAGTAAAATTTCATGAAGCAGACCTTTTGAAAAATGTAGTTTTACAGTGTGAAGCAATCACGGCAGCTTCTATAATTTTAGGTATTAAGAACTCGCAAGTGTCAACACACCATCGTCAGGTATTTTATATTGAATGCCGTTGACCACTGCAGTGCTACTTACACCATTATAAATAAAACACGCCAACGGACTTACAACGTCGACAGGTTTAATTATTTTACTGTATTTTTTTGACTTGCTTGAGGCACTTAGACTATAGTTGAAGTTATGGGCGTTGGTATGTAGAACATTTTTCTATAAAAATGTCAGTTTTTATGTTTTTGGTACTTAGCGCCTTAATTAATACACGTATTCATATTATGGAATATTAAATTCTCAAAATCTTGTGAATTATTCGTTGAATAAAAGAGATTGTTAGCAAGTTCAAGTAAACGTTATAACTAAAAATATTTGGCGAGTGCCGGGCGTCGGTTAGTAATTAACGTAATTAATATTCCTTGATTTAATACACAAAAACAGATAGTCAATAATAACGCAATTTGATGAGCATTTTATGTATGGCCTACTAGTTTAAATTGTTGTAATTAGATAGGAGGCTCGTAGCATAATTGGTTAATGCACAGTTGGCGCGATACCAATGGTTATACGGGTTCAAATCCCGTCAAGCATCGTATTTTTTTCAAATATGATTTTTTCTAGTGTGTGTTTCTGAGGTGTTTTCAAGTTATGTATGTAAATAAAAATATTTTTACGTTCAACAAATAATGCACAATATTATTCTGGAATGCAATGAACACATAATTTCTTTGACAAATCCATTATAAAAATATTCCTAATATTTTATCATCCACATATCCGGTTAGTAATAATAGATTAATCTACATATTATATAATTATTACTAACTAAAAAAACTACCAACTATGTGTTGTATGTGCGCAAATAGACTGAACGAACATATGTATAGGTGCAAGGCGATCCAAAACACTACCAGTCTTTTAAAAAAAAATGATTAGCTTGCAAATACAGTCTTCAGTTGCGTGTCCGGAAACTTGTACGTATGCAGTTTGCCATATCACACTTCACCGTGAAATTTTGTATCGGAAATATATGGCGGTATATTAAAGACCGTCCAACTTCTTTGGGTCGTATAGTACTGACATACAATTCATGTCTAAATAAAACAGGGTTCCTGTCATTTTACACTTTACAGGAAGCCAGCAGCAAACAAATTTTGAAAATAGCCGATATATTGGATTATTCGTTAGGTTAGGCTATATTTTCATTCTTGAATTCATGAAATTTGCCAAAATCAGCTATGGAAATTGAATTAATGTTCATATTGAATCTAATGAAAATGGAAACGAATAGTATACGGTCATCTCTTTCCGATAAGAAAGCTCACGGAGAACTGTGCGACGGTGAAATGTTTTACGTACAATTTACATGTAACCGTATTTATTCGGCACAATGGTTTAAATTTAAATTTTTAGTTATTCAGGAGAGCGATTCAAAAGTTATTTTTTTCATTATCTCTAGAAATAACTTACTTTCTAATGTCTTATACATTATTTAATTAGGTATGTTATATATTATAAATAATAATTCAAAAATTTATTAATATAATTATATTGCTATAACACGAAGAAACAAATTCATTTGAACATTAGCACTATGTATGGCAAGACAAATAAGACTAAGGATTAAGACCACTTAGAATACATCATGGATCTACATCTTTACGGATGATTTTATTCAAGAAAATTAAAATTTCAAATTGAATCTTTCTAAACAGTATTAGAACTGATTCTTTAAAAAAAAACATGTACATTTTTCGTTAAAACGGGACTAGTTCTAAAAAGACTAGTTCTATATAATCTGAATAAAGGAAAATGGTCACTTAAATATACATTTAGTTTAGTATTGTATGTTAATAGGCAAAATATAATATTAAATAAAAATTAGCAGAAAAGCAATCCAAATTATTTCCACGGTTAACGCGGTCCTGTTGACGTTAAATTAATTATTTTAATTAATGTATTTGTAATTAATTGATAAAATATTATTTGTCTAGTTTTTGACAAATTACATGCGCAATTTATGCATGGTGAAATTTAACATTTCGCATTATTTGAATTATAAAATGATAACGCGAAATGTTTTGCTGCATAAATACTTTGATACGTCAACATAACATTTCACCAATAGCATCATCTGTGGTTAACATATGTTCAATAAAACAATATTCCAGTTTAATTTTGGTAAATAATAAACATGTTAATAATTTAAATCTATGTAAAGCAGTGATAATATAATACTGATAAGATCTGTAGCTTTAAATAGTTTTAAATAACAGTGGCAGTTAGGGAAAAATGATCATTATGAAGTCATCCTAAATATTACTGGCAAACCAAAGCGATTATCATCAAACTGTGTTACGCTTTAGTACCGAACAGTCCGTTATATGTTTGAGTTATCAGACAATTCCCCGCATCTATAAATTGCCATATTTGACTTACATCAAACGATGAAACACATGAAAATAAAAGTTGTAAAACTTAGACTTGTTTTGACACAATGTACACGTGTCGCACTGAATTTATTAAAAAATAAATATTATTAAACAATTAGACACCGTCTGTCTATATTTTTGTTAAATGTATATAGAATGACACTTTTAATGAATGCGAATGGGAAAAATATAAATTGCTTTTGCTGGTCTTTGAGTTTTATATTTAATTTGTAATTACCTTTTAAAAGTTATTTGCTATTTTTGATTGCTTATTTGAACGCAAAAAATAATTACATCCCAGTAATGAATAATAATTAATTTAATGACGAAAATTTTCACGTTTATTCAACATGCAAAAAGTTCTGAGGACACTTTTTGAAATGGAAAAGTTTCGTTTCGAATTATTTTTAAATGTCATTAAAGAAGTTGTAGCAATCTTTCAGAAATGAAATGATTTAGGTAGGTAGTAATAATTTAATAAATGAAGTATTTTTTTATTTAAAAAAGTCGTTTGTACCCGTGTATTTATTACGGTTATTTTTACATCATTATTATGTAACCAATCATGTTTTTTTTAAATGTATGTGGCCTTCAAGTGCAGCATAAGTAAAACTTATTATTTTGCAAATTAATCATATGAAACGTGCGTAAATATAAAGTTATTTGTGGAAAGAAAAATTTTGTGTATTTTTTATGACCAGAAAAATCATATTCTTCTCACACCGATGAATAATAGATACAAAAATTAATTTTTGTTAAAATCGATTTATTGATCTGATAGTAAAAAATATTTCAGTTATTTTGAATATAGGTACTATATTATTATTTAAAAATGTTTAATATTCTACGTTATTATATTCTGTGGCTAATTTCGGTATTAGCATATTTTTCTTCTTTTTATGCTGCCTCGGTTAAGGAAGTTTCATTAAAACATTAAAAAAATATTTAAACGATCGTAATGTATACCAGAGATAATATTCCATAAATACACAACACACATAAGTTCAATATAATACGTATATACTTTAGATACATTAGAGTACCAAATAAATACAAAAATATGCCAAAAGAATATAAGACAAAGTAATACACTGTAATAAAAATGTTCCATGATGTAACAAGACCATTCACAATTATAATATAATGGTTGCAGTTTCCAGTAAAATACCAATAATTGGGTCAAATTTTGAACCGTCAAAACTGTTGACGTCTTCATTTTTGTGTTGAAACATGGACCATAAAAATGAGAGACGTATTGTCGAACAAGAACTTCTTGTCTACGTGTTAAAACTGTGAACTAACAAGCCCCTCCTACGCAGTCAATCGTACGCCCCAAAATTTATCATTTCATTTTACGCTTTCGTGGTGTACAGATCTATCAATTAACGTAATTTGATGTTTTTTAAAAATCGGTAAGTGTACTTATGTACGCGCGTTAGAAGTAATACTTCTTTGGCGTAATAAAATAAACAATTATTGTATTGGACCAAAACTTTAATTTTTTAAGAGAAATCGATATTAGCCATTTGTTCAAACTATTACGTCCATACTCCGGTTCGAAATACATATTAAAAAATTACATGTGATTTTTTTCCAGACCCGGGACCCACGACATTATAAGCCTGATGCTCGGCCATAGTAGGCGTTTAACATTACTCTCCTATTAATACAGTCAGCCTGTTTACCTTACCTGAGGGACATTCTGCCACCCACCTAACTGAAAAAGTACTGGTTGATATGGCTTCACTCTTCAGAGTAAGTAAGTATTATGTACGTCCAGCTTTGTGGACACGGTATCCAGGGATCATTAAAGAGATATAGCTTGGACATTTAAAAAGCCATAATCCTCGACAGAGAGTAGGGATTACAATACCGCATGAATATGCTAATACCGGTATTTGTCGACACATATTATAGAAAAAAGAAGTAGGAACGTATCAATAAATATAACTATTAAAATTTATTTAAAACGCTATTATGTAAATGTAACTTTCCCACTAAATCCGGGTACGGGAAAATCTCTCGCAACTTCAACGTTTGTTGAATGTACCACCAGTGTTGGATCAATAGTAAGTTATAGATTAATTGGAAATATTTACCATGAATATTCTTTTTCAAATATGTTAATTGAAGTAACGACAATTCTATAAGTATATTTGAAGGATTTTGTTTTAATATTATTTAACTTTTATTGGTTTATCTCAATACCTATATTTGCGTTTTGGCAGCATAAAATTTATAGAGTAATTTAAACTCATTTTCGAAAAATATTAACGTGTATATTTTCTTTATACCGAAAATACCAGTATTTTGGATTTTTGGAACAGGTATTTCGGTATCGATAAACCGGTTTTGAAATACCGGTATAGCAATCCCTAAGTGAGAGATATGAAAATTATACTCTCTTTATTAATAAACCTATACATATTAAATTTAGAGAAACTTGCAGTGTCTACAAATGCAAGATCTTTAATATTTTTGTGTATTTTTTGTATTTATGTAAACAGGAAACAAGAAGTCATAGGAAAGCGAGAAGAGGCTTTTTTATTTTAACTCAAGTAGATTTACAAGTGTTGGCGTATTTGCAGACGAAAAATTAGCGAAGTGAGTATAAAGTGGAGATATGGCTTAACTCACCAAAGTGATCATATCAGTATAATAAAATATTGAGAATTCATAATATTATAAAAATGGTAAGTACCTCATAATATAATGAATTGCGCGGAAAATTCTTCAACAATCCAAAAGTATGATCAATCTCAAGCCCTGACTTAGGGGGGAGGGGGCTGGCATGGTGACTTGACCAGTTAGGTGAGATAAACATTCACCACAAAATTTCTCTAGTAGCAAAAAAAGTCGCCTGCGGCGCTGTTTCACGGGCAGTATTTTACTTTATAAATATTTTTAGTGAGTTTCCTCACTAATTAAAATGACTATCCAATATGACGAAGAGTCGTATATTACTTATACGATATATCACAAAAAGGGGTCGCAATCAGTGCTTCATAATACCTACGATTCCGAGTGCTAACAGTTAATTCAAGTGGATTTATTTAGAAATACAAAAAATCACAAAAAATACACGGAATACTTTTAAGTTTACGAAATTTGGAGAACACTAATGTAGAATATTAGCGATTGTGACCTTGAAACATTTTTTGGAATGTGGGGGATATGATGAATCTACACTAACAATGCTGAAATGTGACAAAAAAACGATTCAAATGGAAAACTGCAAAACTTTAATCGATTAGAATTTAAATTCAAATTTCATCAATACTCGTGGAAAGTGAGTAACTTAACTTTAAGTGTAAACATGAATCTTAGTTGAGTTCTGATTTATTAGGTCATTTGAGTCACAAATAATACAAAATCTTTCACTTAATTAAACTATAATAACGCTTTGACTTGTTTCGGTCTTCAGAGCGTTTGTGAAAAGCACTCTGACTCGCTACTATCTTAACTACGTTCATGAAGAACGCTTTCTTTGACTTGCTCCTGTCTTTCAAGCATTTATGAAGAACCCTATAAAATAACTATGACTACATTAAACTTTATCACCTTCATCTACCAATTCACTTTAACTTTTTAATTATTGAAGTACTATACTTCTTTTGACGTGTTTGGGAAAACAGATCAGAGTGTATTTTTTGCGTGTGACGGAAGTATTATGATTATTTGGCGCGTTTGTTGAAGTTATTCATTCTTATAACTATTAAGTATAACATTCTTCACTGTTAATTTATATTCATAAAACTTAATTTATATTGTAGTGTATATTTATTTTTCATTGTAAAGATTGTGTATCAAGATAAGAGGCTATATTTATGTAAGTATTATTTATGAGTTAAATTATATATCAATAAATGAATAAATTTTGTTAATGTCGAGTTGGCAAATAATTCAAACAATGGTATGTTGTAAATTTATAATATTTAGTCACTTCATACACAAAAATACATATTTTTACACTTTAGGATAATATTTGTCGTGTATCCCAATATAAGACAATAATAATTATTATGTTTCATCACAAAAGCCAATATCACGTTTCAGTTAAACCATTAAATAGGCTATGTTTTACTTTTGATTTGTAACAAATTATTATTGTTAACGAAAATTGTTGTACAGTCATCTGTTTAAGCAAAGATGGTCGAAATAGCGGTTTGCTAAATTTTTCAAACACAGGTTTTGAGATTTTTTCTTCCAAAGTAGATACATTCTGCTATAATATTATTCATTCGCATACATAAAATTATTGCCCACGGTACCTATATCGATAAAATACCATTGAGACCGAAATGAATATAATCATAATAACACGCCAATAAAATTTGATTTATTATTAATTCATCATGGGCACTTCTGAATCGATTATAACCGCTGTATAGCAAAGATGAGTTTTGGTCCAATATAATAATTTGTTTTGTTACGGCAAAGAAGTATAACTTCTAACGCGCATACATAAGTACACACGATGATTTTTTTATTATTATTTTATATATTCTCTTCTTCTCTCTTGTGAGGATAATATTTGTTATAATGTAAATCTCATGTTATGCACGTCTTGAATTTAGATTTGTTATATCCACAATGTTTTCTGTTTTCTTAAATAAATAAATAAAATTATCAGAAGTCATGTTGTCATATGTCACGTGTCAAACCTATCAGGCATAATAAGCGAGGGGTGCACGAGTTGTCAATGCACTCCCCAAAGACATAGACATTTTCAGTGACATGCTATGTATTTTGTTTTCGAAATTTTATTTTTCTGTACAAAATTGTACTTATATTTTTTTATCAGGTCAACCTATATATTTTCTGCTCTCTTGTGATGGTTATATTTATTATATTGTAAATCTCGTGTTGTGAACGTATTGAATTTATATTTATGTCCACAATGTTTTGTTATCTTAAATAAATAAACAAATATTATAAAATTTATTGTCTCAACTATCAACTATCAACTGAGCATAAGTTAGAGTTAGATTTAAATAACGTCGACATCTTTGCATATAGCCCTAATTATTCAGTACATTCTATAATGAATTTAGATATGAAGCATTATAATGATTTTCGTTCACGGCTCGCAAATACAATAGTACATGATAAGGTATAAAAAGGGCTTCGCCTTTGTTAGGTAGGTTTATTCGATTGGCAGAGTTTTAGAGTGGCCCCTGATATCTAAAACGAATCTTTCTCCCGGTAGCGCTTGGAGCACTCTGTACTAGCGAGTCCAGTCAGTATGTACCTACAACTTATGGAAAGTCCACTTGAACGGAAAGGGCATACTAATAATAATTCATTTCCAGCTGCTAACAGTCAATAAATAATACATTAACTGATCCGGATAAAAATACACAAATTTAATTCATCCATCGAGAATTAAATACGGTCAGAATTAAGCCGATACGCGAGTGCTACTGAGAACATTTCGGAAGCGCTGAGTGGCAAAGATTTTAATCAAGCCTTATTTTCATTGGTAGAATTAACACTAGATAATACTTAAATACCTATTATTCAAACTACTTGCAATAGTAAAAAACATCTTATACAAACTACAAGTTTAGTACAACGTAAAAGTACAATCTAAATGATTCAAGGTAGGTAAGCAAATAGATACTTATAAATACATACATATCTAGCCAGATCTATCATTTTTCGAAAGGCATCTTGCATACAAAAAACGGATCTAGCTTGTGGCGTTTTTACTAGCATTTTTTGATGCCTCCAACGGCTTTAAATGTGCTGAAAATACGCTAGATATTTAGTTTATTTATTTTCATGCGCATCAAATTTCTGACTATCAGATATCTATTTAATGCAGATAGGTCGGTACCTATTTTTGTAGCGTGAAAAATATAATAAAATAATTTAACACTTGAAATTATACATTCATGACTTTATAGTGAAATGGTATCATATAATTTAATGTGTGACATCAGTTTGACGATTATCGTGATAATGTGAAACGAAACACGAACGCTGTTGACACAATATAATGATGGTGGGTCACGATCATCATAATGATTTAGAAAATTTAAAAAATATTTCGTTTGACATATAATTCACTCACAAGCTTATTGAATAACAGTTTCTTTTAATAAATTTATACCAGTGGGTCTACCCTATACACAAGGCGGCTATCAGCGGCTATCGACAATAGTTTATCATATTTATGTATTGAGGTACGTATTGTAATAAATCGTTACAATACGTTAGCCGTCTAAGCTGTCAAAACTGTCTATCTCGCTCTAAAAGTTAACACAGCCAAGAGAGGAGCTCTTAAAACATAGTACTTTTTGACAGTTTAAAGTGTATAGACGGTTAACTGATTGTAACTTTTAACATCCTCAATACATAAATATGATAAACTACCGTCGATAGCCGCCGATAGCCGCCTTGTGTATAGAAAAGACTCAATGATTAAATAATTATCACTGATAAAATATATTTTATCTCATTTGATATTATTTTATATTCAGTTATTTATTCCCACGATGGCCGCGCGGCTTAAGGCCATACCTCAGTTGAGACACGGTCTAAAAAGATCGTCGCTAGGCGATGCGAGGATTGCGGGTCGCGGGTGCAAATGAGGCATGTCAAACCAAATATAATTTGTCTTATAAATCCAACATGTGTCCATTTAATGTTCTGTTTATTGTTTTATCAGTAACAATAATAATATATTCGTTGACATGTTTTCTTTTTAAAATAAATGGGTAACGTTTTAAGTCATCTTTACACGATTTAAGAATTATTACGGCCGTCGCCATCACGAAGCAAAATGACGTATTTCCAGCTCTACATTCTCTCTCCGAATGGGAGCGAGTGCAAAATTTCGTCGCGCCTATGGTTGAAAATTATTTGCAGTTTCACTGATGAATCACCTTAAGCGTCGGCCTATAGCATCGTAGGTCCCAGGTTCGAATCCTGGGTCTGTCAAGTACACATCGTTTTTCAATTTATGCATGAGTCAGAGTATGAACCTAATAGGTTGAGGAAGTGGCTGACATCCATTTCTCGTAAAAACCAATCTATTAATACAAACCTCCACCCTGTGGAGGCCCATAATATGATCTTATTAGTATCGGACATGCTCGAAAAAAAATATTACCTCGTTATCTACATAATGCTAATATCAATGTAATATAATAATATTGCTTCATCTGAATTCTAAACATGGTTATATAAAGAGGCTGTGTACTACAATAGATAATAATATAATACTTGCCCCATATTATTAATAAGAAGAAGTAGCTATTAAGGTCTAAAAAAAACTATTTTTTGCCTTGACTGCTGAATTTACTCAGCATTATTGGATAAAAATATTATGTAATATTCTCTGTAACGACGTAGTATTGTGAGAATATAAAATTATTATGTTTACTCCGGGTCTAGTTGAGCACATATCGAGAGAAAACAGACGATGGTATTGAGTCGACAAAATATCACCAAATACGTAAGAAGCTTATTTTCAACGGAGAAAACAGTTGTAACCATTTTAAGTATCATCTTGTAGCTATTACCAGTAGTTTATACTTCAATACTTCAAGCACATAACACCAGTGACGTCCCGTGGGGATAGGCAGATTGAGCGTCGCTTGGGGGCGGCAGTTACTCAAAGGGCGGCAAATCTAGAAGAACAGGATATAGAAATAGATACCTAAACTTATATCTTTCAATTGAATAGTTCAGCTCACTGGTTAGATGTATTAATTGACATGAAAGGTTTAACAGGACTGTATTTTTGTTGGGGTTGCGATATCTAGTTTACTTCCGTTGCATTTGGACGTCACATCACGTGAAGATTTGCGAATTATATTTTAATTATAGGTAGGTACATACTTAAGTAATTAATTTATCCAAATATTTATACCAGTCGCTTGTGGGTTTCGAAAGTTGTCAGGAGTATTTTTAAATGTACTTATCTGAAACCGTGGACTCGCAATATTTTCGATTGAAGTAGAAATACCATTTAAATTAGATTTAATTATATATATTTTGTTAGTAATGTACATATCCATACAACACATGATAAAAAAATACTCTATAAAAAAATGGGGCGGCATTTTGTCCAGGGACGTCACTGCATAACACGACTAAGTACATATAAATTCATACACCATAATATACACATTATTTATAACATTATTAAATTTGCACAAAACAAAATGATGTTTGAAGATCGTTTCACTTGTAGTACGGAAGTACTACAAAAATATTTAGTATTACACATTTATATAATACTTGTTGAATAATATATAAGATATTATTAATAATATTGGTATAAACTGTCTTATATGTGTATATTTTTTGGATATCATGTTAAGTTAAACTATAGTTCACTCGCCTCTTCGACGGTTACTAGTTCAAATCTAGTGCCTTGTTATAATTCAAATGTTTTCTTCAATCAATATTGCGGAGATGCATATCATCACCTCAATTAATACTACAACTAGGCAAATTGATTTTTACTGTTTTTGAGATAGATATTGAATATGATTCTATATTTCCTTCTCTAAAAAATTATAAAACCAGGTACCTAGTCAGAAGTTAACGGAAACTGTATTAATGTTGTGTATGAAAATATTAGATAACTTTAAAACCATAAATGCATTAAATAAATAAAATAATATATCTACAATATTTTTTCATACAATTGAACATTATTTAATTATTCCCAATAAGACAAGTACATTTTTCCATTTTTATTTTAAATAATAATTATAGCCCAGAAAAGTTTAAATTTAATTTTCCCAACAATGACCAAAGCAGAGTTATCTAGATTATTGAGGTGACGATATTATATACTCCATCTTGAGTTTTTTCTGTATAAATCTGAACACTGATTCATTGGTTCAGTGCTTAAAATGGAAAATTTTACGAACCTAAGCGCTTGAAAAATTTCCAAAAAAAAAATGTTATTTAATTTTATGTACTTAAGTATTTTATAAAAAAATATATGTGTTTAATTTTGTGCTATATGGACTAACCAGCTCAGATGGTCAAAATAATTTCCCACGAGACGGAGCGATAATCTCTGGCATTTAAAGAACCGCAACCATGCTCCGGTGCACTCCGGTCCATTTCGTGCCCTGCATTGATTGCATTATATTAGTGATAAACAATCTTTTATCAGTAAGCAATGCTGATCTATCAATTATTGTCTAATTATTTGTAGGTAAACATGATACAAACGTTACAAATAATTACATAATATGTAATAATATTATTGTCTCCAAGATTTACATATTCGAGAAATTATCGTGTATTTATTTATTTATTTCCATTGTCTACTGCATTACCTATATATTTACAAGATTACATTTAGTGCAAGTGCCAGTGGGATAATACTGAATGGTACAAATGGAATGGAAGCAAAAAAATATATAAAGTAAGTAAGGTAGGAAAACGAGAGAAAGAAAAAGAATAAACACGATTTTGAAAAACCTCAGAAACATGCATAATAAATGAATACGTGTATTAAATAAGGCTCTAAGTACCAAAAAGTAGTTACAAAATACCGAGTCATTGCAGTAAAATTTCATGAAGCAGACCTTTTGAAAAATGTAGTTTTACAGTGTGAAGCAATCACGGCAGCTTCTATAATTTTAGGTATTAAGAACTCGCAAGTGTCGACACACCATTGTCAGGTATTTTATATCGAATGCCGTTGACCACTGCAGTGCTACTTACACCATTATAAATAAAACACGCCAACGGACTTACAACGTCGACAGGTTTAATTATTTTACTGTATTTTTTTGACTTGCTTGCGGCACTTAGACTATAGTTGAAGTTATTGGCGTTGGTATGTAGAATATTTTTCTATAAAAATGTCAGTTTTTATTTTTTTGGTACTTAGCGCCTTAATTAATACACGCATTCAAATTACATAGAGGTTTTTGACTAATTCACAGTTTTAATATTTATTTTTAAAAATATCGATTTTTATAAAAAAAATAATGTGTATAGGTAACTTGATATCCTTTTTATTGATATCAAATCTTATTTAGGTATGGTCCCAATATTGAAGCACAGATAGATAATCAGAAGATAATCACTGCGCTATAACATTAATAATACTAGCCTGAAATAAATCGTTAAACTTTTTATCAAATGCAAAATAAAATTTGATTGTTTACTTATAAAATAAAAAAAAATATAAAATAATAAAATTCTCTTTCTGGCAAGTCCCGATAGGTTTCTTTTGCTTCATAAAATTTAACAACCGTCAAAAACTTGCTGCTCTATTTTTATCAGAAGCAAGAAAACGATTGCTTGTTGTACTCGTAAGTACATTACTGTTCTCAAGCTGGTTTGTTTACAAAGGGAATTGAATCAAGTGCACTGTTCAAATAATGCTACCCACATTTTAAACGACTTAAGTACATAGTTTTCTTATGAAAAATAATACATAAGAATACCTTGGGTTATCGATATGTATCTTTCTAGACGATACCTGTATAGATATTTTTATTCTGATATTATGAAAATACTTCCTGTCAGTATAGTGGTTACATATAAATTGTACGTAAAATATTTCACTCTGGCACAGTCACAGTTGGGTTTCGAGAATTTACCGACGGGAATTCTCGAGAAATTTTCGAGATTTTCCATCCTGAATCTCGAGAATTGAAATTTTTAACATTTCGGGAAATCCCGGATTTTGAGAAACTTTTCTCTCGATTCGGGATTACTTAATTGTCATATATTAATTGAAAAAAAACGATTTTTTATATGAAAAAAGTGTACAGAAAACACAAAACGTTCAAAGACTGATCGGGGCATTTAACACAATAAGTAAGCCAACGTCGGCTAAAAATGAGCGCAATTTTTGCAACATCAGGGAATTTTGTGTCTCAAAAGCGTACGCGATTGGCAGTCTGTGTTTTTTGAAATTCCATTTTAATAAGTAATGTTTTAATCATTTTTGTTTTCCGACTTCTATTTTGTCTGTCTTCTTACATAAATTTAAAAAAATCTAACAAACAATCCAGTATATCGGCTATTTTCAAAATTTGTTTGCTGCTGGCTTCCTGTAAAATGTAAACCGTCAAGAATCGTGTTTTATTTAGACATGAATTTTATGTCAGTACTATACGACCCAACGAGGTTGAACGGTCTTTAATATACGGCCATATATTTTCGATACTACATTTCACGGCTAAATGTGATACGGCGAACTGCATATAAATTAATGCTTATACCCCGTTTATTTATCACGGCCTTAACAAAAAAATGCACGTGTAAACACATATTATCGTGCAAATTGAAAGATTGCATGCATGAATCAAAAAAGTTCATAAGCTCTGAATTTTCACGCGGCCATTTGACCGTAATAAAATGCCTAATTCTTGTCAAATTTGAGATCACAGAAATAATCAATATAATTTTTTATCGTAAATATTTCACTATAATAATGTCGATATAAATTATACTGATAGTTTTATAAATGCGTTTAAAAATTAATAAATGTAAAAAATCTTAACACCACTGAACATGCATGTACTGAAATATGACTATATTCTAAAACATTAGAGCGAGAGGTTTAAAAGAATACTATGTTATGTAATAAAAATACTTTATGCAGTCATCAAATGTTTAAAATAAATATAACGGATAATAAGGCTTCAAAATTATATAAATAGATTATCTACAACGTTTAAGGTATGTCCAGGATCATGCTTTGAAAATAGAACAAAAGCTCCATTTTGACCTACGCTGAGCATGTCCCCCTTTAATGAATAATGAATATTATTTCATCAGTGAAACGGAAAATAATTTTATTTTCAACAGTATTTGCGACGAAATTTCTCACCAGTCGCCAATCGGAGACCAACAGTCGAGGTGTCCGCATGTCGATTTGTTTTGTCATGGCGTCTGGTGAAAATATTCTTAAATCGTGTAGAGATGACTAAAAAACTTTACGTAAGTACTTAAAAAAGAAAACATGTCAATGAATATACCATTATTATTAGTAATATAACAATAAACATAACATTAAATGGACGCATGTTATACGCAAATTATATTTTGTTCGGCACGCGTCATTTGCACAATACGCGCATCGCCTAGCCACGATCTTTTTAGACCATGGCTCAACTGAATTATATATGTAGCCTTAAAATATATGTTGGCCCTAGTCACCAACTCAGCCGAACGTGCTGCCAAAAGCAAACAACTACAGGTCTACAGCTATATAAGTCTACAGGTCTAAAGCTACTGGTCTTGCATGGCAATTCAAATTAGTACGGTACATCACACCAGTCAATTCTTGACTGGGCACGGTGGATTCGCTGCCAGCTCTTTGAATTTGTACTTGTCACCCAACCAACATGTCCATGTGGCGGAGGACTAGAGGAGGCAAACGACATCCTCTGGGAACGTTCCACGTAACCTCTGAAAAGAAAAAGATTCTCTAGCAGGGGTTCACAAGGTGTGTCCCGCGAGATTTATGTTAAATTTGTATTATTGTTTATTCTTCATATCGCATATTAAAAATTACATTTGAAATTAAATATCCTCTGACAAGAATGAATGGTCAGACACTTTGATATCTGTGTATAAGTACCTATATTTATGAAAAAACATTTTCAAAATTAAGGCGATGTCTTTACCTACCAGAGGCACCTAGCGGAAAAATACGAAGCTTGCAATTTGAGACATATTTTTGATATTTTACAATTTAAACTGTGCTAATTAATAAATATGTACCTATCTGAAAGATATTTTTTATTTTAAGTCAGAGATAAACTTACAATATTGTAAAAAATTTAATAAAATGTGAATTTGTTGAATTGGTCCCCACCTTATTATTACATATATTTTATGCTGATATTTATTATAAAAATTTAGTTTATCAAGTTTTCTAAGCATCACCTAAGAGATTTTTGACTAATTCGTAGTTTTAATATTTTTTATATTTACTCTAAAAAACATCGATTTTTATAAAAATATAAATGTGTATAACTTGAAATCCTTTTGATTTATTTAAATTTTATTTAGGTATGGTCCCAATATTGAAGCTTGATCAAGCTAGGCAAAAATACTTCTAACCCACCAGATTTTGTTCGACTTCGATATTCGCACAAATAACATGTACCTATATAATATGGATTACATAATATTATTATGTAGGTAGGTACATAATATGCAATACAACTGAATACGTGTATTAAATAAGGCTCTAAGTACCAAAAAGTAGTATTGCCTGTAGTTACAAAATAACGAGTCATTGCAGTAAAATTTCATGAAGCAGACCTTTTGAAAAATGTAGTTTTACAATGTGAAGCAATCACGGCAACTTCTATAATTTTAGGTATTAAGAACTCGGAAGTGTCAACACACCATTGTCACCTATTTTATATTGAATGCCATTGACCACTGCAGTGCTACTTACACCATTATAAATAAAACACGCCAACGGACTTACAACGTCGACAGGTTTAATTATGTTGCTGTATTTTTTTGACTTGCTTGAGGCACTTAGACTATAGTTGAAGTTATTGGCGTTGGTATGTAGAACATTTTTCTATAAAAATGTCAGTTTTTATTATTTTAGTACTTAGCGCCTTAATTAATACACGTATTCAACTGTAACTGATCTGTTAATAAACGTGCGGACATTCATAGCAACCACGAACTTCTAGTGGGGAAACTCCATGAACTTTGTAAACGAGTTAAAAAGGTAAGGTTAAGCTTAATGTGTTTATGATATAAGATTACATAAATATATTTTGATAAAAAGCAAGAATAATCATTTTTTTATTTTACCACCCACTCATTCTGCTCATTTGAGTTGTTATCCAACGTTTTGAATCTGTTATACAAGCTGTAGCTAGAAGCTAAAACAAATTTGAAACGTCGGGTCAGAAACATTAAAAAACGGGCGGTCCTAACCGTCACGATTCCTTATAATGCTTACAAAAGTCATGTATTTCATTATTATATTATTTGGCTATTCGTGGCCGAAATTGTGTCTGATTACATCTTCTCATCGACTAGTCAGACTAGTGTGACGAGAGTCCTTTTATTTTTGAAGTGGTCAAACTCAATATTTTTGAAGTTATACTTCTTTAGGCGCGTTTGGTAAAAGATCAGAGTATATTTTTGGCGTGGGACGGAAATTTTTCCCGCCGATGCAACATAATTTATTTTGCGCGGCGAAGTTCAGATGTTCTAAATGCTGGATGTTTGTAATTTTCAGCTGTGATATTGAAGGCTGTGGCTTGGGCCGGTTGGGTAAAGACTGAATGTTGAAACTTTTATTTATGAATAAAATTATATATCAATAAATAAATTAATTTTGTAAATGTTGAGTTGGTAAATAATTCAAACAATTCTATGTTGTAAATTTACAATATTTAGACACTTCATACACAAAAATATATATTTTTACAGTTTAGGATAATATTTGTCGTATGTATATCACATATCAATTTATTTATTAGCGGTTTACAATAATTGAAGACAGTAATAATTATTATGTTTCATCACAAAAGCCAATATCACGTTTCAGTATTAAAAAAAACATTAAATATGCATAGGCTTTGTTTTACTTTTGATTTGTAATAAATTATTATTGTTAACGAAAATGGTTGTACAGTCATCTAATTAATCAAAGATGGTTGAAATAATGGTTTGCTACATTTACAAAATTTCAAAACACAGATTTTGAGATTTTTTTCTTCCAAAGTAGGTACATTCTGCAATAATATTTTGTTTTGTTATTTTTTGTTTTGTTACGCCAAATAAGTATACTACTTCTTACTAACTTCTAACGCGCGTACATAAGTACACACACCGATTTTTTTGATCAAGTAGGTAGGTATCTACCTAATTTTCTATGGTATCGATTAAAATAGGTAAACGAAAATAATAATCAAGACACCAAATCAATGAAAGAACATTATGATGTAATTCACAAGAAACATGCGTAAAAAACAATCTAATATGTTAATAATTTGATAATGTACCTACCTATTGTAATTATTTTGTGATAAATATTATTTATATAAGTTAATAAGTACACGCAATTTTCAGTTTTGATACAGTATGCAGTTGTTGAATTCATATATTTTTACTGTTGGGTAAATCAATACGGCCCACGATGACCGAGCTACGTTACGAGCACGTTAAGCTTATAATGTCGTGGGTCCAAGGTTCGAATCCTGGGTCTAGAAAAATACATATATTGTTTTTCAATATTTGCTTGGACCCAGAGTATGGATGTAATAGGTTAAGTGGCTAACATATTATATTCCTCTTGTAAAAACAAAACTCTGTCAATAGAACCTCCACTCTGAGAAGGCTCAGATCTTCTTAGGATCAAACATTAATTATATATGGAGCGTAGCTATGTCGAATTATTCACTCCATTTAATATAATATAAGCAGTTGTATGTAAAGTGTGGTTATTTTAAACTATAATACTTCTTATTTGCACCATACATGCTAATTTTTTGAATGCTCAATATCATTTATTATTTACCTATCTATGATTGTATATAACTTTTAGGAATATGAAATGGATATTATGTTTTTAGAAGCCCCACACGACTCTGATCTTGAAGAGTTTTATTTGTTTAATACAGTGGTCCCCAACCCCCGATCCGTCGATCAAATGGTACCGGGCCACCCATGGAACATTAAATTATTTCCATTTTATTTACTGTGGTGTATTTCTCTCGGGTTTGTGCGACTTTCCGTGGATGAGAGGTTAACCGGGAGCTGAGAGACGTCACTACGTTCTGGATTAATACATCTCGTTGCAAAGAAGCAACTTCAGGGTTCTCATTGATTTAGCGTTCTAGTGAGTTAAAATGTTAAATCACTTTATATTCATTTTTGGTGTAACTGTATTTTATTTTGAAGGCATGTTTAAAAACAATTAAATTAAAATTATTAAATCAAAACAATCTAAACTATAAACAATCAACGTGCCGCGGTAAAATTATCAAACGTTGACCGGTCCGTAGCGATAAAAAGGTTGGGTACCACTGGTTTAATACATATATTAAGAGTAACTGATTTCTGCCAAATATGGACGACAACTACAATATTATGACCAATTTTGACAAACTAAAACGTATACTGTACCTATTGATACTGTTCATTGTCGAATTATAACGCGCTTTTGAGAAAAAAGGTGAACAGTTAAAAATAAATAAAAAATGTGAAAAAATATGTGAACCTTTTAACAGTTGAGTTGGCACGATATTTTATTTTTAATAATTAAAGAAAAAAAAACTTACCGTGAGATTTTTTTATGTCGCGTAAATTAACGAAAAAACACAACTATTACGCTGGTACGTAAACTTTTACTTGTCATCAAAATGATACAGTATAAATAAAACCGGGTTCATTGTAATCGTAAATCTTCAGTCATGGTGTCAAAAGTCACATTTTATGGTACTGTATTGTTTAACTGCCAGTACTGTCACCTAACATTACTATCAACCGGTTCGCTAAAAGATGTTTAAAATCAATTTTAAAATAAAATCGTAATACACACTTTAGTGTATCTCTTTAAGTTACCTATTTTTGTTGTTTTCATACCATCGTACTAACTTCATATTTTGTGACAACACATACCTATATAATATATATCACATTAGTATACTTACTTAAATATATAAATTATTCTAAACGTTGAAAATGGAATAATAAAATAGCGCGCATGATTACCCTAGAACAGCGGTCGCCAACCGGTGATCTGTTAGAGAATTTTGGTGGTCCGCAGAGTAATTTGAATATATTTGCAATTTTCTTATTTATTAAAAAGAAAAGACATTCTCATCAATTACGGCAATTAAAACCAAGTACCGCAGTCGGCTTGAAATACAAACGGCTGTTGCAGTAACGTCATTGGAACCAAGAATCCAACAGCTTGTTTCAAACAAGCAGCAACAAAGATCACACTGATTATCTTTCTGTTACCTGTAATTAATCTTTTATGCACCTCTATGTCGACGTAGAATTCATATTAATTTAATAATTGTATTGATTCTTTTTTAATAAAATAAAAAATTTTAAAATTTTTTGCATTTTTCGTAATGAATATCTGTGTTAGTAAATTTATTTATTATAATTCTTTTATCATTATATTTACATATCAATTTTTTATCAAAAAAGTGTGGAAAAAATACGTGGTACCTAGCGGTCCGCGGGATTCAAGATTTTGAGTTTAGTGGACCACGAGGTCCAAAAAGTTTGGGACCGCTGCCCTAGAATACCTAAGATGTTTTATGAACAATAAATATAATAATTAGAATTTTTCCTTAATCTTCTACGTTTCAATCATTGGCAATATGCCAATTTACATACCCATTATACTCGTATTATATGGGCCATAGTAATTTTCTTGCAAGACTCAGAAGACCTCCAAAGTGGAATGAAGGAACTCGCTGAAGTAAGCAACAAAATAGGCTTGAAAATAAATGTAACAAAGACGAAAGTCTTGTTCAACTTGCTTTGTGGGTCAAAATCAGATCCTCATCAATGGCACTCAGCTCGAACAGGTGAAAAACTACATCTATTTGGGATAACAAGTATAGTGTATATAGATGGATGTATGAAATGAAATTGTTCGCAGAATAAAAAGCTGGGCCGAAGTGCTGTTGACCGCCTGAATAATGTCTTCAAAAATGGCCTCCCACTGTGTCTAAAGCGCAAAGTGTTCAACCAGTGTGTGCTTCCCTTAATCACATATGCGTATAAAGTATGGACCCTAAGTAAAAGAGAGATCCAGAGATCCAGAGATCCAGAGAGATCCAGAGTAGCACTGCGTGGTATGGAGAGGTGCATGCTGGGCATAACGCGAAAGGAAAAAATCTAAATGACTGGATAAGGTAACATACAATAGTTTGCGATGTAATAGAGTTCGCTAAAAACCTCAAATGGAAATGGGCTGGAGACATAGCTCAAAGAAGGGACAATCATTGGTCAAATCTAATCATCCAGTAATAACCAAGAGGTACACAACGCCCGCAAGGTAGACCTAAAGGCCGCTGGATCGATGAGATGGTTAAGTTGTGCAGACGTATGTGGCAACGCAACGCACAGGACCGAGACAAGTGGAGAGGCCTTCATCCAACAGTGGATAGATTCCGGTTAATGACGATGATGCAGAGCAAGACGTGACCGACCGGAGATTTAGAAGACGGCTTATTTTATATTATTTAGAATAAATTATTAAATATATTTTTGTAGCTACTAAACTGCATCATCTGTACAAAATACAGAACAAATTATTTCTCCTGATTGAAAATGAACGAATACAGTACACCATGGTATGGGTGAGGGTAGAGGGAAGAGGTTCCAAAATATCCTTGCCTAGTCACGACCCGGCCCTGAACAAAATGTTATATAATATAACTCGATTCGGTAAGAATATCTTTTGATTGGCTGCTCAGAACATGGATAAAGAGTTAATTAAGATACCATACAAGAAAAAATAATATGTTTACCAAGAAAGTAATCACGCATCCCATCATTCCGATACTTAAAATTCAGTCCAGGATTGCAATCACTGGTCAGAACATACAACAAAATCGTCACTGTATAGGCCAATTGTCGTAACCCTCACTTTTCACCGAAGTGTCATTTTGATGACAATGGATCTATTGCATATTCTTACACAAATTAGAGAAGTAACATAGGATATCCCAAAATTTATTTCATATCAAAATAATTCAAAACTATTTTTTATGCCATTTTTAACTTGACAAAAAAATATTCCAGCCAAATTCTGTAACCCTACAAACGTGAGCCACTGGTGTGTCAATAAAAGAAAATTCTCAATTTTTAATAAAATAATATAATCATATAAAATAAATCCAATGCCTAGTTTTTCTCACTTCCTGAACAGTTTGATATTTGAGGGTTACGACAATTGGCTTGGACAGTGACGATCATAGCTCCATAAGGGGGGGGGGGCTGACAAGGCTCTAACCTGGGGCCCGGGCTTAGAGGGGGCCCGAAGTGGCAATCCGACCAGTTAAATGAGAAAAATATACACCACAAATTTGTAAAATAGTAAAAAAAGTCGCATTTTCCTTAGTGATTATTAACATTTAAAATTATGTGTATGCGCGATGTAATTTGATGATTGATATAGTTAATTGATAATTCACGCGTATAATTTCGCTTTCTAATTATTTTATGTGTATTTAATGACTAAGGCGAATATATGGCAAAGGGTTCAACGTTTCTTGGGTACCACAAAATGAAGTCGTGACCAGTGCGTCATAATATCGTCGCTATAGGATTGGTTTCCCGAATATTCGTTTTTGCCGAAATCGACCTTTTAATGCAGAATGTTTTTTGTATCTAATTGGACTAGAACCACCCCTTTCTTTAAATTACTTTGTAATGGTAATGAATACATCATTCATATGCTGTAAAAATAACAATTTAAATATCTCCATGTATTTAAATATAGGATTATGAAATTTTTTTTTCGTCTCCTGAACATTTGGTCAATTCGGGAAGTCAATCCTACAGCGACAATATGCTGAGTGACGACAACTCAATAAATTAACTGGATTTATTTAAAAATCGTTAAAAATACACGGAATACCCTTAACCCTGGGGTTCCGTGAAAACCACTTGGGGAACACTACTGTAAAAAATCACACTGCCCTTAACCTTAGCAATAGGTAGGGGGGCACTTTAGGATGTGGGAGCCATGGTGACGATATTAACTTTAATATTTGCAAGCTCACAACGATTGGTTCGACGTTATATCTGCTGTTAAATTTGTTTTAGAATTATTTCTATTACAACCTATTTATATCAACCGGCTCGGAGTGACGGTGTCAATTTTATCATCCAGCTCGCACGAACTAATACAGCGTCCTAGGGACATCATTGTTCACTACTAGGTACGTTCAAATTATAAGGCTCGAGGGTTAACATTCAAATGAGCGAAGCTCTAGCAAGATAAATGCGTTTCTTGCGAACAATGTTTTTTCTCAAATTAATCAAGACCGCAATAACACAGGGTATGACAACATAGATACCTACTCAAATATACATAATATTATGTACTAGGTAATACTTACACACAATGTGTGTGACAAACAGAATCAAGTCATAATAATATGAAAGTTTAAAGCAAGTGACCAAAATTTGTTTTAAACTCATGGACAGAATAGTGTAGTATAATTGAAACAAGTATAATATTGAATATAATATAACAATGTTCGCTTCAGCCTGAGTGCATAGTAGATGCATATAGTTTTATCATTTGCTTCGTTGATGCAGCTTGTCTCTCAACGTCACCTATGCAACGTGTATATCACCCTTATGGCCCCCACATCCTGAAGCGGTCCCCCTCGCCTATCACTAACGATAAAGGCAGTGTGACGCTCTACAGTAGCATTTTCCACATGGTGTACCTACACGGTAAAGTGAATTGGTAGGTATATTTAGTGTTTTGTAGTACTTATATTTTAATACATCCATTTGAATTATGGAGATGTCGAGTATTGATACACAATTTAAAATTGTGCCGTACAACCACATAATTTTAATTAATAATATTAATGAAGGAAACTAGCGCCGCATGCAACTTTTTTTTACTATTAGAGCATTGTGATATGTGTTTATCTCACTTATCTGGTCGAGACTCGCCACGCCGGGCCCCCAGGCTAGAGCCCTGTCAGCCCCCCTTTGTGGAGGCCATGATCACCATTGTTGCATCGCCACAGGGTGAAGGTGGATTGACTAGCACAACGGAATCCTGAAATATATGCAATTAAGATACGGAAAGAATCATTGTCGGGCAGCATCCAGAAATCATATCCAAGCTTATGATAATATTTATCACCAAAGAGTGACATCTTTGCTCTTGACTTTAATCTCCTATAACGCGATCGTACCAGTGTAACCATTGGATTCGGAAGACATTTGAAACACAAAAACTTTACGTATCTACCGATATCATTATGATATTATTATAAACACTATCACGCAATACGGATCTTGGCCGAATGGAAGAAACTTTTCCACTTCTCTCTATATGACGCAGGCTTTTTCAACTTTCTTATCCTTAGAGGTGCTGTGTATTTTTTTATACAGTACAACCACCACAGTATAATTTTTCCAACCCCTGTTTTCCGTTCCGGTCTATTAAAGAAGTGCACTTTTAATAGTTATATCTCTTCGATCTTTGAGATGCAATCGAATGATGTCTCCCTTTTTTCAAATGAAGCGATAGAAAGATCACTGTTGTAAATTTGTCTCTACGTCCGTATTCATACAAAGATTCGGTGGTGTTTGGGCATAACCTGTTAACTGCAAAATGTTGAATTTACAGGAGAGCCATTTTAAGCTTTGAATCGCCCACATAAATTTCAGTTCATTTTTTTGTTTAAAATTGAAAAAACATTTCAAAATAAATAACTGAAGAAGAATATGACATTACTTAGATTGTCAATTATTTCACTAATTAGGAAAATAAGGTCACTTATCAGTGATCTAACTATGATAAGGTCTTTGGTCATGTTTTCACCAAACTAACCACTGTGTTTGTTCACATATCATCATATTATTACAATAGCGTTTTGAGCATTTTAAGTGAAATATAGATATCGGGTTATTACCAAATGGAAGATAATACTATAGTGACCCAATTTTTACTCTTAACATAAAATGACCAAAAAAGCAGTTATCAGGTTATGCCCAAACACAACCGATATTATCTAAAATCAGATCCAATTTCAATATGAATTGATTTAAGTTTTATAGATTCTAATTTCTTGTCTAATGTTATTTTAATGAGTTATGCGTAGATGTCACATAATATAAGCATGTGAGATTCATTTCTCACTTCTCACGTCTCATTTAAATTAAATACGTATATGTCACTGCCCCAGTACATGGGTATTTAACAAAATGTCAGTTTTGACTTACGAATTTCCTACAAGATATGGAGAACCAGTTGAAGTTTCTGGGCAAGGCTGCACATTTTACAACGTTTTTATTAGCTCGTATTCTTGTTTGCTCAAGATTTGTATTGGACGATTGAAAATTTTAACTAACTTCCCGACTAGCTAGACATTTGAAACTTTTATAATATATCAGAACACAATTACAATGCATTCTTTAAGCAGAATTGAATTCATTTTCAGTTAATTCTGTTTTGCATGGAAAGTTATTTTGGAATAGATTCGTAAAAAGTAAAACACTATTATTGGTTGCTAGGGCTAGGGCTATTTAACAGAAAATTTAAAAATGGGGTATATACAAAGTTCTTTTTATCTTGTAATTATTTGTAGTAATTTATTTTACCATGATATTTGAGATAAATTTATATAACGTCAACATGAATATCAAAGTAGTATAATTAATGTATTAGTGCAATACTACACTTCATTACATACATTGATTTAATTTAAATATAGGAGAGAATTTAAAAACCCACATGCCCAAAGTAGGTCAAAATGGAGTTTTTTTATATTGTCAAAGCATTAGCCTGAACATTCTTTAAACGTTGTAGATAATCTATTTATATAACTTTGAAGCCTTACTATCCTTTATATTTATTTTTGACATTTGATGACTGCATTAATTATTTGTATTACATAAAATAGTATTCTTTTAAACCTCTCGCTCTAATGTTTTAGAATATAGTCATATTTCATACATAAATGTGCAGTGGTGTAAAGATTTTTTAGATTTATTAATTTTTAAACGCATTTATAAATCCATCAGTATAATTTATGTCGACATTATTATAGTGAAATATTTACGATAAAAAATTAAATTGATAATCTCTGTGATCTCAAATTTGACAAGAATTAGGCATTTTATTATTCAATAAATGGGCACGATTAACACATTTGAAGATAATTCTAAAGATACTGATTATAACCTATGTTTTTGACCATTCAAATTAGATAAACATCCTACGAATAATGATTGTTTTACAATAATTATTGACCTAAGAATAAGGTGTTATTTTTTCGAAATACGCCATTTCTATTAGCATTTCCCAGTGGTTAAGCTACAACATACGGCCAGAGCCATACATTGACAAACTATAACGCAAGTAGGGTAATTAAATACTTTATGCAGTCATCAAATGTTTAAAATAAATATAAAGGATTATATGGCTTCAAAATTATATAAATAGATTATCTACAACGTTTAAAGAATGTTCTGGTTAATGCTTTGAAAATACCATAAAACCTCCATTTTGAGCTTCGTTGGGCATGTGGGCCGTTAAGGTATTTAAGATCTTTACATAATAACAATTGGTGGCGTTTTTTTTAGCAGTGTACTGCAATTTAAGAATGTTGGTTGGTGGATTACAGATCTAGGGGGGGGGTGTTCACGCACTCACACTGGTAAATGGACGGTTCGGAATGTCACTCTTACGATTTCACTTGGTTTCGGGATGAATGATCGACGCGACGTTCGCTCAAACCGTATCAGATTTAGCACAACGAAGGTCAAAAACATACGTTTTGAGTAATTATGTGGTTAACGACGGCTAAGCTATAACAAGCCCGCACACGACTGCTTTCTTGATGTCACTAGAGCTAATTTTTTTAATCAGTCTGTATAATTGAATTAATCAATAAACGGTGGGTTAACGGTAACAGGGCTACATGCACCCGTTGTCTTGAGCTAACTGAATGTTATTCACAATCACGGTCATCTCATGACCCTTAATTGCTGGTTGCCTGGTTTTGTGACAATAACAAATAAGGATGAGAGGTAGGTGGGGAAAGAAGGAATGATAGCCACCATATTTGGGTCAACCAACAATATATAAATACTTTATAAAAATATCTAATTACTCTCTTATTGGTATTCAAAAACTTTGACAGCCATTTTCTCCCAACAGGTTTTTGTCAAATAGTGTGCCTATCCCTGTACTGAGGCGGCGATATACATATTATTCCAAATTAAAATTAATTTATGACTGATATTTGATAAACTGATAGAATTAGGTAATCTTTTAACTACGATTTATTAATTAGGTACCTACTAGGTATGTACATGTGAAATTTTGTAATAAAAATACGTCTTGGGTAACGTCGAGAATCCTATTAAAATTTAATATTAAAAGTATCTACGCTTAATATAATTATTGCATCCTAGCTCCTTATAATATCAAAGCATGGCCACAGCATGCATACGAGATTAGTCCTTAACCTAGTTATAAAATATCAAGAGCGCAATCTACAAGATGTAGAGAATACCTATCTTGATGATAAAATATACAGAAGTAATCAGAGACAATTTTGAGTTTCCACTCTATGTATATACTTACAAACTAGAACGTAATTACGAAATATACGTTGCAGTATAATAAAAATTTCGCACTTCAATTTCCATTTGAGATGTAAATAAATTACAAGATAAAAATAACTTTTTAAATACCTACCACGTTTTTAAATTTTTTGTTGAATCATATTATAAACTTGACAATTCCATGTAGGTATTGATAAATACTTTTTTTTCGTACTGATAGAAATGCTGAATAAATATAGAATCCTGAAATGTCATTTTGACATTTCATATCGATTTCCATAGTAACGCACATATATATGAATAACTACGTATATACTAATAATGCTCGTTAACATCATTTTACTCCTTACTTCAATTATAGTTTGTCAATTTATGGCTACGGCCGTATGTTATAGCTTAACCACTGGGGAATGCCAAAAGAAATGGCGTATTTCAAAAAAACACTACCTCATTCTTAGGTCAATAATTATTATAAAGCAATCAATATTCGTAGGATGTTTATCACACTTGAATGGTCAAAGACATAGCTTATAATTAATATCTTTAGAATTATCTTCAAATGTGTTAATCTTGCCCATTTTTTGAATAATAAAATGTAATAATTATTGAATAAAAAAATTAAATTCTTGTCAAATTTGGGATCAGAGAGATTATCAATATATTTTTATCGTATATATTTCACTATAATAATGTCGACATAAATTATACTAATAGTTTTATAAATGCGTTTAAAAATTAATAAATGTAAAAAATCTTAACACCACTTCACATGCTTGTACTGAAATACTAAATAACTATAATTTTATATAGTATAGTAAGGCGCTGGCCTTCTATCCGGGAGCTCCGGGTTCGATTCCCGGTGAGGTCAACATATATTTACATAATCCAATAAGTATCTAAATTCTTCAAGCCTGGGAGTTTTGCCACTGTAATTGGGCTACACGACAGGTTTTTGTGGAAAGAAACAATTTAAAAAAAATACTTGTGTACCTATATAATAGCAAACAACTATTCCTCGTAAAAAACCTTATAAAAAAACTTCCACTTTGTGGAGTCTCATATATTATGCTCTGCTTAAGGCCAGATGTGGTAATTTACTTTTAAATTTCAAGATCTTCATTTGTACCATCACACGGAGGGCATGGGCCAACAACATATATTTTCGCAATAACTTAGGTTTTTTTTATAGTCACTTCTTTACGTGTAAAAATGCAAGGAAATTAAGATCGTTAAAAGCACGTATAAGTTTATCTCGGCCACGAAAAAAGTTGTAAAATCTCGAAAGATTTCCCGTGGCCGAAAATGTTGGCGGTGGAAAACTTGACGGAACGTGACTTTTCACAAATTTACAAGCCGACGGGAGGAAAAGAAAAATTATAATGCCTCGTTTACAAAAGATTGCCTAATGTGCGCTCAGCACTCAAATTTAAGTGAATATTCTATCACCATAATCAAAATAATTATCCATTTTTTATATTTCTTATAAATTTTACGTAGACAGAACTTTTTTAAATATTAAATATTAAAATAATAAAATATTAAAAGTACTTACCGAAAAGTAAATAATTAAGTACCTACCTAATATATTAAGTACTTAATACACGAGGTTTAAGAATGTATAATACTTATTTTTATTTACTTGGTAGAATAATAATTGATTTATTTATAAACAATATTAATACTATCAACCGAAGGTATTTGATGGAATTTGAATTCAAATTCTAATGGATTTAAGTTTTGTACCTACTACTTATTCCATTTGAGTCGTTTTTGGCATCTTCAGGCACTATGTACACTCACCAAAAGGCAATTACACACTGACAACGAATACAATCAACTCTTATTAACTGTTATATAAGTTAGAGTTAACTGTATTCGTCGTCAGTGTGTATTTGGCTTTTGGTGAGTATACACAGTGCCTGAAGGTGCCGAAAGGCGAAACCCGGGCCGCAAAAAAGAACTCAAATGGAATAGTATAAAACTTAAATCCATTCGTATTTATTTATAAACGTCGCAAAGATACGCTTAATAAAACAATGTCAACATAACTAACTGACTACTAAAAAACTAGCTCATATTTCACCACTTCGTCTTTTCCTTGGTGTAGCCCGTTAGCCCCGTTTTTACTCGGATTCCTCAAGTTTTTGTGCAGTTGAGTCTTCCAGCTATTACTATCTTTTAAGGGCTGCCAGAAGATTCTAGTTTCACTAATCCTTTCCACGTGTGCATTCTACAAATTTCTCGAATAAATTCACTTTTAATCTGAATCCCGAGGAAATATTTTACTGTCAAGTGATACCTAATCTAAAATTAATTTTATTATTAAAATTGAGAACTTTAGTACCAGACAATAAAAATAGATATATTATTATTCATTATGGCGTTAAATTGTATACAAAACTAGCTAGTTTAACATAATTAAATTAGAACGTTTAAAAATCTACCCAATATAATATATAACCGAATATAATGCAGGCTGGTTTTTATTAGATATTGTATAATATACTTAGGAATTACGAAATCTCACTTTGATCGGATTAGAACACGAGCCCATCTGAATGTTGTATAAAGTGACTTCACTAATTTCAAGCTGTACACATTTTCATTGTTGTTTTTTTTAATTATTGTCGCTAATTTTGACGTCAAATTTGAATAACATTTTTCTGAATGAAGGCCTCCTTTATCTACTTCCACTCTTCTCGGTGCCTACTTCTTCGTTGCCAAGTACATCCACCGAACTTTATGAGTTCGTCTATCTTCCGGGCTTTTGGGCGTCCCTGTAATCGTTTAGTGCTCCTGTACGACGGCATTTGTCCAACGGTTATCTACTCACCGAGCTACATGTCCAGCCCATTACCATTTTATCTGCTTCTACCATATAACATACTCTCATCGGCTTCCTTATCTATTGGTTTATTTGATATGATATATTGTTGATTAATTAATTAACTGCTTGTTTTGTATTCTCTGTCGCTAGATGTCTTTACTAGAATTACTATAGAATTTTATGTTGGCCTTATATTTAAAATAACACAATATTTTTTGGTTGGGCCAAATGCTAGCCCTCATCCTTTCTTACCACCTACCCTCAAATCCTTTATTTATTATTGTCACAAGACCAGACGATGATCAATCAAGGGTCATAAGACGACCGTGATTGCGAATAACATTCAGTCAGCTCAATGGAACGAACGGGTGCGTGTTGCCGCACCGAGTCGTACAGAGTGATTCAAGAGTTACTCGAAGACTAAAGCTATCGAGCTATGTCTGATACGATACGAACTAGGCCGCGTCGAACTATAGAGTGATTCATACAAAACGTATCTGTCCGACCTTTTTTGCACTAAATCTGTTACAGTTTGAGTGAACGTCGCATCTATCTCATCCATCCTGAACTTGTCATCATCATTCATCAACGTCATAATATATCATCCATCCAAAGTGTACCGTCCGTTTACCAGTGCGTGAGTGGGTGAACACCTAACCGACCCCAGCACGCGCCAGCTATCTCAACATAAAGGTCAGTGTCTGGCATCTACGAATCCACCATCACCTTCAAATTACAGTCCACCGCTAAAAGCGCCACCATTTTTAATTATCGCAGATGTGCCGTTCATTTATATCGCCATGTAAACAGCATCTGCGAATAATACCTAATTATTATAATCCTATTGTAACAGCATAATGAAATAATTTAATACAAACATTGCATCCAATTAGTCATATGGCAATAACTAACTGTTAGTTTGATGCTATATACGCCGTCTAGCGGAACCGTGTCTAATAACATTAAGGGCTATAATGAGCGGCATATACCTACCTACATTCAACATTTCTCGTTAATAATGTGGCATACTATATCTCAAATTATTTCCTTGATGTGTAATACTCGTTTATGTCGTACGGTAATTATAATTATGCTGACATAATGACAGTGGCGTACCCTTTCCGACCCCCTTGGCATTAAAGAATATTATCATCAGTCAGGGTCGACAGAGAAAATTGATGATGGGCCCAGAAAAATCCATGAAACTCACGGATTAGTAGATGAGTTTGTAAAATATTGTGAGATATTTCAGGAGAATATCGAAAAGTTGTTCACTCAAATTTTAAATACCTTTACAAATGTTCTAAACACTTTTATAACAATTGTTGTTAGTACCTACCTTATACATGCAATCAATTATTGTCAAGGCGACAGTGTCATAAAGTAGAAATTATAATATACCTAATGCATATCGTCACCTCAACACTACAACTAGATAACTTGATTTTCACTATTTTTGAGTTAGCTATTGAGTATGATTCTACATTTTCTTCTTTACAAAATGATAAAACTAGGTATGTCAGAAGTTAATGGGAACTGTATTAATTTTGTCTTTAAAAATATTAGATAACTTTAAAACATAAATGCATTAAATAAATAAAACAATATTTTTTCATACAATTGAACATTTTTTAATAAAATTGTTCACAAGACAAACTTAATTTTTCATTTTTATTTTAAATAATAATTATAGCCTAGATTTATGTTAATCAAGTAAAGTTTAAATTTCATTTCCCAACAATGACCAAATCAGAGTTATCTAGTTGTAGTATTGAGGTGACGATATATTATAATATGGAATACCAATGAATAAAATCGCTTTAGGTCACTTGTTCTTATATCAATAGAGTTTTAAAAATAGATGTTGATAAAATAATAAGTAATTTTGAGAAAAATATAAATAAATTATTTTTGGGGACCCAAAATATATTAAATTCGGTTCCGGGGGTCAATCTAGAAAATATCACGAAGAATTAACGCCTCACAGGTGTTAAGCGTTTTCACGTAATTTCCTATTACTTATCTAGGATCCCAAGTGTTGCAGTACACAGTCGTTGTAACATGCAGGTTTTGTATTAAACGAAAACAGCAGTATATATAACATGCAGTAAAATCTACCTGACACAAATATTTATCTCGTCCGTAAGGTATAAACGTACCGACGTACAATATTTTATTAACGCCTTTAAATATATTTTTTGTCATAGTAATGTTGATTTTGATACACATTATATTTTAATCTAACGTATATGGTTGTGTCGGATAGGTACCTCACTGCTGACATGTGACTTGAAATAATATCTCGTTGACGATGAGTCACTAGGAAGGGAAGGGGACAAGACATTGTCACCGTACCCTGAGGGTACGTACTCTCAAGGCCACTAATGCGTACCCTATTAAAATAAAACGTGACGTCCCTTCTTCTCCGTCGGATGATCTTTTCTTTCCATACACTTCAAAAGAATCTTTGACGGAGCTCTTTTATTTTTTTTTTATTTCGCTAACAGTTCTTCAACTTAACTGGGAAAAGTTGTCTCTTAGAATGAATCCGCAGAAAAAATAGTGAATGGTATCCTACTAGAAAGAGAGTTTACAAATAAATATAATTAAAAAGTTTATATCAAGTTATTAAAGTTGTATCGATAATATACTGTCTACAAATTGTGTATTAATTAATTTTAGCTTTTTGTTCAAAAGAAGATTGTTTTTTTTTTTAAATCTTCTAAAAATATAGGTACGTTTCTTTGTTTAATTTTTAAATGAAATTATAATATGATGACCTCATTCGGCACTGCAGTTTGTTTGAAAAAAATATAATTTCAGACTATCTTGATTATATGAGTATCAGACTACCTAACCCACGATGACCGAGTGGCTAATACGTCGGTTTATAATGTCGCGGATCCCGAGTTCGAATCCTGCGTATGGAAAATACACATATTATTTTTTAACGTATGTTTGAAGTCAAAATATGGACCTAATAGGTTAAACGCGTGGCTAATATTCATTATCGTAAAAACAAAAATTTGTTAATACAAAAATCCACTATGATCTTCTTATGATCGGACATGGTTATCTTAATTCAATTACGCTGATCCATAATCATTGTATTCTTTTCTGTTGACGCTGTTTACCTAAATTCTTCATAGATATAGTAATACTCTCAGCTTAAAAAATCCAACTAAGGCCATTTGCTCCGGAGAAACTAAAATCCGATGAACTGGTTGGTGATGGAACTCATAAACTGGCCAATGACTGATTCTTCGCACACGGCACTACTGAAACCCACTTGCAAAAATAATCTCATAACCTCAAACTGTCAAACCCATTGTCTTTCCTACTTCATTCTTAGTTTTTTTTCGTAATATCTTTACAGGAATATTCTGGCAGCCTGTATCTATACAGGCAGGAGTATTTTTCAATTTCTGTCACAAATTTTAAATTAAAAATCGGTCCGCCAACCTATCTTTAACTTTTGATGTCTTGGCTTGTCATTTCTTGTTTGGTTCAGTTCAGTGCTACCAATTTTCGTAAGAAAATATGATTTTTCGTCGAATCTACGAAATCATATTAGCACCACTTTTTTAAGGGAAACTGAAAACTGAGAGACTAGCATGTCGCGTCTCTTCAGTTTAGTAGCGAACGTTTTTAAACTGAGCGATTCCAGTCTTGCCATCAGCGAGCCGCCATTGAAATACATTAGTTAGATACTGGTCCAAATTTTTGTTTCAGTCTCGTCTTTTTTGAGTATTCTCATGAGCGGAAGGCCTAAGATGTTCATATTTAATGAATGTACGTGGAACGACCAGCCCGGTTTTTTATGTGATATAGACTAATCGAAGAAGTGTTGATAGACACGATTGGCAGTGGTTGAATGGCGATTCACAGGATGAGCAAGCGACAGTCATCTCTGGTTTGAGAATGATAGATGCCAAAAGATCACATCGGGCTATTTTGTCACGAATTATTATAATAAATTTTAAGCCACACTTTCCATGTATTGCACTTGAGTCAATTAGATAATATGACGTCTTCACTCCTGAACGACCAATCACCGATCGACACCTTTCATAAAAGCTAAAAAACTGTAGAATACTTATATTATTAAAAAGGAAATATATTGGTTCTTGTATTTTTAGTGGAATTCAGGGGCAAACAATTTGGATTATTAAATTTATAAGGCTAGATTACGTTAGTTTATCATTTTTGAATTCATGAATTTTAACGAAATCTGTTATGAAAATTGCCGCTGTTCCCACCTGGTTTACAGTAAACAAACTTATACCGATATATTTAATTGGCAGGCAATACGTACCTACTTATATACTACTTATATTTTTTCGATGTCCTTGACGAATTATTAAATTTCATAGTATGCCTTCCACGAGGAAAGTGTTACCGACCTCTATAATACCAGAGGGTACTATATTGATGCTATATTAATCTTCAAACTTAGCACAAAGTCGTAAACCCCTATACCGATTATTCCTTCCGGCTGTATTCACATTCTACAACTATTATTGTAGTATTTATGAATAAATTTGCAGTTTTAAATATGATCAAATCAGGAAATGGTTCCAATTAATTATTCGATGGGTACATAATATCGTCGGTGTTTTCTAAAAAGGACGAATCAACCATTTTGGAAAAATTGAGATTAGAACAAAAAAAGCAATATGTACCTCACAAGCTTTATTGTGTAAAAACGGCGAATTTGTATCTCCACAGAAGAGTACTTAAAATGATAATCGTAAGGGCGAATATCAACTTGGTGTTACCGATAAAAAGAGAATGTGAAATATTAGGCTTTTTAAAATATTATATTATAAAGAAAGTATTCTTTCTAAGCTTTATTATAAACTTGTTAGACATTATTTATAATCATCCACGGTAATAATTAAATGTAAAAAGTTAAACATCCTCCTCCTGTAAAATATCATTTTGATCAATTCGCCCTTTTTACGAAATATCAACGATATTTTGAGTTTAAATGAAATAACACATCCCCAATCATCAGATATTGTGTATTTCAATAATATGTTATTTGTGAATAAGGGATTGTGTGCTAATTCTAATTTAAACGACTTGTTGGGTCACAAAAATAATTTTGGAACGTGGCTCCACATCTTAGAAATAATTACGGAGAATTCATATCTCCCTTTGTCTTAAGCAAAAGAATTACTTGACATCTGTATGTTTTTTTAGATTTATTTGACTTGGCGGATTTGCTCAACTCCTTATCATTTCACTGCCAACTCAAAGAAATCTTGGACAGTGTAATTGACGTATCAATGTCGAGATCTCTTTTAATATCTCAGGAAGACATTTTTTTCCAAAAAATACTGAATACACAAAAAAATAAATCTGCAAAAATTTTATTGAATGATTTCAATAATGCTAAAACATCACGACCTTTTATGGCAATGTACACTGAGTACTTATATATTACAATATTATTTATTATAATGGTAACCAATTATTTTATTATTTTTCAAGGCTGCAAGTAGGTTCACAATATTTAAGAGTAAAACATTATTTTTATTGAAATTATAGAGATGAGTGATTTTTGGAAGTAGGTAGAGTGGTAGACTATGGCAGTCATACTTAGGGATAGGGATTGCAATACCGAATGAAATGATATTATGATAATTCATCGTGACAATTACTTATATTAATGTATTTGATGGAATTTGTTTTAATTATTATTTTTTCACCTCTGTTGGATTCACTTAATATATTTTCATTTCAGCAGCACATAACTAATAGTTTATTTTCAAAAACGTGAACGAGTGTACTTTCTTAATACCAAAAATTCCGGTATTTTAGATTTTTAAAACCGGTATTTCGGTATTGATAATTACTATAATACCGGTTTTGAAATACCTGTATTGCAATCCCTACCTAAGGATATTAAGAAGATAATAATAATTGTTTGATAATACCTTCTACTGATAATTTTAGGTACAAATATCAACGTATAGTATAAAAAATAATCATCCGACCATGTCCGATCTTAATATGATCATTTAAGGCCTCCACAGAGTGGAGGTTTGTATTAACAGATTTAGTTTTTACGAGAAATGGATGTCAACCTATTAGGACCATACTCTGACTCATACACAAATTGAAAAACAATATGTGAACTTTCCAGACCCAGGATTCGAACCTAGGACCCATCGTGGGTGGGGATTTAAGATTGTAAAATTATTTTTGATTGAAATTAAATAGAAGAGTGACATTCTGAAGTAAATAGACTATGGCAGTCATACTTAGGGGTGTTAAGAAGATAATATTAATAGTATTACATTACTGCTGACGAATTTAGGTACCAATGTCAACGTATAGTAATATAAGAATAATAATGGGATTTTAAAATACCTACATCTTTTACTTTTCGACTATTCATTATACTACAGTTAAACGGATGCTTTTTACAAATAATTGCTAATATCACCACCTTGAATTAAGTACTTGTATTCGAAATACTTAACATAGCATATTATTTTATGCGTCCCAACTTTTTCTAGCATGTTTGTTTCTCAAGCATGACCATTGGTAATATAATAAAAATATACCTACATATTTTTTATGCCTTTTCATTGTAAAAATAAAAAAAAAATATTCTATATTTACTTCAGTGTAAGCCCGCATTTAAAATTATTGTCAGTCTTACATAATACAACTACGCCAGTAGTATATAAACCAACTATATTATAGTCCAGTATATAGTAAGTCGGATGTCTCTACTATGCCTACTCACATACCTTAGAATGATTTCTGGGCCTCCAGAGTACAGTAAAAAGGCACTACGGCATTTTGTTTTTTTTACAATTGTTATTTAACATTTCTATGCTGGATTTTATTTCCGGCGAAAAGAAAAACGAGATATAATCAAAGTTAAATATAACTCCCGCGAAAAAGGGCTTTTAATATTGCATGTTGATTTTAATTATTCTTTACGTAAAAGCCATCCATTGACTTACCTACTAACAGATAGGGCATCTGAATATAAAAAAAAATTAATAAAATTACAATTTCGTAAACATATGAATGTGGTTACATTTTTTTTTACCTTGTTTGATCCTAAGACCTCTAGAAATCGATGTAATCCACTTGATCAACCTATTAGATCCATACCTACTCTTTAGTAGAAAAACACATTGATAAACAACATGTACATTTTCCATACCCGGGATTCGAACCCGGGACCCACAACATTATAAGCCTGTCACGTAACCGCGCGACCGTAGTAGATATTGTATAAGTCTACATAATTAACATACCTAATTAAAAAAAAAACTCGTGCATTTACTTGACTCTCGCCTACTTCTTTGCCGATACTTTATTTTATCTGAGGTATTTTAAAATGATAATGTTCAATATATAAATTATTCTATGTTCTTAATATATAAGGATTTTTTGAGAAACTTGTATAATAATTTGTCAATAAATGAGAAGTTCAAATTTCTGAAAAAAAATCTTTTGGTGAAACGAGAATCAAGATTTCTCATCATTTCTCGATTCAACTTAAGGAACAATCATAGACCGTATTATAAAGTGCTCTAAGAAAACTAGATAATATCCTTCTTTCCTCGAATTTAATATAAGCACAAGAAAGCTCTCACAGTATGAAATTTAATTTATTTGAGCTTATAGCTAGTAGGTAATGAATCAAAATTCTTCGTTCACAGTTTAATTGTGTTACTGTGCCGATGAAACCTAAAAATGAAAAATAAAAATGATTAAAAATTAGCTTTCATACAAAACTACTAAGTAAACATTTTTCTTGAAGGTATAATAGAATTATAAATTCCTCCCAAATTTTTGATTCCAAAATTGGAATTGAAAATGTTGATTTAAAATAAAATAATGGAAAACAAAAGTCAATAATACTTACTAGTAATAATTCAACTTTTATAGGATTACAGTATCGATAAAAAGTATCTGTAATTGAGGTAGTATTAGACACGTACAAGTGATATATATTTTTTTTAAAGTTAAGAGCATTACCTACCTAATTGTAAAATATACGTTTAACTTTAAATTAACATTTACCACCATCAAATATAATAGGTTGAGCAAATGGCTGACATCCATTTCTCGTAAAAAACAAAATCTGTTAATACAAACCTCTACCCTGTGGAGGTCCATATGATCCTATTAGGATTGGACATGGTCAAATATATGACTAAACTGAAAATCAATCGTAACACAATTTAAAATTTGGCCACCATTTTTGGGCTTCCAATTTAAGTTTAAAGACTAAATATCTTTAAAATGAACCAATCATACCAAAAATCATATTTTTATACAGAAGTATACAACTCATTGAATTTTCCGAGCTAAGCCATCGGACATCGTGAATTGGATTTTGAAGCTATCCTTCGATTTTGAATAATATAAATTGGTAATATTTAATTACCGGAAAGAATCGGCATCAATATAATTTACTTAAATAGGTAAAAAAACTTTATTTATATACGGCAAAAAATATATTTCTTATACTAGTATATGAATTCATATATATGACGATATTGATCATCGGCCAAAGCTGGGCAGGAGTAATTTTGGTCACAATGTCTACAAAAGTGAAATCGTATTATGCCGAAAACGCAATGTTTCGACCGATATTCAAATATGAACCCACCCAGAAAAGATAAATCCAGGTATAGAAAGGTGCAATATCGCGTAAGAACAGATACTAAATCGTTATTGGTACATGGGTCAAACCAGAGTATGTGCGATGTAACAGATATTGCTAAAAACCTTGAAGAGAAATGCTCAGAATATATAACTCAAAGAAGACAGATTTAGACCCGTTTCAGACGGGACACCGGAGTTGCGCTCGATATAATAAAGGAGTCCTTTATATTCGAATAAAGGGGCCTTTGTATTATATTTATGAACGCCCCTGAGCTACTGAGTCAACGCATAATTTTGCGTTATAAATTAGAACATAAAACTGGCTGCGGTAATAAAAACAAGTGTATCGGCGGCTTGAGAATGTAGCGGCCGACAGAAAAGTGTACCGGACACGCGTTGACTCATTAGCTCTGAGGCGTTCATAAACATAATACAAAGGTCCCTTTTTTCGAATACAAAGGCCTCCTATATTATATCGAGCGTGACACCAGTGGCCCGTCTGAAAAGGGCCTTAGTCGTCCAGTGGTACTAATTAGACAGAAAACTAAATGTAGAACTAAAAAGTGCTAGATTAACAAGATAGTTAAGTTAAAACGTACCCAATTCATAAGACCGTAGAAATTGACCACTGGGTTGATACCGATGGGTGATAATTATTGTGATTTAGTAACATAGGTGTTTTATTTGAAAGAAAAAACAATAATCTCTAATTTTTGCAAAATTTTGATAAAAGTATTAGATTCATTGTTTACTTATAAGTACATACAATGATTTACAGCCTATAAAATATAATTTTCAAAATATTCAACAAAATATAAGTTTCTCAAACTCTCCACGACATCCACAACGTGCTAGATTATAACTTCTAATTTTTGAAAATAGTTAGGTGCTATAAATATGCCAACGCCAATGATAGTAAGGCTGTGCATGCTTTTCTAATAAAGACACTTTATCTGTTAAAATTAGTTTTTTCAAAGTACCGAACGATTGCACGCTTCGCAGGACGCTTAATCAAGTTGACAAGGGGCCGCCTGCAAAGCCTAACCGGCCCTGCTTTCCCCTCATTTGCTATTGAACATAATAAATATACGAATACATAGTATATATGTATAACCTGATATAGTACACTTTAATCTCGAGTGGCTTTATATTAGCATAATGAAAAAAAATGTCAAAAATATCGACGACGGTGTCAACTGTTGTAATGTTGAAAGTTTGATAAATAGATTTTCAGAATCGTTAAATTTAAGAGTTTTTTTCTGCCTGTATACTTTTTCAGATAGTTGCGTTAAATAATATTTAAGTATATATTGCTTGTTATTTTCACAGACATGTTTTAAATTCTCTTGATATTTGCACTGTCACCATTCCTTCCATCTAGTAATTTTCTCAGAAAAACTCCTAAAAAAATAATGTTTGTTTCGTTTAAACGAAACATATAAAAATGTAACAACAGGATTGTTGTCTGAATCTATAGTATCAGTTATTGTAGACCGTTCCGAGATGGGCTTATAGCCCGAAACAGCGACCAACTTAAACAACTCAAACATCGTGTTAACAAAAAAAAATTCAAACCACTATAATGTAGTACTTATGTTAATACCAGTTCCAAATTAATATCCAACTACAAAAATAATTATTGAAGAAATAGATATGAACTAAAATATGGTAGATTTTTTTGTGTTTGTTCAAAATTTCTAAAGCAAATAATATTATCGTACAGGTATAAAATTAAATGCATATTTATTATGTAGGTAAAATTTGATTGTATCCAAAAGTTGATATGCCATTTGATGGGCATATTGTACAACACACTGAAAACGCCAGTTGTTTATTTTTCGGCAACCTGGTGGTAATGGCGGGTTTTCTGTAATATCTTTGGACTCATTAACGATGACGACTCCATCAAAAGAACTATAGGCATGCCATCATAAATCGTCAGTTGTTCGAATTTCGAACGAAGCTCATTACAGTAAAAAAGTGATAATTAATGATAATGATGTCAAATGTTAGCATATTGTAGCGCCCTCACTCAGCGGACAAGTTATAATATAAAAAAATGGCAGAAGAATTATACATAATATGATAATACAGAGATCAGGATAGTGAGATTATGGTTTTAAAAGAATGATGAACACCGCAATAAATAATATATAACAACTAGGAAAAATCTTATGAAAAAATACAACACCCAGCGGGATGCAAACCCGCGCACCTTGGGATTTGCGCCACGTGTCCTGACCGCTAAGCTGTGTGTGTCCTATCTAATTGTGACAAAATTGACGAAGGAAGCGCTTTCTAAATTATTGCGTGTTGTTATAGCAATCGGCTTTTGTATTTTCAATCAAAGTAAATATTAATAATTTACCTTAATTACTAACCGGTATCAGGATCATTCCAAATTTTTGTTGTACTTGCACTTGCTAATAATTTATTCAAATATTTTTTTTCGACGAATGTAACATGTAACATTTTTTATTGAATATAAATAGTTTGAAAATATATTTTTTGAGACTTTCGCGGTAGTTTTTTATCGTAATAGATGTTTGGGTTTCCATCTTGTGTACTTATTCATCTTTTCCTCGACGTTTCAGGCTCGTTGTAGAGGCCATTATCAAGATATCTCTGTAGCATTCTTTTGAATGTTGAATTCTGTAGATTGTAACATTCTTTATTAAACGTAGATATATCTCTTAATAATGGCCTCTGCAACGAGACCGAAACGTCGAGGAAAGAAGGAAGATGTACACACGGTGGAAACCCAAAAATCTATTACGATAATTTGAACATATGAAAGTGTAATATATTTTTCAAAAAGATTTTTTCTAGTGGTTATAATATTATATTTCAAACAAATGCTTTCAATTTTTGTACGTTGAACAAAGAATGTTACATTCTTAAATCTTGCGAACTGTTCGTTGAATAAAATAAATTCATCAATGGAAAATTATTACCTACTTAATTGATAAAAAAAATATTATAATAGTATCTAGGTAAATAAGATTTCAGTATTTGAGCGTAGACTATATCATAATATATCAGGTGGCATACATAATACGAACAGCGATTTGGAGGACCGCTTTGGTCTAATAGGGATTCGTTTCCTAACTGCGGCCCACAGATATTTTTTTATCGCAGATAAAATATTTTTATTTACTTTGTAAAGGACCATTAACTCTCGTACTCATAGGGAATTTCTTTTTATATAATATATGTTTTAAGCCGTTGAATATCTATGCGATATATCAACGTGGCCTGTACATTGGACTTGGGCATTGATGTCAAAGGAAATAAGACGATTATAGACTTTTGAAATATGTTACTCAAAGAAGATGTTACGAATCTACCGCCTGTATTGTGGGTAAGCTCCAAATTTAGATTTGTTCTATTTTTATATAGTTATATAAAAAAAAACTTTACAAACAAGTGAAGGGATTACAAAATATATGTATTTATAATATTAAGTAGCTACCATATAGGAGTATATTGAGTATTAGTTTTTTAACTAATGACTTTTAAAGACTAATATCTCATTAGTTAACTCCATTCATCTCCAATATGTGCCATTATTCCTAGAATTGACTATTTACACCTCTTTAGTGTAGTATTTTACCACGTTTTAATTAGCTCGTATTCTTGTTTGTCCAGTACAAATCTTGCAATCGATTTTTAACTTCACGACTAGCTAGACATTTGAAACTTTTAGAATATATCAGACCACGATGCCAATGCATTCTTTTAATACTTTTAGCCATCTTTAAGTAGAATTGAATTCATTTTCAGTTAATTAAGAAATCCGTAATCCAATCCACTATTATTGGTTGCTAAGGGGGTGGTCCTAGCAACTAAATTATTAATATATACGTGCGTTACTATGGAAATCAAAATGTGGTAATGTAGTACGAAATGTCAAAATGACATTTCAGTATTCTATATTATTTATTCAGTATTTCTATCACAAGTCTATTCAAGTACAAAAAAATGTATTTATTAATACATAGAATTGTCAAGTTTATATGATTCAATAGCAAATTTAAAAACGTGGTATATAAAAAGTTCTTTTTATCTTGTAATTATTTTTATTGTTGACACTTGATTTGATAGGTAGATAATGGGGATTTTTCCTACTTTATTATATTGTAGGGAAGAAATTCTCAAGTCGGTCTCAACCAGCTGTTGGGCCCATCAGCCCGTCCGACTTGGTTGCTACTAAGGCCAATTATCTTGCTTTAAAAAAAATTGCGGCGTCTTACTGTGGACGTGAAGATCTCTTCACATATTTTTTACTGTCCGTATGATTAGCTTCGTTTTCTATGCTATATACACAACGTAGCTTCATTTTCCTTACGTAATTTCCTTGTGCTTTTCTTACCCTGGCACTTTGCATTAAAGTAAACTCATTAAACTCAGCGGTATCTTCTCCAAGGACACTCCTAGTCCAATTGTTTCAGATGCTTCATATTATCACCAATTGTAGGGTCCCGCGATACGCTCGATTAAGACCGAGTGTGGTGCGGGGCGGGTTTCGGTGGAGGGCACTTAACTTCAAAGTCGCATGAAAATTCAGAAGCTTCCAAACTTTTTTGATTCATGCATGCAAGCTTGCAACTGCAGGATAATACATATATTTTCTTGTTATGGCCGCGATAATACTTAGATACTGTCAATAGTAAATGTATGCACGTGTAAACGGGGTATTAAGCAGATAGTTCTTAATTCTCAGAAGGCATCTATATATACTTAATATATGTTTATAAACATATACGTGCATTCCAAATCAAGATAATATGATAAATTTAATTAGGTAATATATTATGATTTATAATATTGGCATATTTTTTTTCTTTTTTTCGTAAAATTCACTATTTGAGGTCAGCTACCTTAGCTATTTCATCTAGAATTCTCAAAAATTTGGTAGAGCTGCACTAGTACTAATCACGGAGGTCCTTGAGCCATGAAACACTGCATCGTCTCTGCTACACTTACCTTCCATTCCTCGATTTTCCATTTGTTTAAGGACGTCAACATTTGTCACCAAGTCAGTCCAATGGATTTTCGTGATTTATACAGCTACGTCACAACTCTAAACTGCATAACCTTATCAACAATCCATGTTATCTGATACTGATTTCTTAGAAATAGCTATGACATTATGTAATAATTGATGAGGGATTTTAATATTTTTATCAATCCTATCGGCCAATGTAATAATAATAATATATACATTAACATATCTGATTTTTATCAAACTGTCGATTTTTATACTATATTATAAAGATAAAAATATCGTAAATATTATATACTCCATTACTTGTTCGACACTTTTATGATCTTAAGTATTATAATCATCTTGATCCCTATTCAATACGGCTTAGCCTGCGGCAATATCGACTAACCACTTTATATAACATGAAGAAAATTTCTTAATTCGCCAGTATACCCATAGCTGTAGGAAATTCAATACATTGTTTACTAAAGTTTTGATGTAGGTACTTCATAAACCAATCTAGAAGACCTTAAGTAGGTAATTACTATGTACTCAAAGTATAATATTATTTAAATGAACAAGATTTAAATCGTTAAATTGTTACATAATATTTATATATATATATATAGAATCCTTTGCAGTAGCAAAGGGTGGAGGTAGGCTGTTAATATATTACACTAATATTTTGTCAGTCAAAAGTATTTGTTTTTATTGAACTAAGACTACAATGTGTAGATAATGTTTGTTAGTTTTTTTTTAATTCAATTTAATTAAACCCTGCCTAATTTAAGCCGTAGTAGATAATATATAAAAAAAATCGTTTTTCTATAAAATATCTAAAATTATGCCATAAAACCATACTTAGTTTTAGATATTGTATAGATAGAAGAATATTTATTATCGATTATGTTTTGGTAAGGCAGTGCTTATTGAATTAAAAAATATACTAACACCAATCTGTAATATAATAATATCTTATTAATTTCGTTTATTTTATTAACTGTCGATTCATGGTGGAACTGCATTGTATTGTTGTTTAATTTAATAAAACGCATTTTTTTCTGTAGTACTTATTCCACTTTTAATAATATATAAATAATACTAAAAGTGGAATAAGTACTACAAAAATGCGTTTTATTAAATTAAACAGCAATATAATAATATCTTCTTAATTTAACGTAAACAAATAAATGTGTGCACTACTTTTTGTCGGATTGCCCATAGCATACAATATGAACTATTATGATTTGGTTTAGGCGGGGTTTAATTGAATTTTAAAAACTAACCTGTACCATCTCCAAATTGTAGTGTTAATTCAATGAAAACAAATATGCGTCACTGACAAAGTTTAATGTGCACTATTTATGTCGAATCTTTTACAGCCCACCTCCACCCTTCGCCACTGATCCACTGTTATGTAAGTTACTAATAATTTTAATTAACCTTGTCTGTATAAAACAACGCATAATATATCATTTGAATATAAATGTATTATAAAACTTCAGGTGACGTGAACGCAAAGGACAAACTAAGAATAAAATTGTTAGCCGAGTGGCGAAAAATTTTACACTCGCAAAAACTTTTCAGTGTCATTTTGCACCTGAAACTTGAAAGAAAAGCTTTTTTCTTCCATTTTAGCACTTTCATTTACTTACTTGATTACTTTAGGGAGAATTTTGAATGAACTTTTTAGGTGTCGGTGTTTTTGTTTTTATTTTAAAGATTACAATGTTCTTCGTAAAGCTGCGTTGGCAAATTATTATATTATTAAAGTTTATTTATAAAATGGATAAAACAATAATTATGAAATTGTATTTTGTCATATTCAAGTTATAAATAAATTATTTTATTTTGTAAATAATTATTTTTTTTATTTTAGGTTTGATATAATTAATAAAAACTTTGTTTTCAAATTAAATCACTTTACCTAACGTCAGTTTAATTAATAATAATTTATTTTATATTATGTCTATCATATTTTTGGACATATTTTGCTAATTATTTAATTGTTTTCCATTTTTTCTGTGTGATAATAAGAAACATAGTGAGGTGTGTTTCAATCAGTAATTAAATGTCAAAGGTTATCCAAATTGGTTTTTTACACGCAATAAACCTGTGCTTCACAAACTATACAGCATGTGACCCAATCGTGTTGGAGCCAAATGTTTTCCAAACTGAAATCTCTCATTTCTGGTCACAAAAAGTCAGTTATAATTTGCCTATAGCGGACATCACTGAGAGTAACGGATGCTCTTTCACAATTTTCAGAGAAATACTGCCCGATGATGCATGTAGCCCAAAAACCTCACCAAACAGTAACTTTCGCAACATGTAATGGCATCTGGTTGGGCCAATTATGGTCACCCTCATTCCTTTCTTCCCTGCCCTCGGTACTGTCGCAAGACCAGTCACAACGCACTTACGCGTTAGTAGTTGACCGACTATTAATATAAAAACGTCAGTCATTCATCGACCGCACCAACCCCGCACCGGGTGACTCAACAAGTGCATACCACGAACGTGTCCAGTGCAAAGTCCGTTAAATCAAACCAACCGACACAAGGTGTCTCCTCGTTTATCAAATCATTCATCAAAAGTGAACAGTACGAGGGCATGCCCCAGACACTAGCTTTAGCCAGACCGCAGAACATCAGAAAAGGTCAGTGCCTGGTATCTTACCTGGTAACCCCCCCCCCCCCCCCCATCTAGCATCCACATCCAGTATCACTATCATCCCACTAAGCAATTACAGACAACCATGAAAAGCGCAACCAGCGTCTTTTGAATTACTTGTCGGTTACTCGCCCCAAATATGCCAATTTTGTTTATTAACGTACCGTTATTGAGGTGAAAATGTTCCCTGAATAATCATGATCGATTGCCTACACTTAAAGACATTAGCGAATCTGCGACGCTGCCCGTGTTCTGTTGATTTTAGTTGTCTCGTGAACTGGATCTTATATGGGTGTAAGGGTGGAAGTCTTTATGCAAATTTTTCCATAATACCGTATGAGAAGCCAAATTGCTGCGATCTCCTTGGAATTGACATTTCTGGCTCATTGCCCACACTTTCGCGTACAGTCGCAAACAGACTGAACGAACTTGTATAGGTACTGACCTTAACTTTTTCAGTATGACCGTCGAATATTTACCATTTTACCACGTTTTTATTAGCTCATATTCTTGTTTGTCCGGTACAGATTTTTTCTTGTGCAGTACAATTTTTTTCTTGTTTGTCCAAGATTTTTAACTAACTTCCTGACTAGCTAGACATTTCAAACTTTTAGAATATATCAGAACACGACGACAATGCAATCTTTTAATACTTTTGACTATCTTTAAGCAGAATTGAATTCATTTTCAGTTAATTCTGTTTTGTATGTTTCGGAAAAAAAATCGTTAAAAGTAATATTTACTAATCACTATTATTGGTTGCTAAGTGGGTCCTAGTAACTAAATTATTAATATATACGTGCGTTACTATGGAAATCAATATGAAATGTCAAAATGACATTTCTGTATTCTATAATATTTATTCAGTATTTCTATCTATATTACTCAGTATATTATATAAGTACAAAGTTTTTATTAATACATAGAATTATCAAGTGTATATGATTCAATAGAAAATTTAAAAACATGGCATATAAAAAGTTCTTTTTATCTTGTAATTATTTGTAGTAGGTATGATTTACGATTCGTATGCGTTGTGCAATGGTAAAACGAGCCATTGTGTTAAATGGTTAGACTTTCAACTGACGATATGTCAAAAAAATACTAGAAACATATTTGACTGGTAATAAAATAACAGGAATGTGATATACATACTACATATTAGACAACCCACATAAAGAGTACATAACACACAGAGAGGAATAAAATTTGTTTCATTACATTCGTTATATAGTTTAGTAGAGCTGCTACATGTAGTCCTGACGTCTTAGAATTTTCGGAAATAAGTGCAATCTATAGATTTCACGGGCGACCGAGATGTGAGAATTCCATCGGTCCATTTCCAAATGTCACGTTTCTCAAAATCTATAATTGGTATTTGAAAACTCCACTGTTTCCAAAACGACCCGAATGTCATAATTAATCTGAGCGATGTCTTGGTATATCGATAGGTACACATATCATATTTCTAGGGTCAATTTTACTGCTATAAAAGATTGTTAAATCTTGCAATGTCAAAAAAACTTTTTATTTAATTAAAATCAAATATGTTTAACGTTTCAGACTTTATTAACATTAAAACCAAAGTTAGTTGATCGATGTTGGACCAGTAACTAAATACGTAAATAATTAATTGTTATTTTCCGTTGAAATGATATTAAAAATGACAATAAATTAATTAGCTTTTAGAATTAGTTCCAGGTCAAACGTTTACACATGTATATAGGTTGCGTTCTCATTTTCTATAAGTTTACATATTTATCGTGTTAAATAAAATTATTTCATAATAATGTACCTATATTTTATTTTATTTTTAACGTTTAAATTAGGGGTCCAAAGCTATAAGCCCATTTATACATATATCAAACCAAGCCTTAGATATTCCTAGAGAAAATCTTAACTACACAAATTTGCATAAATTAATCTCTCAAGAGAGATTCGTTGAATTGCGGAAGATAATAATCAAATTTAAATTGGTCTATTTTACTCTATTATATACATGAATGAATAAATTATATCGGGATACGTCAAACTACGCCAACTTTGGAAATTTTCGTCCAACAGTAAGTTAGTAATTGTAGGTTCACATTATTATGTAGTCACATCAAGTGAACATTTCTGAGTAGTGAGAAACGGTGTGCACAGTAACATCTCATGGGAAAATTCAAGTACAGACTCCACAGCGGAAAATTTAGTAACTAAGCAATATATCTAATATATAAGGAACTTGAACATGTAGGTATTCAAATTTATCGAAACTCTGTACCCATCTATAAGGATTGTAATAGTAGGTAGCTATACAAAATTCAGATCAATTTGGATATACTTCATAATAATTATGTATATCAGTCCACGCTTCTTTCACTAAAAAAATCATTTGACATCTATCATAAAAAAATAACGTGACTATGAACTTGTGATTCACACAGTAATATAAAATATCATGTTGATTAGTTTATGGGCACATTTTAATATAAGCAATTATTAATGTCAGTATGATAAAAAGTTTTCAAAAGTTTTTTTTTAGTCCGCATTACATGCGGCTGTATCGATAATATCAATAGCTTTATGAAACAACTACTATGCTTATATACTGTATTCTAAAAGTTAGGTTATGTTAAATCTTTATTCAGCTAGGTAAAATAGAAGATAATTTACCAATAGATTTTATAAAAACCGTTTTAATTTTCGAGGGTACTTGGTGCAATTTGAATTTAAATTCTGGTGGATTAAGTTTTGTACTATTCCATTTGAATCGTTATTTTGTGACCCGGATTTCGCCTTATTTTACAAACACTTCAACTGCTTATTCATAATTTGTTTGTTAATTTTTTTTATTGTGATCCTTTACTTTATAGGTAGTTGATAAAACTTTTACTTACTTTATCATATTGGTTTATGATATATGTTCGAATTAAAACTATTCTTGTCAGTGTGTATTTACCATTGGTGAGTGAGCAAGTGCCTGAAGATTCCGAAAGGCGATACTCGGGTCGCAAAAAACGACTCAAATGGAAAAGTACAAAACTTCAACCCATTAGAAATTAAAACAGTTTTAGCCAATGCCTGAACAAAAACCAACCATAAGTGCGAGTGAGTAAACATTCGGCACGCTTATATCTCCGCACTATGCATTAGAGCAGTGATCGCCAAACGGTCGCTCGCGAGCTACCGGCAGCTTGCGGCAACATTTTCGGTGGCTCGCGTAGGATATTTTATCATTTTTAAATTTGCCTCTCATATTTTATTATTGGACTCCGAAATCCAGCTATATCGTCGAAAATTTTCAAAAAGATGGCCCTTCATCAAATATGGAATTGGTATAATTTCAATGTGATTTGTCGCTTAACTCATTTAGTGCTAACACCGCGACTGGCGCGTTTGGTGCAGTTGGCTATTAGATATAATTAACGTGTTATTTATATATGGCAATTAAAAGGTTAGCAGTGATTGTGGTGTTGCTTCAAGTGTGGAATATGTATGGCCTTTCGTCATAATTAGGGAATCCAATCCCGAGCCAAAATTCCGATCCCGGGATTTCGGGATTACAATTTGACAATCCCGGGATCCCGGGACAGGGCTAAAAGTATTAAAAGAATTTATTGGCATCGTATTCTGGTATATTCTAAAAGTTTCAAATGTCTAGCTAGTCGGGAAGTTAGTTAAAAATCGATTGCAAGATTTGTACTGGATAAACAACCACTGGACAAACAAGAATACGAGCTAAGAAAAACGTGGTAATAATAAAAAATGAACTTAAAAGAAAAAATATTTGATTTTTCGGTGATCCTGTTTGTGACTATTCCTAATGCCGTCACTGAAACGGACAGGGAGATTGCCATGTATACACTGACCAGTTGTTGTACATAAAAGAGTGCTGTGATCCGAGGGTGATTGACTCAATAGTAAATAAGCCGCTACGCCGCTATAAATAACGAGCTAAATTCATTACGTTACCAAAGTTAAGTAGGTGCTAGATAAGTAAAATAGATACGCGTGGATGCGGTTAGTTCCAGATCTAATGATTTATTTATAGTATAGAGTTTTCCTAACTTTTTTAGACAACCGTTACCTATCGGAACATTATATTATTTTTTAATATATTGTCGTAAACTGCAGTATTAATAATTATTTCAAAATATCAGTTACTATTACAGACTCAGTAATTTGCTAGTTTCGCACGTTGTAATTTCTTAATCGATTATGTAAATGGTTCGGCCGATTGTGGTGGCCGTCATTCTTATTCTCCACCTACTCAAACCTCCTTATTTATTATTGTCACAAGACCAAGTGACCGACAGATACGGGTCATGAATCGACCGTAATTGCGAATAACATTCAGTTAGCTCAAGTGATATCCAGAAATCGGACGTGTTGCAAGTTTGTTAATAGCTTAGCCATTGTTAACTACCGAGTGACTCAAAACGTATCTGTTAGACATTCTTTGTACTAAATATGTTACGTTTTGAGTGAACGTCGCGTCTATACTATCCATCCTCAACATATCACCATTAAATTTTAAAGAAATGTAAGTCGTGATAATTTATAAATATATACTTATTTATGAAAAAAATAATGCGCACAAACTTAACCAGTATAAAAAACATGATTTTTGAGTAATTCTCAAAGAATTACTTAGGTGAATAGAAAAAAGGATCCCGCAGAGACAAAAAGCATTCTTATATATTATATAATCGGATTTACCTACCAGTAGCCATAACTGGTTATTGGACAGATGTAAATGATTACAAGAATACCAATACATAGTCGTAGTCAATGTGCTATAAGTTATAATATATGTAGGTATATAATAACGCTTGACATTTTTTATATCATATTATTAAACAAATAAATAAAGTAGGTATTTTCAGCTTATTTTTTATAGTATTTTTGTATAGAAATCTTCAAAGCTTGGCACTATTAACCAATTCTCATACGAATAATACGTATTAGTTACGTTTACAATCTTAATAATTCTATGGTATTTGAATGTAGTTTATCTCGTTGTAATTAGGGCACTTAATTGATACCTTGATTTAAAACACAAAAGACGATACCTATACATAGTATGAAATAGACAGACTATAAATACACAGACTAATATCACATAACATTATGACGTAATGTGTCAGTCTTACCGGGAATCGAACTCGGGACCTCAGCCACAAGAAACCAGTGCCTTGTGGATCGGACTAAAAACGATTTTATTTTACAACAGGAACTAGAGTGACACTTATTTTTTCCCCATTAAAACAATCATGCTTCATAAAATTTAATTGATGTAGACATAGATAAAAGGTAATAATGACATATCGCAATAATGCGAGAGAATTTAATAATATTGACGAGAAGAGCGTTATATGATATTGAAATAAATGAGCGATGCTTTGATAATAATATCATTTCCAAAAAGAATATTTTCGTTCGCGTGGGCGGTTGGCTTGATGGTTTGACATTTTCAAAATTGGAGGTATAATAAATATTAATATAAGAAATTCTTCTCGTTTGAGAAAACATCGTGAATTCTTTAAGTCCTTGTTAATTAATTTCATAATCACGAAAACAATTTCATCTTTTATCAAAATGTACCAAAAAACATTGTTTTTTTTTCCTTTTAAGACAATATAATTTGCGTTTCCTAAATTTTTATTTTGTTTACATTCCTGTAAATTAATTAAATAATGGACGTTATTATTTTTATTTTTTTCGCTCAGCATCGTATTATTTGTCATCATGTTTAAATTAAATAAGACGTATATTATTTATAGTATCCGTATTCGGGATCTGATTTCAACCATCTTAATGCAGGCGTATACGAAATGGCTTGAAATTACCAAAATCTTGATCCCGGAATCCCGGGACTGATCCCGGAATTGGCATTTTTTTCAATAGTTAATATAAAATCTTTATATATACAAATAACGTTGATAAAATCGGCCAAAAATAAATCTAGTATAAATTATATTATTAAAGACATTTATTGTTAATATCGTGTACGTTCAATCTTGGAAATACATAGGTTTAATGGAGTAAATAATATTGTAATATAAATATATAATAATGTGAAAGTAAAACACTTTGTTATAAGTGCGATGCATTGTTTTTTCCAATCTTTCTCAGTTTTATTAATTTATGTGAAAAAATAAAATGAATTTGCTACACATAGGTAATACATCAAACTTCATTCATTTTATTTAATTAAAATCAAATATGTTTAACGTTTCAGACTTTATTAACATTAAAACCAAAGTTAGTTGATCGATGTTGGACCAGTAACTAAATACGTAAATAATTAATTGTTATTTTCCGTTGAAATGATATTAAAAATGACAATAAATTAATTAGCTTTTAGAATTAGTTCCAGGTCAAACGTTTACACATGTATATAGGTTGCGTTCTCATTTTCTATAAGTTTACATATTTATCGTGTTAAATAAAATTATTTCATAATAATGTACCTATATTTTATTTTATTTTTAACGTTTAAATTAGGGGTCCAAAGCTATAAGCCCATTTATACATATATCAAACCAAGCCTTAGATATTCCTAGAGAAAATCTTAACTACACAAATTTGCATAAATTAATCTCTCAAGAGAGATTCGTTGAATTGCGGAAGATAATAATCAAATTTAAATTGGTCTATTTTACTCTATTATATACATGAATGAATAAATTATATCGGGATACGTCAAACTACGCCAACTTTGGAAATTTTCGTCCAACAGTAAGTTAGTAATTGTAGGTTCACATTATTATGTAGTCACATCAAGTGAACATTTCTGAGTAGTGAGAAACGGTGTGCACAGTAACATCTCATGGGAAAATTCAAGTACAGACTCCACAGCGGAAAATTTAGTAACTAAGCAATATATCTAATATATAAGGAACTTGAACATGTAGGTATTCAAATTTATCGAAACTCTGTACCCATCTATAAGGATTGTAATAGTAGGTAGCTATACAAAATTCAGATCAATTTGGATATACTTCATAATAATTATGTATATCAGTCCACGCTTCTTTCACTAAAAAAATCATTTGACATCTATCATAAAAAAATAACGTGACTATGAACTTGTGATTCACACAGTAATATAAAATATCATGTTGATTAGTTTATGGGCACATTTTAATATAAGCAATTATTAATGTCAGTATGATAAAAAGTTTTCAAAAGTTTTTTTTTAGTCCGCATTACATGCGGCTGTATCGATAATATCAATAGCTTTATGAAACAACTACTATGCTTATATACTGTATTCTAAAAGTTAGGTTATGTTAAATCTTTATTCAGCTAGGTAAAATAGAAGATAATTTACCAATAGATTTTATAAAAACCGTTTTAATTTTCGAGGGTACTTGGTGCAATTTGAATTTAAATTCTGGTGGATTAAGTTTTGTACTATTCCATTTGAATCGTTATTTTGTGACCCGGATTTCGCCTTATTTTACAAACACTTCAACTGCTTATTCATAATTTGTTTGTTAATTTTTTTTATTGTGATCCTTTACTTTATAGGTAGTTGATAAAACTTTTACTTACTTTATCATATTGGTTTATGATATATGTTCGAATTAAAACTATTCTTGTCAGTGTGTATTTACCATTGGTGAGTGAGCAAGTGCCTGAAGATTCCGAAAGGCGATACTCGGGTCGCAAAAAACGACTCAAATGGAAAAGTACAAAACTTCAACCCATTAGAAATTAAAACAGTTTTAGCCAATGCCTGAACAAAAACCAACCATAAGTGCGAGTGAGTAAACATTCGGCACGCTTATATCTCCGCACTATGCATTAGAGCAGTGATCGCCAAACGGTCGCTCGCGAGCTACCGGCAGCTTGCGGCAACATTTTCGGTGGCTCGCGTAGGATATTTTATCATTTTTAAATTTGCCTCTCATATTTTATTATTGGACTCCGAAATCCAGCTATATCGTCGAAAATTTTCAAAAAGATGGCCCTTCATCAAATATGGAATTGGTATAATTTCAATGTGATTTGTCGCTTAACTCATTTAGTGCTAACACCGCGACTGGCGCGTTTGGTGCAGTTGGCTATTAGATATAATTAACGTGTTATTTATATATGGCAATTAAAAGGTTAGCAGTGATTGTGGTGTTGCTTCAAGTGTGGAATATGTATGGCCTTTCGTCATAATTAGGGAATCCAATCCCGAGCCAAAATTCCGATCCCGGGATTTCGGGATTACAATTTGACAATCCCGGGATCCCGGGACAGGGCTAAAAGTATTAAAAGAATTTATTGGCATCGTATTCTGGTATATTCTAAAAGTTTCAAATGTCTAGCTAGTCGGGAAGTTAGTTAAAAATCGATTGCAAGATTTGTACTGGATAAACAACCACTGGACAAACAAGAATACGAGCTAAGAAAAACGTGGTAATAATAAAAAATGAACTTAAAAGAAAAAATATTTGATTTTTCGGTGATCCTGTTTGTGACTATTCCTAATGCCGTCACTGAAACGGACAGGGAGATTGCCATGTATACACTGACCAGTTGTTGTACATAAAAGAGTGCTGTGATCCGAGGGTGATTGACTCAATAGTAAATAAGCCGCTACGCCGCTATAAATAACGAGCTAAATTCATTACGTTACCAAAGTTAAGTAGGTGCTAGATAAGTAAAATAGATACGCGTGGATGCGGTTAGTTCCAGATCTAATGATTTATTTATAGTATAGAGTTTTCCTAACTTTTTTAGACAACCGTTACCTATCGGAACATTATATTATTTTTTAATATATTGTCGTAAACTGCAGTATTAATAATTATTTCAAAATATCAGTTACTATTACAGACTCAGTAATTTGCTAGTTTCGCACGTTGTAATTTCTTAATCGATTATGTAAATGGTTCGGCCGATTGTGGTGGCCGTCATTCTTATTCTCCACCTACTCAAACCTCCTTATTTATTATTGTCACAAGACCAAGTGACCGACAGATACGGGTCATGAATCGACCGTAATTGCGAATAACATTCAGTTAGCTCAAGTGATATCCAGAAATCGGACGTGTTGCAAGTTTGTTAATAGCTTAGCCATTGTTAACTACCGAGTGACTCAAAACGTATCTGTTAGACATTCTTTGTACTAAATATGTTACGTTTTGAGTGAACGTCGCGTCTATACTATCCATCCTCAACATATCACCATTAAATTTTAAAGAAATGTAAGTCGTGATAATTTATAAATATATACTTATTTATGAAAAAAATAATGCGCACAAACTTAACCAGTATAAAAAACATGATTTTTGAGTAATTCTCAAAGAATTACTTAGGTGAATAGAAAAAAGGATCCCGCAGAGACAAAAAGCATTCTTATATATTATATAATCGGATTTACCTACCAGTAGCCATAACTGGTTATTGGACAGATGTAAATGATTACAAGAATACCAATACATAGTCGTAGTCAATGTGCTATAAGTTATAATATATGTAGGTATATAATAACGCTTGACATTTTTTATATCATATTATTAAACAAATAAATAAAGTAGGTATTTTCAGCTTATTTTTTATAGTATTTTTGTATAGAAATCTTCAAAGCTTGGCACTATTAACCAATTCTCATACGAATAATACGTATTAGTTACGTTTACAATCTTAATAATTCTATGGTATTTGAATGTAGTTTATCTCGTTGTAATTAGGGCACTTAATTGATACCTTGATTTAAAACACAAAAGACGATACCTATACATAGTATGAAATAGACAGACTATAAATACACAGACTAATATCACATAACATTATGACGTAATGTGTCAGTCTTACCGGGAATCGAACTCGGGACCTCAGCCACAAGAAACCAGTGCCTTGTGGATCGGACTAAAAACGATTTTATTTTACAACAGGAACTAGAGTGACACTTATTTTTTCCCCATTAAAACAATCATGCTTCATAAAATTTAATTGATGTAGACATAGATAAAAGGTAATAATGACATATCGCAATAATGCGAGAGAATTTAATAATATTGACGAGAAGAGCGTTATATGATATTGAAATAAATGAGCGATGCTTTGATAATAATATCATTTCCAAAAAGAATATTTTCGTTCGCGTGGGCGGTTGGCTTGATGGTTTGACATTTTCAAAATTGGAGGTATAATAAATATTAATATAAGAAATTCTTCTCGTTTGAGAAAACATCGTGAATTCTTTAAGTCCTTGTTAATTAATTTCATAATCACGAAAACAATTTCATCTTTTATCAAAATGTACCAAAAAACATTGTTTTTTTTTCCTTTTAAGACAATATAATTTGCGTTTCCTAAATTTTTATTTTGTTTACATTCCTGTAAATTAATTAAATAATGGACGTTATTATTTTTATTTTTTTCGCTCAGCATCGTATTATTTGTCATCATGTTTAAATTAAATAAGACGTATATTATTTATAGTATCCGTATTCGGGATCTGATTTCAACCATCTTAATGCAGGCGTATACGAAATGGCTTGAAATTACCAAAATCTTGATCCCGGAATCCCGGGACTGATCCCGGAATTGGCATTTTTTTCAATAGTTAATATAAAATCTTTATATATACAAATAACGTTGATAAAATCGGCCAAAAATAAATCTAGTATAAATTATATTATTAAAGACATTTATTGTTAATATCGTGTACGTTCAATCTTGGAAATACATAGGTTTAATGGAGTAAATAATATTGTAATATAAATATATAATAATGTGAAAGTAAAACACTTTGTTATAAGTGCGATGCATTGTTTTTTCCAATCTTTCTCAGTTTTATTAATTTATGTGAAAAAATAAAATGAATTTGCTACACATAGGTAATACATCAAACTTCATTCAAACTCAGTTTATTTCTATAGTTGTATGTTATTAAAAGTATTTTTTCTGTTATATTTTCGTTTTTATTTTATTTTCCTTAAAAATCCCGGTATTCACAGGTATCGAAAATAGTTCTGGATCCCGGGATTGGAATCCCTACTTGAAGGTATGACATGTCGCAGCGATTGATGCATACCCACCAGCATGGCCCCTATAAGGGGAGGCTGAAAGGGCTTTAGCCTGGGGGCTCGGGCTTAAGGGTGGCCCGGTGTAGTGGGTCGACCAGATGAATTAGATAAACACATTTCTTAAATTGGCTCTAACAGGCCCCGCCAAAAATTCTGGCCTGGAGGCCTGCTTCAGGATGTGCCATGCCCACCAGTCATAATGAATAGCTGCGATACAGATATTCATCGCAAAAACCGTGTCTGGGCGTAGGAAATGTACGCAGTTGATCAAGTCTAGGTAGCTGGGACTATTCGAATTCCACTGCGAGTCGAATAGGTTACTCAGCGTAATCAAACTCCCCATATAAACAGTATGGGAAATTCATTTCTCGTAGTGGGTATACTGCTAGTCGATATGGTTATTGTGTTGTGTCTTAGTCTTAAGTCTTAAGGACACAGCAGTATTCTCCGTAAACTAAATTCTAACTATTCAACGTGTTTTGTGAATCAATGCCTCAGCTGAATCTCGATAGTACCTATACGGTATACAATATTAAAAAAATGTACGCAAAAAATATTATAATTTAGGCATTTCTATAATTTTTAAATACTTATAGGATAAGTAAATTTCTAGTCGATAAGTCGAGAAAAAAATGCGAAGCCTTATCGGACACATTATAATTTTACCACGTTTTTATTAGCGCGTATTCTTGTTTGTCCGGTACAGATTCTTTTCTTGTGCAGTACAAATATTTTCTTGTTTGTCCAAGATTTTTAACTAACTTCCCGACTAGCTAGACATTTTAAACTTTTAGAATATATCAGAACACGACGACAATGCATTATTTTAATACTTTTGGCCATCTTTAAGCAGAATTGAATTCATTTTCTGTTAATTCTGTTTTGTATGTTTCGGCAAAAAATCGTTAAAAGTAATATTTACTACTCACTATTATTGGTTGCTAAGTGGGTCCTAGCAACTAAATTATTAATATATACGTGCGTTACTATGGAAATCAATATGAAATGTCAAAATGACATTTCTGTATTCTATAATATTTATTGAGTATTTCTATCAAGTACAATAAAAAGTTTTTATTAATACATATAATTGTCAAGATTATATGATTCAATATAAAATTTAAAAACGTGGTATATTTTTTATCTTGTAAACCTATTTAGATTCGGAAGGGAACTTTTCAAACAGTGTCAACGTTATACTGCACGTAATATTATATTTTTTGCCGAAATACTATTATTTCTTTGACCGCGTACTATAATACTCGTAATTCGGTGACAAAAAGATGGCAACACTATTTCACGTAAGTACTAAGTATACTTGGGATGCCATCTGAGAGTGTGATACGCGATCGGTTTTTCGTTCAATGTTAGTCAACCATGTTCGTAATTGAGGTTATTGGCTTCAAAGTCGGTAACCTCTGTTTTTACTTTTTTTATATTTTTCTTGATTTTGTTTCTGTACGTACTTTTCCATCATCTGTAAATTTATATTATATCAGATTCAGCACCGTTTCTTAGTTAAATAGAATTAAATCGGAAGTTGTTCTTATTCATCACCCACCATTTTTTTAATTCTTTAACTTTAAAGATTATTTAAATTAATGACATTTTATTTAGTTATTTGTTTCTTCTAATTATTTATTATTGTGTTGATATATATTATTTTCAGTCCTAAATGTGCTTGACGGTTTTTTGCTAGTATCTAAAAATGGCGGAATTTGGAGCTTGCCAACTTAAAAACGAATAGCCTAGATTAAAAAAAAAACAATAACCATTTGTCGCATATGCAACTTTCATGTTTGATCTTGGCAATTTTTCATGTACTAATTAATGGAGTAATAAACAGATTAGCTAAAGCATATAGACATCACATGGCGCCTCCAAGAATCCCTGTCATTAACCAGTCTTCATGCGTCGTTCTTGGTCATACCATACGGCGGAGCTAAGAGATCTCCGCCCTATACACTCTATAGTTAGTAGATGGTCTTCCAGGACACCGATATCCGGTTGGTTTGCAGAACAGGCAAACCAGGTTAAGATTATCTTCTGGCATCCGCAACACGTGGCCGAGCCAGGTCTAACGTCACCTCTTTACCCTCTGCGTGATAAGAGGCTGCGTGGTGCGAATGGGAATAGCTGAAGAAACTTTTAACTCGATGCGGCGGGGGTATAGCACTCGCGATTGTACTCGTTTAAAACCAAATGCCGCCTATTCTGATGGTGCTGCTTTACGGTAGCGGATCATGACACGTTACGAAAGCTCATACCAACCGTATGCTGAGCTTTGATGACTGCTTGCGATGGATTCTGTGGAATTTAAATATTATGGTATTTTTATCGTTGCAATATGACTTTATTTTTTATATACTAATATATTCATAAATATATAAATTGTCACCTCAATTCTACAACTATATAACTTGATTTTAACTGTTTTTGAGTTAGCTATTGGATATTATTCTACATTTCCTTCTCTAAAATATGATAAAACTAGGTAAGTCCGAAGTTAATGAGAACTGTATTAATTTTGTGTTTGAAAATATTAGATAACTTTAAAACCATTAAATAAATAAAATAATATATCTACAATATTTTTTCATACAATTAAACATTATTTAATTGTTCCCAATTAGACTAGCACAGTTTTCCATTTTTATTTTTAAATAATAATTTTAGCCTAGATTTATGTTAATCAAGTAAAGTCTGAAATTCATTTTCCCAACAATGACCAAATCAGAGTTATCTAGTTGTAATATTGAGGTGACGATGTATATGAAGCCTATAATACTACTACGCAGTGGAAAATAGGAAGAAGAATAACGATGTAATTATTATTACATTAATTTATTTTAAGAATCTGATTAATAAGTAAGTATAATAAGTAAGATGTAATGTAATAATATAATAAATAATGTAATAAGTAAGATCTGTAAGTAATATAAATATTTTTCCTATTTACTTTGTATAAAATAACAGATTTCGGAATTCGGTTAAATTAATTACCGCTAAAAATAATACGTAAGTTGGTGTGAATACTCAGAAAATCGGTTGCGAGAAATATCTTCTAGACTATTTTCTGTGTGCAAATTTATTAAATCAGAAAATGTGGCAGAAAATACATTAACCTAGTTTTTCCAGAAAAATCGATGACAACTTGTCTTCTTACGAATGTAAACATCGACCTTTTGATCACCATACCAAAGATAGACCAGTGTTTTCATAAATTTCAAAATACTAGCTTTGTTCTCAAATCGTATGTAAATTTGTTACCTACTACAATGGATTTTACTGCGTAGCTATCTTAGATTGAAAATGCCTATAAAATATAATGTTTGAGACTCACGATTGTTTTTTATTGTATTTATAGATTTCTGAGTTTTCACTGTGTGCACTTCTTCCTTCTTTACTAGACGTTTCGGGCTCGTTACAAAGGCCATTCTCAAGAGATATTATTTATTTATTTAAAAAAGACACGTTGAGTACATAAAAAAATATTAATTCAGGACATTTTACACAACATGACATTTAGAATAAAAATTACAAATAATCAGTTAGAGAAAAAAATAAGGTAGAGATAAAAAAACAAAGCAAAAAATAGTTTTATACAAAAGAAATAAAATTAAAAAAACAACAATAATTCAAAAAAAATACAAATTAAACAATAAAATAGAATTTAAAAAACAGAATATATAATGGATCCCCAAAAATATCTACATCTCTAGAAAGTGCATTGACCAGCCGCACAGCCCTCGCTATTGGTGCCTGGCGAGCCTGACATGAGGAAACAGCTTTCACCCAAAATAGGTCATGGCTGCGACCACGCATGTAATTGACGGGTGCATAAAAATTCAAATTTTAATTATATTATGATGTAGTGTAGGGTTTCATGTAATTTATACGTATTAAATTTCACCGTAGCAAAGTTCGCCTTGAGCTTTCTTATCGGAAAGAAATGACTGTATACTATACGGTTATCTCTATAAATAGCACCGAGATGAAAAAATTACGCGTTGTTCGTGGAGCATTTTTATAGTAGATTTTGGCAAAAATTCATGAATTCAAGAATAAAAACCTAACCTAACCTAACCTTACCTAACCAAACTTAACTTAACCTAAAAAATAGTCCAGTAAGTATATCGGCTATTTTCAAAATTTGTTTACCGCTGGCTTCCTGTAAACCGACAAGAACCGTGTTTTATTTAGTCATGAATTTTATCTCAGTACTTACTATACGAACCAAAGAGGTTGGGCGGTCTTTAATATACGGTCATATATTTCCGGTACAACATTTCACGGTGTTGTGTAATACGGTGAACTGCATACGTGCAAATTTCCGGACACGGCAGTGTAAGTGTATGAATGCGAACGCCACTTTAAAAACGTCAAAAGTAATTCGAGTGCTCGATGGACACATTTCATAAATTTGACTTTGAGATTACAATACTAGGTCGGAATAAGGGATATTTTTCAGAATTGTTAAAGGTGGCCATTGAAATCCATAGTAACCCTGGAAAAATTAATAGGGATGATGGTACGGTTAAAAACCCCATGGTTTCCGGTACTGTCAGCGAAATCCAATATTCGATCCGGTATATCATGTCATCACTTATCTTAATCACACATCACACTTGTTAATTAACCATTTCTTTTATTCAACGTATAATTCACAAGATTTAAAAATGTACCATTCTAATTATTGAACATACATAATTCTGAAAATACTCATGAGAAAATATAGCCAATAGAAATAATCTTTTTTCGAATACAAAAATCGATCGTATACCGTAACTCAATTTGGAGAGCACTAATGAGCAGATATTAATAAAAGCCAATAGTTAAAGTTTGTCGCAATTAAGCATGGCAGTCGTAGCATAGTGATAATGCACAGGCGCGATGTCCAAGAGACGCCGGTTCGATCCTGCCGGGTGTCTTACTTTTTCGAGAACGTGAAATAATATTATGAATTCGTTTAAAAATAAAATAAGTTTTTTATTGTAAGTATGTAGGTACAGTAAAAACGGAACAATGATGCGGTTCGTCGATTGTATATGTACGTATACGTACGAATACGCGGTTATCGGCTGCCAGGCATTTATCACGGCTCCACATACGTACGCACACTATCGACCGACCGCATTATTGTTCCGTTTTTACTGTAAGTACATAATTTATGTTTTAGATACGTTCATAATAATATCAACTATCAAAAATGTAAATTATCAGTAAAACGTATTGAATTGCAGATTTCGTATTCTATCACCAGAACCATTACAAGCAGTACCTATTATTAATTTATGTTTTAAACAAATAAACAATATGACATATCAACATTAGTAAAAGTTAAATATTTGTTTCATATACTTTTGGCGGATTTTGTTTGAAATTATTTGCGCTTAACAGTTTTTGTGGGTTGAAAGGTTTTCGGAATTCAAGATTTAAATAATTAAAAACAAGATTTTAACGTTGGCAGATTTTATTAATTATTGTGTGGCATGGCGTAAAAAAATAACGTATTTTTTCGATTTGAAATATCCAATAATAGTGAAAAATATACTTTTAAACCTATCCAGTAATTAAAAACGCTATCCATATCATAAAATTTCCATTTTTCAATTGGATGTCTAGACATCATAAATATATAAATAAATATGAAATACGATTAATCGCTTTGCTTGATGAACTAAGCAACTGCTATTTTCTGCAAAAAAGATACGTTGAAAAACATTCCATTATGCTAAGCAAACCATTACTTTAATGTTGGCTTGAAACTACACTCCGGCAAATTGTTATAAAACAGTATTAGGAATAGATTCTATTTTAAATTATTTACTATTTTTCTGAAATAATTAATAGGTACTCTTTTTACTAATAGCACAACCAAACAATAATCGAGTAATTTGTGAGTATGAGATTCACAACCAATCCCGCAGATATTCTAATTATTATGAATCGATTTTGCCTTGTCAAACACATGTTTTAAATTAATATTTCCCATTAGTTATACCCTGTTTAACTGTTGACAGAACCTAATCGCGGCCATAACAAAAAAATGCACGTGTTAATACGTTTAGTTATACATTGAAGTTAATGGCCTCACCAGACTTGTCCTTCACACAAAAACCGGTGATAATATCGATTTCATTACATTTGTAGAAGGTGTGTTAATGCTAGTGTATTATTTATTATGAACTTATCTATTCAAATCAAACCATTCCCTGTGTGAACACGACAGACGAGTGAGTATGAGCACTATATTGAACAATGACAGGCAATGACAGTTCATACATAGACAACAACGGGAAGGGCGGAAAAAGTAGGACCAGTCGTTGTGAATGTATCGGCTTTCTACTTGAGTCCGCAATGGCTTAGGTACAAATTCATTTGACATTTGGGAGCGCTCAAGTCAACAAGGATATGTCACTCTCAAAACTAACCAGGAAGCTACTTCTCACAGAGAATTTATGTTTAAAATTTCGAAAGTCTCAAATTCGAACTTGTTGCGTGCGTACTGTCAATTATTCATTATTCATAACCTCAAAATATACGGTGTTTGACGTTTGTCATACTGAAGAAACATCCGCCATCTTGCAAAATCCATAGACAATGGCAAAATCACTAGGTGACACAATAAAAATAACCAACACGTTTGTTCGGCGGGAGACTCACGAGGTGACTCATAATCACGTAGCGAGGCGCGAAGCGTACAGTGTGGCCATTGCGATAGAATAGTGTGCGTTCGTTCACTAGGATATGTCACCTAGCACGTAGCCAAGCAAGGCATCTGCCTATGTGGCCGAAGCCTAAGGGCTGAAAAGAGTGGAAACTGCAAGGAGGCACCTTCATTTTGTAGTGGATCGAGAGGCTGAGATGATGACTATCATCATGACTCTATTTCATGTACATACAATAGCAACACAATCGTAAAACTATACAAATAAGTACCTACGGTAAATTGGTTTAATATACCTACTTAATTTATAATATTATTATGTAAGTATTTAAGTGTTTAAACGTATCAAAACTTCCGTGGAACTGTATTATTAAGTACCTACTAAGGTTTTCAATCTCGGGATTCCGAATCTTGAAATTTTATGTTTTGCACAATCCCGGATTTGAAAACTTTTTTCAAAGTGGTATTGATCGCTAGAACCCAGTTGCTATCATTGTAGACCCAACTGATATCACACAAATTAATCGTTCGAGTTTAACTGTTCAACTATCAACACGGTAATGTACACAATGCTAAGCGGCCAAACTAACACTATGCCTTACTCTCTATTTTAACATTCCCTATTATTAATCATTTTCTTCTTCTTAGTTCGTGATAAAATGTCCGTTCAATAATCATTAGAGTGTATAGACAACACGCGTGTTTACAAGAATCCTTTCGACTTAACTACTTTATAATATAAAATACTAAAATTAAAAGGATGTTTTTTTTTTATTTTAACTTGTTAGTACTACTTAATCAGCGAGGTATGTAATATAACTTCTTACCTGTAACAGATGTGGCAAACTGTAGGTGCTGTGGATACTTGTCAACCAGTCGTTTGATGACGTCAATTTGTTCCAGAGTGAGCTGCACTGCGTCCTTGTCTTGAGCGGCACACGGGACAAATGCTGACCAGAACTGAAATACAACATAATATTAGGTAAAATTAGGTAATATCCCAACTTATTATTAAATTATTCACAAAAAAAGACGTAACAATTTATTATTGATGAGAAAACTAACCACAAATACATACGACGCGACGATTGAAACTAAAATTTAATTGTAATTGTAGCAATCATACCACTTAATATGCATGTTTTGTTGTCAAAACAAAACAACGTAGCGGAAACAGTGGTCAGCATTTCCTCAATCATAATCTAGATCAATAGGGTTTAATATGATTTGTTAATTGCGACAATGTCTCTTGAAATATATGGACTGCATTTGTATAAATAGCAAGGACAGTCCATAACACCTCACTCATCTTGAGTCCGTCACTCGGCGCACTACTCATCACGAGTCTGGTCATTCGACATTTGTCTCTCAAGCACAGACACCCGAGCACGTCACCCAATCATCATCACTACCAGATCTCTGCTCGATCTGAGCACCTAATTTACCGCGGTCACTACACACCATTAATAATTATACTCCGACTATTGTAACTACAACCACATGCATCTACACCACTGCTGCCTTTATTTACAGCTACACTCATCACCATGGCCCCCACATTCTGAACCGGACCCTCAGGCTAGGATTTTTGACGGGGTGACCTATCGCTAAGGTTAAAGGCAGTATGACGCACTACATCAGGGTTTTTTAAATTGTGTTTTAGGACAAATTAAGGGTACATTCAGTGTAATTATAGCGATTTTTGTATTTTTAATACGCCATCTACTTTTTTGGGGAGGTGTCGCGTATCGACACACAATAATTAATGATTACATTGCTCATCATACAATTTAAAATGTCAATGGTCATGAAGCATAATAGCGCCGCAGGCGACTTTTTTGCAATTAAAGCAAATTTATGACATGTTTATCTCATTTATCTGGTCAACCCGCAACGCCGGGTCCCTCCAGAGCCCGGCCCCCCAGGCTAAAGCCCTGTCAGCTTTTTCTGCAGCCGCGCTTATTTATACTTAATGAACTAAGCTTTTTGAGGGCTTTAGTTGAAATTATCAATATATTCAAATTATTTGTAAAAATCACCAATTCTACAATATTGTGATTAATACATAATATTTTTAAATGTCACCCATAAATGTAGATACGTAGGTTTTTTCTATAAAATACTGTTTTAAAGAGATTGTAATATCTATATTTACTGATAATTAGGTACTTATGTTTTAACTCATTTGTACTTATTGAATATCGGTATTCAATAACAGATATCGAAAAACCGGTAGTGATATTTTCATTCAGTATTGCAATCCCTAGTTCTACCCACCAGCAAGGGCACATTTTAATTCATTGACATTCTCAAAGATGTCCACAATTAGCAGCTGTACTCTATGTCGTTTATATTTAGGCCATTGTATTACTATACGTACAATGTCCTCTAAAACATCACATTCATTGCAGAGCTGCAAATCACTTCTTCCCATGAGAACATCCAATCTTTTACCAACTGTGTATCCTGTTCTTAGCCTCAGTATCTGTCTAAGCTCATTTCTCTTCAAATGAGACTCCACAAAGCAGGGCACTGAACGTAAAGATGGTAAAATGGGCTGAAGTAGCAATTTTATACTTACGATAGTAATGGGACCCTGTTACCGAATACCGTTTGTATTCGATGGCGTTGATTTAATTTTTGTAAAATTGATCTATATAATACTTAATGTAGCTGTTTTATTTATGTGAATTAACATCGGCATTTCTACGCATATTATAATTATATACATATTAACTAAACTATCTACCTACATACCCTCATGTCATATAATATCAGTTATATTCCGATCATAAATCAGTAACATAGCTTCGAGCTAATACTCATTAGTTTACATTTCACCGCCGGTGTTATGAATTATCCGGAAAACTTGCCAGCTATTTACGTGATCTTTTATGCAGAGTTTTCTCGGCTTTTCATTTTTAAATTAAATCGTGTGACCAAAGCTGAAGCCGTGCGATACCAAAAGAGAAGCTTTATTTCAAAAGAGGCTGTATTTCTAGAGTGGCGAAATACAAAGCAGGATGTAAACCATTCAATGGAACTGTTGAGTCCAAGCCTTTTGTTTAGCAATCCAATTAAATTCGCTGACTCATTCACGTCCATTCACAAAACGACACAAAAATGAACTCAGTCCTTTTACTTTTGATGCGAATAAGGACGAGAAGTTTAAGTGATACATACTTTTAAATAAAACGTGCATTATAAATTTACTGTGTAATATGCATTGCTTTCATTATACATAGTCGTAAATAATTAATGTAAAACGTGATTCAAAGCTTCAGTAAATAGGGTATGCTTGCAGTTTGTAACGAAATAATGTATTTAAAACACTAGAAGCTTTCAACAAGCCGCCAACTCCGCTGCATTATAAAGTCTTTTCATGTAGAATTAATTTATCACGCGAAGTATTTAAAACCTTCCCTTTATTAATAGTGAATCTTTGGTTAATTAAATACATGTAAATCATAATTTACGCCATATGATGGAATATAATATGCAACTATATATTTCGGAATGTATCCAAATAGCATAACGGTATGTGTTATGAATATCAACAATCTGTTCTGATTATGCAGTCATATTAAATGAAAAAGAAGACATCGTGTGAATTTCGTATAGCTGGCGGAATTTTTAACACCGAATCAACTCTAATCTACTCGCCCTTAACTTTAATTCATATTTTAATCAAGATTTAAAAATAAACTATTTGTATAAATAACTATTAGCAATGACTGGACCATAGCCCCCACAAGGGGGAACCTGACAGGGCTTTAGCTTGAGGACCCGGTATCAAGGGCGGGTAGACCAAATAACTAAAATAAACTTACATCACAAATTTGCTCGAATAGTAAAAAAAAGTCACCTGCGGCGCTACTTTACTTCTTGACCATTAAATTTTTTAAACAATTACGTGATAGTGCGATATAGTTTTTGATTATTGTGTATCAATACTTGACAACTCCACAATTCAAGATAATGCATTAAAATCACTAATAATACACTGAATACCCATAATTTAACACCATTTAGAAAACACCACTGTAGACCGTCATACTGCCTTTAAGCATAGCGAGAGTAGGGGGTCCGCTAAAGAACCTAGCCTGAGGGCCCGCTTCAAGATGTCGGCCATGGACTTAACCTATACTGATTAATAATAAATTAATTCAATGCGGACTACATATAGGATTTTAATTAAAATTAGCAAATAATTTAATTATATTATCTTCTTCCGTGAAGTTATTAATGTTTTGGAGATTTTTGAGGCGTTCATTTTATTTGACATCCGAGACACTCCTAGCAAAAGCCACACGTATTTAAACGTACCGAAAAAATAGTGTAATAAATGCAGTCTGCACCGTGTGGTTTACACCGCTAGCTGTAGTTTGTGATTCTGTCTGCCCCCGGCACCTGGAATTATATTATCCGCTCAACGGTAGACGGTAAGCGGATATAAATGTGTTTTAATTACGAGCTTTATACTATTGACCGAGGCGACTTGATAGAATTTAAATTTAAATTCTAACGGATTTAAGTTTTATACCATTCTATTTAAATTTATGAGTGAAAATGCCGAAAGGCGAAACCCTTGCCGAAAAAACCGACTCAAATGAAATTGTTAAAAACTTAAATCGATTAGAAATTTAATTCTTCTTCTTAGGCCCGTTTCAGACGGGACACCGGTGTCGCGCTCGATATAATATGGAGATCTTTGTATTCGAATAAGGGGGCCTTTGTGTAATGTTTATGAACACCTCAGAGCTAATGAGTCAACGCGTGTCCGGTACACTTTTCCGTCGGCCGTTACATCCTCCCGCCGCCAATACACTTTTTTTTATTACCGCAGCCGGTTTTATGTTCTAATTTATAACTCGAAATTATGCGTTGACTCATTAGCTCTGGGGCGTTCATAAACATAATACAAAGGCCTCTTTATTCGAATACAAAGGCCTCCTATATAATATCGAGCGTGACACTGGTGTCCCGTCTGAAACGGGCCTTATTGTGCCATCCCCAAGCGGAGGTCGGTCACCATCAAGGTTATTTTAGATTTGTCATCTGTTACCCGGAACAGTTCATTGGAGCTGCACTCGTACCAATCACGGAGGTTCTTAAGCCACGAAATGCGGCGCCGTCCTCTGCTACGCTTACCATTGATCTTTCCTTGAATGACAAGTTGGGCATACTGTACTTTTGTCCTCTTATTATGTGGCCGAGGTACTGTAGTTTACTGGTTTTGATACTACGCAAAACCTCTGGGTCCTTCCCCATTAAATTGAAAACTTTAATTTGAATTACAATTTAATAAATACCTGTCTCGAATCATATTTACCTGCCTACTGTGTTATGATACTGATTTGGCTTTTTTCGGAATTCCCATACCATGTAAAATTGATTCCTAATAATTAGTGGTCGCAGTCATGATTTATTCTGGATTGGAACCGTTTCCTCGTGTCAAGCCTATCAGGCACCATTAGCGAGGGGTGCAAGACTAGTAAATGCGCTCCCTAAAGACAATGATGTACTTTGCATTTTATTTTTGAAACTGTATTTTTCTGTATAAAATTGTATTTTTTTCGTTCTCAAAAATTATATTTTTCTGTATTAAATTGTACTTAAGTATGTTTTGATTATTTTTTTTTGTTATTATTATTGTTATTATATATATATATTTCTTTTTCTATATTATCTTCTCTCTTGTGAGGGTAATGTTTGACTTATTATGTAAATCTCATGTTGTGTACGTCTTGAATTTAGATTTGTTATGTCCACAATGTTTTGTATTCTTAAATAAATAAATAAATAATATCGTGTCGCGGTAATGAAAACTTCTGGGAGGATTCTTGTGAGTAATTAAATAAATCTTTGCGTTAAATTCTGAAAATCCGTTTTACCACAGGCTTGGTGGTAATTTTTGAGATGAAAATCAATGCGAAGGACATCTTATGAATATTCCGGATGGCGTCTAACCCTTTGAGAGTCTCTCTAGACTCCAGAGCGTGCGTTAATAATATATTAATAAAACGTTCCGAGGGAATTGTGCGTGTAAAGGGTATATTAAAAACACCACAGGATCCCCCGGCCATTCAAAATCTCTTTCGCGGTAAACTTTTGTCAACATAACTCATATCACAATAGAAAATGAAACACTCGTGCATTGGTACAATGAAACACAATATTTATTTGTTTGTTCTGAATATGATTCATACGTTGCTTAATGCAATGACAGACATGCAAATATATGTATATGTTTTGGTAATGCCTATCAGTGTTGCCAACTCAAAAATATGCCAGACGGGGTAGAAAAGCACTTGTATGGCGGGGGAAAATATAAGTAGGTATCTACGAGATTCGTTTGAAAAAAAGGGTGACTTTTGCAGCACTTGTTAGAACTCTATAAGTTTCGACTAACACATCATATATAACACATTTAAACGCGAAATATAATATTATGGTGCATGTCGCAGACTATCACGTGACGTCACAGTAAGCTAGCTACCGCCACAGGAAAAAGTGTGTAATGTCGTTTTTCTTGGTGTTTAAAATGTTATCAAACTGATGCTTTCATCCCGTAGCACATTTCGAACCTTTAAACGAATATAGTCAATATCTGCCGAAATCACAAAAACAACAATGAGGTCACCTCACGTTGAACCGCACTGCATCGACACCTGCATGACGTTTTGAACGTTTTTATCATATTCTACATGTTTACACTTTTTCGAATTATGTCAAAATCACGTTTTTTATTTTTAGTGGTTGGCACTATGTATTTTCTAGAAGAATAGTGTCTATTATCTATGGTCTTGCAGGTTGGGTTCTGTTCAAAATATTATCTGTAGATATAATATCGCAAGTAATTTTAAAGTACGCACACGTAGAAATTGGTAAAATTAATTGAAATTGGCATGAGTAATTAATAATAATCAAAACACAATTATATAAATAGAGTTGGCATTCTCTATAATTGAATTTAGAGAGGTGGTGATCGTTCAAAATATTCTGAAAAATGACGAAACCATAGACTAAATTTGTCGCCGTGACAGCATGACGGTGACGTGACATGCGTCTCAATTTTATTTATTTTATTTTATTTCGCAGACAAACTAGCGAGAGCTGTAATTCTTTTATGTATTAACAACATAAATTGACTCTCATCTTAAAAAAGTGACGATATACCAAAAAGGAAATCGTCACCCATACCAAACCCAGCACACGCGAAATCAGGAATAGACGATATTATTTTTTAGGAGAGGATAAAGTGACCAAATCCCGTACAACTTACATTAAAGCGTTACCTCAATAATACTAAAACTAGATAACTCTTTTTTTTAGTCATTTAATTTGATCATTGTTGGGAAAATGAAATAAAAACTTTACTTTGATTAACATAAATCTAGGCTTTAATTATTATTTAAAATAAATATGGAAAAATGTGCTTGTCTAATAGGGAAGTTATCTAATATTTTCAAACACAAAATTTATACAGTTTCCATTAACTTCTGACTTACCTAGTTTTATCATTGTGTAGACAAGGAAATGTAGAATTATATTCAATAGCTATCTCAAAAACAGTGAAAATCAAGTTGTCTAGTGCTAGTATTGAGTTGACGAAACGTATTCACGAAGATAGGTACCTTTACACGAATTTGCCTGCATTTTTTAACACATTTTTCTTAGCTCGTATTCTTGTTTGTACGGTGGTTGTTTATTCAGTACAAATCTTGCAATCGATTTGTAACTAACTTCCCGACTAGCAAGACATTTGAAACTTTTAGAATATTTATCAGAACACGATGCCAATGCATTATTTTTATACTTTTAGCCATCTTTAAGTAGAATTGAATTCACTTTCAGTGAATTTTGGTTTGTATGAAAAGTTATTTCGGAATAAATCCGCAATCCAATCCACTATTATTGGTAGCTAAGGGGGTGGTCTTAGCAACTAAATTATTAATATATACGTGCGTTATCATGGAAATCAAAATTACATTTCAGTATTCTATATTTGTTTGTTTGTTGCAAAATAGAAAAAAAATGATTTGTTGACAATTGCCTTATTTGTCCTAAATTATTAATACATAGAACAAAAAATTTAAAAACGTGGTACATAAAAAGTTATTTTTATCTTGTAATTATTTATTATTAAGTGAGCAATAAAACAACGTTACATTACTAACATAATTTTGGATTAACGAATTGGGGTTATATTGTAATTGCAACACGCTTGTAAGTTTGCCAAAAATACAATTCGAGGAATGAAGTATTATCATTACAAAAAACTTGGGTAAACAATTTCGCTTCTTCCTTACCAGTAAACTCTTTACAAAACATACAAATACAAGCGCAATGTTTACTTAATATAACCATCAGAGAACTAATTAAACTAAGTAGTCACTTTTGTTTAAAAATAATGTCTTGTTTTATTTAGGGTTTTTAAGTCAATCACAAACTAAAAAAAATAAAAATTTATAATATAAAATGGCATGAACATACTTAGTAACCAACGCTTAATTTTCGATACTTTCGTATAAGTTTCTCCAATCCACTTAAAAACCATTAATTCGCATAAATGTATATTATTAAATAATATATCCGGTTTATTTTTATAGAATTTTTGAAGTTACACTTCTTAAGGCGCATTTGTAAAATCAGATCAGAGTGTATTTTTCGCGTGTGAAATGTAACAAATAATTTATTTTTTCACACAAAAAAAACACACTCGATTGGATTCGAACCAACGATTGTTCGGTTATCAGCCGAACGCACAGCCATTACGCCACAGAATGATACTGCAATCGTGACGATTATACAGTATAATATTATAGTTTAGAATTTTTCCGTTGCCTAGGCAGCGAATTTATTATTGTCGGCCGTTTGCAATTAAACAAACGATTAAACTTCAGAATGAAAGTTGGTACTTTAAAAATAAAAACAACGAGAAACCATTATATAATTTAGTAATATAAGTTAAAGTTTATTGAAATAAAGAAACGAAGCTCCAATAAGCGGTTCTTTTTTTGAGTATGTTTTTAACAAGATACTTAAGAGCTAGTCAAATAATCTAGTTTATCACAAGTTTTGTTTTTGCTTTGTTACGCCAAAGAAGTATAACTTCTAACGCGCGTACATAAGTATACACACCGATTTTTTTAAATAACTTTTCATTGTAACTTTTTAATTTACCTATATTATGTTTTGTTAATAATTAAAGGTTTTTGTTTTTAATAACCAATCATAATTGCCTTTCAATGATTCCTCATCATATATTAAATAACTAATAACTTTTAATTATCGAGATAGTAATATTCATTTTATGCAGCTTACCTAAATACGATTATAATAATGTTTTTTTGATAAGCTTCGCAAATTTTAATGAATAATTTACTGATAATTTTATTTAATTATTATTCAACAATAAAAAAATTTTAAATTTGTTAGTTTAAATAAATATCTGTTTGGAGATTAGTGATGTGACATTTCCGAATTATGTATGTATAAGTTGTAGTTGTTATATAATAAGTTTATTTCAATTTTCTGTAGGATTTAGGTTTGACAAATATAAAATCAAATAATACCTGTGCACCCATCATCCCAGACCTCAGCCTTGGAAGGTCCGTATGCGAGTATTTGGACTTTGACCATGGCTCTACGATGGTTAGGTCCGTGTCCAAATCAAAGTCGTTGATTTCGTTTCTAAGGAACTTGCGCAAATTCCACGGGAGATCATTGTGTCTGTAACAAATAGAGAAAAACATATAAGTGAAATAGTATTTAGTTAGTTACTTATAACGTACAATTAATTTATAATAATATCTTTTTAGCGTAAGGGGAGGTTGGTGTTATAATTCTATGCCAGTACGTTTTGCGTGCACTCTTGTCACACGTCTAGGGGTTGCAATACCGAATAAAAAATATCAATACCGGTTTTTCGGTATTTCTTATTGAATACCGGTATTTATACCGGTATTTCTTAAACATTAAAAAAACAGAAGTAGGTGGTTATCAATAAATACAGCTATTAAAATATCTGTACCTCAGAGGCAGACGGATGCAACTCCGTTTTTGGGGAAAATGAGTTTTTTTAAGAATCGTCATGCTAAAGGCTTTATTTATTAGAGGCAGAGAGATGTAAGTCCTAGTCCAAGATATGCATAGCATAAAGATGCAAATGCCATACCTACCTTAGAAGCAAAAGGATGCAAATCCAATAATCCACTAAGATAAAATTCTCTCAAACCGTCTGCAATATGTACTAGACGAGAACTAGCCAGGAGAACGAGCTTTAGAGGAGGATACAGCACTATGGACCATATCCAAGTCATCAGAGAAATCAGAGCGGTAACAGGAATATAAGCTGCCGCTATCCATGGGTTTTATAGACTATGAGAAAGCGTTCGATTCCATAAAGAAATTTTCAATACTCGATGCACTCAGAAATCAAGGAATCCCTGGCGCTATATAAATATTTTCAATAATTTATATACAGTAGCTCAACAACATCTCCATAAACCATCGAGAATTTCCTATCAGCAAAGGAGTCCGACAAGGTGATACAATCTCACCTAAACTATTTACAGCTACACTTGAAGACTTATTTAGGCAACTTGACTGGAATGACACGGGTCCCCATAAATGGAGAATACGTAAGTCATCTGCGCTTTGCCGATGACAATAAATAGTAGTTTGCAAGACTCAGAAGACCTCCAAAGCAGAATGAAGGAACTCGCTGGAGTAAGCAACAAAGTAGGCTTGAAAATAAATGTATAAAAGAAGAAAATCATGTTCAACTGCTTTGTGAGCCAAAAAGAGACCCTCATCAATGGCATTCAGCTCGAACAGGTGAAAAAATACATCTATTTGATACAACAAGTGTCTATAGATGGATGTATATTTGATGAAATTGTTCGCAGAGTAAAGCTAGGCTGGAGTGCTTGTGGCCGCCTGGTATTTTCTTCAAAAATGACCTCCCACCGTGCCTAAAGTGCAAAGTGTTCAACCAGTGTGTACTTCCCGTAATCACATGCGTGTGAAACATTGACCCTAAGTAAAAGAGAGATCCAGAAACTTGACAGAAACAGAAACAGAAACAACGTGGTATGGAAAGGTGCATGATGGGCATAAAGCAAAAGGACAAAAAGAGAAATGAGTGGATAAGGGAACAGACAAGGATTAATGATGTGATAGAGTCTGCTAAAAACCTCAAATGGAAATGGGCTGGACACATAGCTCGAAGAAAGGACAATCGTTGGACAAATTTAGTCATCCAGTGGTAACCAAGAGGTACAAAACATCCGCAAGGTAGATCTAGAGGCCGCTGAATCGATGAAATGATAAAGTTCTGCGGAAGTAGGTACTTGGCAACGCAACGCACAGGAACGAGAGAAATGGAATCAGCTTGGAGATTAGCGAGGCCTTCATCCAGCAGTGAATAGATTCAGGCTGGTGATGATGATGATGACATAATAAAATTTAAAAAAAAATGTGTTTTGCTTTGTTATATTTATACCTATAATTTTTTTTAACTTATAAATTGTTTTATTTTGGCTAGGTAAATAAGATACAAATCCACATTAACAAAATATCTTTAGAGGCAGAAGGATGCAAATCCACACTACGTTTTTTAATTTTTTTTAGATATAAAATTGTATTATATTTATTCCTTTCTTACATATTCCAGAAGTACTTTAATTGAATTAGAATAAAAAAAATAATGATCATTCTATGTATATTTTCTTAGAAGTTATGAGTATTCGTTTAAAATAAAAAATGTTTTTTGGCTCTCCTGAACAATTGGGTATTTGGCACTTGCATCCGTCTGCCTCTGAGGTACAGATATTATTTTATAGCAAAAACCTACATACCTACATTTATTATGTTGAAAATTAAAAATATGTATTAATCATAATTGTAGATCACATATATAAAAAATCATTGAATTTAAATGATCTTTTACCACTATATGATGTACACGGGTAGCGAAAAAGATGAATATTATACATGAGATGGCTAAACTGAAAGGTTGTAAAGAACAATTTTCAACTTTACTAAATAATACTGCATTTTAGAAACTTCAAATAGTTGGACTTCAAAAATTGGGGAAAAATAGAATGTGATATAATAAATACACAAACTAGTTTTATTGCCTATATATTGACGATTCATTTTCATATAAATTATTTGACGTTAAAAAATATACCTAATATATATATATAAACTTCAAAATTTTTCTTAATTTTAAATTCACTTAAACAATATTTATGATTGCAAACGAACAGTTACATATTATTATACCACATTGAAGATTATATTATATAGATAGTAAAACAAAATAAGTGACAAAAGATGTAAAATTAAACGATATAACATACTATTATACATAGATGTACAAAATAACACTGTAAAATTACTGAAATTATTTGCTGAAGAATAATATATCGTCAGATAGCTAATATAGATGTCTGAAAAGGCTTTCATTTAATAATTAACGGATAGTTAATTAAATCTAAAGATGTTGAAGAAAATTGTATTATATTCTATACAATTCAACATCTTTGATTAAATCAGATATATACATTAGGGATTATTTTCCAATAGAAATTATCACGCCAAATAGATTTCGTGAAACCTCTACGAGCCATCTACGGTAAACCGTAGAGCCGATTAAAATGTAGTGGCAGCGTAGCGTTATCCTATTTAAATTTTCAATTGTTTTATCGTAAACATGATAATAATCTTTGCTATTATTAGATTTCAAATCCAATAGATTATTCCATTACTTGACTTTTCGGGCTTCAATTATTCGATTTAAATAATTCCTCTTCATATTCATGCTGCTCTAGCTCCATCCACTCTTTTCAAGCCCTAGTACTTCCGCGTACATCTACTTTATGAGTTCGCCTATTCAGCGGGTTTTAGAGCATCCCTATGTTCGTTTAGTTCCCCTTGGGTACCACTGTATAACGCCATTTATCCAGCGGTTGTTCACACACATATTTAGCCCATTGCCATAATATCGTATACTCCTGTCTGCCTCATTATTTATTGGGTAATTATTTGGTCTTTTCGCGTAATGCCCAACGTGCACCTTTCCATGCCACGTTGCGCTACTATTGCTTTTGGATTTCTCTTACTCTCTTAGTCTATGTTTCACACGTATTCGTGACCACTAGTAGGAAACACTTTACGCTTGCAACACCATGGGGGTTCACTTTTTAAGATACTATTCATGCTCCCAAATAATGTTCTTCTTGCCTTTGACTAATTATACATTTACAATTATTAATATGGTTTTCGTGTGATTGTAGGGTAGATGATTAATTTAACCGATAGTACGGCTAAAACCGCATGCCTACGATAACTACCAGAATATGCGTCGTAACTGTGTATTGCACCAGGTAAACGATTCAAAGCGCAGAGTTTCTGGATATGAAGAATCTATCCGGAAGGTATTAGGCGTAGCATGAATGGCTGACCTCGGTATCGTGGCGTTCCATACAGACAGACATTTACATAATATGCTTGTACATTACAAATTTTATAAGTAATACAAAAACTAATAACTTATATCAAAGTGTGCTATTTTGGTGAAAATTAATGTGCATAGATGTGTAGTTTCTGGTATGGTGGATGAAGAAGTCGAGATTTGGTGATTGCTGTAATGGATGGAGGAGCGAGTTTTATTTACATCGTATACAGTCAGTACAAGACTATGTTACAATACTATACTGTTCCGAGGTTAGAGTCTCGGTAGAATAAGATGTTGTGCGGAGCAATACAGAGACCGCGATACTAACAGACCGGGAACTTATATTCGAGTGACATGTATGTCCAATGAATTATGATCCGCTATTTATTGACGTAACTACAATAATATCTTGAAAATAATAATTATTATAATTGAGTCAGTTATTTTATATGGAGTTTGCGTAATATAGCTGACTATGTGGAAAAACGGATATGCGGAAATTATCATTGCAGTCAGCTATTTACTGAGTTTGCCATAATTGGACACTACGGGAAAAAGATATTAAGTAATTTATAATTGCGGTCAGTTATATCGCCGATCAATATGCTGACACGGATTGAGTTGTTTATCGCCATAGTTTTTTTTACAATATTATTATCATCTTCAGTAGGTATCCCAAAATTGATTTGGTTGGATAGATCGTGAAAAATATATGAAGAATCCAATAAAATTCCTATTTCTAATTATTGTACTATTTTTAAATTACAATAATATTATTTTATATTATAGTCGTCGCTTTTACAATTTAAATATAAATTAACTTGGTTTATGTTTTATTAACAGATTATTAGATGCAATAAAATCGCCTTTCGTTCGATTAATCTCAAATTATTATTCGCAAGAAAACGTTTTATTGGTTTCACTTGAATTCTTTCATCGAAATAAATGCATCTCTTCGAACCAGAGATAGTCTCGATAGCTTTGTGTGCCATAACGATAATTAAACTAAAAACTCATTTATATTGATATCCATCCAATCAAATCAAGAAGGTATTACGGCCAGTAATTTGAATCGAAATTCACAAGCTGTTAAAACTTTCAACAAGGCATTATTGTATATACCAGATGGTGCCTGAACCTCGTTAACCCTTCCTATCCGTTACATTATATATTACGCTTTTGGTAAAATTTATTGTACATATTCCGGGAGATAAATGAATTAAACTATTTTTTAAGTATTTGTATTTTTAAAATACACATTAGCTAAGTTTAAGTCAATTAAGTAAATCTCTAAATTTTTAACGAAAGTCTACAAAATTAATTATTCACCAATTACTGTTATTTTTTATTTATTAAGCCTAATAAAGACAGACATACACTCTCACGCCAACAAATAAACTTGTATACCAGAGCGTTGGAGCGTAGCTCGGACCAGGACCACAGAGCACTGTAGCAATGGGATTTTACCCGGAGCAGGAGCGGAGCCGGAGCACCTAAAATTTGTAGTGCTCCACTGCTCCGGATGTTTTTTTATTATTAAATTGTCGTCCTAAAATACAATGAAAATAGTATATTTTGACACTTTGGAACACTGGAATTATTTGAAATACGGCAACACTGCTGATGATGCTCGATAGAAAAGGAAAATAATGAGAGACGATTTGCTGGCGGTATTTTTTTAATAGAATTAACAATGAAAATGACTATTATTTTGAAACTCTTTTTTTAACATTTGTATTTATTTACCCGGAGCGGAGCAGACCCTGGAGCGGAGCTGGAGCGGACCAAATCAAAAAAGGGTCCTTTCCAACGCTCCGTTTTATCCAACTGTTCGTAAACATTCGTATAAAAAAATTGTGTATTTCATGCTGATATATAGCTAGTTCAAGAAAGGAGAGGTTTTTATGATGTCAATGTTGTAGGCATAATATGCTAAAGCTGATGACATAAGCTGCAACGAAAATACTATCAGAGAAGAATTTATTGGCCTTGAGGAAAATGCCAGCACACTCACCACTCACTGTTAATGTAGAGATGACCAGTTAACACAGATATAATGGGAACTGAAATACCTAACGGGTTTGGAGTGACAGGTAACCAATCTTGAATGTGGAAGAATATGAGATAAACTTAAACACGTGTCAAGAATACCGTTGTCTTTCGTTTTGACAACTGCTCTAGGTTTATGTATTGACGTTTTATCAATATTGGTGTATTTTAAGGTTGCAACACACACTATTGCACATCTATAATGAATGTGCCATTTTCAGTTTTCGTTGATTTTTCACGGCAACACATTAAACAGAAGTGATACTATTTGTTTTGCTCTCCATCATTTTATAGGACGAACGCAGACTTGTAATATTTACATTTATTTTAATGTAAAGTTGAATATATTTTCCATCCAAGTTCAACTATTTGTATAATTTGTAATAATTCCAACGATATTTGAGCGGCTAACGCGTCAATTTATGGTGTCGAAGAACCAATTGTACGAATCCTGGGTCTGGCAAATACACAAATATTGTTTTTTAATGTGTGTTTTGAATCAAAGTATAGACCTAATAGATTCAGCAAGCGGCTAACTCATCGTAACTCATTCGTAAAAACAAAAATATGATAATACAAACCTCCACTCTGTGGATGGCCATATGATCTTCGTAAAATTGGACATGGTCAAAAAATGTATCAACAGATATGTAGATTTACATTGACTCTTTTATTCACTGCTGCGTCAATGTAAATGTCGATGTCGGCGTAAATATTGATGCGTTATCAATTTGATCATGTGGCAATGATTTATGATACTTAAAAAATCAATCCAGTTCCGTTCTTAAATTCGCTGAATCTATCCACAGCACAATTTGGCAAAGATATGATGCTGCTAAGAAATTTGGATTCACCAAAACTGAGCAGTAAAATGCGTTTGGATATGAAGGTATTCAATTAATAACTTACTATATTATTGAGGCATCATTAAATTTAAAGTTGAGAATCTGTTTGTTCTACAAATTCCACTGATTCTAATCGATTTACCAATAGCTTCAAACTTTCTTGATTCACTTTGACGTCGAACATGACAAAAAAATTAAATTACAAGGACAGTTTCGCAGTTTTTGCAGGAAGTAACTTTATATATGATTTTTTTTCTCCCATGTTAAATTTTATATCGTAATTTCATGAGAATAATATCCTACTGATAGATGAGAATGGGAATGGGACAACTGGGCGCCAGAACAATTGGGCGTCGCACTGTCGAATGACATAAATAGACGTTTGTTACTATATATTATACAGAAAGTAGACGAGGAATTTTAATCAGTTTCTATCTACTTTTATATTTTATATTTATAATGTTTTTATCACCGATTAAGAATTATCATACCGAGGCTTTATATAAAAATAAAATAACTCTCTTCTCGTTCTAACTAAAACATATGCTCAATTAAATCACTATTTACGTATGCATATTTAAATTTTCACCAATTTTTAAATATAAATAATATTATTAAACATATATTTTAAAAGAATCTACTCTTCGCGTTGGTTTAAAAATCAACGCGAAGAAAACCAACGTTTTGTGTAATAGCACCTGTCCTGATTTAGATTTCTCTCTTATTAATGACAGGAAAAACATTGAGAGCGTCGACAGCTTCAAATACCAGGGGGTACACATCACGGGAGATGGCATTTTCCAGAGAGAGCTCGCTATCCAAATGGGAATGGCTGGAGCAACATTCAACTCGATGCGGAGTGTCTGGAACTCACGATTGTACTCGGTCAAAACCAAATGCCGCCAATTCGAAGCTTGCATTCTGACGGTGCTGCTTTACGGTAGTGAATCATGGCACCTTACTAAGGCTCAGAGTAACCGTATACTGAGCTTCGAAATGTTTGCGACAGATACTAGGTGTACGATGGTATGACTTTAAGAGCAACGAGGAGATAAGAGAATGCACCAAGCAGCCTCTCATCACGCTGAGAGTGAAGAGGCGACGTTGAACCTGCCTCAGCCTCGTGTTACGGATGCCAGAAGAGAACCTCAACCCGGCTCGCCCGTTCTTCAAGCCGACCGGATTCCGGCGTCCTGGAAGGCCGCTAAATACTATCTATAGAATGTATGCGGTGGAGATACGGGATGCTGGTTTGACCTGGCACGAAGCAATAAGACTGGCGAGGGACAGGGATTCTTGGAGGCGCCGCGTTGTGTCCATATGGTCCAACTAAGGGGCGCACACGAAAGAAGAAGAAGAAAAAGAATAAAGAAGAAAATAATTCACGAACGTCTATTTATTTTAGAATTTCATTCGATTTCGTAGCGCCCAGTTGTCCCGTCGCCGAATTGTCCTAGATCCATGAGAATAATTTCCTAAAAACGTTGCTTATGCTCAAGTGCCAAAAGATTAACTCTTGACAAAAGAATTTACCTAGAACGGACAATCACAACATACAAAGTCATGAGACACTGGACAAGAGAACAAAACAGCGTATACAAAAACCCGAGCCAAGCCGGGTACAAAAACTAGTATTGTATAAAATTAACCCAGTCAGTAAAGGGTTACTGTTCAAGTATTGCTTGCAGACGATTTTCACTTTACGACATCTTGACTCTTTAGAGAGTTTGTTTTATAAAATTGATTAAAAAAAAACAACGTGCTTTTGTAGGTACCGACTAAGTAATAAAGTATCAACACGCCGATGTTAAATTGTTATCGGTATTATACCTATTATAAAGAATGTATTAATTTTAAGTATTTTTTAAATTTACCATTATTCATAATATAATATTATATAAAAATGGATTTATATAAAATCTATTTCCGCTATCAAATGTAAGCATTTGAATGCCTAACCACCAGTTTATAATATGTAACCACCAAAGCGTATTATACGAGGTCTGTTATCGAATTTTATATTACAAAAATATGAATTAAATATGTTTAATTGAACAAATAACAATATTTTTCGATCCAAAAATGAAGTATTAACGCAAGTTTATGAGCGTTATATTTAATTGTATAACTCGGAGTATTTTCTAAGTAAATACCACATAGAAGAGTGTAAAGGAGCTCGAGATATTAGGTTGATACATACCAAAAAGTGCAGAAAACTGAATTCAAATTTTAAATTCAAATTTATTTATTTTACATATTATAATAAACATGACAAATTATAAATTCAAAGCGTTCACGGTATAACTTAAAGTAAATATTAACAATTTTCAAACAAAAACACTGGGTAATGTGAGTAAATAATGCAATAATAAAATAAGAAAAATAAAAGTATATGGAAGCAAACAGAGTGAACTAGATTGATTGACAACGCCCACCTAAATTCACCCTCACGTAAGTGGAATATATCAATACTCGAAAAACATAGTAATTGCCCTCCCAATTGGCATTACTAATGGCAGATTAGTTATATTAGTTAGTCTCTATAGTGAAATATTTATGCACGTGATGCGTATTGATAAATACAACCTGCAACTTATAGGAGAAAAAACTCAAGAAAAAGAGTTTCAGGTAGAAGGCGTGACTGAAAAATTTTAATATTAGTTTAATGTGTTCAAATAATATAAATCAATTGAATTATAAGAAAAATTGAGTGTAAGAAAAAAATGATAACGACTGATCCTAAACATTTGTGAAAACTGATTAATATAACCATTATTATTCATTTTATGTGAAAAGTTAATAAATAATAAAGTAAAGCATTTTATACCTAACATTGTATTTAACGGTGTGTAAAATATTGCCATTATTTTCATAGAAACGTAAATTATGGAATGTTTTGGCATGATTAATCCTCCGTTAAACACTAAAAACATTAATAATAATTAAAAAATGCATATTTTTTATTAATAATATATCATTGAAAAACAAGATTTTATTTGCAGAATGTTGAAAATAATTATATATAATAGAATATCACATAATATTTAACTTTGAAATAGATTTACTCTTTGGTCACTGGTATGCACTAGTATTCAATGAATTCTCAACATATCAAATATTGTAAATTATTATTATGTGCTATAAGAGGTCCTTAAATCTTCAAAGTCCAGAGTATCAAGATATTTGAAAGTCCATATTATATACACTCGTAAAGTATTGTTGAGTTGAGTTACCAGTAATTCTTAGTGATTCTCATATACTACAAGTTTTTAGGATAAAATCTTTCCCTATATCTACGAGGATGACATCTGAGGACGTGGCAATAACCAGTGACGTCCCTAGACAAAATGCCCCCCCCCCTTTTTATATAATATTTTTGTCACTTTTTCATGACTCCAATATCGAAAAAATGTATTGTATGGATACATTACTAACGAAATATTATATACCAAACATACAAAATTAAATCTATACATATTTTCCCCCATTTTTTTGACTTCGGTAATACTGTGGCTTTTTACTTTTTGGTCACCAAGAACGTCGAAGGGCAACGGAAGTAAACTAGACATCGCGAACCCGACAAAAAATGTAGTCCTGTTAAACCTTGTATGTTAATTAATACATTTTATTTCCAACAAGTGAGCTGATTTTTTTAATGGAAAGATGTTTTCGTTATTACTAGGTTAAGGTAGCTATTTATATAACTATACCAAATGATTCTCCTCGATTTTCCGCCCTCCAGTCAAGTAACTGCCGCCCCCAAACGACGCTCAATCTGCCTACCCCCACAGGACGTCACTGGCAATAACGTTAGCCCTATGCCATTTATTATCCATGACGTCTTCAGATTAATAAGAACCAAATACCTGAAATGAACTGGTTATGGAACACACCTACATGGATGGTGAAGCACCGATGAAGTGTTTCACATTAAATTTAGGAAAACAAAACTAACCACGAGTTTAATTACTTCATAACATAAAGAAATAACTGTTAGTATTCAACTGGAATAAATGGAAGAGCGGAAATAGATTCAAATGATCTGCTTGAGATAGCCAAGATCCTATTGAGAAGAACCAAGAACTTATTGATATCATCATCTTCATTGTCTCTACAAGGCTTCTCACGAAGAAGTATCTTAACGGATTATTTACGAGAAATGGATATTAGTCACTTGTTAAACCTATTAGGCCTATGATCCGAAGTCCAAACACACATTTAAAAAAAAAATCAGTGTGTGTACTTATGTACGCGCGTTAGAAATTATACTTCTTAGGCGTAACAAAACAAAAACAAAACTTGTGATAACCTAGATTCTTCGACTAGCTCTGGTGTAGTAATTTAGAATCAGGTTCACAAAATAAATAAAAGCGTTTCCTCGGTTCATCGAACTATCCAAATTATTTGTTTATCTTATTGGTAGGAAGTTGAAATAAAACACTTCGAAAGTTTAAAGTAGTTTTTTTCATTAATAATTACAAATGGTACTTTATAAATTAAACCTTAATTTTAATCCCCTAATTTTTAGAGTACAATTATCTCTTAGACATTAAAATTCTTATTCATATTTTAATATTCTCTATAATATATTTATTAGAAATATTTTCTTAACTTTTAATTAATTATTACTTTATTTCATAAATTTTAATTTATTTATGATGAAGGTTTTAATTATCTTGTTAAATTAAACACTCGAGAAAACGGGCCACTTATTGGAGTGCCGCTGGTTTAAAACTATCTTGTTGCTTTATTCCGTATTTATTAATATTATTTACTGTTACTATTTTAATTATCTTGTTAAATTACACACTCAGAAAAAGAGCCATTTTTTGGAGCGCCACTGGTTTGAAATTAATTGCTTCATTCCATAATTATTAATATTATTTTCCTCTTATTTATCTGCTAAACGTCCCAAAAGAAGTATAACTTGAAAAATAATAAATGTAAATCTAATAACGCCGTATTTCCAATCCGATACCCACGATTTTATAATCGATATTTTATCACTCGTCCATCATGGGCGATAAAGAAGAAATATTGTTTTCATAATGTGAAGCAGACTAAAATTAATAAAAATCTCTAAAGTAGATATCTGTGTGATTTTTAATATTAGTAGAAAAATTCTAAAAAACTGTTCGTGTTCGTTATTAAAATTTTCCACCAAGAAAGAACAGCCGGGAACATTAAAGTAATATACGGATCTAAAAATATAAAAAAGAACCTCTACCAGCGAATTTCTTCGGAAAGATTATACATGGAAAATGCCTTAATGATTTTTTTTCTCTTATTCATTTTCCACATTCATTTCATTATTCGCCACTGGATTAACTTGTATAAAATAAAAACGAACTGAAAAAGGCACCACTCCCAATAAGTAATGCCTTCACAGAGATATTCGCAACTCGCCGTTCGCGTGCCAGATAGTACCCACAATAACGTATACAATTACTAACTGTATTAAATTACTAAAGTATATAGGTCCCAGTTTATAGCGACTATAATATTATGTACAAAATAATAAGTAGAATGTACAATAGTATAATTTATAAATTCCACAAAATACATAAATATTATAATTACATGTAAATTGTATGTAAAATATTTCACCGTGGCACAGTTCGCCGTGAGCTTTATATCGGAAAGAGATGACCGTATACTATACGGTCTCCAATTTTATTAGACTCGTTAACGTTAATTCAATTTTCATAGCCGATTTTGGCAAAATTCATGAATTCAAGAATGAAAACCTAACCTAATCAAACCTAACCTAAAAAATAATCCAGTATGTCGGCTATTATCAAAATTTGTTTGCCGACAAGAAGCGTGTTTTATTTAGACATGAATTTTATATCAGTACTATACAACCCAAAGAGGTTGGACGGTCTTTAATATACGGCCATATATTTCCGATACAACATTTCACGGTGAAGTGTGATACTGCGAACTGCATACGTACAAGTTTCCGGACACGAAATATTATAATATATGGTCTTGATCAATAGTGTTAAAACCGAAAAACATATTTTTGTGAAATTCTAAAATATTAATAATTAAAATAAAACCCAATACGTGGGTAGTCTTCTTGTTATTGTGCTATCCCCTAGCGGAAGTTGGCCACCATCAAGGCGATCTTAGCTTTGTCGTCTGCTACCCGGAACAGTTCAGTGGAGCTGCACTCGTAACAATCACGGAGGTTCCTAAGCCACGAAATGCGGCGCATAAATGTGGGTAGTACTTATTCTAAATAGGTAATTCAATGATAATTCAAACTCGTTTCGACCATTTCAATAAGATATTGCGAAATGGTGATGATTTAATTATGTGGATTAAGACCTACGTGTTCTCACGATGGCCGAGCGACTAACGCGTCTGCTTATAATGTCGTGGGTCCCAGATTCAAATCCTGTGTCTGAAAAGTACACACATTATTTTTCAATCTGTGGTTGGAGCCAGAGTATGGACTTAATAGGTTGAGAAAGCGGCTAACATCCATTTCACATAAATAGAAAAAATACAAACCTTCACTCTGTAGAGGCCATAATATGATTATATTAGGATCGGACATGGTCAAAAGAAAAAAAATATATATTTTAATTAATACAAAGTACTTTCACAAATAATTGACAGTTTACGCCATTAAAACGAATGGTATCTATCTATTATTCGCTTGCGATGGACGAGTGGTCTAGTATTCACTTGTAAAACCGTAGATCGCTGGTTCGACTTTCGCGCCAGGATAATTCATGATTTATTTGTTTTTCAATGTTTGTTTGATGAACTATGGTAAATCCATATTACCAACTGTACATGAGAGGTAAATTAGTAATTTTGGTTTAAACATTTTGTATTCGAAACACCGATTGTTTGGTTATCAGCCGAACGCACTACTTTTACGCCACAGTGTGATACTGCAATCGCGACGATTATATAGTATAATAATTAGTTTAGAATTGTTCCGTTGCCTAGGCAGCAAATTTATTATTGTCGGCCATTTGCAATTCCTTACGTAAACAAACGATTAAACGTCAGAGTGACAATTGGTGCTTTAAAAATAAAAACAACGAGAAACCATTATACAATTTAGTAATATAAGTTAAAGTGTATAGAAATAAACCAACGGCGTTCCAATAAGCGGTCCTTTTTATTGAGTGTGTAATTTAACAAAATAATTAAGAGCTAGTCAAAGAATCTAGTTTATCACAATTTTTGTTTTTGTTTTGTTACGCAAGAGAAGTATAACTTCTAACGCGCGTACGTAAGTACACTCACCGATTTTTTTAATAATTACTTTTACATTTTTCTTTGTTATTTATCACGTTATAGAGCACAAAAAATATTTAAAATACTTATTAATAAATAACCCAATATCAACAAATTTGGAGCATTCGTTCAGTTTACTTAAATATTAATTTTAAAAGAAACAGAGCTTTTTTATTTCGCCGAAATATGGTGCCGATCATTATCATACAAATATTAGGTAAAATTGTAGATCCATCAATGCCTTGCTCAAGGAATGAACAAATACGAACCATAGGTGCGAACGAGAAAGCATTCGGCACGCTTATATTTCCGCAAGATACGTTAGAGTAAGATATAATTTTTGCCGCTGAATTAAATATTTTTTGTAAACGTCACCGGTAAATATTGATTTGAATGATTACATTCATTTAAAAACTTAATGTTAATTACTTAAAGTTAATGGTAATTATTTTTACTTAATTTAGTAGAAAATATGGTCAACTACGTTGTGTTTAAATTTACCGTACTAAGAAGCAACATGAGTGTACCTATAACGTTTCATAGTTAAGTTAATAATATTAAAATCGAGGTTCTACTGTGCGTTATATGCGAAAAACACGGCTTCATTTTGCCGAACAATATTTATATTATTACTCTAAGGCCATGGTATTTAAAAGTGTCACCTATTTCTCACGTTATAATTTCATCACTTACCGGTGAAATATGTTGTCTATATAAAATATGACACAATTATATGCTACTTTAGAATGTATATAGCTCTTAACGAATTGTTAGTGGGTATATAATTTAAAACCTTGTTTATCGCTATTTCACATAAAATTCATTAAAATATAATCTACATATTATGTCACTGTCCACTCCAATAATATTTGCAACGTTATTATAATATACCTAGGTACTATCATGCACTTAATAGGTACTTTGGATGCAGTCCAATAAATGGACTTTAAGTCCTCTCTGCGTGGTAAATTTTCATATTACAATGTAATTATTTAGGTCATCATAATGTTGTACTGATGATATTTTATTTTACTCTGACTCGATAATAATTTTATTGTAAGTTCACGGCAATATTCAAAATTACATAAAAACGATTCTGGGTACACTTTATAAATCTTATAATGAAATAATAAATATACTTTATTTTATTATTTATTTGTGTTAAATTTTCGATTGATATGAAACGTAATTACTCAATGTAAAAAAAAGTCAAATAAATAATCAAATGTAATCGATCTAATAGTTGTCATCAAACTAACGAAATTACAACCGTCTGGAAATTTTACTCGGTGAGTTGAAAACTGAAAACGTCATACAGCAAGACACAAAATAACTAAACAGTTACGAAAGATTTTTTTACTAGTGAGAAGTAAAGAGCTATAGGATACTTTCATCCAGTAGTTTATCAACTTCGACTGATTTCGGCCTCAAGATATTTATATTCGTATCGTAAATTGTGGTGAAGTCAAACGTCGGGTCAAGAATGACGACTAAAAAAAATATGTATAACACCTGACAAACTTAGGAGTCAGAGTGACAATGATAAAATTATGCGTATTTGCGGTTCTCCTACTTACATGAATTGGAAACGTGGATACTTAAAAAAATTTAAACTTCGAAAAGATGTTCAGACGCATGCCCTGTATCAGCTGGGAAGACAAAGTTACAAACACCGAGGTAGTAACAAGGATTATAATGGCCAAGTAAATTTAAACTAGATAGTTGGTAGAATTTGACCACAAAATGCGGTATCCCAACATATATCTTTTGTACCTTATCATTCAGGGGGGAAATTTCAATAAACGAGGTTCTGGAAGAAGTAGAACACCGTAAATAAATAATTTCAGAGACTTCTTTGAGCTCAACGTGATGAAGTGTACTGAAGAATGAAAAACAAATAAAATTTGACCAAAATCATCACTGACGACCAATAATGGATATGGCACAGAACGAAGATGTGTACTTTACATTCCAATGTAACAAAAAACTGACAACACAACGGAATAACGTCACTGAGAGGCAGAATAATAAATATACCAGTAAGTATTTATTCGCGTATAAATTCCGATTGAACATCCATAAAATATATTTTACGCCTGATCAGCGCTTGCAAGTATGAAAAGGTTTCAAATATCTTTCTTAGGAGGAGAGGAAAAAACTCCCAGGTGACCCGCAGGACCCTAGCTATGAAAATGGAAAATGGTAATCATTTAATGGAGGAGAAAACCTATTTAGTTGGGCACACAGAGCGAGGCAAAAAGAGAAATGTGCCATGAAAAATCGTAAGGTACTTCTTTACTTGTAACGGCGCTCCGAGGCAGTCGTTAGGCTTTCGACAAAGACCGACCAAAACTACCAAGGGTACAAAACGTACTTTATATTTATTACTTAGGTACCTATATCAATGTACGCAGTAGCTATGACTTTTAATAAATTAAATGACAACCGTTTTGCCACCAGTAATAGAACATTCATTAGTGCATCAGACTAACCAATTAGTATGGTAAATATCCTAGGTCAGCGATAGTGAACCTTTTTATGCTTAAGGCCATGCATTAGTTGAGGCACGGTCTAAAAAGATCGTTGCTAGGCGATGTGCGGATTGCGGGTCGCGGGTGCAAAAGACGCCTGTCAAACGAAATATTATTTCTCATATAAATCCAACATACGTCCATTTTATGTTCTGTTTATTATTCTATTAGTAACAATAATAATATATTCATTGACATGTTTTCTTTTTAAAGTAAATGGGTAACGTTTTTAGTCATCTTTACACGATTTTAGAATTAATTGGCCCGTCGCCATCACGCAGCAAAGTGACGTATGTCTGACTCGACATTCTCTCAATGAATGCGAAGCGAGTACAAAATTTCGTCGCGCGTACAGTTGAAAATTATTTGGCGTTTCACTGATGCGTCACCTTAAGTTCAAAGAAAACTAAAAAAGTATAAGACGAAGAAAAATAAACCATTTAGCCCTTCTTGTAAAAAAAACTCTTCATCCCAATTAAATTCCTCCAAGAATCTTCCACCTGACCTTTTTTAGTTCATCAAAAATTAAACTAGGCTTTTAACTCGTATTTCCAAAAGTTTTCCTTTCAATTCTCTCGCCTTTTTGCCAATAACTGCGTGTCATTGGTTGATATTTTACATGATTTTACAATTCTTTCATGTCTCAACAAAACTTCTTCGCGTGCACTAGACTTGCAACCGTTACCACAAGTCTTCAATGGATCAACAGTTACACACAATTCGTTGACCACGTCACATTTTTCAACAGTGTTGTCTTAGACAACCGAGGCCCACTTTGAGAGATATGAGAAATTTTCAGCGTCGTATGGAGAGCAGGTTAATCCGATTGATCCTGATTCCTCCCTAGAAGTATCATAATATTAAAATCTCCATTTTCAGTGTCAGATACAGAGGACACGTCGTAATATCATGGAAACTGGCTGAGCCAGACCAATCCTTTGTTTTCTCTCTAAATTCTTCTTTTAAGTCCGTCCCGTAATCCGTCCCGTGTGCCTTCATAACGGAAGAGCAGAGTGACCACGTAAAACCTTTTCTTTCAGACACATTTTAAGCATCATGGAAGGTGGATCTGCATTTTCACGGCTGTATATACCTTGTCGGATGTATATGGGGACCCTAAATTAGTTTTTTTAGACAATAATCATTAATGACAGACACCGGAAGTAATCACACCACATTTCCGGCACTTCGTTATAGTTGGAAAGACTTAAGCTCGTCATTGCAACTGACTCCATTATGCCAGTGGTGACAATCCTATAGCACGCGTGCTACGTTTGTCACGTGGGGAAATTCAGGAGAATTACAGAACTTCAAAAGGCACGACACGTTGCATCTGTCAGAAATGCGAAATAGTCTCAGATTCTAGTCGGATAATTGTTTTTTTGAAAAAGGTCATAAAACGGGAAATATCTTTTTGGAAGGAAATAATTACGTATAAATATAATATAATAAATATTATATTAAAGATAAAAATAACTTTTTATATACCACGTTTTTGAATTGTCTGTTAAATCATATTATAAACTTAACAATTCTATGTATTAATAAATATTTTTTTGTACTTGATGGAAATACTGAATAAATATAGAAAACTGAAATGTCACTTTGACATTTCATATTGATTTACATAGTAACGCACGTAGGTGCTATATAATATATTAATAATTAGCACGTAGGTGCTATATAGTATATTAATAATTTAGTTGCTAGGACCCCCTTAGCAACCATTAATAGTGTTTTACTTTTGACTAATTTTTTCCGAAATAACTTTCCATACAAAATCGAATAAAACTGAAAATGAATTCAATTCTGCTTAAAGATGACTAAAAGTATTAAAATAATGCATTGTCATCGTGTTCTGATATATTCTAAAAGTTTCAAATGTCTAGCTAGTCGGGAAGTTAGCTAAAAATCTTCAATCGTCCAATACAAATCTTGGACAAACAAGAAAAAATTTGAACTAAACAAACAAGAATACGAGCTAATAAAAACGTGGTAAAAATAAGAAAGTTGTATTAGATTAGATTAGAGAATTTCCAATCTTTGTCAAAAAACTGGATAAACAGATTTTTTTGCCAAGTAAAGTTTTTTTTTTTAATTCTCATCTTTCATTCTGAAGGGAAATTTAAACAAGTGAACGAAAAATTATGACAATTGCATGAACTACAAAATATGTCGCAGACAACATGTACCTACTTTATTTTTTTTGTAAAAAAAATATTATATTTATGTGAAAAAATGACAACATTATTCCTAGGCTCTTTGTCGACATTTTTGAAAAAGCGCTCGGTCGTAAATAATACTGTTATATTATAATACTATTTTAGAAAATAATCTGATAACATGACACCTATTATAACGTTTTTTTTAACTTAAGTTATAGTTATACTTCTTTTGGGGCGAGAGTGAAATTGAGAGCTGCGCGCGCACACTGTTACGAAAGTATGAAAATAGCTGCGAATCAGTCAGCTGTATACAAACGCAAGTTTGATAGTAGAATTGTTCCGTTGCCTAGGCAACGAATTTATTATTGTCGGCCATTTGCAATTCCCTACGTAAACAAACGATTAAACGCCATAATGACAGTTGTTACTTTAATAATAAAAACAACGAGAATAACAAGATAATTGAGAGCTAGCCGAAGAATCTAGGTTGTGATAACAAGTTTTGTTTTTTTGTTTTTTTTGGCAACTTAGCAAAAAGGGTTCACCACCCTTGCCTTACACACTGTCATACTACGCCTCACCTCTCTTAATGTTGACAGATTTTGTCCCGCGTACATACATTAAGCCGTGGTGTCACCTATATATTTTGTTTTAGCTTTGTTCTAGCGATTAACATTTTTCTGTAACTGTAACCACTAGTATGCATGATAAACTAAAAACAAAACAAAATTCTTTCCATATGCCCCATAGAGTGCGTCTATAACAACGGCTAAACGTTGTAGCTTAACCCCGATACACCCCGTACAAACCTCACACACTAACTATCTTGTGTACTTCCTCCGTGAGTATATATGGGGTACCTATAGCTGGGAAAGTCGTAACGTCCAGTCGTTGCGACTATGGACATAGCTTGCTTCTTAGTTGGCGAAAAGCGGCTGAGACAAGTTTGGAGAGATAGTGAAGGCATCTGGGGCGAGTATATTGCACTTAGTTTTAAACCCGATAAAGTTCTCGGGTTCCCAATACACCCCAAATTGCATAATATCAAGAGGGTTTGCAAACGTTTAATTTTAGGATTAAAAACATGTGAATTCTGGATTATAGAAAGAGAGTTTAAATGGTTTTTGTGAAATTTAATGTAGTCTGTTTAATTAAAGCTAAGCGTATTTAGAAAGTGCCAACATAATAATCACAAGAAAAACCTTTAAAACTACATAATTATTTCGTGTGCATTACATTATTGTTGAAAAAAATTGATAAAAGAACTTTTGAATTCACATAAATCGTGGATTTTCTCATTAATATAAATTCAAGTAGGTATATAAGAATTTATCGACAAATTTAAGACAGGGTACTTTTGTTAAAATTCGGGATCGTGGAATTACAAAAATAGGAATCCAGGATTTAAGATTTGCCCGGTATTTCAACACCTAGTCTCAACCGGTTACATGTTAATTGTACGTAAAATATTTCACCGTGGCACAGTTCGCCGTGAGCTTTATACCGGAAAGAGATGACCGTATACTTTACGGTCTCCAATTTTACTAGATTCGATATGAACATTAATTCAGTTTTCATAGCTGATTTTGGCAAAATTCATGAATTCAAGCCTAACTTAACCTAACCAACCTAACAAATAATCCAGTATATCGGCTTATTTAAAAATTTATTTGTTTGCTGATGGCTTCATGTAAAGTGTAAACCGACAATAACCGTGGTTTATTTAGACATGAATTTTATGTCAGTACTTTACGACCCAAAGGGGTGGACGGTTTTTAATATACCTATGGCCGTATATTTCCGATATAACATTTCACGGTGAAGTGTGATACGACGAACTGCAAACGTATAAGTTTCCGGACACGGTATCAACCGTATCTGATATGCGTAAATATATTGCGTACGTGTGTTGTAGAGATGTAATCCGTATCACTGATAATTGAAACCACTGAGTAAACCAATTAAATCTAGACCTGTATGCTTTTGTTGAGATACTTCTTGCCATCCACCATGCTGATTTAAGCTTAAGGCTATGTAAATAGTTTAACTGTATACTATATTTCTATGTTATAGTAGTAGCAAGTGGAACTAGTAATACATAGAAAATGACGAATAATAAACCTTATTTCAAAAGTACTTATTTGTTTTATTTTTTAACATTTGTATACATATACAAACAGTGACGATGGCCGCGCGGCTTAATCGTCGGCCTATAGCGTCGTGGGTCCCAGGTTCGAATCCTGGGTCTGCCAAGTACACATATGGTTTTTCAATTTGTATATGAATCAGAGTATGGACCTAATAGGTTGAGTATGTGGCTGACATCCATGCTCGTAAAAACAAAATCTATTAATACAAACCTCCACTCAGTGGAGGCTCATTAGGATCGGACTTGGTCGAGTAAATAAATAATGATAATACATATAATAAATATTAAAACTTTTTACCCGGAGCGGAGCAGAGCCTGGAGCGGAGCTGGAGCAAGTATTGTCCCGGGCTCCGCTTATCAGTGAAAATGTATTTTTTTTTATAGAAGTAAGTATCGTAACCTTTTGACCAACGAGGTTTCTTGGTGGGAAGATTGGTGTAATTTAAAATGTTTCACCTGGTCGCAATGTTTTTATTTGATCACAGCAGTTAATGAGACTAATCATTACGAATACAATTATTATATACAGTTGATAGTTGACAGTTGACAGATGATAATACAGAACAAGTGGAGACCTGACACGCCCGTCAGAAATTTGGGTTAGTTACATTAAAAAAAAATCGTTTATCTTCCCTTAACCGCGACTAACTTCAGAAAGTTATCTCGCTATTGGTGACGCTGGCGTCCATGGCAAGAGAGGACGCTAGCATCACCAGATCGAGGGCTTTTGTTTGCATTTTTGAGCACTTTACGTGAATAGTAGGACATTTGGATTGTATAAGAATTAAACCAGGGCTTAGGCTTAGGGCCAGTCAAATTACACCCTTCATAATAATCCATCGGTTTACATGCACTCACCGATGCATTACGATGATGGAACATTATCTACCATGTACCTACATAATACCTAATATGTATGCCTAACATTTATTATCATCACCTCAATACTACAACTAGATAACTTGATTTTCACTGTTTTTTATATATCTATTGAATATGATTCTACATTTCCTTCTCTACGAAATGAAAAAACTTGGTAAGTCAGAAGGTAATGGGAACTGTATTAATTTTGTGTTTGAAAATATTAGTTCACTTTAATACTATAAATGCATTAAATAAATACAATAAAATATCTACAATATTTTTTCATTCCATTGAACATTATTTAAGAATTGTTCCCAATTAGACAAAGCAAAATTTTCCATTTTTATTTTAAATAATAATTAAAGCCTAGATTTATGTTAATCAAGTGAAGTTTAAATTTCTTTTTCCCAACAATGACCACATCAGAGTTATCTAGTTGTAATATTGAGGTGACGATATCCAGCCGGCCAATGAGTAAACTGTGTTAAAGTATAAAATTTACCAATCGATATAATCAACACAATGACATAGATAATAATATAGCCGTTATTCCAAAAGCATTTTCCGATCTATATTATTACATCTCTGAAAAAAAAATAATCCACATTCTATTCCGGACATTATCTTCTACACACATTCCGAATTTTCCACAACGATTTCGCATGGCTCGATTTTCAGGTGGCATCTGTATCAAATATCGATGTCAACAAACAATTGAGGTGCTGAAAATTTAACAAATATAGGTACACACATGGTAAATCGGCTTTAAAATTACTATGCGATTGTAAATTATTATTTTACAAGCCTAAATATTTTCAACATTCTGTAAAATGATATCGTATTTTTTAATGATAAATAGATGTGTAATAATATATAAAAAAAACTCCTAACACATTTAAAATTATTATACATGTGACGTTTAGCAATTTGTTTAATACTCAGCACCCAATTGATGTCATGCTATTTTGTTTCCGTGGTCACTTTGGACGCAAACTTATTATTTAGTAATTGGTTTAACAATTATATTCGCATTCATCCTTTCTTTCCAACAAGCTTAAATCCCTAATTATTGTCACAAGACCACCAGTCACGGGTCATGATCGATCGTGATGAAAGTTAAGTTTAGTTACTCCAAGACAGCCGAGCGCATAGCCTTGTGAAATCTATCGCGTTCTATCTGATATGATACGAATGAGGCCACGTTAACTACAGAGTGATTCATACAAAATGCATCTGTTTGACCTTCGTTGCGCTAAATCTGATACGGTTTGATGCGAACGTTGCGTCTATCACCCATCCTGAACTTGTAATCATCATTCATCCCAAGACAAAAATAAAACTGTGAGAGTGACATTCCGAACCGTCCGTTTACCAGTGCGTAAAAGGCCAGTGTCCGGCATCCTGTGTAAACCTCCCCCCTAAATCCGTAATCCACCAACCAGAATCTCCAAATTACAGTCCACTGCAAAAAGCGCCACCAGTAATATACATTACATAACATAAATACTATTAAGAAATAACAAACACGTAAATACCTTAATTAAGTATTTATTTTAATTGTATGTACCTACTATTTCCGTGTTTTTTTTATTTACCCAAAGACCAAAACCAATTATAAAAATAAAATAAGCATGTAAGTAACTAACAAAATTACATGTTGGTTATATTTTCTTAGTACTATTACGTTGTTCCATCAAGAAATAACAGTGAAAAATAATAATATAAATACTTTACATAACCTTAACATCGAGGCTGGCAATTCAAAGAGTAGGTTTAATATAGGAAATTTTCAGCGAAAATTAGTAATTTATAGGATTAGATTGCTTAAAATCCGGTATTTAGCTTCCCAAACGTACGTCAGCAAGAGTGTTATTCTGTCCTGGAATTATAATTATTATTTTTTGGTAGGGTAGCTAGCAAAAATATATGATGGAACCAACACACCCCCTTATGTCAAATTGCTCCACTGAAAGTTTCAAATTATCACTTCCGTGCTTTGATTTAGCAGACTGGATATGTTTTAATATAATAATAATAAATATCATTATTAAACATTGTGAATAAATGACTAAAAATATAAGATATTAACTATTAATCCTATTTCATAGTACGCACAATTATTGTATACAAGATAAATGTCGGTTTTGTGTTTATAAGAAATAAAGTGATAAAAAATAATAGAATAAAGGATAATATTGCATCGAACTGTTGGCTCTGAAAACAACTTAACTTACAAAAAATATTCACGATAACTGTTGTATCATATTCACCCCATCTGCCAACATCTTGTATTTTTTTATATGACAAAAGAAATACATATAATACAATGTAATACATATATGTATAAGGATAGCCTTACCAGGCGCAACGCAAAAAAAATGCTATGGACGTTGAAAGATACAATGATATTTTTTGCAGACCGATGAGCTCCAATCATATTATTATTTATGGTGTATTTGAGAAAAGAGATTTCCTTATTCGTTCGGGGGAGACTTTTTCAGTTATTTTTTGCTAGTTTTTTCGACAATGGCTTTCTTAAAAATGATTTTAGTATATGAAAATTATTGTATCATTATTTCCCATTGAATAGCGGCTAAACTCGTTATGTTTATCAACTTAAGTTGGCGCAATTTGACAAAGTTATCAGTGGCTTTGTTTTTTATCCATTTGGTTACGAAATACATGTGATATCAACACGTAAACAATATATTAATATCTCGATTAGTTATCTTATTAACACAGGGTATTTGATTTAACACCTCTGGTTTGATAAGATTCCTAGAAATAAGCTATGGATTTAATTCAAAAATTATATTATTGTATATAAATAGGTATTAAGTTAAATATATATCCGATATCGAGAGTGTCACCACTAAATTAATAATTTGGCGATAATACAATCTCATTTTCAGTATCTATACTAATAGTGCGTCACCGAGAATTTTTCTTTGAGGAAGTTACAACTGTAGCAATCATGCCACTCAGCATTAAATGAGTAGGTACCTAACACACTTTAATATGTATATTTTGTTGTCGAAACAAAGCAAATAATAGAGCAGTGGTGCAGTGCGTAAGTGGCCTTCCATCCCGGAGTTCTGGGTTCGATTCCCGGTGAGGTCAAAATATATTTACATAATCTAATACGTAAATTCCTCCAATCCTGGGAGTTTTACGCTATTATTAGGCTTCACGGCCTGTTGTGGTGTTTAATAAAGAAAAAATAATAAAAATACAAATAATAATATTCCTCAGTATTTCCTTAATCATAACTATATCAATAGGGTCTGCTATGATTTGTAATTGCGACAATATCTCTTGTAATATATGTACTGCATTTGTATAAATTGGAGAAACAGCGCAGGAATCCTCACTCAACTCATTGAGTCCGTCACGAGACGCACTACTATTGTCACGAGTTCTTAACTCGACATAGTTAACCATCACTCTACTCGAATCAAGTCTCATAGTTCATTAATATAATCAATTTCTTGATCACATCGATCTCACCAGTACATCATTACACGCGATTATAATCTCAGGATGACATCTTTATTATTGTATTGTTGTATCAACCAATAAACTCTCCTCCAAACATCTACGCAACAACAACCTTTACTTCCGCCAAACAACCATTGATAGGATAGTTGGTGGAAAATATATAAAGACACCAAAAAATATTTATGTCAATTTATTGCTTTCTATTCATTGTCAAATTGACACTAAGCAAACCTAATATTACATCAAATATGTACGCTGAGTGTTCGAGCGAAGTGGTCATAAAAAATAGCAGTGAAAATTCCGAGAGCCAAAAATTTATTTTTGGTAATCATTATGATGGCAAAGAATAGCAACATTAACGCTGAACCCTGTCAAAATTATTTTTTACTGCGTACGCTCACGTATTAAATGTGTCATTTTTTAAAAGCTTTTCGCTTTTTTTTAAATTTAAATACCCACCTGTTTCGGCGCGTATTTTTTGCGTGTAAACTCGTATCCACTTAGTGATTCTGGTGCCAATTTAAGAAGTCTAACTCATTTAGATAAATATTGATTTATTTATTTTTATTAAAAAAAATCTAATCTCTGATGTTAAAACAATCAAATAAATATGCAGCTGTAAGAGAGATTATGAGCAAATCACGTTTTAAGCTGTGTCAAATATCATCATTATAATATATTATTCGTGTAAGGGGTATTTCCCGATATATGTTTCTTTATATGTAACCATCTCAAATTCAAAATTCATTATTTTGATATCCATTCATTGTATACAAGATATAAAAAAAAACAAAAGAAGTTCGCAAATACTGGCATTTGCTACTATCCACTCGTTTTATAGAAGATTACCTATATCATCCATGCACTTTTCTGCTATATTGCTTTACTTGTAGTCATTAAGAGGCCATTCATAGACTGAAAACGTATGCGGTTTAGAACCATGTGCCCATACTAAATTTATAATATATGTTCATGAAAATATATTTTCAATAATTTTGTAAGTGCATGGTATAAACGGATACGATCAGATGCTTATAACATACTTTGTGAAAATATATTTCGATGAACAGAAATCATAAGTTTAGTATGGCACACGGTTCTAAGGCGCATACGGTTTCAGTATATGGATGGCTCTTACAATACAGCTCCATGTTTCATATCGATAGTAGAAAGGAAAAAGGTCGTAACTTGCATTTGCATAATACTTAACGTTGTATACGACTTAATTCAAAGAATGTAAGATGGAAATGTCGATTTATTATCTAAATTTAGCTAGCAATTTAAAAAAAAAAAAAAAGGGAGGAAGTGACGTGGGAAAGACGACTTAACCATAATTTGTTTCTTTTTTTAATTAACTCAATAATCAATATTGGATTTGAGATACAAAAACTAAACTATTAATTATCATGTATTTCAACGTTATGTCTATTTTGTATTTTTATTTTGATCGAAAACTATAACAAAAACGTTTTTGTGCCTCCTATAAAATTTGATTGGTGTGGATTACGCCCTTTTTCCTTTCTAAAGTCGATATGTATACATGAGCACCGGTATCATACATTGATTGAACACGATACGCTTCAGGCATATAGTAATATAGGTATTTGTATAATACTTACTGTTCAATCAAAATATCAATATTAGATACAATTTCACGATAAATTTCGATATGTATATAAGTATCGGCTTGTTTTAATTAATCATCATCAATATTATTATGAAGACGTCGACAACAAGAGGTGGGTTTTGGCTTCCTCTAACAACTATAACATCCACTTTATTAATTTAGATACTAGTGATATCTCACAACTTCATTCAAGTGAAATACTGAATTAAAAAGTAATTAAAAATAAGCCTAATAGCAGTTATAGCGAAACAAACGGATACAATTTAAAAAAAAAACTATATTTTGTACTTCGCGTTATGGAAATAGTTAAAACGCTGATCAAAATATAAATATATCTTAATTACAGATAGATTTAATACACGCATATTCTATTATATAATATAAATTTACTATGACCATAACGTAGTTATCATTATTTTGAATTGGAAGTGTATCTTTATTGAACATACATAATTTGAAAATATCTCATATACCCACTAGAAAAAATCATATTTGAAAAATGTACGATGCTCGACGGGATTTGAACGCGTATAACCACTGGTATCGCGCCACTGTGCATTAACCAATTATGCTACGAGCCTCTTAAATGGGTTTTTTAAATATGATTTTTTCTAGTGGGTATTTTGGGTGTTTTCAAGTTATGTACATATATTTAATATAATATGGAATGTTACATTTTCAAATTTTAGTGAATCATTCGTTGAATAAAAGAAAAAATGGTTTATTTATATCTGTATCCTGATTTAACTATATAAAAATATATATAACATATTATGATTAGTAAGTATAGGTTTTCAGAAATATAAGCATTTTTCTATTTAAAACTTTAAAGCCATGTATCAAGCAATCACATTATACGAAGTTTACGTTTTTGAAGTTATACTTATTCAGGCGCATTTGGAAAATCAGATCAGAGTGTATTTTTGGTGTGTGACAAAATTTATTTTTTCACACGAAAAAAAACGCGCTCGATTGGATTCGAACCACCGATTGTTCGGTTATCAGCCGAACGAACTACCTTTACGCCACAGTATGATACTGCAATTGTGATGATTATACAGTATAATATTATAGTTTATAATTGTTCCGTTGCCTAGGCAGCGAATTTATTATTGTCGGCCATTTACAATTCCTTACGTAAACAAACTATTAAACGTCATAGTGGCAGTTGTTACTTTAAAAATAAAAACAACGATAAATAATTATGTAATTTAGTAATATAAGTTAAAGTGTATAGAAATAAACCAACGGCGTTCCAATAAGCGGTCCTTTTTCTTGAGTGTGTAATTTAACAAGATAATTATGAGCTAGTCGAAGAATCTAGTTTTTCACAAGTTCTGTTTTTGTTTTGTTACGCCAAAGAAGTATAACTTCTAACGCGCGTACACACCGATTTTTTTTTCAATACGCCCAGTATTTACCAACGACAGGAATCTTTAGTCAAAACGGATTCTAATTTTCCACTTAATTTGAATGCTTGGTTGCTCTGATGGAGTATTAAGTCGCAAGTAAAAGTTTCGACAAGTTTATGTTTTGTTTAATTCTTGATAGCCTTGTAAAGCTTTACATACAAACGACTTATTCGCCGTCTTATTAATTAAAGTCGACATTTTAGTATTTCGCCTTTTCAATTGCTTTGACATGAATTCATATTTCCTGCGCTCAAGTGATATTTCATTCCAATACACACTTAAAATGTTGTTAACTTTTTGAAGTAGATTACTAGAATATTCGATAATAATTTCATTTTTTTTATTGTTTTATTTTATTTATTTAGGAAACAAACAGTTACATACTGATTACAAAAATTTAAAATATTATAATGAAAAGTTATTGCAACCAGCGAAGTTTCCATGTATAAATTAAAATATAGTTAAACCTAACAAGAAAGAGTGTAAGAATAACATAAACATAAAGAAATTACGTAAGAAAATAACATGTGAAATAATGAATAATTAAATTATGCACAAAAAAGTAACATTTAAAAAAAATATATATACCTAAGTATATATATATATATATATATTTATACAAAATTTTGGAGATAGCGCGTTTAAATGAAACAGGTGGATTATCAAAAGGATCAACTTTGGAGAAATAAATATAATTTAAACAAGAGCGCCGAATAAAAGAGTTTTGTGCATAATTAGAATCGCTACGACTGACATGGTACAAAGTTTGGTTTCGCGTAAATCTTGATGGACAATGCAAGCCCACCCTTTCGAGTAAGTTTGGCGAGTCAACAAACCCGTTGATAATTTTAAAAATAAAATATTGATCAGATATAGAACGTCGACTTTCCAAAGATGGTACCATAAAAGTTGCAGTGGTCGAAATACAATTAGATACATCATAACAATAAGCTTTTGTAAGTAGGGTTTGTAAGTTTTACAAAATAGACCAATAATTTTAAACAAATAAAAACATTAAAGAAAACCTTCTTTAATCGAATATAGACGGATTCTACATAATATATGAAAGTTTATATCAAACTTTGCAATGTTATTGACTTTCCTATCAAAAATTTTCAGTATCATTTTTGATTCACTCAATCAATTCCATAAATTACCAAATCTGCAAATATAGCCAAGATAAACTTTAAAACTTGAATTTGTTATAGATTAATGATTTTATTGATTATGTAATATATTTCGAATACAATTTGTTCGACGTGTACTGGAACTAAAGCATTCATATTAGAATATGGAAGGATAAAACGCGTCAATTAATGTAGGTACATAGATTCGCCAAATCATGATTATTTAAAATTAAAAAAAAGATGACCAATCGTATGTCATATATTCATAATAATGAAATGTCAAAATAGATACTGAAAATGGCAGATATTACCCAGATTTTAAAAACACCAATTGAAAAAATAAATGACACAACAATAAAAATACCTAAATTAATAGGTGAGTATCAAGCAGTCGCAAAGGGTAGAGGTAGGCTGTTAAGATCTGACATAGATAGTGCATACTAAACAATGTCAATAAAACGCATTTGTTTTCATTGAACTAAGACTACAATGTGTAGATAATTTTTCTTAGTTTTCAAAATTCAATTAAACCCTATCTAATCCAAGCTATATTAAATAACAGTCAAAAAAATCGTTTATCTATAAAATATCTAAAATTATGCCATGAAACCTTACATAGTTTTAAGTATTTTATAGATAGAAGAATATTTTTATCGATTATAGTTTGGTTTAGGCAGGGCTTAAGGAATTATAAAACCAATCAAGACCATCTGTAATATGTATTCTTAATACAACTAAAATAAATAAGTATGACTGAAAAAGTGTGCACTTTTTTGTTGGATCGCCCATAGCACAACTAAATTATTGTGGTTTGGTTTAGGTAGGGTTTAATTAAAATTCAGCACCATCTAAAAATTGTATTCTTAGTTCGATGAAAACAAATAAGTATGAGTGATAAAGTTTAGTATGCACTACTTATATCGAATCTTAGCAGCCTACATCCACCCTTCGCCGCTGGTATCAAAGTTATATAAAACAATTGAAAATATAATCAATCTACTGAGGTTATTAGGTCTTTGAATAGAATTTTATTTTACTTATTAGAAAAATAAAATATTAGTGATCAACTTAAAATACATTTTTCACAATTTTAAGATTGTCGATTATTCAAGTTATATTATTACATCCGTGTGGGTATGACTGCCATTAACAACTACTCATAAATACAAAAATATTTTACCTACGTTGGTGTTATATTGAAGCAGCGCTATATATGTACACGTTACGCATACACTTAAAAAGTTATCCTGAATTGCTTTTAGGGTTGTACCATCCTTACTCAGATAGATATAAAAAAAGAAATAAAATTGAATGTGTAACCACATTTTTATTAAAAGGCTGATTCAGTATAATATGTCATAAGAATATACGAGTCAATCAATATAGGTATGTACATCGTAATAAATACTATCGAAATTAGGATTTAAAGACATGCAATAAAGAACCTTAATAAATAAATAACCTTAGACTCATATATTTTTTAACTAAGTACCTACCTACATTCATATTATCTATTTCTATATGGGATTTATAAAAATAAATGATTATATGTATTTGCTCTGTCTGTAGAAGTATAAATAATTCATAGTATTCAATAATATTTATTTGTAGTCTATTTTTATAATGAAACATTGTCTTTACTAAACTAAATGAATGATTGTTGTATCTATTTGCTCCTAAAATTGACTTGTGACTGTTGCCGAATAATGTCTTGTGAAACATTTTAGCATGGAACATGTTTTACCCGTGAACACCCAGGCGTAATCGTTTCGAAAAGGATGTTAGCCACTTGCTCAACCTATAATCAACCTCATACACAAATTGAAAAACAATATGTGTACTTGCCAGACCAAGGGTTCGAACCTGGGACCCACGACGTTATAGGTCGACGCTTAAGCCGTGCGGTTATCGTGGGTGGGGGGGCGGAAAATGATACATAATTTCATTCTCTGCATATATGCAATACGTCAATATTAAAATAAACATATGTGTACTACCATTTTAATTTATTTTTAGTATCCATTAATCTGTAGTTTTCTTACTTATGTTAAAATTATATTTGAAATTGTATCTTACCCATCAATTAGCGGAACTTCTGATAGGATCTGCTGTGCTGTCTCTAGTCGCTCTCGATCTGATGCTGCAGTCGCCAGGACAAGGAGACCTGCAGCCAGGGTCCAAAGGCTTGCGCCCATGGCTACCCTTCGTGGTATAGTATCTGAAAAAGAGTATTCTTTTAGCTGGCAATAATATAAATTAACATCGCAATTTTCATTGTCTACTAAACTCCGTATCTAACTGGAAGGTTTTTCCACAGTATTATCACTAGAATCGATTCATAGCTACTCTCCTAACCCCATTTATGGGATAGGCAGTGGGAGGACAAGGGAACACACGCCATACAATAAATCTCTGTGATAGTAATAACTTCATTCAAAGACATCTTGATGATTTAGATTATATGTTGGCAACTGGTAGTTCGCGCGTGCATTTTTACAATACTATAATTTTATGGTTTTTTTTTAATAATTTCAAAAATCAAAAATAGGCTAAATAAACTTTGATTTTAAAACTGAAAATTCATAATATATATATATATATATACACCAATGACGAAGGAACAATACCTACAGAGATGACTTTTTAAATTATAACGTAATTAGATACTGAAGATTACATTCGCTTTGAAAAATATCAATTTCAATTTCGTCAATGATTATCAAAAAAAAAGAATTCACCAGTTTTGCAAAGAGGACAGTTACATTTGGAATTATATACATTTACAAACATAATTTCAGTCTTAATTTTAAAAAAATAAGTATATGTAGCTACTTATAAATAATTTAACTGCTGGAAAATAGCCACAAAATTCAAATTATGCAGGGAGATGGACAGTGATTCATAAACTGTATTTTTGTTTTTATTAATAATCTATTTTATTAATAACATATTTCAGACTCATTTTTTACATAAAAAATCGGTGTGTACTTATGTACGCGCGTTAGAAGTTATACTTCTTTGGCGTAACAAAACAAAAACAAAACTTGTGATAATCTAGATTCTTCGACTAGCTCTTAATTATCTTGATAAATTATACACTGAAAAAAACCGCTTATTGGAACGCCGTTGGTTTATTTCTATATACTTTTACTTATATTACTAAATGATATAATTATTTATCGTTGTTTTTATTTTTAAGTAACAACTGCCACTATGACGTTTAATAGTTTGTTTACGTAAGGAATTGCAAATGCGCAACGGAACAATTCTAAACTATAATATTATACTGTATAATCGTCACGATTGCAGTATCATTCTGTGGCGTAATGGTTGTGCGTTCGGCTGATAACCGAACAATCGTTGGTTCGAATCCGTTCGAGTGTGTTTTTTTGTGTGAAAAAATAAAATATGTGTTACATGTCACACCCCAAAAATACACTCTGATCTGATTTTCCGAACGCGCCTAAAGAAGTTTCACTTCAAAAATATTTTATAGATTAATTCGATACTTCACGACGGAGTTACACAATATATATCCATTTTTTGTTCACTTTTTACATAATTAATAGATACTTACTTGATCAATTTTCTTGTACACTATTTTTTATAATAATATAACATAAAAATAATCATTAGGTGCTTATATCAAAATATTAGATTGAAATAAAAAAAAACGTTAATAACAAATAAAAAAAAATTTCCATTGTTGATTAATATTAATGCAATATGCTTAACTATCGTTCAGTCAAAACTTAATTTTCGCGCGATACTGAAAAAAACAACAAAACGTCTCCACAAAATATTACTTGTATAAAAAAAAGTGTTGACTTTATAACTTATTAAATTTGTTATAGTATATTTTTTATATAAAAAAATTTACATTCCCGATTAATCTCGTTTTTACGCTTTTAAAGGCGTGTTATTTATTTATTTTTCCATATTATGCTGGCAGCTTTCGCTATTTCTCTTATGTAAGTAGGTAGGTAAGTGGAAAAGTAAAAAAAAACATGAAGGCGCTCGGCTTTATTTTTTTTACAAACTTTTTTAATGTCTACCTAGCTTTGTTTATGTAATACATGCTTTATAAATCCATTACTTTCGTGCCTCGTTTGCTCTGACAAAGAAAATTTTTGAATAATTTTATATATCACGATATATATTATACTATATATACCAATAATATATCCTTTTGATGTTGAAAGTTCTGTATTATAAAATATTTTTATCCACTTCATTCAATGTTAATTGTATATCAATAAAAAACCGTCTAGCTTTAAGTCGAACACATTTTTTTTCTATGTTACAAGCTGTATTACGACGCTGGATTAAGGTATCAATTAAATGAAACTGGTGTAGAAGTAGACTACGGGACTTATGAATGGATTCACGTGAGTTAGTTTGTCTCCCTGCTTCAGATCCAAGGATACCTCCAAACTAGAGGTGGGAAAACTGGTAGATTTTGAAGACGAAGTATACTTACTACCAGTATAAAAAAATACTTAGTATCGAAACTTGTTCCAAAATACTTACTAGTATTTGAAATAACGGCTTTAATAGAACCACCAAAAATACACTGAGCCGATTCCGCTTTTCGAAATGTCCCATTTATTATTAATTTTTAAACACATTTTAAAATTTATAAGATGTTTTTATATTAGATTATAATATTCTTGTTAACATAAAATGAATATACTTACAATGATTTTTTTTTATTTAAAACATGTTTTAAGCTGTCATAACAAGCCTGTGCCGTCACCCGTGGGAATGTACTGCCAATTACGCACAATTTATAACCTATTGTCCATACATAAGATTATGTCATTCGAGTGCATAGACTAGGGTTGGCGAACCTTTTTATGTACGTGTGCCAAAATTTCCCAAATATTATTTTTCAACTCTCTGGCGTGCCGAGCATTTTTTCATGAGGAAAAAATAGTTTTTAAAAATCCTATTAAAAAAATGATGATATTCTAGATACCACTCACAGAACATAGCAGACATATAATACGAGTAGCTTAATCACTTTTTTCAATTACGCCATACATTTCGGTCCACCAATTTTGAAACTGACTGCCAGAATTACTACTACTAGCTTTACCAAAATTTTTGTTTCTTATTTGGTGCAGTCATTTTTTGTGGGAATAAATGAAATTGTTTCTTAATGTTAATTAATTTGGTTCTTATCGCACAAATAAACATGATAATTGCTCCATTCAGATGAGGCATTCTCTCGCTATAGTGGTCTCAAGCATTGTAAATTGATCAAAATTAGAGGCTCGTGGCGCGGTACCCCCCGCCGCCTGATGAAGTTAGTGTAGTACTGTAGTATTCCCCAAATGGTATTCCGCGGAACTTCAGGATTCCGTGTAAAATAATGGGTATTTTGTGTATTTTTTAGCGATTTTTGGTATTTTTAAATAAATCCACTTGAATTGTCGGCACTCGGCATCATATTATTATGAAGCAGTGATCACCACCCCACCCCGTTTTGTGATAGAAATGTAACATGCGACCCTTCACAATATTGGATAAATAGTCATTTTTATTAGTCGGGAAACACTAAAAATAATTATAAAATAAAATTCTATTCGTCAACGTAAAAAAAGTTTATTTTTTTAAATTAAATTTAAAGTAAATTTGTGTATCCTTATCTCATTTAACTGGTCAAAAGTAAAACACTATTATTGGTTGCTAAGGGGGTTCTAGCAACTAAATTATTAATATATACGTGCGTTACTATGGAAATCAATGTGAAATGTCAAAATGACATTTCAGTATTCTATATTTATTCAGTATTTCTATCAAGTAAAAAAAAGTATTTATTAATACATAGAATTGTCAAGTTTATATGATTCAACAGAAAATTTAAAAACGTGGTATATAAAAAGTTCTTTTTATCTTGTAATTATTCCATATTATTTTACTGCTAATTTTTAATCGATAATATTAGTTTGATATCCGTGTATTATGGAATTCGCCGATGACATAGTAATTTGAAGACTTCCAAATGAGAGTGCACTCTAGTAGGTAATTAATAAAGTAATTTTTAATTAACTATTTTTTTTATTCAGCGAATAATTCAAAAGACTTAAGAATGTAACATTCTAATTATTGAACATACTTACATAATTTTGAAAACACTTCTAAGAAAATATATTATAAACGATAGAAAAAAAAGTAAGAATCGCAGCAATCGAACGTGCATCTCTCGGGTATTGCGCATACGCACATAGACCACTACGCTAAAGGAGTCATATTTAATTACGACAAATTTTAACTATTTTTTTTACTCACTGAAGAGACTAAAGGCTTTTATTACTCACTGAAGCGCTATCCATGTTTTTCAAAAAGATTTTTTCAATTTCTTATATTATAATATATTATTTTCTAAGAAGTGTTTTCAAACTTGTGTATGTTTAATAAAGTAATGTTAAAATAAATGCGAAAAAAACGTATTTAACTGAATGGCTCATCAAATAGGGATCTTTATTTAATGGCATTGCTTTTGGCGATCTAAATAATGTATCGAAACGTGATCTCTCATTGTCCCTTAAGCTAGGTGTTCAACCTTAATAAATGCTTAATCTGAACCCACAGACAATGATGAACTTAGATTATCACACCGTGGTATGAAGAGGTGCATGTTAGGCATAACACATAATGATAAAAACTGAATATTTAAAAAGGGAACAAAGTAGCGTAATAAACGATCCAATAAATTTTGATAAAAAAATTCGAATGAAAATTGGTTGGACACACAGCTTGAAGAAAAGACAAGGAACGACATGAATAAAATCAGCTTAAAGAGGCTTTCATCTAGCAGTGGATAAATCCGGGCTGATGGTCGTGACGATTTTTTTAGCACTTATATTAATATAATTATCAATCGAAATAAAAAAAATATAACCCTGTAATATTAATGAGTTTTACATTTATTTTCAATTTAAAATATACTTAGGTACTTACATATTAGCATTGTTAGGAAAAGAACCAACAACCTTCTCTGATTAAGCACTGTAATGAACTGGCGATATAATTGAATTTATTAAATTATGTTAACTCATAATATAACACTAATAGAACCAATATAATATGTACATGCTATTTATTCATAAATATATACAAATTAATGTGTCACGTCACGCATTACCAAAGTTATAAATACAATTACCAATGTGACCTAGTTTCATTACTGTAGCTATTTTTGTGTAATCTTTGCAAAATATTTTCATTTTGTTGTGATAGGCTTACTTATTCCAAATGTTGAAATCGATATTCCATCCGTTATGTATTTATTTTATCTATTGGTTCATACTACAGTAAAGTCGATAAATAAGATAACCAATACGTAGCAATATTGCAAATAATAAAATGCATAATATAGTGACAATCGATTGTATTGGAGAAAAATGATATGGAAAACTGCTGAAAATGTTGAATAATTTATTATTGTTATGTATACGGTATGTAAATTGATTGGAAAGTCGATAACATACATTTTTCTACAATGTAATTTAATATATCGATCATCGAATTCAAAACAACCACATCTGCATTTTTACAGTTTCGATAAAATCGCATTTGATGTTTTGAAGTTTTTTCAAGCATTAATTGAAAATAAAATGCTGCATTATATTACGATTTTTTGTTTAAAAACAAATCATCAAACTTCCATTATAATGATTTTAGAGCCTTATTTTAACATTTGCGGCCTTTTTGCACTACCAAAATTTCACAAACCTGCAGATTTGTGTTTATGCTTTATTTAGCACATGTGGTCATTTGGCATTGAAAAAAATACACTGGTAAGCAGCTTAATGTTTATGCTTTGTATAAAAAAACATTATTTGGAGAAATTATTAAATAATTTGTTAACAATTAATACACCATGTAAATAAAATTATAATATAAAAAAAATATATTTGGATTAAAATAAACTTAAAGCTTGCATAGCGCAACAATAGAGAATAACTTTATTTACACTTAAAAACTCTTAATAATGTCACAAGTGGGGAACCCAATCCCGAGTCAAATGTTTGATCCCGGGATTTCGAGATTAAAACTTGACGATACCGGAATTGGTCCCGGGATTGGCATTTTTCGATAGTTAATATTAAATTTTTATATATAAGTACAAAAAACATTGATAAAATCGGTCAAAAATAAATCTGGTATAATTAAATTTATACTATTTACGACATTTATTCTTAATATTGTGTTTAGTCTTTACATATAGCATATGAGATTGCTATTTCTGATAGTAAACACGTAATGAATGGGTTAGCGAGATTTAAAATAAGTAAAGCATGGTTTATGACCTTTCCGCTTCATAATTCCAATTAGTCAGCCAAATATGAAACTATCGTAAAACGTATGAGTTCATGGTGGAATCACTTTGTTAAAAGTGCGAAGCATTGTTTTTTTACAATCTTTCTCATTTTTATTAATTCATGTGAAAAAATAAAATGAGTTGGCTACACACGGGTAATAAATCAAACTTCATTCACTCAGTTAATTTCTAATGTAGTTAAGTATATGTTAAAAAGTATTTTTTCTGTTATATTTTCGTTTTTATTTTATTTTCCATAAAAATTGATAAAAAAAATCAATCCCGAAAGTTTCTGGATTATGTTTACCAATCCCGGGATTCATAGGTATCGAAAATAGTTCGGGATCCCGGGATTGGAAACCCTAGTCACAAGCATCGTGTAATTCAGTATCGAATCCACCCGTAGCGTTGTCAATAAGTAGTGATGATCCTGCTTCGTGTCCATTCAAATAATTATGATATACATCAGGAATTATGTTCGATTTACACAGATCTAGCAACTCTTTAAGTTTTGCTGATTGTATCTTTGGAGGTGAATAAGGTGGAAGAGACATAACGTCATTGTTGCTTGGTTGTTGGTTGATACAATACATAATACACTGTATACAATAATAAGGTTAATAACGTGAGATTATAATCGCGGATAATGATGTACTGGATAGATCGATATGATCAAGAGATTAATTCTATTAATAAACTGAGAAACTTAATTCGAGTGGAATAACGGATGTACTATAACGAGTGAGGAACTCTTGACAATAGTAGTACCTACGTCTCGTGAAGTCTAGTCGTTGAGTGAGGATTGATAGTTTTTCCTTCTTATTTATATTAATGCAGTACATATATTACAATGGATATTGTCGTAACTACTATCAAAGCAGACCCTACTGATCTTGTTACGATTGAGGAAATGCTGACAATTATTATTACTCTGTTTTGTTTTAACAACAAAACCTACATATTAAAGTGTGTTGCTAATTTAATGCTTACTGGTATGATTGCTACATAGCTTTGGGTAAGCAATATACGCAGCAACTAATTCGGGTTCCATTGTCGTTGTCAATTGCCGAGCTCGTGACTGTCTCCTAATTTAAATTAGATTGAATTTTTCCGCGGCATAATCTGTTTTATAATAATATATGGCGTCTCCTTTCTTACTTTAATTATTTTTATATCTCGCCACAATACTTTTTCCCTGTCTGTATTTATATTAAAATCTGATCTCATTGCTGTTGACAGTGTGGAGAAATTTGAAAAAGCTGTCAAATCATTCACTTTATAAGGAGTACCATTCTTTTTTGCCACTATAATTACGAGAGTCTACTATGCTGGGATATAAATCGGTCCAGATTTTAACTGCCTCTTTTTCTGACGTTCAATTGCCGCATGCATGGAATCACCCTCATGTTAGGTGTGACCTACAATTAAGTATTTGTCTGTAAATACTTGGATATTTAAAAAAAAATACGGCGTGTAAATACAATCTTATAAGTAGGCTTACCATACGTCCCGGTTTGACCGGGATTGTCCCGGCTTCACACATTGATCCCGGCATCCCGGCCGGTTTGGCATTTTGTCCTGGCTGTTATTCCGCCATAGATTTAATATAACTATTCCGCATATGAATAATAAATTCTCATGATTGACCGTAGATAGAAGACGTATTTTGTAAATGTTATTAACGACACTCCAAATAGAAAATATGTAAAACTAGCGCCTGTTGTTGTTAGATACTTATCAATGGGAGATGTGCACGTAAAACTGCTGGATGTTGAGTCTGCTCACGGCGAAAACATAGTTTCAACATTGCCTCGTCATGAAATTGATAAAAAAAATAGCTGCATTTTGTGGTGACAATAATTGTAACACGAGTTTTGGAGGCGTACATAGAAGGGGGCAAAATAACAGCCGACTAAATCAAGAACTTGGTGTTAATATCGTCGGCATTGGACGTAGAGCACATGTGCACAATATACTTAAATCTGATGTGGATGGTCTGCCAATCGAATTTGAATAAAACAATTTTTAGTGGTTAAATTTTTTCTTTGACCTATCTCCCGTTCCTGTCCCGGTTTAGAGTTGCATAATTATGATAAGCCTACTTATAAGTATCTTATTTTTATTTTGACATTTTTTTAAATGATAGCTTTCCCTAAATAATTTTCATTGGGATACAGCCAAATACAACACCTCTATTTGCAAAAGTTTCATCTCATAAATAGCAGCTACCTTCCTTTCCTTATTAATTCGTGATATTAAATATGGTAAAATTATAGCAATTTAATTTGTATTTATAATAAAATGCAGTAACAGTAGATCAAAACATGCAATAATTGATGTGCCGGACGGAGCAGCAATGATATTTCAATAATGTATCCCATTTTCTAGGATTTTTCATTAATAATTAAAGTTGGCACTGATGACTTAACTTAGTTTTGCATTTCAATTGACATGAGTCTGTACATGTATCTTTAACTGATTTGACAGTAATTATTCTATTGTTGTTTATATTTAATAAAACGCAATTATTTTTTTGTAGTACTTATTCCACTTTTAATCAAGAGATTAGGACCGGTTTCGGCCGCCTCAGAGGGACATTTTCAACTGATTGATTCAACAGTTGAAAATGTCTCTCTGAGGCGGATGAAACCGGTCCTAATCTCTTGATTAAAAGTGCAATAAGTACTACAAAAAAATTGCGTTTTATTAAATAAAAACAACAATACAACGCAGTTCCACCACGAATTGACAGTTAACAAAATAAAATAAAGTAATTATTCTATTCGAAAGGGTGAAATGCTCCTCGCCATAATTTACTTTCTTTTTAGAAAGATTCCTCTTCCATGTCATTGTTTCCTAATCCGCTGTCGTGTTAATTCACTATTTTCAAGCATAGCATTGGGGTATGTTCTGATTCAGTTGCAGCAATGATTATTGCAGTTGTACCAATTCCGTTTCCGACGCTGACTCAGTTTCTTCAGATTTTTCTTCATAAACATATTCATCATTAGTAGCATTTGGTAGGAAATATCAAGTGATTCCGTCATTCATTTCTGAATCTTCGAACTATAATACGAGTTATAATAATAATTATAATTATTTGGGCCAATTATGGTCGCTTTTTTCCACCTACCTCAAATCCCCAGATATTGTCGCAAGTCAGACAGTTACGAGTCATCAGTCAACCGTGATTAAATACGTATCCGGAAATTTGTACGTAAACAGTTCACCGCAGGACACTTATTCGTGCGCCGCAGTAAGTTAAACATGAGTTCGTGTAACATTTAATCAAATGACGAGTTCTTCGTTGAACATTTCACCGCGGAGTATATTTGTACATATGTTACAACATGTCGAGATGTCTTTACTACCTTAGGTTAGGTTAGATTAGGTTAGAGTTAATCTAATTGGAACAATACTATTTGCAAACTATCACCGCATTTTGTAAGATACGTACAAATGTATTCCACGGTGAAATGTTCAACGAAGAACTCGTCATTTGATAAAATGTTATACGAACTCATGTTTCACGTACTGCGGCGCACGAATAAGTGTCCCACGATGAACTGCATATGTACAACTTACATGTAACCGATTAAATAACGGCAGTTATCTCAAGTTACTTCAAGACAACGGATGTGTGTAGGCTTGTTACAGCTAAACCGCCATTTATTGATTAATTCGATTATACAGACTGATTCAGAAGTTATTCGTGGAACATGGCCGGGTCAGCTTGATATAGTGTGACCGTCATGCAAGCGATACTTCTGAATACCTGGCAAGCCGTGATACCGGCTCTTATCATTCATCAAAAGTGTACCGTCAAGTGGGCGCACAGGGTAACCCAACAAACAATACTGCGCGAGTGCTAGTGCAACCAGGCCATGAAGCAAGATCATCAACATCATAAAAGGTCAGTGCCTGGTATCCTAACGTACTCCCTCTAGCATCCAAATCTACCATCACAATCATTCCGTCACAAAATTACAGTCCACTATGAAAAGCGCAACCAATAATATTACAGTAAAATGCAGAAACAATACTTATAATCTTGATATACATTAGTTGATGTGTGTAGAGGATAAGAATCTTATTAATTACCTGAGGCGTTAGATTTAAAGCAATAAAATCTGTAACATTTTCTACATCAGGCAAAATACATTTAAACTTATCTAACATAACGATTTCATTTTACGACATATTACATTAAAAATTGCCGCATTTTTTCTACTTTTAAAACAGAAAATCGCGATTTCAACACTTATGGTTGATTTGTTTTGGATGATCGATATGTACTAGTTTTCATATCTTCTTCTTCATTCGGCCTCATCCTCAATTTCGCAAATTTCTGGGATCAGTTAATTTTGATATGATATCTCTGTGGGTTTTGCCTGTGACGAAGTCTCGTAACGTATATTTTTATTTTGACTGTGTCTGCAGTGATCTCAATCCCGTATGGCATAAGACGTTCATCATAATAATTTTTCTCAGGCATTTTGATTATTTTCTGTTTATTCCCGTGTTTTTGTTATTCTAAACAATGTTTCGTAGACAGGATATCTGCAGGATTATTTATTTTCCAATTAATTTTATTACTGAAATCTCAGTAGCTGAGCAGATTTACTCAGAGATATCTTAATTGCATAACTTATCTTATTATATTATTATTAATATCTGCACCTATATCTTCGATCACTAGTTTGTACTTAGGTACACTTTATTTTTTCAATATTGAAGGCAGTGTGATGCTCTACATTAGCGTTTTCCAGATGGTGTTCGAGGTAAAATTATGGGTGTTCAGTATAGGTATGTTTAGTATTTTTTGTATTTTTAATAGGTCCACTTGAATTATGGAGTTATCGAGTGCCGACGCATGATAATAAAAAATTACATCACGCAACCACGTATTTGAAAATTTTAATATTTCTGAAGTAAAATAGGCGACTTTTTTTACTATTAGAGAAAATATTGATATGTTTATCTCACTTATCTAATCGACCCACCACGCTACCCCCCCCCCCCTTATGAATGTCGTGCTATGCAGCATTCAATATGCATAACATAAATTATCGAGGATTTAACATATTCGATTAGTATTTCTATTACAATGGTTAACCTGCCAGAGCCGAGTTAACTCGTGCGTTCTTGTAAACATAACTTTTGAATAAACTGCTTGTGTATATTTTTAAACAATACTTATCATTGTAGTGTAAAAATATTCACGATAATAGAAACATGATGATTTGGTAAGTTTTCATATATATTTATTATTCTGTTCTTAATTCATATTTTTAAGGGATTTATTATATTTCAATAGCCTACATAATATATCCACCTAGTAAAAATTGACTGGTTTTAGTGTTAACACATTAAAAAATTAATTATTTTATCCAAGAATACTCAAATGAGAATATTTTTGAATAATAATTATTATTATTATTTTATTTTTTCATAATCTTAAGGACATAAACCTAAAATCTATTAGGTTCTGCATGCCTTTGGACGTAACAGTTTCTAATACAATACAAATTCGTTTATCTTAAACGACACCAAACTTTAATAGCAAATGGTCGTTAGGCTCCTTTTAAAATTATCACTTTAATGTAGATATTATTCAAAACGCTAAGATTTTTATTGGAAATGACGGGGGGGAGAGTTTAAAAAAGTAGCAAACGAAATGACTGCGGAAAAAGGAGAAAAGGTTTTTTTCTCCGAGTTAATGGAATCAGGCTTTTACGGCGGCAAGTGGCGAGTTATCGCCTTTTTATACAAAGCACACCAATTTGTCAAAGAAAATGTATTTTTCTTACTATCAAAGCAGCACAAAAATTATCTTATTTGAATGAATATGAGCTCCCGCCCACTTTCAATTCCATCTAAAAACGCATCATGTTACGGTTTCAATTTGATATTTTGTGATCAAATCACAAATACTGCAAGCGAAGGTATCGAGGAAGCCAAAATCATATACATATTATACTTAAGAGAAGTTTCAGCAAAACTGAATTATTTGTGCGATTCATGTTTTTACAAAATCATCAACATCCCAAAAGTTTAACAATAAACACCAAACTTTAGGTGATTCACTCACATTCAAAGACATGAAGTAAATATGTGGAACAACATAAATAAACTGTGGAAATGTGATTGCCCGGGCTCCCCCAGTCCACCATTCCATCCAAAGCAAATACGGTCCACTTAATTATCACCAGTGAAAAATATATTACATAACCAATAAAATTCTTATTTCAAATTGATGTTGAAAATGTTACTTAAACCTTTCTGGTCTTAAATTCAATCGTGATTAACAGTATTTCAATGAGTAACATTTAACTTTAGCCGAGCGGTAGGTATCTACCTATTTTAGCCGCTACGGACACAACTTTTTTTTATAAAAGACAAATATAAAATAATAAAATGGCATAAGTAAAAAACATTTGTATTTACTAATAATATTATACTATTGTTATATTATGCAGACGATGGACGAGTGTCCGGTTCTTAACCCGTGGATCACTGGGTGAATCCCGCATAATATGCCAAACTCGTACGTGTTTGTCTCCAAAGCATAGTCCTAATGGATCTTCATCTTCAGTATGGTCGCAATACATAAGCTCGATTAATTAATGTAAATAAAAATTGATCCCTGACAAACACAATATTAAATTTGTACTTTCTAAGAAATTTAATGTTTTTCAATGAAACAAAAAATACTATAAAGCTTTGAATAATTCAAGAATCTTTATACATTCAATTCATTTTAATGGTAAAAATATGCATAAAATAAGATTTAATAACAATATAAAAGCGATCTTTAAATGCCAGCGGCGAAGGGTAAAGTTAGGCTAGGAAGATTCGAAATAAATAGTGCACATATAGTCTAAGGTGCACACCCAACTTTGTCAGTCAAATGTACTTGTTTTCATTGAACTAACACTACAATGTGTTGAAAGTATGTGTAAGTTTTTTTTTAATTCAATTAAATTAAACCCTGCCTGATCCAAGCCACAATAGATTTATACTCAAAAAATATTCGTTTATCCATAAAATATCTAAAATTATGCCATTAAATCATACATTATTTTAGATATTTTATACATAGAAGATTATTTTATATCGGTTATGGTTTGGTTTAGGCAGGGCTTTATGAATTTTAAAAAAACTGACCAGCATCATTTAAATATGTATTCTCAATTCAACGAAAACAATAAGTATGAATGGAAAAGTGTGCACTATTTATGTCGCATCGCCCATAGCATATCTAAACTATTATGGTTTGGCTGACTTGGCGTCTTACATGGGCAAAGTCGATGCGAAAGCGATCGCGATGCGGTTTGAAGCGATACGATCCAAAACGATGCGAAGCTACATCGTTGTCCTACGTGTAGCAGAGTCACCATCGCACATTTATACAATTTGTTTATTACCATGGTAACGCCTAGAATTATTTAGATGTATGTAAATAATTACCTCCTATGTTTATTATAAAATTGTTTCCATGGCGACGCCTACACCGCCGCGACCACTTCGCGCAAAAATATCAAACCTTTTGATCGCGTCGCTGAAGCCCCGCACCGCTGCGGTGTTATCTGCACGTAGGCCACTACAGGGGGCGTTGACTGTTTGATATTTTCATGCCGCACCGCGTCGCGTCGTATTCGCATTGACTTCGCCCACGTATGACGCCGCATTAAGTGGCGTATAATTGAATTTTAAAAACTAACCTGCACTCTCTGAAAATTGTATTATTAGTTAATTAAAAACAAGTATGACTGACCAAGTTTAGTGTGCACTATTTATGTCGAATCTTAATAGCCTACCTCCACCCCTCTCCGCTGGTAAATGCATGTATAAGTTACCTATTAATTAATAAAACAAATAAAAATGTCAATTTCAATAAATTCAATATTTCGTATTTTTGGGAAATAATTTTTTTATTCACTGATCCCAATAACTTATCTCTAAATACTCTATAAATATTTTTATCTCTTCAATTCCTAGCATATTAATATTGTATAGGTATAATCACACACAGACTTAAGCCTACAATGATTGTGTCGATGTATAAGTCGTGAAATACTAAGTCACTAATTAATCTGTTCCTATAAATAATTAATAATAAATAATGTATCAGAAAATGTAAATTATGATTTTAAAATTCACATTTCCATTTTATATTTTCATCATTTACACGTAGGCAATTTCATATAATATTCGGTTACGCAATCAAAAAATATAAGCTTTCAATTTTACCACACGGGGATTTAGCAACTCCGAAAAAAATGTATGGGTTTCATTTCCAGGCAGTTTTTTGAAGCACTTTGCAAAATCATATCACATAATATACTCGTACGTTTAAAATGATGAATAAACAATATTTACACTAACCGTATATTATTAAATTCACTTGAGCTATATATTTATCCATCGGTATATTATGTAACCGTGGTGAAGGGTGGAGGTACGCTGTTATGATCCGACATAAATAGTGCACACTAAACTTTCTCAATCGTACGTATTTGTTTTCATTGAACTGAAATGTGTAGATGTGTTGGTTAGTTTCTAAAATTATCAAATTGTTATTAAATTTATCAAATTGTTTTTTTCTAGTTTTTTTAACACCACGTTTTCCGTGAAGTTAAGGACTTCATAGTGCAAGGTAAAGACAAATATCCAGATTATAAAACATACTTATTACGAGTTGCAAGCTTCAATGAAAAGTGTAACGAATATACCTACTTCTTGCTATTACGTAAAAAAAATTAAATATAATACACGTGTTTTCTGATTTTTTTCTGTAATCATGCAATGTTGTTGTTGAAAAAATATAGGGTACCATAGTCATTATAAATATTAATGACATTATAGGTACACAATATACCTTATTTATCTAATTTTTTATCGTAAATATTTCACTATAATAATGTCAACATAAATTATACTGATGGTTTTATAAATGCGTTTAAAAATTAATAAATGTAAAAAATCTTAACACCACTGCACATTTATGTACTGAAATATGACTATATTCTAAAACATTAGAGCGAGAGTTATGTATGATTTAATTGCATAATTTTAGATATTTTATAGATAGACGAGTATTTTTTGACTATTATCTAGTATGGCTTGATTTCGCAGGGTTTAATTGAATTTTAAAAACTAGCTAATACCGTCTATAAATTGTTGTCTCATTTCAATGAAAACATATACGTATGACTGACAAAGTTTAGTGTACAGTACTGTACACTATTTATGGCGGATCTTAAAAGCCTACCTCCACCCTTCGCCAATGGTACGTAGTAATCTTGATTATACATAATTCTACATTCAAGTGACCATACTACTTAACGATTATTTTACAACGTTTTTCTTAGCTCGTATTCTTATTTGTCCGGTACAAATCTTGCAATCGATTTTTAACTAACTTCCCGACTAGCTAGACATTTGAAACTTTTATAATATATCAGAGCACGATGCCAATGCATTTTTAATACTTTTAGCCATCTTTAAGTAAAATTGATTTCATTTTCAGTTAATTCTGTTTTGTATGAAAAGTTATTTCGGAAGAAACCATAAAAAGTAAAACTATTGTTGGTTGCTAAGTGCGTCCTAGCAACTAAATTATTAATATTAATATATACGTGCGTTACTATGGAAATCAATATGACATTTCAGTATTATTTCTATCAAGTACATTTTTTTTGATCGTTTAAGCTAGTCAAGCCAAGTTTTAAAAACGTTGTATATAAAAAGTTCTTTTTATCTTGTAATTATTATTTATTTATTTGTTTAGTATAAACAAAACAAAATTGGTACAAAATGGTCATAATTAATATAACATATAACAGCGAATCTTGGATTCAAAACGTCACACAAGCCATGATTTTAAGCAAAACACCCGGTAAATAAACCATGTTTCAAGAGTATCTAATATGGAACGTATTTCAAGTTGTCATTCAATTGTTTCATTCAAAATCCCATGGTATATGCCCCAGGACTAATATTAAAAAATCAAAAATAAACTGTTTTGATTTATGTCATCGTTTTCATCCCGATATAGATAATTTATAATGAACGTCTCTCGTAACATTATTTTTTCAAAAGATGCTTAATCCAGAGCAATGTCCGAATGGGTTAGAGGCGGTGAGTTAACATGGTTAACATCAAATTGGTAATTTACTTTTCCTTTGTTTGTACATTAGGTATATGGTTTTAGTGTTCAGTAGAATTTCATAGGTACTGTTACATATTGCTTGTGCACAGTGCTCTACGAAACATCTAATAAACCCGTTGCGAAATTCACCCGTTAGATTTTAAAACACTAAATAAAACCATTCCTTCTTTCCAAGATTGCTTAAATTGACACTATATGTACGGCAAGTTTTTTTTTTTTTTGAAACGGGGTTTTAAGACAGCGAACGAATGAAACAAGCTTACAAAAAGGGAGTCTCTTTTAAGTTTTTTACGAGAAAAAAGCAACCGATAGACCCTATGTCTCTCCCCTGGGAAAGTATCGACCCCCTTGACTCATTGTTCAATACGACTGTGAAAACCCCCATTCAGAAAATAAGTGCTGGCTTTTTTTTTTAATTTAATGAATATATGGCAGGCTAGATGTCTCATGACAATAGTTTTGGTAAGAAAACCCCAAACAATTATTTTTCTACGAGTCAACACAGTTTTGTCAAGCGCTTACTCAGCGTATTGCTATATTGTTGATATGACCAATAATGGTAACCAGCAATGGTCAATCGGAAATAGTGACCTAAAATAAAATAACAATACGAATTTTACTCGTATCATAATTTGAACTCAATTTGGCACGTGTATTTTACGGATTCTTTGAGGTATTGCAAAAAAACTCATACCTACAAATAATAAAATTACCAATCTAAATAAGTACCTATTGCTACCGCTGTGATATTCCAATGAATTACTACTATCTAAATAATTGTTTGACCTGAACAGAGTTTGATTTTATTTATTTTCAAATTCCCGCGTTCTCTGGACAAAATTAAAAAAATATACCAATCGAGGCGTTGCTAGTTACCTGGTCGCAAGACTGCTAACTGAAGGGAACCATATTGAGGAGCAATTGGTGAAAGAGAGAGAGAGACCCTATGCATTATAATATATACATTAATTCAAATTGCATAGCTGATTTTGGAAAAATTCATGAATTCAAGAACGGAAGTCTATCTAAACCTAACAAATAATCCAGTATATCGGCTATTTTCAAAATGTGTTTGCTGCTGGCTTCCTGTAACTTCCGGTAACCGACAAGAATCGTGTTTTATATAGACACGAATTTTATTTTAGTACTATACGACCGAAAGAGGTTGGACTGTCTTTAATATCCAGCCATATATTTCCGATACAACATTTCACGGTGATACGGCAAACTGCATACGTACAAATTTCCGGACACGAATACTGTTGTATGTTCTGACCAGGATTGCAATTTTAAATACAGGAATTATGGTATGCATGATTACCTACAAGTTTCCGGAAACGTGTGAATACACCATTTTGTCTAATCTGCCCAAAACGTAAAATTCATGTTAAAACAAATGTAATCAAATAATTTTACCAACAGGCGGCTATGCCCCGTCGCCTACTCCATAGTGATATCAGATATATCGCATAATCTTGTTTACGATTGTGCACCCAATGAAAAACTTAATAAAGAAGGAAATTGTGCCCCCGTAATAAGTTTTTTAACACATCAAGCACCATCTAAAGCCGCGTTGACACGATCCAAGTACACTTGGACTGAGTGCCATCCAAGCGCACTCGTATGGGACAGCTTCGTACAAATTACTCCTATCCAAGCTAACTTGGATGAGTAGGACGCGGTCCGAGTAGCTTGGATAGGAATAATTACTATGAAGCTGTCGCTTGGATGGCACTCGGTCCAAGTGTACTTGGATCGTACTTGGACCGTGTCAACGCGGCTTAATTCTGCATTTAGATGAAGCGAGCGAATGTTTGTTCTTCCCCCACTCCAGCAAAATTCTCTTGACGTAAACGCTTTTTGTTGAGCGAGCATAAGTCTCGCAAGTTGTGTCGCTCTCGCTCGACCATCACCCATGTTTATGACTTGAAGTCATTCGTTTACACTATGTATCTGTATTTTATAATTATTATGGTTCCCAACTGTCACAAAAATTCCTCTCCACGAGCTCGGTTTATTCATATCCGGGATGCAAAATGTCCTGGAATTTTCTTTTTTTTAGCAGTTTTCTTATTATTATATCGCGTTTACACGTGCATGGATTTACTGGCGGCAATACATATTGTTGTGACCTTAACGATAAAATTCAAATGAAAGCACGTATTATCGTGCATGTTGTAAGATTGCATGCATGGATCTAAAAAGTTTAGCGGCTTCTGAATTTTCAACGTGATAGTTGCAATTTGCATGACGTATCCTTGACGTATGTATGACTTGCATGTACAGTGGATCGATAGTGGCGAACTTGCCGGAAAAAATATAAACTACACAGCGCAGAGCATTTCCACAAACTGTCAGATAATACCATACCATGACAACAATTGTACACTTGAAGAATGAGATTGGAGAGACAGTCAGTACTTTTGCATGTAAACAGTTACTATCACGATAGTTTAATGTACATCAGTGGGGAGGGGTAGAGGTTGGCTGTTAAGATGCGACATAAATAGTGCACATAAAACTATGTCAGTCATACGCATTTGTTTTTATTGACGCAAGACTCCAATTTTCAGATGATGTTGATTAATTTTTAAAAATCAATTAAACCTTGCCTAAACCAAACCATAATAGTCTTTGTATGTTACGGGCGATCCGACAAAATACTGCACATTTTATCATTTATACCTATTTGTTTTCGTTACATATTACACAATGTTGTCTGTTAATTTTTTTTAATTCATTAAGCCTTGCCTAAACCGAACCATAATCGATAAAAAATAGTCTTCTATCTATAAAATATCTAAAGTCGTGTATAATTTATTGGAATAATTATCTATTATGACTATTATCTATTGTAGCTTGGTTTTTGCAGGGTTTGATTGTATTTTAAAAATTAACCAACACCATCTGTAAATTCTATGAAAACAAATACGTATGACTAACAAAGTATACTGTGCACTATTTATGTCAGATCTTAACTGCCTACCTCCACCATTCACCACTGATGTACATAATATCGGTTCCAGTAGCTTCATGCACGTGTACGGGTGCTATAGCTTTGCTTATTCTTGGAAGTGCATTCTCACGTTTTCTTATGCAATACTATCATTATAATCGTTGTATTATAATTGGGTCGAGGGAAATCAACAGCCAACACAAAATATTATTTCACATTGCAAAATGTAATTTACTGGAGTATGAGTGCGTCTTGACATTCTTTAGAAAATGATAGAGGAGAAAATATTGTATTATAAGCTTGCCAACTTACCTTGGCATCTTTAAGATAATACTGACACATGGTCCATATTTAATGCCGGACTGTTTAAAACTGGAGAAATTGTTATCAATTTATTATATAACATTTGTGACATTGATAATACCCCTATATCATTTAATTTCCATTGTTATATTTATTCAGTACGACAATTACTGAAACATATGCCTCCCCCCATGGCCCCCACATCCTGAAGCGGGCCCCCAGGCTAGGATCTTTGGCGGGGCCCCCTATCTATCGTTAAGCATAAAGGCAGTGTGACGCTCTACAGTAGCGTTTTCCAAATGGTGTACGCGGTAAATTAATATAATATTTAGTGTTTTTTGTATATTTTAATACATCCATTTGAATTATGGAGTTGTCGGATATCGATACATAATTAAAAATTGCATCTCGAACCACATAATTTTAAATATCGACATTTACTATTAGAGCAAATTTGTGATGTGTGTTTATCTCACTTATTTGGTCGACTTGCCACGTCAGGCCCCCAAGCTAGAGCCCTGTCAGCCCCCCCCCCCCCCCCCTTGTGGGGGCCATGCTCCCTCCCCTCCCAACAAAGTTATATTAAAATACATTTTACGATGGTTAGTCGACCAATCCAATGGACTCATGCTCCGTTGAAAAGGCATAATGTACGTAACCGATAATTTTAAATTAATTTTAATTAATAATTTAATTTAAAACTGTTATGAAAGTTTATGTTCGCCAAAAGTACAAAATCGTTCTCTATTCTAAATAAGAATTACAGAAAATAATCAGATATCCCAAGTCAATGAACCTAGTTCAATTAAAATAACCTTCGATGCATCTCAACTAGATGTCACTGTAATTTTTAATAAAAATTATATTCAAAATATTCATAAAATTCTTAAAACCGGTATATAACATATTGCATTTTATATTTTGTCATTATTATTATTAAAATGCTGACCTGACATTGGTCTATGATACTAATATCTAATTATATGAATATTATTGAATTATTTTAATTTTAATTAATATATTATTTTACAAAGGCCTTATTTATAAAAAAAAAATATTATTTAATATTATGGGATGATATTTCAATTTAATAGATATCAAGTAGTGACAATACATCTCGTCTATGACCTTTGTGCCATATTAAGATACATAACCTAAAAATGTGACGTTTACAAAATAAAATCTTTCAAGCAAGCTTTCTTCTACCCAGAGCGAAGAATATTATTATACCTACTATTTTTTTATGAGGGATAATTTTGGACCTTGCTATGAATCAAAGAGAATCAAAATGTGCTATGCGAACTGCAGCATGATTTAGATGGAAATCCACAGTGGACTATAATATAATACAGGTACCTGCTTACCATGACATGATAATGATAGAAAGGGTTAAAAGAAAAAGAACTTAGATGGACAATGGTTTTTTATTTATTATAAAACAATTTTATATCGGGATTTACATTCATAATTGCTCATATTTTTTATATAAGAGATAATGAAATATATAGATAAATTCACCTCATTCACCGCCATCTTTAGATTAATAAAGCCTGAGCATTACTTTTTGCACAAGCAACGAGTGGTCGACTTTTCAGCTGTCAAAATCAGATCCCAGATCGCGTGACATATTGATTTGCCCTTTTTCGTTTCAAATTAAGTTATAAAAACATCTCAAATCAAATATATTAACTATCAGTGTTATTTATAAATACTTACTATTTTATTTTACCTATTTTGTTATTCAGCTGTCAAAGTCAGACTAGTCCTTCACATAAAAACCAGTGGTAATATCGATTTCCAAAAAATATGTAGCATTGATCTATGCATTACATTTGTAGAAGGTGTGTTAATGCTAGTGTATTATTTATCATGTAACTTATCCATTCAAATCAAACCATTCCCTGTGTGAACATGACATACGCGTCAGTATGAGCACTCTATAGATTATAGAACAACGGCAGGCAATGACAGTTCACACATAGACAACAACGAGAGGGGCGGAAAAAGTAGGACCAGTCGTTGTGAATGTATCGGCTTTCTACTTGAGTCGGCAATGCCTCATTACAATATGCACATTCTTTACCGCGTGCTGAGGAGCGTACGCGCTTGAACTCGGTATTGGGCGCGTGATATCGCGCGTGTCATATGTATGCTGCTAAAATTTACATCTCAACTATTAATATCCTACGCGATAGCACAGCATTTTGAGGAGCGCGCGCCGGGTTGAACGTCTAATGAATATCGCGCGTTCATTACCACGTGATCCCAAAAGTTGTTGGATCGTACAACAATTCAACGGTTTTAGCAGGAATGTGTGAAATAGTTTAGCTTTATTTTTATACAAGAAGGCATCTGTACACGCTTGATTTGTAAATTATATTGGATATACAAATGAGAAATATAATACTAGCTATAGCTTGTTTAGGCGTAAGTTTCAGTTTAAGGTGGGACATGCTCAGCGTATTTTAAAATGGAGCTTTTATGCTATTTTCAAACCATGATCCTGGACATTCCTTAAATGTTATAGATAATCTATTTACATAATTTTGAAGCCTTATTATCCTATATATTTATTTTAAACATTTGATGACTGCATAAAGTAGTTTTATTACATAAAATAGTATTCTTTTAAACCTCTCGCTCTAATGTTTTAGAATATAGTCATATTTCAGTACATCCATGTGAAGTGGTGTTAAGATTTTTTATATTTATTAATTTTTAAAAGCATTTATAAAACTATTAGTAAAATTTATGTCGACATTATAATAGTGAAATATTTACAATAAAAAATTATATTGATAATCTCTGTGATCCCAAATTTGACAAGAATTAGGCATTTTATTATTCAAAAAATGGGCAAGATTTGCACATTTAAAGATACTTTTAAAGATACTGATTATAAGCTATGTTTTTGATCATTCAAATATGATAAACATTCTGCGAATAATATTTGCTTTATAATAATTATTGACCTAAGAATAAGTTAGTATTTTTTTGAAATACGCCATTTCTATTGGCCTTATTCTTAGGTCAATAATTATTATATTGGCCACAGGATGATCATTTAAAGATTTGAAGTTTAGTTCCGGAATATCGGCTCCATCTCTTAGTATAGTGATACCAGAAACGTGCAAAGCCATCTATGAATTTCTTAAAGCGGAGTATATGAAGGTAAGGAATGATTGAATTAAATTACAATGATAGGTCGGTAAACTTTATTTGTTGAAATTTAAAAAAAAATGGATGAAAAACACAATAATATAATTGTACATTTTTCCAGTTAAACTTTTAGCGATCAAAACCGGTTTCGTCCATATATGGACATTGTCAACTGATTATCAAGAAATACAAAATTACAGCTATTTATAGTGACAAAATTGGTAAAATTCACAATAAAGAAGACATATATATTAACAGTTATCATTTATAAAATTCTCAGACTAATTACATCAAAACATTTCAGAACTTAATAATGCATTAATAAAAGTATATACTGATAGGTATGGGTTTGCGGAGGGTGTTGATTTACACTTTTCCACTTATTAAAAACACCGATTCAGGGACATTAAGTAAGTATATTTCGCTTGACGATAAACAATTAATTGTTAATAACATTTGTAAAGGCGCGCTGTGGCGCGAAAAAGGTAGCGAATCGTATTTGGAGGCGACGTAAGGGCTGAAGGGTAGGTAGCCGACTCACCGTACCTACCCTCGATCCTTCGTTTGCCTAGAAACAGATAACGGTAACGTACTTTTTGTTTGTTTCGCTGTGCATCATCGTTTAGCCTTGACTCATTTACAATTACAATAATATTATCATTATATTCTCAACTCTGTCGATTGGAGGATTGTTGATGGGGGATTTAGGCATTATGATATTTGGTAACAATACTTAGTGTAGTAATTATCCAACGAGTTACGTATGATATATTGTGTTTCTCATCTAATAATATTATTAGATGAATATGAAAGACATAATGTCTTTCCACTAAGAATTGACAGTTAACACCAATAAATTAATTTAAAAAAAAAATAATGAATTTCTGTTGATTCATAATATCGGCGTAGATCATCATATATTTTTAAATGCCGCCGGTTTTAATCTCCACACATATGGGAATGTTTTATACATGTCCATAAGGTCCTTAATAAATTAGCGGGAAAAATTACGAACGTTCATTGTGTCGAAACGTGGAAAAACATGTTAAAAAAAAGATTCGACGCATGGCACGCGTGAAATATTGGACACGACTAACCTCACTCTTTCCGTTGTTCGCTACGCGACTTTAGACGCACGATCTTTCTCGCGCAACATCGCGCACCATTTTCACGCATGAAAAAATGTGCGTGTGCAGGGCGCCTAGTTCGGCTAGTAATATGGGTGGTAGTTAATCCACAAAGTACAAACGAGGATTGGAGCAATGTGGTCGAATTTCGACAGAGTCAACAGTACACTTCTAACGGACTCGTCCATTACTCGATTGTACTTGTGGATATAAAAATATAATTTAATTTAATTTATTTATATAAAACAAGACGCATTATGCATGCGGTCATTATACTCTCGACCTGACGCCATCTCAGAACATTTTTTTTAAGTTAATCATAGCTACTTATAAATTTATTATATAGGCATTTTAACATAACCTAATTAAATTTATTTACCTTATCATTAATTTTCAATACCGGGCCATTTCCAGACCACGACCCGCGGATTTTAGCCCCTGCAAATTTGAACGAGACCATATTTGGACCGCGATCCCTAAGTTTTTTATCCCTGAAATTCTTTGACCGGACTCTATTTGGACCGCGCCCCTCGATTTATTTGCCCTGACCGAGCTCTGCCCGCGACTCCCACTCTTACATTACAGTAGTGCAAAACTCGCGCTGTAGTTTCCGCCCCCGCGAAACTATGCGCTCGCCTTCAACTCGTCGACCGCTGAGCGATTTTAAAACTACACTAGTAATACAAATGTATCTTAATGCGAACCAAACGTTACTACTGGGTTTGGCCTTTTATGCGCTCCAAGAAAGGACAGTCGCCTAATTCAACTAAGGACCACACCACCGTTGTCAAAGCGATGGAATCAAAACAACAACAAAAAATAAGAAAAAGATCCATCACACTGCGGCAATACTGACAATAGCAAGAGCGACTGTAAAGAGATTGAAACTATGGAGTTAGGTATCTTCAATCAGCTTAACCAGCACGATGGGATATACGACGATATAGCCACCTGTATCCATTAAGTCAATTCTTCCCTACGGAATAAACAGGCGGGGCCAATAACAGAATGATTAACGTTCACGGGGAGACAGAACATAGTCATGGCCAAACTAGAGAGGAGAGTGTTAGTCCCAGAAGTGTATGATCAAAAGATTGTAGACCCAATTGTGAGAAAAAACATTATATTGCATTCGCGACCAAAACCTAGCCACAGTACCCCCTGTCACATAATCTGTTGCATTTCCGGTACTTTTGCCACCGGCTCCAAGGCCCGGAGTCCTGTTCTTCCCAACGGAAGAGATCGAGAAGAGGTCCCAGGACTAGCAGATGCCACTGTGAAGTTTATATTCTTGCAGCAGTGCATTCTGCTTTAATAACTTTGAGAAAAATACATAAATATTGTATCCTCACCGGGATCAAACCTAGAACTCTCGGGTGGAAGGCCAGGGCATTACGCACTGCACCACGAGAGCCTTATAAATATTTATAATTGCTGATTGAAAATTTAGAGATATTTTACATCATAGTAGGTATGATAAAATTATATGTGTGGGTATTATCTATGGGCTTGTATTTTGTTACTAAACCTCCAATAAATTTGGTAGGTAATTAAATCACGATATGAATAATATGATTGACGGTCCTAAAATAGTATCGAAAACATTAGAATGGCCATTAACTCTGGCTAGGGGCGATATTTTCTCTAGTGATGCCATAAAGCAGTCACGTCTCGCAGGGTAGGTAGCTAATGCACTGTTTAGGTGTTCCGTACGTTAAGGAGCGGCAAACAGACAATGAATAAAAAGAGAATAATATAATTTTTCGAAGAACTGTTTCGTGGGGAAAAAATTGATTAGTCCTACAAGGTCTATAACATAGTATAGGCTGTTAGGACTGCAGATGTGCCCCAAATTTGAAATTTACAAGCAGGGCTGAATTAACCGAAGGGTTAAAGGAGCTACAACGAAGAAAAATAATTTGAAATCACAAAAGAACTTGCAGCGAAGGAATATGTACGAGCTTCTAGAATTTTGAAGATAAAAGCCCAATTCTAAAAACATTGTTGAAAAATAAGTGATTTTGCAAAAAATGAGTGGGTAATTTAAAAAAAAATACAATATAAATAATATGTATTAGCGCAGGCCCCCTTCAAGCGTAAATGAAACCCTGATTACTAGGCATATCGCCCTTCTGATATCCCACTTTGATATTTTTGGATTATTCAGCGCTCCGGTTCGTAAGATTTTCTATTTCGATCACTGATTGTATTGCTTTTTCCATTGCTGCATCCAAGTTGATTTAACGATAATGGAACGCCGTATCTCTCGGCGAGTGTATGTACTACTAAACAAAAGCCTTAAAATCAACAAACTTAATAATCAAAGAGGAGCCATTTATCCAGCAAAGGAACATCCCATGAGGATTGTATAAGGAGATGCGTACATGAAGATATAGGTACTTACTGTAATTTTGAAACCCAGAAAAAATTCCAGGCTAGCCTCAAGTCACCAATCTGCTCCTGTGACTGCAGAGCTTTCTTAAGCGATATATTTTAGTAGTTAGGTACTCATAGGATTGAATATAAATTACTCTCTTGTAGCTTTAGAGATTTAGCCAAAGTGACAATTTGATACAAAGAATAAGCACCCGAAAAGCGGCTCACTAAAAACGTCGAGTCAAAAAAAATTGAGTCGTCCAATTACAAAATCTGCTCTTGTGACTTATTCTAATTAATAAAAATAGCAAAAAATTGTTTTCACCTTATACCTACTGAATAAATATAAATAATTTTATTTTCTCATCATATTACTATTATAAAAAGGTTATGACAAATACCTACCCTAATTCGTAAGGAAACGTTATGTTATTTTCAATTTTAATAATATCCAGAGTGGGTTTTGCGACTCAACAACTCAATTATCCGAACATCTTGGATAATCTTAAACAATACCCAAAGTGACTACTTTTAGACTTCAAAGACTTGATGTGGGATTTATTAACTCGGGCGTTGAAAATCTTTGCTCAGTTCGTGATTTTATTATCCCAATACAAAAGGAAGTGGGCATTTTTTCCCTTTTAAACTGTTTAAGGCTGCATTAGAAAAGAGGTTCTGTTTCACATTTCACCCCTCCGAGGGCTGTTTTCGTCTTTTCTATATCCGTGCTGGAAACTTCTTTATTACAAAGAAAGTATTGAAATATTGTTCGTAGTAGCGAGAAAAACTTTTCCGTTCTTACAACAAAAGAAAGTTTTGTTTTTTTGTACGTTAGGCAAAAAACTTTTAAATTATGAGAATTTTTTCCCGTGCACACGTATTTTCTCGTACAATAATTATGACACTTTCGTTTTTATGCTTAGTGTTATTATCTCAACGCAACTCTATCGTATGATTATTATGAGGCGTGTGTTTTCTAAGATAGATAAGACCTCATATTGTCAAAATCTAGCAAAAAAAATGTACTAAGTATAATATTATATTCCATGATAATTCACACAACATAATATGTTTAATTGTTAATAATGATATTATTATTGTAATCTATGTAAGCTATAACCAATTGGTCGATCGCAATACCATTTTTGGTAAATTGTGACCTTGTTGGTAATTTTTATTGAATGTTCTAAGTTTTATAACGAAAACCGAAAAAAATGAGGCAGTAAATAACACGATCAGTAGCGTTCGTTGAGCAGCAAGCACTTTTTAGTACTTACCTATATCGTATTTTAAGATCAGTCTTGTCATTGAAATTTAGTAAAATAGGGACTTACTTAGGATCCGCAGTAGTTATGTATTTTATATTTAATTTAAAATACATCCATATTTGTAAAAAATAAAAATTTATATTATAACTTTACTTAAAATCTTTTTATTGGAGTATATTGAATTGAACCTTCTGTACAGTTAAAATATTGATAATTCAATAACGAAAGCATAAAAATACACATACTGGTAAAGAACTATATGAATGCAATGGTAATCATTTTAATTCGCGTATATTGGTGATTTTAAAATACATGAAATAACACATACTGGTGAAAACCTATATCAATACGTTCATTCATATTTATTATATTAATTTTGTATTTACGGTACGACTATATTTTTATGCAAAATTGACCACAACAACAAACTAATTAACCACCTGTGATGTATAATATATAAATTCCAAAAACCCACCAAAATCATACGATTTTTTTTAACTTTTTGACTTAAATGACAATAAAATTTTTATTAAATAAAAAGTATTAAAAAATAAAATAAAGTTAGAACCTACCATTCAAGCTTGAAACACAACAACGTCGTACACAACGATTGCATTATGGACAATATATTAATTTTCATCACACAATGTAATTTTAAATATAATGTCTAAAATAATAAAAAATACAATATGTATCGGTTAATTTCATAAAAGAAATATTCACAATTTTTAAATTAAGAGTTTTAAATTAGTATTATTGAATTAATAAAACTATATATTTGTATGATTTTAACGTGGTGTATGTATTATGGAGAAAATATAAGACATCATTTATGGGTTTCACCTTTCTCAATTTGTTCAATTTAGATCTCTTTAGAACACTTTCCCCCTTAAGACAATTTATTTGTTGAATAAAGCTGTTAGTAATAAGATTCTCTGAATACAGTATTTTGTGTCATTATTATTTATATTATATACACCTATATGTCAAGAATACGCCATTAAAAGCATGCATATGGCTGTCATAAAAATGTTTGACTATGATTTGATTGCATTGCCTTGAAATTGCTTTCATTATTTTTTGGTCCAAATTGCCATTTCAGATGCAATTAAGATATGGACTGTAGATACCGTAACAGTCTAACAACATCCATAATACCGTAAAACCTTCATGGATATATATAATTGACAATTACAGCATGTTAGTTAAGTATACATGTCCTATCTATTATTGTATATTTGATATAATATAATATTATATAAGTAATGATTCAATATTTCATTTTTATTTGATTCTTTTGAAATGAATCTTCTTATAAGTATAATGTAATTAATATTAATAGGAGTATGTTTATTTACTGATTGATTGAAATATAAAATTCAAATTAATTTACATACCCGATATGAATTTTGACCGTCTACTGAATTCTTAAGGCGAAGAGTAATGTTTTTAATAAATCCAGCAATTTAATGCATTTTACAAATAGCTTTCATTTTAAATAATATCTAATATAAAAAATTTATACACGAATAGATATTTAAAAAAAACTAACTTATATAATATGTCCGATTTTATTAGTATATCGTATTTTTGGAAAATTCTAAATCTAGTTTGATGTATTTTATGAAATGTTTTTAAAGGGTCACATAACTATTTCGACGTCAGGTCCTTAGTGAACAGCAAATGACACGTGTAGATTTGCAAATAATATTTTAATTGTAGGTAGGTACATACATACTTACATTAATTTAAAAATGTATCCAAATATGTTTGCTAGTTGTTTTAGAAGTTGTCAGGCGTATTTTTAAATCTATCTATCTGAAATCGTCGATGCGCAATATTGTCTATTGAGGCAGAAATGACATTTAAATTAGTGATATTGTTAGTAATGTATCCATACAACGCATTTCTTAGATATTGGAGTTATAAAAGGATGATAAAAAGTACTGTAAGTATAAAAAAATGTGGCGCATTTTGACACTGCCTAGGGGCGGCATTTTGTCTAGGGGCGTCACTGGATAGTCCACAGTTATTCTCGCGCGACTGATAACCATACCCGACCACCTTCATTTACCTCATTACTCCACCTTGGAATCCACGTCATACAGCCGCATGCCCAGCACGTTTTGATTGTAGCAATGAAAACCTAGCATTCAGTTGACTGGTGGGATGCTCATCTACGATCCGCTGTGACCTGTAGCACCCAAAAGGACTTACAAACAACTTCCTAAGGTAGAATATGGAAGCTACTTTCTAACCAAAGTGATGCCCTTAAACAAACTTATAATGTTGACCCCTTTCAATTTTCGTCTCAAATTTTTGGTACCTATAATTATAATCGTAAATTTAGAATTTAGTCATTTCTTTTCGGCTAATTTAAACGGAAAATAACTAATATGAAACTTTTGACATGCATATAATATAGTATCATTATTTAGCGTATGGACACTATACCAATGCCATAGACCAGGGTTTCCCAAACTATGTTCCGCGGAACAGCAGTGGTCCGCCGAATCTGAATAGGTGTTCCTACACGACACGACACGAAAGGTTTTACACATTGCAACACATATTTTCAAGATCTTATACTAAGTAGAAGTTAAATAAACTAAGATAGGTACCTAAGTAAAGAATCTACTTCATATTAAAAGGCGAGTGATCAAATATCGATTATTACGTCAAGTATCTAGGTACAGGCGGAGGACCATCTTTTCTCACACCGTGTGCATGAAAATAGAAAGCCACCCAAGTGTTCCGTTAAAATTTCTGGATTTGCAAAGTGTTCCATTGCAGAAAAAGTTTGAGAAATTTTGCCATAGACTAACAAAAACCTCACTTTCATTCTGTTATAATATCATTATTTGAATAATTTCCTTCCCTTTTCTTGCTTCCCAAACCTGAACAGTGTATGACTTTTCTACTTCCTATGAAAGGGCATATGACAGTAGCGAATGGTGGAGGTAGGCTGTTAAGATCCGCAATAAATAATTCACATTAAACTTTGTTAGTCATTCGTATTTGATTTTATTGAACTAAGACAACAATTTACAGATGGCGTTGGTTAGTTTTTAAAAATCAATTATATTGCCTAAAACAAACCATATTAGTTTTGGTACCTATACTTTGGGCAATACGACAAAATTGTGCAAATTTTTCATTCATACTTAGTTGTTTTTGTTGGATTAAGAATAAATATTACACATATTGCTGATTCATTTTTTTAATTCATTAAACCCTGCTTAACTTGCCTATATACGAGAACAAAAGTATTATTATATCTATAAAATAATGAATAAGTTAATTATGATTTAATTGCATAATATAAGATATTTAATAGATAGACCAGTATTTTATGAATATTATGTATTAAAATTTTATGAATATTATGTTTTCGCAGTAAAACTAACCAACACCATCTTTAAATTGTAGTCTTATTTCAATGAAAACAAATACGTATGACTGACAAAGTTTAATTTACAATATTTATGGCGGAATCTAATAGCCTATCTCCACCTATCGCCACTAGCATTGTGGAGAATATAAATTAATGACCTGCACACATGTAGGTACTCTTTGAATACTTTTCGTTAAGATATTATATTTAATAAAAATTGCCGCCGGTTGGGAATCGCTGATTTACGTAGTCGATTGAGAGTGGATTTTAAAGATTTTTATATTCTCTAGGTAGGTATGACCTCAAAGCCATATTTCCAGAATTCCTTTCCACGCCCACGGGCGTAAGTCCAATTATAAAAGGGTATCTCCTTCGGGATCGATCCCGATAAGTCTGACGAGCCAGTAAAGTGCTTTAGTGCCTTGGTCACTGACATGTGCCCAGGATCTGATGCGACCTTTGGTTATGAAACAAGACAGATCTAAAGATAAGCGATACCTACGATAATATCTCTGTTATGTACAATACAAGATAAACCAGGGGCTTCGAATACTATCTAAAAATTATCATTATTTCAGATTTATAAATAGGAAATAAAAATAGTTTAAGTCCCGACGGTGTTAAGCAGTCGATATTCCGTCACTATTTTCCATTATTTTCCAACTGCCTTTCTACAAGGCATGCTTACTTTACACTCTCTTGAATCTCGTAGGTCTCTTCTGCTCTTGAAACACTTTTTCCTGTTATCGCGAGGGATGGTTTCCAATCCTGGTGTCCTAATGAATTTGAATTTACATGCGCCTGTCAATTATCTACGTGGTCGCAGCCATTATTTATTCTGGATCGGAACCGTTTCCTCGTGTCAAGCCTGTCAGGCACAATTAGCGAGTATTGCAAGACTAGTCAATGCGCTCCCCAAAGACGTAGATATTTTTGGTGACGTGCTATGTATTTTGTATTCGAAATTATTTTTTTCTCTATAAAATTGTATGTTTTTAAAATTTGTTTTAATTTTATTTTTTATTATGATTATTTTATATAATATTCTCTTCTACTCTCTTATGAGCGTAATATTGTTGTTATAATGTAAAACTCATATTGTGTACGTCTTGAATTTATATTTGTTATGTCCAAAAGTCACTTGAATGCAGAACTATGTATTACTACATAGGTACCTACTGTTATCACCGACTTCTTAATTAATTTAAAGAATAAACATAGAATTATTACATAACAGTATGTAATTAAATTAGATCGTCAAAGGAAGAGTGCAATATACATTGTATAAGTGTGCTGTATAATGTTAATGCTAATGTCAAATACAACTCAAGATAAGTACACGTAAGGAATACCATGTCTAGTCCAGCGCATCTATTCTATACACAAGACTGCTATCAGCAGCTACCGAGGGTAGTTTTTTCATTTCTTTGTATCGAAGTATTATAATTGTTACAATAAGTAAGCCGTCTAAACAGTCAAAACTGTCTATCTCGCTCTAAAATTTAGCACAGACAAGAGAGGTGCTGTTAAAACATAGCGCTTATTGTAACACTTACAACTAACTTATTGTAATTGTTACAATAAGTGTTAATACTTCGATACAAAACTACCCTCGATAGCGGCCGATAGCAGTCTTGTGTATAGAGTAGATGCGCAGCTACATATACGACTTTGAACGGTTAATAAATAGATAACTTAACTCAAAATTACAAAATAATACCTCAATTGCACATCGTTATAAAATTTCGACGTGATCTGTCAGTGCATTGATATCTTAAACTTTAAACAATGAAACACAGTTTAAGTACCTTGAATGCGATAGTAAGTTGTGAAGTGAAGTCTATCCCACTCAGTGCAATTACTTTCCAAAAAATCTAAAATTTATAACTATATAACTAAGAAAACGTATATACTTATAAGGGTACATAATATATAGGTAGGTGTATGGTGTACCTATGTTAATTCAACGGTTCTGTTTCAGAAATCCTTCTACCTATTTGAGGTTACAGACCCACATTCAATCTAACACCAATACTAAATAGAGAAACAGTGTTGGAATGATCGTTTGAATTGATGTTTTGGGTGTACCTAGGAGTTATATTCAAAGGTATAGGTACCTATACCTTATATGTGTATACCATTGAATAGTTTTTATGGAATAAGATTTAACTAATGGTTTATAATTTTATTTTAAATTATATTACATATAGGTACACTTAGGTAAAAGATTACTTAAATCGGTTTTTATTTGGTATTATATTATAATAATCATTTATATGTTATAATTAGAATTGATTAATTGGCACAGTTTAATGATATTTTAAAATAAAAACAACCTTTTAAATCCAAACAATTCATCTTTTTAATGATCTCAATAAGATATTCTAGAGATGTCTGAAATGTCAAAGTTGTTACCTAGCATTTTAAAATTCACAATTAAATTCAATTCTGTGCTAAATTGCTTTTGGATTTTTGTGCCAAAAATTTTGGTAACAAGTTTTCGCAACAACTTCGTAATAAATTTATAATATGCAAATTTATTTAAATATAGTCCGTGGATAGCTTTGTTACGCCTACAAATTTGAAATACTTAACAGGGTAAATTGTATTTTTTCATCTTTATGGGCTGATAAAGGTTTTAATACAAGAAGTTGTTTATTATTTTTAATTGAATTTTCCTACAGCAAAAAAAAAATACACGTAAAACATACATTTTATTAAAATTAAGTATGTACGAGCATATTCACAAAAACGGTTTGGAATATTTTGTAATATTTATATAAATATGTATGTATTTAGTTTGTAATTAATTATACCAGCACATCTATTCTATACACAAGACTGCTATCAGCCGCTACGGCAGCTATTGAGGGTTTGGGAACTATAATAATTAGTTAGTTAGTTGCAATTGTTACAAGTAGGTACTATTTTTTAACAGCACCTCTCTTGGCTGTGCTACATTTTAGAGCGAGATAGACAGTTTTGTCTGTTTAGACGGCTAACTTATTGTAACAATTATTATAATACTTAAACACAAACATATGAAAAATCACCCTCGATAGCTCAGTCTTGTGTACCTATAAAATAGATGCGCAAGTATACAAAACATTAATTTCAGATATTTAGTCTAGATTGGTACATATTATTTGCTTGTTTATTTTTATAAATACTACTTAATACTTGTTATTAATATTCAAATAGGTATTATTTATGTATAAAATAAATATAAATCGTCATCAAACTATAAAACTAACATTACGTATTTATAGTTATAGTATGTATACGATCTTGTCAAATTATAATATGTCTAGTTCAGTTTATTGATGTTTACATAAAAGTTTAAGCTAAGTACCTACTTACCTACAAAATAACGCCTACCAACTCATTGCCGAATGGAATATTTTCCATTTATTTAGGCATAGAGTTATATTAATGCGTAACTAATACAAAAAATAGCTTTACCTGTAAGATATTTAATATAAAATACTATTTTTAGACAATTGCAATAATTATTTAGGTTTTTTGAAAATAGTAGGTAAGTAAAGCATGTAAATAATAATCTGTTTATTAGAAAAATAATATTTTTATCACACATTTACATTTTATATGATATTACTTTATTGTATAACCAGATATATTTTACTGACTGTACCTACTTACAATCAACTGGTTATTATAATAATACATTTCCTGATTTACTAGTAGGTAAATAAATATGTAAAACATAGACAACTTTATGTATATATAAATATTTATTTACACATATTATAATACTTGTAATATTACAAAAAATGTATAACTTACGTGTGGTCACAATGTTGACTGCATCGAAAAAGTTCGCCACTAAACGTAAGTAAACTTTGTTTTGACAAGCGTGCATCACTCGTGTCTTATATTAACAACTTTAAGACATATTATTATGTATCTATCTAAAGAAAATAAATAACATACAAACAAGTTCAAAGAAAAAAGAAAACACTTATTAATGCTCGAAAAACTCCCGGCACAGTCTTTAAAATGGAAAGTTAAATTTCATATTATCTACCCAAGTATTCGCTTATACATGAATACAGGAGACAGTTATTAATATACGTGGAATTGAAAGAGAGGAATTTTGATGGAGTATTAAAACTGTTAAATACTTCAACCACCGGTTGCTCTGACGTGATAGAGGAATACGTCCCGCGGCACGGAAAAGCTCGATACGTGCTCGTCCTTCGAAAGCTTTCAGCGGTCTGGTGTTTCAGCGAAAGCTTTCCCAAGCAGCCTCCGACACTGTACCCTGAACGGCTCTCTACTACGCTGCGCACACCCCTGTTTGCATCTCCTTTTTTTGACTTGGCCCAGGCGATTGGAGCTAATTTTACAAAGTTGAGCGGTGATGTCAAAAAACGTAACGTCGTCTTACCAGTTTTACTTTTAACTACAGATTGCAATCAATCAATATTTTTATTTTCCAATATCATGTAAATATTGTTGATATTAAAATTAGTTAAATATATTTTACACTTTCGTTACAGGGCTCGAAATGGACCGGAGCGCCGTTCCGTTTTAATGTTTACTTTAATTCTAATGGATTCAAGTTTTGTATTATTCCATTTGAATCGGTTTTTGCGATCCGGGTTTCGCCTTTCGACATCTTCAGGCACTGTGTACCCTCGCCAAAATCCAAATAAACATGTGTGGTTGTGTTAAGTGTTTATTTACCTTTTGGTGAGTGTATACAGTGCCCGACGATGCCGAAAGACGACACCCGGGTCGCAACAAAACGATTCAAATGGAATAGTACAAAACTTAAATCCATTAAAATTTAAATTCAAATTCCAGTCGATAGTATTAATATAGTTTAGTTTAATATTTAAAATGCAACGACTGTTTCTATACAAACAGGGAATTTCACCACTTTAAAAGCATAAAATGACACATACCTACCTAGTAGAGAAATACTATTTATATTACATGATATTATTTTCATGTGTAGAGAGAGGCTAACGACTCCAAATAACATAACATGATTCATACAGGTACATGTCGAGACGCATTTTTTGTATTCTTTGTTTCCTTCATATGTACGCATAACGCTTTAGCAGTGTTTAAAAATCTTATGACATATCGATTTGTATAATTTGTTCCCGTTTGGTTTTCCCTAGTCTAGTGCCTTCTACTACTGCCTTGCTAACTAGTACCACCCTTGAGTCCTTTAGTGTCCCCAAGGCCCCCAGAGGGCAACTGCCATCATTTTGCCAATTACAGTTTTTAACGATATTGGTCCTGTAACCTGTCTATAATTTTATGAAGCGTTTCCTACCTACTAATAAACATTAGTACACGGTATGAATTATTTATTTTATATAAATGTTTATTTAATAATAATACATATAATATATATATAAATATAATAGATAATAAATATAAACATATAAATAGAATATTTTACGAACCGGAGCGCTCGATAATTTTAAGAATATATTAACATAGTTATCTAATTGTACCTATGTGTATTTTATATAAATAAGTGTGTTAGATTTTTATATTATATGCTTATCTAGCTCAGATGATCAAAGTAATATGTCTACGAAACGAAGCGATAATTTTGGGGATTTTATGAACCAGAACGGCACTCCGGTGGGCTCCACTCCATTCTGAGCCCTGTTTATATTATCATATGTGATAAGACAAACACACGTAATATTTAATTTCCCCGAATACGTTACACCATGACATAAACCCATACATATCAGTACCTACTTCAGTACCCACTCCAAAATAATATATCAATAATACGTACAAAATGATATTCATTTTCATTTACGCAACACTTATCATCATCAGCAGGTTTTACTCCACTGCTGGAAGAAGGTCACCTCTTCAAGCTCTTTTCACTCTTCTCAGCTCATCGTTCTCGTTTACACGATCATTATTGCATTCATCCAGTGACCATCTTGTATGTGATCTATGTGCCCGACACATCTTCATTTACGGATTTATATAATATTACGTACTTGGCCCCCAGGGGGGGCGGTGACAGGGCTCCAGCCTGGGTTTAGGGGGGGGGCGGAGTGGCACGTTGACCAGTTGTGAGATAAAGATACCACAACTTTGTTATATTATAAAAAAGTCGCCTACGGTACTATTTTACTTAATAAATATTAAACATAATATTATTGTGTAGTTGTGCAATGCAATTTGACGTGATATGATGATTGACGAAGAAATGAAAATTCACGTAGATAATTTATATTATAAATATTTTTAGTGTTTCCTGAATATAAATAATTAAGTACAAGATAAAAAGAACTTTTTATATACCACGTTTTCAAATTTTCTGTTGAATCATATAAACTTGACAATTCCACGTATTATTAAATACTTTTTTGTACTTGATAGAAATACTGAATAAATATAATACTGAAATGTCATTTTGACATTTCATATTGATTTCCATAGTAACGCAAGTATATATTTAATAATTTAGTTGCTAGAACTGGACACACAAGAAAAAATGTGTACTGGACAAACAAGAATACGAACTAATAAAAACGTGGTAAAATGGCTATTTATCCAATATCGAAGGGTCGCATGTTACTTGGCAACCACAAGAGGGGGTCGCGACCAGTGGTTCATAAGATGCCGAGTGCTGACAACTCAATAATCCAATGGGATTTATTTAAATATATAGAAAATCGCTAAAATACACGGAATACTATTTGGGGAACACTGCTGTAGAACGTCATACTGCCCTTAACCTTGGCGATAGGTAGGGGGGCCCACCAAACATCCTGGCCTAGGGGCCCGCTTCAGTATGAGCGAGCCATGATTATGTACCTACTTAATTACGCCGCATACCTACAGATATTTGAATTCTGGATAGGTTTTCATCCTTTATTATTAAATTACATTAAAGCTAAAATATACATGTACCTACCCAGGTTCTACATATATATAATTTTATTACCACGTATTTATTAGCTCGTATTCTTGTTTGTCGAGTACTATTTTTTCTTGTGTGTCCAGTAATTTTTTTTCTTGTTTGTCCAAGATTTGTATTGGACGATTGAAGATTTTTAATTAACTTCCCGACTAGCTAGACATTTGAAACTTTTAGAATATATTAGAACACGGCGACAATTCATTCTTTTAATACTTTTAGCCATTTTAAAGCAGAATTGAATTCATTTTCAGTTAAGTAATTCTGTTCTGTATGGAGAGTAATTATTGTTGGTTGCTAAGGGGGTCCTAGCAACTAAATTATTAATAAATACATGCTATGGACATCAATATGAAATGTCAAAATGACATTTCAATATTCTATATTTATTCAGTATTTCTATCAAGTACAATAAAAAGTTTTTATTAATATATAGAATTATCAAGTTTATATGATTCAACAGAAAATTTAAAAAAGGGGTTAAGTATATAAAAAGTTCTTTTTATCTTGTAATTATTTTTCTAATACGTTATCAATGTTGTAAATGTGTAATGCGAATAAGTATCTTGTAATCAAAAATTTGCATTATTTACCGATTTGGCACTGCAACAGACTATGTATAGGTCCCTAGATAAAGCTTGATCGCTCATTTGTGTTAGTTCTGTCACAGTCAACTCGAATTTGACCAACGGTATCTCGCAATTTGGGGATCCCACAGGCTTGCCAGAATCAAGCCATCAAAAGTAAATACGCCTCCCGTGTGTCTGTGGGGGACTATAAAGCTTCACAAGTTGGTATAATGTTTTTCCTATAAAGAGATAACCGTTAAATCTAGGACGGTAAGACACTGGCTGGGATGTACCAATTTATTTGTGAATAAACGCGAGTATTTAGGTACAAAATAAACGACTTATATTTAGAGATAAAATTATATTTTCACAGCATTCAAAGAGATTCATAATTACATAGACGTTAATAGAATTAATACCTTTTGACAATTAGTAGTAACAAGTTTAATGTATTTTGTAAGAAGACAATTTACCAAATATTATTATGTTCACCATTCACTGATGAGCTGTTGAGACACTAAGGGGCTATACTTAGGGATTGCCGGTATTTCAAAACCGGTATTTCAGTATTTGTCAATACCGGAATACCGATTTTCAAAATCAGACAAACCGGTATATTCTGTATTCAAAGTGGAAACAAAATATGTTAATTAATATAAAAGGTTCAATAGGACTGTATATTTTTGTCGGATTATGCGATGTCTAGTTTACTTCCGTTTTCATTAGACATGTAAGTGTAAAAAGTACAATAAACTTATTGAAGATTAAGTGGAATTATCAGTGGGGCACATACACATCTTAGATCACTTTGACATTCTTATCACATAATATAAATTTATTGAAAGATATCATGCGAAGAAGAAAGTGCCAATCATTCAACTACTAAATATTTGTAAACATCAACATCTTTATCTATGTGTATATATTATAATATGTACGTATTTCGATATTTTTTCTATGAAGTAATAATTGTATTTATACCCATATCTACAAAGAGATTTATATATCTAAATTTATTGGTCCATAGTTACTTCTATGTCGTTTTATATAGTTTACGAATACCGGTATTCAATAGGAAATACCTAAATACCGGTATTGGTATTTTCATTCGATATTGCAATCCCTAGGTACACTAATACCTATTGTAGGAGAATCAAAGGATCACTGAAACCTTTGATGTCGCCTGAATTATTGTTATAGACTTCATTATTGATTAATTATATTTCTGAATTGAATTGTAATTGAATGTAATATATATATGTATATTTATTAGGTAGGTACTTTCTAGGTAGTGTGACAGTAGTTACCTGCAAATCTATTTCCCCACGGAAATTAGAATAATCATCATTATTATTATTATCTGAATACAAATGAATGGAAATCGTTTTACATAGGTACCGAAATACCAACCTGAACCTACATAAGTATTACCATCGGTTTTTACCCGTTATAAACATCATATACCTACTCGCAAATAGCTATGTAGACAGCAGTAGCGAAGGGTGGAGGTATTCTGTTAAGATCAGCCATAAATAGTGCACATTAAACTTTGTCAGTCATACTTATTTCTTTTCATTGAACCAAGAATACAATTTGCAGATGGTGCTGATTAGTTTTTAAAAATTAATTAAACCCTGCCTAATTCAAACCATAATAGTGTGGTATACTTTAGGCGATACAACACAGTTGTGCACACTTTTTCATTCATACTTATTTGTTTTCGTTGGATTAAGAATGGGTACATAATACACATATTGTCGGTTCATTTTTTTAATTCATTAAGCCCTACCTAAACCAAACTATAATGGATAAAAATATTATTCTATCTATAAAATATCCAATGTTATGTATGATTTAATTGTATAATTATTTTAGTTATTTTATAGATAGACGAGTATTTTTGACTATTATTTATTATGGCTTGATTTCGCATTGTTGATTAATTGAATTTAAAAAAATAATTAACACCGCCTGTAAATTGTAGTCTTATTTCAATGAAAACAAATTCGTATGACTGACAAAGTTTAGTGTGCACTATTTATGACGGATCTTAACAACACAACTTTATCCTTCGCCACTGGTAGACAGTTACCTAGTTGAATGTGTATATTTAATTTACATCTGAACAATCAATTGCACTCAGCCAGCCAATAGGTACACGTTAATTATACTGAAATCGTCAAATGGAAGCGACTTCTACATAATATTTATTTCAAAATCTTTTGATCTTGTATATCATGGCATTCTCCCAAATCTGCAGTAGGAGCATCCACATTTCCACCTGGAATGGTACGACTGGACTCCGGACAATTGGACGCCGCACTGTCGTAGACACGTATACAGAACGTAGAGAGGTATTTTAATCAGCTTCTATCTACTACTTAGTAGTTTTAATTCATTTTACTCTTAATATAATGTATTCTTTATTGCATATTGAGAATTACCATGCCTAAGGCTTAAATAAAAAACTCTTTTTTCGTTGGAACTTAAACATATTATTCACGATTAAATCATTATTTACGTCTGCATATTTACATTCTCACCAACTATTAAATCATAATATTATCATTTAAATATAAATAATAATATAAAATTACTTTTTTTCAAGTACCTTTAAGTACGAGTACCTAACGTCTATTTATTTTCGAATTCCGTGGCGTCCAGTTGTCTGGTGCCAAATCGTCTAGACCCATTTCTACCATACCAACCTACTTTTCAAATCACTACCAATATAATAAGAATAAGGAATATGATATGAGGTGTGTATAATATAATTATGACGTTTTTTAAACACTCCGAGGTATTCCACAGTAATGAAATCTTGGCCCTACTGTTTTTCTCATATACATAAAAATATGTCAATGTACATACTGATAGGTATGGGTTTGCGGAGGGTGTTGATTTACACTTTTTCACTTATTAAAAACACCGATTCAGGGACATTAAGTAAGTATATTTCGCTTGACGATAAACAATTAATTGTTAATAACATTTGTAAAGGCGCGCTGTGGCGCGAAAAAGGTAGCGAATCGTATTTGGAGGCGACGTAAGGGCTGAAGGGTAGGTAGCCGACTCACCGTACCTACCCTCGATCCTTCGTTTGCCTAGAAACAGATAACGGTAACGTACTTTTTGTTTGTTTCGCTGTGCATCATCGACCATCGTTTAGCCTTGACTCATTTACAGTTACAATAATATTATCATTATATTCTCAACTCTGTCGATTGGAGGATTGTTGATGGGGGATTTAGGCATTATGATATTTGGTAACAATACATAGTTTTGAAAACACTTCTGAGTAGTGAATATTATAACCAATAGAAAAAAGCAAGACACCCCGCAGGAATCGCACCTGCATCTTTCGGGTATTGCGCCCACGCACATGGACAAAAATGCTAAAGCTACCATACTAATTACGATAAATTTTAATTATTGGCCTTTATAATAAATATTCTCTGAAGCGCTTTCCAAATTGTATGTTCAATAATTAGAATGTTGCATTCTTAAATCTTGTGAATTATTCGTTGAATAAAAATAGTAATTAATTAAAAATAATATATTAATGTTACTCGTAATCAATGTCCCCTATAAGGTGTGTAATATAAGTTTAAATTAAAAATTGTATGTGTGTGTTTGTGGGGGGGGGGGGTGTAAATTTACCGCCCCGGGTGACACCAACCCTAGTTACGCCACTGCTCAAATGCGTTGATGATCCGCACACACAATAGAAAAAATAGAGGGAACGTTGCTCGTAATACTATCGACTGAGGGCACTTCTTGATAAAATTTAAATCCTAGTTGATTTAAGTTTTTCAACCCGGGTTTCTTTTCGGATTTTTGCATTACCTATGCGCACTCACCAATGGCAAATACACACTGTCAATGAATACAGCTAATTCCCGTTTATATAATAATTTAATACAATAATAGAAGGTAAAAACCTTGTTACCTATTGAGTAAAGGATGAAGTACATAAAATATGTAAGTATTTTGTCATGTTATTTTAACACGACACACGAAGCCAAGCGAAGTTTTTACGCTGGCAACACCGAGAAGGAGGAGCTAGCAAGATGGCGGCTGGCGACGGATGTTTGTTATTGTTTTGTGGGTGACAAGCGAATTTGTGCGGAAATGGACAATCAATAATCAATTAAGACGAAGAGAGGCTGGTGTGAAGGGGCTTACGTTAGTGACCACGGTGGAGGACGGACGTCATGGGGGGCCGTTGGAATGACGGTCCGCCGCAAGAAGAAATGGCGTTCGCGTAACTAAATAGGAGAAATTCCATCGACATTAGCCATCGGACAATAGTAAGCTGTATCGTTCCAGGTTTTGTCCTATTATTTATTAGTCCTATCGCAAGATTGCCAGGTTTTCTTTGTTTCTTGCCAGTCAGTTTGATCCGTTGCGTAAAGTTCTCTTTCTAACCTGTAAAATCCAATGTCCAACTCTGGCGATAATACAACTTCTTTAATTGAATTTAACCTTTACTTTTATTTCGCTCCTAGTATCCAAATTCCTTCCTTATTAGATCTAGGAGCTGGCGCCCAGTACATCATTTATTAAATTATGTTTCGACTTGTGGGATGAGGTTTCGGAGGGGTGAGGCTTTAAGACGGCCGTATGACACTCAAAGCACCTACGGCCTGGGGGTTTGAGTCCTTCTAATACCTGCTAGCCGGCACTTATACTTAATTCTTAGCTTTTAACTGACTATTAAACCTCGTACATAAAGTTATGTGACAATTTCCAATCTAGATTTTCTCATAATGAATATTTTTCTTCTCAACACACAAAATTGTTGAGAAATATAATCCATTGTAGGTGGATATTACAATTTTAAAGCTTCTTTAGAGTTTGCAAAACTTTGAAAAGTCATGAACGTTTTATGTCTGAATGCTGTATTGTGGAAAAATTTGCAAGATTGACTTTCTCGACTAAGATTGAGTTCCTTTTTCTAGTTCAATTTCATACATTTAGAGGTTTTTTCAGCATCATTGGAATATGGTATTTTCCAATATATATAAAATGTAAATGACCATTTCCGTTATTCCAATTTTCAAATTAATTATACGGAAAATCTGGTACTCATGTTATGCAAAATTTAAAAAAAATAAAATAAAATCAACAAAACGTTCCATTTCCTGTCACTTGACATTAAAGTTAAATCAGGTCGGACTGTCCGGTGGACTCAACAGCTGGTTGAACTGGCATGAGCAGCTCTTCCTTTTTCATACACATTTTAGGATATTCCAGAGGATGTGACGTTGCAGACGTCACCAACGGGCTAATTAACCATTGTAATTAGTGGAGAGGTTTTTCTCTCGCGGGCAACACAAAAATCCTGCGATTGGCACTTCAAGCTTCCGGGTTGTTTGAGTGGTGGGGGGATCGATGTCAGGCGATCGAATTTTGTTTGGATCCATTTCTTTTCTGGTTGACCCTTGACACGAGTGGACGTGGGAGGAGCATATCCCGCATAGCGGAATCGCTATGCGGCTGTAAATACATTTCATTTTTTTAGTATTAATTAATCTTAAGTATTTGTTTTAATTATAACCTCACTCACATGTGGATATTTTGGTTTAAGTTTAAGTTAGTTGCTGAGAACTTATTGTGTTAAAATTTTAGTTTGCAGACTCTGATATTGTGTCTTTTGTATAACGTAAATATTTATGTATTATAACCTCGTCGTTTGTGAACGGTGGTGATTTTTCTATGGCGTCATGTCGCCATTTATGTACCATTGACTTTTAATTGCATTTTCTTTAAATACAGTGAGGTTAAAATTATCACGGTGTTTCATTTAATTTAATTGTATCCCGTAATATTATGTTCTTTTATGTTCTTTTCTTTCATAGAAAAGGCTTTGGCGTCCAATAGAGTCAAGTTTTCAGTGCTCGCAATTAACCCCTGCAGCGGTATGGTAAACATTATCCATCGAATACCAATTGATTTCGATGGTCCTTTCCGTAACAGGATTGGAATTCATCAGAGAGATAGTGTGGAAACCCAGTACCCTGAGCTAGCGGTGCCTGTTATCCAGATAGCTTGGATAACAGTGTTGAATGATGGTCGGATGTTAGTTTTCATTTAACATTTGGCGCTTCAACGCGGTCTCTGGTGAAGATATATCGTAAGATTTTATCATATCGTTGCAGTTATTTTTACTATTATATCCACATGTGAAAGTATTTTTGTATTTACATGTAATAACATTGTTTTATCCACATATGAAACTCTAGTTATATTTAGTTAAAATGAAGTATCTTAAAGTCAGTGTGAAACAATGTGTTGTTTCGATTTTGTGTCACCCATTTTAAATGCGGTGCGCGACGAGCAACCCAAGCAATTTTGATTCTTGTGGCAATTCGCATGAGCGGAGCGCATGTTTCGATTACGGCGCGAAATCATCATTATTTTTTTTGTGCCTTTCAAACAATACGGATGCATTTTTTCGTACTGTTTTTCAAAAAAACCACGCGGTTTTCATTTTGACCACGTGAAGTTGGAAAGTGTGTGTTGGATTTCGTTGCTTGATGAACGGCCATTTTGCATTCGGCTCAGATCCGAAAATTGCAAATCCAACTTTATCAAGTACATCCTTCACATCTTTTCAAATGTATTGTTGAATTGTGTAATGCTTTGTTGTTTCCAATCAAATGTCATAGCTAGATTCGTTTGATTGAAAACGGGCGTTGGCGAAATTTCGAACCGGCATTTGCGGGTTGAAGCTAGAAGAGGGTCTTTTCATCTTGGCACGTGGCGACGACATTCGGAGACTTCAAGCAGACTTCCGCTGCGATCTTCTTCGTGGACATAGGAGATTCATCGAAAACATCCCCACGAAGCTGATGGGGCTGACATCGGACGTTTCCGATGGAAGCCCGTGCAGAGAAACAAAACCACGCTCGCAAATCAAAGATGAAAACATCCCCACGAAGCTGATGGCAGACATTGGACGTTTCCGATAGAAGCCCGTGCAGAGAATCAAAACCACGCTCGCAAATCAAAGATAAGTACCTATTTCGGTGACAATTTGTGCTGTTTTTAGAAATTTCTAATTCATAGCTTATTTTCGCTAGAATGTTTTTTCTCAATTATTTCACCATTTCCATCTAGTAAGGGTCAGGCTTTCTTCGACTTCCGAAAAGTTTACGTTCCCAGTGGGTGGTTTAATATTTAATAATCATTTGATAGTTTTAAAATTTAATTTCGCATCAAAATTTTTTTTTTTCATGTTCGGTGGCGCTCAGCTCAAGTTTTTCGCTTAGAATACGTGACAAATCAATCAACACAAAATTTCACGCTTGACACTCTTACGCATAAGAGGCTCACGAAATATTTTTTTTTGTTAGTTCGTCTGTGCAGCGACAATTTTTATTTGAAATTGAGTCATGATTTTTAATACATAGTTAATTTCATTCGTGATTCGTGATTGATTCAGATTCAATTTCAATTAAAAATGTAACTCTTATACTACTAGATAGTTAAGAGTTGAATTTTTTTTTCACAGCTAAATCTGTGGTTTGTTCATCTAACTATTATTGTGGTGAACTAGAAAGCGTTACATTTATGAGATGTAAAGCTCTTTCAATTTTAAGAATATCCATTAACGTCTGTTCACGACTTTTTCACACGAATTGAGATGTTGGAGATTCGGGATCTTCCGTCTTCCAACATGTTAGTTTAGGTACTTTTTAAAGTCCCAAAATGATGGAGCGCTGGGGTGGTTTCGTTTTAAAGAGAGAGGTTAGCACTTGGGTACAATTCCAAGAGGCGTGATAGTTCAATTTGAGACGCCGAGCTTAACTTCTTCTTTAGTTACAGACTTATTAGTCTGGCGGTCAATTTTAGAATGGCCGCACAGTTCTCTTAACCTACAAAAGTAAAAAGGCTTACACGATCTTTCAGTGTAAGTCATTCAGTAGCTTACCTGATTGCATTTCAATTCGCATCAGGATACCGTTTAACATGCTAAGAGGATTCTTATAATTTGTTAAGACTTAAGTCTACGCCCGTTCATATTTTCTACTATTTAAGGATTTTGTGTTTGTCACTCCTTAAGTATAGACTTCTAGAAATATTAAGTCAACTGACTGATTATTTCCACTCCCTAAAATGTTGTCATTTTGACATGAGTCCTTGGTCGTTCAGTTACGATCAAGGAGGCTTTTTTATCTTACTTCCTCTTTAGCATGTATGTTCCATAATTGTGGAACACCTCATTGTGTGAACAATGTGTTCGCACGACTCAATGATTCCATATGGACAGCGGATGCAAGATTGCTTCTGCATTCAGCTGTTTATGTCCATGGTTGGTATAATATTCCAATCATCTGACGAGTTGTGAACGGAGTAATCGTGGTGTATTTTCATAATCACAGTGCGCGAACACTGATTTGATTTTCTTTCATACCATCGATTGCTTCATTAATACACCATAGACCGGCCTACTTAGTTAGTACCGTTGTCTTGTGTCTCGTCTTTACAAATCGACATCGCAGCTGATTTCTGATTTGTAAAGGCAAGACAAATGTATTCCTTACACAGAGGTTCCTGTGAGATAAGCGCTTTTTCTACTTATCTTTTGACGACTGAAGGGGTGATATGTGATATCACATATGCTAGATGATTATATCATCCAGCGTTTCATTTTGCGCTCTGTGTCACACTGACATACGCAAACTTTGATTTGTTAATACATATTTTTGTAAGTACAAATATTACATTCCTGTGATAATCAATGTGATATAATTTCATGTTAGATTAAAATGTGTAATATATTTAGGATTACATTAGGTTAACTTGTGCTGTTTTTCTAGTGCACCACACAATGTTAAAGATTAAGCTTTATGTTATATTAACAGTCAAATAATTTAATGTTATATAAAAATGTTATATAAATATCTTTCACTGTGAAAGTATTTTGACACATGTCAATTAGTTAATTGCCAAAGCTTTTAAATGCAAGATGCATTGTTCTATTTGCAATATAGAAGAATATATTTGATTAAATTGTCAAATACAAAAATAATCTATTTGATTTCAATTCATGTAGGATCGTGCTAGGTTTATCACCTTACATTGTTGTAAATCAGTTTCATTTACTGTCTTTGTATACATAAAATTGTTTTAAGTTTCAGTCGCTGTATTCTATTGTACGTGTTGTCTGATGCTGGGACGTCGTGCGGAGTGCAGTTGCTGTCGAGGTCAGCAGGAGTTTGTCTGCGAGTGACCATCGGCATGCCAGCCGCATTTGTACGCTCCACCTCCTGGTGACTTCGGCACACTGCAGTCCGAAGCGGTGGTTCACGAGTCCAATAGAGTTAAGTGTTTTAAATTGTAATGTTACCTAGTTATTGTAAGCGGTGAGCTTGTGTGTGGACCTCCACAATGATGTTTTCAGTTTCTTCTGAAAAAGAATATCCGTTTCTTCCTTATAAGAAACGTATAATTGTTGCTAGTTTGCGACACATTTTAAATTCTACTGACTCACGCAGAGTGGAGTGCCTTGCATTGGCCAAGAACTCTGGTGGAGTCTGGTTTGTGAGTGGAGATGACCGCAAGTTTGATATTTGTTTTATTTTAATAATAATAAAGCTAAGAGAATTGCAGTTGTGCGAAAGCCAACGAAATGGGATTCATGCTTATGAATTATGCTTGGTAATTTGCTAATCGTGTGCATGGCGTTGAAGTTTGGTTCATGCAAACGATTGACAGACGATCCAGCTGGGAAAAGCAGTGTCCTGTGCTTGGGTCTGAATTTTGTCGTGTTTTTAAATTTTTTTTGTAGTAATTGAGACCATCAAGTACTCGTTGATTGTGGTATCTTGAGGGGTTTCGTACCAGCAGCTCTGAGCAGAGGTCCCAGATGCAATCTCTAATATAGCATAGTAAACTAAGTTTGGTTCAACGAGACTTGAACAAACGGGGGTGCCTAACCTGCATTTTCTAGAGGCTTGTAGCATCATTTATTTCAGAAAACAGCTTGGCATAAAGATCGGGCAATAAGATGATGTCAATCGACACATCGCAAAATTTTATCCTAAATTCAGATACGAGTCTGAAGGAGGCTCGCGTCAGTGGCAAACCTGACCAATCTCTCGGTAGAATATGTTAGCATCATGGCAGTCGAAGGGCGTGCGGAACCTCGTCGCACCCAGTATGCAAGTTAGTTTTAAGCAGCGGCAGGGTGGCGCACGCATCTTTGACCCACGAGGAACTCGCAGTTTGTCTGGAGGGGTTCCGTAGCTTTCAGGGCGGAGCAAAAATTAGCATGTAAGCACACACACACACAGGAATAGCGTAGTCTCGAAGAAAGAGCCTTGGCTGCTGTCGGAGTCCCCACCATACAACGCTGATTGCAGTTCATAGGGTATAGAGTCGTGCGATTAACATAACAATATAAAGCTTCCGCGCGATTAATCGGAGGTATCTATTCATGTATAAAATATTTAAGCCTACGTGGCATTAGGACTTTATTGTATTGTAGTTTTCTTGCAGGGAAAGGTTTGGGAGAGTCGCCCGCGACCACCATCTTCAGCTGCATCACATTTCTTGTGTTTCTCTAGAACAAACCCCTCTTACTGTTTTTGCTTAGGAAGCAACAGTAAGAAAGCATGATGAGTTAGCAACATCTTGCATATTTCAAATTAAGATTTAAGGTAAGCTTGGGCTTCACCCATGCCGCAATACCAAGGAATGGTCGCTCCACAAGCAAACGAGCATGATTTGTTGTAGCTTGCTCAAGCATAACAGTCTAAAACGGAGAGCCTTTGCTCTCAAATAATCAATCTAGTGCATAGGCACGAACTTTTGTAGTTGATTAAATATATATTTTTTGTTGGAGGCGACACTTTCGCCTGAGAGAATTTCTATCGACCGTTGTACGATGAAGTTTTCAGGCGGTCGGATTGATGCGCGAACATAGATCTGACTGCCTGCCAACTGAAACAATTTGGTCGTTCGATCGACCGAATCTCTTGACATTGTTTGGGAGAATTATGTCCCAGTTATTATTGTAAAGCTATATTTTGCTTAACGATATTGTAAATTTCTTGTTTTAAAAGAAAAGTATTATTGATTTAAACTCAGTAATAGGGGTTCACATACAAGGCCAGCGCAAGGTGACAATAGCATAAGCAATATTGTATTTAGGTGTTAGTAAACCCTCATTGTTCGAGGATGCGCAATAAGTTTCTTGTATGCTCAATATTGTGTGAGCACCTCACTTTTGAGAACTCTCAGATCCAAACATGTACCTGAATGGTCATGTTAGTTTCATTTAATTATAGGCGTGCATTTTTGAAGCAAGTATTAATAGACAATTTTGAAAAGTTTTTAAATAACAACTGTCAGAATTTTAAATGAATGGTAAGTATTTATTTCAAAGTATCGGTATAAGCCCGCCAGTTTTAATGTTGAATGTAAAATATTGGTACAGCAAGAAATAATATTCAAAAATCAGTAGTAAAAATAAATAATCATTATTTAAATGACATGGGCCAATAGATAAAATCAATATCCATTATTATTTTGATAGTATGAAAAGTAAAAAACATTCAATGGGGCGCACGGCATTTTAGGGTTACCATTATCGCAAAGTATATTAGTCTATGCATTCATGAATATCGGTAAGAACAAACTATTTATGATAATATCATTATTAAAAGAAGATCAAATAAGAAGTCGCAGAGGTGCAGAAAAAAGAGCTAGATGGACATTTTACAAAATAAATGCGAATAACCTCAAAAGTTAAATTAATGATTGATCAAAAATATAGGTTCTCTAGGTAGGTACTACAAATATTACAGAAGTCATTTTTTTAAACTAAGTACATTTTTATTACCTATTATTGTATAATTTTATAAAAAAAAATTAATCTCAGTTTGGGTACAACAATAATTAATAGTATGATATTAAATTTATCTCAATTAAAATTGTATGCTAAATTAATTAGTTAGGGTTCGTGGATTTTTTATATTTTACATGTTTTTTACTCATCACTACAAAAAAGGTTTTTTCAACGTCTTTTAAAATTACTAATTTAAGTAAATATCTTAATTATTTATATAACATGTATATTATTATTTTAACTATTAGTGTAAATGCCGAATCAGATAATAATTTAATATTGTTAATTTATTACAGTATGTAATGTAAACAAAACCGTGAAACGTATTGCCATTGGCGAGCCAAAAGTCCGAAGACAATTAATAAGTCGTCCGATTTGTCTATGCTCTGATACTGATCAACGAACGAATAAAAAAATCGAGCTGTCAAAAGTTGCGATTATCGGAATGTTTTCCGATAATCCTAAAATGTTGTGTTATTTATATGTAGACTTGCATAAAATAATATAACAGTAAAAACAACACAAATTTTATGTTTTCTTTTATGAATTTCATGAACGTTTTTAGTAATAGGTTGTACGTAATTGAAGGAAAAGATTTTTATGTTATCGTTTGACTGGGTGTGTATTCTAGATTATCATTTTCAATCATTCACATTGATCGACATCGGTTGTCTTTAGTAATAGGTTGTATGTAATTGATATATCATTGAAGGAAACGTCTTATTCTGTCATATGTTTGTTACCATTGATTATTATTGTGAATTTTTGAACACAAGAAATACATTTATTGTAAACAACTGAAGTCTGTCTTATTATTTAATTCTGATACTGAAAATAATATGTAATAAGCACTATACAAGTCTGAAGTATGTCTTGTTATTATTGCAAAGTTGAAAATGTATATAATAGACACTACAATTTATTTAACTCCGCAATGAAGTAGAGATTAAGGCTTTGAATCTCATAAGGTAAGGTTACATATATCTTTGAAGTGCGCTTAGATCAAGAGTGTATGCCTAACAGCTACCTACAACTGATGGTTCGGAAGGTGCAGTTAAGTTAAGTTACAGCTGATAGTTAAAATGAAATAGTATCTTAAAGGCACTAGAAGCTTGCTCAGGAGACTCGCATTGCATCATTGAGCCATTTTATAGATACACAAATGCTGCTACACTAAATGGGCGTAAGGGATGAAATAATAGAGAAATACCATTCTAATAGTACAATCTGTTCTGGAGAGCCAGATAGAAAGAACAATACTATCCTACTAAATTTAACATAATAAGGAAGCTACTAAATAAGTTATTTCTGTAAAAGAAAAAATCTGTCCAAAATAGATTTTATACTTACAAATTGATATTTATACTTACCATTAATTATTTAAATAATTCCCGGAAATTATTTAAATAATTCCCTATCCTAATTTAAATACTTCCATTGTTATATTATAATACTTACCAATTATCATTTTTTACTTGCTGTTCATATTAAATAGTTCCCACCATTTTAATAAAATACTTGCTCGATTTTTTATTAAAATACTTGCTGTTAATGTATATATATACTTACCCAATAATTTGAAGCCTTAATTATATATAGGTTAAGTTAAAATGCAAATTTAAAAAAAGGCGAATGTTTTAACACAAGGTTAACTGAGGAGGCAAGAAGGTATCAAGGAGCGTGTCATGTTATTTTATAACATAACACACTAAGTCAAGGAAGTCTTTACGAAGGCAACACTACGCAAAAGTACGACCGGACCACGCCTGCGCACGGGATAGTTTGTACGGAGTTCGTGACACTATTTCCGGCGCTATGGGAGATAGCGGGCTTTTTACACAAAGGTGAAGCGGGAGTCGATCTCTCAGTCCTGATCGTTCGAAGGAAGCAGACGTCTTGGCCAGTTCCGAGCCTCGGACCCTGGGCACAGGGCTTTCGATTTCCTGACGTTTTGGAGACGTGGACGATGGTCATCCGAAGGACGTCCCCCCACGCCAGGAGATCGGAGGAACTCCACGGTCCCCACACGTTTGAAGACGCACTCCTCGATTCCGTCCTGGAAGGAATCGAGGGCAGCGAAAAGGCTGGAGAGCCTTTTGTATAATTGGTATTTATTGTTCATTTATGTTACGGTCCACCGAAGTAGTCTTTGTTTCGAATTAGCTTTTGGGTTTTTGTTCTTATTTATTTAAATATTGTATCGCTTTAGGTGCTCGTGATTCACTTAAGTAATTATACATTTTTATACACTGTAGCCCGCAAGTTATCTTATTTATAATATACAATTGTTGAAATTTCTCTACTTGCTTTTCATTTAATTATCCTTCACTATTGTCTCTATGCATCATCATAGAGTGGCGCTCAATCCGAGATACTTATATTTATTCCATATTCATTATGCTTTTTATTAATCTAGGAACCTACACGAATGAGTATAGTAACCGGACAGGTAACTGAGGTCTTAGAGGTAATAAGTCAAACCATCCACGACCCTGCATCCAATTTCCCCGAGTCTCATGCTTATCCCTATCCCCATCCCATATCCCTATCCTCCATCCCTATCCCTATTCCCTATATCCCTATTCCCTATATCCCCATCCTTTATCCCCAACATATCCCTATCCTATATCCCTATCCTATATTCCCATCCCATCCTTCCTAAACCCCCATGTCAAACCATTACATGACATTGGCACCCAACAAGCATCGTGTTTCTTTTTGAATATTTCTTTTCCAAAACACGATGACTTACCTCCCAAAGACTACAGTTATTTGTTTCGGATTGTGAACTCGTTCGTTATTTTGTCCTAATATTCTAAATTTTATTTGTTCCGTTAATAAAACTTTAAATTTTGCTAATCACGATTTCATACAATAATTGTTACCGTAACGGTATTTTGTTTTCAGAGTCATTAGTTCTAATTACACTGATTTTTGCCGGCTCACTTTTGGAATTTTTTGGTTTACCGTCGTGGAGTTGCAAACGAATCCGTATCGGGCGTGATTTTAGACGCACTTTGATAATTATTCTATTTCTTATAACTTGTAAATTAATTAATGACAAATTAAAACGTATTATTTGCGTTATATTTTTCTTAAATTTTTCTGGTTCGGTGGTCGTAACTATGTGTGTTATATTTTTCATATATTTATATAGTCTTTTATTGACTTACGCGGTACTTGCAAGAGACGTCGGACTAGTCTATGCGGTATGCGCAGAATGGCGATCTAAATGATAGAGATCAATACGTCAATTTTATCATTGTCCTTGTGGAATTTATTTAATTTTGTGTTGTAAGTTACAATTATTCCTTCGCAAATTAATATTAAGAGTGTTATATATGGTTTACACCTAATTTTGAAATACAATTTGCACATTTATCATCAATACATACTTCTTCTATAATTTATGTGATACCCACATTATTGGTATGGAAATGTCAATATTTGGGCATCGGAATTTGTGTTAACCATTGATTGTTTCAGCAAAAAGTTTGTTTAATGTTTAGTATGGTGCTATAAGTGATTTAATAAAGTTCCAAAGGAGAAGGAAGGATGTTAAACTAGGACGATATCGACATGAACATTTATATACCTACTGGATGACAAGAATTATTAACCTCAAATTTGACAGAACCATTGGTTTGAAACATACTAAGTGGATGTAACACCAAATCAATTGGACAGCTGGATGAACCTTATTATGGAATGGAGTTTACAAAAGGTCCTTTCGTTCCATTTCTATATTGTGAATAATTATTAATTTCTATATATCGAATAAAATCATTATCGGGTTATTCCACGATTTTAGTCGGCAGTCGCGCTGTCATCGATTATCAGTGATTGATTTTCATTCTTGTTAAAATTTGACACTAAATTATTCTGAATTCATTTCTTCTTAATTATTAACTTTCTATTCATTTTATTTTGCTATTATAATTAATTATTTGCGACGAAAGAATACATTTATTTCGGATAATATGTTTCTACATTGTTTTTCTTACTAGTTTGACAGTTCGATATTAGTTTTTCAAATCTGTTCTTTTTATAATGTAGACAATTGAAATTATTCATTTCGCGTTCATTATTGATAAAATTGAAGTAATCTTTCGTTCATTGAAATAAATTTAGTCATTTTTAATTCCTTTTCAATTATTCATATTTCAAATTGATTTTTGTTTACAACGTCAAGCGCGTTTCGTTTTCGGTCGATAGATGCCACCTTCATAGAATTTATTTAAAATATTTGATTTCAAAATTTTGATTTATTTTCTTTTCGTAAGAATGATTATTTATTATACATAAATAATTATTTTTACAGGTGAATATTTTTAATAAAATTTTCCTTCTTAATTCCTATATAAAACTTCCGTCTACATATTTTTTTTTGAATCAATTTAATTTTTTCTCTCCTGTCAAATCCTCTCTAATTTAAAGACATATTTTTTTTAAAGCTTTTTGATTTCATTCTAGATGCTTTCACTCAACTATATGCAACTTTCCGTCCTCTCCTAATTTTTTAAAAAGCATATAAGCTAACATTAATTAATATTCTTAAATTCTTTTTTTCTCTTTTCAAATCCTAGCATCCGCTATTTATTATTCATAAACATTCAATTTACTTTCACTTAAATTATTAATTACATTCTTTTTGATTTTGCAATTTTTTTTATATAAATAAATAATTATTATTTAAAACTTCCATATATGCATTTAGAGTACATTTTAATTTTGAATATTCTCTTTCATTGATATTTAAAAAAAAAAAAATTTTCTTTGAGTATTAAAATATTTTTCTTTCAAATACAATCTTGAATTGATATTTAATTACATTTACATTGGAACTAACTAAATTATTTTTTCTTTCAATTTAACTTGAATTTAATAATTGATTATTTTTTTTGCTTGTTCAGCGTGCTTATTTTACTGGGCAAATATTTTTTAAAAATGCTGATATTTTATTTATTATCAACTATGTTTGAAACTTTTAGGAGTTGTCAAACCTTCATTCAGTATGACACACAATGTCAGAGATTTTTTCTTTTGTTATTATGGAAAGGTGTGTTTCCGTGCTAGTCACACTCAACAAATTATTTTGGAATTTTGTCAGGGCCGCATTTTAATAATGCCTATTTATTAATATTCAATTTTTTTTGTGAAGGAATTTTGTACTGTTTTTTCTTTTGTCTATTACACACCTCAGATATTTATAAATTATAATTATTATTTTTGCTCTTTTACAAGCTTCTTTTTTGGATTGATTTTTTATCGAATTAATTATCGCAAATTTTATACATATATTATGTCATTGAGTAATATTTTCTATTATAAAATTCTATATTTCTTTATTTCAATTTCTTTGTGAATTTTTACTCACCTATGGTAAACTATTTCAGTTACTGACTTCTTTCCTGCACATGGCAATACACCCTTGTTCCGGTGAACGTCCATCGCAAAGGTGGTGGTTGCAGACCTTTCGGGAAGGAGGCCTACTCAACTCATACCACACAAACAGCATCTGGACCAACTTTTGGTAAACAAGCATAGTTCTAAATACTACCATAGTGCCAGGATGAGAGTTATGGTGTTCCCGGAAGACGCAACCGCTGTCTTAGCGTTTCGAAGGGCCTGTCAGTTTAGCTACCTAGTGATAAAATATCTATATTTAAAATTTCTTACAATTGTCTAATTAAGTACATCGCGCTGGGGATCTTGTGATCTTTATTTATACCAGCTGCCTTTGTACTTGTTTTTGCGTGACGGTTTTGTTTGCTATTTTTATTTTATTTTTTTTATTGATTGTAGTGATTGGTTATACTTGTTCTGTCAATGTATCTTTGTCGGTACAGGCTGCGGGGAGATTTTATTATTATTTGTTGGCTGCTAGCTCCTTGGAAGTCGTGGGAACTGAAGGTGTCTCACTACTGTCCGGTTTGTTTTAGTGATCCGGGGTGCCGAAGATGTTCCTCGGACGCGTCTGATTTTTTTTCTCTAGCAGTCAACCCTCTTGGTATTTGGGTTGAACTATCGGTGCTGAAGACGGTCCCGTTAGTCCCCTCTCTTTTTGGCGTTGGAATCTGCCGCTGATTGTGTGGATTCCACCGCACTCTGATGTTTATGGTGGTGAGTTGGCAGGCGTGATGCGAATAATAGAAGCGATCGTCTGTCAACACTGATGATGTTGTGCAGCGGCCTGGACTGTATGAAGGAAATCAACCTACTTATCAAAATCCCTTGAGGGAAGAAAGTGGACGTTACTATACGATCTCTTTAGCCTTTCATTTTTTATTTTTGCAGCCCCAACTTGAATGTCGGACCAGTTGCGAACCATGTTGTTCTTTAATTACATTTAGCTTCCGATGTGTTCATGGTTTCCTCGTCGTTGCCTGGTTTTCGTGTGGTGCTTCCTTAACTTCGTTTTCTAGCTCATCCGGATCAGGTCTCTTCTTGCTGGATGGCTTACACCAAGGAGGGAGTTGTCTCGAGATGGCGTCTCGGGTTTGGCGGGATTGAGTTGGTCCAGAATCTGCGGCGGAGTATTTTAAGTAGTTAGCTTTAAGTGTGTATGAAAGGGATATGGCTAGTTTTGCTATCGCGAGGTTTTAGAGTAGTTTGAAGCAGAGCCGTATATTCTGGAACGGACGATATCTTGCTACACCATTGTAGACTTTAACGTAGTATACTAAAATCGATGATTAATTTTAATGTTATATTTTGTACTAGGAATTCTTTTCTAGCTTAGTTTCCTCCTTGTTCGCGTTATTTTATTTGTGGGAGCGCTGCTTGGGATCCGGACCATGGCTTGGAAGTCCATCACACGTCATTTGTTCTTTCAGGCTTAACAGAGAATCCACATCACAGCTGTTGGTTGTTAGCCACACTGTTATTTTTATTCAGATTAGACATCTGAAAGTAGTATATTTTAGTAATGTTCTTTTTAAATATTCGGACGGTGCTTGACGCACAGTATTTATTACTTTCCGACAGATACGCCCTCACGCAAAAGCAAACTGGTACTCATTGTTTATTAATTATTATGTTATTTGTTCGAACCAAGTTGGTGAATTTATTGTATTTATTATTATTTTTTATAATGTATACTTGCCAAAAACCACGGCATATACGATTGAGAATTTATATTTTTTGCTTTGTGCACTTTATAACTTTTGCCAACTATTAAAGGTTCATCTTTTTTTCAATAACTTTATATCATTTGAAATCAATTTATTAAATCATTCATTGATCTATTATTATTTTCAACTTAATTACTCAATGCTTATATTATTACTCAAATTATGGAAGCAATTTTAATTTCTATTAATTACTTTATTATATTATACTATCTCTGCAATTTTATCAATTTAATGAATTGAATTAAATTTCTGGAACCAAAATATTAATTCATTTATATACAATATATTAATTTATTATACCATTTTATATATTATTATCTGAGGTGCATTTATGTAAATTTTTTGGCTATTATTTCAATTTTTTATACTGACATCAAATCTTTTCAAACTAATAATTATTATACAACTCTTCCTATCTTTTTGGAAGCTTTATCTAAATCAATCTTTATATATTCTAAATATTGCAGTTTTACACTGCTGGGTTGAATCCCCACTATTTATTATGATGTGAATTATCTGTGATAAATTATTATATTTTATTTATTTATTTCCATGTACACGAGCTTAGGTGTTTTTATATTTATTAGATCTTTTTTAAAATTTATAAATTATTGGTGGACCGGTTAGGTAGGGTAAATCTACGAGACCTCTCCCAGCTCTTCACTCTTCAGCAAATAATCTTCTTCGTTTTTTGGATTCTTCATAAGCCTCTCCCTCTGTCACCAAATAACAGAGTGGAAACTTCATCTATATGTCTCCTTCGCTTCGCCTGTAGCCGCGCTATCTCTAAGCATGCCGTCCATGATGCCCAACCCCTGGGAGGATTGATGCTATCAGAAGACCCCCCCGAGAAGTTGACAGTCGAAGTCCTCGCTATGGCTTGTCCTTCTCTTACCGAGGTTGGAGGTAATGTCATGTTATTTTATAACATAACACACTAAGTCAAGGAAGTCTTTACGAAGGCAACACTACGCAAAAGTACGACCGGACCACGCCTGCGCACGGGATAGTTTGTACGGAGTTCGTGACACTATTTCCGGCGCTATGGGAGATAGCGGGCTTTTTACACAAAGGTGAAGCGGGAGTCGATCTCTCAGTCCTGATCGTTCGAAGGAAGCAGACGTCTTGGCCAGTTCCGAGCCTCGGACCCTGGGCACAGGGCTTTCGATTTCCTGACGTTTTGGAGACGTGGACGATGGTCATCCGAAGGACGTCCCCCCACGCCAGGAGATCGGAGGAACTCCACGGTCCCCACACGTTTGAAGACGCACTCCTCGATTCCGTCCTGGAAGGAATCGAGGGCAGCGAAAAGGCTGGAGAGCCTTTTGTATAATTGGTATTTATTGTTCATTTATGTTACGGTCCACCGAAGTAGTCTTTGTTTCGAATTAGCTTTTGGGTTTTTGTTCTTATTTATTTAAATATTGTATCGCTTTAGGTGCTCGTGATTCACTTAAGTAATTATACATTTTTATACACTGTAGCCCGCAAGTTATCTTATTTATAATATACAATTGTTGAAATTTCTCTACTTGCTTTTCATTTAATTATCCTTCACTATTGTCTCTATGCATCATCATAGAGTGGCGCTCAATCCGAGATACTTATATTTATTCCATATTCATTATGCTTTTTATTAATCTAGGAACCTACACGAATGAGTATAGTAACCGGACAGGTAACTGAGGTCTTAGAGGTAATAAGTCAAACCATCCACGACCCTGCATCCAATTTCCCCGAGTCTCATGCTTATCCCTATCCCCATCCCATATCCCTATCCTCCATCCCTATCCCTATTCCCTATATCCCTATTCCCTATATCCCCATCCTTTATCCCCAACATATCCCTACATCCCCTATCCCGTTCCTGATCCCATCCTTCCTTAACCCCCATTAAAATCCTTTAATATGACAAGCGCAAAGGCAGTCTCATCCAGAAAAGGATCCAGAAGACTCTTGGATCAGCGGATCGACTGCTTCGCCCCGCCACCACTTTTCACCCGGACCAAGCTTCCACCGAACCCAATTGGTTGTCCTGCGCCACTGAGGGACCCGCTTCCAAGAAAACGAGACACCCTTCCTTTATTCAAGAGGAGACAGTCCGCCATGAGAAGACCCAAGGAATGCTGTGGTCACAAACAAATTGACTCTTGCGGCGTCAATTTCTCCCGACTGATGGGGTATTGTGACGTTGCAGACGTCACCAACGGGCTAATTAACCATTGTAATTAGTGGAGAGGTTTTTCTCTCGCGGGCAACACAAAAATCCTGCGATTGGCACTTCAAGCTTCCGGGTTGTTTGAGTGGTGGGGGGATCGATGTCAGGCGATCGAATTTTGTTTGGATCCATTTCTTTTCTGGTTGACCCTTGACACGAGTGGGCGTGGGAGGAGCATATCCCGCATAGCGGAATCGCTATGCGGCTGTAAATACATTTCATTTTTTTAGTATTAATTAATCTTAAGTATTTGTTTTAATTATAACCTCACTCACATGTGGATATTTTGGTTTAAGTTTAAGTTAGTTGCTGAGAACTTATTGTGTTAAAATTTTAGTTTGCAGACTCTGATATTGTGTCTTTTGTATAACGTAAATATTTATGTATTATAACCTCGTCGTTTGTGAACGGTGGTGATTTTTCTATGGCGTCATGTCGCCATTTATGTACCATTGACTTTTAATTGCATTTTCTTTAAATACAGTGAGGTTAAAATTATCACGGTGTTTCATTTAATTTAATTGTATCCCGTAATATTATGTTCTTTTATGTTCTTTTCTTTCATAGAAAAGGCTTTGGCGTCCAATAGAGTCAAGTTTTCAGTGCTCGCAATTAACCCCTGCAGCGGTATGGTAAACATTATCCATCGAATACCAATTGATTTCGATGGTCCTTTCCGTAACAGGATTGGAATTCATCAGAGAGATAGTGTGGAAACCCAGTACCCTGAGCTAGCGGTGCCTGTTATCCAGATAGCTTGGATAACAGTGTTGAATGATGGTCGGATGTTAGTTTTCATTTAACAAGGATGTGATTTGCATCCTGTATTTCTCCAACAATTGACTGGTGCAATGATCTGGAGTCAATGCGGTTATCTCTATTCGTCAATGAAAAACTCCAACTACTTTAAGAATCGTCAACAATATGTACGTATCGTTGGATCTCTATCAATCATGAACATTTAAAACATTTTCGGGTGTCATTCAAAGCTGAAACTTGGAGCCCTTGCTGTCCACAATTTTTATAAATGACATCAGTTGCAGTGGCTCACCCAGGATTTATTATTGGGGGGGGGGCCAAGGAGGAGAATGTAAATTAGTCCCATAGGCTCTTTTTCTTCTTCATATAAATATTTTTACATATTTTCACAATACACGGCGATATATTTGTACAGTTTCTCCTAGTTTTTATAAAATTGGAGGCATAGTGGCGGTAACCGTTGAGCGTGTCATCAGCGACTGGCGGATTGGAAGTGAACAGCGACCATGCTGGACATGTGTACCTAGTATGCTAAAATATTACTTAAATAATATCGGCTGTGCTACCCGCTTGGTCTAGATCAGTGTTTCCCAAAGTGTGGTACGTGTACCCCCTGGGGTACGGGAAGAGTTTGGTGGGGGTATGCGCTGCACCGGGTTATGGCTACGCCTGGTGCAACAAGCATTAATACAATGTCCATGCTAGAAGGTTTATCGCATGCGGAAGAAGAGTAATTGTTGGAATTATTAGCTTCAGACGGATTCTTGCAAAATAAATATAAGGAGTGTACTTAAACATCATTTAGGTTGCAAATGCAACATGTGTATCCAGTTTTAACAGAGACATTCCTGAAATACATCTTGCCTTCTCCAACTTCATATCTATGTGAAGTTGCTTTTTTAGCATTTGTAGACATTACGTAAAAAAAAGACACAGCCTTTTGGGTGTGGAACCGCACATCAGATTAAAATTAATAACCAATGAATGTTATTTTTAATAATATAACTTTTATTTATATTTTATTATGAATGAATTTTATTTTTCGTTTATTATTATTTTGTTTATGTACTACAAAAGGAATATATAAATATATTTTGATTGTTATTAAAATACTTATATGCATTTTTCTTTGACGAGGAGTATTCAGTGTTACGAAAATTATAGAAGGGGTACACAGATGTCGAAAGTTTGGGGAACATTGGTCTAGAGAGCTACAATATTTATGCCGAATTCCACCGAAAAAAATGTTCTTTTGATTTACACCACCACCGTAGTGGGTGTATTCGTTCTTTTCGCCGAATGTTTATCGTAGATTTTTGGTTTTTCAATATTAAGGTTCCAACATATTAATCGAAAATGGACAAAAAAGTATTATTGCATTTAAATTATACACAACCTACTCAATACAACACAGCCTAATATCTCGTTTATCGGTCTTTTGTCTATTGCACTCGGTGTACCTACACCATGGCCCCCACATCCTGAAACGGGCCCTCAGGCTAGGGCAGTGGTCGGCAAACTGTGGCTTTTTGGCCCCTTGAGTGCGGCTCTGCCACAGATGCTCTCTGCCATATTTGACATGGCTACAAAGAAGAAGCAAAGAAAATGGAAGAGGATAACCGTAAATGTAATGTTGAATAGACCGAGACTTCGCGCTTATTCAAAACTTAAATGGCTTACCGACCTGTATTTATGTTTCGGGAAAAATTGGCGCATTGAAGTTTAGAAAGATACAACTAAAAACTCGTAATTTTGCGCTAAATATTCTGTCGATATGCAAGGAAGAAAGCAGCTGAGGAGAAGAGTCAATAAAAATAAAGTTCTGTATTTAATTAGGTACTGAATAAAATCTGTCAACAATGTTAATATTGCAAGTTTTGTGGTTAGTAAAAAGATTTCCAAGAGAGGAAATCAAGAGTAAATTAAGAAATTGATTTATTGATGAGAACCTGGAATCGTGCTTAAAATTAAATCAACAACATGTGAACCTGACTTACCCAAACTTTACAAGGAGATGCAAGGCCATTATTCACATTGAGTTTGTCAGTCATTGTCATGATTCAATTTTATGGATACCTGACTTACAATTAAATTTTTATTAATAAATAAGATCATTATTACGTATGATATTCAGTTTTATTCAGTGTACCTACCTATAACTTAATTAGAACTTAAAACTTTAACTAAAGTTTATTAAGTAAATTAGCAGTGTACCTGCTTACTATCTACGTATATAATTTAAGTTTAAGAAATTTGGCTCTCAAAAGAAATCTCAATCGTTGTACTGTTGATATTTAGCTCTATTGACTAATGAGTTTGCCGACCACCGGGCTAGGGTATTTGACAGGCCCCCTATCCACCGCTTAGATTAAAGGCTGTGTGAAATACTACATTAACCAAAGAGATTGGACTCCTCCCCCAGAGGTAGCACACAAATGTCAGTGTGTACTCGTTTTGTGAGAGAAAGTGTTACTTCTCTGAAATTAGGTACACTTTGCTGCAAATGGGCCATACTTGGACATAAAAACGCCCCACTGAGTATTTTTTTTATCAACACAAGCTTACAACCAATTTATGATAAACGTATTTTCATTATAAAAAGTTTCCGCAACGAAAAATTATACACAAATCAGTTAATAACAAATGGTTAAATATTGGAATAAGAAATATGGTCTTGTTTTTACATATTGTTCTATATAAAATAACATAGCATTATTGTTTAGATAAAACGGTTAAATAAAAAACACAAATAATTACAGTTAATTACAAACAAAAAAAAAAATATTATATTACCTACCTATTTACACATGTGTATTTTGAAAATATTTTATGAAATAAAAATATAACATGGGTTCGTTTTTGACATATTGTGTATAAAATTACATGTTTATACAAACCTATTAGAGACAAAATACAGGTAGGTATGTTGAAAATTTGATTATATAGTTAATTACAATATTTTATCTATTTAACTCACTTTTTTAACTCTCATTTAACTTCAACACTCATTTAACGTCACTTTCCGAGAAATGCTTCCCACACAGTAATGAATATTTAGATGGCAGCCAGCTCTCCCGCCCGACTGCATCAATCCACAATTTCCGAAGAACTTCATTTTTCGGAAATCTGAAATAATTTAATTTATACCTATAACATTATAAAATTGCTACATATACTCCATTACATACTTCATATAAATACAATTTTTTGTTTGGTATTCTTAAAAATATATTTAACTCTGAAATGAAATATAAAATCTATGTTAATAATGAATGTCATTAACTAGCACTAACAGTTTTTACTTTGAAAAAGACATCGTATATTTTGGGTTCAAAATAATATTATGCATACGGCCCTGGATTTTTCGCAATAAACAACCATTTGACGTTTGATGCAAAAGTTTTGAATTGTTATTGTAAAAGTTCTTTTAGGAAAAACTATCAATGTATAAATAATTAATAGTATGCATATTGTTCCAAAATGCTGTTACTCATTTGTATTCTTCCATTAATAAACATTTTTTTACCGAATAATAACGTATAATACGTATAAATCGAGAGAATAACAATATCATATCCGCCATGTTGTTTTACCACACGAACTTGAAGAAGCTCCAGAATACCAACATTACCAACTGTCTTTCTCCGATTCGTATTTTTTAGTACATAAATGATAGCGTGTTCCCTCTCCAGTCTTTCAATCTCTTTGACATTAACGTTTTTCAAATTGTGTTTTAGTTCAAATTGAGGGTACTTATACAGTGAATTATTGGCGATTTTCAATACATCTACTTTAATAATAAAGCTGTCGAGTATCGACACATAATAATCAGAAAATATATTGGACAATTATATTGAAAATTTTAGTTGGCAACACTGTGTCTCATTTCGAATGTCAACAACGTTGGACGTGTCCATATTTGAATGTCAACCTACTTTTTGAAACCTCTTTTCAATATGAAATTGGTGTTTTGTGGCTATTTTTGGATATCAACAAAGTGTGTATGAGGTCATAGAATGATATTCCGATAATAACTCATTTTCCAGTTTTGAAAGTTAACCACTGAATTCATAGTTGTAATATTTTTTATATTCATTTTACTTGAAATCCTTTTTATTTATATATTTTATATATAGGACCATACCTAAATAAGATTTAAGATTTAATAAATATGACTATAAAATAATATGTAATAATAACGTGGGACCCTGCACCGAATTCACTTTTTTTTTAAATTGTAGGTTTATCTTTGACTTCTTTTTAAGGTGAAGCGTTTACTGAGCTCTTTTTAAAGAGGCACCTAGCGGAAAAATACGAAGCTTGCAATTTGAGATTTTTTTTTTTGATAATTTACAATTTCAACCATATTATTTAATAAATATATATCTGAAAACATTAAAAAGAAAAATATTTTTTATTTTAAGTCAAATATAAACTTACAATTGTAAAAAATGTAATAAAATGTGAATTTGTTGAATCGGAAATTTAGTTTATTAAGTTTTCTAAGCATCACCTAAGAGATTTTGGATTAATTCATAGTTTTAATATTTTGTATATCTTGATATAATAATATTTTGTAATATTGATCTTTGTCGTCACAATTACAAAATAAAAGAATTCTTAATAAAATGTAAGTAGAGGTATACTTAAAGCAAAGAGCATGAGATACAAGAGAAACAAGGGCCGTGAAAGTTACCTGATCTTTCCCAAGCCGAGAACTCCGCAATCTGTCAACTGACAACTGTAAATTTAATTAGAAAACAAGGGATTACGCGGCAGAAGGCTCGCGCAATCCATGGTTTAAGATAGTTTGTATAGTTTAGATAGTGATAGTTTTTAAAATACCCAAACTGGAACGATCAGAGGCTTCAGACACGGCGGCTGCAATCGTGCTCCGTTAAGTGACGTCCATGATTAATGTTGGGTAAATCCAAACGGAGCACGACTGAACTAGAAGGCAGGCAGAATCAAAAAGCCAAGTTGCTTCGTTCGCACCTCGCGACCTCCGTTGCGGCCGGAAATTCCATCAGCGACATCTGTTTAATCGCGTACACTCTATCGACGTGACCATAGATAATAATCGGGGTTGCCAGCGGTATCAAATTTAGTTATGTTAAAAATGAACATAACAATCTATTTTAATAAACATTGATTTTTATAAAAAATATAAATGTGTATAACTTGAAATCCTTTTTATTATCCCCTTAATGAATTGCTGTGACTGTATTCTTGAATAATTTATCTAAATTCTAAACTATACTAATACCAGCACTTCTATATAATGAAAATTCCTCGCTATCCATAAAGTCTCTTCTACTATAACTATGTCAATATTATTTATTTCATATTTCATTGTACCTACTACATCTTACAACCAACATTCCCTCTAATTTTTCCATTGTGTGTGTAGATCATCAACGCATCTGTACAGGGTTGGTGTCATCCGGTGCGGTATATTAACACCCCCCCCCCCCCCCCACTCTTCTTTTTTAATGACAAAGTTTAAAAGTTCAAGTCAAACTTCGACGAATTCGAACGCATAATACAACCAGATTTTTTGCGCTCAGCGATTTCAATCATATTCTTTCGTTCGTTGGGTGTTTCCGTCATTATTTTCAAAATTTCACCTCTTTTCAAATTTTACAATTTCATAACAGCATCCCGGTGTACTTTTTGACTTAAATGCTTTTAAGTTTAATATACATCCTCCATTCAATCCACTTCTTTCCAGATGTGAATTCTCCTTGCATATTTGCTGCGTAGCATATGATGCGCTTGACACAATCATCTGTTTCCGAATAAACAAATATATCACCAATTTTTACTTTTTGTGAATGCATTGAAAATGTATTTCTATTTCGACGATTTCAGAGAGCCATTCATATTTCAGTTTATCGCAGAATTTCTTCTTAATGATCGCATTTTAAATATCACATCCACTCCTTTTTGACGTTTTTAGGGGATAAGTTTTATATGATTAATAAGTGTAATAATTATTGTACTATATAATATGTAACTCTGCAAGCAATCGTATTGTTCGCTTGAATTGTTTGTTACGTATACTAAACACATCTATAGTAATTTGTTACAAAAATTTATTATTAGTTTTGTATTATAAATATATTACTCGTAAGTAAAAAACACTGCTTTTTGGCACGAACACTTTTACCGTTTAAAAAATATTGTAAGAACTGTACTGATAATGTTTCTTGCAAGTTGAAACATGTCAAAGACTAAGAAATGTTGAGGACTCAGCACATATTTTTCGTATACTTTGGCATGCGATAGAATGGGACGGATATGGTGATCCCTTCTTGAAACTTTCTTTTACAATATTTATGTGAGAGGACTATGCGGGGGATAAAAACATGTGTGCGGACATATTTTGGTAGGTGTGCACGCACACACGCGCACACTTTCGAGGGAACGTTGCTTACAACTTATTTTTCTGAAAAACATAGGTTCTATAAATTATTAACTCATTTTTTAGTTTAAAATTGTTGTAATATTACATTTCGGCCCCAAAAAATAAGAACCTGGATGGCCGGTGTTTATTCATTACATATATATAAAATAAATTTTAATAATTCCAGAATCAAGCCTGGATCATATTATATCAATTTAAAACATGGTAACTTTTGGCCATTTGTAATGATTAGCTCATTCGTAGAACAATTCGTCCCTTATGAAAAAATATCATATTGTGTTCAGCATTGTCGTATCTTGGAATTAAAATTTAAATGCCGGGAAGTATTAGAACGATGGTACCCGGCAGGCCATGAATTTTGAAGAAAACATGAGGGGTGTGGTGTAGAAAGTTGGTAACCCACACTATGGCCGAATTCAATTTTTAGCTTGTATACAAACCATTTAAATTTCATCATTCAAATTTAATTTTTAAAAAAAATCATAGATGGCTAAACGATATACTTGGTAACCCCAAACTTCATTTTTCACTGAGTAAAAATCCTCATTGAAAATGGCTACCTCTGATAACATAACGGATGTGTCTGCTTTGTTTTTGGAACAAAATGAGTATTTACAGAATGATTTAGAAGATTCTATTGACAGTCATGGAGATTCAATATACAACCCTAGCAGTTCTCATTGTAATGAATTGCATGGAGACTCGTCAAACAGTGAGGTTAGTGTTCAAAGTGAGGCAGCTTCTTATGACAGGACTACAGTTTTTACTCACTATTTATCAAAATAACTATTTTATTTTTTAAATGTTAATAGTATTCACATATTTGTTCATTTATTATAGTCAATATTCGCAATATATATTTTTTAATAATGCCATATAATTTCATTCTGATTTCATAAAGATAATAAATAGTATTGTTGGTGATACCGCCTAAACCATGGCATCCTCAGAGGATCCAAGGCCATGAGGCCTGAATCGTTATTGGGCGGATTCATGCAGACATGATCAGATCGACTACGATACAGAAATTTCTAGCCCATAAGCAATATCGTTATTTCGAAAAAAATATGTCAAATCATGCATCGACTCAATATGGCGTCACCTGCGCAGTCGAATCTATTTCTGGGGTGGGCAGCGACAGATGGTCCAGCCAGCACGCGCAAGATACCGCCCCGTCGCTTTGAGCGAGATTGATTCGTTGTTTGCTCTTGCCTTGCGTCGGTCACTCGGAACCGACGCACCTTAAATTATTCATTTTTAAAATATTATGTTTTAGACACTGTATTCTTGGCTTAAGATATTCCGAAAATAAAAAGCCCTGTTTCCGCCGTAAATCCGCGTTGTCAATAAAACCCGCATGTCCCCGAAAGGAAAAGCCAGCAAACCTAACCTAGACATTACATCAATCCCGCGTGGGTCAAGCGCGTCCTACGCTACCCCCCCTCCCCCCCCCTTTTGGAGGTGACATTGGTTATCAAGTTTTTGCTTGATGTGAAAATAAACTCGTTTATTTCTGTAAAGGATACGTTGAAAAACACCACGGCTTGAAGCATTACGTATGTGGGCAAAATAAAAATTGGATGATGATTGTTTTCTGGATGTATCTAATTTCATCTGGACGGTTTGAAAGTATTGAACACCACCATTTCCCTATCCCGGGACGTAATATGCTACCATCAGAAGAAGATTTTGGAATCATTGAAAGTGTCGTGCGTCGTTATGTGGGAAACATAATAATATGTACACCTGAAGATTGGATGAATGTTTTGAAAAAATCATGACAAAAGAAACCATTCCAAGTGTATATATGTCACAAGATTTCTTTTTTGAATTTGCTCCACTGAAAGAATGTATTCAGGAAAAAATCGTACCTATAGAGCAGGGATGGCCAATGTGTCAATCGCGGACATAATAATATGCTGTACTATTTCTTGTTCAAACATTTCAAAATTACTCGACGAAGGAAAACATTAATAAAAAATATTGTAAATTCATATCCTTGCAATTTGACGAGTCTGTAGATTACACGGATATTGCACAACTATGCGTTTTTATTGGTTTTTGAAGATATGTCTGCTTCAGAAGAATGATTAACAATTTTACCACTGAAGGAAGGAACCAGAAGAGAAGATATATTTAATGCATTTAAGTCGTATATTAATCGTACTCGATTTCCTATTCATAAACTAGTATCGGTAACAACTGATGGAGCTCCTGCTATGGTTGGGAATCATGTTGGGTTTATCACTTTATGTAAAATGATGAAGCAATACCCAATTTTATCAGCTATCATTGCATTATATACCAGCAGGGGTTATGTTCAAATGTGTTAAACCTGAATCACGTGATGGATGTTGCTTTTAAAATTGTGAATTGAACTCGTGGTAAAGCTTTACTAAAGCTTTTTTCGTTTCGTTATTTTTTATATGTATAAGATATCTGTTTTCAAAGTACATAGATACATATTTAAATTACAAAAATTGGGTTTTCATTGTTCTCGCATGATATAATTACAAGCCATATCAGTCGATCGCCATAAATAATTTTATCAACTAGTCGATCCTGGAAATAAAAAGTGTGGCCACCCCTGCTATAGAGTTGAGATGGAAAAAAAATATTATTCAATAATATAGCGAGGATTCGAATTACAAAGAATGATCCCCTCTTGATAGAAGTGAGTGAGTCTCATTGTAATGATGAAAATTTGTGGCACAAAATAAATCTTGCATCGAGAGGGAGACCAAAACTATTAAAAAATAGTATTCTTCAATATTAACGCATTCAGACCCCGTGTGCAGAATTATGCACACTTATTTTAAACCTTCGTAAAATATTCATTTTTCGTTTATTAAAACTTTACCATCTATGTGATTTTCGATCAACTAATAATCTTTGTTATAAATGGAACAAGTAACTCCATCTATGAATAATAAACTGACAATGATCGAATATGAAACCTATTCTGCACTGATATTGAACAGCGTTCCAGGTTAGTACATTTTATTATGATAAACTCAAGTTAAAGCATCGTTAAGCATTAGATATCAATTAACACATGGAGTAATATATATAAACGACATGTTAAAAACATAAAATAAACAAAATATAAGTAAAATAATATTTCAAAGACCTTTGAATTTGCATGTGCATAATTATGCACAATTGGTCTCAACGTCACTGTATAATATGCCGAATGCAGAAGTGTTATATATTTCTATATCGGTATAAAACAACTTATTTCAGCGAAAATGAATGATCCTATCAATGAAGAAGATATGGAGAAAGAAGAAGTTGGACAAAAGCTCTTCTTATTCTTCTTCGGCCATATCCGCCCCTTAGTTGGAGCAAATGGACATCACGCGACGCCTCCAAGAATCCCTGTCGCTCGCCAGTCTTCTTGCTTCATTCCAGGTCAAACCAGCATCCCGTAGCTCCGCCGTATACACTTTATAGATAGTATTTAGCGGCCTTCCAGGATGCCGGAATCCGGTCGGCTTGAAGAACAGGCAAGCCAGGTTGAGGTTCTCTTCTGGCACCCGCAGCACGTGGCCGAGCCAGGTCCAACGCCTCTTCACTCTCGGTATGATTAGAGGCTGCTTGATTTGTCTGATGATGAACTGACAGATATCCCAACACATGTGGTACTTTCGAGAAGTCGTGTACAAACCGACAAAGAGTTTTCAAGGTTTGGCCGATATATAATGCCATTAGAAATCGATGGCGAGGACGAGATGGATTTGTACCGCTTCCGCACGAGGCTGTCAGGGTCAATAGTAAAGGCCTATAAAACTATAAATAAAAAAAACCTGGCCGCCCTAGTGATATTAGTTAAACCGTTAATTAGTTATTAGTAAAACTGATTCCTGAAGTCCAGTATGATCGCATCGATCATATGCTACATCTGGACCAGAGTAGAGAAGCGAAAAGATGTAAAAATAATATACCTATGTAATAAAAAAAAAAAAAACACATTTTTACTATGATAAGAGTAATGTTCATTTATGCATAAAGAAGGAGAGAAATTGTTTTGTAACATATCACAGAAAAACATAAATATTTGTATGTCATAAATGTATGTCTCTAGATCTTAAATTTCAATAAAATATAATGTGAAGTATTAAATGTGCTTTTTATTTCTTGAATATGTTTAATTTAATTATAAATAACCTTAAAATTAACAAAACAGGCAAAATTTTAAATGCTGTTGCAATACTTTCGAGTACCAATTTTGCAGCGCTTGAGACCATATGTGCATAATTATGCCGATGCTGGAAAACTAGGAAAATTCGTTGAAAAAAATAAAATAAAAATATTTTTGTCTTATTTGGGTCACTATCACACGGAATCAACATAGAGATAATTTTTCTACCTCTCAGAATTAATTCAGGTCTGAACGGGTTTTAATAAAAGAACCTCCAGTCAATCGACATCGCGGTATCGAATGAATCGTAACGAACGATCGGTAATGAACAAAACATATAGTATTTTTTATCCTTTCGTGACTCCAATATCTAAGAAATATGTTCTAATATCTGTAATGATATGTTTAGTTTGAGATCACAAAGGTTTAAGCATTATTAAATCGATAATCAATAACAGCGTGAACCTGGAGTGGTAGGTGGGACGCTCTGTAAGAGCAGGGTGCATCTTTAAGATGCACCTTGAAGGTCAAATTTTAAACCTTTGTAAAATCTTGAAGGGCAATGGAATTAAACTAGACATTGCGAACCCGACAAAACCAGGGAACTGAACTTTTTAAATAATAATAGCTATTTATATATCTTCCAAATGATTCTCCTCGATTTGGCACCCTTCAAGTAACTGCCGCCCCTAAGTGATGCTCAATCTGCCTACCCCCACGGGACGTCACTGCCGGTCACTATTTGATTACATACCATCACACAAAATTAGAGAATATTTTGAAAAGACCTGTTGCTAAAAATAAATCAAACAAAAGTACACAAAGGTTACTTCCTCTTCTTGATGATGCTCAATACGAACAAGACGTCGAGGAAACTTATAATTCCAGTGTTTTTTTTATAAATTACTAGCTGAAGTACCCGGCTTCGCACAGGGTCGCTTTGTGGTTATATTTATCTTAGATATTTAAAAAATAATAAAAGGTAATTATTTTTTTAATATTAAAATATATGTGTAATACAATATGGCAATATGAAAATAATTCTAATAGGAGTAAAGGTCAAACAAAAGAACACTAAATTAAAATCGAATTCAAAACATGCAAACTTATTAATATGTAGTAAAAAAAAATCAATATTGGATGGAATAAACAAACAACAAACTTTGTATTCTATATAATATATACTAATTTAGAAACCTTCGCAGGTGTGCGCACAACAACTGACAAAAGTTTCATCGCAATCGGATGAATGGTATAGGAACGCATACGAATAGAAGAAGATGATTTTCTAATTCAGAAATCTTCGCGGGTGTTCGCACAACCCCTGACGAAAGTTTAATCGCAATCGGATGAATGGTATAGGGACCATACGAATAAAAGAAGATAGAATGAAGAAGAAGAAGATGGTTGTACTAATTCAGAAACCTTTGCGGGTGTTACCACAACAACTGACGAAGGTTTCATCGCAATCGGATGAATGGTATAGGAACCATACGAATAAAAGAAGATATTATAATGAAGAAAAAGAAGATGATTTTTCTAATTTAGAAACCTTTGCGGGTGTGCGTACAATAACTGACAAAAGTTTCGTCGCAATCGGATGAATGGTATAGGAACCATACGAATAAAAGAAAATAGAATGAAGAAGAAGAACAAGATGATGATTTTTCTAATTCAGAAACCTTCACGGGTGTGCATACAACCACTTACAAAAATTTCATCGCAATCGGATGAATGGTATAGGAATGCATACGGGACAGACAGACAGACAGACACACAGACGGACAGACATTCGTTTTTACATATAAGATATAGCTTATACTCTTCGCGCAAGTGCAAGCAATAAGTTGACAAAAATTTCATCGCAATCGGATGAACGATATGGCAGCGCATAACATACGAACAAACAAACAAACAAACAAATATTGATTTTTATATATCAGATGTAATCATTTCCTTATTTTTATATTTTACAATGTTTTACTTTATGACTATGTAAAAACTTGGTAACCCACCTAAATCGATAAATAAATATATTCTCAAAACATAGATTTAATACAATATACAGAACCTCCGAAATCCCATAAATCAGTAACAAAAGTTAGTTGTTTTATAATGGCTTTAGTTCGTACTAAGCTTTGGGTTCATTTTAAGTAAACTAAATATATTGCGCAAATGATTTCAGTGAAGATGACGTATACGGTGCATAGTGCCAGTATTATCGCCTATTGGCGATATGGGCACATTGGTTTATGGTTTGCATTACAATAATTGAGCGATAATATTAAAAACCTAATATATATTAAAAAAGAAAAAATATGATTTACGATGTTGAATGATGTTTCATAGCAATGCAAGCAGTGCAGTGCACTTGTATGATGTTAGACCAGCCGCCGCTGAACACAACACAAACTACAAAACTCTTTTAACTATCAAAATAATCTTGCCAAAATCGGCTATGAAAATTGGTGCGGTTTCCGCCTGGCTTCCCTTAAACCGACTCCTCCACAACCGCTCTCCACTCACTCCGGTCTCTCGCCACACTTCTCCAGCTACCGGGTCTTCCTATATGAAGCCAGTCCTCTTCTACGGCGTCAGCTCATCTCCTTCTTGGACGGCTTCTGGGTCTCTTCCGTTGGGATAGCCACTTCGTCATGATCCTTGGCACTCTTACTTCAGGCATTCTCTCCACATGTCCCGTCCATCGTAGTCTTTGGGACTTACAGTGTCTTATGATAGTTTGTTGTTTGTTCGGTTGATAGTATTAATATTAAAAAACAGTATGAGTGAGTCGAAGAAAAAATGCAGACAATATAGTGGTGAATATTTAAAATATGGCTTTATTCCGTTACCAGTAAATATTACCTAACCTATGTGCCTTCTATGCGATAAAACTCTGTCGAACGAATCAATGAAGCCTAGAGCTTAAAGACCGTTTAACAAAAAAGATTTAACTTTTTTTAAAACAGTCTAAAAAGAATATTTAAAAACACCGTCATTGCGACATCATCTGAGCGAGATGACAATGGACCACATACTTCTTATAACATTATATTTTACTGATTTTGAAGTCCGGAAAGCCGCACACCATCGGTGAAGAACTTATTCTACCAGCTGAAGTGAAATAATCCGCACCGTGCTGCATAAACCAGCTTTCGATATTATACAGTACCTACGAAGAGGGATTGACGAAATGGCTCAGTGAGTAGAAAATTCTTAATGTGAGGATTTTAAAACATCTGAATTCCCTATACAGCTTGACGAGTCAACTTTGCCACGAAACGAAGCTTCTATTTGATTTATGTGAGATTTCTAAAAGGAGAAAAAATATCCCTCGAATAATATTGTTAATTGCCAAATGCACAGATTACAAGAATAAATACAGATAGAGCTATGGGAGTATTTGTGCGTGAAAAAATGACTTCGTTCAAGCTATTGCCTCGTCCCCTTCTCGCTCCACTCCCCGCCCCACTCCCGGGTTATTCGAAAATATTTTATAACTGTCGAGAACATTTGTTTGCGTATTGTTGCCAGATGTCGAATATTTATTCCAATGCAATGGAATTTTACAAGCGATATATTTATAAATTATATTAATAAACAATATTAGCACAGAGTGAATATTACTAATACGAAATATATGTAGGTAAGTGCCACACAATCTCAAAAATACAATATTAATATGTATTACATTCCTAAAGGAGTTCAGAGAAATTAAAAAACTGTCTTTTCATAGAATAATATTTATTATTAATCAAATAATACTTACATTCATAAACGATTCAAACATATATTGTACTTAGAAGTATAAGTAAAGAAAAATATAAGTAAACACAAAAATAACGCAACCTATAAAGTTCATAAAAAGAGACCCATTATGATAGAAATTGGTTTATTCTTAATTTTAAATATCGAACATTAATGATTATAAATATTGGGAAAAAAAGAATTACAAATCTATGGATACATGCTTTCTCTCCACCACCCGCCACGTCTCAACACCCTTTCAGGCATATACCATGGTGTAACGAACGAGAAGCATCCTTCAAAATTGTGCTGGGAGCATTCCCTTTCAACCGATGAATGGAAATACTACCAGAGGATGTGATTAGCACCCTGCAGTGACGTCCCTAGACAAAATGCCGCCCCATTTTTTTATATATTATTTTTTATCACCCTTTCATGACTCCAACGTCTAAGAAATGTGTTGTATGGATACATTACTAAATATATATATATATACCACAAAATCTAATTTAAATGCCATCTCTACTTCAATAGACAATATAGACAATAGACAATTTGTGCATGAGTCAGAGTATGGACCTAATAGGTTGAGCAAGTGGCTGACATCCATTTCTCGTAAAACAAAATCTGTCAATACAAACCTCCACTCTGTGGAGGCCCATATGATCTTATTAGGATCGGACATGGTCGAAAGAAAAAAGAAAAAATATGCTTGACAGTTATTTGAGATTATTTCCAAATGGCAGAATATGAACGCTATCGACTTTGAAGCTAATATCCTCATGATTAATCTTTTCAAAGCGTTAATTATTAGTAAAATGTATTAAATTATACTTTTCATATTTGTTCTTACCGAATATACAATGGCGATTGGAGATAACCAAATTGACTCCTGACCACTACAACACCAGTCAGTTTTTGACAGGCCATGGTGGATTCGCTGCCAAGCTCTACGGGCTTAGACTTGTTACCAGGCCAACATGTCCATGTGGCGGAAAACAATAGGGTGCAAACCACATCCTCTGGGAATGTCCGAGAATGTGCTCCGAGAGGGAAGAGATGCTTAAGTCGCTCCAACCAGCTGTTGCGCCCATCGTCGGGCCGTCCGACCAGGTTGACACAAAGATCAATAATTATATTGCATTTTAAAAAATAGTGGCGTTTTATTGTGAACGTGATCACGAAGATTTGTTTGTCTTTCAGTAAACTCAGTCAAAGCCAGTGGCAAATAGTGTTAAGATCCGACATAAATAGTGCAATTTAAACTGTGTCAGTCAATATGTATTTTTTGGTTTTATTGAATTAGGCTTACAGTTTATAATGTTTATTTAAAAATCAATCAAACCCTGCCTAAACCAAATCATAATAGTTTTGGTATGCTTTGGGCGATCCGACAAAATTGTGCACAATTTTTTATTCATACTTTTATTTGTTTTTTTTATTAATATTATAATATTATTATAATATTATAATAATATTATTAATTTAAGATACATATTATTACAGATGTTGTTAGTTATTTTGAAATCATTTATCCCTGCATATCCAAACTATCGATAAAAAATATTCTTCTATCTATAAATATCTAAAATTATGTATTGTTTAATGGCATAATTTTAGATATTTTATAGATAATATGTGGCTTAGATTAGGCTGGGTTTAATGGAATGTAAAAAAATAACATACACTTTCTACACATTACAGTCTTAGTTTAATGACAACAAATACTTTTGACTGATAAAGCTTAATATCCATTAATTATGTCGGATCTTACCAGCCTACCTCCACCCTTTGCCACTGATCAAAGCTCACTCCAAGCCTTGTGTATCTGCTCCTGAAACTTTAACTGCTGATGCTCCACATCCAAACGTATTAAGGATTAACGGATTAAGACCGAGTGTTGAGTGAGTTGGTTTGGAGGGGTCCATTTTTGTGTTCACTTTTAATATACTGTCCCTAGACGCATTTCACTCACTGAGATATCCAGGGTTCCAGCGGCTAGCTCAGGTGTCCATCGAACCCCGGATTCACAAAAAAGAACGATATATTTATGTTTGTTAGGTTAAATAAAACACTAAGTCTTTCTTGTGCGGGTCTTAGCGTTATATATTTTAATATTTAGTTGGACAACGTTATTTAGTAGTCTTTTACATATTTTGTTTTTACAATCAGTTTCGCAGGTCCGTACACGGTTTACAAAGGACGCTTACTAACTTTCTTTTTTCTTTTTAAATTTCCCGTACCCACGCCGATTAGTAAAAAGGACTCATGATTGGCCAAATCTGATCGCATGATCTTTGATTCACGAGCCTGACCCTGGCGCCGGCGCGCGAGGATTTCACCATTGCGCAATGCGCGGCAAAATTTATTATATTTGAATACTTATATTTAGTCTTAAAATTATCTCTTTCATCCATCATCGTTTACACTTTTTAAATTAAATTAAATTTATCTTAATTACACCTCCGCCCAATATGTGATCTTCACACACCGGACGAAGGCCTTTACTTATGAATAAAAAATACTTACGTGGTTGAGCAAGGAATCAGATTAGATGTTTTATGAAGCCGTTTCTAGAGGTCAGGGTTACGTTTCGACTTATAGCTACTAAATGATTATTTTACACCGGGAGAAGCCCGCCTGTAACAGGGGTGTGTATCATCACCATTAACCACAGCCTTTATACTATTGACATAAAATATATTCTTACCTGCATACGCAGTGTCCAGCTGTCAAAATTGTTGATGCGTCCAAAATAGTACCGCCGCAGTCATTCATACCCTTTCGGTTCCTTATGGAAACCTATAATAAAAATATTACTATAATTCCATAAAATATATAATATATAATCGTTAAGAACATGGAATTCGCGTGGGCATAGCGGTTCATTTGTGAGCTGTTGTATCGGAAATAGATGGTCGTATAGTACTAAGGTCAAATTCATGTCTAAATAAAACACTTAAAAATACCTAATAAAAAATCCGGTATATAAGATAATGAAATAAAATTGAACATTTTTAAAAATCTAGTTATGTCATAGGTATGTATTTAAATAAATAATATTAATAACAGCGTTATTATCAGATATGTGACACTAATCAATGTAAAATTAATGTGCTTATTGAATCTAATAAAATTGAAGCATTACCTACCGTCTACGCTTCACAAATGACGCATTATATTTTGATTTCAATGCAATGATTTCGAAGTGAAGAATATAATACTTTGTCAAGCAAAGCAATACAAATAATGCTGCCATTCGTAACATCATAATTATTATTATTTGCGCGAAATGGGATTTTCTGAATTAGCTGCATTTTATTGATAAACTTTGTGCTAATAAACAAGCACATCCATCAAAATCTTGTTATTATTCTGTCAATTACGTTTTTTTTTCATTTTGTTGTATTAAATACCTGTTATATTTTTTTACCATTTAAAAAGTGTATGTATTATTTTATGAAATAAAGGGGGAGGCACCAAGATTAGATTTTATTATATGAGGGGGACGTAGTAACTAGTAAGTTTGGAAACCACTGTTTAGCTGTTATAAACTATGATCTGAAAATTTTGTCATTTTTTTATTATTAATATGTTATGTTCATTTATAATATTACGCCATAGAGTTTCTTCTTCTTCGATGGCGCTACAGCTCAAGTCGAGCCCTGGCTCCTCCACCGCCGTCCTCCAGCCAGAACGGTCCTGCGCACGTCTTTTCCAGTTCCTGATTTTTAACAGCTGGTTAGCATCTTCTGTAATGTAATCACCCCATCGCGTGCGTAACTTGGCCTTTTCCCCCCTGGCTTTCCTTCGAGGAACTTCTTTGGTATCCGTGACTCAGGCATGCGCTGGTCATGGCCTGCCCAGTTTAGCCTAACCGGAGCTCGGTTTCTTAACAATAATTAATATAAAAACTAAAAAATGACAAAGACTTGCGAATATAGACAAATAATTATTGAGGGTAGCTATGTCAAATATTCAACCTCATATTTCTGAAATCTGCAAAATCAGACAAGCTCAGGTATCACATTAATTGATTTTCAGATCAAATAAATTCCATTTTGTTACGGGTAATTTTAGTTACAGTTTTTCCATGTATTTATATAGCTTTTCTTTAATATTTTTTTTCTTTGACTGTTTTGTAATAACAGTTATGTTCGCATATTTTCTTTGTTTTATGACCGTTTGATTTTGGTGCACCGCATTTTTTTCTTATGATCAAAAGACAAGTGCACCGTGACTTCGAAAAGGTTAAGAACCACCGGTTAAATGATAGACGTTCAACTGATGATCATGTTAAATGTGGATTGTTTAATTTACTTGACACATTTTCATTTTAGTAAAATATGATTTAAATTAGAAAATTTTGAATAACTATTCAGTTACAATTAAGGAATGGTTGACTCACCCAACAATTCCTCTCAATAAGTATATATTTTAACATTCGTCTGAATATTCATACAGGTGTAAAAGTAGGTAAATATCAGTCTTTCTGATTTTATTATTTTTATTCAAGACTGTGTATTGCAAAGAGATTGAAAACTGTCCGCCCTCTTTGGTATGTACAGAACGTGTTTTGAATGCAAAACATTTTCATTTATATATATTATTTGCAAAACCCTCGGAGACTTTGTCCGACAAGCGAAAGACATCTGTTTGAATCCCACCGAGTTCAAGGTTTTTTCTGATATTTTTCCTGTTAGTTACATTACAACTGAGTGCATGTAGAAAATAACCAGTGAATACTTAATATTCTACATGAACTCGGCATTAAAAATCGATGCAGGCTTGCGATCTTTAGTAGGTACTCACCATAAATGGGAATTCATGATCATCAGACAGAGTTCCATTGACGATTCTACTCTGAGGATATGCTGAAATCAAAATAAAACCTTTTTAACATGTATATGTTTTACTGCTCGCCGTGACACAGGCATTAAAATAAAATTCTGTGCACAAAATTCAATGCAATTAATGCAGAATTTTACCAGCCGAGTGGCTGACGGTTCTCGTCCAATCACCGAAGTTAAGCGACATTGCGTACTTGGGTGGGTGACCGCTTTTGTAATATGCAAAATAACATTTTGACATTTTATTATTAATATGTTAATGATATAATTCATCAAGATCAGCTTAGACTAAAAAATAATTGACGATAAAAATATTATTAAGTATATCTATAAAATATCTAAAATTGTGTATTGTTTATTTATGGAATAATTTTATATATGTTTTTCACATGAAAAAATAACGCGCTCGGTGGGTTCGAACCACCGACCTTTCAAGTGAAGGTAAGTAAGCGACGCTCTGGTATACGATGAACGTCATACTCTCGGCTCAAGAATCAGCGATATACCGAGAAAACGTCTGATAATGGTAAGGCATAGAAAGAAGTAGAACGAGAATAACTAAAAATCACAGTACTCATATAAAACTCGCTATAGAAAAGTTTAGGCCATATAGTTAAATATAATATATATATATGTATATTTATACGTATATATAATATTATTATACAGTTGCAGATAATTTAATATTTTATTCCAATCTTACATGTATTGTATACGTAACCTAAATGCATATTGCATATAGCTACTTGGTATTAAATGTACTATAATATGTTACTTATTGTATCTGATCAATCCTATCATCGAGTTTTATTATATAGTGTTTTATAATAGAAGAAAAAGTGGCATTCTTATAACATTTAATAATGTTTGATTTGCCCAAATCCCAACCAAGAAAAGATAGGTACTTGTACGACTTGTACCGATATGTTAAATCAGTGCCTCGCAACCTTTTCTCACCCACGACACACCACAGGTCTTCCCAGAATTCCGTGACACACCACATGTAAAACAATTTATACACCAAAACATATGGACCCCAGGCCAGGATATTTGACCCCCCCCCCTACCTATTGCTAAGGTTAAAGACAGTGTGATACTCTAAAATAGAATTTTTAAAATGGTGTTTGAGGTAAAATTAATGGTATTGAATGTATGTTAGAGAATGCTTGTATTCATTAAGGTGACGCATCAGTGAAACGCCAAATAATTTTCAACTGTACGCGCGACGAAATTTTGTACTCGCTTCGCATTCATTGAGAGAACGTCGAGTCAGACACACGTCACTTTGCTGCGTGATGGCGACGGGCCAATTAATTCTAAAATCGTGTAAAGATGACTAAAAACGTTACCCATTTACTTTAAAAAGAAAACATGTCAATGAATATATTATTATTGTTACTAATAGAATAATAAACAGAACATAAAATGGACGTATGTTGGATTTATATGAGAAATAATATTTCGTTTGACAGGCGTCATCTGCACCCGCGACCAGCAATCCGCACATCGCCTAGCAACGATCTTTTTAGACCGTGCCTCAACTAATGCATGGCCTTAATACATCCACTTGAATTATGGTTTATTTGTCGAATATTGACACAATCATAATAAATAATTATTGTATCCTACAATCGCATGTTTTAAATTATTAATACCAGCGTAGTAAAATAGGGCTGCAGTTGACTTTTTTAGTATGTGAGCAAATTTGTAATTTGTGTTTATCTTACTTATCTGATTGACCTGCCACGCTGTCCCGTCCCCTAAGCCTGGTCCCCCAAGCTAGAGCCCTGTCAGTCGCCCACCCTGTGGGGGCCATGCACCAAAATTGCATTAATTTATATTTTTTTAGTTGATATATCTCTATATATATAAAAATCTCGTGTCACGATGTTTGTGGTCGCACTCCTCCGAAATGGCTTGACCGATTTTTATGAATTTTTTAATGTATATTTGTTAGGTATGAGAATAGGTCAACAAGTATATTTCATACCGCTAGGTGATTAGGGTATCTCTATCCAGAAAAAAATTTTCTTTTATTTTTTTGAAAATTTCATTTTGTATTTTTTTTATTATTTTGCATCAAAAAATACCTATAACCCCAAACTTTTACCTTCTACCCCCACCCTCCCATTTTTTAATCGCGATTTTATTATTTTTGTATGAACAAATTTAACCGTCGTTCGTATTTCAAACAGAATGAAATTATTTACGTTGTTGAATGACAGATGGCGCTACATCCGAGAACAATTCAAGAGAAGCGTCACGTCATTTTGACATTTCATTCGGCATATCACAACGCAGTGCGTGCAAAATTTTGTATGATCTATTTTAATTTATCTATTTTTGTGTGCGTGTATTACAGTTCACAATGCCAGCAAGACGCAAGGGGGGTCGCGTTCGCCATCGAACGAATAAAGCAGCAAACATGCGAAATAGTAGAGCAGAAAGAACAGACGAACAAATCCAACAAGATAACAAAAACGTGCGTGTGAGCATGTCGCAATTGCGTGCATCTAAATCACAAGAGGCACGAGCTGAATGAAATCAACAATGACAATTGTAACGGATCCAAGCGCGCCGGTTCGTTGTTAACACACGCAGAGCAAATGACCGACAACGCCAACAAGTACATCGAGCATTTACATCCGCTTCGTTCCTTCGTCTCGCATTCGAGTACGAGCTAGATATTGAATATTCCGCTCATCCGAAAGTGCTGATTGGTGCTATGGACAAAGAATGTCCCCATTGTCATGCTCTCAAATTCAAACATGAGTCAGCCGGGATGTGTTGCGCATCAGGAAAAGTGCAACTACCAGAAATTGAGATACCACAAGAACCATTGAACGGCTTGCTCATCGGCACGGTTCCAGATTCAAACCTGTTCCTGAAGTCCATTCGCACATTCAATTCATACTTCCAAATGACTTCGTTCGGAGCAACAGAAATAGTTCACAATACTGCGGCAAATGGTTAACAATTCCATTCTACGTTCAAAATCAAAGGCCAAGTATACCACAAAGTAGGCTCATTGCTGCCAATGCCAAACGAACCACATAATTTTTTACAAATCTACTTCATGGACGGTGAGGACATCAATCGTGTGGATGCACGTTGCGGCTACAATAACCTCAATTCGCCTAATGCCAGGCGCATCGTCGGCAAACTGGACGCCCTATTGAATGAGCACAATGAATTATTGAAATTCTTCAAAGCACACATGCACGAATTGCAAAGTGACAATCACGCTATTGTCATCAATCCTGATAAAACACCAGCTGGAGAGCACGTGCGTCGATTCAATGCGCCTGTTGTTGACGACATTGCTGGAATCATGGTTGGCGACCGCACATCGACGCGAGAAATCGTGATTCGAAGAAGAAACAATAATCTGGAGTTCATCGCTGACACACACCGTTCATACGATGCTCTCCAATATCCGCTAATTTTCTGGAAGGGACAAGACGGTTATTGAATAAACATTAGACAACGAGATCCTAGCATAGGTAATTCATTCATTATGAACATCATTACTCATTTTGAATTGAGAAAATGAATGGTTGGTGTTTTTTTGTTTTTATCGGCGGTCATCGTCTACAGCGCTACATTCCTCTTTCTGTCAAAGATCCCATCCCCACACACTTACGATACATTCGTTATTTTTTATTTAACAACCAAAATATTCACTAGAAATAATTTATACGGCAGAACAACGTTTGCCGGGTCAGCTAGTAATTAAATATACACGAGAAGAACTAAATGTACATTTCCATGTATTTGTTTTATCAATATAATAACAAAATAATGTGATACCTGAGCTTCTTTCAATGAAGGTAAAAGTTTTATATATTTTTTGACTTGATATTTGAAAGAGCAACGCGAAGTTCTTGGTTAAGACACTTCAAGAAAGACTGCTTATAATTTTTAATTATAACTTGAGTTGAAAAACTCATATTGTTGAAAAGCACACATATATCGTAGATATGGGAGCTGAACTGCAATAGCCTTGTCAGAAATCCAAGAATATTCTTTATTAACTGAAATCCAGAAAATAGCCAATAGAACATCGGCAAAGTTTAGTTTTAAAGTCCCATCGTTTCTCAATTCAACTAGTTCCTCTCAAATTTATAAAGAAAGCGCTTCTATAGAACTTTCGGCATAGGTTGCGAAAGGATTTCGAATCCAGTCGTATTGATTGAATGAATGTAATGATGAAATTTCTTTTGCAGCAAAGTTAATTGTGTTTGAGACGGATCCAAAATTAATTGCTTGTTTTCAATGGTGGTCTGGCAGGTCCTTTGGTACATTTGTAGAGATCCTTGTTTCAACTCCTTCTAATTTATCAGAGCATGTCAATCTATTATTTTCATTCTGACTTTGCATTGTTTAATTAAGTTCATGCAGGTGCTAAAATATATTACCAGCCATGTACATAAATTTGGGTATTAAGTAATTATTGTATAATATACAAAATTATTTGTTTTTTTTTTTTGCAAGCAATGCACCGCGGCACACCTAACAATGTCTCACGGTGCACCGGTGTGCTATAGAACTACAAGTCTCATGACAGTGTTATACAGTGTAAGATTCTCTCAGTTCAGACGGTATCCTAGTTATTTTCGTGGAGCGTACGTGGCATAGGTGCTGGTGCATTATGGCTCATCCATCAACATTGACCTCGGCACTTTAACGTGAGACCTGGCGGCGGCGCTCATGTTGTATCTTGTCTATGGTTTTCGATTTCGAAGTATTGAAAGTACTGAAAAACGAGAGGAGGGGATGTAGTTCACCGAACCGCCGCCTATCACTGTAAAGATTTCGCACTGTAGTTAAAAAATTCCGACTACAGCAAGTCGTAAAATTATTTGACCCCAAGCAAAATACAGGTTCCTAAGGATTTAAATGCGGTTTGCTATTCGTTTCTTTTAACCCATTGAATACAGACGAAAAGAGAGAAAATAGTGGACCAACAGTCAGATAATTTTTATTAGTAAATTTGAAAAAAGTTTACTAAAATTGTTACAACTTTTTTATTATGTTCTATTTCAATATCTTTTTAAAACTGATACAAGTATCAACACACTTCATTTCATGATCCTTTTCATGTAGAGTTTTAAGAAAACAAACCTAAAAATATTATTTTTATTATGGACAAGAGGCGCCAAATTGACTCCAATTGTATCAATAGGTTAATTAAAAATTATCATGTCAATATTCATCTAAGTAAAAATTATGTTTGGAATTCTTAGTCCGATCCCAATAATTTGGACTATAAATTTAACAGGAGTCTTTTAGGATAATATATCTGTTTTGACATTTAGTTAAGTAGGTAAACTTCACAAATATTAAAATCGCTCAATTGACATTCCGATTTTCAGACACATGCAAAGGCTGCCATTTTTTTATGTTCAGTGAGATTACTTAACTGCAGTAATAAACAGTTTTATAGAAATTTTAATGGATTTTTCAATTACATCGTAATGCCAAAGTGTAGTATTATTAGATGCTTATCTAATCATTGTAACGAATTGTCTTTTCACACATTCTGCAAATTGCCAAATAAATGTCATAGGAGTGGTGTGAAGTTCTCCACAAATTAACCCGCAATGCAAAGTCACTTGTAGCTTAACTTAATCAGCCGTCCAGTAGTGGTTAAATTTCATTCATTTAGGCTCCATCTCTATAGAAAGTTTTTTCAACATCTTTGGTTTATGTAATTGAATTTATCGTGAGTATAAATTTGCCTTGAATCTATGTGTATGGCGTGAGAGAAAAGATAATATGTAAATGTGTAGTTGTGTGTATATGTAGAGTGAGATAGGGAGAAAACATTATAAGGGGTAAGATGAAAGAAAACATACATGTGAACGCATTTGTTTATATATATATATATATTTATTATGACACAATATTGGTTATGTTTACAAAACGTGCTGTTTACTAGGTAGTATTGAATGACTATGCGCATGTACGCTTGAGACAGAAATGAAAAATGAAATCATAATAAAAGTTGTAACATTCAGTCTTCACTTAACTGGCCCAGGCCACAGCCCCCAATATCACAGCTGAAAATTACAAACCTCCAGCATTTAGAACACCCAAACATCGCCGCGCAAAATAAATTAAAATTAAAAAATACAAATTAAAAAAACATACGAAAAATTGAAATTAAAATAAAACATACATAAGTATAAACTGTTTAAAACACACATACATATAAATACAAATTTAAATTTCAATATTATTAGCGATTAGGTTAGGTACTCAACAATACAAAATAATATTATTTTGCGCGCTACTGTCGGCGCGTTAAGGTCCCGTGTGCTGAAGTTGGGGTTGTATTGTGTGCTTATTCCGGAGCGCTAATGCCAGCGTGCTAACATCGGCGCGCCAGAGTCCGCACGAAAGAGCAGAAGGGTGCCAGTGACTACACCAGTCAAGTCATACTAAGCTTCCCTAAGTCTCGAGTACTAATGATTAGCACTGAGTCTGTGCAAACAAACCCTTAGGGTACGGAATTAGTCAGAGGAGTTTTAATGATATCTTAAAGAATACACAAAGTAAAAAGAAAATAATAATATATAAATGAGAAGACATTTTGTAACAATAACATGGCATTTTATTTATTTGAAGGTGGTACAATAATTCTTCAATTAGCAATATACATACATAATATTATTTTATGATATGACAATGAATGAATGAATATTGAAATAGGTTACACAACTCACAACCTTTTCACTGCCCTGTCAATTTTATTAGGTGAGTGTAGGTCAGCTATGCTTTGAATAAAATAAATTGATATTTTCACACTTAAATGATAAAATATTGATCTGAGAATTACATGTAGAGAAAGGAAGCGAGAAAATAGACATAACATTGAAAAGAAAATGTGAGTTACCTCGCTATGCAAACTTTGCAATTTAACTCGCTCATGGCAACTGCAGGTTAATAATAAAATTATACTGGACAAACACGACAGAATATATAACACAATATTATTTGTTGGCAACATTATGTTGGCAAAAATATAAATGTACATGTTTGTACAACATATTATTATCATGTATGTAAAAAAATTTATATATAGACAAAATATAAAGGATGACCATCAATTCACGTAAGATTTGAATTTTGCACAATTTTGCACCAAGTGTTGACAACGAAAAAAAGACAGCGTGACAGCTGACAGTTCAGGGTTATTAAAAATGTTCTAAACTGTTAAAAACTAAAACAGTTCGTGGGAATGCCAGAGACATAATTCTAAAAGTATTGCAGTTCTGCGATGACGAGAAAAGACAAAAGGGATTGATTATTCCTATTGATAACGCGATACAACGGGTAGCGGCCATGACAGGTGACGTGTTATTTTCAGTGTTACCAAGTTGCATTTATATTACAACGCAAGTAATTTATTCTATTTTTTAATTTTGTTCAAAGTTATGAAATAAAAAAATATGAATGTCGGATAGCAATATAAATTAATACTTATTATTTGTGAATATAAACGGATTTACAAAATTTTGTATATTAATTAAATTGACATTTACAAGTTCGAATTCCATAATAACGCCTCGACAGAATTATCGACATGTATTAAATTACGATACTTAGATATATATTATATATTATTGTTCTATATTTCAGGTGTATCAAGTAGGACAATTAACCGAATTAAAATTAAAGCATCTAAGACGACAGATGAAAGACCGAAAATTCCTACGCCAGGGAAGAAAAGGACAAGGAAGAAGATAATAGAGCTGGATAGCTTTGACCAATGTGCCATACGCCATAAAATACAAGAATTCTATTGTGTCAGAAAAGAAGTGCCAACATTAAATAAAATTTTGGCTTCTATAAAAGAAGATATGGACTATAAAGGAGAACGAGAGACGCTCAGAAAAGCGCTTCTTGCAATGGGATTTAAATTTCAAAAATGTCAGTCCAAAAGAAAAATTTTGATTGAGAGATACGATATTTGTGCATGGCGAGCAAGATACCTACTGTCGTATGCATGAGATTCCCAAAAACCTTATAGGCTATATACTGCACGTTTGTATGCATGAGTAAACACGTAATTAGCTGTTAAGTGACGTCACGAATGTGACATATCATGTGTCATGGTGTTCGTATTATAAAATTTCATTCCCCGATAAATAATTCAAAATTTTGAAATTGTAAATGTGTCTGAAAGTGTGCGAACGGTACCATATAAATTTAATAATTATACATGAATAATTATTATGTACTTTAAATAATTTATCAGCTATTTTATCACATGTATTTTATAATTATTCTACTGTACGAAAGGTTGTATTGCCAGTAAACTTTTCCATTTGGTGGCAACACTGAATACATTTGGTGGCAATACTGAATATTATTATGACTAACTTCACTTCAATTATTGAGATGTCAAAAGAGAATAAGAATAAATGACAGAAAATGCAAATGATTTACGACAATAATATGTAATGATCTCTGTATAATATTATCATTTATACCAATCACCGTATGATACTATTGATGTTTCCAGTGTATTTGAGAGTTGTGCCTTGTTTATTACAGTTATCTTACAATAATTAACTAGGTAGGTAGGTGGTACCGTAATATTTTGAAGAACGCAGAATGCTTACAATTGTATATTTTAATGCCAGATACAGCAGTAGATACATATTTTTGCGGTGGTTTAGCGGAGATATTTTATCGTAATCTTACGTAAGTCCATCTTATGTCTCCATGAGAAATATTGCAAGCGAAATAAGCGAGGCATTTTATCAGTTACCTACTATCTAGATTATAAGACTAGGGATCAAAATTATACGTATTTTGTAAACAGCACGACTAGGAACTGTTTTTAAAGTTCGCAAATGTTTTACAGAATCTACAAAACGAATAAGGGCCTAAACCAAATGTTTTTGCAATGAATGCAAAATTAAAATGACATTTGAAAGTGACAGCTGAGGCAGCCATTTTTAATGGCGCGTGACGTCAGATCGCTTACGTCACAAAGAGTGTTATTAGCTATTCGATGGAAAATCGGTTAAATAGCTTATAAAGAATTTGGGAATCTCATACATACGGCCCCTAGACATTTTACGTAAAAATAGACAGTTAGGTAATCTAAAGCGCCCAGTAGTATATATTGATGAAACTTACATTCATCCTACATATGCCGTATCAAAATGCTGGCAAAGTAATGAAGTTCACGGCGTTTTAGCTTCTGAATCTGTCGGGCAAAGATGGATAATTCTGCATGCGGGTGGAGAAATGGGTTTCATCAAAGATGCTTTATTAATTTTTAAAGCAAAATCATCCACAGGAGATTACCACGATTCCATGAATGCTGACAATTTAAAAAAATGGGTGACAGAAAGACTTTTACCCAATTTACCCGAAAACTCAATCGTTGTAATGGATAATGCATCTTACCATTCGGTGCAGCAAGATAAATGCCCAACAATGGGTAATCGCATAGGTGAAATGAAGAATTGGCTTCTTGAACATAGAATTCCAGTTGTTGACGAAATGCGAAAAAGCCAACTTTATGAATTAATTTTGTCCCACAAAGGTCCAAAGAGATACGTCATTGACGAACTGCTTGCCAGTCATGGTCACACGGTAGTAAGACTCCCACCATATCACTGTGACCTTAATCCGATAGAATTAATCTGGGCCACAATGAAACGGAGGGTTGCTCAAAAAAATGTAGGACAATTGAATAGCAATATAATATGTGGATTAACGGAAACAGCCTTTGAAAGTATTACCACAGAAGAATGGCAAAATGTGTGTAAGCATGTCATAAAATTGAAAGAGCAATATTACGCCAGAGATGCTATTATGGATACAGAAATGGATGGTTTTATTTTTACCGTAAACGGTCCTGAGAGTGACACAGAATCGGATGATAGTCTATCTGGAATTGAACCATTATAATAGTAGTTATATAATTTCTACATTGTTTGTGTAATTTATAAATTGTTATCGTGTTTTATTTAAAATTCCATTGATTTTGATACTATTTTACTGTCTTTAGAGTGAATTTAATTTATTTTCGCCTTTTTTATTATATTTTTTCCATGACTAAAATATACACAATACTACTTTATATTTTACAATTTATGATTTTTCCAACTATGCATTTCTTCCTCATGGTTGGTTATAAAGAAAGTAACGCGTTTTTATTTTGATTGTGTTTATTTTTTATTTTAATATTTTTGTACATAAATCTACTACCAATAAAAATGTATAAATAACCATTTTTTTGTTAGTTATGGCAACATTCTCAATGTCATACTAGCGCCCTCGCTGAAACGCCAATTTATGATGGTAGATCTATACACAAAAGAACAACGCGTTTTCATTGTTGAGCAATATTTTAAAAATAATGAAGGTTTGGCAGCTAGTCGCAATTTTCGTACAAAATATGGTCGGAATAGTGATTTAACCAGTGGCGGCTCGTCCGTATGCACTGCGGAACTGCAGCACCCCCAAGCAAATTGAGAAAAATGTAATATTATTATACACATAAATTTATGCATATAAAAAAAATATCAATATTAGTTAAGCTTGCCCGCGCACCGATACATCCAATAATAATTATCATAACCGTGATGAAAGTGATGCATCGCTTGACTTCATGCGGTACCATTTTCGTTAGAATATGCTCGAATACTCGATCTATTAATGTAATACGGGACATTTTCAGTGGAAATTCGTTCTATGAAAAAAATATCAGCATCCATATTCCAATTTAAAATAAAATTGGAACCGCTAAGCCACCGGACATGCCGGGGACAGTGTCACCGCTGTCAAGGCGATGGACACTCGGCTAGCTGTCGCCACGCCAGTCCAAGTTGCGTCCGATGTGCAGGACCGGACTGCACAAAAGAAAATGGGACAGATCCGGCCAATTATAGAGGATGCCTGAAGCATCCCGAACACACGAGGATGGCATTCACAGATGCTGACAGAACGCTGCCCACACTGGCAACAGAACCAGATCAGCCTCCGACCCCAATACTACAAAACCAGAACACAAACCGCAATCCAGTCCTGAAGAAATCAAAGACATTATCGCACAACTTAAAGACACCATTTCCCAAAGAAAACTACTAGCCGCCCATGTAGGTATTGTAGTTCAAAAACTCATAAAAAAAGAAGCATGTATCAATGCGAATTATGCCAAGTAGCGTTATATTGTATGGAATGTTTTGGCCCATTTATGTACGAGTGCTCCCCTCCTAAAATGCAACATTATACCCCGTTTACACGTGCATATATCGTCGGCTTACGACTAAAATCCACTAAGTGCATTTTTCGCTGATTTATAGTTAATAATACCACCAAGTGCAGAAAAAAATACTCTTATAAATATAAATTAATAATTTCTGTATGAAATTTGCCACGTACTTTCGTAGAACTTAACCATTTCATCGATCCAGCGGTTTCAAGACCTTGCGGACGTTTTGTACCTCTCCGGTACCAGTGAATGACTAGATTTGTCCTGGGATTGTCCCTTTTTCGAGCTATGTGTCCAGCCCATTTCCATTTGATGGTTTTCGCGAACTCTATTACATCGCAAACCGCTTTTTGTCCTTTTGCGTTATGCTCGACATGCACCTATCCATACTACGCTGTGCTACTCTAAGTTTTTAGGTCTATCTTTTACTTAGGGTCGATGTTTCACATGAAAAATATACTTTATATTATTTTGGTACCCGTATTTTGTCAATATCCTGAAAAACCGCGATCAAGATTAATAATCAACATGCCTGTGGTAAGATATTCTTTAAGCCAATGTATCGCCCCATAGTTATGCCGAAGGTGATATTTTCTACATTATTTGAATTAAATAAAAAAATGATATTTGTATATAAATTATCAATTTTAACTAAATATCTGTTAAAATGACTGACGAGTTATATATTGAAGATTCATATACATAATAAGAAAACTAATGTACCAACAATAAATAAAATCATATTTTATAAACCCTATTTCAACAACATAAAAACTAAAAAAAAAACCTTGATATAATAATATGGCAAAGGAGTTTTAAATTGACGATGAAATTTTCAAAAAAACTATACCTATAACCTTTATTTTTAGGGAAATGTTTTTTTTTTATTATTTAACTAATTTAGCAATATTCACAGAAATATAATATTTCATTTACCAACACATCATAAATTCCCGTAAATCATTGAAATAATGATTTGTATAATGTTTTATAACTTAAAAACCACACTACATCGAATACCAGTATTGAGTGAAAGCATTAGTTATTTTCATAAACATTTTCATAGTTTAAATAGAGCTTATGAAAAATTACGTCAAAGCTAATCTATAAAAAAATCCCGGAGTTTTTAGCAATGTTAAATCGCGGGATTCCGGAATTGCAAACCCTTAATTCCAACACATATAAGAGTATCTATAAATAATCAAACGACGGTGTTAGTCTGTCAACAAGAGCGAATGATTGATTTATTTTACGGCATTTTTATAGGCAGCATACAAAAATACTATAGAAAGATTTACGTTGGAAATATTCAAAATATGCGAGTTACGCACGCTTGACAATGATTGGGTCGTGACTAGGGATTCCAATCCTAGGATCCCGAATCTCGGGCAAAAATATAAACTAGGCTAGGCATACCCAGATAGCACATCGAGAATTTCTGAGATGCGCCAGCTGAACCTTTTTCAGCTTTTCCGAGCTGCTAATAAAAAAAATCTTTCAGAATAATTATTATTTGTGGGAGTATTGTATGCCTTCCTGAGAAGCGCCAGCTGGTCTTCATGCAACATTTTGATAAACCGGTAAGAATGAATGTCACATGACAGATCAATAAATAGTAATGTTAAGCCGGTCGTCGTCGACCAAGAATTTGAAGTGGGATTTCACTTATGACTTGAAAATCAGATGATAAAAGCCAAGAAATGTCTTCAAATCAATTAGAATGTGCGTTTCGTTCACGTGATAAATTTTAATGTATTCAGACGTAGGGTAAGAGCTACTATTATGGGCCAGCTTCAATTATTGGCCACTTGTAGATAAAATCTAGTTTTTTAAGATATTAAATGAACATTGCCATCTGTTAAGACTGGCGAGCGACAGGGATTCTTGGAGGCGCCGCGTGGTGTCCATATGCTCCAGTTAAGGGGCGGATATGGACAAAGAAGAAGAATAAAAAAATCTTTCAGAATAATTAATATTCGTGGGAGTGTTGTATGCCTTCCTGAGAAGCGCCAGCTGGTCTACATGCGACATTTTGATAAACCGGTAAAGCCCATATTCCATTGGCAGATTGCGTCTGGCCCGATCGTCTGCCACGACTGTCAAACTCTATTCTCTATGGTTTTCAAGGATCGTGAGCGATCGGGTCGAAAGTGGAAAATTTTCTATTATCCGTCGTGCGATCATTTCATTATCAAGCGAAGATTGCCGAAAGCGTACGAAAATAGCCGAATATGCGCCTGAGTCATGCAAACGGTCGTTCATTTCATTCTACTGGTCGATTTCAACTGAACAACTACAAGATGGCGAAAACTTAAAAAATATATATGGAGTATCACCGAGGACACAGTCCTCGTCGAATAAATGCACGCCAAAGATATAGTGTGGAACGTAAAAAAACCCGCCATATTCAATGGCGATCACGCTGTTCTTCAGTTAGCCAACTTTTGACCCAGTGTTTTCGTTTACGGCGAGTCCTGACCGCCTGAGCCAGTTGAAATATAGCCATACTCGCTACAATAAATTAGTCTTTGGATTATTCGATTTCGATATTCGAATTACTCAATTGGCTTGGAGATTCAAGCTCGCCCAGTTATTCATGATGTAAATTAACAATAAGTATACAAACTTTCTATAAATGTCAAACGGCCGCATAAATTTTAACAGATCTGATGCTCGCTAGGTTTGACAGCTGACAGCTCAGTTTTGTTGACATAAAATTGCGCGGGAATGCGTTCAGTGTAGCCACCAATCTAAGAAATATCTAGTTTTCACTCAACCTATATTTTTAATAATAGCAACACTAGTATTATTTTAACCAATCAAATCAAGGACCAACGAGATTGAATCGTTGCGTGTAATTGCAAACAGCTAGCGACGACGGTTGGCGTCGATCGTTGGATCGGGTTGGGTCTGTGCGCGTCTGCAAATGGAATATGGCCTTAAGAAGGAATGTCATTTGACAGATCAATAAATAGTAATGTCAAGCCGGTCGTCGTGGACTGAGAATTTGAAGTGGGATTTCATTTATTACTTGAAAATCAGATGATAAAAGCCAAGAAATGTCTTCAAATCAATTAGAATGTGCGTTTCGTTCACGTGATAAATTTTAATGTATCCAGACGTAGGGTAAGAGCCACTATTATGGGCCAGCTTCAATTATTGGCCACTTGCAGATAAAATCTAGTTTTTTAAGATATTAAATGAACATTGCCATCTGTTAAGACTGGCAAGCGACAGGGATTCTTGGAGGCGCCGCGTGATGTCCTATTCTCCAGTTAAGGGGCGGATATGGACAAAGAAGAAGAATAAAAAAAATCTTTCAGAATAATTAATATTCGTGGGAGTGTTGTATGCCTTCCTGAGAAGCGCCAGCTGGTCTACATGCGACATTTCGATAAACCGGTAAGAATGAATGTCATTTGACAGATCAATAAATAGTAATGTCAAGCCGGTCGTCGTGGACTGAGAATTTGAAGTGGGATTTCATTTATGACTTGAAAATCAGATGATAAAAGCCAAGAAATGTCTTCAAATCAATAAGAATGTGCGTTTCGTTCACGTGATAAATTTTAATGTATCCAGACGTAGGGTAAGAGCCACTATTATGGGCCAGCTTCAATTATTGGCCACTTGCAGATAAAATCTAGTTTTTTAAGATATTAAATGAACATTGCCATCTGTTAAGACTGGCGAGCGACAGGGATTCTTGAAGGCGCCGCGTGGTGTCCATATGCTCCAGTTAAGGGGCGGATATGGACAAAGAAGAAGAATAAAAACAATCTTTCAGAATAATTAATATTCGTGGGAGTGTTGTATGCCTTCCTGAGAAGCGCCAGCTGGTCTACATGCGACATTTCGATAAACCGGTAAGAATAAATGTCATTTGACAGATCAATAAATAGTAATGTCAAGCCGGTCGTCGTGGACTGAGAATTTGAAGTGGGATTTCATTTATGACTTGAAAATCAGATGATAAAAGCCAAGAAATGTCTTCAAATCAATTAGAATGTGCGTTTCGTTCACGTGATAAATTTTAATGTATCCAGACGTAGGGTAAGAGCTACTATTATGGGCCAGCTTCAATTATTGGCCACTTGCAGATAAAATCTAGTTTTTTAAGATATTAAATGAACATTGCCATCTGTTAAGACTGGCGAGCGACAGGGATTCTTGGAGGCGCCGCGTGGTGTCCATATGCTCCAGTTAAGGGGCGGATATGGACAAAGAAGAAGAATAAAAAAAATCTTTCAGAATAATTAATATTCGTGGGAGTGTTGTATGCCTTCCTGAGAAGCGCCAGCTGGTCTACATGCGACATTTCAATAAAAATGTAAGAATGAATGTCATTTGACAGATCAATAAATAGTAATTTCAAGCCGGTCGTCGTGGACTGAGAATTTGAAGTGGGATTTCATTTATGACTTGAAAATCAGATGATAAAAGCCAAGAAATGTCTTCAAATCAATAAGAATGTGCGTTTCGTTCACGTGATAAATTTTAATGTATCCAGACGTAGGGTAAGAGCCACTATTATGGGCCAGCTTCAATTATTGGCCACTTGCAGATAAAATCTAGTTTTTTAAGATATTAAATGAACATTGCCATCTGTTAAGACTGGCGAGCGACAGGGATTCTTGAAGGCGCCGCGTGGTGTCCATATGCTCCAGTTAAGGGGCGGATATGGACAAAGAAGAAGAATAAAAACAATCTTTCAGAATAATTAATATTCGTGGGAGTGTTGTATGCCTTCCTGAGAAGCGCCAGCTGGTCTACATGCGACATTTCGATAAACCGGTAAGAATGAATGTCATTTGACAGATCAATAAATAGTAATGTCAAGCCGGTCGTCGTGGACTGAGAATTTGAAGTGGGATTTCATTTATGACTTGAAAATCAGATGATAAAAGCCAAGAAATGTCTTCAAATCAATTAGAATGTGCGTTTCGTTCACGTGATAAATTTTAATGTATCCAGACGTAGGGTAAGAGCTACTATTATGGGCCAGCTTCAATTATTGGCCACTTGCAGATAAAATCTAGTTTTTTAAGATATTAAATGAACATTGCCATCTGTTAAGACTGGCGAGCGACAAAGATTCTTGGAGGCGCCGCGTGGTGTCCATATGCTCCAGTTAAAGGGCGAATATGGACAAAGAAGAAGAATAAAAAAAATCTTTCAGAATAATTAATATTCGTGGGAGTGTTGTATGCCTTCCTGAGAAGCGCCAGCTGATCTACATGCGACATTTTGATAAACCGGTAAGAATGAATGTCATTTGACAGATCAATAAATAGTAATGTCAAGCCGGTCGTCGTGGACTGAGAATTTGAAGTGGGATTTCATTTATGACTTGAAAATCAGATGATAAAAGCCAAGAAATGTCTTCAAATCAATAAGAATGTGCGTTTCGTTCACGTGATAAATTTTAATGTATCCAGACGTAACGTAAGAGCTACTATTATGGGCCAGCTTCAATTATTGGCCACTTGCAGATAAAATCTAGTTTTTTAAGATATTAAATGAACATTGCCATCTGTTAAGACTGGCGAGCGACAGGGATTCTTGGAGGCGCCGCGTGGTGTCCATATGCTCCAGTTAAGGGGCGGATATGGACAAAGAAGAAGAATAAAAAAAATCTTTCAGAATAATTAATATTCGTGGGAGTGTTGTATGCCTTCCTGAGAAGCGCCAGCTGGTCTACATGCGACATTTCAATAAAACTGTAAGAATGAATGTCATTTGACAGATCAATAAATAGTAATGTCAAGCCGGTCGTCGTGGACTGAGAATTTGAAGTGGGATTTCATTTATGACTTGAAAATCAGATGATAAAAGCCAAGAAATGTCTTCAGATCAATGAGAATGTGCGTTTTGTTCACGTGATAAATTTTAATGTATCCAAACGTAGGGCAAGAGCCACTATTATGGGCCAGCTTCAATTATTGGCCACTTGCAGATAAAATATAGTTTTTTAAGATATTAAATGAACATTGCCATCTGTTAAGACTGGCGAGCGACAAGGATTCTTGGAGGCGCCGCGTGGTGTCCATATGCTCCAGTTAAGGGGCGGATATGGACAAAGAAGAAGAATAAAAAAAATCTTTCAGAATAATTAATATTCGTGGGAGTGTTGTATGCCTTCCTGAGAAGCGCCAGCTGGTCTACATGCGACATTTCGATAAAACTGTAAGACTGAATGTCATTTGACAGATCAATAAATAGTAATGTCAAGCCGGTCGTCGTGGACAGAGAATTTGAAGTGGGATTTCATTTATGACTTGAAAATCAGATGATAAAAGCCAAGAAATGTCTTCAAATCAATTAGAATGTGCGTTTCGTTCACGTGATATATTTTAATGTATCCAGACGTAGGGTAAGAGCGACTATTATGGGCCAGCTTCAATTATTGGCCACTTGCAGATAAAATCTAGTTTTTGAAGATATTAAATGAACATTGCCATCTGTTAAGACTGGCGAGCGACAGGGATTCTTGGAGGCGCCGCGTGGTGTCCATATGCTCCAGTTAAGGGGCGGATATGGACAAAGAAGAAGAATAAAAAAAATCTTTCAGAATAATTAATATTCGTGGGAGTGTTGTATGCCTTCCTGAGAAGCGCCAGCTGGTCTACATGCGACATTTCAATAAAACTGTAAGAATGAATGTCATGACAGATCAATAAATAGTAATGTCAAGCCAGTCGTCGTGGACTGAGAATTTGAAGTGGGATTTCATTTATGACTTGAAAATCAGATGATAAAAGCCAAGAAATGTCTTCAAATCAATTAGAATGTGCGTTTCGTTCACGTGATAAATTTTAATGTATCCAAACGTAGGGTAAGAGCCACTATTATGGGCCAGCTTCAATTATTGGCCACTTGCAGATAAAATCTAGTTTTTTAAGATATTAAATGAACATTGCCATCTGTTAAGACTGGCGAGCGACAGGAATTCTTGGAGGCGCCGCGTGGTGTCCATATGCTCCAGTTAAGGGGCGGATATGGACAAAGAAGAAGAATAAAAAAAATCTTTCAGAATAATTAATATTCGTGGGAGTGTTGTATGCCTTCCTGAGAAGCGCCAGCTGGTCTACATGCGACATTACAATAAAACTGTAAGAATGAATGTCATGACAGATCAATAAATAGTAATGTCAAGCCAGTCGTCGTGGACTGAGAATTTGAAGTGGGATTTCATTTATGACTTGAAAATCAGATGATAAAAGCCAAGAAATGTCTTCAAATCAATTAGAATGTGCGTTTCGTTCACGTGATAAATTTTAATATATCCAGACGTAGGGTAAGAGCGACTATTATGGGCCAGCTTCAATTATTGGCCACTTGCAGATAAAATCTAGTTTTTTAAGATATTAAATGAACATTGCCATCTGTTAAGACTGGCGAGCAACAGGGATTCTTGAAGGCGCCGCGTGGTGTCCATATGCTCCAGTTAAGGGGCGGATATGGACAAAGAAGAAGAATAAAAAAAATCTTTTAGAATAATTAATATTCGTGGGAGTGTTGTATGCCTTCCTGAGAAGCGCCAGCTGGTCTACATGCGACATTTCAATAAAACTGTAAGAATTAATGTCATTTGACAGATCAATAAATAGTAATGTCAAGCCGGTCGTCGTGGACTGAGAATTTGAAGTGGGATTTCATTTATGACTTGAAAATCAGATGATAAAAGCCAAGAAATGTCTTCAAATCAATTAGATTGTGCGTTTCGTTCACGTGATAAATTTTAATGTATCCAAACGTAGGGTAAGAGCCACTATTATGGGCCAGCTTCAATTATTGGCCACTTGCAGATAAAATCTAGTTTTTTAAGATATTAAATGAACATTGCCATCTGTTAAGAGTGGCGAGCGACAGGAATTCTTGGAGGCGCCGCGTGGTGTCCATATGCTCCAGTTAAGGGGCGGATATGGACAAACAAGAAGAATAAAAAAAATCTTTCAGAATAATTAATATTCGTGGGAGTGTTGTATGCCTTCCTGAGAAGCGCCAGCTGGTCTACATGCGACATTTCGATAAAACTGTAAGAATGAATGTCATTTGACAGATCAATAAATAGTAATGTCAAGCCGGTCGTCGTGGACAGAGAATTTGAAGTGGGATTTCATTTATGACTTGAAAATCAGATGATTAAAGCCAAGAAATGTCTTAAAATCAATTAGAATGTGCGTTTCGTTCACGTGATAAATTTTAATGTATCCAGACGTAGGGTAAGAGCTACTATTATGGGCCAGCTTCAATTATTGGCCACTTGCAGATAAAATCTAGTTTTTTAAGATATTAAATGAACATTGCCATCTGTTAAGACTGGCGAGCGACAGGGATTCTTGGAGGCGCCGCGTGGTGTCCATATGCTCCAGTTAAGGGGCGGATATGGACAAAGAAGAAGAATAAAAAAAATCTTTCAGAATAATTAATATTCGTGGGAGTGTTGTATGCCTTCCTGAGAAGCGCCAGCTGGTCTACATGCGACATTTTAATAAAACTGTAAGAATGAATGTCATTTGACAGATCAATAAATAGTAATGTCAAGCTGGTCGTCGTGGACTGAGAATTTGAAGTGGGATTTCATTTATGACTTGAAAATCAGATGATAAAAGCCAAGAAATGTCTTCAAATCAATTAGAATGTGCGTTTCGTTCACGTGATAAATTTTAATGTATCCAAACGTAGGGTAAGAGCCACTATTATGGGCCAGCTTCAATTATTGGCCACTTGCAGATAAAATCTAGTTTTTTAAGATATTAAATGAACATTGCCATCTGTTAAGACTGGCGAGCGACAGGGATTCTTGGAGGCACCGCGTGGTGTCCATATGCTCCAGTTAAGGGGCGGATATGGAAAAACAAGAAGAATAAAAAAAATCTTTCAGAATAATTAATATTCGTGGGAGTGTTGTATGCCTTCATGAGAAGCGCCAGCTGGTCTACATGCGACATTTCGATAAAACTGTAAGAATGAATGTCATTTGACAGATCAATAAATAGTAATGTCAAGCCGGTCGTCGTGGACAGAGAATTTGAAGTGGGATTTCATTTATGACTTGAAAATCAGATGATAAAAGCCAAGAAATGTCTTTAAATAAATTAGAATGTGCGTTTCGTTCACGTGATAAATTTTAATGTATCCAAACGTAGGGTAAGAGCCACCATTATGGGCCAGCTTCAATTATTGGCCACTTGCAGATAAAATCTAGTTTTTTAAGATATTAAATGAACATTGCCATCTGTTAAGACTGGCGAGTGACAAAGATTCTTGGAGGCGCCGCGTGGTGTCCATATGCTCCAGTTAAGGGGCGGATATGGACAAACAAGAAGAATAAAAAAAATCTTTCAGAATAATTAATATTCGTGGGAGTGTTGTATGCCTTCCTGAGAAGCGCCAGCTGGTCTACATGCGACATTTCGATAAACCGGTAAGAATGAATGTCATTTGACAGATCAATAAATAGTAATGTCAAGCCGGTCGTCGTGGACTGAGAATTTGAAGTGGGATTTCATTTATGACTTGAAAATCAGATGATAAAAGCCAAGAAATGTCTTCAAATCAATTAGAATGTGCGTTTCGTTCACGTGATAAATTTTAATGTATCCAAACGTAGGGTAAGAGCCACTATTATGGGCCAGCTTCAATTATTGGCCACTTGCAGATAAAATCTAGTTTTTTAAGATATTAAATGAACATTGCCATCTGTTAAGACTGGCGAGCGACAGGGATTCTTGGAGGCGCCGCGTGGTGTCCATATGCTCCAGTTAAGGGGCGGATATGGACAAAGAAGAAGAATAAAAAAAATCTTTCAGAATAATTAATATTCGTGGGAGTGTTGTATGCCTTTTTGAGAAGCGCCAGCTGGTCTACATGCGACATTTCGATAAAACTGTAAGAATGAATGTCATTTGACAGATCAATAAATAGTAATGTCAAGCCGGTCGTCATGGACAGAGAATTTGAAGTGATATTTCATTTATGACTTGAAAATCAGATGATAAAAGCCAAGAAATGTCTTCAAATCAATTAGAATGTGCGTTTCGTTCACGTGATAAATTTTAATGTATCCAGACGTAGGGTAAGAGTTACTATTATGGGCCAGCTTCAATTATTGGCCACTTGCAGATAAAATCTAGTTTTTTAAGATATTAAATGAACATTGCCATCTGTTAAGACTGGCGAGCGACAGGGATTCTTGGAGGCGCCGCGTGGTGTCCATATGCTCCAGTTAAGGGGCGGATATGGACAAAGAAGAAGAATAAAAAAAATCTTTCAGAATAATTAATATTCGTGGGAGTGTTATATGCCTTCCTGAGAAGCGCCAGCTGGTCTACATGCGACATTTCAATAAAACTGTAAGAATGAATGTCATTTGACAGATCAATGAATAGTAATGTCAAGCCGGTCGTCGTGGACTGAGAATTTGAAGTGGGATTTCATTTATGACTTGAAAATCAGATGATAAAAGCCAAGAAATGTCTTCAGATCAATTGGAATGTGCGTTTTGTTCACGTGATAAATTTTAATGTATCCAAACGTAGGGTAAGAGCCACTATTATGGGCCAGCTTCAATTATTGGCCACTTGCAGATAAAATCTAGTTTTTTAAGATATTAAATGAACATTGCCATCTGTTAAGACTGGCGAGCGACAGGGATTCTTGGAGGCGCCGCGTGGTGTCCATATGCTCCAATTAGGGGCGGATATGGACAAACAAGAAGAATAAAAAAAAACTTTCAGAATAATTAATATTCGTGGGAGTGTTGTATGCCTTCCTGAGAAGCGCCAGCTGGTCTACATGCGACATTTCAATAAAACTGTAAGACTGAATGTCATTTGACAGATCAATAAATAGTAATGTCAAGCCGGTCGTCGTGGACTGAGAATTTGAAGTGGGATTTCATTTATGACTTGAAAATCAGATGATAAAAGCCAAGAAATGTCTTCAAATCAATAAGAATGTGCGTTTCGTTCACGTGATAAATTTTAATGTATCCAGACGTAAGGTAAGAGCTACTATTATGGGCCAGCTTCAATTATTGGCCACTTGCAGATAAAATCTAGTTTTTTAAGATATTAAATGAACATTGCCATCTGTTAAGACTGGCGAGCGACAGGGATTCTTGGAGGCGCCGCGTGGTGTCCATATGCTCCAGTTAAGGGGCGGATATGGACAAAGAAGAAGAATAAAAAAAATCTTTCAGAATAATTAATATTCGTGGGAGTGTTGTATGCCTTCCTGAGAAGCGCCAGCTGGTCTACATGCGACATTTCAATAAAACTGTAAGAATGAATGTCATTTGACAGATCAATAAATAGTAATGTCAAGCCGGTCGTCGTGGACTGAGAATTTGAAGTGGGATTTCATTTATGACTTGAAAATCAGATGATAAAAGCCAAGAAATGTCTTCAAATCAATTAGAATGTGCGTTTCGTTCACGTGATAAATTTTAATGTATCCAGACGTAGGGTAAGAGCTACTATTATGGGCCAGCTTCAATTATTGGCCACTTGCAGATAAAATCTAGTTTTTTAAGATATTAAATGAACATTGCCATCTGTTAAGACTGGCGAGCGACAGGGATTCTTGGAGGCGCCGCGTGGTGTCCATATGCTCCAGTTAAGGGGCGGATATGGACAAAGAAGAAGAATAAAAAAAATCTTTCAGAATAATTAATATTCGTGGGAGTGTTGTATGCCTTCCTGAGAAGCGCCAGCTGGTCTACATGCGACATTTCAATAAAACTGTAAGAATGAATGTCATTTGACAGATCAATAAATAGTAATGTCAAGCCGGTCGTCGTGGACTGAGAATTTGAAGTGGGATTTCATTTATGACTTGAAAATCAGATGATAAAAGCCAAGAAATGTCTTCAAATCAATTAGAATGTGCGTTTCGTTCACGTGATAAATTTTAATGTATCCAAACGTAGGGTAAGAGCCACTATTATGGGCCAGCTTCAATTATTGGCCACTTGCAGATAAAATCTAGTTTTTTAAGATATTAAATGAACATTGCCATCTGTTAAGACTGGCGAGCGACAGGGATTCTTGGAGGCGCCGCGTGGTGTCCATATGCTCCAGTTAAGGGGCGGATATGGACAAAGAAGAAGAATAAAAAAAATCTTTCAGAATAATTAATATTCGTGGGAGTGTTGTATGCCTTCCTGAGAATCGCCAGCTGGTCTACATGCGACATTTCAATAAAACTGTAAGAATGAATGTCATTTGACAGATCAATAAATAGTAATGTCAAGCCGGTCGTCGTGGACTGAGAATTTGAAGTGGGATTTCATTTATGACTTGAAAATCAGATGATAAAAGCCAAGAAATGTCTTCAAATCAATTAGAATGTGCGTTTCGTTCACGTGATAAATTTAATGTATCCAGACGTAGGGTAAGAGCCACTATTATGGGCCAGCTTCAATTATTGGCCACTTGCAGATAAAATCTAGTTTTTCAAGATATTAAATGAACATTGCCATCTGTTAAGACTGGCGAGCGACAGGGATTCTTGGAGGCGCCGCGTGGTGTCCATATGCTCCAGTTAAGGGGCGGATATGGACAAAGAAGAAGAATAAAAAAAATCTTTCAGAATAATTAATATTCGTGGGAGTGTTGTATGCCTTCCTGAGAAGCGCCAGCTGGTCTACATGCGACATTTCAATAAAACTGAAAGAATGAATGTCATTTGACAGATCAATAAATAGTAATGTCAAGCCGGTCGTCGTGGACTGAGAATTTGAAGTGGGATTTCATTTATGACTTGAAAATCAGATGATAAAAGCCAAGAAATGTCTTCAAATCAATTAGAATGTGCGTTTCGTTCACGTGATAAATTTTCATGTATCCAGACGTAGGGTAAGAGCTACTATTATGGGCCAGCTTCAATTATTGGCCACTTGCAGATAAAATCTAGTTTTTTAAGATATTAAATGAACATTGCCATCTGTTAAGACTGGCGAGCGACAGGGATTCTTGGAGGCGCCGCGTGGTGTCCATATGCTCCAGTTAAAGGGCGAATATGGACAAAGAAGAAGAATAAAAAAAATCTTTCAGAATAATTAATATTCGTGGGAGTGTTGTATGCCTTCCTGAGAAGCGCCAGCTGGTCTACATGCGACATTTCAATAAAACTGTAAGAATTAATGTCATTTGACAGATCAATAAATAGTAATGTCAAGCCGGTCGTCGTGGACTGAGAATTTGAAGTGGGATTTCATTTATGACTTGAAAATCAGATGATAAAAGCCAAGAAATGTCTTCAAATCATTTAGAATGTGCGTTTCGTTCACGTGATAAATTTTAATGTATCCAAACGTAGGGTAAGAGCCACTACTATGGGCCAGCTTCAATTATTGGCCACTTGCAGATAAAATCTAGTTTTTCAAGATATTAAATGAACATTGCCATCTGTTAAGACTGGCGAGCGACAGGGATTCTTGGAGGCGCCGCGTGGTGTCCATATGCTCCAGTTAAGGGGCGGATATGGACAAAGAAGAAGAATAAAAAAAATCTTTTAGAATAATTAATATTCGTGGGAGTGTTGTATGCCTTCCTGAGAAGCGCCAGCTGGTCTACATGCGACATTTTAATAAAACTGTAAGAATGAATGTCATTTGACAGATCAATAAATAGTAATGTCAAGCCGGTCGTCGTGGACTGAGAATTTGAAGTGGGATTTCATTTATGACTTGAAAATCAGATGATAAAAGCCAAGAAATGTCTTCAAATCAATTAGAATGTGCGTTTCGTTCACGTGATAAATTTTAATGTATCCAGACGTAGGGTAAGAGCTACTATTATGGGCCAGCTTCAATTATTGGCCACTTGCAGATAAAATCTAGTTTTTTAAGATATTAAATGAACATTGCCATCTGTTAAGACTGGCGAGCGACAGGGATTCTTGGAGGCGCCGCGTGGTGTCCATATGCTCCAGTTAAGGGGCGGATATGGACAAAGAAGAAGAATAAAAAAAATCTTTCAGAATAATTAATATTCGTGGGAGTGTTGTATGCCTTCCTGAGAAGCGCCAGCTGGTCTACATGCGACATTTTAATAAAACTGTAAGAATGAATGTCATTTGACAGATCAATAAATAGTAATGTCAAGCCGGTCGTCGTGGACTGAGAATTTGAAGTGGGATTTCATTTATGACTTGAAAATCAGATGATAAAAGCCAAGAAATGTCTTCAAATCATTTAGAATGTGCGTTTCGTTCACGTGATAAATTTTAATGTATCCAAACGTAGGGTAAGAGCCACTATTATGGGCCAGCTTCAATTATTGGCCACTTGCAGATAAAATCTAGTTTTTCAAGATATTAAATGAACATTGCCATCTGTTAAGACTGGCGAGCGACAGGGATTCTTGGAGGCGCCGCGTGGTGTCCATATGCTCCAGTTAAGGGGCGGATATGGACAAAGAAGAAGAATAAAAAAAATCTTTCAGAATAATTAATATTCGTGGGAGTGTTGTATGCCTTCCTGAGAAGCGCCAGCTGGTCTACATGCGACATTTCAATAAAACTGTAAGAATGAATGTCATTTGACAGATCAATAAATAGTAATGTCAAGCCGGTCGTCGTGGACTGAGAATTTGAAGTGGGATTTCATTTATGACTTGAAAATCAGATGATAAAAGCCAAGAAATGTCTTCAAATCATTTAGAATGTGCGTTTCGTTCACGTGATAAATTTTAATGTATCCAAACGTAGGGTAAGAGCCACTATTATGGGCCAGCTTCAATTATTGGCCACTTGCAGATAAAATCTAGTTTTTCAAGATATTAAATGAACATTGCCATCTGTTAAGACTGGCGAGCGACAGGGATTCTTGGAGGCGCCGCGTGGTGTCCATATGCTCCAGTTAAGGGGCGGATATGGACAAAGAAGAAGAATAAAAAAAATCTTTTAGAATAATTAATATTCGTGGGAGTGTTGTATGCCTTCCTGAGAAGCGCCAGCTGGTCTACATGCGACATTTCAATAAAACTGTAAGAATGAATGTCATTTGACAGATCAATAAATAGTAATGTCAAGCCGGTCGTCGTGGACTGAGAATTTGAAGTGGGATTTCATTTATGACTTGAAAATCAGATGATAAAAGCCAAGAAATGTCTTCAAATCAATTAGAATGTGCGTTTCGTTCACGTGATAAATTTTCATGTATCCAGACGTAGGGTAAGAGCTACTATTATGGGCCAGCTTCAATTATTGGCCACTTGCAGATAAAATCTAGTTTTTTAAGATATTAAATGAACATATCCATCTGTTAAGACTGGCGAGCGACAGGGATTCTTGGAGGCGCCGCGTGGTGTCCATATGCTCCAGTTAAGGGGCGGATATGGACAAAGAAGAAGAATAAAAAAAATCTTTCAGAATAATTAATATTCGTGGGAGTGTTGTATGCCTTCCTGAGAAGCGCCAGCTGGTCTACATGCGACATTTCAATAAAACTGTAAGAATTAATGTCATTTGACAGATCAATAAATAGTAATGTCAAGCCGGTCGTCGTGGACTGAGAATTTGAAGTGGGATTTCATTTATGACTTGAAAATCAGATGATAAAAGCCAAGAAATGTCTTCAAATCAATTAGAATGTGCGTTTCGTTCACGTGATAAATTTTAATGTATCCAAACGTAGGGTAAGAGCCACTATTATGGGCCAGCTTCAATTATTGGCCACTTGCAGATAAAATCTAGTTTTTCAAGATATTAAATGAACATTGCCATCTGTTAAGACTGGCGAGCGACAGGGATTCTTGGAGGCGCCGCGTGGTGTCCATATGCTCCAGTTAAGGGGCGGATATGGACAAAGAAGAAGAATAAAAAAAATCTTTTAGAATAATTAATATTCGTGGGAGTGTTGTATGCCTTCCTGAGAAGCGCCAGCTGGTCTACATGCGACATTTTAATAAATAAGAATGAATGTCATTTGACAGATCAATAAATAGTAATGTCAAGCCGGTCGTCGTGGACTGAGAATTTGAAGTGGGATTTCATTTATGACTTGAAAATCAGATGATAAAAGCCAAGAAATGTCTTCAAATCAATTAGAATGTGCGTTTCGTTCACGTGATAAATTTTAATGTATCCAGACGTAGGGTAAGAGCTACTATTATGGGCCAGCTTCAATTATTGGCCACTTGCAGATAAAATCTAGTTTTTTAAGATATTAAATGAACATTGCCATCTGTTAAGACTGGCGAGCGACAGGGATTCTTGGAGGCGCCGCGTGGTGTCCATATGCTCCAGTTAAGGGGCGGATATGGACAAAGAAGAAGAATAAAAAAATCTTTCAGAATAATTAATATTCGTGGGAGTGTTGTATGCCTTCCTGAGAAGCGCCAGCTGGTCTACATGCGACATTTCAATAAAACTGTAAGAATTAATGTCATTTGACAGATCAATAAATAGTAATGTCAAGCCGGTCGTCGTGGACTGAGAATTTGAAGTGGGATTTCATTTATGACTTGAAAATCAGATGATAAAAGCCAAGAAATGTCTTCAAATCAATTAGAATGTGCGTTTCGTTCACGTGATAAATTTTAATGTATCCAAACGTAGGGTAAGAGCCACTATTATGGGCCAGCTTCAATTATTGGCCACTTGCAGATAAAATCTAGTTTTTCAAGATATTAAATGAACATTGCCATCTATTAAGACTGGCGAGCGACAGGGATTCTTGGAGGCGCCGCGTGGTGTCCATATGCTCCAGTTAAGGGGCGGATATGGACAAAGAAGAAGAATAAAAAAAATCTTTCAGAATAATTAATATTCGTGGGAGTGTTGTATGCCTTCCTGAGAAGCGCCAGCTGGTCTACATGCGACATTTCAATAAAACTGTAAGAATGAATGTCATTTGACAGATCAATAAATAGTAATGTCAAGCCGGTCGTCGTGGACTGAGAATTTGAAGTGGGATTTCATTTATGACTTGAAAATCAGATGATAAAAGCCAAGAAATGTCTTCAAATCAATTAGAATGTGCGTTTCGTTCACGTGATAAATTTTCATGTATCCAGACGTAGGGTAAGAGCTACTATTATGGGCCAGCTTCAATTATTGGCCACTTGCAGATAAAATCTAGTTTTTTAAGATATTAAATGAACATTGCCATCTGTTAAGACTGGCGAGCGACAGGGATTCTTGGAGGCGCCGCGTGGTGTCCATATGCTCCAGTTAAGGGGCGGATATGGACAAAGAAGAAGAATAAAAAAATCTTTCAGAATAATTAATATTCGTGGGAGTGTTGTATGCCTTCCTGAGAAGCGCCAGCTGGTCTACATGCGACATTTCAATAAAACTGTAAGAATTAATGTCATTTGACAGATCAATAAATAGTAATGTCAAGCCGGTCGTCGTGGACTGAGAATTTGAAGTGGGATTTCATTTATGACTTGAAAATCAGATGATAAAAGCCAAGAAATGTCTTCAAATCAATTAGAATGTGCGTTTCGTTCACGTGATAAATTTTAATGTATCCAAACGTAGGGTAAGAGCCACTATTATGGGCCAGCTTCAATTATTGGCGACTTGCAGATAAAATCTAGTTTTTCAAGATATTAAATGAACATTGCCATCTGTTAAGACTGGCGAGCGACAGGGATTCTTGGAGGCGCCGCGTGGTGTCCATATGCTCCAGTTAAGGGGCGGATATGGACAAAGAAGAAGAATAAAAAAAATCTTTTAGAATAATTAATATTCGTGGGAGTGTTGTATGCCTTCCTGAGAAGCGCCAGCTGGTCTACATGCGACATTTTAATAAATAAGAATGAATGTCATTTGACAGATCAATAAATAGTAATGTCAAGCCGGTCGTCGTGGACTGAGAATTTGAAGTGGGATTTCATTTATGACTTGAAAATCAGATGATAAAAGCCAAGAAATGTCTTCAAATCAATTAGAATGTGCGTTTCGTTCACGTGATAAATTTTAATGTATCCAGACGTAGGGTAAGAGCTACTATTATGGGCCAGCTTCAATTATTGGCCACTTGCAGATAAAATCTAGTTTTTTAAGATATTAAATGAACATTGCCATCTGTTAAGTTACTAAAAAATCTCGTCAATTATTCCTTCGTTGGTAAAACAGATAATTGTTACTTTTAGCATTATAAAACAACCTCAAAACCGCATTTGTATCCGACAGTTCGAGCGAAACCGTGAAATAAGTGGGATTTGTTGTTAATTGTACAAGGACATGACTTCTGTTAAAAGGTATGTTAAACATTTAATATCATACAAAATGCTAATCCAATTGACAAGTATATATGCATTTGATTCATGTATACATCATTAGACATATATTTTGGAAAAAAATAGGTGGGTAGGTATATTATGATGGTGGCCAATAACTGATTCCAAAATATGTCGATTTTCCTTTATCGGCCGGCCTTGCTTATAATAGAATATGTGACTAATTAGTAAAGTATTACATTTATTTTTATTAGTAGAATAGTGTTTTAACAGTTTTATTAATCATCTTTGTTTTTATTATATTTCTCCGACATTCTTAGACTCTCGCAAAGAAAAAACCTAAATTGAGCACAAAAATGGAACAGCTATCTGAACAGTTGGAAATTGACACGTGTATGAGATGGTACAGTGGATTCTGAGATGGGGGATGCTTTTGAAAATACGTGGTTTAGTCTATCAAAACATCCATGTATCCAAGAATTATTTCATACTTGAACCTGTAATAATTTAAATACCATATTCGATGAATGCATGTGGAGTAAATATTTTCTAAAATAGTATTAGGTACTGCAGCCCTATGTTCTAACTAGTGATATCAAGTTACCCGACGAAATGACGTAATTGTGACGTCAGCCGATACACGCTCGTGGCAAGCCGCCCAACACACACTGTTCACCATTGATATTATTACGCTGAAACACCTATTTGTGTATGGGGACAATGGAATAACGCCAGCATTTGACTAGCGTTATTTTCTCGAATGCTATTATCACTACGGTAATACTTCACAATGATGTCATATGACGTTATGTCGACCGGGTGACAACAACTCGTAAGTTCTAACATAAGGCCCCTGATATCACGCAAAAGTGTCACCTCCTCCAGGCCTGAATGCGATCCAACCATCAATCTCAGGCAAAAATATCAACTAGGCATATAGGATCCAAATAGCAAATCGAGACAGAAAAATAGTATAACAAATAATTGTGTACTAGATTAGCACAAGGATTATCATCGTAATACATCGTATAATCTCCATCATACAACGCAGCATAAATGCCAAGAAACATCCAATCTATCCACAAAAAAAATGCTTACAGGCCGACTGTAGCGCACAAACGATAACCAAATCGCGTAGACCACAAACGCGCCTATACTCGTGCTACGGTAAGGTGTAAAGGCTCACCCAAAACGTAGGATCGGCATTTGCCATTTTTCATCCAAAATGGAAAAAAATTATGAATATGCGAATAAGAATGATACCACATGGAAGAAAGGCTAAGTATTATTCAAATCAACTCATAATGTCACAAGTCAAAAACATGAAATTCCAGCCTTTCACCTCGCCGAACAAACATGACATCATACCGCGAACAGCGAACCAATTCTCTGCGAACAGAGGAAATTATTTGTTTTATTCAAATCCTCATACAATAAAATTATATAAAATGAAATGAACATTTGTAAAATTATTCTCTGAATCCATGTTCGTGGATCAGATACGTGGAATACGTGCAACATACTCAATGCACAAATAAAAAATTAACTGGATGCAGAGCAAAAGATGATTATTAAAGAGACAGAGTATAACACGTTTGACATAGAAAAAACCATTACCATTGCCAGGAATCGCCACCAATATTATATTTTATAAGCGACGACTATGCCTATACAATACGGGTATCAATAGTGTAAAAATGACACCGGTTATTGCTATGTGTGGTTGGAGGGTCAAGCTGGTGCAGGAGCCCAAGAAGTTGGGCCATGCCTGACATGCCTAACATCTATCTCCCACAATAAAAAAAATAATATTATGGTGTGAATCTTGTCACGCCCAAAACAACAATATTAAATTAAAGTTAATGTTAAAGGCTACCATGTGACAGATCTATACCAAATAACATTAAAAAAATTATATTCTGGCCACAGTTTTTTTGCCAAATAACAAGGACTTTAGTGACATTGAAAGCTCGTTAAAACACCAGAAGAGAATGTATACGCCGCATGATTACATTAGGGCAGCGATCGCCAAACATTCGTTTGCGAGCTACCTGTAGCTCGCGGCAGCATTTTCGGTAGCTCACGTAGGATATTTTATCATATTTATAAATTTGCCTCTCAAATGTAATTATTGGACTGCGAAACGAAAAACTATCCAACTGTATCGTCGAAAATTTTCAAGAAGATAGCCCTACATCATAAATGGAATGTGATTTGTCGCTTAAGAGTATTGCTTTAACTGTAGAATCTGTATGGCCTTTCGTCCCAACAATCCAATCACCTTTACTTGGAACAGTACAATTAGCGCACTCTCATCCATGACTGACTCAACACGCATTTTTAAAACAAATGAGAAAACAGACTGGAGGAAAATAACTGAATTGATAAGGGAAAACATGACCAAACTTAACATAGATAAATAGTACCAGAAAAAAATACTCCATGTGCAGGTAAAATCCACTATGTGCTGAGGGGCTTAATAACTTCGCTACAAGAAAATGAAAACACACTATCCGTATGTTACCGGAAACATACAATAATGAAAATCTAATAAGTGCACTTGGTGTATTTTCTTTCACAAAATTTTAAATAATCAGTTTTTTTTAGCATACGATCCGAAATCCTGTGACTCAGAATGACGTCTCTCCATCGCTTACATACTCTTTACAATAGGTAAATATTTCAATTAATATTTCTGGTGGTAAACTGTTGATATGCATCATGTATGTCCTCGGTTAATCTGAACAATATTCGAAAGCCAGAAAATATTTGAACAAAATATCAAAGTTATTATATTAAATTGATTTTTAATCAATACTGATTATTGTGTGCATATACTCCTTGGACTGACAGGTGCACCGGTGGGGCATGACGCCTCAGAGGTGAGGCATGACGCCTTAGAGGTGGGGCATCACGTTTCAGAGATGAGACACGTCGGCATTTGACATATAAAGGGGAATACTCATCGGTTATACAAAAAAATGCCTGAGATGTACAAAATTGAAATAAACGCAAATTGTACTTAAAATAGAATGAAACCCATTACAATTTCAATAATTATATAAAAACACAAACAGTGCAGGAGTATAATTATTGTATTGTGGTATTTTGTAAGTTTTTCTTTTTTTGCATTTTTAATGCATACATTTTTGCATACTGGCAATACTGATTATCGAAGTTTGACGTTTGACAGCTACTTCATAATATTATGGCTACAGGTTTGGCCAAGGCCGTGTATTATTTTAGCAAAATGAGTGAACAACCAAAATCAAAAATAAAAAAACGTCAGTATTCGGAGGAATTTTTAAAATTTGACTGGCTCAAAAAATGTGAAGTGACTGATAATGCTAAACTTGTTATTGTCGACCATCTGCAAACTTTATTAACTGATTTTAAAGAACGATTTGCTGATTTAAAGGAAATAAATTTTCCAGCTTGGTTGACACAACCAATGCTGGTAGATATTTCAAATGAACAACTGTATCAAGAGGAACTTTCAGAAATGCAAAATGATGATTCGATTACAAATTTATTTAATATAAAAGGAATAATGGCATGGATTTCCGAAGAAGCTAACACAAAATATCCTAATATTACTTTGCATGCCAGAAAATTATTATTACCCTTTCCCTCAGGAAGATGCTGTATTTCGTGGCTAAATCGAAATTACTGGCACTACTGACTGGTTCTCCGCCCTTGCGCCCCGCCATTAACTGTCACACGTCATTTTTTAACATTATACACACGCAAGGTGATTGTGATTGAAGTAAGAGTATTCTCACGGAACTTTTAACATCGACAATAGACAGCTTTTTTAAAACAAAGAAATAAAACGATTAATGCAGCATTGCCGACAGTAATTCCATGCATGTGTACAGGCGCTATAATGGAAGCGGCATTATTGAATAATATGGAATATACTTTAAGTGTCGTTGATGTCGAAAAAAGTAAGGTTAATTACATTTTATTTTCAGATCCGAATCAATCATCCTGACAACCATAAAGATATGCAAGTAGAAATAATACAAGTTAATCATTTATTTTGCAGATATAATATATAGATTATTGACTGAAGTGTTACTATTTCACATTCAAGTGATAGAGCTTAAATTTTTAGAGAGTGGTCATTCGTATATGGAGATACATTCGATGCATAGTTCCATTGAGAATGCAAAAAATTATATCCCGGTTTACACAATTCAAGATGGGATATCAATTTTTAAGCTAGCACGATCTTAGAAAAATGGTAATCAAAGAAGTTCTGAATATAACGTAACAGAATAAAAGTAACAGTTAAATAATATGATAATTCCTTTAATATACCTACGTGAATTATTGTCCGATAAATGTTCTAACCGGTCAAAAAATATCGAAGGAGATACTGTGAATTGGCTTCTCGTCAAAAGTTTGAAGTATTTGAAGGATGAACCTGGAATATTCCACTACAAGTATGTGCACATAGGCCAATATAAACAAATCCTATTGTGTACATACCTACATGGCCTGTATCGACGTACGTCCTTGTTTTGTTTGTTTAAAAAAACACTTTTTTTCTTACTCGAGACCCTATCATTCAGACCTCCAACCTGGCCTCGGTCGGTCTCGAAGCCGCCAAGCCAGGTTACATTCAACTGAACCATGCCTAACTTCATATAGGCACAAGATATAAAGAGGATAGGCCATAAACATCGCCTAGGTGACCCAATAAGTATAGTACAATACCCTAAGTAAGTATGTACTATGTAAAATAAATAAATATGAATGATGTTCCAGCATTGAAATATAAAGTAATGAATATTGTTTTTCGTCTCCTGAACATTTCATATATTGTCGCTTTGGACAAACCAATACTAGGACGATGATAAATCAAACCTCTGTAGGAATGTTTCATTAGCCGCTTGCGTACATATGAGTTTAGCGACAGTGACGATTGCAATCATTTCAATCTCTTGGACAAATTCAATATTGGTCCGCTTGTCTGTCATTTTGTAGGAGATAGGCAAAACTAGATCCGGACACTACAAAGTACAGTAAGACACTACGCGGAATTGGTTGACTTTCTGGAGGACAGATTGAAAGTGTTGCAGAGAATTGAATATCAAACGTCATGTCTGTCCAATGCAACTTCAGATAAGCAAAAATCAGCCATCACGGCCCGAAGGATTCCTGTGCCACGCGCCTTTATCGCGAGGGACACGCCCCAGGGAAAGCAACAACAATAATATATAATATCGCTGAGCTTATTGGAGAAGCATTCCCAACAGCATTCACACCGCACAATATTACTAGTGGCTTTAGAACCAATGGCATATGGCCTTTCAATCGGAATATTTTTACGGATGACGATTTTTTTGTCCGAGGACTCATGCCAAGCAATCATGCAATGTCGAATTGATGTAAATAAAATAAAATAATATCCAATAGTGTCAGAATAATATTGATATTCGGCGTTTTTAAACCATAATGATAAAAAGTTTTTACAATTCGTACAGCTGATAATAAAATAAATTAATGGGTAAGTCTACTTTTATTATATTATGTTTATATACGCTTGTAAGTCGCTTGAAAATTCTTTGCAGTCATGGCATTGAATTAATGATAGTACGTATTGTAATTTTAACATTTGCAAAATCTACAAACGCAATCATAAATATATAAAGTTAACGTTTCAGTAAATTACATATAAAATGTCTATACTTATTATATTTGTGCATTCTTAAAAAAATGTAAATGGCGACCATCATTGTCATTTTATTTTTAGGTACATTTTAAAATTATCAATATGTTGTCGATCGTTGGAGTTTTGACTGCGCAGAATAACAGCAAGCGATGAAAATTTATAAAGAAATCTTCAAGTTACACAATATATGAAATAATTAATGAAGTCATCAGGCTGACAAATAATTACGGAGCATCTGCGGTAGCTAGGCCTCACAGATCATCTGAAGTAGTGACTTTACAGATTCAAACAGTTGACCCCAAACAACCCCGACATTGAAACCAAATGGAAAATCCAAAAGAAAATCTTGTCAATATCCATTGTCGTCCAGCTTTGCATGTCGGACTGATAAAGTTATTGAGAATGATTATTTTAATGTGTGTGTTAAAGTTGATCGTGAGCCGATTGTTTTGATTCAACCGAGAGGTAATGTAGGAAAAGATTTTGATGTAAAACAAAACAAAGGTCACTCAAAAAATATCCAAAAGTGCCGTTAGAAATACTGACTTGTGTGGTATAATGTTTTGGGAAGACAGTGAAGACAGTGATATCATTTGCAGGCCAGTCAAGGACTTGGTCTCATAAACAACCTCAAAATAATATGAAATATGGCACACTCGTAAAGATTCTTTTGAGGAATATACGTGCAAGAGCTTCTAAAACTTATATCAACCGTATAATTACGCAACTTATAATCCATCAATTAATATTTTAGGGCAAGGGTGGGCCCGCCGGTTATTTTTTTGCGGCCCGCCATCATTACTTGTACTTCTGATTACGAATAACTTTTATATAATTTTTCAAAAATATTGACAATAGATTAAAATTTGAAGACTTTGTTGTTTCGTAAATGTAATATCAATACGTCTTCGTTGCGTCTCGTCTCATATTATGTAACCACTATTTTCTACGTTGAACATCGTGACACATTTAAATACTTTTAACTCCGCGTTGCAAGGAAAAAAAAATATGCCCATGATATGGTAAAATGTTTGAATGGATTTTAATTAAAACTCAAGTTATTCCTTCGACAAATATCGAATAACAACGTGGACCACTTTGAAGTTGCAGAATATTTCAGAATATAAATTTGAAGAATATGGTAAAATTATTAAAGCTCTGAATGACGATTTTTCACAAAGATTTGGTGACTTCCGAAAAATTGAGATAAGTTAAGTACGCGATCCATTTTCAATAGATATTGATTGTGTACCGACATAGCTACAATTTGAGATTATTGATCTGCATTGTGACACTAATTTAAGAGAATTGCATCGTCGTGAAGAAATCTCCAAATTTTACAATGGCCTTAATTCAGACAAATTCGAACAATTTAAAGATGCAAGAAAAATGTTCATTATTTTTAGATCAACTTATGTAAACAAACATTTTCGATCATGAACCTAAATAAAAATTCTTTACGATCAAATATCTCCGATGTCCATTTACAAGCAGTTTTGAGAATATCAACTACAAAATTAACACCTGAATTTAAAAAAATGTTATAAAATGTACAACAGTTTCATTTTTCTCATTAATTTATTTATAATGTTTATTTTTCGTGATAATAATTAGTGTATATCTAAAAATGGTATTTTACTTGCGGCCCGCCGCTCATTTTGAATTCTTAAATTTGGCCCTCCGTCCAAAAAGTTTGCCCCCCCCTGTTTTAGGGCTATGACACACATCGTTGCAAACTACCGCGTTGACACAGATGCTGGGTCGGTTTCATCTACCTTATGTGAATTGCATTGTCTCTCCACGCCCGGTCGACATAGACCTGGGTTTCCCAAACTATGTTCCGAGGAACACCAGTGTTCCGCCGAACGTGAATAGATGTTCCGCGGCAACTTGAACAGGTTTTATGTACTGCGACACATTTAAAAATCTTCCACTAACTATATTTATATTATCTATGATTCCAGGTAACAAAATCGTTTTTTTGCTCGTTCGTTATAATATTTAACTGTTCTGGAAACTCTCTCACATGGAGGTTCATTGCAATAAAGTGTTCTTGTATTATTATTTATATTACAAATCTACTTAATTAGCAGTTACAGGACAAAAGTTTGACAGTTTGCCCTAGATGGCGATAGTAGTATGTTTATGACGAAATGTTCGCCTGCTGTGCATGAGTGCGCTGGGACGAAATGTGCAAGAGTACGCGCGCACTCTTGCACAATACGTTAATTGCTACTGTTATTATTGTTTACAGTTTTGATTTCAGAATGTCCAGAAGATGAAGCAATTAAAAATACTAAGCCGAAGAAGAAGCCGGCACCTTTAAACAACATTTTAAAAAAACCTCAGCATGCTCCAAAGAAGAAGATCTGGATATGCCCAGCTTGCGGAGAAATATTTAAGGAGCCAATGGTGGAGGACTGGATTCAGTGCAAATTATGCCAAGAATCATGGCACGAAAGATGCACTGGTTATTTGGGATCTGGAGATTATACTTGTGATCTTTGCCACCGATTATCCCATCATATAGTGTCTGCGCACTGGTGTACACACTTCTGCGCACTCTTGGGCTGTAGGGTGCACACGAGTGAGCACATTAAGTTTTTTTACTTTTTTTATTATGTGTTGTAATAGGTGAGAGTTAGACGATTCGTATTTTTTCTTGTAACAACCAAGAGTTGAAATAAACTTATTTTTGTTTTCCTAAAATGTTTAGTTTGATTTGCACAAATTCTGAAACCCAAAACTGCGCGCTCTTATACCACCCTACCCTATTGTGTGCATATACTCCTTGGACTGACAGGTGACAGTCTAATGGAAAAAGACTTTCAGACTAAAGCATCCTACACACCTACAGTCCTAGCTTAATATCCAAAGAAAGGGTATTCGTAGCAGAGGAAGATGCTGTATTTCGAGGCTTAATCGAAATTACTGGCACTACTGACTGGTTCTCCGCCCATGCGCGCCGCCATTAACTGTCACAAGTCATTTTTTAAGATTATACAACGGGCAAGGTGATTGTGATTGAAGTAAGAGTATCTTTACGGAACTTTTAACATCGACAATATACAGTTTTTTTAAAACAAAGAAATAAACGATTAATGCAGCATTGCCGACAGTAATTCCATGCATGTGTACATGCGCTATAATGGAAGCGGCATTATTGAATAATATGGAATATTCTTTAAGTGTCATTGATGTCGAAAAAAGTAAGGTTAATTACATTTTAATTTTCAGATATCAATTATAATCATCATCCTAACAACTACAAGATACCTATGCAAGTAGAAGTAATACAAGTTAATTATTTATTTTGCAGATATAATATATAGATTATTGTTAGATCATTTTGCTGCATTAAAAATCATTGGAATAGTTTAACTATGTCCGTGGCTTACCTTACCTACCTAAGTTTACCTATATAATAGGTATTATAATTTATAATCAATGTTGAGGGTTTGGGTACTTTTATTTTCCTATCTGGCAGTTAAGTATAGTATTACTTATATTTTGTTAATTAATATATTGTTTACAGATAAACCTATGACATCCCATAATGAATGTGAAGAATAAGAATTGAATGAAGGCGTGTGTTTAAGTTTATTGGGTTCATTTGAACACTTCAGCGAATCGACTGATTCTGATGAATATTCTTTAACTCTTAAGAAAACTGGCGGACCCTCAAAAAAGCAACATATCACGATTTTTTATAAGTCACAACTAAAATGCCCCCAATGAAGAAAACTAGAACTCTAGCTGAGAAACTGTAAATAATTCAAGAGGTCAAAAAAAATCCAGGAGAAAAAGAGTTTTTTAAAAAAAAAAATTATATATCCTGCATTTATCGTTTTTTAGGGTCCCTTGAAAACCGTTGAATCGGGGTTTCACTGTATTGGTTTGTTCAATGTGTGGACCAAACGGCATCTAAATTTGTTATGCGGATACCGCCCTCTCCACTACGTGACTGGCGCTTCCTAATTAAATGACTAATATCGTTGGATCACTTTTTTAATAATAATATACAGTCGAACTTGGTTATTACGAAGAAGATGGGACCGACTGAATTTGCTTGTTATAAGCGTTACTCGTTATATCAGAGAATAGGTATTTTTAAATGAGTGGTCACAAAATGTCGCAATTCAAACAAAAATACACAATTAGAATTATTCCCCGAAACAAGCATGGCATTCATAAACTACAAAAGAAGTTGTTTATTGTAATGAACGCTGGTAGGTACCTACGGACTTCAGCTTGGATTTTTTACATGAAATTTCAATCATATGTAATCAAATTATAATCATACTTTTTCAATGTTGTCGCCGAAAACACCAATTAGGTACTTAAACACTTAAATAGTGTCATAAACGTAATCCGATCCTGGCGCCATCGGTCTAGTTAACTAACCGGTCTGATTTTATTGCTTAGGGTCGAAAATGCTGTGTTTATACGATCGACACTAACAGTGTTGCTCAGTATACCCGAGAAGAAGCTTGTTATAAAAGTAAATAAATTTATGGAGAAAATCATAAACTAAAATGTCAACGAATGTTTCTTCATTGCATCCGAGATCTCAATATGTCCGTGATCGTAATAACCGAGTTCGACTGTATTCTAATATAAGTAATGTGTCTCTCACTATGTAAAATAAATAAATATGAAAGATGTTCCAGCATTGAAATATAAGGTAATGAACATTTCACATATTGCCGCTTTGGACAAACCAATACTAGGGCGATGATAAATCAAACCTCTGTGGGAATGTCGCATTCATGTTTCATAAGGCGTGCATTTTTGAAGCAAGTATTAATAGACAATTTTGAAAAGTTTTTAAATAACTGTAAGAATTTTAAATGAATGGTAAGTATTTATTTCAAAGTATCGGTATAAGCCCGCCTGTTTAGAATGTTGAATGTAAAATATTGGTACAGCAAGAAATAATATTCAAAAATCAGTAGTAAAAATAAATAATCAATATTTAAATGATATGGGCCAACAGATAAAACCAATATCCATTATCATTTTGATAGTATGAAAAGTAAAAAACATTCAATGGGGCGCATGGCATTTTAGGGTTACCATTATCGCATATAAAGTATATTAGTCTATGCATTCATGAATATCTGTAAGAATAAACTATTTATGATTACATTATTATTAAAAGAAGATCAACTAAGAAGTCTCACAGGTGCAGAAAAAAGAGCTATACAAGAAATGCGAATAACCTCAAAGATTAAATTAATAATTGATCAAAAATATAGCTAATCTAGGTAGGTACTACAAATATTACAGAAATCTTAAGATGTTTTAAGTGAATGTGATCGCCACTAATGTGTTGTCTTCCACTCTCTTTTGTCGTTATCCCATTAACTGAAGGAATGTAGCACGTATGTGCCGTTTATAATGCAGTTATTGCACCTAATTCAATTTTATACAGAGAAGGGAATATTCATAATGGTATAGGGAAGTACAAATAATATACGAGGGTGGGTCAATAAGTCCTTAGAAAAGCCGACAGGTGGCGCGACTAGTACTGTAAGCGGTTTGTTTTCATGCAGCGGCACTACCGATTCAGTATGCTGCGAAGTTTCAATCAGATTGGTCGGGTTGTTGTTTTTTATTTTCGTACATTTAAAAAAAAAATTTGCTTGTTTACAAAAATGGAGAAAATTGAGTTTAGAGCTGTTATTAAACATTTTAATATAAAAGGGTTAACAGCAAAGGAAATAAAAAATGAGTTGGATTTAGTTCACGGCATATCTGCTCCTTCACTTGCAACTATTTATAACTGGTTAAATGAATTTAAACGTGGTCGTACATCAACAAAGGATGAACCACGCTCAGGACGTCCTGTAGAGGTGACTACACCAGAAATGATCAATAAAAGCCACGATATGGTGTTAAGTGACCGAAGATTAAAGTTGAGTGAGATAATTGAGGTTACAGGGATCTCAAAAGGTAGCGTCATTTCTATTTTACATGACAAATTGGGCATGAAAAAAGTTTGCTCACAGTCGACAATAAACGCAATAGGGTGGTGGCCTCTAAAGCCCTGTTGTCGCTCATGCAACGCAATCCGGATGAATTTTTTCGTCGCTTTGTGACTGTAGATGAAACATGGATACACCACTATACTCCCGAGACGAAAGAACAGTCAAAGCAGTGGTTTGCGAAAGGCGAACCATGTCCAAAGAAGGCGAAAACCGTAAAATCAGCTGGTAAGGTTATGGCTACTGTATTTTGGGATGCACGTGGAATTATTTTCGTTGACTATTTGGAAAAAGGAAAAACAATAACAGGGGATTATTATGCATCTTTATTGGACCAGCTAAAAAACGAAATTGAAGAAAAACGGCCTCATTTAAACAGGAAAAAAATCCTCTTTCATCAGGACAATGCCCGTGTTCACACATGTTTACGATCAATGGCTAAAATTGAAGAATTGAAGTTCGAATTGGTCGACCACCCACCGTATTCGCCAGATTTAGCCCCCAGTGACTTTTTCCTTTTCCCAAACTTAAAAAAATGGCTAAGTGGACAACGTTTTTTTTCAAATGAAGAAGTCATCGATCGGACAAATGCTTATTTTGAGGACCTTCCGAAAACTTATTTTTCTGACGGTTTAAAAAAAATTGAGAAACGTCTAACCAAGTGTATTGAGCTCCAAGGAGATTATGTTGAGAAATAAAAAAAAAATACAAAAATAAAAACTGTTTTAATGCTTTTTTCTAAGGAATTATTGACCCACCCTCGTACATACACTTAACAAAACCAAGTAATCTTTGTAGGTTGGGTTTGTTTGTTTTAAATGCCTTTTGATGAGACCTGACAGCTGATTACAAAAATTTTGTGGCGGCCTACCTCTAAAATGTGTTAAAATCAAACACCTACTACTTGATGTATAGAATTTCTCATAGTAAACTGTTTTCGTAATGATACAAACATTACAATGCACACCCATATGGTAATTTTAGCCATGTAAATACCCGCCATGTTTACATGTCAATACGCCAGAAACATACATATCATATCACGTGAGCTCAAGCGATGGCAGGAAAGCTCGTGGATGACATTTAATAAAAAAAATTGAGTGTTGCTTTACTTGGTGGGTATTTAAAAGTCTCAGAACCAAACTATCGCCACATCACCATCGTCACATATGATAGTAATGTTTTTTTTAATTTATTTATCTTTAGTTTCTGACATATTCATTAAAATTTGATACATTGAGACATACCTAATATTATTATTTTTTTTATTTTATTTTCAGTTTGTACACCTTCAAGAATGGAAGCGTAGTTGGAGATGCATGTGTCTGATGACTCGGAAGATGTCACCCTGAATCCGGCATTCAACAATGTCAATCGAAGAACGAAAAGGGAGAGAACTTGGGAGATGACGACGGTATACAAATCAAAGGAAGATGCAGAGAACGCAGTAAAAGTATAGAGTATTTGGAGCTTCCACTACAGGAATAAAACGAACCAAGGCACTAAAATATATCCCCATTCACATGGTAATGCAGAAGAGTAGGACCCTGTAAGGTTGTCGAATGACGTTAAATTAGAAGTCAAAGCTCTATTTGATTTAAAAGTAAAGCCGAAACAAATGATGCGGATACTTATGGAAAAAGGATTCCATCTAAAGAAAGCACAATTAGCTAATTACCTGGTACGATTAAAAAAGGATGTGTATGGACCAAGTCAAATCAATCTTAGAGAACTAGAGCAGTGGTGTTTGGACCATGCAACAATACTGAATGCGAGGATTCTAGCAAAAAATATCCATGCGACGCCACGTATAAATTAGTGTGGGAAGGCATGCCTATCTTGATAGTAGGGTGCACGGATTCTGATCGGCACTTTAATGTCACTGGCATGGCAGTCTGCTCTCATGAGCAAACGGCGGATTTTAAATTTATTTTCCAAGCCCCCGGTCACTGGTGTGAGTAATGTTAATGAAGTGATTGACCCGGATTATCGCACCCAGACCGGCAACGTAGAGTCAGCAGCCAAATACCTTTGCAAAACAACACTCAAGATATACAATGAATATCAACAATTTACCAACAGAAATGTTACTTGAAATATTCACCTTTCTCCCGTTTGACTGTATTGTTCAAGTAGAGCAAGTATGTATCCGATGGAAAGAACTCGCCCGATGTCCTCAAATTTAGGATCAGATATATATTAGTTACTCGTGTTCAACTGATATGCTCGTATTTATAAGTACATATCAGAAGTACTTTGATTATTGTATCAGATGTATTGAATTCGATGATTCTTACGTATTATCTAAAGATGTCGAATGGATATTATCCAAATGTCCTAAAATTGTTGAACTTTATTAAGACACATTGAGTCCCTTATGTATTTGAAAGAATTAACTATTATTATCTTTTTTTTTTAACTATAAGTTCAAGTTTAATGTCGATGTTAGTTGTCATCCTTTTTTGAAATACTTGTCATGTAATGTCGGTTTGAGTGACCGAAATTTTGATAAGCTTCATACGTGCCAAAATCTTGCACATTTAATAATTAGGGGTCCTGTATCCCAAGGAAATATCAAAAAATTATTAATTCAGCAAAACACAAATTAAAAACATTGGTTTTGCGCGGTGATGATTTATACGATGATACCGTATTGCAGTATATTTCGGAATGTGACAATATCTCCGAAATCGGATTACAAAGCTGCAGAAAGATGACAAATGTTGGAGTTAAATTTTTATGTAAATTACAAATGATTACAGTCTTTGCAACTTTGTAATAACAACGTATTTACAGCTGAAGGGTTCATAGAATTGTTTTCAAACATGATCAAATTAAGTAATCTTTACTTGGAAATGATTGACGGTGTCGACATGGAAGTATTGGATGTGGTCGCCAAAAAGTTTCCTCATATTAAAAATCTAACGCTTCTATCTTGTTCATTGAAACTTGATAAAAATTCAATGGACATGTTAGTAAAAAAAAATTCAGATGAAGTTTGTGTTGATGTAATGTAGTAAAATTTCTGATTATTATAATGGTTTTAATGATGACGAGGATCATTCTGATGATGATTTTTAGGATATCTTGGCATACTTATGAAACATCAGGATGATTTACAGTAGGTCGAAGAGACAGAAGTTCTGCCTAAGAACTGCCACTCGGATTGATCGAATTTCTTTTGATGCCACCTCGCTTCATGCTCGAGAATAATACCATGCATCGATTTCGATTGATATCGATATCGCAGATAATGTGTTGGGCCCACATGCGCCGAAATACTCTAAAAAAAGTTTGAGTCCTTGATTGATACACGATATAGGGTGGAGGTGATGGCAGATATAGACACGCTGCAGTTGGCGCCTTCGAAGAAAGTATTTGAAAGTGCAGTGCCGCTCTTCACAAAGAAGTGGAATGATAAGGGTCAAATAAATTTTGTTACCTATATTAATTCGCAATGGCTGACAATGCACCAGAATTGGTACGAAGCCGTTGCTGAGCGAACTCCATCCACCAACAATGCACTGGAGGCAATCAATTTAAATATCAAACTAGAAGAAACTTTCCGAGAAAGGTTGCCTGTAGCGCGATTTCTTGAATTGAGCCTTCAGACAACCGAAAAATGGTCAAAAGACTATTTTCTGGGAACAAAAATATACCACTCCAGCACAACAATTGGGCTAAAACACTAGACAGACGCATACCAATGGGCAAAATCGGACATTAGAGTCACAATAAAATCTTCATCGCAGGATATTGTCCAATATTCTAGCGACATATTTAGGTGTGGTCTTATTATGACCACACCTAAAAGTAAATATTCTTTACTTTGAGGAAATATTTCTGACGAACAGCGTAAAAAAATATTTAAATTCTTTTGGGCTATTAAATCATGGGCCCGAGAAGAAGTCGTATGTCCAAGGTCTTGTATGCACTCGAAATATAAGAAAACGAAGGGTTACGTCATCATCTTTATGCAAAAAAAACAGGATGGGCACGACAATTACCTTCTAAACGAAAAAGGAGAAAAATACAAAGAGTGTCGGATTTTTTTCCTTAACGCATTTGGCATAAAAGAAGATATTTATAAACGATGGACAAAACAAACGGACAATTTGGACACTTCCAAATAACTATATAGAAAACAGCACTCCAAGCAGTGTGCATGAAGTATCATTTACCAAGGGACATCGACAAGATAAAATCAAGGACGTCAGGAAATGGCTCAATCCAATACCTTTAGTACCCAGCCACTATTGTAAAGCTTCCTCCAATAGAAAGTATGGTGTTCGGATTCAAGCTCGACAATGTAAACGAAGAAGATTATGAATTACACATAAATAAAAAGGAAGAAGGTCGTATTGCCAAGGGTGAAGCCAAAGAAAGTGCCAACAGCAAAAGAATGGTCATCACCATGGATTTGCTATGTCCGAAGATATTAGCATCATCCGCATATTACAAACAAAAACTTCAACTTCACAACTTTACCATCCATCAGTTAAATGATGCAGATGTAATTCTTTATGCTTGGCATGAAGCGGATGGTAATATAACGGCCAATGAATTCACATCTTGCATTATTAACTATTTAAGAAAATTGTAAAAAGTTGTAGTAAAGTAATTGTAATGATATCGGACGGTTGTAACTATCAAAATAGGAACAAGGTTCTCGGGAATGCATTGAGCGATTTCGCAAAATCCTACAATAAAGTGATAAAACAGTTGTATTAAACAGGTGTTTGGGCATAACCTGATAACTGCTTTTTTGGTCATTTTATGTTAAGAGTAAAAATTGGGTCACTATAGTATTATCTTCCATTTGGTAATAACCCGATATCTATATTTCACTTAAAATGCTCAAAACGCTATTGTAATAATATAATGATATGTGAACAAACACAGTGGTTAGTTTAGTCAAAACATGACCAAAGACCTTATCATAGTTTGATCACTGATAAGTGACCTTATTTTCCAAATTAGTGAAATAATTGACAATCTAAGCATTGTCATATTCTTCTTCAGTTATTTATTTTAACATGTTTTTTTCAATTTTAAATAAAAAAACCAACTGAAATTTATGTGAGCAATTCAAAGCTTAAAATGGCTCTCCTGTAAATTCAACATTTTGCAGTTAACAGGTTATGCCCAAACAAAACAGAGTTGTTTCTAGAAAAATGGCACACAGTGATGGAGGCAGACGCTGTGCATTCAACTTTAGAACATTATTTTAAGCCGCCGATTTTCTCACCTTCCGATTACATTGCGAGAATGCATTTAACTCGGCCTAGACAGCCATACAAAGTCGAACTTGGTTATTACGAAGAAGATGGGACTGACTGAATTCGCTTGTTATAAGCGTTACTCGTTATATCAGAGAATAGGTATTAGGGAATAGGTAAATGAAGATTATTGATACCAGATGAAGGTCTCCCACAGGAGACCACCTCAAACGGCAGACCGAACCATCATATTTCCCAAAATACCACAGCCTACGTCCACTCTACGCGGTTCTCGCAACCCTCTGCCGAGCGAAGCCCACCTCAAAGAATCGTAAATTCAAATTCTTCAGAATCCCGCCAAACACAGACGCGGCCTGTCAAAAATGGTCACTCGCACCGCCACTAGTCGATTCGTCGGTAAAACAGAGAGCGCGTTACATCGCCCGCAAAAGCTCTCTCTCGTATCAGACGTCGACCAACCAGGATCTCTGCTCGCCTCGGACGCGAAGCCAAGCCAGCATCCCCTATTCTCCAGCCAAAAGGACCGTGTCGGCGCCAAGCAAGATACCAAGCTAAAGCATTCCGGACAGCCAGCCAAAAAGACTGCATCGCCAGGACCAACCCACCGCCACGACAATAACCTGTACCCACTTAAAATATACCAGCCTTGACAAAATACCACGTGCGTTTCTGTCTCCCACCCCCGCTTTGGCCTTGACGTTATCACGGCCTGCCATCTCCGCTTAAGAGCGCGCGGAAGGCCGGTGATATTATGAATTATACATAAATAAAAAGCAAGAAGTTCGTATTGCCAAGGGTGAAGCCAAAGAAAGTGCCAACAGCAAATGAATGGTTATCACCATGGATTTTCAAAGTGTTTTGCTATGTCCGAAGATATTAGCGTCATCCGCATTTTACAAACAAAAACTTTAACTTCACAACTTTACCATCTATCAGTTAAATGATGCAGATGTAATTCTTTATGCTTGGCATGAAGCAGAATCTGATTCATGCCGAGCATAAAGTTATATTACCATCTGATGGTAATATAACGGCCAATGAATTCACATCTTACAATTATTGACTATTTAAGAAAATTGTCCCACGAATACAAAGAAATTGTAATGATATCGGATGGTTGCAACTATCAAAATAGGAACAAGGTTCTTGGGAGTGCATTGAGCGATTTCGCAAAATCCTACAATAAAGTGATAAAACAGTTGTATCTAGAAAAATGGCACACAATGATAGAGGCAGACGCTGTGCATTCAACTTGACTTGGACTTGACCAAATAATGAATATATTGTTTAAGGAGACTTATTATTGTTCTAACTAATGTTGCCGTTGTAAATGAGGCAACTTCCTTAACTTGTAATTTCCCCAATAATAAAAAATAAAAAACTTTAGAACATTATTTTAAGCCGCCGATTTTCTCACCTTCCGATTACATTGCGAGAATGCATTTAGCTCGGCCTAGACAGCCATACAAAGTAAATTCTATACATTACGATTTCTTTTACATACTGATAATGATATCTTTTACATACTGGCACAATTCAACTCACCAGATTACAGGATTACTGAAAAACTTATCGATTGTTCAGTATTCCAATATTCATTTGACAAATAATGTCAAGGAATCGATTTTTGTTGATAATGCGATGCCTTCATTTTTCGGATAATAATGAAAACAGAGATTGATGGTACATTATCGGTAGGCTTGACTTACTTAAAAAAAGTATGTCTTTCTGAATGTAAAACAACCTGTAAATACGACAACGCAAATTATCCATTAGAGCTGAACACACAATTATTAAAACATTTGTCAACCCTTGGTTTACATAAATATATATATATATATATATATAACATAAGAAAATATGACAAAAACATATATTATAAACATGTTAGGCACACAAGGTGTTAATTAACTTTAGACTAGTTTCACTGCAAGGAATATATCAGAAGATTGTATGAACCAATTCTCATTAGTGACCTCCCATTTTTCTTGGCGTTATCATATGAACATAAATGAAAGGATCTAGTCATTAAAAATAATATGGACTCTCAGTAAACAAGAAGTCCAGACACTTGAGATGACACACCACGGTATGGAGAGGTGCATGGTGGGCATAGCCCGTAGAGGACAAAAAAACTAAATAAGTGGACAAGGCGACAAACAAGAATGTTTGATGTAAATTTACTAATAATCATAAATGCAGGACAGGAAGAAGAAACATTAGACAAATCTACTTCTTCGAAAGCTAGACATAACAATCAACAAGATAGTTTGCTTAAATAAGCGCCAGTCCAACGCACACAACCGAGATGAATGCGATCAGCTTGTATCATTGTAATGAGCAATATTACTAATCTTATCGCCTAAAGATCCTAACATAACCTTTTGAACCAACATGACATGAGTAGGTACTATACAACCTTGTGATTCCAAAGCAGTGACACAATATCGTCAGTCAGACATTAAATCCACATTTATTTCACAAACTTGCATGAATAGATGCATTAGTCTGCTTCTGCTTCCTCTGTGTCGTCATCGCCGTCCAGAACGAGTGGAATTATGTGGTACTCGATGAACATCTGATGCTGCCCTTCCTTTTCAATCATCTCCTGCACCAGCAACACTCCTCGAGAGTCACACTTCATTGCCACCTGAAAGTAAACAAAAAGCTCAAAGACTAGGATACATTCTAAGATATAATGTACCAAGATATTTCTAAGAAAGAACTCATAATTCCAGGGAAATACCAAAAGTAGAGTAGAATAATGATGAATGTCACAAATACATGACCTATTTTCTTTGACTAATATTTTTAGTCGATTAATCATGCACAAGAACAATGCTGTACGGCACATGCTGTTCATCGTTATTCTCGTATAAAAATTTTATTCGCAAGAAAAACGCTATAAGGCGCATACATGCTACGCTGTTTGTCATTATTCTCCTACAGGAATTATTGCTTATTGATTTTTTAATTAAGGATTATTTTTATAATAAATTATTATTCAATTGTGTACCCTGTATGAATAACTACATCTTTGAAATAAAATAATAATTTTATTTGTTCTATTTATTCCTTAACATTTTGCAAATGTGCCATTCATCGTTGTTCGTTCACACTCTACAATTAACCAAACCGTAACAATTTGGATACGCTATGGATACCTGTTCGTGATAAATTATTTATATTTTATTATATATTTTAATATCAGTGACCTAGTGTTTCTTTAAAATAACTTAAATTATGGATATCTTTATCTAATGGTTGCATTTTGACCGCTTAAAAATACTATACCTTAAAAAAATAGAAAATTATATTTTAATTCCGAGCGTCTAGTGCGAGCGTCTAGTGCGAGCACTAGCGAAATGGTCTATGGTCTCGAACATTGTAGACGAATGCGTTTGCTCGCCCACAATCCAAACGCAAGGCACGCGGCTTCATTTAGCAATGCAATGGGTGGTGTCTAGATGTATCTATAGTCTAAGACCAACACTATTTGCAATTTGTAGTAATGAAAACATACATATGACTGACAAAATTTAGTGTGCACTATTTATGTCAGATTTTAACAGCCTACCTCCACCCTTCGCCACTGAAGTAGATTGAAGTACAATTGCAAACCTGGGAAGCCATCGAGGGCCCTCATGATGACCTGGAGGTGAGAGAACTTATAACGAAGGTTGACGACTTCGCCGACCTCGCAGAAAAAACTGTGGAACGTGTCCGATATCAAGGAAACGAGACAAAATTATCATCAATGTTAATACTAATATATTCTATAGGGCGTCATCAATTTTTCACAAAACTAGATATTATAAACTCCAGAAACATCTCACTCCAGGCTTTTGAAGAATAGTGTTTGATAAAAACTACATTGATACAGTAATATTAATATATAGTTTTTGGTTTTTATGTGTTGCAACTCGGATGCTGTCTTCGAGATCTAGCGATTTCTGTTCTTTGTTTTCAAAGGGAAAAGATATTGTACACAGAGGTAGGTAGATTATTTGCAAAAGGCAGCAGCATCTCAGTCATTTTCACATGACAGATACAACTTTAAAAGTTGGACAGATACATATTTCCAATATATAGTAGACAAATTTTTACCTCATTCCCCGGTTCCTGAATTAGATGAATTAAAATATCTCTTACCTGAGGCCCAACTGTGGTAAAGGTGAAATGCGGATAGTCAGAAGATATTCGCATCTGGATGACCTCGGAAGACTTCTCCAGGTCGCTGAGCACAGCCAGCAGCTGTGGTCCTTTCACCAGCTGAGTGGCTTGCTCTGACACATCCTCGTCCCATTTGAAGTACATCAACTCATTCGCTTCTTGCGTTTTTATTTCAGTCTGTCACCACATCGTCACCGGTCAGAGGTTCCAACCTAAACAAACAAGATTTACTTAGCATGTAGATTGGCATTTATATTCTTTTTTTTGAAAAGGGACTTTCGACTATTTATGCAAAATTTAAAATAAACATTGCTTGCGCCAATATTGTCATAAAACTTTTACCAAACATTCCCGACCATATACCCCTCCAATTGTTAATGTCAAAAGACACATCACCAATAATTGTTTAGTTACAATTCAACCGCCGCCGCGTTTACAGTTTTCAATCATAAACTCATTGCATGTTTTTTCCAGAAAAAACTTTATGGCGACATCTATACCATTGACTGTCCCACCCATGGCCCCCACATCCTAAAGCGGGCCCTCAGGCTAGGATCTTTGGCGGCCCCCCTACCTATCGGTTAAGTCAAAAGCAGTGTCACGCACTATATTAACGTTTTTCAAATTGTGTTTCAGGTCAAATTAAAGGTACTTATACAGTGTATTATTAGCGATTTTTATTACATCTACTTTAATCGTGGAGTTGTCGAGTATCGACACACACTATTAAAAATTACATCGCACAATTATATAAATTAAAATGTTAATGTCCATGAACAGTTGGACTTGAGTATTTGAGTAGAACGTCCGTGTCGAATAGAAAGTAAAATTGTTGTTACCAGAATTTAATATAAATAAGTGAAGTCTGAAAGAAAGATTATTAGGTGAAAATAGACAGCCGAGATTTACAGTGTATAAATTATTTAGTGTATACATACTGCACAAATTAATATATTATTAATATTAACAGATCGCAAGAGTGAATAATAATTTTTATTGTTGCACGGGACCAACTAGTGCGCCAAACGTGGTGAGCGAGGGGTTGTCCACACTGTTATTTGTTCACACTGTTACGCGATTTCAAAGTCCGCGTGAAAGGCAAAAATATTAAAATGGTAAACACTACTGAGGACGTGAATGAAACCAAAAAAACCAAGAAGAAAAGAAACGATGATGAAGAGGAAGTGATTGGAGAAAAGAAGAAAAATGGCAGACTGTGACCTCTGGAAAAAAACCCAGAAGAGACTCTGGGGTCGCTTCAAAGAGAAACGAAAACATCGTCATGATAGCGACGGGAAGTAAAATACCATTAAAGTTGAAAATAGCGCAGATGCTCCATAAGGCAGGAGTTAAAATACAGAAAATTTACAACAAAAATTTAAAGACGTACAACTAAGTAGAAGACGAAAAAGAAGCAGATAAAGTAAAACAAGCTAGAGATCTCGGTTTTGTGATTAAAGAGAATGACTCCTGCTCTTATGGAGTAATAAGAAAAGTCAACATTGATATGGACCTCCAAGAAATGCAAATGGAAATCAAAAGTGATGCAAAAGTGACCAACCTTAAGAGGTTGACAAGAAAAAGTGACACAGGAGAGCTTACGAAGACCTCGTCAGTCAGTATTAAATTTGAGGAGAAAATATTGCCGAGAATAATTCACATATATGGCGTCTCTTTTGCTGTAGAACCGTATGTATTCAGGGTAATGCAATGCTACAAATGCTGGCGATATGGGCATATTGCAGCAGTAAAGTAGAAACGTGCCCCAAGTGCGGTGAAAACCATAAAACTTGCGAAAAAAAATGAGGAAATTACGTGCATCAATTGCAAAGGTAAACCACGCGGCAAACACCCAAAAATGCCCAAAGTGGCAAGAAGAAAAGAATTGCAAAGAAGCAATAATAAAAATGAACATACCTTTCAAGGAAGCAAAAAAAAATATGTTAAGGCCATGCATTAGTTGAGGCACGGTCTAAAAAGATCGTTGCTAGACGATGTGCGGATTGCGGGTCGCGGGTGCAGATGACACCTGTCAAACGAAATATTATTTCTCATATAAATCCAACATATGTCCATTTTATGTTCTGTTTATTATTCTATTAGTAACAATAATAATATATTCATTGACATGTTTTCTTTTTAAAGTAAATGGGTAACGTTTTTAGTCATCTTTACACGATTTTAGAATTAATTGGCCCGTCGCCATCACGCAGCAAAGTGACGTATGTCTAACTCGACGTTTTCTCAATGAATGCGAAGCAAGTACAAAATTTCGTTGCGTGTACAGTTGAAAATTTTTTGGCGTTTCACTGATGCGTCACCTTAAGTAACAGCTATGCTGACATATTAAAACAAAAAAAAAATCGTGGGAAGAGATGAAAGCGAAATAATTCAAAAAATAAAGGAAAACAAAAAAAAAGAAGTGGTGGTAGAAGCTTCAGGCTCAACAATAACAGCTACAGGTAGTAGCGTAAAGCCTACAAAAAATAAGGAAAATTCAAAGGGGAAGACAGAGGTTAATGCGATGGGAGAAATTATGAAAGTCTTGCTGAAAGGGGTAGACTGGCAGCATATCATTAAACAACTAATAATTAAAGCAAATTTAAAAGGAAATTTAGGAGAAATTCTAGGGGAGGTTCTGCAACAAAATGGATAGTAAAAAACAAATTAGGATTTTACAATGGAATGCCAGAAGTGTGAAGCAAAAAAAGAATGATATAGAACTTTACTCGAAAAGACAAAAAATAACAATAGCATTAATCTCAGAGACTTGACTGAGGTCTGAATTAGACTATCTGAAATTCAATGATTACACGATGTATCGAAAATACAGAGGGGGTGGATATGGAGGAGAGCGATTCTGGTGCATAAAACACTGGCGTCTAAAGAAGAAAGAAAGAAAGACGGAAGAGCTAGGCAAAATATAAAGCAATTTAACAGAATAGGAGTGAGGACCTGATCGACGGATCACCTTCTAGAAGAGAAGAGGCGATATGACAGCGAGTCGCAGTCAAAGCCTCGGTAAAATCACAAAAAAAAAATGTCCATGAACGATAATGGCGACTTTTTTTTAAAACTATTAACTCTAATTTATAATGTTTATTAATCTCACTTATTTGATCAATCCACCAGACCGGGCCCTCTCAAAGCCCGGGCCCCCGGGCTAGAGCCTTGTCAGTCCCCCCTTTATGGGGGCTATGGTCCCACCCGTAGATGATAGACTATCCGCATGGGAGGCGAACCTAGCATCTGAGGGCCTCGAAAATTGGGTAAAGCCAGAAGAGCATCATATCCCACCTGGAGCCAGTCTCAGAACAGACTGAGAACCATGGTATGGCGCACCCGAGACATGGTGAAATGGGGGTTCTTTGATGACCAAACCAGCGAGTGAGGTGAAATGCAAAGCATGGAGCACCTATTTTCATGCAAGGCTTGCCCGGTAAGCTACAACTTCGACGACAAGATCCTACAAGCCGAGGAAAATGGTGTTGCCTTTGGTAACTTCTGGAGCGACACATTGTAGCTAGTGAATACCCGACATGACGAAGAAGATAAACTCAATAACAATTGGCAGAAACAAGTGCAGGGTGACTCGTCGCGAAAGCGATAAACATAACAAAAATCAAACCAAGTCTACGAGTGCGTGATCCGGTATCCAGCGGGAGCGCTCCTGTAACCCAGCAGTCAATCATGAAAATTTTAGTGCCTAGAATACATCCCTGTGTTCTCTATTCTCCACAAAACTACAGCTTCCTCAAATAGTTCAATCAAAAATATTGCCAAACATGATTCATTTTTGCCCAAATTTTGGATTGTATACTTTCCGTATAACCTTAATAATTGCACCAATGTAAGATAACTTATTTTCAGTTAAGTATATTGTTTCATATAATGTCGAATGTTTAAAACTTCTATCTTAATAAATGTTCACACATGTAAATAAATTGAAATCTTTCTTGGTTAAATCATATGCCAAAGAATCGGTGAAGAAGACTTACAAAAGGAAGAGAGGTCCCCAATTGCCCTTGTAGTACATCTCGATACTGCAGTCCTCGGACGATCCGAAGATGTTGAGACATTCCGTTAGCACTGTCAGGTTGACTTTGAAATCCACATTGTGCTTCTCGGGCACTCGGTACTGGCTGAAGTTGGCCACAGAGATGTACGCGGAGGCCTGCACGCACTTGCTCTACTCGACCGTGAACTTGAGGCCTTGTTACGAAGCACAGAACGTGGCCCACTGTAGAGGATTAAAAAAAATAATTATTGTAGTGTTAATGGCATAAACCAGCGATTTCCAAACAGGGAGGCGCAAAAAGTATAACACAATTAATGTAGCCACAGGCTTGCAGTTTGCAAATACATAGTTTATAAAACAGCCGCTAGTTATAAACTACATAAAAAACAGTCCTGTAAAAGGTTGTTTGCAAACCTGTCTGAAAATATGGAGACTAATTTTATAATACCTCACTTCAATACTATTGTGAAGCACGCTGGCTATCTCGTGATAAAATGAAATAAAAGGATCAAATCGTAATGTTGAAATTTGAGGCAAATTTGTTATAAATATAAATCAATACAAGGACCACTAATTCTTTCACTGAATTAAAAAGACAAAGTGAAAGTATTCATAAAAAAATGGAGCTTTGGAAAAAATAAGTTCGCCATGTTTCCACTTTTAAATGATTTCTGCACCAGATATATTGAAGCAAACAAAAATCTATTTACCGAGTTCTTGGTTAATTTTCTAATGCACTTTTCACATTATCTCATTAATAGTAAAAATGATATACTTAAATGATAACTCCCGTATATAATTTAGGTACACATTAGTGCACCACACTGCCCTTAACCTCAGCGATAGGTAGGTGGGCCCGCCAAAGATCCTGGCCTGGCTGCCTGCTTCAGGATGTGGGGCCCATGATAGAATCCATTTGTCAACGAAGATGAATTTGGATTGAAATTGATTGTGCTAATGAACAAGCACATTCATCGCATGAAAAACAAATTAATTTAAAAATTCATATAATATAGGTAGTTAGTAAAACATTGTTTATTTTTATAATTATCTTTTTACGTTTTTATTAAGTCGTATTCTTATTTGTCTGGTGGTTTTTTATTTAGTACAAATTTTGCGATCGAGTTTTAACTAACTTCCCGACTAGCTAGACATTTGAAACTTTTAGAATATATCAGAAAACGATGCCAATGCATTCTTTTAATACTTTTAGCCATCTTTAAGTAGAATTGAATTCATTTTCAGTTAATTCTGTTTTGTATGAAAAGTTATTTCGGAAGAAATCCGTAATCCAATCCACTATTATTGGTTGCTAGGGGTCTGGGGCCCTAGCAACTAAATTATTAATATATACGTGCGTTACTATGGAAATCAATATGAAATATCAAAATGACATTTCAGTATTATTTCTATCAAGTACATTTTTTTGATCGTTTAAGATAGTCAAGTCAAGTTTATATGAGTCAACAGAAAATTTAAAAACGTTGTTTATAAAAAGTTCTTTTTATCTTGTAATTATTTCATTTTTGTATAAGTACATTCTTGACTATTTAAAAAGGTGTCTGTATTATTAAGGGGGGAGGTGCGAGATTAGTTTTTTTTTAAAGGGAGGCGTAGTAACATAAAGGGTTGGAAACCATTGAAAAGTATTCTGGCATCAGAGAAATAAATTTATTTTTGTAATGGGATGTAATGGAAAAATGTCTAAAAATATAACCGAATATTTCAAAGCAATGAACATCCTACTTAAAATTGATCCTGATGAAAAATGGATGTAATTTTATTAGTATTTCTTATCTTCTAAAATTGGAATCAAGGCCTGAACAAAAACGAACGATAAGTGCGAGTGAGTAAGCATTCAGCATGCTTATAACTCCGCATAATGCGTTAGAGTAAGGTAGAATTTCTAAAGCTGAATTATATTCTTTGTAAACGTCGCCAGTAAATATGGATTTAACTGATTACATTCATTTAAAAACTGCGAGCTTGTGTTGCTGAAATTTATTGTTTTTGTGTTAAAAATAAAGTTGGTGGTATACATTTTTAGTTATTTTAGTAGAAAATATGGTTAACTATGATGTGTTTAAATTTGGTAGTCGTACTGAGAAGCAACACGATGGTATAATGTTACATAGTTAAGTTCATAATAATAAAATCGAGGTTCTAGTGCATTTTGCTGAACGGCCAACCTTCCATGATAGTCCTAATTCTTCACTAAATACCAAATTTATCTTTAAAATGAGTGTTGAAAACGATGGTTTTCAGATTTTTTATTTTCGACTTTTTTTTACTTTTTGTGTAATGTGACCCCTCATTTAAAAATAACTATTCTCTGATATAACGAGTAACGCTTACAATGGGCAAATTCAGTCAGTCCCATCTTCCTCGTAATAACCAAGTTCGACTGTAATATAATATTGAATATTTACTGACCTCTTGAAAATTGATGGCCTTCAGAACAGAGCAGAGCATCTTCACATTGTCGAGAAGCGCAGTAAAAATGTATTCAGGACCTCCCAGAAATTCATCTTGCGTATCAAACACCATCTCGATGTTTTATAAATTAATTGTCTATTATTATTATCAGTGTTTTATTTAATTCTGAAGCAAATCATCAATTGCACATATAGAATTCGTTACGGTACCGTACTGGCCGTGAAATACTCTAGGCGAGTACAGACGTCAACACTTTGTAATGAAGCGCGGGACACGGACAGTTGTTTTTCTTCGGAACAAGTCGGTAGATTTGGTCTGAGTGTCCTTTGATTTCGGCAGCGATACGCAGGCTATTTTCTAGCGAAGTGATTGCGTCGGGTCTATCGATGATCTCGCACGCGCGTTCAAATATGCTTGCGAATGTTGAATAGAACAGAAGGACAACGTCATCAGATACTGAAAAAAAATGAAACAAATCCAAATTACTTGATAAGTTTTATAAAAAATTTGACAAGATTTTATTTTTAAATTAGCTTCTACACACCTACACACCATTGGGTAATGTATATGTATGCAGTTGGCCGTATCACAATTCACTCCGATATAATATATCGGAAATAGATGACTGCATAGTAAAGATCAAAACTGTAATAAAATGGAAAAACAGAAGAAAATAGGTAGATAAGTAGAGGTCGAATTACAGTACACTCTCAGTAATCCGCTGCTCGATTATCCGACAACTGCTGTAATCAGCCGTTATTTTTACTAGTTGAAAGCAAAATTCAAACTCTATAATTCGCCGGTATTCGATTGTCAAATTCAGTAGTCCGCCACGTACAAGTATACAACGCAGATGAGACGGGTTTATTTTGGAAACTTCTCCTTAGTAAAATGTACGTTCATCGCGAAGAAAGTAATATACCAAGTTGGAAAGTGTCCAAGGACCGCATTACAATAATTATGCCGTGCTCCAATGCAAACTGGACACACAAAATGAAGCTTTTGGTCATAAGGAAAGCTAGGAATCCAAAGTCATTCAAGAATATCTGCCTCACTGAATAACTGGTTGTGTGAAGTGATTTACTGTTTAATATTTAGTTAATAAACTTAGTTTATAAATATGTATAATTTAGTAAATACTTGATTTTGATAATAAATAAAACCGTAATTTGCTAGTAGAAATTTCTCAAAAAAAATCATTTTTACGAAATACCTACCTGTTTTAATTTTTAGCATATTTTGTATGTATGCACTATAATCCGCTGCTTTCACTAATTGGACACTTGTCTGGTTTTTGAGGTGGCGGATTACTGAGAGAGTACTGTACAATAATTTATATAAAATTCTGGTAGGTGCTCATAAGTATCAAGATGTACTTGAGTATCAAATATCTGATAACGACAGTGTATCAGAATATATTTGCTACCTACCTACAAATCAATAATAAATTAATGTTCTTATTGAATCTAATAAAATCGAAACTGTGCAATACTCATAAGAAGAATGCATAAAAATCTCAATTACATCACTTTCTGATAAGACAGCTCACAGTGAACTGTGCTCTGGCGAAATGTAATGTATACAATTTACATGTACCTAATCCTGAACTCTAGAATTTGTAAACAGTGGAATAATTTTGATTGTGGTATTTGCATTAGAAATTCTTATAGAGTCCGTCTTCTTTAAGCTGGCGTGCGGTTCTCCCCCCCCCCCCCCCCGCTTCAGCATCCATCTCGTTCCCTCCCATTGAAAACTTGCAACAGTTGAAGATGATGGCACAATGCTTACCGTGTGATGCCAGTTTATAATATAATACAGATTAGGTACTAGAATTATTTTAAAAACCCAATAGCAATGACATATTAAATGGACAACTCACTTCATACCCGGCGCGCACGAGAAATTGTGTATGAAAGTCATTCACAGATGTATAGGTAGATGTCACGTGACCATATGACGTATCCGTTTCCATTATGCGATACAAGCTTCGAGAATTTATACTAATATAACCTTTATTGTAATGGCGTATTAGTGTCATGACTCATTGCGTTAGAAACAGATTCTCGGTTACTTATGACTTCTCGGAGATTAGACGCAAGTGAGCCCAGCGAATCACAGGCGACTGACTGTCCAATGGTTTCTATCATTCAATTGCATTGAATAAACATTCATCAATATCTTAAAATGGCATTTTATAAATAATAAATAATATTAACACATGAAAAGTGATATCCCATCTTTCTTGGGAGTGTTTAGTAGATTTTTTTACAATTTTTAACTAGGCACATTGGCATTTTGTAACACAACAATAACGGTGGAGTCGAAACCTGACAGTCAGAAATTTTGTATGGGCAGACACAGCAGTGTCGCCAGGCCGCTTGCAAGCAGAATGTTCATTTGAGCGTAGGATACCGATATTAAAATATGAATTTCGCCATCTGGCAGACCAGATCGACACAAAGTGAGTGTCATTTTATTTTCTAGATGCTTTGTCCATATTAATGTCATTGCCCAATAGGCACCTATATTGTATTGAAACAAATTCATTTTAAACAATGGCATGACATCATTGAAATGAATTCCAAACAATATGCTCTATTTATAGATGTGATGCAGCTCAGACTAAAGTTTGCTGTTTTTTTTTACTTATACCCATTGGAATGGTCTCAGCAGAGAAAAGCATTATTTGTACAAAATAAAATAAGAACATTCTCGAAAAAGAGTGACAGAACATGTACCTACATACCTAAACATATTAATTTGCTCCAAACCAATTTGAATGATTTTTGAATAAAAAATATACAAGCAGTCCTACCTACATAGTACATAATTTGTTTCCAGAAAATATGAAAGAATGTTGAATATACAAAAGTAGATAAGAGACTGAAAAAATGAATTCAATTGCATCATCTTTATCTGCACTGGCAGTTTACTCTGAATTTAATATTACTTATACCTATAAAGAATGCCGCAGTTTAAATTTGTCAAACCAGTCTTCGCTTGTTTGAAATTTCATGATATAGGTACCTACCTAAGTGACCATACGTCGCATTTTTGGGTAGCCCATCCCGTTGTCCCCAAGCACAGCTTTGGGAATCCAAAATGTCCTGTTTTCAGAAAGAGAGCAACCCACAGAAACAGTTAGACATATTTGAATGGGCGAATTTAACCAATGGATGTCTTGATTGAAAAAGGATTTATAAATTAAATTATTGTAACCAAGATACAAGAAATAATTAACGCTTATTCACTTATTTCTAACTACTGGGAATGTTTCAACTGAAAGTCGTTGGGTGTAATTGCTCAAACACTTTCCCACCAATAATTTGAATCATAAGAACTTTCATATAATTATTAATACATTCTATGTCCGCCCAGCACTACTGCACTGGTAGAAAGGGTATTTTGTCTTATAAATAACTTGTGGATGATTCAAAAAACACAATTGCAAGTCGCAGTTCTTAAAGCAATGTTAATTACCAGAGTAGGTAGATTTTAAGAAGTTCTGCAAAGAATTTCATTCTTATTTGAAATCAAAACCAGATAAATACTTTTATTTCTCACAAAAATATAAAATCACACAAATTATTAATTTTCACATGTTCATTCCTGTTCTTTTCATTATAATAAATAAAAATTATGAATGCGTGTTTTCTTGAATACACATAGGTATTACCAAAAAATTGCCAAAAAACGATTTGGGTTGGGTAACCCTGGTTCAGACGGCTAACTTATTCTAACAATTATAATACTTCGATATACCTAACACAAACATGATAAACTACCCACGATAGCAGTCTTGTGTATAGATAGATGTGCTGGTTTTAATGGCACCTGTACACGTGCATGGATTTATTGGCACTAATAACTGTTTACAGTGTTATGGAACGGCGGGATCATTCTCATATTTACATTTAAACTGGCTTTATTAGACGATAATATACCTATATATCTGTGTGCGAAAGGAAGAGGGCGATAAGTCTGAAATTTCTTAAAATGAGTTGAGTATGCAAAACTAACCATATTACATATATGCGTAAAGCAGAAAAGGGACCAGTCGAATTAACGCCGCTATGTAAGTAAATTTTGTATATTAACAATATGCGATGATTTATTTTTCGTAATATTTCGAAAGAATAAATGCGTTGAATGTAATCATCTCGCAGGGAATTTTAGTTTTTGTCACGCGCTGAAAGGAAGACAGCGTTGAGTCGCGCCATCACCGTATTGCTTTTGACCATTGGCTATGTTCACACCAGTTCGAATTAAACGTCATTGAGTCATCGCTATTTGCTGTTCCCGTGTTTAGGATGTCAAACGTTATTGTTCTATCTACAGTTCATTTTTGATAGTAATAATATACTTATCTACTTTATAAGCTATAATTCAATTTATTATTACTATGTCTCCTGAAAGAATCGAATTAATCATGAGGCGTGCGAAGGAAATGTCTCAAAATAATACAAGCAAGTAAATGTCATAACATAACCTCAATATTATTGCAATCATTAAAGTGATGATAATTCTTTAAACCAACAATTTCAAGGAATATTTCAATTTACTCATCAGTGCTGCACATATTATCATTAGCATTATTTTATAGTTTCAAATTACATTATCATCTTCCATTAGTACAGTAGTAATGAATTGATATTTGAAGTGATAGTATTACAAGGATGTTTGTGTTATTGCAGGTACTGAATTGGCTACTTAATTATTATGATATTATAATGAATGCTTCTCGGAGAGAAGAACAGTGGAAAGTAGCCCAAGAAATTGAAGCCAAGATGCCATTGAAGGCACCGGGGGGAGACGGGATGCATCCTGAATTCCTCAAGTACAGCTTGAGCGCAATCCTGCACCCTATGTTTCATCTGATGACAAAGGTGTGGGAAGAAGAGCGCTGCACAAGGGACTGGGTGAATGGTGAAATCATCACACTTCTTTAAAAAGGTGACCCTCTAAGCTGCGAAAATTACCGAGGCATTACGCTACTCAGTGTTCCGGTAAAGATTTTGGCAAACATCATTTTGATGAGATTAAGAGACCCAATAATGCACGTCCTCAGGAAATACCATGGTGCTTTTTTATTTGGCAGATATTTTCAAATGATTTAATGAAATCAACCTCCAGCTTCATGGTGCCACTAAAACACTTATTAGTTGTAAAAATACTGTGCCCTTATTTATCGGAAAACTTGATCTTCTTCATAGTAACCTTCTGAAGAGAGAATTGTATCAATTTCCCGAATTATTATCTATAAAAGAAGATATAACACCAGAAGAAATCGAAAGGCTTTAAATTGATGTGAAAATGAAATTTAAAGACATTTAATATAATTGGATGATAAATCCTTTCACTGTAAATTTGGATGAGGTCAATATAATTTATCAATAAGAGTTGTTGGAACTGAAATATGAGAGCAAAAATATTTTCAATATTTCTGGAAGCCAAAAAAGCTTTGGCAAAATAAAAAAAATGCCTGGTTTGTATCCAAAAATGTGGGAAACAATGAAAAATATTTTAATACCCTCTCCCACATCTTATCTTGTTAAATCAGGTTTCAGTGTGGTGAATAACATTATCATGACATAACAAATAAATCACTGAAAGAGACCAATGTTTGTTTTTAACAAAAATTGAACCAGACATAAAATATGTAGTCACACAACATCAGGCTCAAGTTCTCTTCTTTCACCCATATACTGGAATGAAATATTGTGATGTTGGTGGGCGGTAAGGAAATTTTAACCATGAAAAATAAGCAAAAGTGGGCGGTAAGCATAAAAAGGTTGACGACCCCTGCAGTAGAACTTCGATAAATGTAGTGGACTTGGATATAGCAGACAAAATATCTGGTAAAATGTGAAAATTGTTAAAAAAAACGTTGTGTTATACGTGTTTAAATCCAAGTGCCACCTCTTCTAAAAAATGTTCTGCGTATGATAATCATGTCATACCCTCACACTCGAATTTGAGTCATAATGCTGTCCTGCTCGTAGACTGAACGCAGTAATGTACTAAGGTTTGCAACGCTGGTCGCTAATAAGCCAAATCTACACTCGGGACTTTTTCGTACGTCTCACGAATTGAGCACAGGGCATGCACCGTCGGCCCTCAAATCGGTTTGAAAATGGCCGCCATTTTGTAATGAAAGTATTAGCGCACTGCATTCGGACCGGCTTGGATTTCTGTTCAACACCAGCTTCGTATTTTTTCGGTAAGATTCGGGTGGTTCGCGCAGTTGCTTGTCAATAAATATATTTATTTGAGTCTATTGGTAGTCGATGTTAAGAATAGCTGTTGATCATATTGGATGCATATTAGTATTGAAATATTACGATTTTTTGCTAAATGTCGACTGAAATGATGACAATGAATTTTATTGAGGAGTATAAGGCATATTGCGCATTATGGGATATAACCCATAAAGAGTATACGAACAAACTGAAGCGCAGGAATATTATCTATGACTTCACGAAGTGAAAGCTGTGATGAACGAATGCAGGGCTCGAAATGGAACGGAACGCACCGGAGCGCCGTTCCAGCTCGTGAAATTTGTAAAATTATCGCTCTATATCGTGGAAAAAATATGATGACCGTCAGAGCTAGATAGGCCATAGAATAGAAAATCTGACACTTATTTTTATAAAATACACATACGATTTGATGACTATGTAAATATCTTCAGAAAATGTGTCGAGCGTTCCGGTTCGTAAACTTTTCCATTTTGAGCGCTGAAAAACGGTTTCATCTCCTCTGCACATGCACAAAACTTCTCGGTGTAAAACCAGAATTTAAATAGGGTAAATTCACTGGTATCCCGGACAGTTAACTATTTTCTCACCTTATTTTCGATTATCTTTTCCATTTTTAGAAGAAAACAAAATATGTTATGATTTATAAATGTTTACATATATATTCTTTTGGTTTATAAATATTTTAAAAATCTACATTTAGGTAAATTACTATCATATTTCTCATGTTAAGAAAAATGGTTGGTTTTTTTAGTCTCCGGACTAGAGGTGGGAAAACTGGTCGATTTTGAAGACTAAGTATACTTACTACCAGTATAAAAAAATACTTGGTATCTAAACTTGTTCCAAAATACTTACTAGTATTTGAAATATCAGCTTTAATAGAATCGTTAAAAATACGTCGGCTTTTTGAAATGTCCCATTTTCGAGACAGGTACAGCTAGAACTGTGGCGCTAGTCACTCATGTTTCAGTAGTTATCCATTTATACAATCACGCATATAATTTGAATTCAGTTTATGTTTACAAATTACAATTATAACACTAAAAAATCGAGAAACTTGACGTGACGAAACCAGATAAACGCGTAGTCAGTTAACGTTATCAGAACTCCGTTATTCCGGCTTACGACTGACGTCAATTCGATGTAAATGTCTTACTCAACTAAAACTAAAATTAAAACCCGTCGCATACTAAGCATACGCGAGTCGCGACGCCGAAGCGATGATTTCATACGTGGCAAAACTACGAACTAGCTAGCGGTCGGCGAGATCTCATACCATGTGTCGAACCCCTGGACTCGATAAAGTTTCATACTCAACTAAAACCAAAAACCAAAAACTCTTTTAAACCTAAAACCCTAAGGCGAACTCAAAAGTATCCTATAAAACGAACACGTGACCATTTCTGTCCTTCACTATACCAACTTTACAACAGAGGAGAAAGGGAGAACAATGACAGTTGAGTATAATATCACGGCTAGACATACGTGTATCATGATATCTCGCTCGCGCGCATTTAATATCAATAGCGCTGAATAGTGAGTCACGGCGCATATATTAGCGAATGCGTTCGAATTCGAACATCTAATGCGTTTCAAGTTTCTCGAAACAAGTTTATTGGGCAACAAATACTTAGTATGGGTATTTTCATCCGAAACTTAAGTACACAAACTTGTGACAGTATTTCCAACTCACCTCTACTCCGGACACATAATCTTAGTTTCCGGATGTACTATTTTTAGCGGTCGACAGATTATTTCTTATAGAAAAAACATATTTTTTCACGTTTAAACAATTTTAGTTAATACAGTGATGCAATAAAAGCAGAAATAGTTCACAATGAGCACTCAAGCAACTGCTAACTTGAAAAAAAAACATTTTTATTTATTCAATGTGTTTCTTTCATATAGTTTTGTCGAAGTAATTTAGAGTGCAGATTGAACAAAGCAAAATGAAATAAAAAACTGAACTTCATAAATCAAATGGTAAAACTAATAAACATCTCCAGTGAGTTGACCAAATTTTGACATTAATTTTTATTACATCCAAAAAATCTCAAACTGTGTAACTTTTGTTTGTGTTCTATAATATGCAAAGCAGGCTTACAAAAAAAAACATACTTGAGAACTGCTGGCAACTAAATGATTACCATTGATAATTTTAAAAAGGTTCAACACTTCAGTAACCATAATTATATTTCCAAACACACTAAAATAAATTTCAATACTAATCCTAATCCCTTCTCTGACGAAAAATAAATGCTTTCAAGTGCTATTTTCAATCATAAATATAAAAGAGAATTAAGTGTAAAAAATCCATGCTTGAATCAAGCACTCTTCAGTAGTTTTACAGAGAAAAAAATGCTTCAGTGCTATACCCCCAACCCAATAGCCTGGATATGTGACTTAATGTCTAATTTTACAGAGAAAAAAATGCTTCAGTACTATACCCCCAACCCAATAGCCCGGATATGTGACTTAATGTCTAAACACCTACAAACCCGGAACCGGGGTTCAACGTAATACGGGTGTCTGAGTGATTATACGGGTGATAAACATATTTATTTAGGTCTAAGTTTAAACAAAAATTGCATACAAAATCTTTTAGTGATGCTTCACTATAAGATAACATAGACATTGTTCTGCATTTAAGGTGAAACCAACGAACACAGCCAATGTTCTTTAATAAACCATCCTCAACATCACTTTCTAATTCATCAGAACAATTTTGGCAAATCGCCTTTTTCGCTTTCCTTTTTTTTATTTGTCTTCTCTTTTCTAAGGAAGACCTTTCATCTTTTATGAATTGCTGTACTTTTGTCATCCTTCACTTTTTCTTCTATGATCTTCCTCCACGCTTCCGAAGAAATGGCGCTTGGTGCTTTGACAGTGTCTTATTATTCTATTTTTACTCCCAAATTGAGTAGGTTTGGGGTAAAAAAGATGAGATTTTAATGTTAAATTGCTCACACTTGATGAACTGATGCTTGCATTTGACGTACTCGTACCAGCTATTGGAGATATTTGTGTAAATACATAATAATTAATTAGAAAATAGCTTTGTCCGGTCATTCAATATTGAATTTTAGTCGCCGGACAGCAGGATCAAAATTATAAAATCGTGTCCGAAAACTAAAAATATTTACAATTCTATGTTTGTCCTTTTCTAACTTGTATAAAACCAAGCAAGCCTCGATGTGATACTGTACACACACAAATACTCAATGTCTCTTATAAATTCAGTGCCCGGACGCTGCGTCCGACAACTAAAAAAAGATAAAATTTTGTACTTTAGTTGCCGGACATCAAATATTTAACTAAATTTAAAAAAATACATTATTTTTATCATTGAATAATATACAAGAACATATTACTGAATAATATGAAACATCTTTGAAGCGAATAAATGAAATAATCATAGTTTTAACGTACTTTTTGTATCCTTCGTTCACTAATTATTTTTTAAGAAATCGAATATTTTTTTTGTTGAGTCAGCATGTGCACCACAACTAATGTAATACTATAGAATGAATTCCTTTGTGCGTGACAAATATAATTTTATTGGTCAAGGAACAATACAGGCACAATATGTGAGTCATCCTTCGTATGAAACTCTCATACTTTGCTTATTTTCGTTATATTTGTACAAAACTGTCCGTATACTGAAGCTGTCCGGGGACTAATGCAGTTACCCTATATAAGGATTTTGTTTGCGTTTTTATATAACTGACACCGCCGCATTAATCCATTAAAAGATTCTACAGTACCTACTGTTAGGATTTATTAGTTGAGATAATTTTCATACTGCATACTAGTTTTTAATCGGACTATATTTTTTTTTTACCAATATTACCTAATACCAACCGTGTGCTCCGTTTAAATTTCAAAGATTATTTAAAGCAAATTATTTTATTTTATATACTAATAAGTAAATTAAAAAATATATTGCCAATACAAATTCTACCTCCAAAGCTGCATTTAATGTTTAAAAAATTTGGTTCCATTTTACAAAATGATTTTATAAATTATTGTATTACATTCTGCAGGTTGGCTTATTTATGATATTCAATGACTTTTTAGGTTCATCGAAGTCGCCTTTATTTATAGAAACGCTAACCTACTTATGAATCATATAATTACATAATATATGCCGTCAGTTTGTGGATCCATGGATACTGAGATCTTTTATGGATTTTCATCGCGATTTTTAAATTAAAATATCTCAAATTGTCACTATTTAAAAATTAAAATATCTACCTATCACGATAATTTTTGATTTACCCAAAAGTAAGTAAATCCTGGATATTGAAAACGTTAGTTTGAATAGAGATATTTCTGAGATGGAGTTTTATGACAAAATATAGCCATTTTATTCTCAGTGTAGTTAAGTATTATTTTCATAGCAACCGTAGGTAACTTGAATGTTTTGACTTGCCCCAGTCACTAAATACATTAATGTTACACACAGAAATATCAATATTTAATACATATTATTATATAATACCTAATACAGATTATCTAAAAATGAGGCTTCGTTTAGTTTAGAGCTTGTCCAGATGACGCGTGTCTCGCTTAAAGTGGACGTGGACAGCTCAATGAGGTCACATGTACCTCAACCACGCGCGAAAAGTGACACACTGTGATTACATATTATGGACGGCTCAATGAGGTCACATATAATACTAATGTGCGCGAGTTTTTACGTGTGAGTCCAAAAGCCTTACAGATATATATATAAGTACTTAGGTACTCAATGTTGAAAACAGTTATTAATAAAATGCAGAATTTACAATCGTATATTATTATTGAAGTAGATTTATACAATTTCGTATCAGTGTAATTGTATTACTTCAGTCCACCAATATTGCATTTCTATTAAGGACACCTAGCGACATCAAACATTCAAAAGAATAATAAATAATGTACTTTTTACATAATTCGATTGAATTTTAATTTACGGTAAGTATAATCTTAAACATGTGCGTTCGTTGAATTCTCTTTTATTTACATAGGTACTTATCAGAATCAGACAATAAAATTTTATTTTCTACGTGGTCATTCAACACTTTTACTCGTATACCTACTAATGCAAACTTGGAATATTACAATATGTGTTTCTGGTTAGAGTCCAACTGAACCTGTTGTTTTATTTTTCGTATAGGCAGGCACTACGCAGGAATGTCGAGATGCAATATGAGAAATAAACTAGGTAAAAAACCATGAATGATTGTTTCCAGTCAGGAGTGACGCCAACAATCGCTGACTCATATTTGTGCAAGTTTGCACAGGAGTTACGTTGGATAGGTACGTTAAAATATTCTGAAAGAAATCTGAAACTAAGAATACTCCGACAAGTGAACACGACAGACGTGAAATATAAATAGAGAACATAATATAAACATACAAACGCAGTGAAAATACTATTATATATCTATAGTACACCGAGTTTGCTAAGGAGACCCCATTTTAAGAATTTATAAAACAGCGCCCAACTAAACTCACCATCACGCAAGTGGAATATATCAACACCCGAAGCAATTTGGTTGATCAAAGTTATCGCCCTCCCAATTGGCATTACCAGTGGCAGGTTGCTTCTGCACCTTGGGAGAATAAACAACTGATGATCACAACAGGGACACACAGGTCAACACTGCCCAGAATGGCAGAGTTCCCATCTATACCTCGTATCTATAAGTAAGTCGAAAAAAATACGTAGCTTAATAAAAAATCTCTTCTAAATTGCAGACTCCAGTATGTAAGCATACCTAAGAGAAAGTCAGTTGGACAAAGCCACGGATAGTAATAAGGGAGGCATAGTAAAGTTTGGAAAACAAACAAAATGGCATCCATTTTGTATGAAAACAAGTCGAAATGGCGACTGAACCAATCTCAATATTGACGGTTGAATTTACCAATTTCACCATGCTTCATGAGATAATTCCAAATACGGTATTAAGGCCCCTTCTATGTATAGTCCAAATCGTACAAAACCAACATACCCAGACAGTGAATAGGTAGTAAGAAAAATGTAGGAATATGTGACAATCAACAAAAGTAAGAAAATCTACTTACACAAAATAGCGGATCAGTTCTTTGCCGAACCAATTTCTAGACAGCCGTCTAACGATGATTTCTGAACCATTTTTGGGGTTGGCCGACCTATTAAATTGATATGATTAGGGAATAAATCGTCTGCTCGTTCACTAGGCAAGTATTGCTTTTATGGTAGAAAAGATAATTTGTTGTTAACACGACTAACTAATTCGAGGCGCACAGAAAGACTGATTTTTCAGGACACCACTAGTCCTTTTCCACTGCAAACATGGCATTCTGTGTGGAGGGGATAGACTGCGTTGCGTGCGAATAGGGTGACCATTTTAAAATGTTTTGTGTACTAGGAGTTCTTTTAGCGTTAGTAAAAAACTATTATACAGTTAAGTATTTGACTTCCTTAATATTGATTAAATATTATGGTATAAAAAATATCGTATCCGGAAACTTGTACGTATGCAGTTTGACGTATCACACGCACTTCACCGTGCAATGTTGTATCGGAAATATATGACCGTCCAAACTCTTTTGGTCGTATAGTACTTACATAAAATTCATGTCTAAATAAAACAAGCTTCTTGTCGGCTTACACTTCAGTTTACAGGAAGCCAGCAGCAAACAAATTTTGAAAATAGCCGATATACTGGATTATTTGTTAGGTTGGGTTTTCGTCATTCATGAATTTTGCCAAAATCAACTATGAAAATTAAATTAATATTAAATTAATATAGATGTAGGCTTGGTATAGACTAGCAAATAGACTTGCTTTCGTAGTCCAAAAGGCGATGGGCTTCCGGGGGCTCCAGGTTCGACTCGGTGAGGTCACAACATATTTATGTGATTCTCTCAAAGCCTGAGTGTTTGTGATTGTTTTTTTTTATTACTAATAATTACACTGTCATTGGGCCGCATAGCCTCTTGTAGTGTTAAAAAGAATTATAAAGAATATTATTTTCAAAAAATTCCGGTCAACATGAGAGTCAATAGCTTTTTTTAGCTATTCCGGCCAAAATATATTTTATAGGGTGTTTAAATGTTTACATCTACGATGAGAATTGATTTTTTCATTGGAAATTAAATAAAGAGTTTCCGTTTATCGGTGTTTTATTCTAAAAATCCGTGTTAGTGTGTCGGAATTTTGGACAAGATCATCAAATCCGCAACGTTCCTGGCCAAACCGAGACAGTAGTTGACAAACTTACTAGAAAATCTCCATCGAGATTAATATATTCCCAAATAACAATACGTAATGGTCACCATAGTTTTCAAAAATATTAATTATACTAGTGTGAGTTTGTAAGTAATCTGTGTGCAGCGAAAAATTAATGCATGGCAACACGTTAATTTTTCCTAGAAGTTCAACAGAAAAATAACTTGCAATCACTCCTATGCATCTGTTATTTTATTTCATTGCCAATAGAATGTTCCAGTATATAACTGTTAAAATAATAAGCTCTGTTCTGTTACCAGGCTACCTAGTTGTTCACCAGGGGTGGAGATATACTATTAGATGAAATGAAAGCTTTGAATATTTAAATATTTTTTATAATATTTAGCTATTATTGACTTTTATAAATAATACTAATAGGTACCTACCAGATATATTGGAGAGACCCTTCATACAGATAAATGAGTAAACCTATCGTCACCTCAATACTACGGTTACATGTAAATTGTACGTAAAACATTTCACCGTGGCACAGTTCGCTGTGTGCTTACTTATCGGAAAGAGATGACCGTATACAATACGGTCTCCAATTTTATTAGATTCAATATGAACATTAATTCAATTTTCATAGTTGATTGGCAAAATTCATGAATTCAATAATGAAAATCTAACTTAACAAATAATTCAGTATATCGGCTATTTTGAAAATTTGTTTGCTGCCTGCTTCCTGTAAACTGCAAAGTGTAAACCGACATGAACCGTGTTTTATTTAGACATGCATATTATCTCAGTTCTATACGACCCAAAGAGGTTGGACGGTCTTTAATATATGGCCATATAATATTTCCGATACCATTAAAAATAATGGTTGCAAAAGAAATAATGAGCCCGTACGATCGAACGTCATTAACGTAGAATATTAAATTGGCTACTAGTTTTTCATTCGGATATACATACACTTGTAACTGTAATAGTTCTTTTCGTACGGTATGACATCTTATGGTGAAGTGTGATACGACGAACTGCATGTGTACAAGTTTCCGGACACGCAGTAGTACTAGGTACTAGATAACTCTGATTTTGGTCGCTGGTAAAATGATTTTTAAACTTTATTACGTAAAATAAATCTGTGCTATAATTATTATTTAAAATAAAAAAAGAAAAGTGTGCTAATTGGGAACAATTAAATAATGCTCAATTGTATAAATAAATACTGTATATACTTAAGTATATTAATTTATTTATTTAATGCATTTATGGTTTTAAAGTTATCTAATAGTTTCAAACACAAAATTAATATAGTTCCCATTAACTTTCGACTTAAGTACTTACCTAGCTTTATTATTTTGTAGAGAAGGAAATGTAGAATCATATTATTCATTAAACATCTCAAAAACAGTGAAAACCAGGTTATCTAGTTGTAGTAGGTATTTGGTGACGATAGTATGAAGATGAGCCCCAACGAATGGCAAAGAACCGAGTATTTCTTCGTAGTAGGTAGGTACTTATTATAGCGCCTGCAGTTGGCTGTTTTGTGTGAAGACCACGATTGTCGATTAGGCATTTTTACATAGGTACATAGGTACATACGCAATAATATAAAATTTCCATTCCGTTGTACTCAAATTACGCCACTCCAAGTGAGTCAACGATATTTTTGGCGTCGATGCTGACTGGAAACAATCATTTACTGTTTTTTACCTAGGTACGTTATTTCTCATGTTCAATCCTGTTTAATTTTAGTTTCTTGCATTTCAATATTCGTATACTTACAGAAAAATAAAAAAAACACTCGACGGGTTCAGTTGGACTTCTAACCAAAAACACATTTTGCAATATTCGAAGTTTATATTAGTCGGTATTCGAGTTGTTGTTGAATGACTAACGTAGAAAATAAAATTGTATTCTCTGATTCAGATAAGTACATATGTAAATAAAAGAAAATTCAACGAACGCACATGTTTAAGATTATACTTACCGTAAATTAAAATTCAATCGAATTATGTAAAAATATATTATTTATTATTCTTTTGAATGTTTGATGTCGCTAGGTGTCCTCAATAGAAATGTAATATTGGAGGACTGAAGTAATACAATTAGACTGATACGAAATTGTATAAATCTACTTCAATAATTCAGACTCGGATTCAGATTCATACTCAGATTCATACTCAGACACAGACTCAGAGATAAAAGAAGACACATAAAATCAATCAACAGAGAAGCCAGAGCCATAGTCAATGCCACACCTAGTCCACCAATGGTATCCGTCACAACAGACGAAACCGAATTCTTAATTAAGCGACTTAGAAATCGCAAAGCTCCTGGCATAGACGGGATAAGTAACCTTACCCTCAAAAAGCTCACAGACACTGGCGTAGAGTACCTAACCAACATACTCAACGCCTGCTTAGAACAGCAGTACTTCCCTGACTCATGGAAAAATGCTGATATTATCCTCCTGCCAAAACCTGGCAAGAATTTAAAACTCCTCCAAAACTACAGGCCAAATAGCTTACTCCCCACAATGAGTAAAATACTAGAAAGAGCCATAAAATCAAGACTTCAAATCACCATTGATGAGAAAAAACTCATACCAGACGAACAGCATGGTTTTAGAAAAGGCCACTCCACGAACCACCAGCTGCTACATACCACAGAGTACATCAAAGATGCACTCAATCGTCGACTATTCACCACAGGGCTGTTCCTGGAGATAGCGAAGGCCTTCGACAAGGTATGGATCGAGGGACTGATCGTCAAACTCTCCAGAGCAGAAATAGAACTGCCGATGATCAAGATCCTAAACTCCTTCCTAACCAGAAGATAATTTGCAGTCAAATACCACGGAATTAAATCTTCCATCAGACCCACCAAAGCTGGAGTCCCCCAAGGATCGGTACTAGCCCCCATCCTATATAATCTAAACACCAACGACATACCTATCCCAACCAACACCTACGCAAGATCCTGCATAGTCGCACAATACGCAGACGACACCGCCATACTAGCCAGATCTATTCAACTCAACCAGGCCACTAAATTAGTTCAACTAGCAGCCAATGAAATAGTTAAATGGTGCGACAAGTGGCGCATCAAATTAAATGCTGGCAAAAGCGAGGCAATCATTTTCAGACATAGAAGCGATAATCTTAGCAAGCATAGAAATCAACTCGTCATGGGCAAAAAACTAATTCCGTGGTCAGACACGGTTAAATACCTAGGGCTATATTTAGATAAGAATCTTACATTCTTCAACCACGCCAACGCAAAAGACAGAGAAGCTAGAATAGCAAAAGCAAGGCTAAACCCAAAGCTATGCAGACGCAGTAAAGTCTCAATGAGAGGCAAACTGCTATTACATACAGCTATAATCAGACCGATCATGACATACGCGTGTCCCATATGGGCCCACGGTAGCCGAAATCTCATCAAGAAACTTCAAACGGTACAAAACGTAGTCTTAAGATCAATCACAGGCGCTCCGAGATACGTCTGTAACACAATACTGCACAGAGACCTAGAAATAGAAATGCTAGAAGAGCACATCGGAAAGCTAGCCACAAAATTCTACGCGTCAATGGATAACCATCCAAACGCACTAATTAAAAATCTTAATGACTACGACGAAAATACCATCATGGACCATGACAGACCCAGGTCCTTCCTTAGGAGAATAAAGGCAGGATCCAACAAACTCAAACAGCCACGACCAAAATAACAAATCTAACTGCCATCTTTGATTACAGATCCAAAGCTGCCCCTCTCTGTTCACAGTCCCAAACTGCCGCAACCCATCTACCAAAATCCGCCCTCAAAACCCAGAGCAGAGCGTTAGAGGGTTCCCGCAACACACATAGACGGAAGACCTGAGGGGAGCAGCCAAAGACCCTGGACGGATGGCAATCCTAGACCCCTAATAAACACTAACCTGTTCATTTTGAAAATAAAGCTTACAGATACAAATCACAGCGGCAGGGTTTTTGGCCGGGAGTGTCTCACAAACACTCCCGGAGTTTTTCACCCCACCGCGGCTCAAATTTTGATGCGCAAATGGGCTTAATATGTCCCGATACGTATGGTTATCGTTTCTTCTTCATTCATCGGACTGCTTGGACTGGTGTGGTGGACGCTTTGCAACTAGTATGACAGGCCTCTCGAAATGGCGTGCCGGCGAGCCTGCTAAAATTGGCATGGACGATGAGCTGACACGGCGGACTCTCAATGATGAACTCCGCCCCGTGCATGATTCCTAGATGTCCGAAACATCACCCTGAAGCTACACTCAAACTCCTCCTCCTCCGACGTCCTCAAAACAAGATGGCAAATTGCCGGATTTCAACGGATGGTGATCGGCGGGTGTGCGGATGGTGATGGCGGTGGTCCTCCACTCCTGGCATCGAGCTAGCTGAGGATTCGGAGGCCTACACCCCCCTACCTATCGCTAAGGATAAAGGCAGTGTGACGCTCCACAGTAGCGTTTTCCAAATGGTGTACGCGCTAAAATTAATTAACTGGTATATTTTTAGTGTTGTTTTTATATTGTAATACATACATTTGAAATATGGAATTGTCGAATATCGGATACAGAAATAAAAATTGTATCGTACAAAGAAATAATTTTAAATAATAACATTATTGAAGGATAATAGCGCGTTTTTTTACTATTGGAGAGAATTTTTGATGTGTATTCATATCACTTATCTGGTCGACTCGCCACGTCGGGCCCACAGGCAAGAGCCCTGTCAGCCCCCCTTTGTGGGGGCCATGAGGTAGGTACTTACTCAAAACTACAATATTTGGAATTGTGTTAGTGTTAGTTTTATCTTTCCACGATCTCATCTAAAATTAAAAACAACTGTGGTGTGTAAATTATGATAGAGCGTGTAAAAAACGTTAAATACAATGACGTGAGAGACAGACTTCCCTAGTATACACGTAGCCTTAAATTATATGAAAATAATTACAAGATAAAAAGGACTTTTAGTATTACTTATTGTATTAATAAAAACTTTTTATTGTACTTGATAGAAATAGGTACTGAATAAATATAGAATACTGAAATGTCATTTTTATATTTCATATTGATTTCCATAGTAACGCTAACGCATGTATATATTAATAATTTAGTTGCTAGGACCCCCTTTTGCAACCGCCAATGAACAGACGAGTTATCATACAAAACAGAATTAACTGAAAATGAATTCAATTCTGCTTAAAAATAGCTAAAAGAATGCATTGTCGTCGTGTTCCGATATATGCACTGATATAATATGAGCTGCACTATTATGTAAATATCAACATTACGATGATCAGCTGCTAACTCGTTCGATTCAAACATCTCCTGTTTTCCTAGTACGACTCAGCAGTTAAGACATATCTACAAACAGACCTACAAACTTATCTGGAGAATGAGATGAGGGAGCCACTGTCGAAAACTACCCAATCACGACTCGTAACTGGCAAAATCTGACATTCGGATTACGTTTTTCAATATGGCGTCATATGGTAGGTAGTTCGTAGTTGTTTATCACAGGGATAATATTCACAGGGGGGCCTCCAAACCTGTCAGGGTTTCAGACATACGTGTACCTAAAAACACTGCTGTTTTTGAGAACGTGTTTCGTGGAAATGCTATAATTTTCAGTAGATGTTGACTAATAAAATAGGTTGGTAGCTGCCCAACAAATTTGCATTCAATTTGAGACTAAAAATAAAGAGTGATGGCATTCTTAGTCTGCTTAAGGGCGGCACTTTGCCTAGGGACAATACTGGCTGAAGTGCGTGGATGGAAGTGGTATTTAAGTGTATTTTAATCCTAATAGTTTTTTTCTAGTATATTTTTCTAATCTATAACCAAATTTTCATGGGCTTTTCCAAAGTACTCTTATATAAGTACCTACAGCGTGAGCCAACCTGGCGATTTTGTGAACGACACTATAATTAATTAAAAAATATACTTATTTTCAATTATACAGATATATAAATGCCATTTTTATCTATGGAAAATAGTACCTATCACTTATGTGGGATCTCGTTCTAGAATCGCAGCAATTTATAATATATTATAGTTACGTGCATAGCCCCCACAAAGGGGAGGGCTGACAGGGCTCCAGCCTGGAGGCCCGGGCTCAGGAAGGGCCCGGCGTGGCGAGTCGACCAGATAAGTGATAAAAATACACATCACAAATTCTCTCTAATAGTAAATAATTTCAAGATAAAAATAACTTTTTATATACCACGTTTTAAAATTTTCTGTTGAATCATATAAACTTGACAATTCTATGTATTAATAATTTAGTACAAATAAGGCAATTGTCAACAAATCATTTGATTTTTGCTATTTTGCAACAAACAAATATAGAATACTGAAATGTCATTTTGATTTCCATAGTAACGCAAGTATATATTAATGATTTCGTTTCTATGACCCCGGACCTAGCAACCAATAATAGTGGATTAGATTACGGATTTCTTCCGAAATAACTTTTCATACAAAACAGAATTAACTGAAAATGAATTCAATTATACTTCAAGATGGCTAAAAGTATTAAAAGAATGCATCGGCATCGTGTTCTAATATATTCTAAAAGTTTCAAATGTCTAGATAGTCGGGAAGTTAGTTAAAAATCGATTGCAAGATTAATATTGGATATACAACCACCGGACAAACAAGAATACGAGCTAAGAAAAACGTGGTAAAAGGGCGCTATTTTCGTTCAGTAATGTTATTATTTAAAATTATGTGGTCGTACGATATAATTTTTAATTGTGTATCGATACCCGACAATTACATAATTCAAATTGGTGCATTAAAATGTAAAAAAAAACAATGCTCATTAATTTTACCGAGTATACCATTTGGAAAATGCTACTATAGAGCTTCACACTGCCTTTATCTTTAGCTATAGGTAGGGGGACCCGCCAAAGATCCTAGCCTGGGGGACCGCTTCAGGATGTGGGATCATGGGTACGTGCATTGGTTTATTTTGTCAATGTTCTGCAGTCTGTAAGTCCGGAGAAAGTACAGTCAATTTTAAGAACATTGCTTTCATTACAATTAAACGATTTTACAAAAAATCAAAACTGTACCTACAAAAACTTAGTTTTAACTATTTATATTTCATTAAATATCATACTTTAATTTAAATATTAAATTAAATAATATTATTTTACATTTACATTGTTTTTTCGCCCAAGTCAGTTTCTAATAAGATCATAATACCTATGGGCCTCCACAGAGTGAAGGTTTGTGCTAACAGATTTTCTTTTTACGAGAAATGGATGTCAGCCACTTGCTCAACCTATTAGGACCATCATACTCTGACTTGTACACAGATTGAAAAACAATATGACGTGTGATTGCCAAACCCAGGATTCGAGCCTGGGATCCGCGACGCTTCAGCCGCGCGGCCATCGTGGGCATTTACATTTACCAGAAATTTAAGCCCATATAAACACTACCAGGTGACACCATGATTTTTCATAGCTACTATCGTCTCGGATAAACAAATCACAAAATAAGCTGTGTAGATAATAAATATCCTATTATACCTACAAACGAATTCTAGCGGTGCTCACCTAGTATCAAGTTATGAAGGCGAAGAGTGGGAGCCACGACACCTAGCTTGCCTAGCACCAAAACTTTTCATATATGCTAAGTATCGTCTCATGTTGACCAATCACTGAAGAAGCTGCGTTTATCACATTATATTATGTAGCTTGTAGATTAATCCTAGGCGAGCACGGTGCGCATCAAGTACCAAGTTACGGAGATGAAGACGACTACTTTCTGGCCTAGCATCATGCTTGATTGCTGTATGTATATAATATCGTTTCAAGTACTTAAATGAATCATGAAATAAACTGCGTCTATCATATTATGCAAACAAGTTCGAGGTGCGCGCGAGGTGTAATCCAATACCAAGTTAAGGAGGTGAGGAGTGGTACCACAACCACTTCCCAGTACTACCATGACTATTAGGTATAATTTATTGTTTATTACCGTCTCATGTAGACGAATGTCAAAAGAGACTACGTCTCTCATATTATGTACCTATACGACAAAAATCTCAGCACCTTGACTCGTGACGTTCGTACACAAAATTCTGCCCCTAGGCAGCGCCAAAATGCCGCCCCATTTTTTTATATCGTATTTTTTACCATCTTTTCATGACTCAAATATCTGAGAAATGTGTTGAATGGGATACATTACTAACAAAATATATACCACTCTATGCTAATTTACAATATTGCGAGTCCACGGTTTCAGATAAGTACCTACATTTAAAAATGAGTAACTGGCAAATATATTTGAATAAATTAATTAGGTGGGTACATACTTACCTATAATTCAGATATAATTCGCAAATCTGCACGTGTCATTGCTGGTAATCAAGGACGTGACGTCCAAAGACAACGGAAGTAAACTCTACATCGCGAAACCGACATTAAAATTACAGTCCTGTTTAAACCTTTTATGTTAATTAATACATTCCGTTTCCAACCAGTCAGCTGATTTTTTTAATGGATAGAATATATTTCAGTTATAACTAAGTTTAGGTACATATTTTTATATAATATACATAATGATTCTTCTCGATTTGCCGCCCTTCGAGTAACTACCGCCCCAAGCGACGCTCAATCTACCTACCCACATGGGACATCACTTCTAATAATGTAGAATGTTTTGTAATATTTATGTACCTACTTGATTTCCGAGAATTGCTACACTTCGGTAACACGAGTAACTCAAAGTACATACTGCATAGCAACGGCTCGTTGAAAATATAAAGGTATGATCAGGATAACAGAAAACGTGAAGAGGTAAATTTATTTAACTTTTACTCTGTCACATGTTACAATGAAATTGCCAGATATGCATAATAGCAATGATTTATAATATTCACAATATTAATGAGTATTTAGTGAATTTCATCCATCATTCATGAATCATCGAATGATTTCAAAGAATAGGTATTAGATATTTCTTTGGGCTTGAAAGCTCAATTGTTATTTTAACGATTTGAGTCGGATGAATCTTGTCATAAATGATAGGTATTAAGAATATTTGTACGACCTCTTTTTCGCCACTCAATAGAGTAGGTACCTACCTACACCCGTTCAATTAAAAATCCTATTTTATAATATGAATCATTTTAGCATTTATTATTGAACATTAGGATAACCATTTACGCAGTGACGTCCCGTGGGGGTAGGCAGATTGAGCGTCGCTTGGGGGCGGCAGTCACTCGAAGGGCGGCAAATCGTGAAGAATAACATGGTTTAATATATAGAAATAGGCACCTAAACTTTGCAATAACGAAAATATCTTTCCACTAAAAACATTAGCTCAGTGCAACAAAATGTATTAATTTAACGTAAAAGGTTCAACAGTTGTCAGGTGTATCTTTTAAGGACCTCAGACTCTGATGATTTGTGTAAGTGTCTAACTTAGTTATATTATATTTATGCCAGGGCTCGAAATGGAACGGAACGCACCGGAGCGCCGTTCCGGCTCGTGAAATTTGAAAAATTATCGCTCTGTCTCGTGGAAAAAATATGTTGACTCGTTATACACATTTATATTTTTATAAAAATCGATGTTTTTTAAAATATATATAAAAATAATAAAACGATGAATTAGTCAAAAATCTACACCACGTAAAATCTAAAACTTGATAAACTAAATTTTAATGATAATTATGACCATAAAATATAATGCAATAATAAGATTTGACCCTGCAATGAATTCACATTTTATTACATTTTTTTACAATTGCCAGTTTATCTTTAAGTTTAAAAAAAATAAAAAATCTTTTTAATGTTTTCCTTTTCGGATACATATTTATTAAATAATTCAGTTGAAATTGTAAATTATCAAAAAAAAATCTCAAATTTCAAGCTTCGTATATTTCCGCTAGGTTCTCTGCTGGCATGCGTCTCCCCCTTAAAAGACGCATTGCCATCGTGTTCTGATATATTCTAAAAGTTTCAAATGTCTAGCTAGTCGGGAAGTTGGTTAAAAATCGATTGCAAGATTTGTACTGGACAAGCAAGAAAACGAGATAATAAAAACGTGGTAATAAGTAGAATTAGATAAACTGTAGAATTTATAAAGTGCAAGTATGCCGAATGACCTAACTAGAGTTTATAAAATAGTATCTATCTAAACTCAATTTCACGCAAGTGTATCAATATCCGAAGCGATTAAATACTAAATAATAGCGACCATTTAAATACAATAAAATCACTTTCGACACCAATGTATTATTATGACACTTTTTATAAGGACGCCTTCATTTATTTGTTTGTATCTAACTGTCCTTATGTAACGCAAACATACCGCAGCGCACACAGACACACACATACATAACATTCCAATGAGATTATTCTAATTCAAGTACCTAAGTACTTGTTATAATATTATGAAAAAAATTGTATTTGGGTCCGATTAATAAAATTTCCAAACATGTGTACCCGAGAGCATTCTTTGCAGTTTGAGTGCATGGATGTAGGTCTAAGGCTGCAGACACACGGCATTGCAGTGGACGTGCGTCGACGCAGGTCTTATTTGATTCCAATTAGGTACATCCGATTACAATCACCAGTTGGATTTGTTTTATTTTATTGGTGATTCTAATCGGATGTAATTGGAATCAAATAAGACCTGCGTTGATGCACGTCCACTGCAATGCCGTGTGTCTGCAAGTGCAGCCTTACTTGTTTCCAAATGCATCTAATTAGAATGTCCAATAGGATAAATAAATACATTATCTTATCTATGGGGTATTGTTATTTCAAACCCAGCGTAGAACAAAAATAAAAAAGTTTCACAATCCTTGGATATAATAATTATGTCACGTCATCTGTAATTTGATAGTTCAACAGTTTACCTACTTTCTAAAATGATTTTACAAGCAAAGCTAACCTAGTATTTTGGATTGCAAGGGTTTCTTATGTAAAATGATATTGTTTATTACTGTTCCAAAAGCTATGCATACCTATTAATAGTTAATGTGCACTCACTTGATATTGATGCTCACGTTTGATTTTGTATCCCAAAATCACTGCTCTTATGTAGGATTTGTTCGTGGGTTTGAAACGAACAATAGTATCATTCGCCAGTTTCCTGGAACAGATAATAACACAATTAACTTTATATTTGGGTTTAGTCATATCTAGTTAGGACAGCTAAAGGTTATTTTTCTGTAGGTTGAATTAGGTTTTGGCTCGATCAGAAAAACGATATGGAGTACTTATAGCTTTACCATAAATATATAATTTATGTATATTCTAAAATATAGCTCCCTAAATAGTCATTACATTAAAAAATATAAAAACAATTCGATACCAATAAGAAAGGTTTCTTTTATTATAAGATTTCTTCACAATTATCTCCTATATAATATCTCCTATATATTATTATCCTAAGAGATTTTGGAAAATACACCAAGAGCTCATTTAAGCGACATTTTATTATTATTTTTACATCTTCACTTCGAAATGTGCGCTACCGATTCATTTACCGATTGAATTGAACACATTTCAGAAATTTTCCATGATTTTACATGTACGTGACGTTTATATCCGATATTTTCTTACACATCGTATGCACATGACAAACGTATTCGATTATTTTTATTCAAATATCGTAATGTAGGCATTGGCGCACTTTTTTCCGGTGAAAAAACCATAATCCTGGTACAATTCACTACGTATAATATCTGTTGACAGGAGCGTGCGCCACTGTCCGCCATTTCATAGATAACATGATATTCCAAATTTGATTTTTTTAAATACTTCTTTGTGGCTGTTACGCACTATTTTTTTATTGAATAATTACCTAGGCTACTAATTTCCATAGATCACAATATAGTCATATTAAACTAACAAAGTTGCCATCGCAAACAATGAAAGAAATTAATACGAATTGTTATAGTTATCAAAATGAGTCATCTTGTATAATATCTACCTATTTTTATCGTCCCTATCATCATCAATCTTGACCTATTCACTGCTGGATGAAGGCCTCCTCAGCCTTATTCGACTCCTTACTTACACGTGAATTGTTATATTTATCAAAATCAGTGATATTATATTATTATCTACCTATCTATATATAATGCCATTATTATCACGAGCCTCAATAAATCCACCGCTGGATGAAGGCCTCTCTACGTTGATTGTATTCTTGACAGTATTGAATTTCTAATGTTATTTATCTACATATTCATATCGTCATCATAATCATCATCATCATTAACCAGGATCAATCCACTGCTGGATGAAGATTCCGCTACCTGATTCTACTACTATTAGTTCAACGAATTTGTGATATTATACATATTTCTATCCATCTTATCAACATCGACTTGAACCAATCCACTGTTGGATAATGGCGTCCCTAGCCCGAATCTACTCCTTTCTGTCATATGAATTGCTTTATTTATCAAAATCGGTGATACTATATTTATCTACATATTCATAATGTCATCATCATCATCATCATCAACCAGGATCAATCATCTGCCTAATAAAGACCTCCATAGACTGATTCTACTCCTTTTTGTCATATGAATTTCTGTATTTATCAAAATCGGTTATATTATATTTATCTACATATTCATATCATCATCATCATCATCACATCGACCTGAACCAATCCACTGCTTAATAAAGACCTCCCTAGCCGGATTCTACTCCTTTCTGTCATATGAATTGCTGTATTTATCAAAATCGGTGATATTATATTTATCTACATATTCATATCGTCATCATCATCATCATCGACCTGAACCAATCCACTGCTTAATAAAGACCTCCCTAGCCGGATTCTACTCCTTTCTGTCATATGAATTGCTGTATTTATCAAAATCGGTGATATTATATTTATTTACATATTCATATCGTCATCATCATCATCATCATCGACCTGAACCAATCCACTACTTAAAGACCTCCTTAGCCTGATTCTACTCCTTTCTGTGATATGAATTTCTGTATTTATCAAAATCGGTGATATTACATTTATCTACATATTCATATCGTCATCATCATCAACCAGGATCAATTCACTGCTGGATGAAGAGTTCCGCAACCTGATTCTACTACTATATTATACCTATTTCTATCGTCCTTATCATCATTGACCTGAACCCATCTACTGCTGGATAAAGGCCTCCCATGCCTGATACTACTCCTTTCTGTCATTTGAATTGCTGTATTTATCAATATCGGTGATATTATATTATATCTATTTATATTTCCATTATCATTATGAGCCTGAATCAATCCACCGGTGGATAAAGGCCTCTCTAAGTTGTTTGAATTTCTGTCGGTCATATGAATTGCTATATTTATCAAAATTGCTGATATTATATTTACCCATTCATAATATCGTCATTATCATCATCAACCAAGATTAATACACTGCTGGATGAAGGTTATCCCAACCTAATTCTACTCTTCTTGGTCATATAAACTGCAATATTTTTTTAAATTTGTGATTTTATATACCTACCCATTTATATCGTCATTATCGTCATCAACCTGTATCAATCCACTGCTGGATGAAGGCCTTTTTAAGCTGATTCCACATCTTTAGGTCTTATAAATTCCTATTCTTATCAGATATAATATGTATTGCTTCATTATTTATCAACATTTGTCTCGATATGAATGTCCTGCACCGGGAAACTATATTGTTTAAGGTTAATTTTTAAAACAAAATATGATTTTTAAAATATTATTCTATGGCTCCAAGCATTTATTTTTTATAGACAATGAATCAAAATAATTTTTAAATTTATTTTTTATGCTGCTAACCTTTTTCTATTATGTAAATGGGACCCGAAAGAGATTAATATTCGCGTTATATTGGATCGCTATTTATGATAATCACGATTGAGATGTATAATTTTTTATCATATTTAAATGCACATACCTACACATATATTGTATTAAAATTAAAATGACAGTGGTAGCAATCGGCGATTGCCAGCTGTTCTTCTAGGCCTAGCAGCCTGAAATGGTGTCAGACGATATTGAGAAGGCCAGACTTCAGAAAAGACTACGCACATGACTCCAAATTTGTATTGGCAGTGACGACATGCAAATCGTAAAACTGACAAATCAACTAAATTTTTAACTATCTGACGTGAATGAAAATCCATCCCGAAGGGAAAACTATGGCGCCGTCTATAGACACTTTACAATTATTATAATAAAATCCAACACCAAGTCATTATGACGAAAAGCTGTCTGCAAGACCTAGCGAGACAGACTGGCGAGAGCCAGCTGGCTCAGCTAGTAATTTATAATATTGCAGGCAAAATCTGTCAGTCAAACAAAGAACCAAAATGGTGTCGAATATGGCGTGTCGAGCAGCTGAAATGGTGGATTGCTTTGAGAGAAAGATCCTTAGGCGGATATACGGACCCATGAATGATGGTGGGTAGTGGAGAATTAGGTACAACACGGAACTATACCGCTTATACCAAGATTCAAAACTCTCCAACTTCATAAAACTCCAGAGGCTAAACTGGGCAGGCCATGTCCAGCGCATGCCTGAGTCACGGATACCGAAGAAGATCCTCAAAGGAAACCCAAGGGGAAAAGGCCAGATGGAAAGCTACGCACACGATGGAGTGACAACATTACAAAAGATGCCAACCAGCTGCTAAAAATCATGAACTGGAAAAGACGTGCGGAGGACCGTTCCGGCTGGAGGACGGCGGTGGAGGAGGCCACGGCTCGACTTGAGCTGTAGCGCCATCGAAGAAGAAGAATATGACATGTCGTGATCCTAATAAAAAATATTTTTAAATAAAAAATACTTACACTAAAATTTCTCTAGTCTATTTATTAACTATTGTTCTCATAAAGTAGATAGGTACACCAGAAAGAGTTATAATAGGAAAACTAATTTAAAGTATTTTATTTCTCGCCTTTTTAGCGAGTACCTACCTACCGTTGCGAGGCGGAAACCTCCAAGATAGCAAAGTTCGAAAATTCGAAAAGAGCACCCCAAAATACATAAAAGTGCAAAATATCAAAATAACCACAAAACTTTCTTGATAATACTACATTAATAAAATATAGTTTTAACCCTTACCACCATGATCAAGTCTGAACTATTATATTTTGTTAACTGTCAATTCATGGTGAAACTGCATTGTATTGTTGTTTAATATACTTAATCAATAAATTAGGACCGGTTTCGTCCGCCTCAGAGGGACATTTTCAACTGTATACATTTTTTTAAAACAAAAACTAAATTTTTTTCAGCAATACAATTAATAGGTGCGACGTAATTTCGCATGCGTTGCCAGTCGGAGAGCTCAATTATTCTTAACGGCCCACGTGCTCGTCGTAGGTCAAACTTGAGTTTTTATTGTATTTTCAAACCATGATCCTGGACACTCCTTAAACGTTGTAGACAATCTATTTATATAATTTTGAAGCCTTATTATCCCTCATATTTATTTTAAACATTTGATGACTGCATAAAGTATTTTTGTTACATAAAATAGTATTCTTTTAAACCTCTCGCTCTAATGTTTTAGAATATAGTCATATTTCGGTACATAACTGTGCAGTGGTGTTAAGATTTTTTACGTTTATTAATTTTTAAACGCATTTATGAAACTATTAGTATAATTTATTACGAGATAATTTTAGTAAAATATTCACGATAAAAAATTATATTGATAATCTCTGTGATCCCAAATTTGACAAGAATTAGGCATTTTATTATTCAAAAAATCGACAAGATTAACACTTTAATTATAGTTTGTCAATTTATGGCTACGGCCGTATGTTGTAGCTTAACCACTAGGGAATGATAAAAGAAATGGCGTATTTCAAAAAAATACTACCTTATTCTTAGGTCAATAATTATTATAAAGCAATCATTATTCATAAGATGTTTATCACACTTGAATGGTCAAAGACATAGCTTATAATAAATATCTTTAGAATCATCTTCAAATGTGTTAATAATAAAATGCCTAATTCTTGTCAAATTTGGGATCACAGAGATTATCAATATAATTTTTTATCGTGAATATTTTACTAAAATTATCCCGTAATAAATTATACTTATGGTTTCATAAATGCGTTTAAAAATTAATAAACGTAAAAAATCTTAACACCACTGCACAGTTATGTACCGAAATATGACTATATTCTAAAACATTAGAGCGAGAGGTTTAAAAGAATACTATTTTATGTAACAAAAATACTTTACGCAGCCATCAAATGTTTAAAATAACTATAAAGGATAATAAGGCTTCAAAATTATATAAATACATTATCTACAACGTTTAAGGAGTGTCCAGGATCATGGTTTGAAAATACAATAAAAACTCAATTTTGACCTTCGACGAGCATGTCCCCCCTTAAATCGTGTAAAGATGACTAAAAAACTTTACGTATGTACTTAAAAAAGAAAACATGTCAATGAATATACTATTATTATTAGTAATATAACAATAACCATACCATTAAATGGACGCATGTTGGATTTTTATGACAAATTATGGTACTGTTCGGTTATGAGGAATACAGCGGAAAATACATTTTTAAAATAGCCGATATACTGGATTATTTGTTAGGTTAACCTAACCAAACCTAACCTAACCTAACCCAAACCAACAAACATAACCGAACAGTACCCAAATTATATTTCGTTCAGCACGCGTCATTTGCACAATCCGCGCATCGCCTAGCCACGATCTTTTTAGATTTAGAGATCATGCCTCAACTGAAGTATAGCCTTGATAGAATCCTTATCAGGTCTATATTTTGATGGCGTAAGTAAATATAATAATCGGTAAGACAGCAGAGCATTAAGACTGCGCCCCTGGTGAACTCCATGCAGTGTTGCCAACTAGAATTTTCAAAATTCAGTAGATTTTTTGATTTTTTCTTCAAAATATCAGTAGATCCACAAAAATGTATGAAATTTAACGACTGTGTTTGGTGAAAGCGTGCATATTGACACAATCTCACAAGTGTCTTTTAAAAATCATGTAAAAAGTTCATCACAATTATCATAATTTCTTCTTTTCCTGACCAAAATTTCAGTAGATATGGCAACACTGACTCCATGTCTGCCGACTGCATAGCGACAAACAACATAACACATAAGTGCTGTGCATAACAATCCAACGTGAAGAAAGGTTTGATTTTTGCTTATCGGTGTGATTTATTGCTAATTTTTGATCCCTACACACTAATACCGTTAGAGAATGTCTATTTTTAGCTCGTCTCGGCGTGGTCGACGGCGAGCATGAAACAATATAATTATTCTCTTCACATCGCCCCACTCTTCATTCCAATAAAGTAATAAATGAAACTAAAATAATTACTTAGGTAGGTAGGTAGGTGTTCGATTTTGAAAATAATGAACATTAATAGGTACAATGCAAGTTACGTACTAGTAGCTAATGCAGTAGGTAATAAATAATTTTTGGGCATTGTTTTGTATATTATAGATAAACTTATAAAATGAATACTTAAGTATTAGGTAAGTATACCTAATTCGTACTTATGCTATTTTTTAATAAGTAAGTAAGTATGAACAAATGATGTTTTTATACAATAAATACTATGTACTTACTTATAATAATATAGGTAGGGAAGTAGGTAGGTACCTATACAAATAATCAAAAGGAGTTGAGGTGGGCTGTTAACATTCGACATTAAAATAGTGCAAGCTAAACTTACGTGGCTTGGACCATATTGTGATCTGGATGCCGCCAAAGAGTGCGACACTTCGTACTCTTGTGGCACAGCCTCAAGGGTTCCGTAGTATTGGCCAGCCCTCCCTAACCTGCAGCGGTGCTACAAAAGCGATCTACGTACTACAGGTCTATAATGGCGGGAGGCGCAGGAGTTGGCGATGGATCGAGGGAAGTGGCGCGAACTTGTGCTTGTCCTATGCCCAAATGCTGGGTCGTGACAGGGTGAAAGAAAGAAAGAAGAAACTTTGTCAGTCTAACCTATTTGTTTTCATTGAATTCAAAATCAAATTAAATTTATTTAGTACCTACCTACCTATACTTAATGAACAAATTATAAATTTAAAGCGTTCAAGACACGGCATTATGTGTTAACAATTCTTCAAATTAAAATACAGGGTAGGTAATGTGAGTAAGTATCTAAATAATACAATAATAAAATAAGTGAAATAAAAGTACATGGAAACACACAGAGTGAACTAGGTTGATAGACCCTATCTTAAAAACTTATTAAATAACGTCCACCTAAATTCACCTCACATAAGTGGAGTAAGTACCTAGATACCTATATCAATATTCGGAGCGATTTGATTAAACATAGTTATTGCCCTCCCAATCGGCATTACTTTCTATTAGGTATGCTTACATACTGTAGTTTAAAATATAGAAGGGATCTTTATTTAGCTACATATTTTCTCCGACTTATACGCGGCGTAAAAGTGAACTCTTCCTTTCTTGGTGGTGTTGGCTCTGATAATTACCTTAGGAATCGAGGGGATCCGTTGTTTGTTCTCCCAAGATGCAGAACTAACCTGCCATTAGTGATGCGAATTGGGAGGACAATAACCATGTTTAATAAAATCGCTTCGGATATTGATATATTCCACCTGCGTGAAGATGAGTATAGGACTATAGGTGGACGTTGTTTTATATATTCTTAAAATAGGGTCTGCTTAACTCATCCGGTGTACTTCCACGTACTTATCTAATTAATATTTTTTGTATTTAAGTACACCTTTCAACTGTTTAATAACTTAACACTGGTCTATCTCTTTTTTATGTAATATTGTTTTAATAATATTTCTTTGTTTCTAAATGTCATGTTGAGAACGTCTTAAATTAATAATATGTAATATTGTTCACTTTATGTAAAAAATAAATAAAATTTGAATTTGAAATTACTAATGGCAGGTTAGTTCTGCACATTGGGAGAACAAACAACAGATGCTGTCGATTCTTATACCTATATTATTTATTACCATTCAATAATATCTATAATATTACATATACATATTACCAATCCGAACATATTGATTTCCACAGTAACGCACGCATGGACCCCACATCCTGAAGCGGGCCCCCGGGCTAGGATGTTTGGCGCCCCCCCTACCTATCGCTAAGGGTAAAGGCAGTGTGTTTTCAGTGGCAGCGTTTTCCAAATGGCGTACCTACGCGGTAAAATTAAAGTGTATTTTTAGCGATTTTTTGTAGTTTTAATATGTAAGTACCTATATCATATCCATTAGAATTATGGAGTTGTCATGTATTGGCAAACAGTTAAAAATTGCATCGTAAAACCAGTTTTTTTTAATTATTAACAACATTGAAGCAAAATAGCACCGCAGGCGACTTTTTTACTATTAGAGCAAATTTGTGAGCTGTGTTTATTTCACTTATCTGGCCGACTTGTCACGCCGGGCCCTTCTGATCCCGAGCCCTTACAAACAAGAATAGGAGCTAATAAAAACATGGTAATAATGATCGTTCCTACTACGTGTACCTACATAGAGGTAGCTACTTACATAATATTTAAATAATTACAAGATAAAAAGAACTTTTTATAAATACTTACAACGGTTTTAAATTTTCTGTTGAATCATATAAACTTGACTTGACTAGCTTAAACGATCAAAAAAATTGTAAGTACTTACTTGATAGAAATAATAATGAAATGTGATTTTGACATGTCATATTGATTTCCATAGTAACGTACGTATATCTATATTAATAATTTAGTTGCTAGGACCCCAGACCCCTAGCAACCAATAATGGTGTCAAATAACTTTTCATACAAAGGAGAATTATCTGAAAATGAATTAATTCTAGTTAAAGATGGCTAAAAGTTTTTTAAAAAATGCATTGGCACCGTGTTCTGATATATTCTAAAAGTTTCAAATGTCTAGCTAGTCGGGAAGTTAGTTAAAAATCGATTGCAAGATTTGTACCGGACAATGAACCACCGGACAAATAAGAATAGGTACGAGCTAAGAAAAACGTCGTAAAATAAGGAAACTGCCTAAGTAATACAAATTCGACATGAAAATTAATTTAAAAACAGATCATTAATAATTATTAAAAACACGGAATTCAAATTTTCATTCCATATTTTAATGTAGGTACCTACTTACCTACGTAAGAATTCAAAATAGCAAAATTGTGACGTCATCAAACATGCAAAAATATTGAAAATCATGTCTTCAGTGTTCGATTTTTGAATTATTATTATTGTTATGTTTTTGTCCGTTGCGATTTAAAAAAAAATGGTACCTGCGTTGTGTCATTGCGTCTCGACCCAACTTTGACCTCGGTGAGACGCCAAAAATTCCGTTATAACGACGCGAATGCAATTTTATTGAAGGGTGACCATGCGATGTCTTCAGACAGACATAATATTACAATCAATTTAATACGTCGTATCATTCGATATTATTATATTATATACACATTAAAGATATTTATTATTTATTATCTGTATTACGTATATTGTTTTCTATTCTGTGTCATGATTTCACAATAATTACAAGCAGTATAATTCGGTTCGCTGTTGATGACAAAATTTGTGTTGGTGTCTGGTGTCGCTGTTTTTGATACTAGTAATAATTTTGTTTTCTTGAGGTTCATTTTTAAACCATAAGAATTACTGACGTCATTAACCTTTTCTACCAGTTGATGTAAACTCTTTAAACTATCAGCAATCAGTACAGTATCATCGGCATATCGTATATTGTTAATATGTTTGCCATTAACCATAATACCCACCGATTCACCTTCTAAGGCTTCCTTGGATTGTTTGTTAAAGGGACGCTCTAAGGAATTGCCCTTGAGAATTGAAAATATGATTTTTTTACATGTGGTCTGGAATTGTTGCTCTACTGGTAATATTCAAAGGTCGCCGACAATGCTTTGGTCTAAAGTAAATAATGATCTCTTAATTAAATTTAAATCATAACACTATATTGGAACCAATATGATGGATAGCCACAATATAAACTTAATAATAATATATTAATAACGTTTTAACCTGAAATTGTCCGAGAGCTAAACATACGAAGGATGTTGAAATACATATCTACCTACATTTTTATTTCATGTGCTATCCAAAAAACATTGTTAATGAATAGTATTTATTTTGAATGTGTAAGACTTATTACATAATTATTAAAAAAAATAGGTACATATTGTTTAATTCTAATGCATATTTAAAAAAGAAGTGGAATATAGTGATGTCTGTTTATTATAAAAAGAAAGTGACTTTTTATTAACAGAAATGAAAATATAATTAGTTATATTTTCATTTCTTTTAAAATGGAATTCTACCAAGTAAATGCTAACTCAATTAATGACTTTTTATTACTTACCCGATTAGTTTAATTAATTTAGTCTGACACTTTTACTAACAAGTAACGTAACTTTACTTTCAGTTGGTAGGTACAATAATTATTGTATTTTGTTGGTAAGTAAAGCCAATGCAAGAAATAATTTATACTTATAAAAAATGATTATTAACGTGGTCACCTACAGATTATATTTTTTATTCAAAGCTAGCGGATCGCTGAGAACAAGACAAAAGGTGCAGACAGTATCGAATCACCCAGGGCTGTCGAAGACGTCTTACTTGTTTTTATGATAAATTGTTTTTAATTGTGTGCAATTTGGCGGAAAAATATAATATATACAGTTGCTTAGCATTCGGTTATCCCATGAGCTGGGTTTTGTTTACTCTTCTGCCGACATCCTACAGTTTTATCTGATATTATAAAAGTCACATAGTACAACAGTGTTTAAATCTAATATGTAATTGCACCGGTTTAATTAAAAACTATAACGAAATTAACATTTTAATGATTTACAGATTTTCTTATGTTATAATAGCAATTTTAATGAGACAAGATACATATTACGATATATCCAAAATACACATCGTCAGATAATATGTGAAATATTTTGATAAGCAAAAAAATAAGAACAATACAAAAATAACATACTCGTAACATAATCAGCTAGTCTTTTCATAATTATTTTAGATGAATGTTGTATGCCGTTTGACGCTTGGAAGCATGTAATTATTCCATCTTTACAGTAAGTTATTTTTAACTTTCAATTTGTAACTCTTTAAAACGTACCATTAGATTAATATTATTTTGACAGCCCTGTATTATATTTCGGCAGGCATCAGGTTACGTCGCATACATGTTATGTTTGAAGGCAATAATAATAATAATGATAATGTTTATTCATTCGACCGAGAATTGTAATTAATAATTATTGCGTTTCTTAAAATAAATCCCCGATGGTTAGAGATTTTTGAGGTTAGACTGAATTAAAATGACGTCCTTTCAACGCTGAGATTACTCTCTGAATGAACTATGAATGACCTTGTCCTGTTCAGCTCAGTCTTAACCCTTTATTTAAGAACTAACAAGAAGGACTGAATGAGAGAATTTATTAAAAAATAATTATAATTTAGTATAATAAATATTTAGTCATAGATTGAGACAACCAGATTGATTGACAAAATAACAAACTCCGGAAAGCGATTGTAACAATACCATAATACAAATGTACCTACCTACAAAATGTGTTTGCGGGTGTATGATCAAATTCAATCTCACCTTAGTAATTAACCACCTCCAAATTAAGTTTGGAAAGAGATATTTTTAATAAGAAACTGTTATTAATTGTTAATTAATTTTAAAAGAAATTAAGTAATTAAACACGTATTGAAAAAACGACATTTGAATTTTCGAGGCGCAGGATTCGAACCCACTACTCAAGGTTTTAGAAGAAAATATTCCTCCACTTAGCGTGTCCACATTGTCAACTGATACATATAAGTATATATACTTATATATATATAAGAAAGCATTCTTTTGAGAGATGAATGAAACAAAATATTGAGTAGATCGGTATTAAGGGTTAGTAATAAAACATTAGTAAACATAATGAAGTGTTTTAGAATAAATATCATGTGTCAAGTATAAAAAGTGACATTATTAACAATTTGGATATCAACGCTTGGTTACCCCTCTGAAATATGTAAAAAAGTTGTACCAACCTAATTATTGACATCAACTAAAAAACTATAATGTACAATAATAATAACATTAAATAAAATCTATGCATTGTTTTAATTAGATTTAATTTAATATTTTTTAGAATAAATTTATTTTAGGTTAACTGTTGTTTTTATAAAAAAAAGGATCATTTTTGACACCGGAAGTATTACATTTTCTCCCATCATGAGAGATTAGAAGTCAATTAGTGTGTTTGAGGTTTTCAGATGGAAGGTAGTGTTGTGACATATTTACAATCTGATGATAACCAAAGACAAAACCGGTGAGTAACTATTTATATTTTATTATTTACAATTATTACATATATTGTCGAGTTTTTTTCAGTACAGTAATCAATTGATGATGAAATAAATTAGGTGAACATATTCAGTTCCAAAGAAAAACCATCATAAAAGTTTTAGATACCTACACAGATTGACTGCGTTACATTATTATTGAGGTTAGGTTAAATGCAGAATACGCATTGAGGGGGATCAAATTATATGGCAGGGTTTTCCAAACTATGTACCGCGGAACACCAGTGTTCCGCCGAACCTGAATATGTGTTCCGCGACCATTTGGAAAGGTTTTATACACTGCAACACATTTAAAGATCTTCTACTAAGTAGAACTACACTAAGTATAACTAAAATAATTAAAGAATTTACTTCATATTGAAAGGCGAGTGATGATCATGAGTGTGAATCTCCACTGATGTTTATGATATCGAGTATCTAGATAGGTCATGGCGTAGCTGACAGGCCTCTAGCCTGAGGGCCTGGGCTTTTACGGGCTTTGCGTGAGAGATCGATCAGCCAAGTGAGATAAACACACATCACAAACATGCATTAATAGTAAAAAAATGTCGCCTGCGGCGTTGTTTCACTTCAAGCATACTAACATTTAATAATATGTGGTTTTGCCATACTTTCAATTTTTTATTATTGTCGATATTTGACATGCCCATAATTGTGCATATCAACATAAAAGTACCCGGGTGTATTAAAAATCGCCAAAAACACCCTCAATTTTACCTCGAACGCCATTTGGAATATGCAACTGTAGATCGTTACATTGCCTTTAACGTTAGAGGGCCCGCCAAGGTCCTAGCCTGGGGGCCCGCTTCGGGATGTGGGGGCCATGGTCTAGGTACAGACGGAGGACCATCTTTTCTCACACCGTGCGCATGAAAAAGATGTGGTATATTGTTTTTAACTGACCGGCTGACATGTCTTGTCAGTTTAACGACAGTTGCCAAAATTGGCAGAATGGTTAGCTGCGCTAATAAATAGACTACAAAATAAACTGAGTGTTCCGTTAAAATTTCCAGGTTCGCTAAGTGTTCCATTGCAAAAAAGTTTAGGAAACCCTGCTATATAGTCTATGCCAACATAGAACCTAGCTGAAAAATACGAAGCTTGCAATTCGAGAATTTTTTTTTGATAATTTACAATTTCAACTGTATTAATTTATAAATATGTATCTGAAAACGTTAAAAAGATTTTTGAGTCAAAGAAAACTTACAATTATTGTAAAGAAAATATGAATCTGTCACATATTTGGTACATAGGTTACATTGTTACTTAGACTATAGATACATCTAGACGCCACCCATTGTATTGCTAAATGTAGCTGCGTGCCGTGCGTTTGGTTTGTGGGCGAGCGAACGCATTTGTACACAAATGCTTGAGACCATAGACCGTTTCGCTAGTGCTCATCCAAAGTGCTCGCACTACACGGTCGCAATTAAAATATGATTTTCTATTTTTTTTACGTCATATAGTATTTTTAAGCGGTCAAAATGCAACAATTAAGTAAAGATATCCATAATTTAAGTTATTTTAAAGAAACACTAGGTCACTGATATTAAAATATATAATAATATACAAATAAATAATCACGAACATGTATCAACTTACCTATGAAACGTAATACCATCTTCTTGCTTATCAGTATGACCACCACATTTTAATACAACACACAGAACCATCTTTTCTACTTAATTAACTAAAAATATTGACCACTGACTTTATGTTTAACACAAAAAATATCAATTTTAGCAACACGCGCCCGCAGGTTATCTTTCTAATCTACGGCCTGGTCTAAAATTGAGAAACAGAAATCTACTGATGTTTTGTCGAATCTATTGAAAATTTTTCCACATTCTACTGAAATTTCAAATTTTGACTTGTCAATACTGTTTCTAGTTAATTCTCCGAAATGTGTGCCTTATATTACACTGTAGAACACACTGGCATTAATTAAAAATGAAATTAGTTGAAAATAGTCAATTTCAATATATGAGGCATTAGAAAAAGCGACAAGTCCACAATTCAATATTTTCGGGAAACAACGTTTTTATGTTTCAAGCTTCAATTATTTGTTTTAACGTGAGATTATTTTTTCCGTTGAATTCTATGTCGAAATTATTAGTTTCAGACGATAAACTCTTAAATGTAATAAATATAGGCAGAATAAAATTGGACGTAGCGCTATTTGGACCCCACTTTTTAATTTACTCCGCATAAGGCACATATTTCCGTGGCAGTATCATGAGTTTACCAGATGCTACAGCATGGGAGACGCCCTTTACAATATTGAACGATCCCTTATTGGTTGACTTAAACACAAGGGAAATCAACCAAGCTTTAAATAATATGAAACAGGGACTTGGCGCTTTTTGTAATAAATCGAGACTTAAAATATTTTTTTTTGTAGGGTTATGTCGCGTTTTGGAATTTATAGATCAATACATATTGTGTAAAATTATAGAAAGAATACGTGCATATTTTTTTCTCGACTTTGACCGAATGTGGACTTATCGTTTTTTGGAATTAGACGCCTCATATAATTTTCTCACAGAATGTATTCTTGTTAGTTTATATTTTGTTGGTTTTGTCACTCAAACATCATCATCATCATCAGGGGCGCGACAATCAGGTGTGGGTCCTGGCCTCCTCCAACAGCTCTCTCCACCTGTCCCTATCCAGTGTGGCCGCTTTCCAATTTGGTACCCCCAGAATACGGCAGTCACTGGCAGCTTCATCTAACCAGCGAATCTTTGGCCTCCCTCTTCTTCTACGTCCTATTGGATTGCTGGACATCACTCTCTTTGCCGGTTCATTGTCATTCATACGGTGCACATGACCTAGCCATCGCAATCTCCCAATCTTAATTGATTGAACTGCGCTGCAATCTTCGTACAGCCCGTAGAGCTCAGCATTATATCTTCTTCTCCAATTGTTGCCAACCCTGATCGATCCATATATATCTACGGCGGAGAATTTTTCTTTCAAAGATGTTCAGGGCTCGTTCATTTCGCAGAGTTAATGTCCAGGTTTCCGATGCGTAGGTGAGCACTGGCTTTACAAGTGTCTTGTAAAGAGTGCTTTTAGTTCGACGAGATAGTAAGCGGGACTTAAAATGTCTTAACAGACCAAAGTAGCATTTATTCGCAGACATGATTCTCTTGTTGATTTCTTCTGTAATATCATTATGTCGAGTTACAAGAGATCCAAGGTATATGAAACTGTCGACCGTATCAAACTTGTATGCACTAATATCTAACTTTGGTGCGACTTCTCGTGGTGTGACATAGACAGGCATGTATTTAGTTTTTGCCTCGTTTATTTGTAAACCCATGCTTTTGGCAGAGGCTTCTAGTGCTGTAAATGCCTTTTTCAGCGCCAATTCTGATATGGCAATGATGTCGATATCATCGGCATACGCCAGCAGCTGCACAGGCTTAGTAAATATCGTGCCGCTGCCATGGGCATCAATCTTTGCATCCCGTATCGCCTTTTCTAGCGCAATATTGACAAGAAGGCATGCCAGAGTGTCACCTTGCCTTAGGCCATTCAGCGATACAAATGGCTCAGATATTTCCGCTTGAAGCTTTTCCCGGCATTGTACTGGTGTCATTGTCATCTCTACAAGTTTAATTATTTTCGTCGGAATTTCAAATTCTCGCATTGCTTCGTATAGCCGGTATCGATTAATGCTATCATAAGCTGCCTAAAAATCGATGAACAGGTGATACGTGTTAATATTGAATTCAGTGGTCTTTTCTAGAATCTGCCTTAGAGTGAATATTTGAGTTACACATGATCTCCCTCGTCGAAAGCCTCCTTGGTAGTGCCCGAGTATTCCTTCTACAATGGGTTCCAGCCGCTGGAATATCAGAATCGACAACAGTTTATATGTAGAGTTAAGGAGTGTCACTCCTCTGTAGTTACTACATTCTAGTTGGTCTCCTTTCTTGTGCAGGGGACAAATCAGCCCATCCTTCCACTCAAACAAGTAATTATTATTTCTGCGATGTCCAGATGGAATTTGTGGAAATGATAAGTGTAAATTTGATATACAAACAATTGAGGACTTTACACATAAAGAGGCCTATACACACCTGAAATTTTTGAATCTCAATGGCAAAGTAATGATACACAAATCAAAGGGGTTTTAGAGAGAAATTTGATTTACCTACCAATTTAACTTGAAAGTCAATCTAAACGCTGGTAACAAAGCGAACGCAATACATACTTTAACCAGCGACCCCGGCAAGTGTGAATTTGTTTTATCGCGATTGATTTTTAATAATATATTTTTGTTTCGTACTTATTTTGACATGTGCCACGAAACATAATGAGTGGAATCACGCCCATACATTTAGATTATTTGACAATTATCGAGAAATTTTACATATCAATCAATTTACCAATCAAAATTTATTTGTTTTTTTCAGTTTCATAATACAGTCGAACATGGTTATTACGAGGAAAATGGGACCGACTCAATTTGTTCATTATAAGCGTCACTTGATATATCAGAGAATAGGTATTTTTAAATGAGCGGTCACATAACACAAAAAGTCACAATTCAAACAAAAATACACAATTAGAATTTTTCCCCGAACAAGCATGGCATTCATAAACTGGCTTCACAAACCTTGGATTTTTACATTCAATTTGAACCATATGTGTGGATACTTTTTCAATATTGTCAGCGAAAACATCAATTAGGTAGGTAATTAGACACTTAACTGGTGTCATAAACGTAATCCGATACCGGCGGCATCCTGTCTGGTCGGATTTTATTGCTTAGGGTCGAAATGTTTTTAAACGATTGATACATTAACAGTTTTAAGAAAATTTTTGACGATATTTTAGCTCGGTATACCCGATACGAAGCTCATTATAAAAGTGAATAAATGTATGGAGAAAATCATAAACTAAAATGTCTATGAATGTTTCCTCGTTACATCCGAGATCTCGCTATATCCATGATTGTAATAACCGAGTTCGACTGTATGTCCAAATCGTATCCTCCGTAATTAACGAGAGGGTTACCGAGGTATAAGGTGCAAAGCTCACAAAAAGCAAACGGCATGTGCATTAATTTTCTGACCAGTGACCACTCTATCAAAATGCACTGTAGGTAATCAAATACTGTAAAACCCACTATAGTAAAATTTTTACAGTATGTCACTTGCCGAAACGAATGTTATACCTCTCGTTCACGATGAGAGCATCTATAAGTAATACAAAAAGTGACAATGACATTCATATTTGCAAAGTGACAAAGCTATGTTGTGGGTAGGTTAAGTAGTACGGGGCGAAATGTGGATGAACGATAACACCATCCAAATTGTTTGTTTATATTTTTTCTTATTGGTCCTATCTTTCAGCCAGTGGCGGTTCTACGACTTTCTAGGTAGTGGGGTTTAGCTGTTAATTAAATATACATACCTACCTATCTACTTTCTCATATTATACATTATGTACCTAGCAGTGGCGCTCCCAGGATTTATTATTGGGGGGGGGGGGGGGGGGGGCCAAGGAGGAGAATGTAAGTTAGTCCCATAGGCTCTTTTTCTTCTTCATATAAATATTTTTACATATTTTCACAATACACGGCTATATATTTGTACAGTTTCTCCTGGTTTTTATTAAATTGGAGGCATAGTGGCGGTAACCGTTGAGCGTGTCATCAGCGACTGGCGAATTGGATGTGAACAGTGACCATGCTGGACATGTGTACCTAGTATGCTAAAAGATTACTTAAACAATATTGGCTGTGCTACCCGCTTGGTCTAGAGCAGTGTTTCCCAAAGTGTGGTACGCGTACCACCTGGGGTACGGGAAGAGTTTGGTGGGGGTATGCGCTGCACCGGGTTATGGCTATGCCTGGTGCAACAAGCGTTAATACAATATCCATGCTAGAAGGTTTATTGCATGCGGAAGAAGAGCAATTGTTGGAATTATTAGCTTCAGACGGATTCTTGCAAAATAAATATAAGGAGTGTACTTAATCATCATTTAGGTTGCAAATGCAACATGTGTATCCAGTTTTAACAGAGACATTCCTTAAATACATCTTGCCTTTTCTAACTTCATATCTATGTGAAGTAGCTTTTTCAGCATTTGTAGACATTACGTAAAAAAAGGAACAGTCTTTTGGGTGTGGAACCGCACCTCAGGTTAAAATTAATAACCAATGAATGTTATTTTTTATAATATAACTTTTATTTGTATTTTATTATGAATGAATTTTATTTTTCGTTTATTATTATTTTGTTTATGTACTACAAAAGGAATATATAAATATATTTTGATTGTTATTAAAGTACTTATATGCATTTTTCTTTGACGAGGAGTACTCAGTGTTACGAAAATTATAGAAGGGGTACACAGATGTCGAAAGTTTGGGGAACACTGGTCTAGAGAGCTACAATATTTATGCCGAATTCCACCGAAAAAAATGTTCTTTTGATTTACACCACCACCGTAGTGGGTGTAGTCGTTATTTTTGCCGAATGTTTATCGTAGATTTTTGGTTTTTCAATATTGAGGTTCCAACATATTAATCGAAAATGGACAAAAAAGTATTATTGCATTTAAATTATACACAACCTACTCAATACAACACAGCCTAATATCTCGTTTATCGGTCTTTTGTCTATTGCACTCGGTGTACCTACACCATGGCCCCCACATCCTGAAACGGGCCCTCAGGCTAGGGCAGTGGTCGGCAAACTGCGGCTCTTTGGCCCCTTGAGTGCGCCTCTGCCACAGATGCTCTCTGCCATATTTGACATGGCTACACAAAGAAAATGGAAGAGGATAACCATAAATGTAATGTTGAATAGACCGAGACTTTGCGTTTATTCAAAATTTAAATGGCTTACCGACCTGTATTTATGTGTCGGGAAAAATTGGCGCATTGAAATTTAGAAAGATACAACTAAAAACTCATAATTTTGCGCTAAATATTCTGTCGATGATGCGAGGAAAAGCAGCTGAGGAGAAGAGTCAATAAAAATAAAGTTCTGTATTTAATTAGGTACTGAATAAAATCTGTCAACAATGTTAATATTGCAAGTTTTGTGGTTAGTAAAAAGATTTCCAAGAGAGGAAATCAAGAGTAAATTAAGAAATCGATTTATTGATGAGAACCTGGAATCGTGCTTAAATTTAAATCAACAACATACGAACCTGACTTACTATATGAAGTATAATAGCGCCGCAGGCGACTTTTTTTACTATTAAAGCTAATTTATGATGTGTGTTTATCTCACTTATCTGGTCAGCCCGACACGCCAGGCCCCCCACAGCCCAGGTTAGAGCCCTGTCAACCCTCCCCAGCCATGACCTATACCACTCCGGAATTCGGGTGGACACCGAGAATTTCATTAGGGAACGGGTTTCTAAAAAAACTTGACATTAGTGTTTCGAAATTTTTGTGTTAGAAATTAAAATCTAAGAAATTTTACTAAAAAGGGTGCTGGAGGATTACAAAACATTTTTTGCCGTGTTGTTTGTCTAAGCCCAAGGTTGGCTTGGCTTCAATGTGTAAAATCATTCTGATGATTTTCATATTTTGGGGGGGGCCAAGGCCCCCTGGCCCCCCCCTGGGTGCGCCACTGTACCTAGCTACTAATGATAATATGATTTTATTAATGAGGAAATGAGTAATAATAATATGAATACATAGGTCGTTACTTAATCACATCTAAAAAGCATGGTTAAAAATAAACTGAAATTATAAAAATAATTATTATAGACTTACCATTATCAGTTTTGAACAACGACATTTTTACTCACCTAGGGGTCATTTGATTCGCTCCCCAGTATGCGTATATTAACGCTAATGCATTCACATCATTTGTAGAATGAGATTTTTACCCCAGCGACGGGATGGGACTGAGTCAGCCAAAAATAGACACTATAGCTTTCTTAATTTCTACATAGGTGTCACCGTGATAGGGTGTATTTAATTTAATTAATCATTTTAATACCGCGTAATAATCGTTATGTCATTACATAATTTACAATAATTGCTTTATTTATTTGTATAATAATAATAAATATCTCTATAAAATTGAGACGGGCTTAGAAATAATATAAATTAAAATAAATGAAATAGTTTATTTAATCAAGTAATTCCTAAGTAGATATATTACGACAATAATAAAAATATCGGTCGAGTATTTTTGACATGATAACGATGTGGGGATGGTCCCTACAAACCCTCAAGGTAGAGCCGCCCCTGCTTTCAGCAATCCGTTCTTAGAGCTGTTTCACACGAGACACCTGTCTCAAGATGCTGCATTTACACATAAATGAATGGGCGCCTTTATATATGCAGCGTTTCGAGACACTGATGTCTTTACACCTGTGTCTCGTGTGAAACGGTTCTTAGTGATCGGTTTCCAGAATGAAATGTGAAAAAAATGCTTATATAATTCAAATTGTTATACCTATATTATTTTTCAGGAAATAGCTCAGATAAGACAAAATCAAAATGTCTCTCCGGCATTTTAATGACAGGATTGGAAAACTCAAAACAACATGCGACAGAGCAAAAGCTTCGCTGGCGTTGCTTTTGGAAAACGTAAGATTAATTTTGTTTTTAATTTATTATTACTAGACAATCCTAGCAAACTCGCAAAGTTCACATTGAATTTACACTCACCATGACTAGTAAACAGTGTGAGTGTCTGGGTGTTGTCCCGGTGGGAGGCAAATTCGCTGAAGATGGAGATATTGAACTCTGAATAGAACTTTAACTTCATGGAAAGTTCAACTTTTTCATGTGAGACGCCCATTTCCAATTGCCGATATATATCGACAATTCAATATTTAGATAACACTCAAACAATCACTACAAACCACCTACAGGATATCCTTGACTTCTGTACAAAATTGGTTCTTGAAAATGTGTGCGAATGTTCAATGTTCGAAAGTAGCGCAATAAAAAAAGTTCAAAAAGTGTATTTTAAAATGATTTTGACAATGAGGAAATAAATTCATTTGCAGCATCTCTATCTGTACTGGCAGGTTCTCCAGTAAATTTAAAATTATGTAAAGAATTACTCAGTTTAAATTTGTCGAACCAGCCTTTACTTGATTGAAATTCCATGTCTTTGAATATATACTTTTTATAATCTTGTTTTTCAACATTGATCATATTGTCGATCGGCTCGAGTCGTACTCGATTGAAGCAAAAGATTCACCTTATAGAACGCCTAATTATCTCCATCTTTGTCTTCGTCGTAGGAAATCTATGAGTCCCTAATCTGTTTTTGTCAATATCAACACTTTCTTCGTTTCTTTTTCATGTTTATAAATTTACAACGCATCGGTACGCATCCTAATAGATTTACTTGCACCAATAGTGTGTATTTTAAACTATCGTGAAAATAACTGTTTAGACTGGCTGTCTCTCCTATCTCATACTTGCTATGTTGTCATCGAATGGTGCTATTTGACAGATTCAGGACAGGTTCGGACAAGTTTGTAAATAATCGATAGACGTCAAAATATTCTGTGCGGTGTAGTTCATATTTTTTTTGGCAGGTCCGCCACTATCGTTTTACTGCGCATGCTCACCGCCATGCAAGTACCAATTATTACTTGAAAATTCAAAAGCTTCAGAACTTTTTTGATACATGCATGCGATCTAGCAACTTGTACGATAATACGTGTTTACGTCAGCAGTAAATCCATGCACGTGTAAATGGGGTATTATTCAAGATTATCGACAAAAATCAAAATTTTTAATAAATGTACGAAAGTAGAATGTACAAAAGTCGAGGACTGCCTTTACTTTATGGTACAGATTGAATTTGCACGTCCCACTGGGGCCCTGGGATGGAAATTCGCCCCAAAGGCGGAGACTGAATCTTGATTCCATGTGAACTTTTCCGTATGAGTCACCCGTTAATTATATATTGAGATATCAAATATTTGTAATAAACCGCGTTTTTGTGTTTCAAACACAAGATGTAATAGCCACAAATATTAGCAAAATTAAAATGTACAAATCGACATATTAAGATTGGGTGGAGTTAATAAATGTTAAAATATCCAGCACTATGTCAATAAATTGTAGCATTGAGGCGTACATGCACACCTCTATTAACCTCTTTTGTGAATCAAAAATTCATATTTTAAATTATTCAAGATTTTCTAAGCTACAACATACGGCCGTAGCTATACATTGACAAACGATAAATGAAGTAGGGAGTAAGATCATGGTAACGCGCGTGTTTAAACATGTACCGTTTTTAAAAAAAAATATTTTTTTCCGGTTAGGTATATGTTCAAACACGCGCGTTAACATGATCTTACTCCTTACTTCAATTTTAGTTTGTCAGTTTATGGCTACGGCCGTATATTGTAGCTTAACCACTGGGGAATGACAAAAGAAATGGCGTATTTCAAAAAAACACTACCTTATTTTTAGGTCAATAATTATTATAAAGCAATCATTATTCGTAGGATGTTTATCACATTTGAATGGTCAAAGACATAGCTTATAATCAGTGTCTTTAGAATTATCTTCAAATGTGTTAATCGTGCCCATTTTTTGATTTTTCATTCCATTTTCCCATTTTCATTCATTTCTTGTCAAATTTGAGATCACAAAGATTATAAAATATAATTTTCTATCGTAAATATGTCACTATATTATAATGTTAATATTAATTTTACTAATGCTTTTGCAAATGCATTTAAAAATTAATAAACCTAAAAAATCTTAACACCACTGCATATGGATGTACTGAAATATGACTATATTCTAAAACATTAGAGCGAGAGGTTTAAAAGAATACTATTTTATGTAATAAAAATACTTTATGCAGTCATCAACTGTTTAAAATCTTATCCTCAAATCTTAATGAATAATCATAAGAAAAGTTGCAACATTATTTGGAACACCCGAACGTTGCAGCACAAAATTAATTATGTTGCATCGCAGGCAAAACTTCCGTCCCACATTCCACGCCAAATTAATGCGTTAAATTTGCGTGCGTCACACGCCAAAAATACACTGATCTGTTTTCCCAAATGCGCCTGAAGAAGTATAACTAAATATTGAACATACGTAATTTGGAATAACTCGAAAAAAGGAATCAAATGGGATATGAACCTACATTCATTGCAATACGGAAGATCACATTTACTGAATAAGCTACTGGCTCAAACTATCCAAGCAGATATTCCATACATATACATCTGAGGGTTATTTCAAATTCATTTTTGGCCCAAACATTTAAACATTTTCTATGATTTTTTTATAGATGTTTTTTATATTTCTGAGTTTAGTCGGAATTATTAATTTTGTTAAATTTTTTTTTCAGGCCGATAAGTTGGTTGACTCAATAAATCTAAATGGAGATGCTCCCAAGACAAGAATGGAGTTGCTCCAAGTACTTGACAGGTTAACGTATCCAGTCATCGAGTTAAATATCTGCATAGATATGTTAGGTAACACCAAACGAATTAAAAAAAAACAATATTTAATAAAGTTATCTGTGTTCATGATGTTAGGGAGTATTATGTAAGCACGTTTCGGGATGGGAATTACGGTTTTATTAATTTTTACTGACTAAAGACTTTGCTGGTCTATTGTTTGGGCCCTGCATCAGTTGAGGTACGGTCTTGTGTTAGAGAAGGTTCAAAGGAAATTTTTGAGACTCCTTTACTTGAGGCTGTATAAATACTATCCGTCTTTCTCGTAGGTATGCTTAACTATATATCTTGGAAATAAGAGCATCAGTTGCTTGTTCTTCCAAAGTGCAGAATTAAACCGATATTGGAAATGCTGATTGAGATCGTAATAACTGTATTCGGCGATTATTTTCATGTATTTTCTTTGCTTTTTCATGTCATGTTTTGAATTTCTTGAATTTATAATTTGTAATATTTACTATATTTAAAATATATAAATTTGAATTGAATGGAAATCTATACTATAAAATGGTGTTCAATTTCATCACTCACTATACAATTTTAGAGAGACTGTTCCCTGTTGATGCTCATATGCGTGATAACTGTCGCTTTATTACGTCTTTATACGAGGGTTGTCCAAGAATTCAAGACCTTTATTCATTTTTGGTGATGCGGATGTTAGTTCTCAAAAGATGGTAGCACTGCCGTATAGCGTAGACTTCCCTCTCCAGAACGAGTGATGAGCAGGGTCGGTAGCTGCTATAGTATGACCTTTGTGTCCGTTTGAGATGGACGCTCTGCTGTCGAATCCCGCCGCCTGCGTTCAATCATTTGGTTTCTCACCCAAGAGGGAGTCCACCCTGTTGAAATCCGTCGTCGTCACATCCAATTATGGTAGTGTGATGAATCAGCGGAATGTTACGAAGTGGTATACTGAGTTTTTGACTGGTAGAACGATGTGTTGCTGATGAGGAGGAGAGAGGAAGGAGGTCCTGGAATTGATGACGTTCTGTTGAAGAAAATCAATGATTAAGTTCATGAAGATTGCCGTCTGACAGTCCGTGAGCTCGCAATTTTGATCTCAGACGTCAGTAAGTCTACCATACAAACGATTTTGAGGGGAAACTTGGGTTTTGTAAAGGTGTGCTCGTTGGGTACCCAAAGTGCTAATGGAAGCTCACAAACAAAATCGTGTGAAAAGCGGTTAGGTCTTTTTGAACCTTTTGGACTCATTCAAATGAGATGTCCTCCGTCATCCTGCTCAGACACCCGACCTGGCGCCGAATTATTTCCATATTTTTCTTCACCTGAAGCAACATTTGGCCGGAAAACGCTTCGAGATCTACGATGACGTGGAGGAAGAGGTGAAAACATTTTTGAGGACGGCTGCGGCGGAGTTCTACGACAAGGGAATTAAGGTCCTGTGCCACGACTCACCAAGTGCATCGATCGCAACGGGGTCGATGTCGAAAATAGTGGGGATGTGTAGTTAAAATTCTTCTTCCTCATTATATCTTCTTTTATTCGTATGGTCCCTATACCATTCATCCGATTGCGATGAAACTTTCGTCAGTGGTTGTGCCAACATCCACGAAGTGGAACTTTGGATAATTTATGGTTTATAGATTATAGAATAATATTTGTTTATATATTATAGTTTGGTTTAGACAGGGCTTAATGAATTTATAAAGATATACTAACAATATGTGTAATATATTCTTAATCCAATTAAAACAAATAAGTATGAATGAGAAAGTATCAGTGTTGCCATCTTTTTCTATGGTGATTATAGTACAAAGACGTAAAAATTATAGTATTTCTGAAAAAAATATAGTACAGGAACATTTTTCATCTTGAATCCCTTAAAATTATAGTATTTTGGCATATTTGGTGTAAAATTATAGTATTTTACATTTTTCGCCAAATCAAAATTATAGTATTGTACTATAACTATAGTACGGTTGGCATCACTGACACCTAGTAAAAAAATTTGACTATACAGACCTACAAACTTATCTGTAGAATGTCCAAAAATGGAACTATGAACTAAAATTTCATTCGAATGTCAGATTTTGTCCAGTTATGAGTCTTGATTGGGTAGTTTTTGACATTGGCTCCCCCATCCCATTCTTCAGATAAGTTTGTAGGTCTGTACATAAGTAATGTCTCAACCTAGAATTAAAACAAAAAAACTCACTCAATATAATATACAAGCGGCCCTCGACTTTCGCACGTAATTGGTTCCTAAAAATGTGTTCGAATATTGAATGTTCAATCGATTGAGTGAACAATCAGGTGTTTTCTTTATATACTTGTCAAGAGATTGATACCACACTTTTACGTATTCGAGACGGTGACGGGGAGCGGAAGAGAGAGGATCGACTGCATGGGAGCGCACAGTTTTTGCATTATAAACAAAAACGAAATGTATGAGATAGCGAATTGTGCGAAAGTAGAACGGTCGAAAGTCGAGAACCGCTTGTATCACGTGCATACTTTTGAGGACTCTTCATTACCGGTTATTAATGCAACTTCTTATGGGTTTCGGAATTTACTACACCAGCGCATCTATTCTATACACAAGGCTGCTTTCGGCCGCTATCTAGGGTAGGAAAGTATCCAAGTATTACACTAAAACCTCGTCAGTAAGAACACTGGTAATTCGAAATTTTCGCGTAAAAAATGTCACTTGAACATTATTTTCATATAAAAGCCATCGACACACAGAGCAGTATGTCATCAGAGGCACAACTGCACTCCACTCAAAGGAAAAACAACAACTCACATGTTTCAGGGCTGTAGATATTTAATTGTTGATTGTTTATTGGATTTTCACATATTCTTACTAGAAAACCAATGATGTCAAACAATTGTGTTGACAAATTGAGAAAATAAAAAATATTTCGTATTTTTCTATAATTCTAACTATTTGGTAACTGGGAATTTTTTCCTACCCTACATAGCTGCCGTAAAGGTCGAAAGCAGTCTTGTATATAGAATAGATGCGCAGATGAGTTTATATATAAACCTTGGACAATAATGTGAACCCAATATTACAATATAATATGGAACGCTGTTCCAAAACTATCGAATTGTTTACGACACAATTCAATGCTTGCACGTCGATTATCCACACCCACACATATACCTTTCCCATGTGGATGCAGTTAACCTACCCTCTGCTATACAATCCACTTGCTCACTTTATAACAATTGTAACCATATAATTTATCTCTCAAAATAAAAACGTTGGCAAATTTTTCTGTAGGTACAAGAGTTTCATGTCGTACCCGCTCATGTGAAATACTTTTATCTGTTTGCAGATACACCAGACTGTAAAATACCCCACCAGCCTTCGCTAGGCCTCCATAAACAAATTATCGCATTCATTAAATACGTCAAAAGTCCTTCTCATTTCTACGTGACCCGTGAATGTTCAGAGTTTCAAACGTAAGCATATATTTTACGACATTTATTATCGCAGTTAAATTTTTTAATTAAATTATTGACATCACTGAACAATTCCCACATAAGAAGGTCTCTACATGACATTAAATTGTTTTATTTTCAGGTTACAACTGGATATGTCGACGCATTATAATGCTTACACAAACAGAATACTATATTGCACTAAGGAAAGGATAACGTCAAACCACTTGATATACATTGCGTGTAATCATGCAGGCTTGTGGCAGAGAGGAAAGCTGATGGACATGTTAAAGGTGAGACTTCATTTTTAATCTTCTTCTTTTAATATGCTTGCCTCTTATTTCAATTTATTTCAAGTATTTATTTTAAAAATCAATGATAGATTGCAAATATAACTAGGTTTGTTAATTCGATCTCTGCTATTTTGAACTCTTTCTTATCTTTGACAATCACAGTAATGATTTATGTTACATATTAATGTTTTGAGAAAATCAAATAAAACAATTGTCATGTGCTAAATAATTTTTTTTTTTAGTAAGTTTTTATTAACATTTGAATTCCTATTTTCCATATGAATTTTGAGTTGTCGGTCTTTGTTCATCTGGAAGGAACTGACAATTGCACCGATATCGTCGGCCGTTTTAATTTTACAATAATATATGGGTGGGAATTAATCGCACATTGCAATAATCAAAATTCACAAAAAAAATAACTTTAACTCTTGGAAAATAGTTTTCACATATTACATTAAATGATTTCACAAATAAATAGATGAAATCACATAAAATAGTTTGTTTCACAAAACAAAAATCGTACATCACTCATTGTAAATATAGATTCAATCAATTTTGACAACTGCACATATTGGTAAAATTGTTTTCACCGATAAATAATATATCGCACAAAGAAAAGATAGAAACTCACAAATGTCAAAGTAATAATTGTGGCGGCAATACAATTTATCAGTAGGCAATCGCAAAAATGATGCTTACGTGTCAATATAATTAATGTTTAACGCAGTAATATAAATAGGTATATATTCGTGCTGCTATCGTTCATATATTATTTCATGTAAATCTACAACCAAATAACACCACCTAGGTATATCTTTTTCGGTTCATCAATATAAGTTTTGGTAAATGTGCCGCAGATGCCGTCATGAGATTTTATAACTTTCTTTTTTGAACCAAACCTAATCTAACTTACCCGACCGTCCCTAACCTATACCAACCTAATATTACCTAATATAATCTTAGTTTGTGATAATGATGCATCAAAATGTATGAGCATTTCAAATTTTAAACAATTATCGAAAAACCTATGCGCCGACAGAAGAATATATTTATTATAATTGTCTACATGGAATAAACTGTTTTCGTAAAAAAGAATCATAAAAGCTCATGACGGCACCTGCTGCACAATTACCTAAGTTTTAATTAAGGTGATTCATCAGTTAAATGGCAAATAATTTTCAACCATAGGCGCGACGAAATTTTGCACTCGCTCCCATTCGGAGAGAGAATGTAGAGCTGGAAACACGTCATTTTGCTTCGTGATGGCGACGGCCTTAATAATTCTTAAATCGTGTAAAGATGACTTAAAACGTTATCCATTTACTTAAATGGACACAAGTTGGATTTATAAGACAAATTATATTTGGTTTGACATGCCTCATTTTCACCCGCAATCCGCGCATCGTCTAGCGACGATCTTTTTAGATTGTGTCTCAACTGAGGTATGGCCTTAACGTCACTTTTTAAATAGGTACTTATAGCATTATTTGAATCTGAAAGTAGGTACCTAATACATACTTGTGTTTTGCCAAAATATTGTTTAAAATCATTAAACCTATTAGTATTCGTTTACGGTTAATTAGTTACAATAGTATATTGATACATGAAGACTACTTTTTCCTTAGTGCGAATCGATCATTTGAGAGTTGCAGTTGATTTTTGAATATCATCCATTTCCCATGTGACGAACATCTTTTTAAATGTTGTCAGCACTTTGTGAAAACAGTCTATTCAATTGTGTGAATATATATTCCCCATAATATATTACCGATGCAGGGAAACTGCACAAAAATATTAAATTAAAATATACAGTCTTGCCATAGAAAAAAAAATATTTGTCTCAAACATAGGGAATTTTACGAAGATCCTCACTGTATTCACAACTTGAAACTGCCCAAATATAACGTAATATGTATATGGTTACGGTGGTGAGGCTTCAATTTTAGAATTGTTTTTGATACAAAAGGTTTGTTACAAATTGAAATATTCAATATTAATATTGCATGCATGTATTATACATAAATTGAAATTTAAATTTCTAAATTCGGCGTACTTATTTCAATTTTTTTCTAAATTTAAGACCCTGAGATTTATTTTTGATACAAAAAAGTTAATAATAAATGGAATTATTCGTTATTCCGTAATACAAAATGAATTTTATTCGTCTCGAGCAAGAAGACGGCATTTGTATCCACTTAAATCGAAATTTGAATTTTATAAACTTTCACTGAATTGGTAAAACACCTGCAAACTTTCTAGCACCAAAACCATTGATGCACATATCAACTAGGTGCAATATCTTGGAAGTTCAGCGTGGTTCCAGCCGGATAGCTGGTGTCCATTGCACGGACTGTTCAACACAGAATTTGAAAATTTAGATTTCGAATGAATTGTCTCTGTAACCAAAATAATGTTTCTTAATAATGGTGGGTGATTGGATGTAAAAGTCACTAGTTCTTTTATAAATTTTTCAGTTTGACGATACCCATATTGAAGTCTTTCTCATAGATACAGGATACACTGTGAGGCTGCACTTAGGAGATATTCAACCGCTGAAAGAGATATACTACACCCTGCCGCCTCAGGCCTACCGTTGTCAATTGAATTTGGTAATCATCCTTTTTTTTACTGTAACAATCGACTTAAGAATATCGTCGTTTTCAGGGAGTATCATTGGAGCAGGATATCGCTGATCTATCTTGTAAAACTCACACATAAATCCCATTTTGTTTTTATCATGTTATTATCGAATATCTACAACTGTGTAAAGCAATGGTTTCCTAACAAAGCGGTGCCGTTATGTGGCGGCCGTAACATGATGTGTTGCGGCAGATGTAAGAAAACGGCTGTAAGAACGATAAACAAAGATGTAAACTTAAAAAAGACGGACAACTGTCAGTGAGCGTATTGCGGTGGAGAATGGTCGATCTAGACATAACATTATTACTATATTTGGAAGATGAGGAGTCATCAGATGACGAAAACTGTCGTTTGGAGGAGGACGAGATATTTATAGATCGTGCTACAGAGGGTGCATTTCAAATTTTATTGCGTCGCCGTCTGCACTTCAACAGGAAAAATTCTTAAGACCAGTATTTTTTGATTATGTACTGAATCACATAAACGATGGCTTTTCTATATAGTGTTTGCTATTCAAATTATATAAAGCATCATTATTTCTTCATCATTGTTTACATTCATTTTTTATTTTAAAATGGTCACTATTACATGGGAAAAAACGTTTCACTGATAACGGCCTTTCTCCGTCGAGGAGAATGGTGAAGGCCGTATCACTAGCAGGCCAGAAGCGGGATGGAATGAGAGAAACGCACATTGTATGCTGTTGAGGCTGGTGTATTTTATCGTTGATACAGGGTATTGTCGTCGGCGGTGGGTTGGTAAGTAATGGCGATTTGGCGGGCTGCAGATGTGGTGTCGGGGGCTGGGCTGCTAATGCTTGGCATCCGAGGCGAGAGTCAGTGCTTACGGCTTGGCGATCTGCCGATGTGGTCTTTTTGGCGGGAGATTCTGGCTTGGCTTCGCGTCCGAGGCGAGCAGAGGCGATGCTCGCTGTCCGGCGTCCGATGTGAGAGAGATTTAACGGTCGATGCTGTTCGTTTGGCGTCTTTTCGCGGCCATCCAACTGTCAGGCGGCGTCATCGTGCTCTCTGTTTTACCGACGGATTCTAGTGGCGGTGCGAGCGGCCGTTTTCGGCAGTCTGCGTTTTGGCGGGAGCGTGGACGAATTCGAATTTTTAGGAGGCGGGCTCCGCTCGGCCGAGGGTTGCGAGAACCGCGAGGAGTGGACGTAGGCTGTGGTGTTATGGGAAAGATGATGGTTCGGTCCGCCCTTTGAGGTGGTTTCCTGTGGGAGATCTTCATCCGGTATCACCACAACTTTGTTCCGCTATGACGGCCGTCATTCAAATGGCGGCACCATGATTTCACATTATGCTCACAACCAATGCTCTCTGAGAAACCAATGCTATCTGATTTGCACAGACAACGTTTTAGTGACGTCAACCACCACTACATAACGGCACCGCTTTCTTAGGAAACCCTAGCTTAAGATTCTTGTATCCGTAATAAGTCTAATCGTTTCAAAAATCAATCACTAAAACCTCATAAATACCAGGAATCATTGTAGTTTTGTATGGAGTTTATTTTTTTCCAGTTTTTATTTATAAATTCCATATAAAGTGAAAGTTTGACGGTTTTTAAAAGTCAAATCACTCAATATTTTCAATATTCACCGGATGCTGGGCGTGCGATAGTATGACCAGTGCTCGAAATGGAAAATTTCACGAACAGGAACGCTGTATAATTTTCCAAAACTAAGTACTTATGCTAATCCTTTCTTTACGTACGTACGTACTTTTGATATAAAAATGCAACAATAAACTTTAAACTTCTTACGTGGATCTATATTGGGCAGGTTGGTAAGGATTGTCAGCGCCGCAGGCGAAATAATCTTGTTTTAACAAAGTATACCGTCAAAAATTGTATTATTCTTTATTCTTACTTTATCTACCACTATAACCAGTGCATGATACCTCTACCACCACTCGTCACTGATTATAACTTATATTACTGTCTCATTTGGGATAGATAAGTTTGTAATTAATTAGTCATAACAAACAACATATCCACATAAGTACCTTATAGATTCAAATTAAAAAATTATTTACGTACTTATAGAAAATTTTACAAATTCCATTTCAATACGAGCACAGAATATCAAACATCAAGAAATAGTATTAAAATAGTGTTTAAAAAATAAAGAAATAGTATTAGAAAAAACAGTAAGTGCCTACCTATACCAAGAATTTATAAAATAACGTTCACATAAACTCGTTCTCACGCAGGTGGAATATACGATTATCCGAAACGATTTGGTTGAACATAGTTATTTCCTGCCCAATTATCATTAGCAATTATTGCACCTTGGCAGAACAAACAACTTAGATTATCAAGAAAGTTATAAAATAATATATAATAAAATCAATACTAAGTACCAATAATGGCAGAGTTCTCATTTGTACTGGGTAGATATAAGTTGGAAAAAGTACGTAGCCTAAATACCTAGTTCTTTTTTTAACTTTCAGAATACAGTATGTAAGCATACAAAAAAATGCACCATAATAATATGTCAAATTAGAACTGAGTTGATGATATGTAAGCATTTAATTTATTCATTAAAAAATAATCATTTCAGGTCCAGCCTTTACCAAAAGACAATGGAGAATGGTCAAAGAAGGCCATTGAATATATGAAGAATATCAGCTCTTCATGCAAAATTATCGTTACTAATTAGTAAGTAAATCATTATATTATGTAAGTAATCATTATATTATGATCGACATTCTACCTTGCGGTGTCCATAATACTCGCCATTCACTTCTTGGTTACATGTAAATTGTACGTAAAACATTTCACCGTTGCGCAGTTTGCTGTGAGCTTTCATTTTGGTGTGTACTAAACGGTCATCAATTTTATTTGATTTAATATGAACACTAATTTAATTTTCATAGCTGATTTTGGCAAAATTCAAGAATGAAAACCTAACCTAACAAATAATGCAGTATATCGGCTATTTTCAAATTTTTTTTGCCGCTGACTTCCTGTAAACCGACAAGAACCGTGTTTAAGCAAAGATGGTCGAAATAGCGGTTTGCTAAATTTTTCAAACAGAGATTTTGAGATTTTCTTGTTCTTAAAGTAGGTACATTCTGCAGTAATATTTTGTTTTGTTACACCAAAGAAGTATAGCTTCTAACGCGTGTACATAAGTACACACACCGATTTTTTTATCACTGATCATTGGGATTCACTCTACATGGAAATTTGGTGCACCACCAATGACATTATTAATGGATAACGCACTCAGTACAGTAGCTAGCAAGTAAACTCGCTCATAGCGACATTCGCACGTGCATAGGTAGACGTCACGCAATATCCATTATGCGATATCACGCATCGGGAATTTATAGCAATATCACCTTTATTGTAATGGCGTTAGAACAGATCATGCCATTCGGCAGACCCGACAAAAAAGTGAGCGTCATTTTTTTTTCCAGATGCTTTGTCCATATTAATGTCATTGTGCACCGCTCATAAAGAAGTTTAACTTTAATACATGCTTCATTCAGTTTTTTGGCTCTCCTGTCTGTGAAGGTAGTAATTTTGTAGATAGGTTGTATTGCAAGAATGCCCCTGATAACGTAACAAGTGTGAATAATTGATTCATGTTTATTTCAGTGAGAAGGACTCTTATGAAGTATTATTACTAATTGATTTTACATCAGTCAATGTTCAACTGCTCAAGCATGATCTGGCCGTTATGAAGGAGATCTGTGACCGGGATGAACACATGACTATAGAAATGACCGGAGAATGCAGTAAAGCGACACGTAACCAATCGGAACCATATAGTATGTACAATAAACACATCGTCGCTATGGAATTGGTTTGTCGAATATCCGTTTTTGTCGAAATCGACCTTTCAATGCAAAATAATTTTTTGTATCTAAATGGACCAGAACTATCATTTTCTTTAAATTGCTTTGTAATGAAAACAGCACTCTTATACTGTAAAACCGACAATTTAAATGCCTCTTTGTATTTAAATATAGGATAATGATATTTGTTTTTCGTCTCCTGAACATTTGACTTTTGGTCTATTCGACAAACCAATCCTACAGCGACGACATGTTTAATAATAAAAAAACTTTTCTCAATGAATTTTGACTGTTTCATATAATGAACTATTTTGTATTATTTCATTATCATTGAATGGTGATTCCAAAACAATTTTTTCTACTGGTAACTGTATAAAAATCAATATCCTCTGCATTGATAGCATGGTTTTGTACATAAAGAAAATAGCGATTTGTTTTGACATTTTGCTTAATTAAATAAATAAAAAGCTAAATTACTTGCAAATTATTTTTTTTTGAGTGATTGTTCACCGTGTCATGACCGTGAATGACTATTTTTCCAATGAACAAATATTACACGATTTAAATACAATATCTTTTAGAACAACCTCAGAAACATAATACATATTCATTAGAATTTTTTATTGGGAAAATATCTGTATGGGACTTGAACACCAATCGCAGCCTGGGCAGTGTGCTTTACCAATTAGACTAACACTGCAATCACTAATAATGTAAAAATTTACAATACATCCACCAGTATAAGTTGTCCGTTTTGTGAGGGCGCCACATGCTAATGTTTGACATATCATTCAATACTTACTATGCTGTGATGAGTTTAGTTTAAAATGATTTCTTTATATTTTTTTAGTTATGCCGAAATTCACCTGTAAGATAGGAGAAGCCTATGATTGCGTAATCCTGTATGTGGACAGCCCGTCGAAGTTTTACATTGCATTAAAAAAGAATCATCATAAAATGTAAGACATTTTAAAACACTATGCCATGTATACGGTCACCTGTATTACGGACTAATTATATGGGGGAGTTTATTGTTGATAGTTCATAAGGATGTTGTTTTGATTTAATTTTGATTGTAATGTGATTTTGATACAGATGTAACAATGTGCCTACTAATTATCCACTCAATATGCCAATCGATCCAATTTTGCATGACAACCAATAAAATAAAAACCCTTGCAGGGTTTATTTCAGTGGTGGCGAACCTATGGCACATGAATGTTTTATTTTGAAGAGAAAAATATACCGATAATAATAATCTCCTATATATTATTATCCTACAGCTGTGCCCGCTTTTGCGAACGATTGTGTGCCTTATTCGTCATGTCCAATAGGTTTAAATGAAAAATGCAGTAGAGAAATGTTCTTTATTCAAGTAAAAAAGTATAGAATTTGATAAATTTTGTTGCGTTTTAGGGTAAAATACATTCGCACAAATGAGGTAGGTAGATATCTATCGATGATCTGACTGCAGTAATCATTATTATTTAATTTACAACATTCTGCTCTGTTTATGAGAATGTTATTTATTATGTAATTTTGCATTGAACTACCTACATACAATCTTTCATATTTTTTTGTTTTTTCGTTTATGGATTCGAATTGTTAGGTTTTACTTTACAGGAATCTACATTATCATCCGCCAGAGTCTATAGTCACAGGTATGTTATCTACGGTCACACCAGTACGATACTAATACGCTACCTATATTTTTTTGACTATTTCCGATTGGAGTGGAGTTTGTATTAACAGATTTTTTTGTTTTTACGATAAATGGATGTTAGCCACTCGCTTAACCTATTAGGTCCATACTGTGACTCCAAACACAAATTCAAAAATAATATAATATCGTGGCTCGGCATGTAATACCGCGTTAGCGACCATTTTACCCAAATGTATGACGTGTTGACGCCATTCGATTCAAAATATAAGTCTCCACGTATGTGCATTCATAGAAAGCTCGATATTTGTTTAAATTAAAGTTTTAATAGACATTTTGTAACACCGCGTATGTGATTTGCAAGGCTTTCTCCTGCACAATTTTCTGAGAATCTCCTTCAAAATGTGGATAATGTTGACATGATAATTGCTTTGACTAGCAGAATCTTATTAATTGCATTTTTCGAAATTTATCTGATCCGTAATCAGCTGTCACATGTCATTGGCTGTCACAATAACAACCATAGACTAAAATACTTTTATTAGAACTTTTATATTCAAAGACAACGTAAACATAATTATTTTTAGGGAGGTAAATTATTAAAAATTACATTTACTATAGGTAACAATTACACAACGTTTATATTATTTTATTTTATATTGTAAATATTTTATTATATAATATAAGTAAAATGCATGCGTGCGTATAAGCAAATAAAATAGTGAATTTCATATCCTAATCACACTATGAGTCGTCTACGTCGTATTATCCATTATTTCCACTCGCGTGGTTATATAGAATAATTAATATGTGTCACTATGCTTATTAGGATTTCACTACTGGATGAAGGTTATAAATCAATAATCCTCTAGGTCATATGAACTGCTATAATATCTGTCAAAATTGATGCTATTAATAACTACCCATTTATATCGTCATTATCATAATGAACCAGGATCAATCCACTGCTCGATGAAGGCCTCTCAAAACTAATTCCATTCCTATTTTATATATACATTGCAGCATTTATCAAATATTTTAATATAATATTTTCATTTCATCGTTATCATCATTAGACCAGATCAATCCACTGCTAGATGAAGGCCACTCTAAGCTAATTCCACTCTTTTTGGTCCTATGAACAATTGCCATATTACATAATCTACCTATTTATAATGCCATTATCATAATCAGTTTGGATCAATACACTGCTAGACGAAGCCTTTCCATCCTAATTACTTCCTCTCAGATCTATGTGTTTCCTCTTTTATAAACATTTGTTTCGATATGAACGTCCCGCAGCGGGAAGCATTATATTATCATTAATTATTAACATATATTATCATAAATTTTAATTCAAATTTTGATTTTTTAAATATTATTCTATGGCTGCAAGCATTTTTTTAGACATTGAAACAAAATAATTTAATTGTTTAAATTTATTTTTTATATGGTTAACCCTCTTCTATTACCTCAAAGGGATATGCGCGAGATTAGTATTTACATTATATTGAATTGCAATCAAATTGTCAGCTATTCTGCTAGGTCTAGCAGCCTGGGATGGTGTCAGATGACATCCTGAAGGCCAAAATCCAGAATTATGCATATGACGCCAAATTTATATCGACAGTAATGACTTGCAAATTGCAAAAGTGACAAATCAGCGACATGTCAAACGGCACCGTCTCTGCATATTTCACAATTTTATTAAAATCCAACATCATGTCATTAGGACGCCAAGCTGTCTGCAAGACCTAGCGAGACAGACTGGCGAGAGCCAGTCTGTCACAGCTAGTGATAATAAATGATAAATCGCATTGTATAAAGAATAGCAGGCAAATACTCTCCCAGAATAAGCATTACGTTTAATGTAAATATGATTGCATATGTCCTTAAGCTTTATACTTCACATACATATTATCGCACTAACCTCATCAGGCAGCGCCACGAATATCAGATTTTGATCGATTTACAATGCTTGAGATCACTGTAACGAGAGAATGCCTGATCTGATCGGAGTAATTCTGGTGTCAATTTGTGTGTACCGAGTGTGTAAATAACCAAACTAAGTAATACAGTTACAAACAATTTCATTTCTACCCACAAAAATGGCTGTACCAAATAAGAAACAAAAACTTGGTGGAGCTTGTATTGGTAGGTACTTCTGACAGTTTGAAAATTGGTGGACCGAAATTTATGGCGTAATTGAAAAACGTGCTAACGCTATATTATGTATGCTATGTTTTGTGATTGATATCTAGAATATAATCATTTTTTAATAGAATTCTGAAAAACTATTTTTTCTCCACGGCAAACTGCTCGGCACGACAGACAGTCGAAAAATAATATTTGGGAAATTTTGGCACGCATACGTAAAAAGGTTTGCCAACCCTGGTCTATTCCAACATAACTCAGAGAAATCACAAAAAATTGTTATAAAAATTCCATTATGTATTCTATGTGTTGAGTATGAAACGTTAAAAATAACATTTTTAACATGGATCTCACCGGGCACTTAATCAGATAACCTGTTGAGCTGTCATTCATTATGGCAACGTCAAACAGAGCACGCACGAGTTTGAACGAAGGGTGGAACACAGGTACAAAGATTTGCTTTTTAGATATCCACCGTTTTGTGGACAGACTACATCCGTAACACATTGGGGCTATCTCGGATGTCGGAAATATAACAAAACAGTGTTATTGGGTGTCATGGATTTATAGAGTTGCATAGTTGGAATATATCTCCAGAATTAAAAGACTGAAATGTAAATTGTCAGTAAGATGTGTGCTTCATATTTTGTAGCTAGATGTCTCTAGTAGAACTACAGTAGCCCTCTGCTTTGCCTTAATAACACGGATTTGAGTGTTATTTAAAATTTGAAATAGTTCGAGTTAACAGCCAATTAAATAAGGTATACCAGTGATTCATTCATTTTATCCACTCCTGAATAATGCAGCAAACAAGGAACATCAAAATAATGGGTAGTGCGTTATATTCTGGGTGTTGTTGTAAGAAGGTATGATTCTTGGGTGTGGAGAAATATGGGATAAACTTAAACACATGTTAAAGAATTTGCTATTTTTATATTTACGTGCCTTTCATAATATGCATTAAGCTTGTCACTTAAAGACGCAACGTGCAATACATAGAATTGTCAAGTTTATATGATTCAACAAAAAATTTAGAAATGTGGCATATAAAAAGTTCTTTTTATCTTGCAATTATTATCTTAGTAATTTGTTAAAATGTGCTAAAATAAGCAACATGTCAGTAAGAAATTTCTGTAAATTGCTTGGGACAGGAAGACGTATTATAATGTGCTGGTCACCAATTTTTTTATGGAATACAACAACGGCAATGAAATGTAAACAAAATATAAAGTGATGGTGAATATCCTGTACATTTAATTAAATTTCTCTCATTTTTTAGGTTATCAATGATAAAAAATTTGGAGACCGTTTGCACCACGGACAACAGAAACTATTTATCAAAGAGAGAGGTACTCGATTGTGAAGGCAGTTACTATGCATGTTATGTCAACGATGTATGGATGCGGGGGATCATTTCTAATCCACTAAATGTGAGTGCAGTTCCTAACAAATTTATTTTTAATTGATTAACAATATCGTATATTATTTTAAGTGAAAATTGGTGTAAGTGTATATAATGGAAATGGACGAATATGTTTTTCCTGTGTTTCCTAATCAAGCTGATTGCTTAGCGCTGAGTAGCGTCTATGCTGACTGTACGCAATGCGCGTCGGCCTTCTATGCCAACGCACCTTCACTGCTTCATTGCCAATGAGCGTTGCTGTGTCACGTTGAGCGTTCGTTACGATGAGTACAGTCAAAATGAGCCGTTGTCGTTTTTTTCCATAAATAATACACGGCAACAATTTTGAAAAGCATTTTGCCAACAGTACTTTGTGGCGATCCGCACGAGACTATGACGAGTCTGAGCTGAGCAGCTACACATCGTCGTCAGCGCCGACAGTCAGCGTGACTGGAAAATCAGCCTGATGTTAGCATATTTTTCATTATAATAATATTATTACTGTGTTTAGTTAAAATTTGTGATTTCATTTTTGTTTACTTAAATGATTTATTTTAGATAAAATTCCTATGCTTATGAGTGGCGATTTCAATGTCAATCTTGATTCTGCAGAAGCTTAGTCACTGATTGAATGTTTACACAATTTTTAATTGAAACTTATTGACAGTCCAGCAGCATCAACCGACCATGAAATCTGTGATTACTATTAACACCAAATCTACTCCTCCATACAGAATGCCCCAATTTCTCATTGTGAAACCTAAAATAACCAAATATTTTTTTACAAAACATCAGCTATATCATAAAGTCACAACGTTTAACCCCGAAAATACAAATTACAAAGGTAAGCGAACACGACAAGTTGCGATATATCTTCAATAATAATTATACCTGAAGCATTTGGGTAGCAAACACCAAACAATGCTACGCGCCAAATTTTTTGAAAGAACAGTAAAGAAGGGCAGTCTCTCGCTCTCTCCCGCATCTTCCTACATTTTCCTACCCTTGCGTTATGTTAGTTTTTGAATACTCTAAAATCAGTTTGAAATTCCCCATCGATCTGTGAAGGCTACTCGCCCACCGTGCAGCATGGTCTATGCTATACAATGTATATAGTTCTTGCATTTTTATATAACGGCATGCCAATCAGTTAAGACGATGAATTATTCGTTCCTTACGAACGTATACCTAGTGTTACGGTGTTAATAATACATAATTTGTAACCCCAACCACGTGATAGTGAAATGAAAAGTGCAGTCCAAGCTGTGCCCAAGGTTAATCAACTTCCCTTTGACGTTGAATATCTCACAACAATCGAATACTTCTTAGAGCTAAATGTTGGCTATAATAGTCAGAACTTACCACCCATGTTTAATTCTGTATTTCAAATAAATAAACGAGTCTGCGCGGACCACTTGTCAACCTAATTACTGTATTCTAAATATCATATGCTGACATATAAATACAAAATTAATTCACCTAAGACTCTCTCTCGCACAAACTTAAACAAAAACAATGGCTCCATTCTACAGGACCCTTAAATCTTCGTCCTCTACAATCCTCGGAGTTACACTATTTACACAGCACTTATTAGAAGGGCCTTATGTTATGTCATACTTATATAGATACGTGGGTATACACATTATGTAGCTGATTTACGTGCATATAACATATGAAGAAATATAAATATGTGGTTTATTCAACATACATAATTTTGAAAAACACTTCTGAGAAAATACGTTAGAACCAATAGAAAAAATCTTTTTGAAAAAAGTAAGATACCCACCCCGGCAGGGAATCAAACCCTACATCTCCTGGGTTTACAGCGCGTCCGTGCATTACCTCTATGCTACAAGGTTACATACTAATTGTGACAAATTTTAACTATTGGCCTTTTTAATACCTACTCATTAGCGCTCTTCTAAATCAAGCTAATTTGGCAATCGGTTTTTGTTTATTAAATCAAAGTAGATACCCATTACTTCAATAAGTAACCGATGTCGTGGATTTCTCCAATATCATTTCGGATACGCCAAAATTTTATTGAGTGTGAATTATATGCAAATGCTAATCAAAATGAATAATTTGCATGCATTTAGTATGTATAGATTAGATTTGTTAATAATGAACACAGAGAATGTCTTGCCTTATAAATAATAAATTAAGAAAAATGCGAGTGACTGTATCCGTGGTGCGTGGATTTATTCAAATAAACCACAGAAAGCAACCATTAAATAATCTTAAGTTTTTTATTACAATATATTGTGCAGTCAATTGAAAAAATACATGGAAAATTGGTATTTTAAAAATGACTGCACTTTCGATCGTGAATAGCGATTGCGTTGTCATGTTATTTATTGTTTTGCTATATTGTCAACTATGCAACGAGTTCATAATTTATAAAATGGGTTATCACTCGGTGTTCACCGCATATAGATATTGTGTCTACGACACGTGTTTCGTTATACTATGAGTACCGAAAATTACATTCGCGTTTGTCTGGGTTATAATAATTAGGTACTGTTAATATTGGGTATAACGAGAGTATAAAATTCGTAATTCGAAACTTTTGTTGTTCGTAATTCGAATTTATCACAAATAATCATGAGTATGATTGATTTGTTCTATTTACAGGGTGGACCAGACTATATTGAAATGTTCCTTATTGATGTGGGCTGCAATATCCGGATGCATTTCAGCAAAATAAAATTCTTAAATAAGCAGTTCTACGACTTGGAACCTCAAGCATATGCTTGTCACCTATATCAGGTAAATGTTAATTTTTATATCACTATTTTCTTCCACCATAATATCATAAAATGGGATGAAATGAAATAATTATTATAGTTTTGAGGTTTATATAATATCGAGCCTGTTTTAGCAAAAAGGCAATAAAAGCCTTTCTTGGTGAGACTGCTCATTGTTGTGTAAGAATTCCACATGTAGGCTCTTACTATGCCGCCATCACAGTAGCCAAGGTGTGATTGGCAAGACTTTTGGCGCATCTCTCGCAGAGACACAGCAAAAGAACAGACTTTTTAGTTTTTTTATAGGCTATATTTATGTAAATTTTATTGAAGTTATACTTCTTTTGGCGCATTTGGGAAAAGAGATCAGAGTGTATTTTTGGCGTGTGACAAGGTTGCGCGCGCCGATGTAACGGATTTTGCGTATGACAGAAGTTGCAACACAATTATTTATCATGATTATTTGGCGCGTTTCTTGAAATTATTCATTCTTATAACTATTATAACATTCTACACTGTTAACTTATATTCATAAAACTTTATTTATATTGTAGTGTATATTTATTTTTTATTGTAAAGATCGTGTATCAAGATTTGAGGCTATAATTATGTATGTATTATTGAAGTTATACTTCTTTTTAGATCTTTTAGATCAGTGTATTTTTAGCGTGTGACAAAGTTGCACGCGCGGATGTAACGCATTTGGCGTGTGATGGAAGTTGCAACACAATTTATTATGATGATTATTTTGCGCGTTTGTTGAAGTTATTCATTCTTATAACTATTATAACATTCTACACTGTTAATTTATATTCATAAAACTTTATTTATACTGTAGTGTTATACTGTAGTGGATACTTTTTCATTATTGTCGGCGAAAACACCAATTAGGTAGGTTAGACACTTAACTAGTGTCATAGATGTAATCCGACCCCGGCGGCATTCTGTCCGATCGGATTTTATTGCTTAGGGTCGAAATGTTTTTAAATGATCGACACATTTAACATCGAACAGTTTTAAGAAAATTTTTGATGACTAAAATGTCAACGAATGTTTCCTCATTACATCCGAGATCTTGTTATGTCCGAGATCGTAATAACCGAGTTCGACTGTATTAGCATTATCTGGAATTTGTGTTGATGGATGATTAGTGCAACATGTGAGGGCACTTTTGATATTAGATTTATTTCAGTCGATTGTATAAAGATGTTAATTTAGTTGTGCGTGACTGCGTAATGTGCGTGTGCTCTCTCCCGAGGCTTTCGATAGACTGGTTGAAAAAGTGCCGCTACAGGACTTCCCTCATAGTGGAATACCTAATGAAATGGGATTATTGTGTTTATATGTAATATAATAACCCTTAGCTTATTCAATGAGCATAGTAAATTGATGGTAAAATTATAAATAAAGCCCATACCATGAATAAATCCTGCGCTGGTGACATTACCAATGAGGAGGTTTTAAGACAAGAGAATTTATAGCTATTATATTTTCTGCAATGCGAAGTATGATTTACCCTAATGCATGCAAAGATATAGGGCAACAGAAGGGTAGGTGGGCGATTGTCTCGTGTGCGCAGCTTCCGTGAGTGGCTCAATCTCCAAGGCGTTGGGGATCTAATTCGAATGGTCCAGTACATTTAGTCGTGCTGCAAGTCGGTTAGTTAAGCTACAATTATATTATGATCACGTCACATACTGTCATATGGCTGATACGGTGACAAATTTAGTCTATGGTTTTGCCATCCCGCAGAATATTTTAAATGATCACTATATCTATAAATTCAATGATGGAGAGTGTCAACTCTAATGTATTAGTATTTTGAATTATTATTCATTGTTCATGCTAATTTCAATTAATTTTAACAGTTTTTACGTGTGCGTACATTCAAATTACTTGCGATATCGCATCGATAGATAATATTTTGAACAGAACCCAACCTGTAGACCATAGATAATAGATAGTAACTTAATAGAAAACCACTAAAATTAAAGAACACACGATTTTGGCATGAGTCGAAAGTGCATAGGCATTTAGAAAATGATAAATCAACGTTCTTTGAGTCAGTCATATGGGTGTCGATGGAGCGCGGTACACGTGAGGTAACCTCGTTGTTGATTTTGGCAAATTTTGCTAATTGAGTTCAAAATGTGCTATGGGTTGGAGCACCAAGAAAATGCAAAGAAAATTGACATTACACACTTTTTTTCTATAGTGGCAGCTTACTGTGATACATATCACGTGACTGCACATAACTTGATGATAATGTATTTGAACCTTTGGTAGCCAACCTTCGATAGAAGACAGCACCAAAAAAAAGAACAATATAAATGCATTGTGCATAATGTACATATAGATAGATATATATAATGATAAATTAAACATTTTTATCTTACTTAATGGTATGAATTAGTGAAAATTATTAGAGTTGAGTAAATTTATTATATCTTTTTTATGGCTATATCGCTATACAAGAATCACGTCTTTTTGCCAAAATATGGAATATATTATGTTAACACACTGTACATCGAATTTAAACAAACAGGTACAACCGCCGGCATTGACTGTAACAGAGAAGTGGCCCCTAGAAAGCAAGATCTTCATGCGTCGAGCCGAAAATAAAATTGGCAGCATAACTGTCGCCTCAATGTAAGGATGGTCATACACTAATTATTTGTAATTTTTATATTGATGCAATCAGTTCGGCAATAATTATATTTTATTCTTAATGTAAAACAAAATTTTATGAATATTTGTAGATATTGATACCGAGAAGAATGGTGGAACTCACATGTGGACTGGCAGATTCTTCTTGAGCATCGCTTCGATTGGGAGTGTGACATCATGGGGCTTAATTTATTTAAAACACATCTTTTCGATTTAACAATTTCCCTGCGCAGGGACGTTTAATTACATTAATTTTTCAGACATCGGTTGGATTACATCATTAATTACACTTACACAGGAGTCTTAGATTTAGTCATTATATGGGAGCACGTGTTTGGACACATAAGCCAAATTGACGCGAAAGCGTTTTATCGAGGACGCGACGCGTGGTTTTGAGGTGGTTATAGGGATTATTATTGAGCCGATTACACAAAAGGGATTCACTGATTTATAATAATGAAACGAGCGCGACTTTACAGTTTACATCGTAAAGAATCCGGGCCGCACCAATGGTGCCGCCCTAGATGCCAGCTTCCACTTTGGCGGGAGAATAGGTACTGTCTTACAATTATCTAAAATCACAGATTTTGGGGATCGGTGCACTTTTTTGCTCGGAAGGTGCGGTACGCGCGGGGTGCCGGCGGGTTATTTGTCACGGCTGTGAACTGTAAATTTTTGGACGCGCCTCGGCTGGAGGGGTCTTTCTTAGAAGTTATCGGTCAAGCCAGGACACCATCTCGCACGGCAGAAGAACCAAACTTTCGGTCGGGGCCCTCCTCACTTTGATTAAATTGTGGATTTGGAATTTGAAATTGTCGCGCTGGGGTCTTTTTTTCGTCTGGTAACAATATCTACAGTATATTTGTTTCATATTCAGATATTTTATAATAAAAAAAAAATATGTTTTACATAATTATATTATATAGATATATATATATAGAAATTTTGTTTTTTATTCATTTCAAAAAAAGAAAAATTATATATAAATTATTACAATGTTCTGAAACTATTTACTATTGAGTATAGAAATGGTATAGAATCAATAGGGGGTATTCTGGGGGTACCAAATTGGAAAGCGGCCACACTGGATAGGGACAGGTGGAGGGAGCTGTTGGAGGAGGCCAGGACCCACACCGGGTTGTCGCGCCCCTGATGATGATGATAGAATCATTAGGTGCATATTATTTTCGCCAGTATCCGTGGTGACGCATAGTGATGCTATGCGCATTAATTTTTTTCTTTGTGACTGTAATAAGTAAAATTACAAAAATGTGATTTACGCTTGCTCTCGTGAGTGAAGCATTAATGAATATTGATTATCCCAGCAAGAGATTAATTGTGATCATTTTAAATTTAGTACACAAAAATTAGTGTTTTAAGAAACCATATTATATTGTGTATTTGACAGGGTACGTTTTAGTCACCACGGAGGATTCCAGATCACGTAGGTTCTCAAGTTTGGCCTTGATCTTTTCTATGCCTCATGATATTACTATGGCAGTATTTGACAGGCCGCAGATTTTAACGATACGTTGAATGTGGGGCAAGCTCTTAACTACAATCGCTGTAATACCGATAATTTGTAGCTTAATATTTCATAATTATACAAACAGATGTCAGTGTACTTAACCGGATGTATGCCATAAGTGCGTTTACGCGCTCTACAAATCTGTACTTGCAAGTCCGGCCGTAGAAAATGAGCGTGTATACATGCTGCACTTTACACTCACTACATTAGCCCCGGCAGTTGTTTTAAATATATTATACACAATGTACTCCCATCTCTAGTAATTATGGTGACATTCTTAACCGGTTTTCATGTCTACTTTCAATATATTTCTAAGGTTTTATTTTTTCATAGAAATTCGTGGCCCGCCGTGTACCGTCATTCTAATACTCCCGGCATTTAAAGGGTTTTTAGATTATGCAAACCAATTGACAGTGGTTAATAATTGTACGTTAAAGTTGTACGAGATAACTCACTTTTTCACCTTTTTTAGGGATGACCAGTCTCTTGGAGTATACCTTATGAGTGACGGTATATATTTTAACATTGGAATTGTTCGAGAACACTTGGCAGCACTAATATATTAATTTTGATGATCCTTACGACTTGCAGTCACCAATAGGTGAGTAATTATCAAAATACTGTATTGACCGAAATACTCAGTCTCATTAGTATCGCTTGAATTATTACTCTATGTATTATCATGTTATATTCTTCTAGTGTCGTGGGTCCCTGGTTCGAATCCTGGGTCTGGCAAGTACACATATTGTTTTTCAATTTGTGCATGAATCAGAGTATGGATCCAATAGGTTGAGCAAGTGGCTGATATACATTTCTCGTAAAAACTAAATCTGTTAATACAAACCTCCATTCTGATCATATTAGGATTGGACATGGTCAGAAAAAAAATATTCTTGTTCCCATAAAATGTCATCCTACTATACAGATTATTATCAATACTACTTACTACATTTCTTAAACCTTTTTTAATAAACACTGGACTAATTTTCTTCCACTCGGTCACGATCCATTCACTTGTACGTATGCAGTTCGCCGTATCACACTTCACCATGAAATATTGTCTCGGAAATATATGGCCATATGTTAAAGACCGTCCAACCTCTTTAGGTCGTATAGTACTGACATAAAATTCATGTCTAAATAAAACACGGTTCTTGTCGATTTACACTTTACAGGAAGCCAGCAGCAAACGAATTTTGAAAATGGCCGATATACTGGATTATTTGTTAGGTTAGGTTAGGTTTTCATTCTTGAATTCATGAATTTTGCCAAAATCAGCTAAAAAATTGAATTAATATTCATATTGAATCTAATAAAATTGGAGACCGTATAGTATACGGTCTTCTCTTTCTAATTTGAAAGCTCACGGCGAACTGTGCTACAGTAAAATGTTTTACGTACAATTTACATGTAACCAAAACAAGGATTTATAGTTAATTTATATTTCCCGTAAGTGGTCAATGGACGATTTCCAGGTAAAAGCCCAATGTATTTTTGGTCACCGTGTACTTTTGAATAAAAACGAAACATGCTGTCACCTCGAAGGTCGAAGCCGTACTAATTACCTGGCAGCCGATGTGCGCGTATTCGTAAAATACTTAAAATGAACCAAAATTCAACCTAGTCTCATAATATTGTGAGTGACCATGACGTGTCTATCCATTTTTACCCCTCTCCAACAGGCTTTGTTTGGCAGTGTACTACTTTATTTTCAAATCATAGGAAATTGATTTTCCAGCTATACTATTTATTATTCCAGGGTGACTCCGGTGGACCACTCTTATTCCAGGGCTAAGACTAGATTCAGATCAGTGAAGATGTCAACAAGATTTTTTCCAAATACAGGACGCGCAAGTCTCTGACACAAGGACAGATTTTGTATTGTGCTAAAAAATTGTATTGTGCTAAGTAATTTGTTGTCGCTTTTGTTGGAGTTGACTTTGGGGATATATTATGTAAGCAAGGCCCTCTATTGTCAGGATTCCTTTATATTCCTTTATATTTCAAATGCAATGTGGTAAAATGTTTGTAGTAGTGCAGGATCCCATAGACTTTTCGTATACATAATATGCGGAACGCATTCTGACAATTGGAATAAGTTCTAGGGATCATCAAGATATATAATGTCGACGTTGCCAGGCGATATTAGTGGTAAATTTTTTTTTATTGAGGTTTTAGTTTTTTTCTTATAACCCACCAAAAATTGTTCTGAGTTCTTCAATAAAACCAAGACCGAATCAGGGATTGATTGAAAATGCAATTATTGTACCACGCCATATTTGGTGGGTTATAAGAAAAAAATTAAAACCTCAATAAAAATGGACCACTAATATCGCCTGGCAACGTCGACATTATATATCTTGGTGATCCCTAGAACATATTCCAATTGTCGGAATGCGTTCCGCATATTATGTATACGAAAAGTCTATGGGCTCCTGCACTATAGTGAATGATGATTGTTCCATATTCAAAAACGGTAATATGAGGCGAGGCTATTAGTTTCAAAGTCAGTGACTCTTTGTTTTTTTGATATTTTTCTAGTTTCTGAAGTATTTTTCCATCATATGGTATATTCATAGAATATCCTACTCCGTTTTTTAATAAAATAGAATTAAACGGGAGGTTGATTGCAATGTCGTGTATATTCATTGAATAGTTTTTTTTTAAATTAAGTTAACTGCAAACTGACTTTGAAATTAATAGTCTTATATTGTGTAATTACTGTTACAGTTGATTATTATTTAATTACAGTACGTTAATATTAATATTACTATTATTATAATAAATTGCTATATTATATCATAAAACCATTATTTGTCTTTTAATAATTCTCCCCTCAAGCTTTTAGTGAAATTTGTGTAAATAGAGTTTTAATGAAAACAACTCGTTTATGTATGTAGCCACCGAGTTTGACATTATTATACATTCTGTCCTTTCACAAACAGTAATTAATAGCTACTTTGTACATATTGTAATAATATGTATGTTTTAGTACCAGTACTGATCAATGAAAGCAGTAATTCAGAACACCTCCTAAACATTATAATATATTAGAAAAAATATCGGTGACGCCGAACTACGAATGCTACATTCTCAAATCTTGTGTTAATTATTGAATAAAAAAAATAGTTTAAGTAAGCACCTGATTATAAACACTGACGTATATCTGAAATTGAAGAAAATCTGATAGATGTAGCCTACATATCGTCACCGTTCAGGCAAAAGTCACCAACCCTAAAAACATAGTTTTGAGATATCGCAATTTGAAATTTTGAAAATGCAGGAAAAATCAGATTTTAATGTTTTTAAGGTTTTATCTACATTAAATTATTTTCTCATGTCTTCTTAATAATTTCTTTAATGTAATTTTACTTTTTGATGGTAATTAAAACATCTGGAAGGTTTTGAAGGAGGCAAGGTAGCTCAATTATGGTTTGGTGACTTTTGCTTGTTAATAATCTGAACAATGTTAGCCAAAAGAATGATCAGTAAAACTCACCATCCATAGTATAGTGACTTTTGCTTGTATATTTATAACGAAGGATTTATTTTTTTATATAGTCAATAATGTCTATTCACCTATAATGACTTTTGCTTGTTAAGATTTTATCGAAAGTCATTTAGTGAAAAACAAATAATTCGGATTTAAGCAAAATTTTACTAACTAATGTACCGTGGTGAGTTTTGCATCTTAAAGAACATAATTTTACGCTTCGGGTGACATACTCAACTCAAAACTGCCATTTTCAGGGTTGGTGACTTTTGCCTGAACGGTGACGATATTATATACTATACTACGTTAAGCTCACAGAGATGAGGCGCCCGGTTCCAAAAATCGTTATTTACATTTTTTTGAAAAAATCATATGATCAAAATCGAATGTGTTGCTTCCGAAGAATCGATCCATATATTTATATCATTCCTTAAACTGCTATTTACCTCCATTTGTACTGTTCAAAAACGTATCCAGTTCCGAAATCCGTCGTATGCTTGACAATCATGGTTCCAAAAACCGTTATTTGATCGTCCATTTCCGAAAACCGTTTTATTATATACAAGTTGTGAAGCGTTAAGATGATACAGTTCCAGAATCTGCCATATTCATCTTGTTCTTACAAAACAAGACGTAATGACTTAATAATAATAAATTTGTATTGTATATCGTCGTTGAAACTAGAAAATTGTGTAACTCCGTTTTAATCGAAAATTGACTTTGAATGCCATCTAGTGGCCGTTGATAATATCTATCCGTCTTGCAAATTTTGTAATTCCAGAAAAATTGTATCATTGTTAAATCATGGATGATTTCACTCCAAAACCATACATTTGTATAGGAAACCATAATGTTTTTTGTCTCTCCTGTAAAGTAGTGTTTTTGGAGTTACACAATTTTCTAGTTTCAACGACGATATACGGTTGTATCCTACAGCTGAATACTTGTTAACTTATATGTTACTGTTATTGCACTATCTTTATAGTTATAACACTCATAACAAATAGTTTTAATGGTTTAAGTTCGAGATTGTTGCAGACGTCGGTAGATTCCATTCATACGTTAAACATTTTTAAGTGTTTTTGTGTGAATCACTTGTTATTTTACTACGTTTTTATTAGCCCGTATTCTTGTTTGTCCAAGATTTGTATTGAACGATTGAAGATTTTTAACTAACTTCCCGACTAGCTAGACATTTAAACTTTTAGAATATATCAGAACATGATTACACTGCATTCTTTTAATACTCTTAGAATTGAATTCATTTTCAGTTAATTCTGTTTTGCATGGAAAAATATTATTGTTGGTTGCTAAAGGGGTCCTAGCAACGAAAATTTTAATAAACACGTGCGTTACTATGGAAATCAATATGAAATGTTAAAATGACATTTCAGTATTCTATATTTATTCAGTATTTCTATCAAGTACAAAAATAAATAAATACATAGGCCAAGTTTGTATGATTGAATAGAATTTAAAAACGTGGTGTATAAGAAGTTCTTTTTATCTTGTAATTATTTTTACTTATGATTTATAGAGCTAACAGTTTCATTTTGATCAATAAAAGGAAATATAAAAAGTTCTTTTTATCTTATAATTATTTGTATAATGAACACAGAGATTGAAACAATGCGTCCCATTGATTCCCATTACTGTAGAAATAAGTCTACCAAATTGTGCCTGTCTTGTGATCTAAGTATTGTGAAACTTTGGAATGAGTATAATAAATTAGCAATTTCTGCCAATTTAAAAGTCAAATACAAATATTTTAGAAACATTTTCATTATTGATTATAATATAGCATTTAAGTCACCGGGAACCGACATGTGCTCTGAATGTAGGTAGGTATATCATCAAAAGAACGCGCGAAGGGGCTGTCAACAACAAAACAGAAAAGGTAATAAAGACTCATTTATAACCACATCTCTGCGAGCAGAAGCTAAACAAAGGGTATGCGAGAGGGGCAAATAAGAAATCAGCTTGTTTCTTATATTACACATATTTATTTTTTATTTACATTTGGGCTATTATAAATATTTAGCTACCGTATCTATTTTATTTGATAACAGTCCCACAAACTTGTTGTTAGAGCGAAGACAGTGGAAACAACGACAGCATATTGAATAGGTGCCTATGTTATTCAGTTGCGAGTTTAGGTAAGGCAGCTTGTGGCTCCCATCAATATAGGTATGTAGAGGTAAGTTTGTGCCACTGCGCCTGTGCTCAATTATTGGCAAAGCATTTACAACCGCAGAAATTATCTTTTCTGTGAGCATATTTTCAGACCCCAACGAATGCACAAAATTTTTAAATTATGTTTGTAAAAAAACGACGCGGCATGGGTTCTGCCCACAGATGAAATAATTAATAAATATAATTCAGATAGGCAATACCTCAATACACCACATTTTGTTGTGCGGGGCTTTGAATGTTTGAGTGTCCTTCGAAAATGAAACACATTAAAATGTTTAGGACTTTCACGGTTGTTTTTTATCGTAATAGATTTTTGGTCACTTCCTCAACGTCAAGAAAACCATCACGCGGTGCCCAATCTACTGATATCCTTCCAATTGATGATGCTATTGTGTTTAAATTCATTAAAAAACTAAGGAACACTCGATCTTTAGGACCAGATAATCTCCCAACATTTTTTTTTAAGGGGTGTATTGACTTTGTCAAAGGCCCGCTTTCATAAATATTTAATCTTGTGATGGAGACGGGTATCTTTCCAGAATTGTGGAAGATGTCAAAGGTTACTCCAATCCATAAGAGTGGTACCGAGTCATCAGTGGAGAACTATAGGCCGGTGGCTGTTCTCTCGGCACCCGCAAAAATTCTTGAGATGATCATTCATAACATGACTTATCCAAAAATTGAGTCATTTATAATGTATGAGCAGCATGGATTTAAAGTTGGCCGATCAACGGAAACGAACCTGATGGTATTTGTAGATTATGTGTCGTCAGCACTAGATAGAGGCCATCAGGTTGACTGTTCCTACAATGATTTCTCAAAAGCGTTTGACAGAGTCGATCACGGCATCCTGTTGGAAAAACTCCAAACAAAGTTATTCGGGAGCTATTTTAGGAATCATCAACAATACGTATCGTATGGCGTCTATCAGTCACAGACGTTATTGTCAATATTGTAATATTGAATAAGCATCAGTGCACAAATCGTGAGCAATTATTAATTGTCAGATGAAGGACAAGCTTAGAATGACGTATTCTTGACATGTGAGTTTATTTCATATTTTTCCACACTCGAGATCGGTTGCCTGTTACTTCACACCCGTTAGGTATTTCGGTTCCCATTAATTCTGTGTTCCCTGGTTCTGCCATTATACATAGGCATTCTACCAAAGAAATTGAATAGTTTGAAGAGGTCTTTTATGTTAAAATAAAAGAGAAACAATACATTTTAAACGAAAACACAATCTATTGATCATCATCATTATTATCATATCGATTTATATTCAGCATTGTTGCCACTAAATGGTATTGCCACTCATGGGCTCCACATTCTGAAGTGGGCACCCAGGCTAGGATCTTTGGCGGGCCCCTCTACCTATCGCTAGGGATAAAGGCAGTGTGACGCTCTACAGTAGTGTTTTCCAAATGGTGTACGCGGTAAAATTAATGTGTATATTTAGTGTTTTTGTATATTTTAAAACATCCATTTGAATTATGGAGTTGTCGAATATCGATACAATTAAAAATTATATCGTACAATTACATAATTTTAAATAATAACATTATTGAAGGAAAATAGCGCTTTTTTGCTATTAACGCAAATTTGTGTTGTGTGTTTATCTCACTTATCTGGTCGACTCGCCACGCCGGGTCAAGGCTAGAGTCCTGTCAGCCCCCCCTTGTGGGGGCCATGTAATGCCACTACAATTATTACTTTGACATAAGTGAATTTCTACCATTTTTTTTGTGCGATATATTATTCACCGGTGAAAATATTTTTACCAATGTGTGTAGTTGTCAAAATTCAGTTAACTTTAGTTATATTTTAAAATGAGCGATACATGATTTTTGTTTTGTGAAACAAACTATTTTATGTGATTTCATTTATTTATTTGTGGAATCATTTAAGTAATATATTATGTGAAAACTACTTTCCAATTGTTAAAGTTTTTTTTGTGAATTTTGATTGTTGCAATGTTTAATTAATTCCCACCCATATTTAAATAAAACTTTCAGAAATAATAGAAAAGTGTTTAATATTTTTTAAACATCATAAAATTTTATCAACAAAAAATGCCTCCATGCAGGGAAACATCACTTTTACACATGTAAAGCCTCACCTCTTTTTTTTGCATTTGTAACCAATGACATTATTAATGGACAATGCACTCAATACAGTAGCTAGCAAGTAAATTCGCGCATAGCGACATTCGCACAAGTATAGGTAGACATCACGCAATTTCCATTATGTGATATCACGTATCGTGATATTATAGCAATATCACTTTATTGTAATGGCGTTAGAATAATATTTCTAGTGTCAATGTTCATTTGAGCGAACCCGTTCGAATCGAACCATTCGGCAAACCCGACAAAAAACATCATGAATTTATAGCAATATCACCTTTATTGTAATGGCGTTAGAACAGATTATGTCATTCGGCAGACCCGACAAAAAAGTGAGTGTCATTTTTTTTCCAGATGCTTCGTCCATATTAACGTCATTGATTTTAACACATACATTATTTTAATCTTGATGGGTAATGTAATATGTAAATTGTCTTCGCTGTTGCTGGAGAAGATGAGACATCGGTAACAAAGGACCACAAATAATGGAAAAATAACAAAGAAATCTTTAAATACTAACTTACAACTAGGGTTACGTTGTTTATGAGTAATAAAAGGAATTGAATTGGGCTCACATTAGAAGCCTGAAAAATATTTTTTTTTGTTCATTTCACCATCTTTCAATGAAGATTATAATATAAGAGAAACCGATCGGTCCAATCGACTTCTCCCTTATGCTTACTTATTTATTTTAAAAAGGTGTTGTAGGTATTTTTGACAAATTATTAATTCAGTTCAACAGTTAGATTAAAAATGAACTACATGTTCATCAATGAAGTTATAATAAAAATACAAATTAAAATTTAATGTTTCTACGGAGTGCATTGACCAACTGAGTAGTTGTCTCTATCGGTGCTCGATAATATACCACGACATATCTAGGACCCCTTACACATAATTATTTAGAAAAAATAATATGGCATTACAATAAAGTTATTGGCCAATGTGCAGTACATAGTGAAATACGAAATAGCTATATGTACCATTATAAAAAGTAAACATGAGATAGATAAACAAAAAAATCGGTGTGTGTACTTGTGTACGCGCGTTAGAAGTTATACTTCTTTGGCGTAACAAAACAAAAAATTTGTTTTGTCATACAGCGGTTATAATCGATTCAGAAGTGTCCATGATAAATTAATAAAAAATCAAATTTTATTGGCGTATAAGGTATTAAGGTATTCATTTCAGTCTCAAGGGTATTTTATCGAAATAGGTACCGTCAGCAATAATATGTATGCGAATAAATAATATTATTGCAGAATGTACCTACTTTAGAAGAAAAAAATCTCAAAACCTGTGTTTGAAAAATTTAGCAAACCGCTATTTCGACCATCTTTGATTAAACAGATGACTATAACTATTTTCCTAAAACATAATCAGAGACAAGACATAATCTCTATAGGTACTATAAAATCTCTATTTTGACCTGAGTAGCACACGTGAGAATATCACGGATTCACAATAAATATTATTATGTCAATAGACACTAATGAAACACAGAATGATATTAATTTCAAATCTTCCATATACTAAGTTATTTGGTTTTTTACCAGGACTATCATGGTGACTTAATTATCAGGTATGCTTTGCCTTTTCTTAAATGTGACGATGAATCCATTCCACAAATGATGACACTCTTGAGAAGACTCCTGGAAATGGCACTGCGGCGCACGGCTTTTCACTCCATGATACAATCCCAATTTGAAAGCCCTGGAATAACAGTGGTCCACCGGAGTCACCCTGGAATAATAAATAGTATAGCTGGAAAATCAATTTCCTATGATTTGAAAATAAAGTAGTACACTGCCAAACAACGCCTGTTGGAGAGGGGTAAAAAATAAATAGACACGTCATGGTCAGACATAATAATATTAGGAGACTAGGTTGAATTTTGGTTTATTTTAAATATTTTACGAATATGCGCACATCGGCGGCAACGGTAATTAGTATGGCCTCGACCTTCGAGGTGACAGCATGTTTCGTTTTTACTCAAAAGTACATCGTAACCAAAAATACAAACTTGACATACAATACAAATTGAAACTTACTTGTTGGTACCTACCTACCTATCGTATTTTTTTTTATTTAATTACAGATGTTGAAAAAACAAATTTAGGTCATGGCATACTACTTTCTGGCCAATCTAAAGAACTCATACTCACAAAGACGCAGACATTAATAATAAGATAAATGTAGCGAAAAGGGTTGCAGAAGCCCTGAAGCTGATTTCCCGTACTGTTGAAAAAAATTGCGGCGAATTTACAAAAAATGGGGGGAGAGTCTGCTTTTTCTTCGCCCAAAAGGAAATGGAAAGCGATTAATACCAAAATCAACATAGATGATTTCGAAGAAGGTATTATTAGAAGAAAGATCGACAATCTCCATTTATAGAAAAAAAAACATTTACCTACTCTGGCGAGATTGCATAAACAAATAAAAATTTACATAAATTTCAACGAGGGAGTCTCATTGTTACGTGGGATTATAAAATCGGTGGGTTTTCGATGGAGGAAGATGGAAACAAACAAACAACTCTTGATGGAAAAACTGGATATCGTCACAAAGCGTTTTTATCAGTAAATGCTTATTAATTTTGAATCAATGTGTTTTAGCTAAAAACATTAAAAATCTAGTAACGTTTTGGGACGTTCTCTACCCCATCCGCACGCACATCATCAACCAACCGAATCATTGTTTTGTTTTTACTGTAACTATGTCAGCGCTCGAAATGGAAAAGTTTACGAACCGGAGCGCTCGACAAATTTTCTAAAGATTTTTTTCATAGTCATCAAATCGTATGTGTATTTCATGAAAATAAGTGTATCAGATTTTCTATTATATGACCTATCTAACTCAGACGCTCAACATATGTTTTCCACGAGACGGAGCGATAATGTTACAAATTTCACGAGCCGGAAAGGCGCTCCGGTGCGTTCCGTTCCATTTCGAGCCCTGAACTATGTACCTATTTATACTTACATTTATCTTTTTTCATATGTTGTATTAACTTACCTACTAAAGTAGCATTTTTTATTTACTAATATGGTACCGATATATATTATATCTAAGTAGTGGGAATATTTTCATTCATATTAAATTAAGTATATTTAAATAATGCTTTTAACTACTAGTAGACATATTTACCTTATAAGAAGGTAATAATTGTATTTTCCATTTTACATCACAACAGCTGAGTATGAAACAAAACACTGCTAGTAAAAGAATAAGACCGCAGTCAGTTGATTGTTATATGCATACAATACAATTATCTCTCCGCAAACATACAGTTTAGTTTTTTTTGGTAGAACTAAGTAGAAAATTGTTACAAATATTTGTCTTACGTTGCATTGTCCTTTCCCTCCTTCCATGATACCAGCGCAAATGTTGCTATCGATTATTTTTCCTTCGTAAATTGTTGTACAATATGCCTCAGAGATAATTTCGATATCAACTTTTTGTAAAGATATCTGCACAACACCGTCTGTCTGTCAAACATATAAAAAATACATTTATTACAGTTTTATCAAAGGTGACATCTGTTAGTAATAATTGTTACTATTTTATAAAGACATTTTGTAAGTATAGTTAGTATTTCATAGGTGTCTAAAGAGGTGAGAAATAATATTATGTACTATAGATCTACCATCATAAATTGGCATTTCAGCGAGGGCGCTAGTATGACATTGAGAATATTACCATAACTAACAAAAAAATGGTAATTTATATTTTTTTATTGGTAGTAGATTTCTGTACAAATATTATGCAATCCATAATTCGAAAAACATGTTGTAAAATTAAATGGCATTTGTAACAAATTTATCCTCGATAGACAATTTTAGTTTCAAATTCGACCGGCTGCCAACTTACGATGGTAGATCTTTAGTATTTTATTTATTTACCACAAGGTATAGGCAGGGTTGGCGAACCTTTTTATATACGCGTGCCAAAAATTCCCAAATATTATTTTTCAACTCTCTGACGTGCTGAGCTTTGTTTCACGAGGAAAAAAAGTTTTTAAAAATTCTATTTCAAAAATGATGATGTTCTAGATACCACTCAAAGAAAATAGCAGACATAATTATAGCTTTATCACTTTTTTCAATTACGCCATACATTTCGGTCCACCAATTTTGAAACTGACTGCCAAAAATTAATACTACTAGCTTCACCAAGTTTTTGTTTCTTATTTGGTGAAGTCATTTTTTGTGGCTCGAAATCAAATTATTGTTTGTTAATGTATTAATTGGTTTGGTTCTCATTGCACACATTGACACGAGAATTGCTCCGATCAGATGAGCCATTTTCTCGTTACAGTGGTTTCAAGCATTGTAAATCGATCAAGATTAGAGGTTTGCGGCGCGGCACTCCCCGCCGCCTGATGAGGTTAGTGTGATAATATTATATGTGACGCATACAGTCGAAGGACCGACCTAACCAATTATAATATACATATTTAAATTAATGTTTATTCTTGAATTGTATTTTCCTGCTATTTTTATACAATGCGATCTGTCATTCATTATTATTAAAGGTATTTTTTCTTTTCAACCGCGTGCCATAGGTTCGCTACCCCTGATATAGGATAATATGTAAATCTCTTATATTATTATCTTAAAACATTTTGGAAAACACACTAATTTCATATTTAAACGACACTTTGTTGATATTTTAAGAGCATACTTCAATGAAACGGCAAATAATTTTCAGCAATACGTGAGAAGTAATTTAGCACGCGTTGCCATTCGGAGATCGATAGTCGACCTCTGAGTACGTCAATTTGTTTTGTGATGGCGTCGAAGGAATTAATTCTTAAATCGTGTAAAGATGACTAAAAACGTTACACATTTACTCTAAAAACAAAACATGTCAATGAATGTATTATTATTATTACTTAAATGACAATAAACATAACATTAAATGGACGCATGTTGAATTTTTATGACAAATTATGTTTTGTTCGTCACGCATCATTTGCACAATCTGCGCGTCGCGTAGTCACGATCGTTTTAGACCATGCCTCAGCTGAAGTACAGCCTTAAGGCTATACCTCAGTTGAGGCATGGTCTAAAAATATTGTGGCTAGGCGATGCGCGGATTGCGGGTGCAAATGACGCATGCCGACCGAAATATAATTTGTTATATAAATCCAACATGCGTCCATTTAATGTTCTGTTTATTGTTCTATTGGTAACAATAATATTATACATATTCATTGATATGTTTCAAGTAAATGCGTAACGTTTTTAGTCAACTTTAAACGATTTAAGAATTAATACCTCCGTCGCCATCACGAAACAAATTTACGTATTCACACCTTGACGTTCGTTCTCCGAATGCCAGCGAGTCCAAAATTTCGTCGCGCCTATAGTTGAAAATTATTTGTCGTTTCACTGATGTATCGTCTTAACATTTTCAGTTCGATTTTGTCATATTTCGAGAGATTTCAATTTGAATCGAGCATATTGAAGAAATTCACATTTTCAGAGAGTTTTTCTTATAGTCTAGAGACGTTTTCTATCTGTCACCATAATATTATTCATGCCTTTTCGTCCATCTACCACAAATTAATTATAATGTCTTTTAATACTTTCTATGTAAACGAAACGATATATCGATATTCTAACATTGACACCTCGTATCTGCAATTCAATATTTTTGATAGGGGTAGTTAAAATGTTATACAAAAACTATTAATGATATTAAATAAAAACAAAAATACTATTATATTATTTTTGCAATACGCGTATTTTACAACGTTTTTATTTGCTCGTATTCTTGTTTGTCCGGTGGTTGTTTGTCCAGTACAAATCTTGCAATCGAATTTTAACTAACTTCCCGACTAGCTAGACATTTGAAACTCTTAGAATATCTATACCAGAACACGATGCCAATGCATTATTTTAATACTTTGAGCCATCTTTAAGCAGAATTGAGTTCATTTTCAGTTAATTTTGTTTTGTATGGAAAGTTATTTCGGAAAAATCCGTAAAAAGTAAGACTATTATTGGTTTCTAAGGGGGTGGTCCTAGAAACTAATTATTAATATATACGTGCGTTACTATGGAAATCAAAATGAAATGTCAAAATGTCATTTCAGTATTCTATATTTGTTTGTTTGTTTGTTTTTTATTTACTTCATATCAAGTACAAGTTTGAGCATATTGAGCATAATAATTCAACAGAAAATTTAAATACGTTGCATAAAAAGTTCTTTTTATCTTGTAATTATTTGTTTTTATTTAATACTAGCAAATAAAATACGCGTAGTGCAAAAATAATATAATGGTATTTTTGTTTATATAATACCATTTAATATTTTTTGTATAACATTTTAACCACCCCCTATCAAAAATATTGAATTGCAGATACAAGGTGTCATTGTTAGAACATCGATATCACAAATAAAAATTATTATTCTACAAAACTTTTTAAATCTAAAATCGGCACATTGTGACATTGGTGTATGTGTGAGTTTTAACAATACATAAATGCATATTTCCTCACTAATTACGACGAAAATATAATCTGAAAACACGACACTGGAACTTATCTGTCAAACAAATGTTATACTGATTGTCATTTGTTTTCTTTCCGAAACGATTATAAATGATTACAATACTTTAGATTATGACGTGTCTGTATTTTATTTTCAAAATAACAATTTGCGGAAATTGGAGATAACACCGAAAAATAATCTGGCATTGCCATTAGCATAAATAATAATCATATTTCAATAAATGAGTTTTCTATTCTACTGATAATAATAATAAAGGAGAATTTTAATACTACTATCAATAAATTTAATAATTTTAGACAAATTACCTTAAATATATACAATATATATCAGTAGCGAGGGGTGGAGGTAGGCTGTTAGGATTCGACATAAAAAATGCACGATAAACTTTTCAGACATACTTATTTGTTTTCGTTGAACTAATAATACAATTTGCTGATGGTACTGGTTAGTTTTTAAAATTCAAATACACCCTGCCTAAACCAAACCATGATAGTTTTGGAATGCATTGGGCGATCCGACAAAAATAGTGCACACTTTTTCAGTCATACTTATTTGTTGGTTCATTTTTTTAGATTCATTAAGCCCTGCCTAAACAAAAACTATAATAGATAAAAAATATTATTCTATTTATAAAATATTCAAAGATATAAATATGATTCAATTGCATACTTTTAGATATTTTATAGATAGACGAGTATTTTTTTACTATTATCTATTATGGCCTCGGTTTCGCAGGGTTTACTTAAATTTTAAAAACTCACCAACACCATCTGTAAATTGTAGTATTATTTCAATGAAAACAAATACGTATGACTGTCAAAGTTTAATGTGCACTATTCATGGCGGATCTTTACAGCCTACCTCCACCCTCCAGACACTGATAATATATAATGTATATATAATATTATGTACAACATATTTCCATATAAAATAGATTGTTATCCTGTGGGTCTATTCTATACTTATCGACCAACAACCAACGTATTATAATTGTTACAATAAGTGATAATACTTTGATACAAACCTACCCTAAGTTTGATAATATCTATCACTTTATCACTTTAGCGGTCGATACTTAGTACAGAATAGACCTACTGATACAGTATTCTATTATTTTTACATTCAGATAGGCATCTACCTAAATGAAATTCATGTGACGTTTAATACAAGTAATTAATTCATGATATTTATATTTATTATTAATAATTAAATTGCAATACATAATGTTTCTTCTTATTTAATATTGTAAATAATGGCATACGCATGTTGTTTACTATTTTACAACGTTTTTATTAGCTCGTATTCTTGTTTGTCCGGTGGTTGTTTGTCCAGAACAAATCTTGCAATCGATTTTTAACTAACTTCCCGGCTAGCTAGACATTTGAAATTTTTTGAATATATCAGAACACGGTGCCAATGCATTCTTTTAATACTTTTAGCAATCTTTAAGCAGAATTGAATTCATTTTCAGTTAATTCTGTTTTGTATAAAAAGTTATTTCAGAAAAATCTGTAAAAAGTAAAAGACTATTATTGGTTGCTAGTCTGGAGTCCTAGCAACTAAATTATTATATACGTGCGTTACTATGGAAATCAAAATTAAATGTCAAAATGACATTTCAGTATTCTATATTTGTTTGTTTGTTTTTTTATTTACTTCATATGGAGTACAAGTTTGAGCATATTGAGCATAATAGGTAATTCAAAAGAAAATTTTAAAACGTTGTATTTATATAAAAAGTTCTTTTTATCTTGTAATTATTATGCTTATAGACAAATATGATAGTCAATTATGAACATTTTACAAGACGTAGGTACCTACTTACTATTATTAATTTAATTTAAAACGCAAATTTTTATACTTAGTACTTTTTCCACTTTTATTAATTATATTTAGACCGGTTTCGTTCGCCTCAGAAGGACATTTTGAACTAAATTCTTCGAAAATGAATTCAATTCTACTTAAATATGGCTAAACGTAATAAAAGAATGCATTGTCGTCGTGTTCTGATAATTATATTATAAAAGTTTCAAATGTCTAGCTAGTCGGGAAGTTAGTTAAAAATCGATTGCAAGATTTGTACCGGACAAAGAACCACCGGACAAAATAAGAATACGAGCTAAGAAAATGTTGTAAAAAATATGTAAAGCAATAAACATTAAATTAATTACAATAACTTATTTTAATATATCACCAAACACAGAACCCGCTCTGGTATATTTTACATTTGTCATTTTTCAACTTGGATAAACATGTATTTAGTTGAGGACAATTAGTATCTTTCACCATTAGATATAAAAAGTTAATTTCCCATCAGTCGTGAAAATGATAAGTTTTCGTCTTCTTCTGGGCACTCACTGTCATTTATCCTCGTAATGTGCAAAGAGTCTACTGTGTGATACTACACTCTGGTTTAAAGCGCGGGAATTAACATGTTCTCTTTCTCTCACTCATATGCAGTGCTTTTAATGATATAACAGGATTCATGAAGTGATACGAAAGGTCACGCGGGTTTCCTCATGATTAATGAAAATGACGTCACGTCAGCTGGTCAAGGAAATATAAATTGGAGTGGGTAATGCTCCCCATCTAAATGTCAATGAAATCATATTATATTACAACTGAACGATTTTTACATTTTAACGACTTAATTCCTATAGGCCTTTGGGTTCGACCAAAAATCCCGCGATCGACGCCTGTTCCACCCGATTAACAGTGTGTACCGGGCATACAGATGTATTATTTTCGACCGATATTATAATTTACTGACATGTAATATGTACGTGTTTTAAATTGGTTAAATGTTTAACACAACACATAACCCAATATCACCATTTATTAATAAACACGTAATGTAAATCATATTTATGATTTTTCATCATTACCTACATTTATACATGGACAACTTTACTGTCGCAGAAGCTGTTCTAAAACTCATTCTACGGTCGGAATAGGAAATAAAAATTCAGACAGTTATATAATCAGTACTCTTTTCAGTGGCGCACCCAGGATTTAATATTGGGGGGGAAGGGGGGCAAGGAGGATAATGTTAATTAGTCCCATTGGATCTTTTTCTTCTTCACAGCCTAATTTCTCGTTTATCGGCCTTTTGTCTATTGCACTCGGTGTACCTACATCATGGTCCCCACATCGTGAAATGGGCCCTCAGGCTAGGATATTTGGCGCCCCCCCTACCTACCGCCAAGATTAAAGGCAGTGTGAAACACTACATCAACGTTTTTCAAATTGTGTTTTAGTTCAAATGAAGGGTACTCATACAGTGAATTATTGGCGATTTTTAATACATAATGGAACTGTTGAGTATCGACACATAATAATCAAAAAATATATTGCACAATTATATAATTGAAAATGTTCATGAAGTATAATAGCGCCGCAGGCGACTTTTCTTGCTATTAAAGCTAATTTATGATGTGTGTTTATCTCACTTATCTGGTCATCCGACACGCCGGGCCCCCCACAGCCCGAGCCCCCAGGCTAGAGCCCTGTCAGCCCTCCCCAGCCATGACCTACACCACTCCGGAATTCAGGTGAACACCGAGAATTTTTTGACAGTTCCATTAGGGATTGGGTTTCTAAAAAAACCTGACATTAGTGTTTCGAAATTTTTGTGTTAGAAATTAAAATCTAAGAAATTTTTCTAAAAACGGTGTTGGAGAATTACAAATTATTTTTTGCCGTGTTTTTATTTGTCTAAGCCCAAAGGTATAGTTTATCGGCTTTCAATTTCAATGTTTAAAATCATTCTGATAATTTTGGGGGGTGCCAGGGCCCCTTGCCCCCCCTGGGTGCGCCACTATTCTATTTCACGGAAGAAATGTGTCCTAACTTTTTTTGTTAAGTTAAACTACGTAAAAATTATACATTTTCGAGGACCAATATGTAATTTTTTCAACTCATTTTTACAATACGTTATGTTAAATTTATTGTTTTTCCTTTGGTGCAAGTAATGCAATGACCATGATGGAATTTGAATTTAAATTCTAATGGATTGAAGTTTTCTACTATTCCATTTGAGTCGTTTTTTGTGACCCGGGTTTCGCCTTTCGGCATCTTCAAGAGTTGTGTACAATCACCAAAGGTAAACACACACTGACAACGAACACTCTTAACTCTAGCTTATAATAAATCAATACAATAAATTAGATAAAAACTTCATTACCTATCTATCAAGTCAAGGGTCAACAATAAAAAAATACAACAAAAAAATATGAATAGTTGAAGTGTTAGTAAAAAACCTAATTAGTAAAAACCCCTATCTTATTAATAATAATACACTCGATAAGCTTATTATAATAAATCGTCAAAGCCTAGTAATAGATCTACTTATAAACAAAAAATACTACACTCAAGAGGTGTAAATCATCAATTCTAGGAATAATGGTAACGTATTGGAAATTAATGGAGTTAACCAATGAGATATTAGTCTTTAGAAATCATTGTCTAAACAACCAAAACTCAATAATACTTCTACATGGCACCTACTTATTCAAATATATTACAGACCAACAAACTTATTTGTAGAATGGCTAAAAATAGAACTACGGACTACCATTGGACGCCATTTTGAAAATATCATTCGAATGTCAGATGTTGTCCAGTTACGAGTCTTGATTGGGTAGTTTTCGACAGTGGCACCCCATCCCATTCTTCAGATAAGTTTTTAGGTCTGTACAATACAAATAATCTTGCACTCTTAAGTGTCTTCAATATTTCAAAAAATAATAATTTAATTAATAAGATAATTTATTTTAAGATGGTTTTCTGTATGCATTCTGTAACGACTGTCACAACAAAACGCCCTGCCGCGCAGAAATCAGCTGTGTGTCCGTGAAATAGACTTTTAGAGGTCGGGAAAATGTAACCTGAGCAGGAATTTACTATTTTTATTTCGCGGAAAATTTGTGCTGGAAAGAGAGTGAAATCTCATTTCCGCATTGCATTTATGGCACTGCATGGCAACCTTTTTTGCGTCACACTTTTCGAAGAATAAAATTATCATTTTCAAAACATTAACATATTTCGCGCATTATATTAAAATAAATAAAAATTACTAGATGGCAGTAGCGTTGGGTGGAGGTAGGCTGTTAAGATCCGCCATAAATAGTGCACATTAAACTTTGTTAGTCACACGTATTTGTTTTCATTGAACTAAGACTACAATTTACAGATGGTGTTGGATAGTTTTTTAAAAATCAATTAAACCCTGCCTCAACCAAACCATAATAGTTTTGGTATACTTTGGGCGATACAACAAAATTGTGCACACTTTTTCATTCATACTTATTTGTTTTCTTTTGATTAAGAATACATATTACACATATTGTTGATTATTTTTTAAAATTCAATAATCCATGCCTAACCAACCTATAACAGATAAAAATATTATTCTATCTATAAAATATCCAAAGTTATGTATGATTTAATTGCATAATAGATTTTTTGCCGACCATATCCGATCCTAATAGGATTATATGGGCCTCCACAGAGTAGAGGTTTGTATTAACAGATTATGTTTTTTACGAGAAACGGATTTCAGCCACTTGCTCAACCTATTAGGTCCATACCCTGACTGACACACAAATTGAAAAATAATATGTGTACTTGCCAGACCCAGGATTCGAACCTGAGACCCACAGCGTGATAGTCCAACGCTTAAGCCGCGCGGCCACCGTGGGTCGCATAATAGATAGTCGAGTATTTTTTGACTATTATTTATTATGGCTTGGTTTCGAAGGGTTTAATTGAATTTTAAAAATTAACCAAAAATTGTAAATAATTTTATTGTACTCTTATATTTCAATGAAAATAAATACGTATGACTGACAAAGTTTAGTGTGCACTATTTGTGGATGATCTTAAAAGCCTACCCTTCGCCACTGCCAGAAAGTAATGTTTTTGGCAATTCTACCACGTTTTTAGTGTGTCTGAAGTGGTAGCAGCATAAAGATTAATAATTTATACGTTGGCACATTGAAAGATGGCGATTGTAAATTCTTTTTTATAATTATTGTCGTTTTTTTAGACTTGTTTTGACATTATGTTATAATGTACGTATAGTATAATGTTGCATTTGATTTTTTTTGAGGTATTCGATTAACACGATACACTCTCAGTCTATAATCCAACATTCGTATTCAAATGAGGTTTGTAGAATAATATTCCATTAAAAATGTGAAGTAACAAACATCTAACGAAAACATAAAATATATTTAGTTAATCAATCAAAATAAAGTACTTAACTCCCAATAAACAAGAATCAAAAATAAAAAATAAATCTATTAGTATCGCGCTAATTTTTAAACATTTAGAAGTGGAAAAAAATTTAGAGAAAAATAATTACAAGATAAAAAGAACTGTTTATATACAACGCTTTTAAATTTTCTGTTGAATCATAATTAGTAGTATGTTAGTTTTGAGTAATTTGACTTTGAAATTGTTAAAACGTTTGAAATAATTCGTCTAGCATGTGAGTTTGTTAAATAATCGTAAAAACGATGACTTTAAAAAAAGACTGTTTATTTATTAAGAACGTTTCCAGATGGTAAAGTTTGAAATAAGGAACATTTTGATGCTAACTCAATATGTCATTTTTTCGAATTAGTGTTTTCTGCCAGAACAGTGACGAATATAAACTTGACTTGACTAGCTTAAATGATCAAAAAAATTATACTTGAAATAATACTGAAATATCATTTTGACATTCATATTAATTTCCATAGTAACGCTCTTATATATTAATAATTTAGTTGCTAGGACCATCCGCTTAGAAACCAATAATGGCGTCGAAATAAATATTTTCATACAAAACAGAATTAACTGAAAATGAATTCAATTCTACTTAAAGATGGCTAAATATATTTAAAAAATGCATTGGCATCGTGTTCTGATATATTCTAAAAGTTTCAAATGCCTAGATAGTCAGGAAGTTAGTTAAAAATCGATTGCAAGATTTGTACCGGACACAGAACCACTGGACAAATAAGATTACGAGCTAAGAAAAACGTTGTAAAATAGGTTGCTACGAACAAATTACCTTTATAACAGAAAAAAATATACCTACTTACTTTTGAAAAACACACACATTGGAAAAAAATCGAAAAAAAAGTTGGACCGAGTGTGTATGACCAAATTGTGATTTTTCTACAATAAAGAATCTAACATTCTTAAAACATATATAATTTTGAAAAAAGTAAGGCACCTGGCTGGAATCGAACCTGCATCTCTTGGGCTTACGCCCCGTCCGCGCATTATCCTCTATGCTACAAGGCGACGTACTAATTGTGACAAATTTTAACTATTGGTCTTTTTAATACCTGCTCATCAACACTCATCGAAATCAAGCTACTTTGGCAATCGGTTTTTGTTTATTAAATCAAAGTAGGTAACTACTACTTCAATCACTAACCGGCGTCACGGTTTTCACCAATATTTTTTATGATGTAACTTACTTGAAATTGCCAATAATTATATTATATTATATTATTCCAGCTGGGTGGCTAAATTTTTTCAAAAAGATTTTTTCTATTGGTTATAATATATTTTCTCAGAAGTGTTTTTCAAAATTATGTATGTTCAATAATTAGAAATTAGAATGGTACATTCTTAAATCTTGTGAATTATTTGTTGAATAAAAGAAATAGTTAATTATTACAACCTTTTGTTTACATATTCAGAATTGAATAATAAAAAAATATTATTGTAAATCAGAATTTATAATTTATAAAGGACATTGAATATTGCAGCATACTGGTTGTGAATTTCTGATAAACGGCATCACGGATAGTGAAACGGGTACTTTGTGTATTTTCTAATATCCGACTATAATCGCGACGCAGCAATATCTCGTATCTGCAATAACGGTTATACGTACTTCCTGTGTAAACTTTTTTAAAAAAGGAGAATCAAAATGCCACTCAGTTTTTCCGATAAGTACAGTCAGTGGAGGGTCGGTTCGTATTGGTTCGCATAATCCGGTGGGAAAAATTTCAAAAGATTCCCGAACCGTTTCTTTTTTACCACGTTTTTATTAGCTCGTATTCTTGTTTGTCCAGTACAAATCTTTTCTTGTTTGTCCAATACAAATCTTGCAATCGATTTTTAACTAAATTCCCGATTAGCTAGACATTTGAAACTTTTAGAATATATCAGAACACGACGACAATGCATTCTTTTAATACTTTTAGCCAAGCGGCTCTCGTGGTGCAGTGGGTAAGACGCTGGCCTTCCGCCCGAGAGTTCTGGGTTCGATTCCCAGTCATGACAAAAACATTTATGTGTTTTTATCAAAGCCTGGGTGTTTGTGATTGTTCAAAATTACTAACAACCACCTTGTACGAAAAAGCAAGGACATGGTTATTAATAATTCAAAAAAAAATAAATACTTTTAGCCATTTTTAAGCAGAATTGAATTCATTTTCATATAATTCTGTTTTGTATGGAAAGTTATTATTGTTGGTTGCTACGGGGGTCCTTAAATTATTAATATATACGTGCGTTACTATGGAAATCATTATGAAATGTCAAATTAACATTTCAGTATTCTATAATATTTATTCAGTATTTTTATCAAGTACAATAAAAGTTTTTATTAATACGTATAATTGTCAAGTTTATATGATTCAATAGAAAATTTAAAAACGTAGTAGTAGAGAAAAAGTTCTTTTTATCTTGTAATTATCTTATTATTTTTTCCATATGATAAAAATAATTAGTATTTTTTTTTATTAAATCATCTATAAACACACCGCGTGAACTTCAATAGTTTTGGCAGAAATATATCACATAGTTGGAGCCACGCCGAGCGAAAGAAATCGATGCGATCGGCTTCATGTAAAAGCAGTCAGTGTGCATTGGATTTACTTATAATTTTTTTTAATATTTCATTTATTATTTTATCTCAAATTGAGAAATTTCTTTTATTGATACACCCGTGGTTTAGTTAGAGGCTTAAAGCATCTGGCTAGAATATTTTTAGTCAAGTTACAGATGTCTTAAAAAATAGTTTTGAATTATTTTGATATAAAATTATTTTTTGGGATTTAATATACTTGGCCAGTTCGTGTAAGAGTTTGCAATAAGCCCATTGTCATCAAAATGTCACTTCGGTGAAAAGTGAGGGTTACGATAATAACTGGCCTGCACAGTGACGATAATATAAACACCACGGAGTACTCGTAATTACTTGTACAAAACGTCACACCAACTTCATTTAAATGTTTCACTATATACAAAAATTATTTTGACAGCTCAAATGATTCGATATTTGAAAGTAAAAATATTACTCCTGAAAAACCTACTCAAAGAAACTCTTGATACTTGGTATTTCAAAAGAAACTTTGGTAGGTACGAAATTAGAAAAAAAAATCTGTGAAATAATAATTAAGTACCATAAAAATAATACCCAAGAAAATCTGAATGCATTACTTACCGCATTGAGTCCCCACCCTAGTAATATAGTAGGCATTCCTGTCTCGAGGTGAAGGTCTGGTGGAGGCAATATTACTGCACTTACAATCTCTCCATCTATCGTTATTGGAGTCGCAACCTAAAAGACCATAATATCAATATATGTATATATTATTTTGGGTAGATAACAAATAATAATATATCACCGAATAAATCTTTTGTTTTGTCGTTATTGACCATCGTTCATTGTTATATAATGTGTATTGATATGAAAGGGTTTATGTCGGAGGGTTTGTTACACTATAATTAAATTAATATAAGTATACTTGGTACTTTTCAGACGAGATATTATAAAGGCGCGTTTACACCATACCGCGCCGCGGTTTGCCGTTGGCAAATTTTAAATTAATTTGTTATTGGTAAGGTATTATTGGACGGATAATTTATGTACCTATTGTTATATTATATCTGTCGCTTTGAATTTTGTTTGATAAATATTCTTTTTAAAAATGTATTCAGTTGAAAACGTCCATCTGAGACGGACGAAACCGGTCCTAATTTATTGATTAAAAATAGAATAGGTACTACAAAAAAAATACGTTTTATTTAATCAAACAACAATTATTTTAATCTATATTTTCCCACACTCGATATTTAAACTGATCCAGAAGACAACCTACTTCTCATTATTTTTATGTTCCCTGGTTATGCCAGATGTGTATTGCGTTGTCTCGCAAAATGCCGACCTAATGGCCGCATCAACGTAGACGAACATGGCAACTTATAGCGCCGTTTCTTAGGCCCGTTTCAGACGGGACACCGGTGTCCTGCTCGATATAATATAGGAGGCCTTTGTGTTCGAATAAAGGGGCTTATGTATTATGTTTATGAACGCCCCAGAGCTAATGAGTCAACGCATAATTTTGCGTTATAAAACAAGTGTATCGGCGGCTGGAGAATGTAGCGGCCGACGGAAAAGTGTACTGGACACGTGTTGACTCATTATCTCTGGGCGTTCATAAACATAATACAAAGGACCCTTTATTAGAATACAAAGGCTTACTATAGTATATCGAGCGCGACACCGGTGTCCCGTCTGAAATTGCCCTTAGCATCGCAAAAGTGCGTTGCAAGAGTTATTGAGTTGCAAATATGAAACCATTTTGAACAGGGTAGTGAAATATGTTCTGAAGATACCAATTACTTTCTTATGTCAAATTCTTTTCATATTTGATAAACATATAGTATGTAGATACTTAAGTAAGATTATATACAAATAACATTTACTAATACTAATATCTATACAATTTAGATGTTAGTTTTATTAAAGACTAAAAAATCGCATTGCATGTTTACGTAAGTACATTTTTTTAAAACAATCGGCAAAAATCACAATTATTCACCGTAACTTTTGATTAGGTAACGGTTTTTATTTACAACAAAAACATGTTAATATTAATTGTTACATATAAATAATATAGCACATAAGCGTGAATTTCTATACTTTTGACAGAGTGCCGCCAAGCGAGAGAAAACGACCCAATAGGCTTCATGTAACAATAGTTAAATTCACCCCATGAAATTCATGCGCAGTACAAGAAATCGCAATCTGCGCAATTTAAAGGTTAAGTTGTTACACTATATAGCAGCGGTTTCCAAACTGGGAGGCCCGGACTGTCGCTGAGGGAGGCGCGAAAAATTTAACACAATTATTGTGGCCTCAGGTTTGCAGTTTTCAAGTGCATAGTTCATAAAACGGCCGCTAATTATTATAGACTACATAAAAACGGTAACCGGACAAAACAGAACATGATAAAACAGAACAGCCAGAAGTAAAATAAAACATTAATTTTTGTGGAATCTATTTAGGTTAGGTTAGGTTAGGTCATTATTTCGTTGTACCTAGTCACCCAATCATTTTGAACATATTATATTGATTAAGATGAGATATCCTAAGCTTGCCAGCAACATCGAGTTAAGTTTATTTGAGGTTTACTAGAAGTTCGTATCATTGAACCTGAACTGAACGAATCAAATGGCATCGTTGGATTTATTTGATTTGGAACCGTTTGGTAGAATGTCCACGGAAACGCTTTTCTGACAACTAATTAGTGTTGCCAGTACTTAAAATTAATTCATAATATATTAGTCTCTAAAACAGAAACATATTTGAAACGTCAACTTGTTATGAAATTCTAACCTCCTATCATGGTCTACAATAATACAAATTTAACAAACTGTCGTATTCATTCATTTTAAATATACAAAATATAAAGAATGCTTCATAAATAGGTAACCATTTAGTTAATTTATAAGATTTATAGGTATGACTAGTTTTTAAAAATTACTTTTGATTAGAGCTTTTCATAATTATTGACCACTTGTTCATGTCGACAGTATGATATTGTGACTTAGACGACAATCGAACATATTAAATTCGTTAGGTAATATAAAGATCATTCCGGGTTGATTTAACACAGTTTGTAGTTTAGAATCTCCGTTACAAAATATAAATAAAATGAAAATAAATTCTTTGTCTGACATAATAATTATAGTAATGATATTAAATCGAACTTGCATAGAAAATAGTGCTGGATTTTGAGATAATAACACCAAAAGCGGCGTCTTGTTCGCGTTTGGTTACTTATGAATAATAGGTATTGATTATTAATCTATAATACATATAATTCAAGTGAACTCCTATGGTGTAAATATCTAACATATTAATATGAACACCTCACGATATATAAATGCCGAATAATGCTTATCAACACTTTGACAGATTGCCATTAGTCTATGGATCGTCCGAATTGGTTTGACGTTTCATGTCAAACCATTTCTGATGGTCCGAGAACGGTTTGATTTTCAATGATACACTGAACCAAACGTCAAATCTCAAACCATTTCCGGTCAACTACAATTTGTATGTATATTGTCTATGGTTTAATTTGATTTGTTTCGTTCATGTTGAAAGAAACGAACCTCTGAATGCTTACTAGCAATTAGTAATGCAGAAATTAGGTATATATATTCATTTATTATGGCGTATTGAAAATTTGTGCTATTAAAAATCTATCAACATAATAGAGATAAGACGATTTCAATATTAAATTTATATTTTTCCTGAAAGTTCATAGTTATATTTATCGTTGTTCTGTTTTGTCACTGTTCTGTTTTTGTCATGTTCTGTTTTGTCATGGAACCAAAAAAAACAGTCCTATAAAAAATAGGTTGTTTGCAAACCTGTCTGAAGATATGGAGACTAATTTTATTTCAACTCACTTACATACTATTGTGAAGTGCGCTAACTACCTATCTAATGAAAAAATGATAAAAAATGTTCAAATTTTTATATTTTGTTAAAATTGACTGAATAAATCAATGCAGGTCCATTTAGTAGAAAAAGAGCACTAATAGATAATATAATAGAGCTAATAAATAAGCACATCAATTGCATGAAAAACAAATAAATTTAAAAATAATTTTCTTAATTAAGTTGTTTATTAATTTTTTGTATTAGTACATTATTTGTAGACGTAAAAATGTGTCTGTATTTTTTAATGGAATAAAAGGAGGGGGGAGGCGACAAAATTAGATTTTTTTAAAAAGGGAGGCGTAGTAACATAAAGTTTTGAAACCACTGCTATATAGTATCAGTCAATATATAATAAAAATAATAATATACCAGTTAGTAGGTGTGCGTTATGTGGTACAATTTAGTTCGTGTATGAATTATTCACATTGGGACATTACAGTCGAATGCCGGCTGCGACTATTTGGGTATAGGTACATTAATACGATTTATATAGGGTTTTGTTGATACCCGTTTCGCGCTTAAAACCACGGTAAAGATATTTAAAAATAAAAAAAAATATGGAATGTTTTATAACGATAATTATAATATTTAAGCTCACACGCAATGCAGGCAAAATTTTACAAGAAATTTGCAAAGTTATGAGTGTGGTCATATGGGGAAAAAAATGAATAACATTTTGTAATGGAGTATTGGATGCGCTCTTGAAGCGGGCCCCTAGGCCATGATCTTTGGCACCCCCCCTACCCATCGCTACAGTTAAAGGCGGTGGGACCTTTTACATCGTTTTTAAATGTTGTTTTACGTAAAATTAAGGGTAGTATAAGGTGTATTTTTACTGATTTTTTTGTATTGTTCAATAAATCCACTTGAATTATGGAGTTGTCTAATATCGACATACAGTAATAAAAACTCTACAAATAAAATAGCGCCGCAGGCGACTTTTTTCTCATTAGGGCAAATTTGTGATTTGTGTATATTTCACTTATCTGGTCGACCCGTCGCGCCTGCCCCCCAGAGCTCGGGTCTCCAGGCTAGAGCCTTGTCAGGCCCTAATATCTGATAAAGCCTTTAAGAAAATTTGTTGTATTATTAGTGTTGTTGTTAGTCTCCATTATGCATTGTTTTAAATTATATTTCGATGTCGCACAATCCATAGCAAGGTAGGGTGATTACTCATTACTGATTATAAATAATACCATATTATTTTTTATCAACAATAATAATTATAAATGGTAGTATTTCTTATTGTGGATTTAAAAAAACATGATTAAACTATGTTAATTTAAAAAAATAATTCGCTATTTTATGGATGACAGATTAAAATTCAAATGTTATTGTCCATTGACCCAATAGTTGGAAAGAATTACCAATAAACATTTTTCGGTACAGTTCGGTTATGAGGAATACAGCGGCAAACACATTTCGAAAATAGCCGATATACTGGATTATTTGTTAAGTTAACCTAACCTAACCTAACCCAACCTAAACTAACCTAAACTAACCTAAACTAACCTAAACTAACCTAAACTAACCTAAACTAACCCAAACTAACAAATAATCCAGTATATCGTGTATTTTAAAATGTGTTTTCCGCTGTATTCCTCATAACCGAACAGTACCCATTTTTCTCCTTCCCGTAAAACAATTGCTGTTATTGTGCAAAAAAATTCTCAGGAAACGGACAATGTCCTCACTGGGTTGCAGAAGCAATAAAAGAAAGTGTCTTTGTAATGGCAAAGTCTGACCTTGACCAATGCAATATCATTGTGGGCGTAGATGTCGGAAAAGACGGCGTAGTCTTCTTGGCAAATGACCTTGCTAATCTTCACAATGGTAGGTCCGGAGACAGACGTGTTTCTGACGCCATACTGCACTGTTGCGTACGGCTCCTTCAAACTGTAAAAAATGCCACATTCATTAGTTAATAATTACAAGATAAAAAGAACTTTTTATATACCAAATTTTAAAAATTTTCTGTTAAATCATATAAACTTGACAATTCTATGTATTAATAAATACTTTTTTTGTAGTTGATTGAAATACTGAATAAACATAGAATACTGAAATGTAATTTTGACATTTAATATTGATTTCCATAGTAATGCACGTATATATTAATAATTTAGTTGCTAGGACCCCCTTAACAACCAATAATAGTGTTTTACTTTTTACGATTTTTTCCGAAATAACTTTCCATACAAAACAGAATTAACTGAAAATTAATTCAATTCTCCTTAAAGATGGCCAAAAAGTATTAAAATAATGCATTGTCGTCGTGTTCTAATATATTCTAAAAGTTTTAGATGTATCGCTAGCCGGGAAGTTTGTTAAAAATCTTCAATCGTCCAATACAAATCTTGGACAAACAAAAAAAAATGTACTGGACACACAAGAAAAAATGTGTACTGGACAAACAAGAATACGATCTAATAAAAACGTGGTAATAAAGATGCGCTTCGTTTAAGAACACTTGATATTGTTATTGATATAACGTGGAATCTGAAAATAATATGTTAAAATAAACATAATATCATAAATGTTGAAACAGATTATTTAGAATCGATTGAAAAAGCTATGATATGTCCAATTATAGTGAAGTTAGGTTATTATTATATTGAAGAAAAAAAATGTACTCTATAACGTGATAAAATATCAATAAATTATAGATTATATAATAATATAGTATACATGTATATATTATTATAGTCAGGTAAATTGAAATGCTTTGGATATAAACTAATGTAAGTTCGATTTGGATACGTAAAAAAAATTGAAACCTAAAATAATATTCATTGAAAAAATAAAAAACAAAAAAAATATTTTAGAAAATAGTGCGTCTGTGCAAGTCTTGCGCTGTGTTACAGACAGGTGAATCAATACATGTGGCGAAGGCTCCATACAAGGTGATTATTTAAAGCTTACCTTCTTAAGGTAACTATTTTTTGATTATTTTATATTCTACTAGCTGAAGTACCCGGCATCGCACATGGTCGCTTCGAGGTTATATTTATCTTAGATATTTAAAAAATAATAAGAAGTAATTATTTTTTTAATATTAAAATATCTGTGTAATACAATACGGCAATATGAAAATAATTTTAATAGGAGTAAAGGTCAAACAAAATACCACTAAATTAAAATCGAATCCAAAATATGCAAACGTTATTAATATTATTAATATGTAGTAAAAAAAAAAAATCAAAATTGCATGGAACAAATAACCAACAAACATTGTATTTTATGTAATACTAATTTAGAAACCTTCGCAGGTGTGCGCACGACAACTGACAAAAGTTTCATCGCAATCGGATGAATGGTATATGAACGCATACGAATAGAAGAAGAAGATGATTATCTAATTCAGAAACTTTGTGGGCATGCGCACGACAACTCACCAAAGTTCCATTGTGAATAGAAGAAGATAAAATAGAAGAAGAAGAAGACGATGGTTATTCTAATTCAGAAACCTTCGCGGGGCTTGGCACAATTATTGACGAAAGTTCTATTGCAATCGGATGAATGGAATAGAAATAAAAGAATGAAAAAAAAGAATAGAAAAATATAAAATAAAATAAGAAGATGGTTGTCCTAATTCAGAAACCTTTGCGGGTGTTACCACAACAACTGACGAAGGTTTCATCGCAATCGGATGAATAGTGTAGGAACCATACGAATAAAAGAAGATATAATGAAGAGGAAGAAGAAGATGGTTGTACTAATTCAGAAACCATCGCAGGTTTTGGCACAACCACTAATGAAAGTTTAATCGCAATCGGATGAATGGTATAGGGACCATACAAATAAAAGAAGATAAAATGATATCGAAGAAGAAGAAGAATAGGGTTGTACTTATTCAGAAACCTTTGCGGGTGTTACCACAACAACTGACGAAGGTTTCATCGCAATCGGATGAATGGTATAGGAACCATACGAATAAAAGACGATATAATGAAGAAGAAGTAGAAGGAGATGGTTTTTCTAATTTAGAAACCTTTACGGGTGTGCGTAAAATAACTGACGAAAGTTTCGTCGCAATCAGATGAATGGTATTGCAACCATACGAATAAAAGAAAATATAATGATGAAGAAGAAGAAGATGATGATTTTTCTAATTCAGAAACCTTTACGGATATGCATACAACCACTTACCAAAATTGCATCGCAATCGGATGAATGGTATAGGAACGCATACGGGACAGATAGAAAGACAGACAGACAGACAGACATTCATTTTTATATATAAGATATAGCCTATACTCTTCGCGGAAGTGCAAGCAATAAGTTAACAAAGTTTTATCGCAATCGGGTGAACAGTATGGCAGCGCATATAATACGAACAAACAAACAAACAAATATTAATTTTTATATTTCAGATAGAAGATAAAAATAATTTAATTTACCAACGACAGATCGTCGGTAATTTTCCACAAAAACGTATCTCATTTTTTGTCAGTTTTGAGTCGTTTGATTCAATGAATTCAGAATTTGAATACGCACATATTCCACTAACACGTATCTCAAAACATTCGTTATAGCATAATAGATTTATGCAATAACAAAAGACTTTTATAAATATTAGAAACTCGTATCGTGAGTTACGTGTTTGTAAGTATGCAGAATACTGAACTGCGACAGATGATTATAATGAAGCACCACTTTCTCGTAAGTCAAGATACGTGTTTACTGCCGTAATATTGTGGAATGATTCACAGTAAAGTTGCAACGCATTCTCGTATCTCTGATAATATGATTGATCGGTCAAAAGTATAATGCGATAGATTGAAGAGACATAACATTTTTTTCATGAAAATATGTGTAACTATTCTAAATGGATATTTCATAGAAGAAAATTTATTTCTGGGTTAAAAACTGAGAGAATAAACTTGTTATTTGCCTCTCCTGAAAAGTTGTATGTTTGTGATACGTTTTTTAGAAAATGAACGACGAGATATCGTATAACATGTTGGAATGTATTTTACAGATAACAAAACAATCTGCAAAGGTTTTAAAAAATATATACCACAGCGCGACATCTATCTTGACGTAAATAAAATAAATGTCGGATTATTTCTCAAGAAATTGTGATATTTCTTCGTATGTAATTTACGTCACGTAACCTCGGCCAGTCTATCAAATTGTATGTTTATGTTTATGAACATATTTATGTTAGGCTCCTATTGCAGAATTTAAAACCTTCGCGCTGTCATGACTGCACTGCACTTTGTCCAAAACAATTAATTAGATAACTTTAAAAAAAAAATCTATGGCGTTTAATCGCATATTAATAAATATAGATTGTTTTTAAAAATTAAAACAAATTTTATCTAATATTTTTGATGTATAAAAATGTTTTGAAAAATACGTAATTGAAACTTATCGCTCAATTTTTATGTCGTCAGTGAATTTTTAAAGTTTCATTGAAATGGTGTGTCATTGTCATTAGTGTGTACATATTCATTAGTAGTAATATCGTATTATCTTCTTTATTCCCGTAAATATACCTGACAAGTGTGCTCTTTTTCTCAGATCTCCACATCCAATATCTTTCCAAAAGTAACCCTTCGCCACTGATATAATATAGGTAAATACATCTTATAATAATTAATACACTAAATATTACTTACAAAATGACGACGAAATTTCTTACCTGCATTCATTTTAAATTTTGTAACCTATTCTATTAGTTGTAAAATACTAAACTCTTTTTCGACCTTTGTTCTTGTTAAAATGATGTTTATGATAATAATAATAAAATTGTGACACATTTTTTTTTGAAAAGCTAGTTTCTAGATACTTTTTCAATTTTGAAAAAATCGACATTTTATTCTGCCATCTAGCTTATTTTCATACCCTATCTGGCATTTATTATTTTGGGAATGGCAGTTGGAAAGACTGACTGTGAACCGGTGGAAATTTATTTAGTTATTTTTTAATTTAAATTCGTGGAATTATATGGCCAGAGCACATATCTATTTTCATATTAATACTATCGACCTAAGGTACTTACTTGATGGAATTTGAAATACAATTCTTAATTTAAATTTAATTAAAAATTGAAGATGACGAAAGGCGAAACCCGGGTCGTAAAAAATGACTCAAACACAATAGTACAAAACTAGGATCCATTAGCATTAGAATATCTATTTTTATTTATTCCCTACCAACATAGTAATTATTTAAGTCCAATTAGGAGTTAGGCATATTTTACTGAACGCTATCCACACTATAGCTAGTTTATAGGAAGTTATTTCTGTGTTTCTCTTAGTGCAACTGTCTTGCAGCGCTAGTTTTTTACGACACGGTTTACGGGATGTATCGGATGGTGTAAGGAACGCATGTTTAGATAACATTGGCTATGACTGTTTATATTTTTTAAAGATAAATATAATATATTAAATATTAGTCGCTTACTTAACCAAATAGAATTATGCTTTCCAATTAATATACATCGAAAAATAACATGTGAATTTTCCAGACCCGGGATTTGAACAAAAGACGAATGACTTTACAAATGGACACGATACAACTCGTCTACTGTGGGTACAATAAATGATTAGAACGAAAGAACATAATATGATGAAATTTAATATTCACTTAGGCACTGATTATTTTTTTATAATGTATCTACAGTTTATTATATTAAAGCTAATTTCTGATTATATTAATACAACATTTTCACAATAAGATAATATATTATATTAAATTAAATTAAATTTAAATATTATTTTTGTACAAAAACTGATGTTTTTTATTTGGAGTAAATGCGACGCTAATATATGCGATATATTTCAATGCAATTATTAATATAAGGATCGGACATATCGGAAATATATATTTCGTTACAATTCATAAAGTAAATAACCATATTCCACCTAAGGGGAGCATGTGGGTTTTCACATAGTGGAGATTGAATTATAAAAACATTTTTACGTGGAGTAGCTTCAGCCATTCACCTAACCGAACTGCGTCGGATCAAATACATAAAGACAGACGGTCTACCAATTAGACTATCGGATAGGTGCAACGATTACATACCCAATATTTTATAGTAGGCATTATAATAAAGGTATCCTTAGTTACTTACGTTGTAACTTCATTAATTTATCATCATTAGCCAGGGTCGATCCACTGCTGGATGAAGGCCTCCACTATGTATATCCACTCTTCTCGGTCCCTAGTTCTTTGCTGCCACGTACATCCATCGAACTTTATGAGCTCGTCTAGCCAGAGGGGTTTAGAGCGTTCCCGTAGGCATTTAGTGCCTCTTGGGTACCACTGTATAGCGGAATCTGTCCAGCGATTGTCCACTCGCCGAGCGACATGTCCAGTCCATTGTCATTTATTTCACCTACGTAGCGACTTCTATTACATCGCGTACTCTTGTCTTCTTTCTTATCCATCGGAATCTTTTTTGATTTTTATGCGTAATGCCCAACATGTACCTTTCTATGGCACATTGCGCTACCCATATTTTACAACGTTTTTATTAGCTCGTATTATTATTTGTCCGGTAGATGTTTATCCGGTACAAATCTTGCAATCGATTTTTAACTAACCTCCCGACTAGCTAGACATTTGAAACTTTTGCAACAATGCATTCTTTTAATACTTTTAGGCGTCTTAAAGTAGAATTGAATTTATTTTCTGTCAATTCTGTTTTGTATGAAAAGTTATTTTGGAAGAAATCCGTAATCCAATCCACTATTATTGGTTGCTAACTGGGTCATCCTAGCAACAAAATTATTAAAATATACGTGCGTTACTATGAAAATCAAAATGACATTTCAGTATTTCTATATTTGTTTGTTTGTTTGTTTTTTATTTACTTCATATCAAGTAGAAGTTTGAGCATATTGAGCATAATAATTCAACAAAAAATTTAAAAACGTTGTATATAAAAAGTTCTTTTTATCTTGTAATTAATTTGGATTTGTTTTACATTAAGGGTCCATGTTTATATGCATACGTGAGCATCGGAAGCACACATTGGTTGAACACAAGAGGGCCCCCAGGCTAGGATCTTTGACGGGCTCCCTACCTGTCCCTAAAGATAAAGGCAGTGTGACGCTCTGCAATAGCGTTTTCCAAATGGCGTACGCGGTAAAATTAATGTGTACTTTTTACTATTCGAGAGAATTTGTGATGTGTGTTTAAATCACTTATCTGGTCGATTCGCCGCGCCAGCTCCCCCTTTGTGGGGGCCATGTATACCACCCATCAACGCCACTTACGGATGGTATAATAATTTGCACTATTAGCGTCGTTTTATTTGTCGGTATTGTGTGTAAAAAAATATTGTAAAAAATGCACTTGCTAATATAATCTTCAGTCAAAGTAAACCTCAAACCATCGGTTAGTATCAAGTCTTCACCACTAGTAGATACTGTTTCAAATAAATTTTATTATATTATTTTTAACAAGTTATTTTAACTCTTTATTGAAAAATATTTTTCCATTAAAAATTTTCCCCAGGCAGAGAGAGATATCGATGTTATCATAACCTTCGATTTTATACGGCCTTGAACGTTGTGCAACGATATTGAAATGCAGCTGCGTAAAATAAAATCCAGGATGCGGTATAATGCAATTACGTAATGGCTCTGATTGATTTTGCAATCCATCATTCAAATCAGAAGGTTGCGCTAAATATTAAAATATTATGGAAAATATTTCTACGGTGACCATATCATTTTCCTGGACGGGTACGTAGTAATATTCAATTCTATTAAATTTTTTTTAACGAATTGTGGATATTATAAATTATAAGTTCAATACGTTCACAACATGACATGAAATATAAATATAAAGAAAAAGTGGTACAGTTCGGTTATGCGGAATACAGCGGAAAACACATTTTGAGAATAGCCGATATACCTACTGAATTATTTGTTAGGTTAACCTTACCAAACCTAACCTAACCTAAACTAACCTAAACTAACCTGAACTAACAAATAATCCAGTATATCGGGTATTTTCAAAATGTGTTTTCCGCTGTATTCCTCATAACCGAACTGTACCGAAAAAGTAATAAAAATGAATATATAAAAAGAGAACATAATAATATAAACATACAATTATTCATGTTATTGAAGTTCAAAGAAGTACATACACCGAGTTCGCTAAGGAGACCCTATTTTAAGAATATATAAAATAGCGTCCACCTAAACTCACCCTCACGCAAGTGGAATATTCAACACCCGAAGCAATTTGGTTGAACATAGTTATCGCCTCTCAATTTTGGAATTACCAGTGCGTCTTTTAAGAAACAACACCGCGTAAGTCCCCATTTTGCGATTTTGAGTTTTGAATAACATTCGGTAGATAAAAAAATCCTACACCGTGTTCCTTCTATGGAAAAATTCTTTTTGAATGAAAAAATGTTTTTTTAACTAAACACAAAAAAAAAGTTAAAAGGTATCAATTTTCAATTTTTTGAGACGTTTTTTGTTTCCCCTGAAAATTTTAATTAATTGACTTCCGCGGTGTTGTTTCTTAAGCGACGCACTGGCAGGTTGGTTCTGCATCTTGGGAGAATAAACAACTAATGCTCTCTATTTCTAAGATAGTTATCAGGGACATACAGGTCAACACTGCCTATAATGGCATAGTTCTCATTTATACCTCGTATAAGTTGAAAAAAATACGTAGCTAAATAAAGATTTCTTCTAAATTGCAGACTGCAGTATGTAAGCATACCTAAGAGATAATCTGTAGTCTGAAAGAATGTAGTTTAATAAGTTATTTGGAGATCGCAATAAGATTTTTGAATAATAAAATGCATATCTGGTTACAATGGAATCTATATTTATAATTATAAAATAAAAATATGTATAACTCTAAATATATAAATCTTTTTTAATAAAATCGAAGGTTTCAATTTTGTAATGCTGACGTGGCGTGGCGTCCATAATTCATTCGACCACCGACGACGCAGCAATCGTTTAGAAGAGGATTCTTTTCCTCGACCGAGTGAGTAAGGGTATAGGACGATTTGGCGCTGGGTCAACTGGACGCCACGCAATTCGAAAATAAATAGACGTTAGGTACTTATAGGTACTTTATAAAAATATTTTATATTATTATATTATGATTTAATAGTTTGTGAAAATTTTAATCTGCACACGTAAATAATGATTTAATTGTGCATATGTTTAAGTTCCAACGAAAAAAGAGTTTTTTATTTTTATATAAAGCCTTAGGCATGGTAATTCTCAATCCGCAATAAAAAAAAACGTTATGCTAAGAGTAATTAAAAATATCGGTACTGTTCGGTTATACGGAATACAGCCGAAAACGCATTTTGAAAATAGCCGATAAACTGGATTATTTGTTAGTTTGGGTTAGGTTAGGTTAGGTTAACCTAACAAATAATCCAGTTTATCGGCTATTTTCAAAATGCGTTTTCGGCTGTATTCCGTATAACCTAACAGTGCCAAAATATTAAGTAGTAGATAGAAACTGATTAAAATCCCTCGTCTTTGTTCTGTATACGTGTCTACGACGGTGCGGCGTCCGATTGGGTGATTATTTTTTGATTTTGTTATATTATGGTCACCCTAGTTTATTTTGAAAAGCGGCAATGGAAAAGTTTATGTTTGATTAAAATCAAATCCATCAACGAATATTAATTTGTGTGGAGTACCAGTGAGTTATTATGATACACCGATATCGATTTTATCTTAATTTTGTTTTTAATAAAAAAGATTTCAGTGGAAATAAAATACGCCACAGGCAAAACATTCGAATTCATTATCTACAACCTACACAGTTTGAATATTTTAATTAATTAATACCGCCTATATACTGTTTGATATTATATAATATTTTGTTTCATTTATACAATACGAGGTGATTCATTTATTTACACGCATAAGTAGGTATATTGTATTTCTATCATCATGATCATCTATAATATTGCAGTTTTTTTTACAACGTTTTTATTAGGTCATATTCTTGTTTGTCCAGTACAAATCTTGCAATCGATTTTTAACTAACTTCCTGACTATCTAGACATTTGAAACTTTTAGAATATAACAGAACACGATGCCAATGCATTTTTTTTAAATACTTTTAGCCATCTTTAAGCAGAATTGAATTCATTTTCAGTTAATTCTGTTTTGTATGGAAAGTTATTTCAGAAAAATCCGTAAAAAGTAAAAGACTATTATTGGTTGCTAAGGGGGTGGTCTTGCAACAAAATTATTAATATATACGTGCGTTACTATGGAAATCAAAATGAAATGTCATTAAGACATTTCAGTATTCTATATTTGTTGTTTGTTTATTTTTTATATACTTCATATCAAGTACAAGTCTGAGCATATTGAGCATAATAATTCAACAAAAAATTTTAAAACGTTGTATATAAAAAGTTCTTTTTATCTTGTAATTTTTTCCCACCAATTTTAGGGCGGATTTGTGTACTGTCTAGTCAGGCATGGCCATCCCGCGGCTCAAATGAAGATTTTTTGCGCCTCATTGCGTCGGTTTTCAGCTTTCTATATTTTGCATTTTGGTATTCATACAATAAAAATAAATCTCGTAAATTTACCACATTTATATTATACTTTATGAAATTACAACTTTCTTGTTGTGCTGCGTGCTGGTACCTGTTTTTATGCTTATGCCGGCTCCACACACTCCGTACTTAAGGGGATCACAAATATGCCAACAGAGAAAAACATCGATTTTTATAAAAAATATAAATGTGTATAACTTGAAATCATTTTTATTTATATGAAATTTTATTTAAGTATGTTCCCAATATTTAAGCTGGAACTGATATAAATAAAAAGGATTTAAAGTTATACACATTTATATTTTTATAAAAATCGATGTTTTTTAAAAAAGATACGAAAAATATTAAAACTATGAATTAGCCAAAAATCTAAACGTTGAAAATTTGAAAACTTAATAAACTAAATTTTAAAATTAAATATAACCATAAAAATAATGTAATAATAACGTAACCTATGTACCAAATATGTGACAAATCACATTTTTTTTACAATTGTAAGTTTATCTTTGACTTAAAAAAATATATATTTTTAATGTTTTCAGATACATATTTATTAATTAATACAGCTGAAATTTTAATTATCAAAAAAATCTCAAATTGGAAGCTTCGTATTTTTCCGCTAGGTTGTTGGCATATAATTATGATCCCCCTTAATAGTGACCGTAAAAATTTTTTTAAAATAATGTTCTAATGAAGTCACAAAATTAATTAAAGAATTCGATAACAGATTCGCATTTATGCAAAAGTATGAGGAAAAGTTCAAAATATTCTTAACTCCATTTAACGTGGAGGAATCAGCGCCTCGAAATTTACAAATGGAGCTAATAGAACTGCAATCAAGCATAGAGTTAAAGTGAATGTTCGAAGGGAATAAGCTTGACTTGTATCAGTAGTATATCCTCGAAGATAAATTTTCAATATTAAAACGACTGTCAATGTACATTACAGTAGCATTTGGGACTACATATCGCTGCGAATCGTTCTTTTCGAAATTAAATTAAAAAACGAAGTTTCGTAGCAGGTTGCTCGATGAAAACACGACCAATCAACTGCGATGCGCGTCGGCTAAATTACCAGTCAATATGAAAAAGATATCAAACCATATACAAAAACAAATGTCACATTAATTATAAGGTAATAAAATATTTTGAATAAGTGAGTTCTTTGTTTTATTTTTTTATATGAGTGGCCCACCTAAGCTCACTAATATTTTTTTAGGCCCACCCAACGATTTGGGTCGGGCACCCCAGCGGGTCTATTCTATCCACAAGCCTGCTTTCGGTCCTCTACGACAGCTGAATAGGGTAGAAAAGTATCGACTTGTTAACACTTATTGTAACAATTACAATAAGTTAACCGTCTGAACTGTCAAAACTGTCTATCTCGGTCTAAAATTTATCACACCCACGAGAGGTGCTGTTAAAACATAGTACTATTGTAACAATTATAACTAAATTATTGTAATTGTTACAATACGTGTTAATAATTCGATACTTTCCTACCCTATTTAGCTGCCGTAACGGACCGAAAGCAGCCTTGTGTATAGAATAGACCCGCTGCTAGAGTTGCTATTTTATCAGGCTGACGACATCTAAAGCATTGAATACGTTTGTACACTATTTTAGCAGATCGTACCAAAGGTACAAATCAAGTGTTTTTACCGTTATAATATCAATGGGGCTTGTAAATCGACGAATTATTATAAAGATGATATTTTGACCGAATCAAGCACCGCTTTAGTACAATTAAAATTGTGTGCACGAAAATGCCGAAATAGGCACGCGGTCTGGTTTTTTTTATCACGTCGCTATTTCTCGTAAGTTGTCATCTATTGTTGGCCTGCTTCATTCAGTTCTATGAGAAAGCCAATTCCTTATCCTTCTTTTTTATTTAATACCTCTATGGTTCGGTAGAATACATCACCTAGCACGTAGCCACTAAGCAAGGCACCTACCTATGTGGCCTTAGCCTTAGCGAAATCGCCGTCAAGAGTCGTAAAAAGTTAAATAAAATATATTTGACATAAGGCTATGTGGTAATATAATCAGTAATCACTTTGATTTTAATTAATCCTGTCGTCAGTTCAGTTTTATTTACGGCGTAATTATATCCGTTCGTAGGTCCAGATTACAGAGGCTTCAACTTTTTACATCGGTGGGCAATTTCCTTCAATCGCGATGCTATCGCGAACTGGAGACGATCTTTCATTTGACCTTGACCTTTCCGTTCGCAGGCTCAGGATTGTGTCAAGATAATTGCATCATTAATTTTCCGTGCCACCGAATACCAGTTGCATAGCGGCACGTGTCAAACAAGGGCTGCAATCCCGTACTGAACATTCAGTCCCGAGATTTGTATTTACGATCTCGAATTCGCGATATTAGAGTTGATATTTTTTTCAAAAAAACTATATTTTTCAGCGGCTTCAATGCGAATTCATACTATAGGAAGAATTTATATGTTTTGATTTGTATTACTTAGAAGAAAACCAATGTTTTAATAATTTTTTACTGTAAACGAGCGTATCCAATTTTAAATAAAATTAAAGAAATAATTATTAAAGTGAAAGTAAAATTTAAATAAAAGTTGTTGTATTTTACCACGTTTTTATTAGCTCGTATTCTTGTTTGTCCAATAAAAATCTTCAAATCGATTTTTAACTAACTTCCCGACTAGCTAGACATTTGAAACTTTTAGATATCATACCAGAACACGATGACAATGCATTCCATTTTAATACTTTTAGCCATCTTTAAGCAGAATTGAATTCATTTTCAGTTAATTCTGTTTTGTATAGAAAGTTATTTCGGAAAAAAATCGTAAAAAGTAAAACAATATTATTGGTTGCTAAGGGGGTCCTAGTAACTAAATTATTAATATATACGTGCGTTAATATGGAAATCAATATGAAATGTCAAAATGACATTTCAGTATTCTATATTTATTCAGTTTTAAATAAAAATACTGGACCTCAAATGCTGCAGAATATTAAAGCTGTTTTGCAAAATCAGATTCCTCAGATGTTTAAATTTTTTCTACTTCAGAAATAGTTTCATTTACATACGCAATAATAACATCTGTAGAAGTGGAAAAAAGTTTTTCTAATCTAACATCATATCATTATCAAATCTATATCTTAAGATCAATTCCTTATCTAAGATCAAATCGTCAATGATTCACTTTTGAAAATTTGAAGCATTATTTTGTTATTTATTGTAATAAAGCGTTTTCTGCTTGTGAATAAATAATAAAAAAAATACACTGTTGAAATATATATGATTTACTGTAATAGATACTTATTTAAATTTTTAGCACCTATTTTTGTTTTTTAGTACATATTTATAAAATTTTAATAACATATTTTCCAATTATATCTACATATTTTAGGTACTTATTATTCATTTTTTAGCATCTAAAATCCTAAGCCTAGTCATCCCCTTAAACTACTACTGAAGACTAAAAGAATCAAAGTAAACGATTCTGGTCATTAACGTCTGGATCTATTCATACGAAATTCATAAACAGAAAGACATCGATGAACGTTGATAAAATAGTAACTCTACCTACATTGTAATAAGGGTGATGATACAAATCTATTTTAATCTTTTTGTTGTCTTATTCTTATACGAGGGAATATATTATTATTGGAATGAGTAATTTCGTTATCTAATCGTCTCAGATGAAAATCACGTGAAAGCTAATTCTGGCATATTTTATCGGGATTTTAAGCCCTGACATATGCAGTTCAAGGTAATGAATCTGGAATAGTCATAGAGTTATTCTGTGATAAATATATAATATACGTATTATATATCCTTGAACTTTATTAGTTATTAACTGAAGTGTTATTTGTTCCCATTTACAGAAAGCTCTCTGCTTCTCGGTCATGGAAATAATTGTAGATTTTCCGAGAAATAGAAATAGAATCAGAAATATGCATGAATAATATTACCAACAATAACTGCATGCAAATAATATGAAATTCCTCCCGGAGAAATTCCACAATCGAGATTCTGTTATTCGAGAACCGACTAAAAATGAATTTTGATATTGAAGTTTACTTTAGAGTCAATATTTTTTCGTATTTTACTATCTAGTATTTGGTGACATTATATTATAAAACAGCATGCGACCTTCTTTCACGACTCATGTGTTTTGAGCTTTTGGCTTATATGATATACTTTGGTTTCTCTGGATACTTCGTGTATTGCAGTACCTTAAAATTTACTACTTACAATAAAATTTTCGAGAGTGGTATAATATGGGATAAATTTAAACAGGTGTAATAACATATACTTTATATTATTTTAAATATAATAATATAAATAGATAATTACAAGATAAAAATAACTTTTTATATACCACGTTTTTAAATTTTCTATTAAATCATATAAACTTGACAATGCTATGTATTAATAAAAACTTTTTATTGTACTTGATAGAAATACTGAATAAATATTATAGAATATTCAAATGTCATTTTGACATTTCATATTTATTTCCATAGTAACGCACGTATATATTAATAATTTAGTTGCTATGACCCCCTTAGCAACCAACATTAATAACTTTCCATACAAAACAGAATTAACTGAAAATGAATTCAATTCTGCTTAAAAATGGCTAAAAGTATTAAAATAATGTATTGTCGTCGTGTTCTACATATTCTAAAAGTTTCAAATGTCTAGCTAGTTGGGAAGTTAGTTAAAAATCTTCAATCATCCAATACAAATCTTGGATAAACAAGAAAAATAAATGTACTGGACACCCAAGAAAAAAATTGTACCGGATAAACAAGAATACTAGCGAATAAAAACGTGGTAAAATAAAATAAATAATCTAAACGTAAAACATAAATAACTTAAATAATCAATTTATACCTATACTTATATTATTAAGTCCTAAGCCAAAGTTGGATTCTATGGCAACTGGTTTGAGCGTTTTTATCTTATTAATAAGGTTTGTGGTCGACAACTCGACACTTTGCGATAGTGGAACCTCCGTCGTCACATATAATCGCGGCATTTGGGTGAGCATAATGCCTCTAGCGACAGAATGTGAAAAGTGCAATTTAATACATTTTAGATACTTACTCACAATTTACTAAAAACATTAAAACGAAAAATATTTATTGGTATATTTTTTTAAGTATAAAATATACGTTAGTTAAATAAATTCAACTTATTATTACATGTTATTATCTTATGGTAATTTTTATCATTAAATTACAGTTTAATCAGTTTTCCTGAAAGCTATAGAAAGATTTTTTAAATATTTCACAAACGTATTTTTTGTACTGAACGAGACCGCACCAAATCTGATTCTATATAGATACAAAGTATTTTAAGTTAATATAATGTTTTTAGATACCTATGTATTGATTTTTTCGGACGCCAACGATAACCGAGCGGTAATGTGTCGGCTTATAATATCAAGGATCCCGGGTCTGGTAAATTCACATATTGTTTTTCCATGTGTATTTGTATGGTCCTAATAAATTGAGCAAGTGACTAAAATCCATTTCTTGTAAAAAATCTGTCAAGACAACCTCCACTTTGTGGATTCCCACAATAAATAAATGATCCTCTAAGCATCGAATATGGTGAAGTATATATTATGTATTATATGTAAATCAACTATATTAATTATTATTACTAGCCAGTTGGCAACAGAAAGCTTGGTGTCCTAACCAAATAGTGGTTAATTATTAAAAAATATGTGAAAGAAATCTAGATGAGAGATGATGGCATGATTTTTAATTTGTGACGGACTTTCATTCTCCCTAATGGATTTGAAGCTGATTTATCACTTTTTCAACGACTGTCTTTCAGGTGAAAAATCTGGTAGTTTTCTTCAAAATATCAGTAGGTAGGTGGCTAAAATGTATGAACATCAATCATTTTATGTACTGAATTGAATTATGTGAATTAAATGTTATGTATTATTATTTGTGTTATTGTTAAATAAGTTCTTTCATTCATAAAAATATTATGTAAACTTCAATAAACAGATTATCTCACTTTTTTATGGAATATAGTCTAAGTCAGTGGTCGGCAACCGGCGGCTCAAATATACTTTTTTGAGGACCATAAGTAGTTAAGCATATTAACATAAAATTCGGGCCGTATATTAAATTATTTCAAAATAATAATAATTTGTATATGAATAGAATATACATCGGTTTTTATGTTGCAAATTTTTAACTGTAGTTTGTCAACAAGCACAAAATACTATTTGGAATTGATCATGGTGATGTACTCTGCGTGGCTATTAGTTTCAAAAGTGGTAACTTAATTCTGATTGTTCTACTTTTGTATCATATGTAATTACTTACCATAATAATTAAAAATATCAAATCCAGCTCCGTGTGTTGGTAAATTAGAAATAAACCGGAGGTTGATTGCAAAGACATTTATATGCATCGGCCGCCATTTTTTATATTTTACGACTAAACGCTATTAACGTTAACTAAATGTGCTTCAATATGTACACCCACGATGGCTGCGCAGCTTAAGCGTTGACCTATTGCGTCGTGGGTCTCAGGTTCGAATCCTGGGTCTGACAAGAACACATATTGTTTTTCAATTTGTGCATGAGTCAGAGTATGGACCTAATAGGTTGAGCAAGTGGCTGACATCCATTTCTCATAAAAACAAAATCTGTCAATACAAACCTCCACTCTGTGGATGCCCATATGATCCTATTAGGATCGCACATGGTCGAAAAAAAAAGAAAAAATATGCTTGACAGTTATTTGAGATTATTTCCAAATGGCAGAATATGAACGCTATCGACTTTGAAGCTAATATCCTCATGATTAATCTTTTAAAGCGTAAATTAGTAGTAAAAAGTGTTAAATTGTACTTTTCATATTTGTTCTTTCCGAATATACAATGGCGATTGGAGATAACCAAATTGACTCCTGACTACAACACTAGTCAGTTTTTGACGGGACACGATGGATTTGCTGCGAAAATCTACGGGCTTAGACTTGTTACCAGGCCAACATGCACAAAACAATAGGGTGCAAACCACATCCTTTGGGAATGTTTGAGAATGTGCTCCGAGAGGGAAGAGATGCTTAAGTCGCTCCAACCAGCTGTTGTCCGACCAGGTTGACACAGAGATCAATAATTATATTGCATTTAAAAAAAAAAGTGGCGTCTTATTGCGAATGTGATCACAAAGTTTTGTTTGTCTTTCAGTAAGCTCAGTCAAAGTCAGTGGCAAAGAGTGAATGTAGGCTGTTGAGATCCGACATAAATAGTGCAATTTAAACTGTGTCAGTCATTATGTATTTTTTGGTTTTATTGAATTAGGCGTACAGTTTATAGATATTATTGATTAGTTTGTAAAAATAAATCAAACCCTGCCTAAACTAAACCATAATAGTTATGGTATGCTTTGGGTGATCCGACAAAATTGTGAACAATTTTTTATTCATACTTTTATTTGTTTTCGTTGAATTTAAGATACATATTATTACAGATGGTGTTAGTTATTTTTAAATCACTCAGCCCTGCATATCCAAACTATCGCTAAAAATATTCTTCTATCTTTAATATCTAAAATTATGTATTGTTTATTGGCATAATTTTAGATACTTATTTTATAGATAAATAATTATTTTTGACTATTATCTACTATGGCTTAGATTAGGCTGGGTTTAATTGAATTTTAAAAAATAACAAACACTTTCTACACATTGCAGTCTTAGTTTAATGACAACAAATACTTTCGACTGATAAAGCTTAGTATCCATTATTTATGTCGGATCTTACCAGCCTACCTCCACCCTTCGCCACTGGTCAAAGCTCACTCCAAGCCTTGGGTATCTGATCCTGAAACTTTAACTGCTGATGCTTCACATCCAAACGTATTAAGGATTAACGGATTAAGACCGAGTGTTGGGTGAGTTGGTTTGGAGGGGTCCATTTTTGTGTTGCACTTTTCATATACTGTCCCTCAGTGGCTATGCGCCTTTAAGAGCGCTGGAACGGTGAACACCTACCCACTCAATTTATGCGAAAAGACTTTTTTTTTTAAATAAGTATTTCATTAATTAAAAGTGTTCGATCTATTACCGTAGTCATTAATTCAAATTGTAATAAGTATGTGTTTTTAACCGACTATTTTAAATATAATATACAATAATTCACGCGTCTTGCTGGCATCGTCCGTGTGGTTTTGCTTTGCCAAATGCAATGCTATTTGAGTTCTTCGATCGCACAAGCAATCATGCCTTGTAATGAGAATGAGTGCTACAGCAATAATATTCGTCTGTAGGTGATAGCGTGAGATGGCAATACTTCTTCGAGCGCTACTCAATGTCGCCAAGGCGCGTTCCATACTCGAACCGTATAAACGTATAACAAAAAAAAAACTTTGTCTACGAACATTTTCACACACGGTTTATACGTCTGAGTTGCGCGAGCCGCTCAGTAGGCCTATTCTTAACAATTATCACTTTAGCACATTTACGATGTTACCATTGGTCCAAGTTAACACATTTGTTATTCTCGCACACTGTCAATATTATCACTTTAGCGGCAGCTAACTTTCATATCCGGTTTAAACGGCTAACTCCGGCGTGAAGTACGTACGTTATTTGCTGGTATATTATCTATGATTTTCTGACTTCGGTTAAAATCGGCCATGTTCGTGCAGCGTTGTCTCTGGTATTAATACCCGAACGCCGCGAGCTTCGTTTATTCAATGCAGTGTTGCCAACCGTACTATAATTATAGTATTTGTACTATAAATTTAGTCTGCGTACTATGTACGATATAAAACAGGTATAGTACGCCCAAAATACTATAATTTTGAGAAATCGGAAAAAACGTTGCCAATAGAAGAAAATAATCCGTGAGAAGCAAAAAAAAAATAACCCCAATGTCTAAAAAAAGGTGACGTTAATTACTTAACACAGCGATTTCCAAACTGGGTGGCGCGGAGTGTTGCAAAGGGAGGCGCGAAAAGTTTAACACAATTAATGTAGCCTCAGGTTTGCAGTTTGCAAATGCATAGTTTATAAAACGGCCGCTAGTTATAAACTACACAAAAAAACGGTCCTATAAAAGGTTGTTTGCAAACCTTTCTGCAAATATGGAGACTAATTTTATAATCCTTCACTTCTATACTATTGTGAAGCGCAATGGCAATCTTGTAAAAAATTGAATGAAAGGGTCAAATTAATCATAATGTTGAAATTTGAGACAAATTTGTTTAGGAATTTTGTTGTTAAACTTGTCTATTTGGCAGAAATTAAAAAAAAATGTGTGAATAAATCAATCCAAGGACCACTAATGCATTCACTGATTTAAAACGACAAAGTGAAGGCATTCATAAAAAATTGGAGCTTAGGATATCAAAATGACAAAAAAGAAAAAGTTTGCTATGTCTCCACTTTTAAATGATTTCTACGCTAGATATATTGAAGCAAACAAAAATCTATTTACTGAGTTCTTGGTTAGTTTGCTAATGCACTTTCCACATTATTTTATTAATAGCAAAAAAATGTCGGTTTCGGAACTATTAAATATTTTGTTTATGTGGTTGAAAAATCCTGACCCAGGGGTCCGCGTCAGGATGTGGGGTCCATAATACAATCCATTTGTCAATGAACGAAGATAAATTTGGATTGACTACTAACTATTGAAATTGATTGTGCTAATAAACAAGCGTATTCATCAAAAATTAATGTAATATAAGTAGTAAAACCTTGTTTATGTTTGTATTCATAAGTAGGTACATTATTGACTATTTAAAAAGGTGTCTGTATTATTTAATGAAACAAGGGAGGGGGAGGCGCCTCGTTTAGATTTTTTTAAAGGGAGGCGTAGAACATAAAGTTTGGAAACCACTGACTTAACATTTGAATTTTGTCTAAACAAACGAGACGTTAATCATAGATATTTTGTCTAAAAAAACAAGACGTTAATTACCCCACGTTTACTTTTTAGAAAATGCTGAAAATTATTGGTCACTCAACGCGTACTATATTTTTTGCCGAAATACTATAATTTTGAAGGCACTGTACTATAATTCCACTTTCAAAATATGGCAACACTGATTCAATGTCAAACGTCAAACGCGACTTAATAATACTTCAGATATAACCGTCAATAATCAATCGTAACCAAACATATTATAATTGTCATGTCTAATTCGGGAACAGCGGTGATACCACGGTAAGAATATATAATTTAAATATTTGTTTATTACAGTGAATGTGCCAATAAATAACTTATAATGGTATCTTTTATATTGTATTTCAGTGTTGTAGTAACTCGCGGGCCGCGGATTACGACCGCACAAAAAGACCTTCTCGTGCAGTTAATGTACGAGAACCAAAACTTAGCTCTCGGGAGATTTTATGGTCCACTCGGGGGTGAAAGCATGGCGCGAGACTGGAAACGTGTATCCCGGCAATTAGATTCTATAGGCCCATCGAAATCAATTGACCAGTGGAAAACTGTAATTATAAATACTTAATAATAGTAAGCTAAAGTTTAATGTCTTAGCACTTATCAATGTTTACTGGGTAATGTTAATCTTGACACGTTTTATTGTGATTTCCCAGGTGTGGAAGGAGATGAAGCAAAAAGCGCGGAAGAAGAATGGTGACCGGGTCCGCGCTTTAAGTTCAACGGGGAACTGCCACCACGCTGTGGAACTGGATGATAATTCAATCAAAATATTATCCATAATCGGAAACAGTTCCTCAGCGGGGTGGTCCAACCACGAGCTTTGTTTGTCAAGTAATGAATAACAATAAAGGTGCAAATATTAATTGAAAATTATTTTTTATTTATATGTATTTAAATGTATTGATTTATTTTTATTACAGCCACAGACACATATGTATGTCCGCCATTGGAGTTCGTCGATGACGAACGAATGGCGGATACATTGTCTTCGGCTGAGGTCACCCCTTCGCCACCACCTAGAGGTAACATAGCGACATATTGTTTTGGTATAATAAATAGTGTAGTATGTTTGCAATTACTGTTTTATGTAATGTCGTCGAATTATTTTTATTACAGTTACAAATGGATGTCCACTGCCGGACTACTTTCGGTTAGCCGAAGACGTCCCTTCGCCACCACCTAGAGGTAACATAGCAATATTTTGTTTTGGTATAATAAATAGTGTCGTATGTTTGCAATTATTGTTTTATGTAATGTCGTCGAATTATTTTTATTACAGTTACAAATGGATGTCCACTGCCGGACTACTTTCGGTTAGCCGAAGACGTCCCTTCGCCACCACCTAGAGGTAACATAGCAATATTTTGTTTTGGTATAATAAATAGTGTCGTATGTTTGCAATTATTGTTATATGTAATGTCGTCGAATTATTTTTATTACAGTTACAAATGGATGTCCACTGCCGGACTACTTTCGGTTAGCCGAGGACGTCCCTACGCCACCACCTAGAGGTAACATAGCAATATTTTGTTTTGGTATAATAAATAGTGCAGTATGTTGACAATTATTTTATTATGTCATCGATTCATTTTGATTACAGTTACACAATGTCAATGATTTATTTCTATTGCAGCCCGTAACACACCAACACGTGAGGAGGTTCTCACACGTCACTCGGTGGTGCCTAGCTTTGAGGGCACACCTAGAGGTAATAGTTAAATATTGTTTGTGTATAGTAATATATATTAGAATTTATTTCCAGCCAGCAATATTAAACATTATCCGTCTATTTGTATTGCAGTCTATGATAATCACTCGGCCGGTGAAAGTCTGACCCGGCAGGCGACAGAGACGCCTTTACGGCCCACTAGAGGTAAGACATTTGACATAAAACAAAAATCATTCAAAATTCGTCAGTTAGGTTCCACTTAAAAAAACAGTCAGAACATCTTCGGTTTAGGGTTTTTTTTTGTATTTTGGCACATATAAAATGAAATGTGAAAATTTTTATTACAGCAGCGAGATTTAGGCCAGCATCGATGCCGCTCGGTTTGGCCGATACTCACAAACTTATATCGGAGGGTAACCGGATGATGAAGGTACTATTATCATACATTCATTATATAATATGTATATATTTTAACTGTGGTATCAAAATACCTTTCACGTAGGCATCGTGAACGTTTGACTGCATACATACTCGCTTTATACTAATATTATATTATATGTTTATAGTCCATGGAGGGGGCAATGACGTCAATGGCTACAGCAATGACGGTATGTAAACAAACAATAATAGTATATTTGAAAGTCGAAGAAGGCACCACTGCGATATCAAATGAAAGTATATCGGAAGAAAACTATGCAGTATATTTGTTAAAAAGCAGTCCAACAAGATTCATAATATGTTTTATAATTGTTTTTATAGTCACTGTCAACTACTGCGGCAACCATGATGGCGGCATCGGCAACCACGACGACGGCATTGGTGTCCGCTTTGACGGTATGCATAATATCAATATGTATATTATATTACCTTTTCTGTTTTCAAACTTCACCAAATATATCCCAACGAAGGATGTTGAAGAAAATATTTAGCCAAAACAAAAGAACTCGACTGATTGTTATACAGACTATGATTTTGATTTTTTATAGAGGTGTCCTCACTCAATTTCAAGAAAACTTTATTAATATGCCGATTTATTTTTATAGGGCATTGAGAAGTCACTGACGCGGAATTCCCCAATGTATGTGGTAAGTGTTTGTCAAAAGAAACAAGTATAAAAGCATTACTAACAATTTGTTATTGTTAAAATAATACTATATAATCTAGCCACCCCAAAAACCAGACAAATGTCCAATCAGTGAAATCAGCGCATTATAGTGCATACATAGAAAATATGGTAAAAATTCAAACAGGTATTTCATAAAAACAGTTTTTATTGAGAAATTTGTATATTTATAATCAAAATCAAGAATATATTAAATTATACATATTTATATAAGTACTAAGTTTATTGGAATGAAGTGACACAAACACTTTCTTTCTTTGAGTGGCATTGCAATGCATGCCGGGTACTCACTAGTTATATGTAAAATAACCATAAAGCTAACAAAACCACCACATAGCGTATAGCACTGTTTGTGACGTAAGCAATCTGACGTCTCACGTCATTCAAAATGGCTGCTACATCTGTCACTTCAATAATGGATTCCGTACAGCAATATGCAGCAGACATTTGTTGCTGGATTGATGGATTCAATATTTTAATTATTATGATAGCTTGAAGCGATCAATCGGATCAATTAGAAATGTCAAGAAGCGTTACCGGCAAAAACTGTATGTATTGCCATATGGAAATGTATACAGGGGAATACTCCTTTCGTACAGTAGAATTATGTAATCACATAATCACCTGAAATGTTTATTAGATCAATCAATACCAAGAGGAAACAGAGAATGATGAAGGACAATGACAATCTGCTCATTCAGTGCTGACACCGCGACTGGCCATTAGATATAATTAACATGATATTTAAATATTAATTTACAGGTCAGCAGTGATTGTGTTATTAATTTGAATATGTTTTCAACTGAAATCAGGATTTAAATAAATTTGATGAATTGAATAAATATGTAAGTACTGTTGTTTCATTTATTATCCTGCTCCCTCCTCCTATCCTCCTTTAATGTATACGAAATACGGGTTAATGTTAAACCAAACGAAAATGTTTGTTACTGTCAATGCCAGTGGCGAAGGGTGGGGGTAGGCTGTTAAGATCCGCCATAAATAGTGCACACTAAACTTTAAGTTAAAACTCTTTCGTTATGCAATCGTTCCATTTCCAATTTGACCAGTGATTCGTTAAATAATAAATGTCATCTCATAAGCAACAATAACGACCTCGACACGTTCGCTACCATTCGAATTTGAATAAAAATGGGGGCCCTGAAAAGGGCCTTTTGTACGACGATAGATGGATTATTGCATGTAATCATAGACGATACGATTTTTTTTCACGTCTTCTCAGTCTTCTTGGGCAAGAGCACCGCCTGGATATTGGGCAGCACTCCACCCTGGGCGATGGTGACGCCGGAGAGCAGCTTGTTCAGCTCCTCGTTGCGGATGGCGAGCTGCAAATGACGAGGGATGATCCTGGTCTTCTTGTTGTCCAACATTAGCTGCATCTCCTTCGTATATCATATATACGTTTGAATACAGGCTAAATTATTTGGCACATACATGTGGAACGGTGTGGAATGAATTATTGAGCGCTGAAAACGAGCCTGTCCATTAGATACTGGTATAGTGATTGTGTTAATCGTCACCAAAATAGATGTCAACAATTCGTTGACGAGTAGCATATGCCTCCCTTAATCTATTTTGATTCCGCGTCTCATTATACACGAATTCCGATAGGACAGGCTCATCAACAGGTTCTAGATTCGGTATCCTGAAAAAGAAAGAAAAAGATATGTGTTAGCACATGACAGACTCAGTCCAATGTCACATCTATTTAAGTAATGTTTTCATTTACTTGAAACTTCAATAATTACCTATAATGTTGCATCATGTTATGCAGAATACAACACGCATATATTATCTTGGTTGCCTTCTCAGGTTTATAATGGAGGGCTCTATCCCCTCGAAGGCATCTAAATTTTGCTTTCAACACACCGTTCAGTCTCTCTATGACATTCCTTGTTGAGCAGTGGGCAGCCGTATAGCGAGCTTCAGGTGAATCTACCTCGGCACGTAGAATCGGAATGAGCATATATTTTTCTACCGCATACCCTGAATCACCTGAAATGTTTTTTGGATCAATCAATAACAAGAGGAAATGAACAATGACAATCTGTTAATTTTAATATGTTTTCGACTGAAATCAGGATTTAAATAAATTTGAAATGTTTGTTAAGATCCGCCATAAATAGTGCACACTAGTAAAGTTCGACATACCCAAGAGAACAAAATTTCCAACTCTTTCGTTGTGCAATCGTTCCATTTCCACTTTGACCATCGATAGATTAAATATAAATTGGTCATGAACACTGCCTGGGAATCTTGCACTCACTGCCAGAATGTTCATGTCCATATCACATACCTGCATAAAAATAAATGTCGTGTTAATGAATTGTTTGTTTGAGTTATTCGTAATGAAAGTATGGTACTGTTCGGTTAAAGCGGATACAGCGGAAAACGCATTTTGAAAATAGCCGATAAACTGGATTATTTGTTAGGTTAACCTAACCTAACCGAATCCAACCTAAACTAACAAATAATCCAGTTTATCGGCTATTTTCAAAATGCGTTTTCCGCTTTAACCGAACAGTACCGAAAGTATTAAACATAGTAAAATTAATGATTTGTTACCAATTGCACATTTACAGTAAAATTTCCACGGTAATTTTTAAATGATTCTGTCTCCAAGGGTGGCGGGAAAATGCGCACATGAGTGCAGTCAATGCATCCGATGATGCCTGGTAAATGAGCCTTTTCTTGGAATCTGAAATAAAAACAAAGTTTTACCGACACATAATATTGCAGTTCAATCATTATTTGCTTTTTTACTCATGTTGTTGGTACTCTAGTTATATGTAAAATTGTATAAATTGGTCAGAGGGTATCAACACGACACTAAAAATAATGCATTGGTTGGTAAGTACCTACCTCCTTTGAATTCTGTCACGAGAGTCAGCACTGTTCGGAAACTTCAGGTAAGTACTGCCAAGCACTGATATTATAGCATCGGATACATTTCCAATGCATCTGCTCACTGATGGCTGGCTCATTGTGCAGAAGAAGTCTTGGCCAACCCCTTTTTGGTAACCTCCCTCTGCGTAAAAACGCAAAGTAGCCAAAACCTAAAATTCAAGTAAAGGAAACAAGTTTTTTCAATAACATAATATTCAAATCTTGTTAATCTGTCGTGGTGAATGCTTAAAGATGAAGTAGGTAGGTATTTACATGTGCTGTTGTCAAACTGAGTAAATGTATCTTACCCATGATGTTACCTATCTTCCGCTGTCATAAAGTAGGGTTAAGTATAGCTACTAAATGTCGAAGTAATTTGTGACTTTAATTACCTGAATTTGGACAGGAATTCCTTTGGGTATGCCTCTCATCAACACGGAGTCCAATTTGGTCACTATCTCGATCACCATTTCTTTCGAGAGTCTGTATAATTGTCGAAAGAACGTGTCCGTTACATCAAAAGGATTCTGACTATCGCGTATCCTCCTTCGCTCTATATTCAGCGCGCGTATCTCTTGTACATGCTGTCTTCTTACTTCCTCGGCGTGCAAATGAACCGCAAGAATAAATGCCATTGCGGTAGAATGTAGAAAAAAGATAAAAAAATATTACGAACAGTTATTTGACATCCGCGAAACGAACATCTATGATTCTAACCATAGAATCCGTAGAACCGAACCACAAATTGTGGTTTGAAACTTTGCATATTATCTTGCATCTCAATTTTCAATATGTAAAATTGACATATTTTCTCTCGTTCTCGCAGTAGCACGGCACATCGAGGTGCCGCTAACTTTGACAGGGATATGGGTTAACTTTCTTACGCAAATGACCGCGAGAATAGCAAATGTGTTAATTTTGATAATTTTATCATAATTAGCCGTTTTAACCTTTTAACACATCCGTTTGGATACGTTAGAATAGCCCCGCAGGCCTCGTAAGACGCCCAGTAAAACCTCCCGAAAACGGATTCATATTATTAATAATTATTGTTAATTAATAATTACATATTACAGCTTGGATATTTTTTATAATGCTGATATTGCCTCAGCATTATTTAACATTATAATAAAAAAAAATCTTATTGAATCATTTACGAAAACGGTTTTACTATTAAACTTAATTATTTGCACTATTCCGATGACATCAGTGGAAAGTAAAAGATGTTTTTCCATACCTAAAACATGACACTCCTTAAACGTTGTAGATAATCTATTTATATAATTTTGAAGCCTTATTATCCTTTATAGTTATTTTAAACATTTGATGACTGCATAAAGTATTTTTGTTACATAAAATAGTATTCTTTTAAACCTCTAGCTCTAATGTTTTAGAATATAGTCATATTTCGGTACATAGCTGTGCAGTGGTGTTAGCATTTTTTACGTTTATTAATTTTTAAATGCATTTATGAAACCATTAGTATAATTTATTACGAGATAATTTTTGTAAAATATTCACGATAAAAAATTATATTGATAATCTCTGTTATCCCAAATTTGACAAGAATTAGGCATTTTATTATTCAAAAAATTGGCAAGATTAACACATTTGAAGATGATTCTAAAGATACTTATTATAAGCTATGTTTTTGACCATTCAAGTGTGATAAACATCTTATGAATAATGATAGCTTTATAATAATTATTGACCTAAGAATAAGGTAGTGTTTTTTTGAAATACGCCATTTCTTTTGTCATTCCCCAGTGGTTAAGCTACAACATACGGCCGTAGCCATAAATTGACAAACTATAATTAAAGTAGTTTGTCAATTTATGGCTACGGCCGTATGTTGTAGCTTAACCACTGGGGAATGAGAAAAGGAATGGCGTATTTAAAAAAAACACTACCTTATTCTTAGGTCAATAATTATTATAAAGCAATCATTATTCATAAGATGTTTATCACACTTGAATGGTCAAAGACATAGCTTATAATAAGTATCTTTAGAATCATCTTCAAATGTGTTAATCTTGCCGATTTTTTGAATAATAAAATGCCTAATTCTTGTCAAATTTGGGATCACAGAGATTATCAATATAATTTTTTATCGTGAATATTTTACAAAAATCATCTCGTAATAAATTATACTAATGGTTTCATGAATGCGTTTAAAAATTAATAAACGTAAAAAATCTTACCACTGCACAGTTATGTACCGAAATATGACTATATTCTAAAACATTAGAGCGAGAGGTTTAAAACAATACTATTTTATGTAACAAAAAACTTTATGCAGTCATCAAATGTTTAAAATAACTATAAAGGATAATACGGCTTCAAAATTATATAAATAGACTAGCTGACCCGGCAAACGTTGTTCTGCCATATAAATTATTTCTAGTGAAAATTTTGGTTCCCTACTGACAATGCATGTAGCAACAAAATAAAATTAATATTTATAGTAAATAGTTTTTCTATTAATTCATTATAAAATATTATTATAATTACATTATTTTCTCAGTTCCACAGTTTTTACAAAAATGGGACTTCCCCGAGATAAAACCATTCTATTAATGAAAACATTGGTATGACCGCATTACAAATACTCAATTTCATAAGCGGACATATCACCCCACGACAAAAAAAGTTAACAAACACTTATTGGTCTTCATTTCGATGAAGGTTACAGCTGCTCCCGCATGGCGCTCAGTGTTTGTCTAGAAAACACTTATCACAGCAACGATTTTCGTAGGACACCATAACCCAGCAGAATCTCCCAAAGAGTATTACGATGAGGGCTATCAAATGCGTACTTATAGTCCATGAAACAGCAGGTGAGAGGCATTATATCAAAGAATTGAAACGTTTCCCGAGTAGGACTTCCCCGTGATAAAACCACTTTTAGGGAGAACATTGGTATAACCATATTACAAATACTCAATTTCGTAAGTGGATACGTCAGCCCTCAGTGGCTGAAGGAAACACTTCACATGATTGGGACATGTGTTCCAGAAGATGTATGTATTCAAAATAACTGGACACTGTTTCTTTCCTTCTACATTTAAACGTGTCCATGGTCAATGTTCATAAAGAGAAACCATGGATGATTCTTATTGTATTCCACATTCAAACTGTTGTATTTCATATTATTGTCGATGATCCTGCATTGCATGGGATGTGCATCCCTTTACGATTTATGAGTAATATACAATGGCAATTTTTCTTTCTTTCTTGTTTTTATAATACTATATTACCTTGATTACAAAACACATCTTGTTTTTAAATAACAATACATTTTGATTATAAAAGCGTTACACAGATGAAAGTCATCTGGTCATCTTACTTTACAGTTTTATTTGTCTCCTGAACAGTACGGTTATGTATTCACAATAGGTTTTGCAAAATCTATGATTTGTTGAATGGTTAAGTTATATTAAACACAGTTTACCCATCAAACTTGAAAGGGACTTATAATTAATTTTTTTTTCTTGTGTGCATTTGATTATTACCTGTAATATGGACTCTCAATATTAAGGCTGTACATCAGTTGAGGCACGGTCTAAAAAGATCGTTGCTAGGCGAATCGCGGATTGCGGGTCGCGGGTGAAAATGAAGCCTGTCAAACGAAATATTATTTGTCATATAAATCCAACATACGTCCATTTTATGTTCTGTTTATTGTTCTATTAGTAACAATAATAATATATTCATTGACATGTTTTCTTTTTAAAGCAAATGGGTAACGTTTTTAGTCATCTTTATACGATTTAAGAATTAATTGGCCCGTCGTCATCACGAAGCAAAGTGACGTGTTTCTAGCTCGACGTTCTCTCACTGAATGCGAGCGAGTCCAAAATTTTATCGCGCCTACAGTTGAAAATTATTTGCCGTTTCACTGATGCATCACCTTAACATAATATGTAATTCTGCCATATTTTGCTACTTAAACTTCCATATCCTTCTCAGATTCCAGGTTTTTAAAACACTAGTAATTGTTAACTACATTTAGCCTGTGCAAGCTCCTTAGTCGGGTCACCTCTAAGAATATCTATTCGTAATCATTCTGCTTACATCTTCCTAGTTAATGGCATCCACTGCCCCTGTGAATGGAAATTAGCAATGCCGAAATCAAATTGGAATTGACAATTTCATAGATAACCTTGTCATCATCAGCAGTGACAATCAAAGGTAAGTTCTGGCTTCGTTCAACTACTCCACCTGTCATTATCCGGAGTGGGCACTCTCCAGTTCGGTGTCAGTCAGTCAATTTCTGGCCTGCCTTTTTTCGCACACCCCACTGAATTCCTGAACATCGCACTTGAACTGCAATAGCACTATCATAGAGACCGTAAACAACTCAGCGTTGTTTCTTTTCTTCCAGTAATTACTGTCAAGATTTTTCTTTCATATATATTTATTGTTTAGACCCTGAATATTTTATGAGTTAATGTTCAGGTCTACGCCTGGGAAACATTCACGCTAAAGTTCACAATGTTCGTCTACTGGTCAATATAAGAAACACTTCTAAGTAATAGAATAATAATAGGTTTTCTGTGATAAATTTTTATTTTATAAAAAAAAATACATACTGATATTAATTATTTTATCACAGAAAATGACATTAAATGCTTGGTACATAAAATACTTTTTAGAAATAAAAAATAGAATTACATTTGAAACCTACTGTTAAAGCAGATTGGTGATCCTTTTTATTTAGCAATCAATACCAGCTATTGTTATGAAACTAGTAAATATACTAAGCACTGTACTTCTACAGAAACGAAACTAATAAATTTTGATGAAAATTATTTTTTATTCCAGAAATTTTACACAAAAATATATAATTATTTTTGATTTCAAGTTTGGCAAGAACACTTGCAAGAATAATAATCAATAATTATAAATAAGTAAAGAAAGAAATAAACATTTTCAAGACCAAAATATACAGAGAAAGGGAAAATAATAGTAACTAAACGATTAAACATTATTCTTAAAAAGATATTTATGTGAACAACTTCATGGCGGTCATTAATAACTATTTTTAAATGAGAAATATTTAAGCCACCCAATAAAATTATTTACTCGTGGAATGACAATTTACAACACATTAAACTTAAATGTTCAACGATGAAGACTAAATTCGATGAAATATTCAGACAGAATTTTACGAATTAGAATTAAAATTTGCAATCTGTCATTATATTAATTTATAAAAATTTCTATTTTATGCAATAAATGAGTAATTAGTTATCTTTGCCAATATTATTCGAGCTCTATTAAAAAGTTTGTAAAATGAAATTAATAAATTATTACATTATAAAGATTTTGCATACAATTGAAGATATGCAAAGTATTTGTGATTGCATCATTACATATCCGTCGCAAAGTGAACACATAAGGTCAAGAATACCTAGACAGAAAAACTATGCATCAAACAGGTAAAACCAGCAATAAGATTGACAACACAACAAAAAGAAATCGGCAGTAAAATTTCAAAGGTGGAGAATATTTTAGTCTCCGACATCTAGTGAGGAATTGTTGGAAACAGGTAAGCAGTATGAACAAATGACAAATCAATGTGCCTCAGCAGCTTTCAGCTACTCGTCACATTTGCACGCTATAGTATCTTATGGCCCATTTTTGAAAACACAACTTCTTGGATAAAATGTAGTTCCTCCATCATCAGCAAAATGGATACAAGAGACACTCAATTACCCAGATGTCACACAGAACATCTTTAATCATGTGGTGACTAAAAACTGAGTGGCGGTGAGGTTACATTTGGATTGTAATTTAAATTAAATAAAATGAAAAAATGCCACTATTTGGGTAATCTTATTCCGAATGTTTAGATCAGATCTTTCAACCAAGTCGCATAAAATAACCATCATAATATAACTATAGTCATACTACAAGACTTTTGTCATTTAATAAAAACAGTTTTTGATTAAAAATTAGCACATAGTCTGGTCGCTTCGAACAATCTTGATATTTAAGTTTCTCTTGTATATTTGTAATAAAAAAGTCTACGTGACGCGTGCTACCAGCTAAAAAGCTCCACAAATGTAAGCGACATTGTTCAGAGAGTTCAGAGTTTTCAGTTTTTCAAAATTGGCGCATGGTGATTATATATTTTACCGAATAAAGGATACATTTTGGCTAGGAGAAAGGATATATGACAACAGCCGTTTCATAATTCAACTACCGATTTACGGACAATACAATTTGATAAATAACAGAATAAATATCAGTTACAAAGATAGAACTTGATATGACAAAACAAAATCAATTGCATTTTTGTGATCATATCTTAAAACCAAGAACACCGTCAAACAATTAATATTGTGTTTGAATTATTTATTAGTCTACGTGTGATGGCTAGAATTTTATCAGTCTATTACATTATTCATACTGTAGTATCGATATAATCAATATTTAATTAAGAACAGCAAACTATTTAAAAAAAAAAAATACAATAAGCATAATTATTTAATTAATACTCGTGTCGATACTTTGTTGTTTCTTAAAATGGTGGCTGTAGTAGTATATATATCTGTATATAAAATCTAGTAGTCACATTAACCAAAACATTCATTTAAAGAAAAGAAAAAATAATTTACAATAATCTTTTGATAATAGAATTTTCTCAGCCACAAGTATAATTTTAGATTAGAGACAAATCAAGAACAGTCCATTTAATTAATACCTGATAGAATGACTTTAAATATAGGTATGGTATACTAGCAATAAAATAATTATTAATAATAATTACCCAAGAATGTTTACTCTATTTGTTCTGTTCAAACTATACCTTTTGATAATCTCTTTACAGCTAAAATCTGTTTATACACTTTCATCCATTCGGGAGGTCAATAAATTCTGGTGTGTTTATATTGACTTATATTATACAAATCATTGCTTCAATATAACGTAGTTGAATGTATCTATCTAATACTCAAAAATTTGTATTATATCATTTATATAGAAGATATCAAGTTTTAAATATTTTTTTAACAAAACTTAAAAGTAATATACTATTTTATAATATTGAAATAGGCATAATACATTTGGCTTTGTAAAACTAAATAGATCACTGACAAGTTTTTAGTCAATTATTAAAAGGCAATCCTAATAATATAACCATAATATTGAAGCAACGATCTGTAGTTAAAACTATTGTAAAAATTTATAAAGTAATTATAAAACGGGGTCAATGCTAAATGAATTGTTAGAAACATTTAAACGACATTGCTATGAAACAATTAAAGAAACAAACTGGATGGTGGTTTGTTTTACCGATAGGTGATGTGCAATCAAGACTACTGAATCTAAATTGTTAATATATTGACTCATACTGAACGCTATGGATAAAAAAAAAATATTACTAATTATTTTTTGAAAGTGTAAAATGTTATTTGGATTCACTGCACAGTAGGCTTTAAACACATCCGATGGCATTTTTTCATTTTTGAACATCTCCCGAGAAAAGGATTGAATAGTCAAAAACTTAATAAAATAATAAAAATGTATATGAAAAAGGGATCATAGCGTATGTGAGCAAAAAGGGTATGTTTCTTATATTGGATGGATTTCCATATTATATAAAATGTATATATGGAAATCCAAAGCTAGAGCACAAACTAAGAATTCAAGTCCACTTGCGACTTATCGCTACAGAAAAATTTGACAAAATTCTTTTGCTACAAATGAATGTATATCCACTAGCTGGTGGTGGCTTTGATTGTGAGGTGGTTATGCGTCCATAAGTAGGAAAAGAATTGTCACACGAAATGTCACCAGTTGAATTGAGGTCTAAAACTATTATATCATGTAAGTTTTGACAATGCATGAATCAAAATATACACTATTTAAAATTAAAATACAGAAAACGGTATAATATTTAAGAGAAAACTTAAAAACTAAATAACAGTCAAATGTAAAATTTCACATATTACGGTATACAATAACTTCTATACATCTATAAATTAACAGTCCTAATGGTCCATGTGAAAACAAAAAAAAAATTGTTCTCTGAAATACGTTTTATTTTACAACATTTATGTATTGATTTTTTTAAATCACAAGTGAACTTTGTTTCGGTCAATTTGCATGGCATACTTTTTCATTTTATAGCTAAATCCATAATTATGGCCTTAGAGTAAACCTGTTGATAAAACAAAGTTGTCGCGCTGGCAAAAGATTAATAGGTTTATAAGACTGAATAGAAGAAAGAAAGAATTACGTAGATGAACATAACATAAGGAAAGAAATATGCACGGTATGGTTGGCAAACAAACGTATTCAGGTTGATATTTTGTTGTTATTTATATTTTGGGTTGGGTTAATAAATTCTCAAATGCCTTACTTTTGCATTAATTGCAAGCAAATAGACATCACGGTTCATATTAAAATATTACAAAACATAATTTATGACTTTATATAAGTAATACCTAGTTAAATTATAATATTGTTGTCTATTAACTATAAATTATCAATTTTTCAGTCATTTTACATTAGAATAATGTTTATTTGAAGCAAATTACGCTATGACCTACCGATATCGAATTATTAAACCAAAAGAATAGAACCATTTTGACAGAGAGAACGATGATATAATATATATATTTTTTGAAACATGCTAGGCATAGAAATATTATGAAATTTCTTCAGTGAAGCGCAGTCCCGCTTTCTCATTATTGTGAAATCGTAAGGAGCAGATAATAAATAGTATGTAAATATTCCAGAATCCATTACAATTTTTTTTATTCTATGTCACTTCTATGTCACAATAACGATGGAGTAGACAGTTACTCCATAGTAAAAAAATCCTAATACATATTATGATAATACAAGGTAAATAATATAAGCATATTATATTAGAACAGTATAAGAAAACAACAGAAAGGTGATAAAATATAAATTAGTTGAAGCAGTAAATATAATCATTAATTGTTGACTGAAAATCTTGTTTGCCACATGTTATTAATTTGTTTATTTATTCTATTCTAAAATTAGTTCTGAAAAATTCAACCTGCCTTTGACATCACAGTCTAAAAAAATCAGTAGAGCAAAATTCAATACCCATAACTTGAGATATGAATTAAGTTAAAGTAATAAAGTTAATATATGTTAAATAAATAAGTATATACATGTCTCAAGAAATAATGTCAGTTAAGTAATACAGTAGACAAGTAGACAGGTATTAGAAGGTGAAATCAATACCTGGTACATCAGAAATGAAATACTTTCTACAAAAATCTACATTAAAAAAAATTAAATCTATATATAAACCATAAATGTGAAATTTCACATTTTCTTGTTATAAGTATATTATGCATTATGTAATTCATTTTGTATATTATGCACATTGCATGTAATTCATTTTATATATTATGCACATTGTATATAATTCATTTTTTTATATTATGCATATTGTATTTCATTTATTTTGTATATTATGCAAATTGTATGTAATTCACTTTTTATATTATGCATGTGATTCATTTTTTCACAATAATACGTAGAAGAGAATATGTCACTGAAAAGAGAAAGTAAATACAATATATGTATACAGATATCCAAGCAAAAGAAAAGTTTTTGCATTTTCATATTAACTTAGCTGTCGTTGTCTATATTATAAGTATAAATTAAAATACGCTGATGGTACTTGAATGACAATGTGAAGAATATAATAATTTGGGTATTCTGTATAATACTTATACTGCATTAGTGTATAAAAATTGTATCACGGTACCCAAAAATATTTCCTTGAGAATCAAAGTTGAGATCCTTTTTTCAGCTATTCTGAACTATGAATCGAATGAGTATGGAAACAAGATGTAAGAGGTTTTTTCTGAGTTTTTTGGGGATTACTTTTCCATTTTATGTAGAAATAATTTTAGAATTTCGAGGTAAGAGTTTTGAAAGAAAAATAAATTGTATCACTAAATAAAAGACTGTTCTCTAATATAAAGAATGAATGGTCACAGTAGCAATAAGGGAAGAATTGGTCTGGATTATTTTTATCATAAATAAAACTGTTTCCGAAGCTTTTTCATTGTAATTGTGCATCAGCACATTTGGAACTATTATTATTTTCGGACAACACTTTGAATAGGTACCGGTGTAAACTATAAACATGTCTTTCAGATTAATAAGTAAATAATGAAAACGCTTTTAGTGATGTAAAACGGCTCAGGACATAGATATGTATCAAGCGCTAGGAATAACTAACTAGTATGTACTTTGAAATTTTAAAACATAAGAAACAAAGATTTTTTAACAATCGAAAATTAAAAAAATAACGGAATAGTTAGTAACATAATATATCATAGTAATACTAATTTCAACAGTTTTAAAATATTATAATAATTTTTAGCAATGTTTTCAATTTTTGATTTCTATACCTAACTATCTTAATTCAGTCTTGATATTGAAGAAATTGCGCTCAAGCACAACTTGCATTAACCCTTTCAGGCCCAGATCAACAATCATGGGTGTAATAAAAATTATTGTACATTGGAAGTCCCTTAATAATTTTGTTTATTAGTTTTTTTTTAAATTGAAGTGTCTATTTTCATAATCCGCGAAGTCCTCAATAATTCAATATAAACAACATTTTGTATCAGTCATAATTTGTTTGGTTTAATATTAGTTTCTTTTTTCAAAGTATTTTATATATTATGTACCACTACATCAATTTTTATTTTCCAATAAACCGCTTATTGCAATAAATATAAGCAAAATAAAATTGGGACATAATATTATTTTTACATTCATTTGTCCAACATTTCAAGTTAAATAGGTCTGGTATCATCTGTAAATCATTGTTTTTAAACTCTTTTCTAAATGATTTTGGCAGGATTGAGAAGTTATAAATCAGGACATATTTTTGTAGGATTTTGACGATATGTGTACATATCGTCGGTCCCTATTAAAAAAGTCGGATCTGAAATTTTGTCATTTTCGGATTATTACGTAAAAGTTATTTAAACACTTTAAACATTTATACCACAATCACAGTTTTTGTCTGTTTGAAAAATTTCGAGATATTCAAGTTAAAAATGACGGATGTACCGAGAGTGTCCGAATAACAATGTCGGTTATTACCAACCGACATTGGTGGCTCGGCGTGGCTGAGCAAGATGCGTCAGATCTGACAGTTGCTGCTATGTTCACCGGACAGACGGATGTTTTTATAAACGTTTAGAAAAGTTTCTATAACCCGTATTTTTATTCATTATGGCAAGCAGTAGGTCACAAAGGATATTTGATGAAACATCTTTGATTGCTCGTACTGAAAAATAGCATTTTGCAGATCCGACTTTTTTAATAGGGACCGACGATATCAGTTTTTGAAAATAGACTCCTTCATTGTTTTGACATCACGAAATCATTTTTTTCGTCAATTTATGACACTACATAGCATAACTATATGCCCCTTCAAAGTGACAGAGAAAACTTGCAACAAGAATCAACGGAAATCACATACAATAATATAACCCCGATAATTCGAACATTCAAAATCATTTTCGATTCCAATCCCCCGGAATTGTTTTTAGAACTAAAATGATATCAACCAAAATATTTGTTATTTCATAATTCAAAATAAATATTAAGGTGCTTTTAAACAATCAGTTTTGCTATCCAATCAGTCTCCGTTTCCGTCAGCTGTCCGTTAAACTGATGTGTAAATGCAAAACTGAAGCGGCTGATTGAAACCAAAACGGAGACAAGACAGGATGGATTTTCTATCAGTTATCGTATCCGTTTTTAGAGTTGCTGTATAAATTGATGTATAAATTATTATATGTATAAATTAGTATGTTGCCATATTTTTAATACTACTTTTCTAAGTTGGATTGAAATATTATAATTTCTTTAAATATAGGTACTACATTACACCAACCAATATGTTTAGAAAGTAATTAGAAAAATAATATTCATTTTTAGTGGGTAAAAAATACGTAAATATACACTGCCGATTCGGAACTGACCTGGCAATTGAAACCTCGACTGAACGGACAACTGATCGTCTAAATACAGCGCCGTTTCAATACTGAATGGACCAAAACGGAAACATCAACTGAACGGACAACAGAACTGACGTTTAAAAAGACCCTTACACAAACAAAAATTTATTCAAAAAAATCATAAGATTTTTTTACGAGAAACTAACAAATTTTATAACAATAATAGATATCTAGCAATTTATATTAATTCAAATTTAGATTCACTTGGATTTCAAATTTACAGGGTTATACTGCATAACTAATAAATGGTATTCAAAATATTTAAAGTGACATTGATTTGGAAAGGTACAAGATAATAATATTATAATACTCCAGGACTATCGAAGACTGTACAAATAAGCGACATTAAAAATGACACTTCGCAAGTACCGTGGGTCTGACAAGGGTTAACTGACATACGAATCTTACATTTCCAATATTCACCAAAGAAGCGTAATCAATCATCCATCATGTGTATTATAAAATTTCTTGAAAATTATTATACAACCACCAAAATATGTGAATACATTATAATGGGGTGATGAATCAACACTATAAAAGGGAAATAAGATCATACTTAGTTCCAATGAGAAGTCAAATAAAGTCATTAAACAACATAGTGAAGCTTGGAAACATCTGACTCATTTCACCAATACTTAGGATAACAAAAAATGCAACAAGTGTAACAATATAATGCAATATGAATACAGTAGTATACATGTATTATATTATATCACACCTGGGACAAGCTCCTGGTATGTCGAAATCTAAAACCATCAATTTGGTCTCTTCGGTTCCATTACGGGAGCCTACCGCACACACAAGTTTAGTAGACGATGCCCTAATTCGCCAGACTACTCCACCAGATCCACCTGATGAAAGCGTAATCAAATTTCTAATGAAGTCACCAGTCTTCAGATCCCACAACTTTACCGTGCCATCATCGGAAGAGGTTATCACAAATCTATTGTTGGATTGCAAACAGGTCACCGCTGACTGATGTTTATTGACACCTGGAATGACATAGAATCATGATTATTACTTGCATTATTCAATCAATACACAGATCACGCGGATGATGGGTGTGTAAAGACGGTACAATAATTTTATAATACTAGGTATAATATTTTTGATCAATGCTTTTAGAAGAAGTCGCCACGTCGTGGTGGAAGGCGATACCCGAGGTGATTTTTCCAGGAGATTGTAAGAGTTAAACATTACTATCATAAAGTTGGAAGGCTTTGCATAATCAGACTGACTATGACATATTTAGCCTTTTGTCATTTGAGAGTGAGATGCGAAAATCCTTAAATATTTTGAAATCAAGTTAAGTCATTAATAAGAGATGTGGGTTTATCAATACAATAATTGGAAGGGCCAAGAAGTGACCGATCACGGAGTGGCGGAAGCATTTGCTGGTCATTTCAAGTCTGTTTATGCGAGTAGTATTCCGAAATCTGGATGTTGCCTCAGTGTCAAGAAAACCGTTGTGTGATGCCCAATCCGTCGATATTCTTCCAATTGATGAGGGTGATTTATTTAGATTTATTAAGAAACCAAAGAATTCTCATTCTTTGGGTCCCGTTAATGTCCCTACATTTTTTTTAAAGGGGTGTATTGACTTTGTCAAATGCTCACTTTCATAAAATTATATATTTAATTTTACAATGTTGACGGGTATCTTTGATTGAAACTCACCATACTTATGATAATAGAATATCAATAATTGTCGACAAATACTCATTAGGTAAATTTATGATTATGTAAATACAATACAATGTCACATGTCAACAAGAAAGTCATTGAATATGTGATATTTTTGATATTTGCAAAATAAAAGTGTTGAATAACAGCTATAATTTGTCCATAAAATTCGAGTTTCTTTTACCTTCGTTGATTCTATACATGTACCATATTTTGTAAAATTGAATAGATACTTATAGGAAATGAAACATGTTGGTGTAAATAATTATGAATTGACTTTAATTGTTAAAATTCAGATTGCACAATCCGAATTGATATTTGAGATAAATAAGTAGCTACCTACAGAATAATGGCAATATTGGTTTTAATGATTCTAAATTATATTTATTATTTCTAATGCATCTTTTAAATTATGCCGATGAGTCAAATAATTGTTTCATCTTGCCATGACAATCTGACATTTAGTGAGAGAATGGTAAAAAATTGTGAATATCCGTCGGAGTAGAGTCCAGCATCACCGTTTTGAAATTTCAAAATCACTTATATTCACTAATAACGCAAACTCACCTATAACATATAATTAAACATGAATTTATAGTTATTAAATTTACATTGTATAGTTTTCATAATTTTGACATCAAAGAGGCGGACGAAACCGGTACAATTATTTAATAAAAAAAGTGATTCAGTACAAAAAATTGTGTTTTATTAAAATTATTAATGAAAAACTTCACCCAATACATCAAGAGTGCTCTTTGGTAAATCTTCAAAATGTCTGGCGAAACATTAAGGAAGTTAGGTGCCAATTTTTGTTGGTGTTGAAAGCATTTTTCCACTTAGGGGTGGGGAAGTAGCATAACAAAGAAGCAACTTGCATTACCTGTAAGCGTGTGGAGACACTGTCCAGTTATAATGTCCCACACTTTCACTGTGCTATCAGCATTTCCGGAGACCAAGATATTCGATCGCAGCTCCATCCCAGATGTGAGAGATTGATGGCCCATCAGAGTGTGTTTTAAGGCCCCTGACTCCACATCCCAAACCATGATGGAAGTATCTAATGATCCGCTAACAACGTGAACACCATCAAACTGGAAGACAAACATAAAAAATATAATATCATTATAATGGACAAAAATTTATATTTAATTATGGAATTATTAAGAATGGATAAAAATTCATAATATAATGAGTTACTACATTTGGTCATGCCTCTAATTAAACAAAAATGCACCATGATGCGTGAATCTATATAACGATTGACATGTATTTTGAGGTTTTTAGCTACTGGAAAAGCATCTAGACATTTGAGATTTTCAGCAGCAATTTCTCATCAAGCCTAGTCTTTAATTATTCCAAACATGTGCAAAGCAATTTACAAGGTTTTACACAAAGAATACATGAATTTTATTTTATCTGAATTATCTTTATTAGGTACTAAGACGTATAATTTACACTGTAACCTTCGACAAACTGAGAACAAGCACGGCTTGTGTCCCGTATCCCGCCCACATGTACTAGCTTTACCGCATAAACTGAGTTTGCACAAACCAAAGTTTCAAGTAAATCGAATTTTACGTAGGCTTCGCTTTTCGGTTTGCGCAAGCTACAGTTTTCCCGTCCATACACGGGCTTCCCGATACAATCCGGTTTGCGTAGTAAGCTTATGATAAAGCTTGAGTGTGTAGCACTTAAAGAAAATTTTCGATTTCAATTTACGATTTGATGATAATCTTAAAATGGCCATACCCGATTTGATTCTGGATCCTTTTTAAGTATGAATACATAAGAATCACAAGAACATTATTAAAGATATTTGTATTTATCTACCTGCAGACTGTACACTCGGTTGGAATGACCAGCTAATGTGTGTAGGCATTCCGCGGTCTCAGGATTCCATATTTTCACAAAGTAGTCATACGCTCCGCTAACCACTAGATTCCCGTTGTACTGAACGCATCGCACAGCAGCCATGTGGCCCACCAACACGCGCAGACACCTTCCGTCGGGGACAGACCATACGCGGAGCGTTGCATCGCGGGAACCAGAAACCACCCTAATTGGACAGAAAATAATAAATATTTGTAAGCTATTTCCACTTTTTAAAAACATTTATAAGCTTTTACTCTGGCCCTTGGGTTGGCACGATTCAATATTGAGATGAGCAATTAAATAACAAGAATTAGATATTGTATTTTTTTACTTGCAACCGAGCCTGGAATGGAAAATTATGGATTTAAATGTGGATATGTACCTGTCATTGAATAGGTGCATGCACCTCACAGTCGATGTGTGTCCAGTCAAGGTGCGGAGACAGGCTCCTGTATTTGCATCCCATACACGCAGCGTCCGATCGGTTGAGCCACTGATTACTGTACGCCCTATCATCTGTGATGACCAGACACCACCGGTGTGACCAACAAGAGTCCGCAAACACTTAAAATAAACAAATATGCATATTAACTATTTCTTTTATTCAATGAATAATTCACAAGATTTAATGTACCATTCTAATTATTGAACATACATAATTTTGAAAAACACTTTCTGAGAAAATATATTATAATCAATAGAAAAAATCTTTTTTTTTTTTTTTTAAGTAAGCCACCCCCGGCAGGGAATCGAACCCTGCATCTCCCAGGTTTACGCCCCCCAAAAGGGCCCTTGTAAACGACCCAGCTCATACACATCTGGGTTTGCCTAGATACACTCATAGAAAATCCATTCATTCATAAACAGATTATTGGAGATGCAAGTTATTGAAAATTTTAACTCTGCCTATATTGCGATGACTCACGGGTATCATACACGCAATACTGTAGTAATAATGTAAAACACTAATAAGACCATTTGTCATGGGTTCAGAGACCAGAAGCTTTATTCAAAGCTGCCGCGAGTGTTCAAAAAAATGGTTGTATCTACTTTAAATGATATCTTTATTCGGCCCATGTTCAAATCGGCAAATGATGACGCAGGTCGCAATGTTTCACCATTTTTTCTGGCAATAGTGCTGGCAATGTGCAATTTTTTGAAATATGTTAAAATAATTTATTTATTGCAGAAAGTGTTTCACATAAATAGAATTGTATAATAAGCCACTATTTCAAAAACTCTACAGACAAAACATTGTAAACATGATTATTTGTTTTTAAGGTATTATTTGATAGGTTATGAAAGAATATAATGTTTTTTTTTCATTTTGATGATTTTTTTACGTAAATATTGGTTTTTATGATGTGCCGGCCACATGTGTCCGTCGCGGCGCCAACAAGTTAATTTATTCTATTGGGCCGTGCCGGCCATTTCGCCGGTCACCTGTCCATATGTGTTGACGAGAGCATGGTGCCATTTCGCGGTCGAATTATATTTAGATTTAGATAGTATAATAAACAGAAAAGGCACAAATACGGAATAATGTTTTCAAATTGGGTAGTATAATACCTGGATACACATAAACTGGAAATATACGTATACAAACCTTATAATCATTTTTGTTATTCTATTTTTTTTATTATTTACATATTTTTTATAACTTACATTTTTATAATCTATTTAATTTTTATTTTTATATCAATAAAAACACATTTACAATTTAAAAGGAAAACTTTTTTTTTCATTATGTACATTCTTTACATTAGTGAGCCTATATTTTGTGACTGGGAAGACATATTTTCAGGCCAAGTGGCAGTAATATACAGAAGGGCCATGCCGGTCACCGCGTATCGAAAAATGCACTGCGCGCTTGCCCGCCGGCGCTGTAGAACAACTCTAAGGCAGGTCTTCTTTGCCGGTCACCGGTGACCCCCATGGCGATCAACGTGTTAAGAAAAATCTGTCACAATTTTCAATGACCGGCTCATGAAATAGTGTACTTTATTACGATTTATTGATATTTTTGTATGCCAGCACTCTGAAATCATTTCGAATTACGAAATTTGAATTAAACGTAAGGTTTTATATGAAAATAATATTCAATGGACTTTTTTTTGCGGAAATTTCTAATTACGGAGAATTTTGAATTAACCGTGTTTTTATTAACGAGGTTTTACTGTAGCAGGAAGTTAAGTTTAAGTTTTGTTTGTGTAGACAATAAAACCCATATAATATTTGAGACTCATAGGTGGTTGTTATCATAATAGATTGTGGGATGTCAGTATGTATTTTTTCTCCTTCTTTTCTTGATGTTCCAGCCTCGTTGCATAGGCCATTCACAAGAGATAATGTATTGAAATATAGTGTCAGGTGTATGAATGTGAATACAGCTCTATGTTTCGAAAATGGGTCTGTTTAGCTGAGAGCAAATGTTGCCGATGAGCCTAACAACTGCTTGGACCGACTTAACCTATTCCTCGCGCGCGTCATGTAGAGATGCCGGTGATCGCCGTATATGTGAGCCGCGAGCGTCGCCTAGAGGTGACAGTAAGTTTCTACTGCTGTATTTTCGTTATTTGGTAAGCAACAGAGACGAAATTTGACCCATATCGACTTCCTTCAAAATACAAATAATCAGTTTTGTCGATTCAAATATCTCCGCTAGTTGGTTGCGCAATATGCGCAGGCGTGTGATGTCATTTCCGACTTCGGCTTTGTTTGGAATAGTGCGGTGATACTATTTCAACAGTGTGTGTCTGGTTTCGTACGGTTATCGATACCATTCAGTTTCGGCTTTTATAAAAATACTTTGAATACGCGATTCTGTGATTAAGTGTAATTATTTTAATCATAATATTGGAGATTTCATACATTTTACCCATTGAAATTAGTGGAAAATGTGTGTAAAAGTAGTATTTTAAATTTCAATAATATAATTTCGAATTCACAGATTCTTCATATATATTTTTATATACATTTGTAATAGTGACAATAAGTTCGTGTAGGTACATTGTGTAGTGAAATATTTAAAGTTAATTTTTGTACATTGCGATCAAAATGTCTGCGCGTGATAGTGTATCCGATGAGGAAGCCCAAGAATCCATTGAATACTTGGATTCCGATTATGAAATGGAAACTGATGATGAAGGAGAAACAGGGCTGGCAGAACCACACAATATTGACGACCCTTCTGATGTTGACCATAATGTGGGAGAGGCTTCCACTTCCACCTCTGGACATGAAGCACCAGAGGCTTCCACTTCCACCTCTGGACATGAAGCACCAGAGGCTCCACGTCAACCGTGGACCGCGGGACCATTTGTGCCAATTGTGTATGACTTTGACAGTTTTAACACTGGTGTTAATCCAAGTGTAGGCTTGAATGAGAATTCAAGTGAAATGGAGTTTTTCACACACTTTTTAAATGAAGATATAATGGGTAAAATAGTGAACTTTACCAACGGCTATCACGATCATCTGACCAACACACAAGTCCACACACCTAACGCCCGAATTCATAACTGGTATGATACTTCCATAAGCGAATTGTACATATTTTACGCTGTTACCCTATTGATGACGAGAAACCGCCGTCTTACAATAGAGGAACACTGGAGTACCGACCCTTTGTTAGATGCAAAAATTTTTAGCCAAACGATGGTCAGAGATCGTTATGAGCTAATTTTGCAAATGCTTCACTACTCTGACAGTGAAACCCCTGCCGGTGATAGACTTTACAAAATTAGAACACTTCTTGACCACTGCAGAAATTTGTTCAAAGACTCGATGTTGCCGAATGAAAACCTCTGTATAGATGAAAGTATTATAGTATTTAAAGGACGACTTATATTTAAGCAGTTTATACCTTCAAAAAGACATAGGTTTGGGATTAAGTTATTTGTTATTTGTGATGTTGAAACTGGATATATTTTAGATTTTATAATTTATTGTGGCGACGGAACTGAAATTACCGATAGTGAAAAGTTGGGTGTGTCTGGGGCTGTTGTGACCACATTGATGAGGGATTATTTTGGCAAAGGCCATAAACTTTTTTGCGACAATTGGTACAGCAGCCCAGAATTATTTGAACATTTGTTTAAACAAAAAACAAATGCGTGCGGGACAGTTCGCAGCAATCGGAAGCAAATGCCGAAAATTCAAAAATTAAAAAAGGGTGAAATAAAATCTTTAAACCGACACCCTTTGCTTGTGTTGAAATGGCATGACAAAAGGGAGGTACACATGATAACTACCATGCACGACGACTCAATGGTGCCCACACATAAAACCAATAGAGCCACGGGACTACCCATTATAAAACCGAAGTGCGTTGTTGATTACAACAAAAACATGGGCTCTGTCGATAAAGTTGACATGATGTTGAGTAGTCTGTCGTGCATGCGAAAAACAATTAAGTGGTACAAAAAAGTTGGTTTCCACATCATTGATTTATTTTTATTAAATGCTAGTATTATTTACACAGTCATAACCGGTAAAAAAACTTCTTTGGCCGATTTTCAGATTAAAGTAATTCGTCAATTAATAGAAAAATATGGTAGTGCCTCAAAACCTTCAACATCATTAAATATACCTTCTTCCAGTAATAATCCAAAAAGAATGTTAAAAACCGAACTTTTAAAACATTTGCCACGTCAAGTTCCCCCAACTGAGAAAAAAGTCAAAGCATTTAGGCGGTGTCGGGTATGTTCCCAATCTACCATTAAAAATACAAAAAGAAAAATGACAAATATTATGTGTCGAGAATGTGATGTAGCTTTGTGCCCTCAGCCCTGTTTTTACGATTACCATGAAACTATTAAATTTTAAATTCTTGTCCGATAAAATTTTATGTTTTGTGTTTTGAAATAACCCCTCAATAATAAATAAAGTGATTTCGTAATATTTTTTATGTGCTCTGTAAAATATTAATGTGTTCTGTGTTTGAAGTGGGGTTCCCACGTGCCCTAATAAACTTGTCATCGGCGCAAGTGTCCATGCCACTTGAAGTACGACCGTGGCCGCCTGGTATGTACCTATGCATGGTTTTTTTACTATGGGACGTGTTTGTTCAAGCTATATCGCCCCATTTAAGTTGTATTTGTTTATTTTTAGATGTCGTAAAATTATTAGGAATGTATATTTATCGGTTCTACTGCTTCTCGGATTTTTAATGACAGTTTTTAACGAGTTATGATATGATTTATGATTCGTAAAAATCACGCCGCTGACAAATGATATACATTGGGGCGACCATTGGCGCGACGAAAAGGTTAAGCATCTCTTCCCTCTCAGAGCACATTCACGGACATTCCCAGAGGATGTAGTTTCCATCTTGTAGTTCTCTGCCACATGGACATGTTGGCCAGGTTACAAGTCCAAGGCGAATCCACCATGGCCTGTCAAAAACTGACTGAAAACTGATAACAGTGACAGACCAAAAATCTATTACGACAATAAAACCCACCGTCCATGCCTAAATAATGTAATAATAAAATTTCAACTCACCCGTCCAGTTAAAGCCGACCATACTTTCAAGGTAGTGTCATCGGAACCACTTAAGATCTTATTTCCATAAAATTGCAGGCAGGTTATAACATGATCATCGTGACCTTTCAAGATTTTCGGTGACGCCATAGACTTCTTTAACCAGTTCTTTTCGATGGTGTGCTGTCTCATGAATGCAGCTTTCCACGTGCTCTCAGACAAGGGGTTGGACCTCATACTCCTCGGTAATGTCACTATATCGATCCGTCTGCATTGTTCTTTCCAAAGAAGGTTGTCATCTGCTAGATATCTGAAAAATACAATTATTAACCAATGAGGAACATACTATGATAACAATGGTTGTGTCTAACTGTATCACTATTTTACAGGACGGCAGAAACAAATTATTGAAATCGGTTAGGTTGAAATTGTAAATCAAAATGATGATTTTTACAATCTCGTCATAAACGAATTCAACGAATATTCTGTAAAAGTTTTAGCTCATTCGGAAAGAGACAGAAGCAGAATTATATATTGGAAAGATATTTCAGTAGTTGAATTTAACATTAGGCTTGGATTATTATAACATATGGAAAATATTAGACTGAATCGAATAAACAATTACTGGAAAAAACACCACCTCATCAATCTAAAAGCTTTCTCTCAATATAATTATGTCACAACACAGAATTTTGTTTTCTCCGGACATTGCACTTCAATAAACATTAGAGATGACACTTTTAGTTTAGACAAAATTCAGTCACTGATAAATTTCTTCAATGACAAAATGAATGTTATATATGAACCTCGAAAACATCTGTCTATCGACGAGTCACTAATGTTCTGGAGAGGAAAGTTAAGATTTCGTAAGTACATAAAGGGCAAAAAAACCAAATATGTGATAAAAATATATATGTTGGAAGAATCAAGTGGTATTGGCTTTAAAACTAATTATATATGGTGGGCGCCGCTGACAAAGAGTTGGATGGGAAAGACCAAACCAATAAGGTTGTCAAAAAATTGATGGATGGAAAGACTGAAGTAGAACATTCTCTATTTATGGCAAACTATTATAACAGTGTTCCTTTACGAAGAAGAATAACTAAATAAAGGAATGAAAATCACCGGAACACTCAGAAGTAACCGAAAATGTAATAAATTAGTGATAAAAAATTGAAAACCGGAGAATCCATTAGTCAATAAACGGATCGCGGAATATGTGTGAACAAGTGGGTCGATTATGTCAGAATTCGATGGTGAGTCGAGAAACCCAGGTTTTGTCTGGATCCGTATTTTAGACTATACCATAAGTATAATTGAGAGTGACATATTGTGACAGACAAACTTTCAGTATTTTTCAACCATAAGTTATAATATTGACAAAACATTAAAAACCACTGCCTATTTAGGTTACATGTTAGTTGTACATAAAACATTTCACCGTGGCACAGTTCGCCATGAGCTTTCTTATCGGAAAGAGATGACTTTTATTAGAATTCTAATTTTCCAATTTTATTAGATTCAATATGAACATTACTACAATTCAATTCAATTTTGGCAAAATTCATGAATTCAAGAATGAAAACCTAACCAAACTAGTAATCCAGTATATCGGCTATTTTCAAAATTGGCTGGCTTCCTGTAAAGTGTAAACTGACAAAAACCGTGTTTTATTTAGACATGAATTTTATGTCCTATACGACCCAAAGAGGTCAGACGGTCCTTAATACACGACCATATATTTCCGATACAACATTTCACGGTGATGTGTGATACGGCGAACTACATACGTACAAGTTTCCGGACACGACATGTTTATATGTGTTTATCTTAGACCCGGAATGAGTGACGTCGGCACGCGTATGCACATATGCATAAAGAACAGTCCGCACTAACATCGCTAAATTTTTTTTATAATTTCATATTTTTAATACAGTTTTCAGGTTTTGAAAATTACTATTATTTCAACATCTTGATATTTTTCGCGATTTTTGAAAACGTGTTAACGAGAACAAAAACATTTCAAATTAAACAAATCTTTATTTTCTATAAAAATCTATGTTTAAATTAAATAAATAAAGTCTATAAATAATTACAACATAAAAAGAACTTTTTATACACAATGTTTTTAAATCTTCTATTGAACCATATAAACTTGACTTGACCAGCTTAAACGATCAAAAAAATTTGTACTTGACATGTCATATTGATTTCCATAGTAACGCACGTATATATTAATAACTTGGTTGCTAGGACCCGAGCCCTAGCAAGCAATAATGGTGTCAAAATAACTTTAAATACACAACGGAATTAACTGAAAATGAATTCAATTCTACTTAAAGATGGCTAAAAGTATTAAAAAAATGCATTGGCATCGTGTTCTGATATATTCTAAAAGTTTCAAATGTCTGGCTAGTCGGGAAGTTAGTTAAAAATCGATTGCAAGATTTGTACCGGACAAACAACCACCGGACAAATAAGAATACGAGCTGAGAAAAACGTTGTAAAATACATTACATCAATGAATTTTCAAGACACCAATTTTTAAACTAATTTTTAATGATAAAAATAACACGTAATAAAATGAAATTCTTACAAAATAGGCAATTTATAATCTTTGAATTTTAAAATAATATCTATTTATCTTGCTAATGGTTTTAGATAACTACATCTTCATTGAATGAAATACTTGATTGTATTATAATGTTTCATTCGAACTCCACTGGAGTAGCACTGCAGTTTTCCCAAAATTGAAAATATTAAAACTCAATTTACCTCCAATATCTGCATGTTTCAGCTGCTCTCAACAGGTCACGAGGTTCTAAGTAGCCCAAGACAGCTAGAGCCAATTCTCTAGGCAGGAGTGATATGAAATCTCGTTGGAATAACGGCTCAATTGCTTGCATCATATGACGAACTTGATCAGCTGCACAGCGTCCGATCAAGAGGTCGATGGCTTGGAGTCTCTCCGTTCCAGACCACAAAGTAAACCTTCGATAATAAAACAATATCATTTTTTTTCAAGAACCATATTAATGAAATCAAAGCAAAAAATAATAAATAGCAGGGAATAAGCCAAATTTTTAACCACATCATTACGAGTAGACACGCGACTTGACAAGAGGAAACTAATACATAATAATCCATAGTAGTCCATCAAATATATTATTTAAATCAGGCATGCCCAACCAGTGGCCCAAGGCCCAATTGAAGTTTTCAGATTTCTATATTTTGGTATTCATACAACACAAAAAAATTCTCATAAATTAACCACATTTATATTATATTTTGTGAAATTAGAACTTTCTTGTTGTGCTGCATGCTAGTACCTATTTTTATGCTTATGCCGGCTCCACACACTCCATACATAATAGTGACTGTAATTTTTTTTTTTAAATATACTGACGAAGAAACAATATTTAAACATTGATCAAAGAATTCGAACCCAGATTCGCATTTATGTAAAAAAAGCATGAGGAAATGTTCATAATATTCTAAACTCCATTTAGCGTGGAGGCGGAATCAGCGCCTCCAAATTTACAAATGGAGCTAATAGAACTTCAGTCAAGCATAGAGTTAAAGTGTATGTTCGAAGGGAATAAGCTTGAGTTTTATAAGAAATATATTATCCTCGAAGATAAATTTCCAAAATTAAAACGACTGTCAATGTGCATTACAGCAGCATTTTGTACTACATGTTGCTGCGAATCGTTGTTTTCGAAATTAAATGTAGTAAAAGCGAAGTGTCGCAGCAGGTTGCTCAGTGAAAACACGACCAATCAACTGCGATGCGCGTTGGCTAAATTACCATTCGATATGAAAAAGTTATCAAACAAAATACAAAAACAAGTGTTACATTAATTATAAGGTAATAAAATATTTTGAATAAGTTCTTTGTTTTACTTTTTTTAATGTGTGGCCCACCTAAGCTCAGTAATATTTTTTTTGGTCCACCAAATGATTTGGGTTGGGCACCCCTAGTTTAAATAGCTACCCAGTTGTGCTACTGAATGAGGCACTATGTAACAAATTTACCATGGTTTCAATTAGTATTCATGAGTTGACGACATATTTGTATTGTATTCAGAGTGACTTAACAAAATCCTATCTTACCTAGTCAACCAATGCCGTGCTTCTGGTGGGTATTCCGCAGTATTAGTAGTTCGGGAGTCCAAAGTAGGATCCACATAGTGCTTCTTTGTTGAAGAACAGCTCGATGGACTTTCTACTTTGCGTTTACGCTATAAAAAGTAAATAAACAATGAATATCTCAGGTATAAGTAGTAAGTATAAGTACACAAATAATCAATAATTTTAAAACCCATCTACCCTAGTACCCGATGAGGATTTTTTTTGAAATGTGCCATGGTAGAGCGAAACATGATTCATGTTTACTTTTTGTGGAATTTATTCTTTTTAACAATCTTTGACACAGTCATGTCCGGGCCCGGGCAATACCCAGCTCGGGAACGGCCTGGAGTAGCATAAATCAGCCTCAATGAGCTGTCATTCAAACAGCAAAAACTTATTATCTTGGAAAATCCATTTTAAAAATTCCTCAAAATAATTTATCTACTCCTTAACTGAAATCTCGTCCTAAGATGAAAATGCAAAGTTAGGCCATTCGCTCATGCAGAAACTAAAATCTGACGAACTGGTTGGTGATGGAGCTCATAAACTGGCCAGTGACTGATGCTTCGCACACTGCGATACTCAAACCTAATAATCTCATAACCTCAAACTGTCAAACCCATTGTCTTTCCTACTTCACTATATGCTTTTTATCTTTGGAATATTCTGGCAGCCTGTAATTATACAGGCAGGAGTATTTCTCAACATCTGCCACATATTTTAAATTAAAAATCGGTTCGCCCATCTTTTGACGTCTTGACTTGTTTTGCTTGTTTAGTTCAGTTCAGTGCTACCAATTTTGGTAAGAAAATATGATTTTACATCAAATCTACTGATATTGATACCATTGTTTTATGGGTGACTGGAAACTGGGAGACTAGCATGTCGTGTCTCTTCCGTTTCGGTCGCGGACGTTTTGAAACTAAGAGATTCCAGTCTTGCCGTCAGCAAGTCGCCATTGAAATACATTTGAATTTCAGTCTTGTCTTTTATGAGTATTCACGTGAGCAGATGGCCTTGACCTGACATACTATGGATTCCCAAACACTATACGAAATCGGATGGCTGATAAGTATACCCATAGGTTGTATACAGCAGAACTGGGAAGACTCAAAAAGACCGGAGAACGACAGAGATTTTTGGAAACATCGTGTGGTGTTCACATGGCCCACTAAGGAGGTGGTGTAGGAAGTAAAAAAAAAATTAAATGAATAAGTACCAAAAGCCTGGAGTTTTCATCTGCTGAATGATATTGAGCTTCGCTGTCTGATGCACTGAGCATCGTCATTTCATCATCACACGTCTGCCTATTATCTATGCAACTATCTTCATCCTCCTATGAACAAAAATACAATGTTAATATAATAACACAGAGTTTGGACTATTACTAGGCTGTCTTATGAACTTTTTGTATTACGATTCCACAATGTTTTCAGTGTAGTTGAATTGATAGTCGAAGAAAAATTAATGTTCTATACATTAGCGCATTAAAACATTATGGCTATAAAGTAATATTATAGCCACCATCACCTGCAGCTATTTTATCGTTTCGGTATTATGTGACATGACATGTATTTTTTTTAATGTTTATCAAAATATCCAAAATAATGATGGTTTAGTGTACAATGGAACCCCGATCTACCGTTTTCGCATAAATCGTTTATCCGCACGGATCGTTCATTTTTGAAAGTCCCGCCAAACACCCATAAGAACAATATTAAATTATTCCGCATCAACCGTTCCCTGATTTATCGTTTTCCTCTATCATCTAAATATTATGGTCCCATCACAAATATTATCCCGATTGACCGTTTTTGTTGAATATTTTTCATTTCGCTTTCGTAGAATTGTTTATGATACATACAGACCTTTCAGTCACGTCGCTTTGCATTGGTCGATTGGTGCTCAGGCTTGCCTCGCATCTCGTATCACGAATTTTTATAAGTCGCAACTAAAATGCCCCCCATGAAGAAAACTAGAACTCTAGATGAGGAACTGAAAATAATTCAAGACTTCGAAAAAAATACAGGAGAAAAACGAGTTTTTTTTTTTTTTTAAATATATATGTCCCGCATTTATCGTTTTTTTTTTAGGGTTCCTTGAAAACGGTAGAATCGAGGTTTCACTGTTGATTGCCTATCAATGTACAACAATTGACACGGTCTAACCTTTTCTCGGCAGATACAGATTTGGTTTTGATATGAATTGTCATTACCATCCATTCATACCAAATTCAAAGTTCAATGTATATTTTAGAAATATCTGCACATTCAATATTGGATCAATTGTATTTCAGATAGTGTTGAAATTCTTGCAGTTTTTATCAGCTGATGTGAGCGAATAGTTGCGATAATGAAGCTTTCTACAAATGAATCTTCACTTTCATACAATCTCATACAGTCTATATGGAGAATGCTTTTGGTTATTAAACATTTTATTTAAAATCTATATATATAAAAATGAATGTTTGTTTGCTTGTCCCGTATGCGCTCCTATACCATTCATCCGATTGCGATGAAACTTTGTTAAGTTGTTGTGTGCACACCCGCGAAGGTTTCTGAATTAGAAAAACCATCTTCTTCTTCGATAAAATGGTTGGGTGTGCTTTTCAAATAACCCTAAAATGGAAAGCCAAAATACTCTTTCAAATGTAACGAATTAAAAAATAAATACATAAAGTTCACAGATTTAATCGATATGAGTTTTTCTCATTTTTCTCAAAACTACCTAAAATTGTTTTTCTCGGAACTATCTAAAATTGTTTTAGGGGTTTTTGAAACTAGCGCTTCATTTAGTGATGTGAAAGTGTAATTTGTGACTATCAATTATTTGAACTTCCAATACTGTATTTTAGATTTTATAATTGTATTCCTCCATTTGTATTTCAAACACAAATAGCATTTTCATAAACTTATGACACTACGGGCTGTAATGTAACTGAGATAAAGAAAACAAGATAGGATTATAAAAAAAAAAAAAGTAATATATCATGTGTGAATGCAGCTTTAGTCACTATTTGCTTTCTAGTCTCAACAAGTATTGTGAGTCATCCGTATTTGGAGTGGTAAGGTGTCTAAAAATTATACAATATTTTCATTTATTGACAATAAATGGTAGCAATCCTCGCCCGGATTTTTAAAAACATCGTAGCATGCAAAGGGTTGAATTCGCCTGAAGTAGTCTCATATAAATATAACACTAAATTTACAAGATAAAAAGAACTTTTTATATACCACGTTTTTAAATTTTCTGTTGAATCATATAAACTATTAACCCTTAACACTCGAGTGCCGCCATATCGGCGGCATTAGAAGTTTCCCGTATTACTCGAGTGCCGCCGTAGCGGCGGCACCGCCTATAAAGTCATTTTTTGTAATATTTTCAGAAATTTATATAATGCGATTTCAATCAAGTTAGAATGAATAATAATAGGTTATTACATTTATCTGAGAAAGAAGTCGGCAAAAGAATACTGCGTGCCTAATTTCAACATAGTATTTTTATCGGAATCTTCTCTTTTTTTATTCGTAGGTCGTCGCTTGCAAGCAATGTTTTTTTGTCACATAAATTTTATTTATTGAACGTTCCCAGACTAGAGTGAAGTGTTTGTCACGCATGATTTTGAAGTGTGTTTATATTTTTTATTGGTTCTCGCTTGCGCAGGGGCGTCTCGTATAGTTTACAGTTTTATATTTGAATACTGTTTTTGATGACAATACTTACTAGTATATTATGCCGATTCGGAACCTATATAATGTGAAATACTCTAATGAGTCAAATGAAAATTATTACGTATCGATTTATTATTTTTTGAGAAATCTTTTGATAATGTGTACCGCACTGGGAATGAGTTGTTATGAGCCCGAAACTAATTTAGGAAATTTACGAGACAGCCGCTTATATTACAAGTGTATTTGAAGGCAATTCATTTGTATCATATTTATAGTCATAATGGACGATTTACACTTTATAGCCAGTTCTCTACATACCGCTATTTCATTACGATTCTGTGATAAGCCAGGATTACATATTGGAGATTGCTTTGTGAAATACCACACAATGAAGAATTATAAATAAACTAAAAATAAGTACAGTATATTCATTATAAATTTATTTTACAGAATAAAAAAAAAAAATTTTTTTTACATTTTTTTCACCAATTAAATGTTTTATATTGAAATTATGCTTTGTGCGGGAAAAAGTCTCGAGTGGGTGGTATGTACCTATAAAAAAATTTCGAGTGGAAAAGGTTAATAAATACTTTTTTTTGTACTTGATAGAAATACTGAATAAATATAGAATACTGAAATGTCATTTTGACATTTCATATTGATTTCCATAGTAACGCACGTATATATTAATAATTTAGTTTAGTGTTTTACTTTTTATGAATTTTTTCCAAAATAACTTTCCATACAAAACAGAATTAACTGAAAATGATTCAATTCTGCTTAAAGATGGCTAAAATTATTAAAAAATGCATTGTCGTTGTGTTCTAATATATTCTAAAAGTTTCAAATGTCTAGCCAGTCGGGAAGTTAGTTAAAAATCTTCAATCGTCCAATACAAATTTTGGACAAACAAGAAAAAATTTGTACTGGACAAACAAGAATACGAGCTAATAAAAACGTGGTAAAATAATATCATTCTAAACTAATGTGGCTTCAAAATATCTTCTTATTTTTGTTCAAGACTGGCAGGTCTGTCTTATTAAAATTTTTGGGAAGATGAGTTTTACGCTTCCATCTTGAGTCCCATCCTTTGAGTGCATTCAAAAATTCTCTTCACTGTCTTCCTTACCTCACCACTTCCTCAACTATAAATAAATATTCAATGCAAGCTAAAACACCTGACTATAAGAAATCATTAAAATTCTTCTTCAGGTTACAGATTTCTATTGCTGGATATAATATAATATGCCTCCCACATTTTTTCAATTCTGTTCAGTCCTGTACCTCTGTACCTTCTACATCAAACTATTTCACCTAGCGTTGATGTCATTTATTGATCTAGTAGAGCGCCTTCTCCGCTGGTCATTTCATCTACTGACGTGTTGGGCCTACTACCACTTCGAATTTATAATCTATAGCTTCAAAGCACTGAACAGATAATAAATAAAATTATGATAGGCTATATTCAATACACTACATTTTGATGCAGGGTTTTGAATGTGTGAGTGTCCTACGAAAATTAAACACATTATGCACGTGCAATAGTGTGTGTAATACACCAATATTAAATGAGCGTCAACACATTAACCGAGAGCAGTTGTCAGTATTCGATGTATGAGATATTCTTGACACGTGTTTAAGTTTATCCCGGATTCTTCCATACTCGAGATCGGTTACCTGCTACTCCTTACCCGCTAGGTATTTCAGTTGCCATTATTTCTGAGTTCAAAGGCAGAAACTGCCACTAATCCACAATGTGAATTTTCTCAAATATGTTTTCCTAATAAAAAAAGAATTGTGTTTTACATACCGATACATGATTTGATATACATGTACAAATAGCTTCCTCCTCTTCTCCTTCTCCTGAATCAGGATCTTCATAATCGGAGAACAGCATGCTCTGAAAGGAAAATATTGTTTGTGTAAGTATAATTTTATAGTTTAAAATTAATACTATCGTCTCTTCATACTTAACAGGATTTCTATCTTCAAAATTCACCTGAATTTCATATAATTTTTGATCAGTTGTACCTACACATAATATCACATAAAGATAGATGTATGGTTGACATCAAAAGGATAATAAGAATAGCAACAAAACACTATGTCGAAGGTGCAACCAATTTGAAACAGCAAAAAGATTATCAAAGTGACTAAAATGTGATTACATAATAAAAAAAATTATCTTCCGAATTTATGAATAGCAGTAATGTTTTTTCATGAACGGGCTGGATGAACATGCACAGTTGTCCGGTGATCCAACACACTACCAGTCTCTTCAATGCTTGAGAATATATAAAGCCTTCAGTTGTGCGATGATTTCTATTGAAATCAGACCTTAATTTTCGCAGAACGACAACAGAAGATTTGCCATTTTCGTAGTATGATTGTACGATTTTTATGGGCTCTACGGTAGAGAAACGATCCATTGTGTTAAAAGGTAGACTTTCAACTGACGATATGCCAAAAAGTATATATGTAAAACATTCGACAGGACTGAAACTCGAATGAGTTGGATAATTAAAATACTAAATATGTATAACAAATTTTAAAAAATTATATTTTTTTATGTTTTAATTAACTTGAAAAATATCTAAACGACCTATATAGGTATATAAAAACTAATCTTACAGTTTGAACCGGTGAACCGGTTAGTTAGTAAAAAAAAAAGTGCTAACCGCGTAGTATTTTCTCTCCGGTTAATTGGAGGCCCTACTTTTACAGTAACAGCAAAAGAAAGACAGACTCTAACTCTTATGAAATGTGATGGTGGAGGCGGATGCCGAGTCTCATAGGCAGCCAAGTAAACAAACAAGTCCATCATCAGAGAACTCTACATTCAAGACAATCTCTTCAGTTTACCTGTGGACGATGGCAACCTGAAAAACTCGTGACATTTGAAGAGGACTATGAAGTTCTCAATTCATATGAAAGAAAGATCAATAGTGCCACAGGTTTTCCACTGATACAGGTTCTGCAAGGCGCTGAATACTGAAAGGTTAGTGCCAAGCTTTACAATGTCTGTCAGTCAAATCAACCAGGTCACAATCTTGTCATGAGGTCTCAACGAAGAAGGAATAAAGTATATTTTTATAGTGAAGAATTAATGCTATTATCTGAGGATACACTTACATGAAATTAAATTTATGAAAAACTTAACTATGGAATTGATTTATTTAAATTCAATTGATGTAGAAGTAGATAAATGATTTCGATGGCTATTTTTTTGTGGTTATGAAGAATTTTTACTAATTATCATTTTTTTTATCGACTAAATTGTAAAGCAATATCGTACTTACATGGTGGATCGGGACAGTGGAAGCGGGTGTCACTGTATCATCGGCTACTGGCAAATCCTTGGTGTCCGAACCTCGGCTGGTTCCCTGTCCGGTTTGCTCCATGTCTCCAATGCTGTCTCTTTTTTCTTTCATACCGTCATTCAAATTATTATCAGTATTGTCTACATTTTGGTTGGCATTATCCGAAATTCTACGGCAGTCATCGCTCAAATTGAATTCGTTTGAAGATGGTAAATCATTCTTCTCAACATCGAGGCATTTGTCCATGGACGAGTCAGACTGACCATCGATTGACTGCCTTGTACTAGCATCACACCCATCATGATTTTTACCGCACGATGTTCTCTGCTCGGTGTCGTCAAGTGTTTCTTCACCCTCGAATAATTTGTATTTTGGTATAGACGAAGGCCTTACAGGTTTAGGTGGGGTAAAATTCATGGTATATATATGGTTTTTCTTGAGACAACAGTTATCAGGAGTGCTAGTCTTTTTCGTGTTGCATAGCTGAGATTGTGTTTCTGAAACATTTGATTTAAGACTACCCTCGGGAGTAAATTCTTCATTTTTTGTGTTCAAAATAAGGCTACATATAGTTTCAGAACTGGATGCTAAGCTAGAATTGGCACTGGACAAAGAAGATGAGGTAAGGCGCCGTGCGTCCACTATCACTCCTGTGCACTGGTTTATCAGTCTGTTCTCTTCCTCAAAGTCTTCCCGTTCTATTTCATCGATGGGGTCGCTTGAAAGGTTTTGCAGTGACTGGGGTTCATCGGGCGCACTACTGCCAGAGCTGTCAAGCTCATCGCCAGTCTCAATTTCAGTCTTCCTCTCTACTATGTGTGTTGAAGAGGGGACATGGTTCGTCCCCTCATTACAATCAAAGTATTTTCGTGAACATGATGGTTCCATACTAGATGCAATCTGGAAAAAAAACAATATGTCAAATTAGGCTCTTTATTCCACATATCCAATCCAGACAGAGGAAATAATTGTTCTTCTTGTAGACCTCATAAATCTAAAAAAAAATTCAAGTGACAGCAAAACCGTCTATAGTGAAACAATTTAACCTCAAATCTACACAGAAATTAGACAGGACTAATGTGATTATTGTTACAGTTGCTATTGTTAACTGTACAGGTAACCATTCATCGTGACCCTGGTGAGTGCGGATTCGTTATATTGCGACATTTTTTTTAAAATTGGAAATTGTGGAAAGTGGAAGTTATCCACCAAATTTAATTGTTAATGTGGATCAGACGGGATTTCCATAGAGAAGACTGCTTCTAGATTTAAAGCATCCAAGGATCGTCTAACTCTCCTTCTCTCAACTCATTGAAGAAACTGATGGAGGTCATTGAGGTGCCATGCTTGTATGTTGGAAACAATTTAATATTATGAAACTTATCAGAAACACCGACGACGCTTGGAATGAAGTCACGCAGTCGTGTATGAAATGAAGGCGTTTGTAAAAGGTTGCTCAGTGAAATTGTTGAAGTTCACTGCAATTATAAAAATGATATTCAAAGATTTGTCTTATAGCAATAACCGGAGGCATCGAAGGTGTTGATGTAGATATTCAGACTTTGTTAAAACTCTTAGTAACGAATGAAGAGCTGCAGGAAATGGAATGCCATACGTCCCTAGAAAATGAAGTCTCCGATCATGTTCCCGTGCGAAAGTTAAGTGTTAAAACCACTGTCTATTTGTGCCATGCATGGAGTTGTTAGAAGAGAACGATGAAGATTACGAGCGAGTGAGTGCTGTAAAACATGACAGTAATCGCAAATTTTGCACAATATGTAAACATAGAGGCCAAACAAGGGAATCCTCCCATTGATCACGAAATTTCGCTTATCCCGACAGTGTTGCCATATTTTTCTAAGCAGATTATAGTACAAAGGCGTAAAAATTATAGTATTTTTAAAAAATATATAGTACAGGAACATTTTTCGTCTTGAATCCTTTAAAATTATAGTATTTTTGTATATTTGGCGTAAAATTATAGTATTTAACATTTTTCGCGAAATCAAAATTACAGTATTATACTATAATTATAGTACGGTTGGCATCACTGTATCCCGGCCATGTCCATAACGTATCCCCCGCGATTAACGGAACAATATTGCAAGGCATTCTCTTGCTCAATGCCCCTACGACGAAGTCTCGAACAACACAGTAATGTTGTACAGTGGAACCTCGATTATCCGAACCTCAATTATCCAGATTATTAAAAACAAACACAAATTTTACAAATTACGGATTGTCATGCAATAAAGCAGCACTAGTGAGTCAACTGATATGAGTCAGTAACCGGCCATTTCTATATAGGGATATTGGACGTTTGATTTCGTGATTTAAATATTTATTTTGAAAATTATCGATATGCTATCGAAAAGAAAGCGTATTGTACTATCATTATAAGACAAAGTAGATATAATCAATGCTTTTAAATGAGGTGACTTAGAACATTTTTGTCTAATGGATATGGCATGGCGTTGACACCCAACAATCTGTATATAACAAAACCAAAGTGAAAAAATTTTGCAGTTTACTAATTGTATAATGTCAGATGGTGGCAGCTTAGAGCGTAGTTATGAAACAATCACAAAATGAATAAGTCAAAGAGTTTATTTTCATGTGGTTCATTCAAAAGTGATCATCTGGTCCATTATTCTGTGAAAAGGTGAGATTTTTTAACATAAGACTGAATGGAGGTTCAAAAATCAAAGCAAGACTGGGTTGGCTCAAAAAATTTAAATGGGGACATTTTATTAGAGAACTGGAAATTCACGGAGAAAGCCTTTCAGCTGACATTTTTATAGACATGTTAAAGGTGTTTTTGGAGAAAGAAGAATATGACAAAAGTTAATGCTGATGAGACAGGTTTAAATTGGAAAAAATTACCTAAAAAATCTTTAGCCAGATTTAAACCAGATTGATGAAATGTTTGCCACTCAATTTCTTCCACCAAATGTCATGTCTGTAATATGGATCAATATATAGCTAGCAGAGGAAAAAAAAATGAAGAAACAAGAAAATTAATTTAAAAGGCTTCCTACACGGCAGCAGAAAGTTGGGATTCTTTAGATGTGTCAACTTTGAAAAAATCATAGAACAAAATTTTGAAAAGACTTGGTAAGTTCCAGTAATGCAGTAGAAAAGGAGACGTCACGAAAGCAGTAGCACATATTTCAATGTGTGCCCAATGCAACCCAGAAGTTGTCACTAGAGTGGTTAAATTGTGATACGAACGATCCTGGATTCACAAATATTGAATGATGACGAAATCATTAAGGGATTATCTGCCTCAAAGGAACAAGAGCAAGAAGACGAAGAGGAGATTCCCGAGGGGGAAATATTGGTCCTTCACATTCTGAAGCATTTCAATGGGTAGATGTCACCATGAAGTGGTTTGAGAGCGAAGAAGTATGTAACTCAAGACAACTTATGTGTCTTAAAAATTTGTATTCAGAATTTGGCAGCTTCGAAAAGGAAAGCTTTCTGGCTCTATGATGCCGTGATCAATAGGCGGCACATACAAATTTCGCGAGTTAGCTTGTCCGACTTTAAACTCAAATTACTAGCCACTGTCGATTGATTTGCATAATCTAAAAAATTAAACACACAGTGACATCTGTTTGAACAATTATGAAATACTAAGCCACAAATTATCGGTATTACAGCGATTTTAGTAAGAAATTTGCTCTACATTCAACGTGTCGTTAAAAATCTGCAGCCTGTCAGATACTGCCATAGTAATATTGTGAGATATAGAAAAGGTTAAGCAAAATAATTGAATTTGTTACTAAGAAATGATTTAAAATTCAAGCTATATAGAGTTGTTGATATAAATGTACTTTTTTCGATTATCCGGATTACCTTCATCCCCAAATAGTCGATGGCTCTGCTAGTATATGATGAATACATTAAATGCAATCTGGTTAATAAATATATTTTTTTGAATTTGGAAACAAGGAAACTTACTTGTATTTAATAATGAGTCTATGCATAGGCTGCAGGCGATGGTTGGGAGTCAAAATTTATTATCAGCATATAAATCTCAATTCACAATTGCGCCCCTCGAAACCATTGCATTTAATCGCAGGTACCTGCAAAAGATCAATACCAAGTCATGAATAAAATAAACAGCAAATAGTCAAGAACACTGTAATCAATTTAAACGCTTATCAAGTATTCTCTGAAATATGAGCCGGCATGACATGATTCAATCAATAATTTATAGGATCACCAAGTAGTAATGTGTATTATTTGCGCAAATGCAACATTCAACTATGAATGTGTCATGTTATATATTTCAGCAAAATAATGGAAAGAAATTTTAGATGTAGGTAACTATCACAATAAATATTCACACCAGTGGCGTGCACTCCACTCTGGATGTAGAACATCCCCAGAAATACACAACAAAATAAATTGTATCTGTTCATTAAAACATGAATGACATAATTTTTTTAATAATCAACAATAACTATGTCACAATATGTAACAATTATTAGCACGACTAAAAATAAAATATAATATAATTTTTGTGTTGGCAAAAATGAACCACCAGCAAATTTACCTATTCTGAAGAGATATTTTCAAAACTGGCAATACAGAACGACATGTGGCAACATCATTGTTTATCCGCAATATCATGCATAATTTATTCCAACGTTTTAAACGAAACTGAACCAAACAAACCAAACTGGTTTGTCAGATGATGATCAGATTTCAGCAGTTTAATGAAAATTTCCCAGGAATGCGATTTTCGACAACTAATTAGTCATGCACAGTACTTAAAATTAATTCAATATTGTATTTGTCTCTATAACACATTTATTTAAATATCAACTTGTCATAAAAATTCAATCTGCATAGCTCATTGTCTACATGAACAAATAAGTTTAATTGTCATATTCTATTTAGCATCTCAGTTTTTCTTAATCCTATCAATATTATAATTTTCATACGCAATGTCACGAAAATGGCAGATACGCAATATCCGTACCTATGAAAATAATTAATGAATATCATTTTAGGATAGGTCCGGTCCTGTCTTGACAATAATGTCATTTTGACAAATTGTCCTAGTCAGAAGTGTCAGAAAAAAGTAGTTTGACCGTTTGATAGATAGTCAGATTCTTGCGGGAACAGATACACAAATGTCAAATTTCAAACTATTTCCAATTCACTTACTACACATGCGCAACTTTTCAAAAATGAGTTGTCAATCGGCCAGAAACTTTTGCTAGAACATACTTTTTGTTTGCTACTGTCAATATCGCAACAAATACTTAATAGAGCTTAATAAATAATAGAGCTGATGTAATATTTTAATCAAACTTACAAAGCAATATTAAATAAGGTAATAATATTTTGGTTAATATACGTAATAAAGAATGTTTTTTTTATACTTTTTACAGACATTGTGACATTTCTGTTATAAACAATTAGGTTATGTTGTCATTTTAATTTTTATGAATTAGGCCCTAGTTTGGTTTGACCAGGGCAGGTTTGATAAATTGGACCCATCTAATTAATCGAACTGTCATTATATTAATGATTCCTATTAATAATAATGTCAACTATAATACCCCATTTACACGTGCATGGATTTACTGCTAACACTGAAATGGACGTGTAAACACATATTATTATTATTGTGCAAGTTGCAAGATTGCATGCATGGATCAAAAAAGTTCCGAATTAGTACTTGCATGCCGGATACACATGTGCAGTAGAACGATAGTGGCGAACCTGCAGGAAGAAATATGAACTACACCACACAAAACACACATATTTCAGATACAACATTTCACGGTGAAATGATGTGATTCGGTGAACTATGTACGACTGCCATAGAGCTTGTGAAACACTGGCTTTATTGCATGAAAAGTTCGATGGTAGTTAAATGTCAAGACTTTGCCGACTTTAATTAACCATCAAGATCGTGATTTGACATCGCTGGATTTATTTTTCTTTGATTATGCAAGTGCCTATGCCAACAACCCGCAAACTTTTGAGATGCTTAAGTGCCACCGCCGTATCTTATAATCGTCAACTTATAATTCCGCAAGCTATTAAGTGTCATTATTACGCAAAATATTTTTAACAAATTACAATAGTAATATACTTTGCATGGACATTAGCAAAGATAGTATATAGTATACTGTGGCATCACAGCAATCTCTCCATGGCCACCCATAACTTTTGATACCAATAAATAGGTTAAGTTTCATGTGATATCACAGTCGCACAAAAGATGCAAGATTTCTCACGAAAACGCATGTAGCATTGACGACTTCTCACGAAGGGTGAAACATGTATGCCAACTAAAACATTTTACCGTGGCACAGTTCGCTGTGAGCTTTCTTATCGAAAAGAGATGTCTGTATACTATATCGAGGGTATACTGACAACGCATTATTTCAGTTTTTGCTGTTTTTCTGTTTTAAATGACAAAATGTATATAATTTTACGCTCTACGTCCTGGTAAAAGCACAAAGGCATAGGATATAATGGTGAGAAAATAGAAACATTATTAAATCATATTGTTATTTTTTTATTCTGATAGAAAGCATGATAATGACCTAATGCATTCTGTGTATACAAAATACAGGACTTGTAACATGTCGTATATTGTGTTTGCCATAAAGGTTAGTCTTTATAATGTAGAAAAAATGTTTTTAAATCATAAAAAAATCTATGTGGGAGAACGCTTTGAAAAAAAATTGACATCCTTTTTGCGATTATCTCAGAACTTGTTTTAATGAGTTAATGCTTTCTGTCAGTATACCCTCGATATGGTCTTCAATTTTATTAGATTCAAAACAAACATTAATTCAATCTTCATAGCTGATTTTGGCAAAATTCATGAATTTAAGAATGATAACCTAACCTAACAAAATAAATAATCCAGTATATTGGCTATTATCAAAATTTATTTGCTGCTGGCTTCCTGTAAAGTATAAACTGACAAGACCCATGTTTTATTTAGACATGAATTTTATGTCAGTAGGTACTATACGACCCAAAGAGGTTGGACAGTCTTTAATATACGGCCATATATTTCCAATACAAGATTTCACGACAAAGTGTAATACGGCGAACTGCATACATACAAGTTTCCGGACATGAAAAACGCCATGCCACTAAGTAGTTACTTTAGAACTGTTTTGCAAACAGAATGCTTTAGTAACACATTATCTGGAATCCAGAAATATAACTAAACGGTGTTATGCTATTATGTAGTTAGAATAAATCTGCTGGACTCCTTCAGCTCATCTTCATACAGTTTGGATCCATCTCAATTGAAGGTTTCCATCAACATCTTTGGCCGATACATAAATTATTATAATTTGCCTGGACTATGAAAAATTTTCCTCTGTGTGAATTTTGTCAGCTGTGTCAGTAATGTAAATGTGAAAACTTTTCAACTATTCAGTTTCACAGACCCAATCATTGCCAAAATCAGCCACAAAAAAGCTACATGAATACACCTTCTAAGAATAAGAAACTTCTGTCGCTTATGTTCACTAAGTAATCACACTTTTTATTGTATTACTTCAACTGTTATAGTATTATTTACTAATACAATATGTTTGGGCAGTGCCGGTTAAAGTGGCCATAGCTGTGAGGCCCCGGAACCAGAAATACAATTTCAAATAATTCACAAAAACCCTTGCAGTAAAGGAATGCGCAAATGTATGAATGAGGTTCTCTAGTATTTAGAATTTGGGATCACAATTTCAAAATGTTCAAATTGCTTTAAGAAATGTTCTCAATAGACCTGCAACTAAGTTGCCAAGATGTAAGACCATTAATTGTCTACATTGTCACAAAATAAAATTATTTGGGAAACACCATTGGCCAGAATCGATTGAGTTCACCTGTCCAATAAAGCCTGAAATATTAAAAATAATGGATTTTGGTGAAATAAAAAGTGATTTTGCAACCAAAAAAGAGTATGATTTAAAAACTAAATTTCAGGATCTCTTCAATGATAAATTTAGCCCTGTGTTTAGGAAAGAAGCGTGAAGTATATAAATCATAATAATTTTACTATGCAATGTTCCATAACTTAAAACATAAAATATAAACCACGCAGCACTGCAACTTTTTTAATTTACAAAAACTTAAATAAAGAGGCGACATTCGACTATCGGCGACATCAGATTTTATGTAGAAACAATATCAATATCATTTACCATCTAATCAAAATCATTTAGCGCAAATAAAAAGCATATAGGCATCCATACTTTAAAATATTGTTGATATTGATGATTCCTAGTAAAAGTAAACTTTATAGGCCAGGGCTATTTAACTGACTTCTATCAATCTTTGAGAATCATAACCCCAAATTTATATAAAATTCTGTTATTCATTGGATAAATATGTTGCAAAGCTTTAATAGAAAAAATAATGGAAACACAAGTTGTTTCTTGCGATTTTTTGCAATTGGCACCAGGATCATTACTTAAAAGATTGGCTGGTTATGGTAACACAATTAATGAAGCGTAAGCCTTTTCTAAAAATTCAAAAATCATGATCCTTAACTAGGGTATTTCAAACTTATAGCATGTTTACACACGCATGGATTTACTGGCGGCAGTACGTATTGTTGCAAACATAAATATAATAAAATGCAAATATAAATACATAGTATCAAAGAATTTCGCAAGACTGCATGCATTAGTGAAAAAGTTTAGAGGCTTCTCAATTTTTACGCGATAGTTGCAACTAGCATGGCGTATGCGCAGTAGAACATAGTGACGAACCTGCTGGAAAAATACAAATTACACCGCGCAAAGCATTTTCACATTTACCAATTTTCACAACCTGTCAAATAGCACTATACAATGACAATGGTCTCGCTTACGCTTGAAGAATGAGATCGGCACTTTTGCGAAAATTTGGAATAGGTAGGTAGACTATCCTCCACGTAACCTTGCCACATTGTACACAGTGACAAGGATTTGTGTGTATACGCATCCGTATAAATGTACTAGTAAAAGCCGGGCACTCGATTGGTATAATTGTATTAGTAAATTCCAAGCACTCAATTGGTTTATTCACGTTTTCATTCAAAAACATATATTCCAAATGGCAAGGTTACGTGACGGAGACTGTACCTATTATATTGTTATTACTGATGTCAACAGTAACATTTTCAGAATATTGTTGGTTTGGTATCTTACCTTAACTCTGTTATTGGAAATAAAGATAAAAGTGTTGGCAATAAATTTGTAATAAAGTTGTATTTCTTGTAATCTTAAAGATAAATAAATAGATATACAAGATGTGACAATAGTGTAATGAAAAATACTAGCGGAAATAAGAGAATCGCTGGAATGGACAATTAAAAAATAAGCAGGTGCAAATACGTGAGAATAATCTCGCAGTGGTTCGATACCTTACAACTGACGTGGTTTAAAAGTAGACTGGTCGGGGTGGATTAAAAGCATATTGAAATAAGTATTGACATTTTGCAAGGATATAAATAATCGACAAGACAAAATGCAACTATCGATGTAATTAACACATTCAATAATTATTTTTATACGATAATGGCCACCTTAATGTCGATGTGTGACTACTAAAGGACAAGATAAATAATAAAACGTTTATAATATTAATTCGATTTGTAAGTGTGGGTTAAAAACACTTTAAAACGATATTTTCAATGTTTTCTCCAATGACCAAGCCCGTTGTGAGGTAAACATTCCACGATAAATCAGGTGAGAAATTGCAATGTTGAAAGATAAAATTATACTTACGCCTCGGTTTTCTATTTTCCTGTGCACTTAAAATCTATCTTAAATTTAAAACATGATTTAATAATCGTATTTAGATACGAAAACCAAGCGCATCGCCTGCGGCCACCATTGTCATGATCAGTGTTGCCAATAGGCCAATTCAGTGTTGCCAAGTCAAAATTTAAAATTTCAGTAGATTTTGACAAAAAAAATCAGTAGATTAATAATAACAGTAGATTTTGGTAAATGCAATATAATATTATTAGATATGATTTTAAAATATGGAGGGAACTCAGATAACGACTTTCATGCACTTCATATTATAAATAAACTAAAAACTAAACTATTATATAAATTAAATTAAATATTAAATTAAATTAAAAAAACTATAAATATAAACTAAAATAACAATAATAAAACTATTCAGTAGACATGACCCCTTTGTAAACTTTTGAATAATGCCTCTTGTTACAATTATTGTTAATCTTCGTTAAATTTTATTTGTTGATATTGTGTCATAAGGCACCGCTCTCGTCCATAGCGCGCGGACCAAAATTATAGTACAAATACTATAATTAGTTATAGTACGGTTGGCAGCACTTGATTGACGTCATATTGGCGGGGACCAGTGCTGCCATATGTTTGTCCCCGAATTATAGTACGCAGACAAAAATTATAGTGGGTACCGACTGGTTGAATGGCCGATACTTTTCTTCATTTCCAAAAAATTACACGTAGAGTGATTAACGAGAGCTTTTTTTTTAGATAAATTATTACCAGCAAAATCAAGTAATGTGCGACATTTTCCTGCAAGACAAAATATTCAGAAATTCTTATTGGTAAAATCAAGCGATTCTGTTTCAACTCAGGGTCAAGGGCTTTTTTTATCTCTCCCAACAACTTTAGTCTTGTATTTTTTCATCTAGGTAAGAAAAAGTATAACCAACTTTTTTGCGAAATTTAAAAATTATTGTACCCTATTTTCAGACCTATCGGAATCCACACACGCACTCTAACGCGCGTACACACAACGTTTTTTTTTACTATTCTTTGCATCTGTACAATGACATTAATGTCATTGCATCTGTAGCTCTTTTACGGTAAGTTTTTATTTATTTTTGCAAAGTTTTTGGGTCTGAAAAATGAATTTCATTTTAATAAATGTCTATGAATAAAACTCACCATAGATAATATACGTAAAAATCTCAGCTTGCATAATATGGCTACATTTTGACAGCTGTTTTGATGTTTGATGTTTTGCCGTTTGCGACAATTACTGTCAACAAAAACTTGTAGTTTGTACTATTTTTACAACGTATCAAGCAGTATTGCCTTAATAAAATGGCAAGAACCAAAGCTTCAGTTATTGTAAAAGGTAAAGGAAACTATGATCTTCATTTTAATGTAATTTATATTACGTATCATCGTTAAATCAACCATTCAAAACATTGTTACGAAATTGAAATTATGAAAATCTTTCATAATTTCAAATGTTTTTTTCAGCATCCCTACCCTACGAAGGCAGCTTTACGGAATAAGTGGGGTGTTTGTCTGTGTGGCTTGGTGTTCCATCCTCTTAGGGTAATGTGTCCATGAACGATTAATTAATTGGATGATCATACTGATACCGCCTAAACCATGGCAGCCTCAGAGGATCCAAGGCCGTGAGGCCTGAATCATCATTTGGCGGATTCATGCAAACATGAGCAGATCGACTACGACACAGGAATTTCTAGCCCGTAAGTTTAGATGTATGAAAATTTATAGTCACCCTTTTGCAACTTCAACAAATAGAATCATTCTAGCCCTTAATGTATGTAAAATCCTGCATTTTTTTATACCTACATTAATTCTAGAAGCAAGCGAAGTAAAACCTAGCGTCATTATAAATTTTATACTTATTCAATTTTAACCCTTTTACTCCCAGCTGATTTAGCCTAGCATATCGTCGGTGTTTTGTAAAAAAGGCGAATCAACCATTTTGGTGAAATCGAGATTTTAATGAAAATACAATATGTACCCCACTAGCTTTGTTGTGTAAAAACGGCGAATTTTTATCTCCACAGGAAAGTACTTAAAAACGATAATCGACTAAAATTAAGTTAATTAAAATTACGAAATAAAAAGCAAATGTGACATATTAGGCCTTTTGAAATATTATATAATAATACCTATTATAATGACAGTATTCTTTCTAAGCTTTATTATAAACTTGTTAGATATTTATAATCATCTACAGGTAAATAACAAATAAATGTCAAAAGCTAAAAATCCTCCTCCTGTAAAGTAGCATTTTGGTTAATTCGCCCTTTTTACAAAACACCGACGATATGTGAAAACTCCCAAGCGTTTTTTGCCAAAAAATCGTCAATTTATGTATTTTAAAATATTTATTTATCGGAGGACAGGGGAGTGACAGCATGAAGCGTACAGTTTTTAAATTATTGACAAAAATATAAATATTAAGAAATGTACAAAATAGCGAATTGTACAAAAGTAGAATATACAATAGTCGAGAACCATCTGTAATCTATATTTATTTTGATATATGTACTGAATAGTTTTCATTTGTCTCCTGAACACTTTCTGTGCACATAGCAAATATCATTGAGAGCTTTGCTGCTATAAGTATCTGGACTCAGCTCTATCATCTATTCTAATATTTTGTCACCACTTTCACAATTATTCTTCAACCAATGACTCGTCTCTAATTGTGACCATGTTCGGACCACTATACTCCAGTTAATATCACTTTGTTAATTATTTGTCTATTTTCTTTCAGCATCAAATAAATTGGATGGAACCAAGCGGAAGCGGAAAACATTGGCAATGGCTTCAGACATGGAGTCAGATTGTGAAGAAACTGAAGCCGACCGAGCAGTGGTCCTAGATGTGATGGATGACAATGGCAACGCTTCATTGAATGACTAATGCTCTAGACAGACTCGATAATTCGGATGATAATCTTTTGCCTTTAACTAATGATGAGAGTTTACATAAAATCATTGAATATTTTAATGCCAACAGCAGTGCTACAAACGACACTGCCAAAAAGATGACAAAAGCTTTAAATGTAATATAGACATCTTGAACGATACTTCCTTTGATAAAAATAAATGTAATGCAGAATCTGATGGCTTTAATGTGAAATCAAGTATGTTTAAAAATAAAGCTAAAGGAAAGGGGAAAAAAGTAGTAATTCTGTTGAATATGGGAAAATGGATTCTGAGAATGATGATAATAAGAGTCCAGTGAATGAAAATATTAAGGGAACAGAAAAGGAAAACTTGAAACCAAAAAAACTGAAAACACAGAATCAGTGAATGTTATGGTGGATACCGGTAAAAAGCAAGAGGTAGACAAACCAATCAGGGTATCTAACGAGGTAGTGCATGCGTACTGCTCGACACTGTATCCTGAGTGTCGCGTAGCCTCTCCTATTCAATACCTATCTCCACCTCCACGTGGTGAATCCTGGAAGCCTGAGCAACTACACCTAAGATCAAGTAGTCAACCCTGGTGGAAAGTGTGGTCAGGACTAACGGAGAAGGAAGAAATGGCCCTCTGAAAAAGGGGTTGAGTGTGGGGATAACAACCCCACCTTGTAAAAATCCAACTGTTACGAATCCTCAACCAAAACCTCGGAAACCAGCACCATCTCCACGACGACCTCGCAAACGAAACATTGACTTGATTTTTGGTACATGGAACACACAAACACTGTATAGAAGGGGAGCCCTTAAGGAACTGGTTTCAACGCAGAAACAGAAGATCAAGATGACCTAATAAAAGATACTTTCTACAGTAAATTAGAAGATGTCTATGATAAAGCTCCCTCAAAAATCGGCAAAGAACAAATATACCACGGAACAATAGGCAAAAACAGTCTACACAATGAGAGCAATAATAACGGAATTCTGATCATAGACTTTGCTATATCCAAAAACATGGTTATAGGCTCGACCCAGTTCCCTAGAAAAGACATACAAGTGGAGATGGACCTTTCCTGATGGCAAACATCATAATCAAATCGATCATGTACTGATCGACAAAAGGAGTGCCTCTAGTGTAATAAAGGTCCGAAGCTATAGAGGCGCCAATTGAGACTCTGACCATTATCTACTGTGCATGTCTTATAGATGCCGTATAACATGTAGAAAAACAGAAAAGCACCAACGAGCGCCACAAATAAATATCTACAGCCTTGAAGACCCAGAAGTTATATGCCAATATCAGGACTCTCTAACCGACAATCTTCCTGAATCTGATGCAGCAATCTCCACTGAAGATGCCTGGAACATCAAAAATGCTAGCGCACTCTCAGCTGAAAAGAGTATAGGCAGTAGCCCTAGAAGAACCAGAAGTAACTGGTTTGACGAAGACTGCTCAGCAGCCATACAGAAAAGAAATGAAGATAGACGAATATACTTAGACAGACCAATGAGAGAAAAAAGAGCTAAGTATGAGCAGTCGCGAAGAGAGGCCATCAAGACTATAACAACAAAGAAGCGAGCATACCTAAACGCAACAGTGCTTACACATCGAATGACTTGGATGAAACGTCTCCCGAGTGTCTCTTTTTTGAACATTTTTTAAATAGTGATATTATGGTAAAAATTGTAAACCAAACAAACACTTTTTTTAACTTTACGTACAATGTGACCAACCTTGGACCAAAATCGCGGTCACACAATTGGGAAGATACTTCTGTGCCGGAACTCTATACGTTTTTTGCCGTATCCATGCTGGTGACAAGAAATAAGCGCACGTCAATAGAAGAGCGTTGGAGTACCAACCCGTACTTGCACACAGATATTTTTGATAACAATGCCCAGGGATCGTTACCAGCTTATTTTACAGATGCTGCATTTTTCTGATCCCAATGTAACCACAACCACCCCAGACAGACTCGCTAAAATTAGATTACTATTGGAACACACGAGAAAGATATTCAGAGAGTCAATGATAACCACACCAGAATCTGTGTATCAACGAATCCATAATAGTATTTAAAGGTAGATTGATTTTTAAGCAGTTTATTCCATCTAAACGCCATCGCTTTGGAATAAAAATGTTCGTCCTGTGTGATGTTCTCATTGGATACATTATAGACTTCATTATTTATTGTGGAGAAGGGACCGATATAGAGGACACACACAATTTGGGAATTTCTGGTGCGGTCGTCACGACACTGCTAAATGACTATATCGGCAAAGGTCATACACTGTGGTGTGATAACTGGTACTCCAGTCCGGCGCTATTTAAATTTCTCCATGCTAATATGACCAATGCATGTGGAACGGTTAGGAAAAACCGAAAAGAGATGCCGGATTTTAAAAAATTGAAAAAGGGAGAGACTGAGGCTAAGTGCAACAGTCCCCTTTTAGCTCTAAAATGGCATGACAGAAGAGACATTCACATGCTGACCACGCTTCACAACGAATCTTTTTGGCCAACAGGAAAAATAAACTTTAGGACTGGTGAGCTCATTCAAAAACCCAAATGTGTCATTGACTACAACAAAAATATGGGCACAGTTGACAAAGCCGACATGATGCTTAGTAGCTTGTCGTGCATGCGTAAGTCCATTAAATGGTATAAGAAAGTGGCATTCCATATGATAGATTTATATTTATTAAATTCATTTTATTTGTATAAATTTATAACAGGACGTATACAAACATTGGGTGAGTTTCAGCTTACCGTGATTAAACAATTAGTGGATAAATATAAAGTGAACCCTTCAAATACACCCCAACCTAGACCGTCAACAAGCGATGGTCCAATTAGACTATTGCCGAAAACCGCTACACAACACTTGCCAGAGCTACTTCCGCCGACTAGAAATACCAATAAGCCTCGACGTCGATGTCATGTATGTGGCAATTCGAAGAAAAACAATAAAAAAAAACATTTTCCTGTTTTGTTTGCGTAGCTTGTGATGTAGGATTATGTTTGAACCCATGCTATAAAATATACCACTCTACAAAACATTTTTAAAACTGTTTTTGTGTGTGTTTAAGTGTTAAGTTTTGTAAAAAATAAACTTAAGATTTAATTATTAAATGTGTCAATCAAAAATAATTAATGTGAATTCCTCACCCAAAAGGGGCATATGTAGGCCCATATCGTCGGTCTATCTTGTAAACCTCGTAAATCCAAATCAACTAATTGTTCAGGAGACAATAAAAACTGTCTAATTTTGGTTTTAAATGGAATTTCGAAATTTCAAAAATCCATTTGGTTACTTTTTAAATCAGCAACTGTATTCAGTAATTATTTTTAATAAATTTTCATTATACTTATTAAAAATAGCCTTTTTTGGATTTATGAGGTTTTCATACTTAGTGTATTTTGCCTTTTGATGGATTTAGAAGGTTTTCAGTCATAAAAACGAGTACTGTTTAAGACAATTGCAAATTAAGACACATTGTATAGTTTACAAAAATATCAAATGTAATGTTTAAACTTATTAACAATTTTACTTATATAGGTATATTTAAAAAAAATAATAAATGAACATGTTATTTTTTTTTAATGTGGTAGATTATCGTAGTAATCGTGAAAATTTTTCGACAAAACAGTCTTCAGTTCTTGCAGATCATGATGTTTCCTTGGTTTGATTTTAAGACGACTGGCATGTAGAGGTGAAAGGTCAGAAAACTTTTTAGGTGTGACGTCCTTGTCCTTTTTGTGAGGCAATCAATGACATTATTAATGGACAACGCACTCAATACAGTAGCTAGCAAGTAAATTCACGCACAGCGACATTCGCACATGTATAGGTAGACGTCACGCAATTTCCATTATGCGATATCACGCATCGGATATTGATAGCAATATCACCTTTATTGTAATGGCGTTAGAACAGTGTTTCTAGTGTCAATGTTCATTTGAGCGAACCCGTTTGAACCAAACCGTTCGGCAGACCCGACAAAAAGCATCAGGAATTTATAGCAATATCACCTTTATTGTAATGGCGTTAGAACAGATTATGCCATTCGGCAGACCCGACAAAAAAGTGAGTGTCATTTTTATTCCCAGATGCTTCGTCCATATTAATGTCATTGGAGGCAATACACTCCAAACATCTGAAAATCTTAATTTATACTGTTTTTTGTTCATTTGGTTCATATAATGATGCCCTTATATCAGTAACAACCGGATTACCAACTTTTTTTCCAGGACAAACACTTTTGATAAATTTAAAGTCAAATTTGTTGAAATCGTTGTGATACAGATATTCACTATAATATGGCTCTGGTTTCTTTCGAGCATTACGGCATTTATTCCGCAGGAACATTTATATCCTGTTTTTTTTCAGGTACCTTTCAATAGTAGAATGCATCGAATCAACTGGCATTTGGGTGTGTCCTTTTTCTAATATCCTAATATCATTTATCATTGCAATATTCAATAGTGAATTTTCCATCGTCGAATTTCAATTTTGATATGTACAACCATCGCTATATAGGATTAGTTCTCTTCTGTCTGTTTCCGATAGAGATGGCAAAAACTCTTTTGATGCTTAACAGAACATGCTCCCATGCATGTTCTGTTTTTTTCCTTCCGAAATATTGCTCACCTCTTCCTATATTTGCCTTCTTTTTTTCACTTTTCCACTCGGACTTATCTGCCTTGCATTCATTTTTTTTCCTCCTTTTCCTTTAAGTGTCCGTACTGATTTCCTGTAACGAATCATCAGTATTGGAATAAGGAACTAAATAATGGCTTTTTCACGAGATTTTCATAGTTTGAAGATCTGTCAATAGTCTCGATTATATTGTTTCCTGATAATTTTGCTAGTTGGGGTCTCACACTTATATTGTAAGAAGCTTCGTGTTGTGAATCATTCATTAAAACATTGTCATCGCTAGAAATGACCTCATATGGCGATGATAATGGAATAATATGTATGGTCTCATAATATTCCATTGGGATTATTTCTATATTATTTCCTTCCTTAGCAGCAGTTGTTTCAATTGTGTTATTTTTTATTTGTAGCATGCCCATAATTTTTTGAGCCCATGACATCTGAAAACAGATTAAACTTTGTAAATTTTGCATTCACGTAGTAAGTGGGTACTTGAATGTAATTTGATTTGTTTTCTTTTCTAATTGTATGTGCTAATAAACTAAAAACCATTGAAAATAACCAAACATCATTAAATATGCATGTCATGAAATTCTAACCTGAAAAAAACGTTCTATTGTAAATGTAACATTGTGTGTATATTATGGGAAATCATTATAAATAAAACGCTTACCTTAATATTTAATCTATATTGTATCAATATAAATTAATTCCTCTCGTAATATGATACCCAAAGTATAGTTGTATAACGAAACAAGACGAAGGTAATGTAATACTCAAGACACTGTGACAGTTCTCCATACGAAATGGCGGGATTACGGTATTTACGAGGTTTGCAAATTTTATTGTTGTATGGACGCGATTTACGAGGTTTTTGTGGATTGATTTTTGAAATTATTAAACGAGATATGGATATAAGAGTTTAACACATTCGTAGATATTGAACCATTCTAACGTATTCGCTCAAAATCTCATTTTTGACCAAAACGGGATTTACGAGGTTTACAAGATAGACCGACGATATGATCCTATTAGGATCGGACATGGTCGAAAGAAGAAGAAGCAGTGTGATTAATTGATTTGTACCGTGAAATTAACGCATATCACATATTAGGCAGTGTGGGTGAGAAATTTGTTACTGAAATATTTGTTCGTGTATTTTTGAGTGCATTGGTTAATTAATTCCTATTTTATATGTGTCACAGCGATCATTATGTGTTTGAAGGCAATAAATGTCAGACTACTCATTTTTTACTGTCGTATTTATTACGATAAAGCAAACAAAAACATTTCGAAAAAACGAACCGCAGACAGAGCTTCTTCTGTATTGAAACTTACGCGGCGGCCAGGTTAAGCAGGCATATGACAGCATCGATCATGAAAAACTATTCACTGTCCTTCTGGACTTTGACATCCCACCGAAACTATTCACTCTTGTTAGAATCACACTGCAGAATACACATTCCCAGGTGAAGGTGAATGGCCAACTGACGGAGGGCTTTGAAGTATCTCGGGGTCTAAAGCAAGGAGACGGATTGGCTCCCATGCTGTTCAACTTAGCCCTCGAATCCGCTATCAGAAAGTCTCAAGTGAATAGGAGCGGCACAATATTAAGCAGACCGAGCCAACTGGTTGGCTACGCAGACGACAACATGATGGACACATCCATACAGATTGTGAAGAAAGAATTTGACCACCTCCAAAGGGCCGCACTAGAGATTGGCTTAAAAGTAAATGAAAACAAAACTAAAGTCATGGTACAAAGCCGTCAAAATCAGAGTAGGCTGGGCCAAAGTTCCAGTTTTGGAAACCATCAATTTGAGGTTGTCAACCGATTCACATACCTGGGTTCCAATATTACAAAAGAGAACTAGGAACTGGAAGAAATAAAAGCTCGAATAACCGCTGCAAATAAATCATACTTATTGCTGCCCATATTCATATCCATAAATGTCCACAGAAAAACTAAGACCCGGCTCTATAAAACCGTCATACGCACAGTCGTTGCATACTGGTGCGAGACATGGACGCTAAATATGAAAGCAGCTGAAATGGTGGACTGCTTTGAGAGAAAGATCCTGAGGCGGATATACGGACCCATGAATGATGGTGGGGAGTGGAGAATTAGGTACAACACGGACCTATACCGCTTATAACAAGATTCAAAACTCTCCACCTTCATAAAACTCCAGAGGCTAAACTGGGCAGGCTATGTCCAGCGCATGCCTGAGTCATGGATACCGAAGAAGATCCTCGAAGGAAACCCAGGGGGGAAAAGGCCAGTGGGAAAGCCATGCACACGATGGGGTGATAACATTAAAAAAGATGCCAACCAGTTAAAAATGCTTAATATCAGGAACTGGAAATGACGTGCGGAGAACGGCGGTGGAGGAGGGCAGGGCTCGACTTGAGCTGTAGTGTCATCAAAGAAGAAGAAGACAAAGCAATCGATAATGTGCCAAAAGGAGTGAAAATAGATATGTAAAGTTATTGACAATTTATTATAATTATTATTGCCATTGATATTTCTAAAAATTCGGTAGTAATTTAATTACATATATACAATTTTGAAAATGAAAATAAGGTGACGGAAGACTTATAACATTATAATGTGGAATTTGGATATTTAAGTTTTTATGTGCGCCTGATTCTCTATGTATTAAATCCATTCCAAAGATTACCTTGTAAAAAAATACATACAACAATGAGAGATGGATAAGTTCCACTATTTAAAATACTCTCAGTATGTCAGATTTGGCATTTTTTCCAATAAGCCCAGTTTCGTCCACATTAAAAATTTGTTGTGGCAGGTAATCCTCATTTTTATGATTTCTGCTAGACTGAAATTCATAGCTTCCTCTGTATCTGCACAACTCGGTAACTTTATTGTCTTCAAAACGACTCAAAAGTTTATCCTGTATGAGTATAAGGCTTCTTGGAATTTTTGTTGCTGCATATCTTCCATCCATATAACCATTTTTTTCTATTTCTTCTTTTATTATTATTCCTCTTTTCTTGGTAATTATCATACATTGCATTACTACTATTTTTTTTACGTAACATAATATTGTATGTAAACACAAGCGCAGAAAAACAAATTGCAGCAAAAAAAAAAAGTATTTTTAAAAATCGCGCAAGTCGAGGACTTACTGTACTAACGTTTGCAATGCTGGTTGCTAATTCACACAGCTGCACAGCAGTTTGATTTGTTAACTCAAAGTGAAGGATTCTGTTTGTGTTTTTATATAATTGACACCGCATTAGTCCGTTATATAAAGGTTCTACTGTACCTACTGTTAAGATTTATTAGTTTTAAGAGATAATTTTCATACTGCATACTAGTTTTTAATCACTTCAGATATTTTTTTTTACCAATACAGGCGGACCTCGACTTACGAACGTTCGACTTTCGCACAATTCGCAACACGCTGGCCGTGGGGTTAAGATATCCCCTTCTCGCTCGCTCACAAGCAAGTTCATTTCTTGCGTCACTTGCATCCTGCTCGCACCCGTCACTTTGCTTGTGAGCTAGCTAGAATAGATATAGTCTTGCGCAGGAGCGCGTGCGGGCGTTTTGCTAATTTTCTTCATTTGAAATATTTCACCCTAAAAATTTATAAACATGAGTGAGAAACGGAAAAACTGCAGTGTTGATACGAACAAAAAGAAATCAAGGACTTATAAACTTCATATGACGTTCTGATTGCGGTGAATCTTTTGCTTCAATCGGACGTTTCGTATGATACAAACAGGTCTACTACGATATGTTCAATTTTGAAAAATAAAAATAAAATTAAGGAATACATTCAAAATTGTGGAAATATATTATCTTTAAAGGTTGTTTCCAAAAGACACGGCATAGTTATGGATGAAATGGAAAAATATTTGTCATCATGGATCGACGACCAACATCAAAAAGATGTCCCTCTGAATATTTCAATTATTCAAGCGAAGGCTCTTAGTTTGCACAAAGATTGGAAGGCTAGAAAAAGAAGATTCTAACACGATTTTTCAAGCAAGTAACGGTTGGTTTATATTAAATTCAATGGATGCGGATAAAGAAGCTGCAAAAGAATTTATTTCCTCATTATCCAAAATTATTGAAGATGGAGAATATTCCTCTAGCCAAATATTTAATACAGGTTTATTTTGGGAAAAAAATGCCTAGTCGTAAATTCTTATCTAAGGAAGAATCAGTTGCCCCTGGGCATAAACCTTCTAAAAACTGATTGACATTGCTTCTCGGTGGAATCTTGGCTGGTGATTTAAAATTGATGCCAATGTTAATTTATCAACCAGAAAATCCCAGAGCATTGAAAGGGAAGGATAAAGAATTGCTTCCAGTACTCAAATAAAAAGCCTGGGTTTACTGCGTTAATATTAAAAGATTGGTTCACCTTACATTTCGTGCCAGCAGTTAAGCAATATTGTAAAGTTAATGATTTACCATTTAAAATATTTTATTTAAAATAAGAAAAAGAAGAGTGGCAAACAGTTAACTCTTGATAACTTTTTAAGGGAAACACCCGCAAACCCCACTTAAACATGTCTCTTAAACATCTTATATTCACTTGATAAATAAATATTTCAAAATGCACACAATTTAATTTTTTTTTACTTCCCTCTACTTTCGAACATTCAACATTCGCACACCTTTTCAGGAACCAATTATGTGCGAAAGTCGAGGTTCTCCTGTATTTCCTATTACCAACCATGTGCAAGTTTTAAATTTCAAAGATTATTTAATGCTAATTATTTTATTTTATATACTAATAAGTAAATTACAAAATATATTGCTACCACGCAATAAAAAATATTTTGTTTTATTATAAACTTTCCTTGAATGTCATATCTATCAATCACCTATTAATTGAGTCAGCATTTACTCGGTAAAATTTTTTTTTTTTTAATAGTCAGCAACTATTTAGGTTTATCGAAGTCACCTTTATTCATAGAAACGCTAACCAACCTATGAATCATAGAATTACATATACACCGCCAGTTTGTGCATCCATGGCCCCCACATCCTGAAAGGCTAGGATCTTTGGCGGGGCCCTCTACCTATCGCTAAGGATAAAGGCAGTGTGATGCTCTACAGTAGCGTTTTCCAAATGGTGTTAGTGGAAAAATTAATATGAATGTTAAGTGTTTTTTTGTATATTTTAATACATCCATTTGAATTATGAAGTTGTCAAGGATCGATACACAATTAAAAATTGTATCGTATAACCATATAATTTTAAATAATAACAGTATTGAAGGAAAATAGGACTTTTTTTACTATTAGATCAAATTTGTGATGTGTTTATCTCACTTATCTGGTCGACTCGCCACGCCCAGGTCCCAGGCTAGAGCCCTATCAGCCGCGTTTTTTATTGATATCTTGGGAATAATTTAGGCATTTATATAGTTCGATTTGGTTGGTTTTGATAGTACATAAGTCACCAGGCAATGTGTTAGGTATATTGATATTTAATTAAGTATAATAAATTTTTCCTATTTATAACCTTAATAGGTATTCTACTGCACATTGAAAGCAACTATTTACAGCTGTTCGATTTTAATATTTAGAATATCGAATTTTGTTTAAGATTAAAAATTAAAGGAAAGGGAAAAAAATAAAAGTACAAATGAAGGAATCTATTAAAATTAAAAGGAAAACTATTAATTTAACAAAAACAAATAAAGGTAACATCGATTTCGTCAATGTTCAGTTGAACATCCTGTCATAATATGATTTTTTTCACCCATAGACACGTTAGCGTGTGTTGTAAGTGTGGAGAACAATATATGGGGATTAAAATGTGAAATATGTGAAACGCTATCCACTCAGGCGTAGTGTAATTAGTCCAAAATAAAGATTTAACAGAGCAAACTTTTGCCAATAACGAAAATGATAAATATTTCACAAAGTGAAGGATATCCTCAAACATCAATACCAAATGATAATAAAATGCATTTAATTATGATACAAATGTGGCAGAATTATCAAAAAGTACCCAATGGAATGCAAAGTTTCTACAAAAATATTTCATTGGATGTGTATAGGTACCTGAAATTCATAGACATTCATTCATAAAAACAGTTCCAGAAAATAATGAGTCGATGTTATTGTATTATCTATCGAATTATTTTGTCAGAGTAAGTTACTAACCAAGAAATCTCATATTATCTTGTCTAGTGGCATCATGGGAAGAGATGTTGTATGCCAGGTAATATAATATTGACAATTATTTTCAAATTTTAAGTTTTCTACTTTATCAGCCAGAATTAGCATACTTTTTGTTGTTTTATTATTTCATGTTTTACGACAACCTATTAGTTCTAACTATATTAATCTACATTATATTTGAATTTATTGATTAAATTTTTATTATGTACAACCTAGAAAAGTAAAAATGTATGAAAATCAACGTGAACCTGGGGGTAAGATTGCCTATGATCCAATAACTATCCAAAGACAACTCTTGAGGTAAAATGTTTCAACATTTATCAACATTTGGCCAGGTTTAACTGTACCAAAGTACCATTTTATATGAGAAAAATCTCAAAGGGTTAGGTGTGGGCAAAGAAGCCCCAAACCATGAGGTTACTTTGCCTGATTTTGGTTTTGAAAAAAAAGAATCCATATACCATAAATAATGCTATTCTTAATCCAAACAATTGAATTCAATATAAGTTTTTTTACAAAAAACTGACAAAATTTTAAAATTAACTTTAAAAAATATTGAAAATTAGGCAAAGTAACCCATTTGACGATACTGAAGTTAAGAACAGGTCACACAATAAGTAAAAGATTCAATGTCCTCATGGGAAGAAGCGATTCGCAGCTCTGCAATGAATGTGATGTTTTGGAGGACATTGTACATGTAATTGTACAATGCCCTAAATTTTAACGACACGAGTACAGCTGCGAATTGCGGATACCTTTGAGAATGTCGACGAATTGAAAGGTGCCCTGGCGGTGGGTAAGACGGAAGAGCTTGGCAAAATTGTAAAGTTCTTTAACAGAATTGGAGTGAAAGATTTATTATTTGCATATTATTTTTACTATGCTAATTTTATTGTATATGTAAAATCATAATTTTAGCTTTTTCTATATAATATATCAAATGATTCTCCTCGATTTGCCACCCTTCGAGTAACTGCCGCCCCCAAGCGACGCTCAATCTGCCTACTCCTACGGGACCTCACAGCTATTGTCCTCAGCAACATTGTTATATTGTACTGAAATTTATTATGCATGATCAAGTTACAAAAATAATAAACGAAAAGGAATATAAGACATCTTCATCAACAATAAGATTATTATATGCGTGCCTGCTTTATTGCTTTTACTGCCTTATTGTATATTTGACGAAAAATGCGTACAAGTCGGTTATCGTGGATACAGTGGCAAACACATTTTGAAAATAGCCGATATACTGGATTATTTGTTAGGATAACCTAACCTAAACTAACAAATAATCCAGTATATCGGCTATTTTCAAAATGTGTTTGCCGCTGTATCTAGGATAAACGTATAGAACCGAAAAATGTCTTTTCAACTATGGACCGTATACCCAGACACGCTGTTGCGATTTTGTTTGCGAGGATAGTTAGTGTCTTGCCTTTTAGTCATAATATAAAGGAAACATCGAGTGCCTCAGACGTTTGCACCAATTCATGGGCCACGGATCTTCTACAGCCAAAGGCCTTCGTGTTGTAGAATACCTAGGTGAGAAGGCCGATCCGTTGAGAAGACTATTAAATTACCAAATCATCCGATACACGATTCTCAGGCATGAGGTCCTGACAAAGAAGATGAAGTAATATTCCATTCATAAAAATAATTTGTACATTTTATCATTCCTGGGTGTCCTGGACCGAACCAATATTTACTCGACTTATTCTTGTCTGTTAATAAATTCAATTAATATGAGATTAATTTGTTGTGGTAGCACTGCATTAAGATGGTTTTTTAGAACGGGCAATCCATGGTATCTGACAATCGTTTCATGTACACTATGGTAAGTGAAGCAAGATGGCGGAGCGTAGGTAGTTAACATGAGTGCCAGTCTCACTATTAATGTAAGAACTTGTCGAAAACCTTATGAATCAGACGGATCCTTTTGACAGCGATGATAGTGTGATGGACCCGGACTATTACCAAAAATAGTGATGTAAGCTCTTCAAATAGTGTGGTTGTGAGAATGGTAAGATTTTGGCATATTTCAAGTAACCTGTTTAGTGATTTCACTTAACATGTTATAAATGCTGTGATTTATACTGATATCAAGAACTTTTAATGGTAGGTATCTCCCTGTAGTTACCATCGTTTACTTGAATTTTTTATTATTTATACTGTGATTTAATGTCAACTGCATAAGATTAGGTTGTTTTCAATTACGTTTAAACATTTCATTGGATAAACACATTTCACGATTACCATTGTTTATTATATTTTTGCAGGTTGCTGTTGGGACACCAGTATTTAACAATTGTGTTCGAGAAGTTTATTATAAATTTTGCATTTGCCTAGTTTATCATGATATTTAGTGTTTTACGTAAAGTTCATTTAAAATTTTAATTGTTACATTGTTAAATGTATAGATTACAGCATATCTGTACATATTTTGATCTTCTTTCGAAAACCATCTTATGTCCAAAGTATATGCGATCATAATTTCATCTAAAGCAGGGGGGGGCAAACTGCGGCCCGCCATCATTAATTGTACTTCTGATTATGGATAACTTTTTTTTATATATTTTTTAAAAAATATTGACAATAGATTAAAATTTGAAGAATTTCTTGTTTCGTAAATGTATTATCTCAGTACGTCTTCCTTGCGTCTCGTCTCAGACTATGTAACCACTATTTTCTACGTTGAACATCGATTTCAATAGATATTGATAGTGTGCCGACAGAGCTACAACTTGAGATTATTGATCTGCAGTGTGACACTGATTTAAGAGAATTGCATCGTCGTGAAGAAATCTCCAAATTTTACAATGCCCTTAATTCAGACAATTTCGACCAACTTAAAGATTATGAAAGAAAAATGTTCGTTATTTTTGGATCAACCTATATATGTGAACAAACATTTTCGATCATGAACCTCAATAAAAATTCTTTACGATCAAATATCTCTGATGCCCATTTAGAAGCAGCTTTGAGAATATCAACTACAAAATTAACACCTGAATTTAAAAAAATGTTAAAAAAGGTACATCAGTTTCATTCTTCTCATTAATTTTTTGTAATGTTTATTTTTCGTGATAATAAATAGTGTATATCTAAAAATGGTATTTTACTTGCGGCCCGCCGCTCATTTTTAATTCTTGAATTTGGCCCTCCATCCAAAAAGTTTGCTCCCCCCTGATCTAAAGGATGTTAACTGACATTTTTTTCCCATTTTTCAACCTTTATGTTCATTTTTTAAATTCAATTGAAATATTTTTTGTATAATGAAGATGTAATTATAATCTCAAATAATAAAGTTAATTTAAAAAATTGAAAAGGCTTTCATTTCTATGTTTCGAATGTCCATATCTCGAAACATACTTTATGTCACTTACCATGGTCTACACCCGAACAGCTCAATTATTGCTTACATACCTAAAGCGTCTGAACATTAATGGAGGGAGGACTTGTGCACTTTTTTATGCTTACGAAGAAAGGACAAAGAACGCAATATCTTTCGTAAAATTCATACAGACACTCACACAAAAGTCACTGGAAAGTATCACAGAATTTAAGTTTTTAATTTTCCAACCCAAAACATTGCATTAAAGTAATACTTTTCAGCAAGGACTGAGAAAAACCGCCACCGAACTGAATCGCTTCCAGATTAACAAGATGGAGACAGTACTGCCAACTGCCGTTTACAAAAAAAAATCATACAAAAAAAAGTCGTAGAACAGGGGTTATTGTATACCACTTTTTGTGGTTATTGATAAATATAATACTATAATATTTAAATCCAATAAAATTAATGGTTTTATTTCGTTACCGCTCCTGTTTTGCATATACCAAAATCAATACGCATCTATGAGGTTCTTTGAGGTATTTTAATCCAGTGACTACGATATTCTACAATGACTATAATGTGTCGGATCGGATGGTAATCGGATATTAAAGATATTTAGGTTCATGTTAAATAGACTAACGCATATTAGCCACTGCAATCATACATTGTCACCTCCGAAAGGGGGGGGGGGTGTAGGATGATGCGCTGTGACCGATGAGCGAGCAATGACAGTGTAGACAGAGATAGAGACAGAAATGGCCGATGGCCGCGGGCTGTGCGCTTGCGCGCAGTCGACTTTTTTTAGATACAACATGCAGGCTGTAGCAGAATGCGACATGTTGCATGCAGGATCGTCGCAGCGTCGAGTTGCATCGGCCAATCTCCATTTGATAACGTTTGTTTCTTGATTTACGATGACGTCACATCGACGAATTCGTCGTAAGACGCATGCGGCGAGTTCTGATGTGCGAGCCCTCTTAAGCGTGAATTAAGCTCGCCCGCGCACCGATTCATCCAATAATTATCATACACCCCGCAGGAATATGCTCGAGTGGGTGAAGGAGGGGTGCGGGGAGCGGGTCACACAGCTGGGAGGTTGATCGGTACTGCCGGCCCAACAGTATTTCGCCGTTTCCGCGTTCATACGTGAGCATGCGCGCAACCGCGGAGGAAAGATATATAGCTTTAATGATTTATTAACATTTATTTCTGCAAGCAATTTATGCAAAGTTGTTTATTTTAATTACTTATTAATATAATTAATAATTTATATTTAATTTTGATGTTAATAGTAAAATATAATCCAAAGAAACATTTTTTTTTATTTTTAATCAACCGCAGCACCCCCAGATATCTTATCCACGAGCCGCCACTGAAAATATGTCTTTCATAAAAAGTAATAATATCACGGAATTACTTTTTTATCAAAGATTTGAATATTTTAATAGGCAATAAAAATAAATAATTTCTTTCTTATGGGTAGGTATATCATTCAAACAAAGTATGTATGGGTACTAATAAAAAATAACATTTTAGAATAGTTTTGTTTAGAAGTTATTTTAAGAATTTTTATTGATTTATAATCATTTTACAAGAATGGAAACTGTCATTTTTGGTTCCAATGTTTTTTTGTTTCGTCATTTTTGGTCTATTGCTTAAATTAATATTAGTAATGATAATAAAAAAAATCAAATGATTCAACAAACATGCATTACAAATATTACAATGCTAGTTACATGTAAATTGTACATATTACATTTCACCGTAGCACAGTTTGCCATGAGTTTTCTTATCGAAAAGAGATGACCGTATACTATACGGTTATCTTTATAGCACTGAGATGAAAAAAATACGCATTGTGTGTGGAGCATTGCAGACAACAATGTTCCTTCATGAATGAAATCCTAACCTAACAAACTTCCTAATTTTTGACTTATTGTACTATGGAACTGACCCATCGATATATTTGAATGACATGGCTAATTTTTTTATAAATATTGTTAAACATTAATTTCAGCAATGTTCCTAATTTTCGCCCCTTTAGAGCGTTTTTACATGAAGGATTATTCACGAGTGTCTTCGTGTCAAAGGTTACATTTTATTTATTGATATTTTATGAAGTGCATTGGCAAACTCTGTTTTAAGTAATGAAATTAAATTGCAACACTGATTTATGAAAATGGCGAATTTTACTCATTGTAAATGATCTTTATATTTTGCCGTCGTTATCTCTGGTCAAAAGTGAAGGTTGATGTTTTCAATGTGCAAAGGCCAGAATCTGACAGGTAAGGCTTCGTACAATAGGGCCATGATACCTAATATAATATTTAACTTCTATAGTCAATTTACTCAACTTAGTCACAAAGCCTAGTATTACACGTGATTTTTTAAACTATACGTCATAATATTGTCATTTTTCACTGTAATTAATGTAATTAAGATATCAATATGATATAAAACGTCATAGTTCAAGCTAGAGTCACAATCTGGACAAACGGCAGTTAAATACTATATGAATGGATTGAGAAAAAAACTACCATTCAAACAGGGATATTGAGCTAGACCAATTAGAGAGCAACAGTGCAAGAATTATGATTTTTCGTACACATTAAATTTCTGATAATTATAGTGACAACACCAACGTATTGCTATGGCACATAAAAAAAAAACTTTGGACCAACAGTTCTTATGATAAATTCAGTCTAAAAAAGCTGTCAGTATCCCTAATACTGTTTAACTAACAAAAGTTTATTTTCCACTGTTACAACACTGAATTCTCACACAAAAAATCTGTTTGTAATGAGATTACTCTAAGTGAAAATCTAAAGATTCGTCATTCGTCTTTTGGGTCATGACAAACGTCCTGAGGCTCAAAAGGCATCCACCTCTTGCTGCAATCTCTTTAACTTGACCGCATACATATCGTTGTTAACAAGCTTTTCGTCACTATCTTCTTCTACATCTATGTACATTCTATGCACCCGCTGAATCATGTCTAGTTGAGCTTCCATCGGTGACTTTTCCCGTTCCCTCATCTCTTCCACCTCTTAGTCGGAACTTCCGGTGATATGCTCCGGATCGTACGAGGCCCAGCTGAGCTTCGTGATGGTGCAGTTCATCAACTGCAACCAACTGACCGGCCGAAGTTTGAACAATCTGACTTGTATATAGCTACTGACGTTCTGATGGCTACAATTCTTCTTGATAACATTATTATACAACTCCAATCTGAACTGGTAATTAACATCATCAAGGATGGTCTCAAATGTTACCAATTTGTCATCGATATCCAATGTGTATTTTTTGACGCCTATTAATTTTATTTTTAAAATAACCTCAGTTTCTGTCTGGTGCCATAAAACATGCGGGACTCTACTCTGCACTTCATTTTGTGTCAATGTCAACTCTTGACTCGGTTTAATTATGGTGTTTGTAATTTTATTATACACTAATTCATGTCTTTTAGAAGTCAACGCAGGTTTCTCTTCATTACTACATGTATTGTGGACAGTTTTCTTGGATGCCAACACAGCCGGTTTGTCTTTTTTACTATTTACAGTAGTAACTTTCAAATCAGGAACATCAGTAATTTCTGTGACAGTGACGTTTTTCCATGATGCGTTAGAACCATCGAAATTCTCTTTAATTTTCGGCAGTACTTTAGAGATGGAGTTTTTTAATATAACGCCTTCATAGTCTTCTTTGTCAATCTGGACATCCCAAGCATCAATGTCCAAATTGTCAATGCCACTTTTCACTTTGGCCGCTCTATATGGAATAAATTGGGAATTATTTTTAGCATCACTGAGATCCGAAAAACTGGATAAACTCGTTGAATGAGCACAGTTATTTTTAAGCATGAAATCGGGAATCGAACTCGATGTATTCGACACGGTATCGAAATCATCATCTAAAACATTCTTCATGTACTGCGAATTTAACCACTCCCTGAAATCATCCTTATCCTTTTCGACCAGACTCGATTCATCATCAACATTAACCGCCAAATCTTTAGCCAACAGTGCATTATTTATTAAATCTATACTATTACTGTCATACAGCAGCAATGCATACTTTTTACCGAGGGTCTTATCAGCAATTTCTTGCATATAGTATCTGGCGTAAAATGATTTCAAGTATTCCGAATTCATCTCGTCGAAGCTTAAATCATACAGCAGATCGCCGGACGCATCGTTCCACGTGTCTCCTGTAGGTTTCACTCCAAAAAGCCGACATTCGACAGCTAAAAATGGCAATCGCGTAATAAACTCAGGCGATATCGGACACAGATCTTCATAATCTATTAGTTTTGAGTCGCCAAAATCAACAAAGAAACATTGGTAATAATTTTGACTACCAGAAAGTGTATCTTTCGATTTGTCATCGGTTTCCTTGGCATCGATCTTTTGGATTCTGGCTCTGTAGAAAATTTCATCATCAGGAAATCTCGCCAGACAGTACGCACCGACCTCGAATGTCCATTCAGCCTGTTTCTTTTTAGGTATAAAAGCATTTTTTCTGTTCTCAACGTAGACTTGTATATCTGTTGTTAACCTATCTAAGAAATCTTGCTGTTTTACTTCTCGAATGTAGAATTGATCCGGTGTGACAGTGCACCATATATAAACCGAATGGTATTCGTTTTCATTCAAGTGCGCCCACTGCGGTTCAGGCAGGACGGATTTCTTAACAATTACACTATTTACATTTGAGATATTTTTTTTTGTCAGATGTTTATAATCGAATTTATCACAGAACCGGCGGATAAGTTCGAGGTGACAAGGATTCTCACCTAATAATTTTTTAGAAATCAAATGCTCGCAATAGTTTATTTTAACTTCAATAATATTATCGACATTCACTTTCTGATAGCACTGGATATTTTGAACGAATAACGTGTTACCGATAGCCAATATTATATTGGCTCTATTAAGAAGTTTATTACTTCTATCAGTCAGTATTGTCTTGGCTTCGTTCACTGAATTGTAACTCCAATCCACACTATCAGCGTTTGGCTTTAAGCCAGTAATCCTGATCCGAATGACCGACGATATGATATTTTTCAAATGGTCAGGTAAATAATAAAGTTCGTAAGCTTTCGCCTCGGTTATAATTTCCGACTCTAGTAGATTAATGAGTATGGTATCCGGGCCGCCCGTGCGATTAGTCGTACATATCTTAACGACTTTACACCTTTCGTAAGTGACGCTGTTTGTCACTTTGATGGCGGCGATATCGTTCTCTTCTACGTGGCCGTGTGCGCGCACATTGCTCCTGTCAGTAAAATACGCTGTCATCTTGAAAGCGATCTCCATGTATCTCTGATCGTACTTTTCAACGACACCGTCCAAAGATGTGCTCTCTATCAACTGCACGGACAGAAGATCCGGTCTGTGAATCGTGAGAACCTTAAAAACGACCCTACCGGAAGACGGAATCCATTTCTCTGGCACGTCTCTGTCGATTATAGAATGCCTAAAATTGCACAACGCTAAATTGGTGCATTTTCCATAGCTCAATAATTCATTGCAAACTCCTTTGTTTGCACGTTTCTTGTCTTGGAAACTGAATATCTCATCGGCTAGTGTTTTGATGTCTACAGGAATATCGGTGTCACATCTATGGATGAAATCCATCAATTTCGGCAGCTGGTCTACGTTTTCTTGATCAACGAATATGTTAACTCTCAATGGTGGTTTCAAAGAGTTTTGCAAAAACATATTGTCATAAGAATTCGTCATCGTAACGAACCGCATATTGAAGATTGATAACTGGTTCGGTAATGAATAATTAATCAGCCAGGTAGCATTCGTGACATTTATGTGAGAGAGGTTCATATCACAGCACACCAATACTTGGTGTGTTTCCCAAACTCTTTGCGCACTCTGCACATCTTCAATGCTACTCAAACTGTTCAAATAAATGATTGAATAGTGCATGGACTTAAGTTTTTCATGTATTTCAAGCACTTCCTCATTATTAATGCAGACAATGACCAGCTTCCATGAAATTCCAGCTCGTTTCTTCAACAGATCGATCAAACGTTGCAATTTATCATCCTGGAGTAGCATCTCCATGAACAATTCAACTTTTGAATACAGAACGCACTCCTGGAAAGCACTGATGCATACGATGGGGATATTGAAATCTTTTATTAGAGGTCTGAATTGTTCCATCCATCTTTTAGCGGTCAGCGCTACTTGAAAGCGGAGACTTTTATCGGTGCAGCATGCGGAATATATCTTATTAATGACGTCGTTACATTGGGAATATGAAACGTCAGCATCGTCAAATATGAACATTTTCAACCGCGACAAGTCTAACAGGGGCAATTTACTCCCGAAGAACTCCAAAAATGCTGCAGATGTCATCACGAGGACGTCGCAACCCTCGTCAATATTTAACATGGTATACATGCGCATGCTGTAGACGCATAACACTTTTATGTGTACTCCGTTGACTTTGGTGTCTCGCAAAAGTTCTTTACACATCGAGAAATTGGAATGAGTTGTTTTAATGTCGGGGGTAATGATCAGGCCGATCGGGCCACGGGAGTCCTTGACATCTTCAAAATCAGCAATCAAGCTGCAGAATGGCGCCAGTATCCCCAGTGTCTTCCCACTATGCGCAGGACCAATGACAACGATACTATGTCCTCGCATCATAGCTGGCCACACAGCTGTCTGCAACCGGTTAGGCTTCACAACATTGATCGTAGAGAGGTTGGTTCTTATCCGATCCGGGAATGCCATTTTTATCATGCTCGACCACAAACTGATGTTTACGCTCTGCGAATGCATCATCAGTTTGACCGACATACTGACTGAAAAATTATTCTTTGAAGTAGATTGAACTGCATGCACCGAATATTCAGTTCTGTCAGTGATAGACATGGATCCATTTAGAGTTACATCAGTAGAATTTATGAAGGATTTGGATGTATTTTCAGGTGTGCTTATCGTGTAAACACCTTTTTCATTTGGTGTCTCCCCTTTTTTCTTTATCACTTGCTTTCCAATTGCCATTCCAGGTGGAAATACAGTATATTTTTTGCAGACCACTTCAGTATTGTCAGATCCTACAAAACAAAAAAAGGCAACTCAATTAACACCCAACTTAAAACTTGCAATTCATTAAATTTAAATTTTTTTTGAAAATCAAGAATTTGATTCTCAGGAATTGGAGATAGGTTAATTGAATCCTCGAGCTTTTGAAGAATTTTATTGGACATATTACTCGGTGAAGACTGGATAACCTCGTGATTTTGTGTAGCTTCCATGAAAGGCGAAGCAGAGGAAGAGCGTCAGCGTTCTGGAGCGACCAAGTAAAGGAGCTGACTAGGGGAAACAGAGAAGGTGGAAGCGATAAGGATGGAGAGCAGCGGCAGTTTATCCAACATCATGCATGCTGTGCTCTTTCCACTTTCTAGGTAAAAAGCTTTTTCTTTTTTTTCAACCATGTCCGATCCTAATAGGATCATATGGGCCTCCACAGAGTAGAGGTTTGTATTAACAGATTTTGTTTTTACGAGAAATGGATGTCACCCACTTGCTCAACCTATTAGGTCCATACCCTGACTCACACACAACGTTGTTTTTCAAAACCATCTCAATCAAGTTTACATACGCCACTGAGGTAATATATATATTAAGATAAAATGCACAGATGAATCCGTGGATGCAAGCCAAAGTGCTTCCGACCACGCCTGTGTCCGCGGGCACATGGTTGGGAATTTTTGTTGTAAAGATTATGTTAAATTCTGATGAAATGACTGCCTCTTCTGCTTCATGGAAAATCACCACTGTCTAGTCGGAAAAATATAATAACAATGGGCAATAGTGTACGATGTGTTATGGAGTCTAGAACGATTTGGCACCGGAACAACTGGGCGCCACGCAATCGAATGAAATTCAAAATAAATATACATTTGTGATTTATAGGTACTTTTAAAATATATATTTAATATTATTATTTATATTTAAATTATATTATTATTGAATACTGAGAGAGTGAGTTTAAATATGCACACGTAAATAATGATTTCGTTGTTCATATGTTTAGGTTCCGACTAGAAGAGTGTTCTTTTATTTTTATATAAAGCCTTAGTCATGATAATTCTCGATCCACAATAAAAAACACTATTTTAAGAGCAAAATGAATAAAAACCACTAAGTAGTAGATAGAAACTGAATATAATATAATATAAAATTGTAACAAACGTCTATTAATTTCATTTGACAGTGCCGCACTCAATTGTCCCATTCCCTGTGTAATGTATGTAAAAAATAAAGTGTATATATTCCACATACCTACACATTTTAAAGGATTTAGTGGCACTCTTTCGGGTGCCATTTTTTCTGCCACTTTTTTCATCATTCGCTGGTGGAGTACAAACTCCCAACCGCAGTTAGTGACATACAAATCGTCACTGTCGCATCCAAGATTCCAATCTTCTTCCCTCTCCATCAGCGTGCGATTGATTTCCTCCATTGGCACACCGTCATATCTCAACTGAAGTCGTATCATCGCCTTCGTGTCGAGCACTTGTTGTTCTCTGCTTTTAACAGTCCAAGGCACATTCATCTGCTGTCGTCGAAATTCAATATAGGGACAGATTTTAAAATTCGGCACTTCGTTTGTTATCATACAGACGATGTTCGATATCTCATCTGTGTTTATCATTCTAGGCAATCTGTCTGCTTTTCGGTACTTATCGAATTGCATATAGCTTCTGTAAGCCAGACACTTATTGTAGAGCAGTTTGGACACGCGTATGCGGACGCCATTCTTATAGACGTACAGTTCGCCGTACATGCAAACCGGTGAGATGCCGTCTATTGAGTATTGCCTGAAATACAAAATGAAGAAGTCATTATTTAATAGATACCTACCACTTTTTTGTAAATTTCTAGATCAAGCGAGGTCTTTTACGGCAGCATTTTACAGCGAGCGAGAAGGTCTTTTCTCTTCGAGAATTGATAGTAATACATTATATCAAAGTAGGAATCACGCATACTCTAGTGCACGCCAACCAAGATCTTGGGAAGATGCGCCTGGGACACTTTCGGCACAAATTTGAAGAGTGCCTAATGTTCATTACGCTACGGTATACACCTGCATAACAGATGTGGAGACGTATCGGGTGGTGGAGGGAAAAGTAAGTCACCTTTTATGCTGAAAGCATGGTAATCTTTGTGTATTTCTTTAGTACTTTCAAAATGTAAATTGGTCTTGAATTGTAATGTTTTTAACTTTCTTCTCTAGTGTTTTATTAGCGTTTTTCCCTATTAAATTTCTTTGTTCTCACAAATATGCATTGGAAGATTGCGTCCCCTGGTAAATAACGTGGACTAAGGATCGGAAGTCTACTACCATTTATGGTACACATGTTTTTATTTACGTGATTCTCTTAACATGGAGCCACTGAGTGTCGTGTTCTTTATGTTTGGCGATGAGCTAGGCCTTATATTTATTCTTATCTATAATAACTTAAATGATATTTAATAGTCTGTTGCTATTTTACATAACCTACGTATGCATTTCTCAGTGTTTTATGTGATTATTCATCTTAAAAATAATGTTTAATCTATTGTTTTCGGTTGCCTACATAAAATTGGCTACGAAGTCTTTCCACAGTTATTTACAGCTGAGTCTTAAGGGGGGACATGCTCGTCGAAGGTCAAAATTGAGTTTTTTTTATTTGTAGTTGTTTTCTTTATAGTTATTTTAAACATTTTATGACTGCATAAAGTATTTTTGTTACATAAAATAGTATTCTTTTAAACCTCTCGCTCTAATGTTTTAGAATATGGTCATATTTCGGTACATAACTGTGCAGTGGTGTTAAGATTTTTTACATTTATTAATTTTTAAACGCATTTATAAAACCATAAGTATAATTTATTATGAGATAATTTTTGTAAAATATTCACGATAAAAAATTATATTGATAATCTCTGACATCCCAAATTTGACAAGAATTAGGCATTAAGCGAGAGGTTTAAAAGAATACTATTTTATGTAACAAAAATACTTTATGCAGTCATCAAATGTTTAAAATAACTATAAAGGATAATAAGGCTTCAAAATTATATAAATAGATTATCTACAACGTTTAAGGAGTGTCCAGGATCATGGTATGAAAATACAATAAAAACTCAATTTTGACCTACGACGAGCACGTAGGCCGTTAAATTCAAACGTCTGCTTTAATACAGAAATTCAAATTGAAATTGAATTTCATTGTTTTATACTATCCATTCTTATAAATTTTCTGTATGTGTCAATGTGTAAAATGTAAATGTGTCTGCACACATAAACATGCATGTAATTTACTAATTGGGTGAACCTGAGATTACAGTGATATGTCATAGTAGAAGTGTGAAGTTCTTTTCAAATCAACCTGCAATGCAAAGTCACTTGTAGCTAGGGATTCCAATCCCGGGATCCCGAGCTATTTTCAATACCTATGAATCCCGGGATTGATAAACATAATCCCGGGATTTCGGGATTGATTTTTTTATCAATTTTGATGGAAAATATAACAGAAAAAATACTTTTAATAAAAAAATAACTACATTAGAAATAAACTGAGTTTGAATGAAGTTTGATTTATACCCATGTGTAGGTTGCCGATTCATTTTATTTTTTCACATAAATTATTAAAAATCAGAAAGATTGGAAAAAAGCACTTTTAACAAAGTAATTCCACCATGATATCATACGTTTTACGGCAGTTTCATATTTGGCTGACTAATTAGATTTATGAAGCGGAAAGGCCATAAGTACGCCATGATTATTTGCTTAACTATTTTAAATCTCGCTAATCCATTCATTATGTCTTTACTATGAGAAACAGCAATCTCATATTAAATTCACATTATTATTTATATTACAATATTATTTACTCCATTAAACTTGTGTATTTCCAAGATAGAACGTATACAATATTAACAATAAATGTCTTAAATAGTATAAATTATACTAGATTTATTTTTGACCGATTTTATCAATGTTATTTGTAAATATAAAAATTTTATATTAACAATGGAAAAAAATGCCAATCCCGGGACCAGTCCCGGGATCCCGGGATTGTCAAATTGTAATCCCGAAATCCCGGGATCAGAATTTTGGCTCGGGATTGGATTCCCTACTTGTAGCTAACTTGGTTTTTGTCAACATCTTTGCTCCTTCTGAATATAATATGTGAGTGATGCTAAAACAGAACAATTAACCGTTTCTCGGCCTTAAGAGTATGCCCAATCTCAGAAGTTACCACACACCACTGATAGTTCGGTCTAAACGAGTTACTTATGAGGTATTTTGAATAATTAAACAGCGGAACAATGTTTCATTTATCTCCACGGAATAAGACTCATAGCATCATGCAGAGTCACTAGTTAGACTTGACATAGTTAGAGATAATATAATATAGTATACGATTAAACAGGTTCGGTGTTAATTGGATTTCCACATATATATGTTAGCACTGCTAGCACACATTCATTGAACACTTTACGCTTAAGCCACAATGGCAGGTCACTTTTGAAGATATTATTCAATTTGGTTCTGTGAGCAATCTCGTCATACACACCACCCTATCAATTGACATTTTATAATCTGAGATAGACATAGTTGTTGACCCGTTCGATTTGAGTGCCGTTGATAAAGATCACTTTTCGTTCGGCAAAAAAACAGTTTATCATTACTTTTGCCTTTGAGACATTTATCTTTAAACCTACTTTGCGGCTTTCATTTGCGTTAATGCATCTTGTTCTTAAGGTTTTCTACAATAATGTCATCTCGTCGCTATAGGATTTGTTTCCCGAATATCCATTTTTGTCGAAATCGACATTTTAATGCAGTTCAATTTCTTTTATTGAACTCTACCGAAATCATTTATAAAAACAATATATTTTTATCTAGGAACAGAGATATTTTTTTGAAAAACCCGAATACGCCATGTTAAGTTGCAATTACTCTGTGCTGTTCTCCCGAATGTCCAACTATTCGTACCTGAATATCCAAGTTAATTTTGGTCGAAATAAATCTCGGCTGAGTTTTTATTTCCCGAATATGACTTTTAGCCAATCAAACCGCGCTGACGCCGTGCATCTCGCTCCCACATTCACGCTGTCCAGCTCTAAAACAATCACGCCCACTTTCATATTTTTCGGCCGTCCGGAGTGCTCTTTCAAATTTCGTCTTATTGATATTGTTTTTAAAGTTACTATTGTTTTAATAGTGAATTCATCAAATTTGAAGAGATCATTTATAACTGATACATCACCAGTTCGCCCTGAACTTATAGTAAAGTTTTGGAAGTGAGTATTTTAACCTAAATAACTGCATTTTGTTTTGATAAATGACACAAAATCCCAACGGTTATATGAATTCTACAGTATGACCCGGCAACATTGTTTGTCTTTATTTTACTTTTAATCTAGGCATTTCTATGAAAATAAAGGCGATGCTATTATTTATTTTTGAATGCGCTGATAGTTAATTTAATTTAATATGTATGTTAGTAACTATTTATTTGGTGAATATTATATACTTAGGATATTGGTACCTACCTAATATTAGCAGCCAATGGTAATTAATTTATAGATGCTATTATTTTGTGTTGTCATTCCAATAGTAAATATATAATATTTATTTGGTGGTTTGTAATAAGTTTAATTGTTAATTATATAAATATATAGATATAATAATATACAGATATATATACATAGATTTTTTTTTTTTTGGAAAAAGTATTAATATAAAATTGTTAGCAAGTACGAGTAAGTACCATCATAAAATATTGGAGAAATCCGTGACGTCGGTTAGTAATTGAAGTAGTAGATACCTACTTTTATTTAATAAACAAAAACCGATCGCCGATAGTCGCTTGATTTTGAAGAATACTGATGAGCAGGTATTAAAAGGCCAATAGTTAAAGTTTGTCGTCATAAGTATGTCACCTCGTAGCATAGTGGATAATTCGTGGACTGGGTCGTAAACCCAAGAGATGCAGGACGATTCCTGCCGGGTGTCTTACTTTTTTCAAAAAGATTTTTTCTATTGGTTACAATATATTTTCTCAGAAATGATTTTCAAAATTATGTATGTTAATAAATATAACATTTGAGGTGCGTACTTTTTGACCACTCAGTAATCCGTGGGCCGTGCAGCATCACACTACGGTCTTAAGTCCCGAACGTCCATGTTTTGTCCCGAATATCCATTATTCTGAGAGAGCGCTAAAAATTTCCCGAATATCCACAACGAGTACTTGTAAATAAAACGCATTTTATGTGCATTTACTGATTTATACCAGTATATTATTCTTGGAATCTATTCTTAGATAATGTTGCAATCATACAGTGTAGAAAGAATGATTGATACATCTACTGATATTTCAATATACGACAATGAAATTTGTTTTTCGTCTCCTGAAAAATTGACATTTGGTCTATTCGGGAAACAAATCCTATAGCGACGATCTGTAAAGTGCAGGTGACTGAGATATTTGCCTTTAATGGCGATTACAGTGTTCTCCAATCACTTCACCTAATGCTAGAGTAGGGGTCGGCAAACCGCGGCTCTTTTTGCCAAATTCATAAATCATAATTTTATAAATGCATCAGATATTCTTAAAAAAATTAAAGAATTGCCGTTATCTGCTAAAACAGTGACAGACAGAACTGTTGTGTAAAATGTCTTTAAATGTAACCTACCAAGTGGAAGGTATAAAATTGGCTCCTTCTTTATTCATTGCTGTAAATGAGTCATGCAACATAAAGGACACAGTTTAAGTTTCCCTTTTTATCCTGGTGGTTGTAAAGAAGAACTTATGGAATTCTTGCCACTCAAGGGCCATACATGAGGAGAGGACATAGCAAAGGCCAGTGATGCCCCTAGACAAAATGCCACCTCTGGGCAGCTCCAAAATGCCGCCCCATTTTTTATACCGTATTTTTTATCACCTATGCACGTGTTGTTACTGGTCACTATGGACGTCGAAAGGCAACATAAATTAATTAGACATCGCGAATTCGACAAAAAAATTACAGTCCTGTTAAACCTTTTATGTTACTTAACTCATTCGACGCAGATGACACGGCTGCCGTGTCCCCGTTAAGCGGCTGATCGATCCAATTAGCATGTTATTTAAATACGGTAATTAAAAAGTAATTAAAAGGTCCGCAGCGATTGTGTTAATATAACTACAGTGAGCTGAATTTTTTAATGGAAAAATATTTTCGTTATTACTAAGATTAGGTAGCTATTTCTATATATATTATACGAAATGATTCTCCTCGATTTGCCGCCCTTCGAGTAACTGCCGCCCCAAGTGACACTCAATCTGCCTACCCCCACGAGACGTCACTGGCAAAGGCTGTCTGGATGGAAAAATATCACCTTCCATTAAATAAAATTGTGTCAATTGAAACAACCGATGAGGCAAAAAGTATGACAGGCGGGAAAAAAGAATTTTTTTTTAAAAGAAAAAAATAATCACAAGGTACTAACGTTTCATTGTATAATCCACCAAGAAGCGCTTTGCACACAGACATTTCCAGAAGAAATTTTGAAAGTTATGGAATTGGTAATTAAGATTACCAACAGCATTGTGGCAAAAACGCTTCACAATCGTCAATTTTAAGAATTTTTGAGTGAATTACACCTTCTCATTCACAAAAAAGTGCGTTGGCTTTCAAGAGGTGCAGTTTTAAAGCGTTTTCTTGCCGAAATGAAATTAAAATATTCCTCGAAAAAAAGAATAATCAATATTCAGAATTGACAAACGATCGATCGGTGGTTGCAAAAATTCTATTTCGTGGTAGATCACAACTAAATTTCCTCAATCATAAATTACAAGGAAAAGGAAACACTACGTTTTCGATACTCGAAGAAGTAATCTCATTCGACGAAAAATAGTTACTTTTTGCTTAAGATTTAGAGAAGGGATCCTTGATTCATTTGGAAGAATTGTATAAATATCGTCAAAAAAGCAATGCCCTAATTAGCACAGATTATTTCAGGACAGCAATATTAAATATGAGGGAATCTTTTATGCGAAGGTTCCAAGAATTTAAAAATTGTAAACAAACCATAGCATTTGTTTAGCACGATCCATTATTTTAAATGGTAGACTTTCATCCACAGTTGAACAAAAATGAACCATAAGTGCGAGTGAGAAAGCATTCGTCTCGCTTATATCTCCGCAATATGCGTTAGAATAAGATAGAATTTCTATGGCTGTATTAAATATTTTTTGTACCGTCGCCGGTAAATATTGATTTTAATGATTACATTCATTTAAAAACTTCGAGCATGTATTGCTGAAATTTATTGTTTTTGTGTTAAATATAAAATTACCCACGGTGGTCGCTCGGCTTGAGCGTTGCGACTATCACGCCATGGGTCTCAGGTTCGAATCCTGGGTCTGGCAAGTACACATATTGTTTTTCAATTTGTGTGTGAGTCAGGGTATGGACCTAATAGGTTGAGCAAGTGGCTGACATCCATTTCTCGTAAAAAAACAAAATCTGTTAATACAAACCTCTACTCTGTGGAGGCCCTATGATCCTATTAGGATCGGACATGGTCGAAAAAAAAAAAAATATTTTTAGTTAATTTAGTAAAAGATAAGGTAAACAATGTTGTGTTTAAATTTGTTAGCCGTACTGAGAAGCAACATGATGGTATAACGCAGTGGCGAAGGGTGGAGGTAGGCTGTTAAGATCCAATATAAATAGTGCACATTAAACTTTGTCAGCCATACGTATTTGTTTTCATTGAAATAAGACTACAATTTACAGATTGATGTTGGTCAGTTTTTTAAATTAAATTAAACCCTTTGAAAACCAAGCCCTAATAGATAATAGGCAAAAAATACTCATCTATCTATTAAATATCTAAAAATGTGCATTAAAATCATACATAACTTTGGATATTTTATAGATAGAATAATATTTCTTTATCTATTATAGTTTGGTTTAGGCAGGGCTTAATAAATTTTAAAAAAATAGCCAATAATAATATGTGTAATATGTATTCTTAATCCAACAAAAACAAATAAGTATGAATACTATTATGGTTTGGTTTGGCAGGGTTTAATTGATTTTCAAAAACTAACCAACACCATCTATAAATTATAGTCTTAGTTCAATAAAAACAAATATGACTAACAAAATTTAATTTGTACTATTTATGGCGGATCTTAACAGCCTACCTCCACCCTTCGCCACTGGTATAACGTTTCATAGTTAAGTTAACCACTTGACTGTTTATCCCGAGTGTGACTCGGGCGCGGATTTACTTTGCACACTGACTAGCCCGAGTCTTACTCGGGCGTTTTTTTTCTTAACTTGACAGGAATGTTTATCACGAGCTACATTCGGGAAGATCGTATTTCAACTTGTCACACAGTTTATTATTTGTTTTGACTGGTATTTGAGTGATATATGAGCCATATGACATAATAAAAGCTTTAGCCTGTGTATATTACGATTAGTCAATGACTTCATTGTTCATTCATAGTTATTTTTGTGTTAGGTATGTTGCATGTTATTGTAATTTGAATTTAGTTACTTTTGAGCACATTTTAGAAGTAAGTTCGTAAAAAATAAGTATATATTATTCATACTTATTAGCTTCATTTTAGTTACCAACCAATACCATCTACGGCGAATAAAGAAAGGCCTACTAGACGTGCAAAATATGCTGCTCACATATGAATGATAATCACAAACGAATACGGAAGGAGACGAGATTGTGATGTAGGGTTGTGTATTGAATTTTTCAAAATTTACCATACCAAAAAGACTTATTAAAATTATTTTCGTAAAATTTAAAACATAAACCTACATATCTGTTGTGATAAAATGTAAAAAAACATGTAATTTATAATAAAACGTTAAAAGAAAATTTCACATTTTTCATAAAATTTTAAATATTGTAAAAAACTGTTTATTTAATGTGAAAAAAAGTAAAACAAACGTAAAAATAAAATTTTTAATAAATTGTTTAAAAAATGTTTAAAAAAATATCTGACAATTTTTAGACTTTCTTTCTCACCAAAATCTAACTGGGAAGTGGTTAATAATAATACATTTGAGTTTCTACTATGCGTTATACGCAGGAAACACGGCTTCATTTCGCCGAACAATAACCACTCTCTTTATATTATTACTCTGCTTTCAGCTGACGATATGTCAAAAATAGACGTGAAATATTTGACAGGTAACACAAATGACAGGACTGTGAAATTCATACCACAAGTCGAATAATCTTGTATTCTTGCTCCAACCAATTTACATACCTTTTTATGTTAAAAAATGAAAATACTCACATATCGATGATTTCTTTGGGGGCAAACACAATGCCATCTTTTGTATCTTTTATATAATTCGTAAACCATAAGCGGGATTTGGAAGTCCAGAATTTGACCCTTTGAACTGTTGACTTATTCTTCTGAGGTCTGCATTGCGGTATTGCTGGAAATGCTCCATAAATCCCCGCTCTGATGACAGGATTTCTGGCATAAGGAGTGTCTTCTTTCAATACCTTGTGAATCCAAAAATCCTGGGGGTTTAATATTCCCACCACTCGGACAGGGAATTCGTCAGGCGGGGGATCTGAAATGAAATTATTTTATTATTTCAATACAGTTTATGAAGTTTATATAGGCACTCAACCCCTGAGTCGTCTCCGTGGGAGTTAAGTTTAAGTAAGTAAGTTCCCCGTAAGTTTCTTTGTTAGTTTCTTGACTCGTCCATCCTGTTTACATGGCCCAGCCATCTATAGTGTCCCGATTTGATGGAATGTACGGTGTGCGGGCTGCTGTACAAAGCGTAGAGCTCGTTGTTGTACTACCGCGCCGACTGTGTGTCATTGATGGATCTGTATATACCACACAGCATGCTCCCGTCAAATGAGCTCAGCACTGTTTTCATGTTTTTAGTCATGTACCAGATTTCAAGTCATACTTAAAAATTGATTCATCAATTGAATTCTTAAAACGTATTATGTTTGCTAAGGTTACATACGAGTACGAATTGTTTATAATAGAATGCCACTATTACTTAGAGGTAAAGATAGGGTTCCCAGACGTCCTCTTTTACCCCGAAAAGTCCTCTTTTTTGAGGTTAATGTCAGTGTCCTGTATTTTTTTCCATTTTTATCAAATAAGGTGTAATAGGTCATTTTTTTTCGATATGAACATTTTATGCTCTTATTTTGTAAAATCGATTGTCAAATAATTTTTTCATTCATTTATTTGTATACCTACCTATAGTCGAACAACATCTTCTTGGCTACGTGTTAAAACTGTGAACTAACATGCTCCTCCCATTTTTAACCGCACTTCCATTATAAACTAACAAGCTCCTCCCATTTAGTCGACAACAGCGCCTTCCGGCTTGTGCCTAAATCTTCTTGTTGGACAGTATTTACTAATTCACTTTAGTTTTCCCTATACCTATATGTAAGCAATGGATATTTAGGGGATGATGAGGTGTGGGGGTAGTGGTTAGAAGTTTCAACGAGAGAGATTATTTATTGTTACAAAAATAAATAAATACAATGATAAAGAAGATAGAGTAATGTTACGGGTACGGATGTAATGATGAGACCGAATGAATAGGACCGCGAGACTGGACTCAAGTGGAATGACGGTTGACTGTGTGACTCGGGATAACTGATGAGTTATGAATCGTCCTTGCAAAAAGCATTAACTCATTAAAACAAGTTCTGAGATAATCGCAAAAAGGACTTTAATTTTTTTTTCAAAGCGTTCTCCCACATAGAATTTTTTATGATTTAAAAACATTTTTTCTACATTATAAAGACTAACCTTTATGGCAAACACAATATACGACATGTTACAAGTCCTGTATTTTGTATACGCAGAACGCATTAGGTCATTATCATGCTTTCTATCAGAATAAAAAAATAACAATATGATTTAATAATGTTTCTATTTTCTCACCATTATATCCTATGTCTTTGTGCGTTTTACCAGGACGTAGAGCATAAAATTGTATACATTTTGACATTTAAAATAGAAAAACAGCAAAAACTGAAATAATGCGTTCTGTCAGTATACCCTCGCATTGTCGCAATTAAATAAATCATAATAGACACTGTTGATCTAGGTTATGATTGAGGAAACGCTGACAATTGAAGTGTGTCACACTTGTCATGCTGAGTGGTATGATTGCTATAGATACTTGATAACTAATTGAATTTGAAAATATTTTGTTTGACATTGTAAATGAATGAATAATTTGGTTTTTTTATATCTCTCGCTTAAAAGTAGAAAATAAATAATATAATACAGTATCTACACTCTTAGTAATCCGCCGCTTCATTATCCGACAACTACTATAATCAGCCGTTATTTTTACTTGTTGAAAGCACAAAATCAAGCTCAATAATTCGCCGGTATTCAATTGTCAAATTCGTTTTTAGACATTAGACGGGTATTTTGGAGACTTCTCCTTCGTAAAACGTACGTTCATCGCGAAGAAAGTAATGTACCAGGGAGGAAAGTGCCCAAGGACCGCATCACAATTATGCCGTGCTCCAATACAACCGGGAAACGCAAAATGAAGCTTTTGGTCATAGGGAAAGCCAGGAATCCTAAGCCATTCAAGAATATCTGCCTCACTGAACAATTGGTTATATCAAGTGATTTACTGTTTAATATTTAAGTAGTTAATAAACTTAGTTTATAAATATGTATAATTAAGTAAATACTTGAATTTTATTATAAATACAGCCGTAATGTGCTAGTACAATTTCTTAAAAAAATACAACTATTTTTACGAAATTCCTACCTACCTGTTTTAATTTTTACCATATTTTGTATGTATGCACGATAATCTGCCGCTTTCACTAATTGGAGACTTGTCTGGTTTTTGGTGTGGCGGATTACTGAGAGAGTATTGTATTATGAAAGCATTGTGATATCTTATCATATTTCTTAATTTCAATATTTACTTGATACTAATTATTCCTGTTTAATTGTTGTCATAGGTAATATTAATATCATCATAATCATCAGCCTGAATCTATCCACTGCTGGATGAAGGCCTCTTCATGCTGCTTCCACTTCTCTCGGTGCTGTGCATTGCGTTGCCACGTACTTCTGCAGAACTTTATCATTCCATCGATCCAGCGGCCTCTAGGCCTACCTTGCGGACGTTTTGTACTTCTTGGATACCACTGGATGACTAGATTTGTCCAACGATTGTCTCTTCTTCGAGCTATTTGTCCAGCCCATCTCGAATTAAGGCTTTTAATAAACTCTATTACATCGCAAACCATTGTCTGGTTCCTTGTCCACTCGTTATTATTAAAATGATCATGATAATACATGATTGGGTAGAAGTCGGTTATGGGGAAGCCAGCGGCAGGCACATTTTGAGAATAACCGATATACTGGATTATTTGTTAGGTTAGGTTTTCATTCTTGAATTCATGAATTTAGCCAAAATCGGCTATGGCAATTAGCACGGTTCCAGCCTGGCTCCCCATAACCGACTTGAACCCATGATTGTAAAATTATTGCATTTCGGGAGAAGTTATCGAGATCTAGCCAATGGAATACCATGGGGTCAATTACCTACAGTAAAAAAATTCACCGCAGAAACACACATAATTGCGAAAATCACCTGTATGCATTGTGTGATCACCGGGAATCGACGTCGGAAACTGACAATGGCTACTGAGTACTGAATAAGAAATATTATGCCCTCTTTTTAGCTCTTTATGGAACTCTAGGTGGCGAGCGTCTTGTATATCGAATAAAAGCTAATACATATAGTATATTAGTCTATGACATATCGAGCTAAAGGGTCTGGCGACTAGCAGTGCGTCGTCGCGCGCATATTTAGTATATTAGTCAGCCTATGTATTATGGTACGTTTACATTTGACATTTATATTGTCATATTTATGTATGACAACATATTCACCAAGTGTAAACAGTAATTATATTTGTACCAGCCACTTATTTTGCGTGTGTCGACACTCACCTGTCACTTATTCAATCTACTTATATACGCAAATGTAAACACCGCGTATTCGACAATTCCGAAATTGCCGCGATATATCACCGAAGTTGGACTCCCGTCTACTTTTATATCAAGTACCTGACACATTATTCGTAGTTTGACAGGTACCTAGTGAATTGCATAGGTATATTTCTAAACAACGGACAATCAATTATCATAGGTACACCATGAATGTATGCCCAACGTTTACGTTAATAAATGTACTGTAGCGATCTGTCAAAAATCAGAGACAGTGAGAAATAAATCGGATGTGCCGTGTTCTATGGATTTTGTTCGAAAATAAAATATCGCTTTTTCTCGGCACATACGATTAATTCTGATGCACTCTGTGAAGAAAAAATGCGCTTCAAATGGTATTACCTAATTCATTTTGGCCCACACCTGCACTCGTAATACGATAATATTATATTGAATATGCAATGACGATCAAGTGCTAGATATCGCAATGTTACTGTTAATCGTTCTTCTACACTTATGGCATTTCTAAATTGTGTGTCTTGTTTTTTGGCAAAAGGTCCAATCTTGCAAACTAAAGTTCACAAATTGAGTTGGATCTTCGATTTTAAACTCTGACATTAAACGGAAGGCACCTAGTTCTTCTCGTCGCTGAATCCATTCCCGCACCCATCTAGACCATTTTTTCCTCCTTTTTGTTGCCAAAAGACTTAAAATAATAACACTCGCTGCTTTCTTTTTTAACATTCCCATATTGACAACTGACATAACGTTTTTGAGAAGTATACAAAATAAGTGTCCGAATAAATTACAATGTCATATGTAAGGACCGCATATATTTATTCCAATGTTGCCATTGAATAACGTGTCGAGACTTTATTTCAACGAGAAGTATACCAGAATTTTATGTCAGATCCATGCAGGTGTAAACAGTAAGTGAAATTTTATGTCAGACACATAAAATTTCACTTACTGTTTACACCTGCATGGATCTGACATAAAATTCTGGTATACTTCTCGTTCGAATGTAAACGTACCTTTAGTCTATGCGCACTGACATTTGTTATCAGTCAGTGAACGCAGTGCTTGCAACCGAACATAATTATAGTACATTTTGGTCCGCGTACTATTAAAAATGTATAGTACGTCAATAATACCACAATTTTGAAAAATGGAATTATTCGAATTTGCCGGTTAGGTTAGGTTGGGATAGGTTAGGTCAAATAGAAAAATGGAATTAAATGAATTCGCCGGTTAGCATATTTTTACATTTTCAACAAAAATTTTCAAAAAATATTTTTTTCGCGTACATTCGATGACAAAAAGATACCAGAATTCAACACTTGTCAGACACTTCAAGTCAAGTCAGACGGCGGACGACCAGTCACAAGTACCGAGATAAATAGTACAAGAGAAGTTGTGCTGAATAGTGGTAGGTATAATTATTATTTTTATATTAACGTTATATTGATGGATATTCTTTCCATAGACCATACCTACCTTCTGGATGACGCATTGTTGAGATTATGAATAAAACAGAAGTTCATAATTGAGTATAGAAAATTCAATTAGAATAATTTATGTCGCTGTGGATGAAAATTACTAATTCTTGACTGGATATTGTGAATAATACTGGCAAAAATCAAATTTTATCAATCCGAAACAATGCAGACCATCCATAATGTAATCATCAGTGTGGCCTGCCATATTTTCAAAGTGGAATTATAGTACAGACCCTCAAAAATTATAGTATTTCGGCAAAAAATATAGTACGCGTTGAATGACGATTACTTTTATGCATTTTCAACAAATTCTTTCTCGTTTTTTTTTTTGCTTTTTTTGGTTCTTCCGAGTTACTTTAGCGGTATTTTTCATGTATTGCCAATATTTTTCGATTTTTCAAAATTATAGTATTTTGGGCGTAGGTACTATACCTGTTTTATATCGTACATAGTACGCGAACCAAAATTATAGTACAAATACTATAATTATAGTACGGTTGGTAATCATAGATAATGTTAAACAGCTAAACAGTGTTGCCATCTTTTCAAAGTGGAGTACAGAGCCTCCAAAATAGTATTATGGGGAAAAATATACCTAGTACGCGTTGTCATTTTTCTCTTGAAAATGTATGGGTTTTATGTTTTCTCTGAAAAAAAAAACAGAGATTGAGAAACCTCGAGACCCCTTTTTATTTAGGTACCTAGTACCTCTTCCGACCAAAAATGCTTACCGAAGAATTCAAGGAATTTCATTTTAAACAAAAGTCAAGGGATTTTTTTACAGTTTTCGCGCATTTTTCCAAGTTCTCCAAATCTTCTTATATTGCGAAATTATAGTACTTTGCACCAATTTATAGAAGGACAATATCGAAACTGTAGTACTTTTTACATGTTTTTACCGATATTCAAAATTATAGTGTTTTGGCGTACTATAGTACCTGTTTTATATCGTACATAGTACGCGGACCAAAATTATAGTACAAATACTAAAATTATAGTACGGTTGGCAACACTGGTCGTGATCGTGATATTTTACACTATTGAACTATAGTTAAGTTGATAAATGTGTACAACCATTGCCGACTCAAGTAGAAAGCCGATTCATTCACAACGACTGGTCCTATTTTTTTCGCTCCTCCCGTTGTTGTCGATGGATGACCTGTCATTGCCTGCCATTGTTCTATAGAGTGCTCATACTGACGCGTCTGTCGTGTTCACACAGGGAATGGTTTGATTTGGATAGATGAGTTACATGATAAATAATACACTAGCATTAACACAGCTTCTACAAAAAGTGTAATGCATAGATGAATGAATGTAATGAATGCTACATATTTTTTGAAAATCGATATTACCACCGGTTTTGTGTGATGGACTACTTTGAATTTGACAGATTTTCCATTTGAATAAAAGGAATGTATATTATTTATTTATAACACTGATGGTTATACCTATTTGATGTGAGAATTTTTTAAAATTCAATTTGAAACGAGAAAGGGCGAATCAATATGTCAAGCAATCCGGGATCTGATTTTGACAGCTGAAAAGTGGACCACTTGTTGCTTGTGCAAAAAGGTATGCTCAGGCTTTATTAATCTAAAGATGGCGGTGACCAGGTCGATACACATTCACGACACATTATTTTATACACATTGTGTTTTTGTTGATGTTGTAGCTGGTGTTGGTGTTGTAGTTGGTTGGATTTTTATGGTAAATTGACGTTTGAATTAACGTGTGGTACAACACAACAGTAATGCGAATTATTTAAACGTGATATTATTCTGACTGCTGGCAACTAAATCCTTCAAAAAAATAAAAATTTATTCATTTTTGTTGCATTATAATACTATTACATCAACTTGAAAAAACTCTTATTTTAAAATAATTACGTGACGACACAGCTTAGGCCAGGTCAGGGAACACAATATTAATGGGAACTGGCTTACCCTACTGGGTGTGATAGGTATAACAGGCTAAATATCTAGAATGTAGAAAAATATGGGATAAATTTAAACACGTATTAAAGAATATGCTATGTTCAATAATTAACGATATTATGCATTTTAGTTTGTCACGTTATCGTAACGTTCTTTCAATCTTCGGGAACAATCAACACGGTTTTTTTAGTTAAGTTTTATGGCGGTCATGCCATAAGCTACCCTGCTTCAGAACTTTGGTCCACGGCGATGGATTTTACATTATATTCATTGGTCTCTTCTATGGGCTAGATTTATCAATCGACCGTCAGGGTCAATGAATTGGGGGCATTCCAGTTACTATCGACCGTCACTAGGCGCGCAAGCAGAAAAATTGTTTGGAGGGGGGGGTCCATTTTGAAAAAAAAAATATGCGGAAGGGAACGGTGTTAAGAAAATCTTGTAGGTGCTACTGACTGCCACATTTACTCCGCCTACTACTTATAACTTCAACCGAGGAATACTGCATTTTTACAAATACATTCCCCATACACAGACACTCCGCATTTTGAAGCGATAAATACCTGGCCTGCGGGTAGGTATACCTAATAATGTTCACGATTTATTGAAACGTGTCGCATCCACAAGTGGTTATCAGATGCACGTGGCTTAACTGTTATAATTATTAAGATCGTTAGTGTACATTTGTATCGTCCGCACTGACTTGTCTTTTAGACGTGTCGCGTCAGAATATTTAAGCAAACATTGGATGCCCCAGATGGGCTCCAAATGTGTTCCTCTGACACGTCGTAGAATGCCGAGAGGTGTAGTGCTAAAACTTTGAGAAGGCTGTTCGGCAGCCAAATCATCCTGCTCACAGTCAAGTAATACGTATTTCATTTACTTACCTAAATCGCTTGTATTTTTTTCTGTTTCCGGGAGGGGGGTATACCAGCTATAGGTACATTGAAAAGTTGGGAATAACCAATTCTGAGTTCCCTGGGAATACATTCGTATTTATTTTACTTACTTATTATAATAATTCGAAGCCAAAAGGCCGCTAGCATCGGCGAAAATTAGTTAGATTATTATTTATAATAATAATAATGATTGTGGTGTGACAGATTTTGAGGCACCCTTGTGAAAAATTGACTGTGTAATAAACCGACATTAAAATATGTATTACATTGGGTATTACAATGCAATACTATAGTAATGTTGTCAAGATTTTTTATGCTTCGATTACTTTTTAAACTGAGGTGTCGAAACCTTTAGTGATCTCCATATAAAACCACCACTGCTCTCAAAAGTTGTAATATTTGTATTCATTCGTTAATTCGCCGCCCCTATGCAACGCGTGATTTGCATACCCTCACTGGATTTATAATATAATATGTACCTATAAGGAATGAGAAGTCGAATAACGTTGATTCACATAGGTAAGTAGGTAGAACAAAACAATGCCTTCATTTTGAGCGCAATTTGAACTAGAATTGGATACTTTTCTGTTGGGACGAAAGGCCATATAATATATGATAAAATAATATCCTACGCGAGCTACCTAAAATGCCGCCGCGAGCTACCGGTAGCTCGCTTGGCGATCACTGCTTTAGGTTCTCTTCATCATTCAATTAGAACGTGACATCCAAAGACAACGGAAGTAAACTAGACATCGCGAACCCGAAAAAAAAATCCTGTTAAAACTTTTATATTACTTAATTACTTAATACATTTAGTTTCCAACCAGTGAGCTGAATTTTTTAATGAAAAGATATTTCCGTTATTACTAAGTTTAGGTAGCTATTGTTATATATACCTAATGATTCTCCTCGATTTGCCGCCCCCAAGCGACGCTCAATCTGCCTACCCCCACGGGACGTCACTGCATCTGGATCAAAAAATATGTTTGTAAGTATGTACCTATTAACTATAATTAACACTTACCTTTATTTTCTAACGGATTTAATTTTTGTACTATTCCATTTGACTACCGACTCAAATTAATAGCACGAAACTTAAATCCATTAGAATTTAAATTCGAATTCCATCAAATCGGTACCCTCCGGTCGATAGTATTAATAAATATCCTTTATGATAAATAGTGCTAATTTAATTGACAACATAGATTTAATATAAAATGCGTGATGTGTAAACATGGTAAGCATCAATATAATAATAATAATAATTTCAAAGTTCATAATATAGAGCCAGCGTCACGAAATCAGGCGAGTACTTCGATCTTCATCCAAGTAAACACAACATACAATTTATATAGTGGTGTTGGAACTTGTAGTCATCCGATTTCATGCCATTTAGTATTAGTAAAAAATGCTGACGTTACATTAGAGTTGCAACAATGTAACATGAGGATGACGTCATTATTTCAGTACATAAGTGCAACCGTGTGCTGCATAAATGGATACTACTTATGAAATTAAGTGTCTTAACCAAATTTTAACCATAACTAAAATATTATGATGCAGGGGTAAATATGGACCTTTCAAGTATATTATTTTATTTAACTCTAATGCGGCGTTTGGATTTCTTGTGTACAGATAGGTATTAAAACAACTGAAATAGCCTTCTTTATAGGTACAATATCTAGCTATAATCATATTTTATTACAACGCTTTTCTTAGCTCGTATTCTTATTTGTCCGGTGGTTCTTTCTCCGGTACAAATCTTGCAATCGATTTTTAACTAACTTCCCGACTAGCTAGACATTTGAAACTTTAGAATACCAGAATGGTGTATCAGAACACGATGCCAATGTATTTTTTAAATACGTTTAGCCATCTTTAAGCAGAATTAAATTAATTTTCAGTTAATTCTGTTTTGTATGAAAAGTTATTTCGACACCATTATTGGTTGCTAGGGGTCTGGGGTCCTAGCAACTAAATTATTAATATATACGTGCGTTACTATGGAAATCAATATGACATGTCAAGTAGGTACATTTTTTTTTATTGTTTAAGCTAGTCGAGTCAAGTTTATATGATTCAACAGAAAATTTAAAAACGTTGTAGGTATATAAACTTTTTATTTTGTACTTACTTAATTATTTTTAAATTTAAACCGATGTGATTAGATTATTTCTTCTACTTCTTCTTCCACCCTGTCACGTCCCAATGTTGGGGTATAGGGCAAGCACAAATTGGCGCCACTTCCCTCGGTCCATCGCCAACTCCTGCGCCTGTCAGACATGCAGCACGTAGGTTATTTAAGTTAGATTCATAGACTATAGATACATCTTCAGATTAGATTATTTAAGTTTTGATTAAACAGTAGATATACCTAACTAGGTAGAGTACCTACCTATACGTTTTATAACGTTGCACTTTTTAATACACTGATACGCCTCTTTGCCTGATTAGTGATTACCTACTTCGCATAAAATTATATCAAATGATATTCACTTGTATTAATATATAGTAATAAATAAATAAGTACTTAAATGTAAACATATATTTTTAGAATAATATATTACCTACCATCATTTTCATCCTAGAGCCAGAGTGCAAAGTTATGGTACCTATTGTCATGTTAGAACATCGCTCGAGTATAAATGACTAACTGGGGTTTAAGTCGGCGATTTTACTGGCAACTCCAAGCTCGACCGCGGAGTTACAACGCATGCGCGCGACGAAACTTTGAAGGACGTAGAACTTCCTTTCCCCTTTCTACTCTTATCCTATCCATTATATCATCCATATACCTTCTTTCATAAAATCCCCATACTCAGACACTCCTTCCTTCATAATTTACCTACCCAACACACGACTTTTGGAGTCGGAGTTTTAAATAAAGAATTACGTACCTAGGTGGAAAAAAAATAAGTCGTGAAATCTAGTGATTTTTTAAAAACCATGTTTAATCCTAAAATGTTCTTAATATTATAGGCCTCCATAGAGTAGATATTGTAAAAACAGATTTTTATTTTTGCGAGTTATGGATATTAGCTACCTACTTGCTCAACCGACTAGGTCCACACTCTGGGTATAAACACCCTTTGATAAACAATCCACGATTAAGGCTATACTTTAGTTGAGGCATGGTCTAAAAAGATCGTGGCTAGGCGATGCGCGCATTGTGCAAATGACGCGTGCCGAACGAAATATAATTTGTCATAAAAATCCAACATGCGTCCATTTAATGTTATGTTTATTGTTATATTACTAATATCTAATAATAGTATATTCATTGACATGTTTTCCTTTTTAAGTACATAAGTTCGTAAAGTTTTTTAGTCATCTTTACACGATTTAAGAATATTTTCATACGACGACATGACAAAACAAATCGACGTGCGGACACCTAGACTGTCGGTCCCCGATTGGCGACTAGTGAGAAATTTCGTCGCACCTACTGTTGAAAATTATTTGCCGTTTCACTGAAGTACGCTCCTAATAATTATAAACCTACCGAGTAGGTAGGTATTAAACTACAAGAGTAGGTATTTACAACATATTTTATTGATATAGCAAACTCAAAAGCAAGAAGAAAAACAAAAACATTTCATGTTCTACCTAGCCAGCGCCATCTTTAAATTAATAAAGCCTGAGCATAACTTTTTGTACAAGCAACGAGTGGTCCACTTTCCAACTGTCAAAATCAAATCCCAGATTGCTTGACATATTGATTCGCCCGTTCTCGTTTCAAATTGGATTATAAAAAAAATCTCAAATCAAATATATTAACTATCAGTGTTATTTATAAATAATATACATTCCTGTCAAAATCAGACTATTTTTTCACACAAAAACCGGTGGTCATATCGATTTCCAAAAAATATGTAGCATTGATATATGCATTACATTTTTATAGAAGGTGTGTGTATTATTGATCATGTAATTCATCTATCCAAAGCAAACCATTCCCTGTGTGAACACGACAGACGCGTCGGTATGAGCACTCTATATAACATTGACAGGTCATACATGGACAATAACGGGAGGGGCGAAAAAGTAGGACCAGTCGTTGTGAATGTATCGGCTTTCTACTTGAGTCGGCAATGACCTGACCTAAAATTAATTCAATGAGTTCGACGCCAATTTACCATAATAATTCAACCAACTAGATAACTACCTATAGCTCGTTATCAACAAAACAGAATGTGTATAAAATAATGCGTCGTGAATGTGTATCAACCGGATTCCAGGGCTCGAAATGGACCGGAACGCACCGGAACGCTGTTCCGATTTATAAAATCTGGTAGGAAAATAATTTGACCGTCTGAGCTAGATCGGCCATAAAACAAAACAACCAAACACTTATTTTTATAAAATACTCATAAATTTAGATAACTATGTTAATATTTTCGTAAAATCATCGAGCGTTCCGGTTCGTAAAATTTTCCATTTCGAGCGCTGACTGGTTCATTTGTGAGACAATTTTTTTTAGAAATTACACTTGCCAAATCGATTATTCGTTTTATAATTTCCACGTTGACTTCATATGACTAGACTTAGACTAACAAAAATATAAATCTATTGAGAAAAATCGACAGATGGTAAAGTTAAGATATAAATGAATCCTGATCATTTTCTGTTTGATTTTACACATTAGTTGTTCAGAATCACAAGTTAAAAGATTAGAATGAAATGTAAATAAATAAATAAATTGTTGGTCTTCACATGATATTGTGCATAAAGAATAGGGGTGGAATTACAGGATAGTAAAAACAAAATCTGTTTCTTTTTCACATACATATTAGGTACCTACCTATATTTTTTTTTTCTAGATGCCTTCATGGATACCTCGCATAAACCTACCTATATTGAATTCTAGGCTAAAATAGTGGAACTCTTAAGGCTCACCCACATTGAGGTGCATGTCACGGTGCTTGTCACCTGTTGTAACGGGCTGCCGCTGTGAGAAAAAAAAGTGTGTAATGTCGTTGTTCCTGGTGTTTTAAATCTCATCAGACTGATGCTTCCATCTCGCAGCACATTTTGAACATTGTCAGTTGGAAAAATCTGCCGTAATCATTAAAACAAGAATGAGCGCACCTCACGTTGAACTTCACTGCATCTGCACCTCATGACGTTTTTATCATATTCCACATGCCTGCACTCGAATGTCACGCCATACTGTCAAACTGACGTTATTTTTTGTTTTTAGCAGTTGGCACTATGTATTTTCTATGAGAATGTTGTCTATTATCTATGGCCTACAGGCTGTGTTATATTATCTATGAATGTCATGCCGCATGTATTTTAACGTACGCACATGTAGAAACTGTTAATTGAAATTAGCATTAATAATCAATAATAATTCAAATTACTAATACATTATTGTAGGCACTCTTCATCAGTGTCATTAATCAGTGAATTTACGAGATTTACGATCAAAATATTCTGCAAAATGATGAAACCATAGACATTTTTATCGCCGTGAGTTCAAGTGATAGTCCGTGACATGCACCTCAATGTGGGTGGGCCTTTAATGTCTAAATGGTTTTTATCATGTCATGATGTATAATTGCCAAAGATTTTTCTTAATCCTAAAAAACATTATAATTGTCATAATATGTAACCCATATCGAGAAAATGACAGATAGGAAATATTCGTACGAAAATAATAAATGTAAGATATCATTTTTACGTTAGGTCCTATCTTGATAACTACCTACCACTTTGATAGATTGTATTCAATCATAGGAGTCATATAAAGTGGTTTAAGGTGTCAATTCAAACGATTTCTGGCTAAAGATAAACCGTTGGAATCATATAAACTTGACAATTCTATGTATTAATAAAAACTTTTTTTGTACTTGATAGAAATACTGAATAAATATAGAATACTGAAATATAATTTTATCATTTCATATTGATTTCCATAGTAACGCACGTATATATTAGTAATTTAATTGCTAGGACCCCCTTAGCAACCAACAATAATAACTTTCCATACAAAACAGAATTAACGGAAAATGAATTCAATTCTGCTTAAAAATGGCTAAAAGTATTAAAAGAATGCATTGTCGTCGTGTTCTGATAACGGATTCTTATTTTCCGAAATAGAAGGGGCCAACACCTAAAAGGCCGGCCACACGCTCATGCTTCACTACAGTATTACTGGTTAGTACTGGTTTGCGCAGGCAAACCCGTGCGTGTGGACGGCAAAACTGTACACCGCGCAAACTAAAAAGTGCGGCCTGCGTAAAATTCAATTTGCTTGAAATTTTAGCTGCGCAAACCGAGTTTAACAAGCCGCGCTCAGTTCGTCGACGGTTACGGTCTTTTTTCATTCATACTTATTTGTTTTCGCTGGATTAAGAATACCTAATATTACACATATTATTATTGTTGGTACGTTTTTTAAATTCATTAAACTCTGCCTAAACAAAATCACAATAGATAAAAAAAATATTATATCTATAAAATATTCATATTTATGTCATCATCATCATCATCAGCCGGGGTCAATCCATTGCTGGATGAAGGCCTCCCCAAGCTTTCTCCAACTCTCTCGGTCCTGTGTCATTCGCTGCCACGTATTTCTGCCGAACTTTACCAGTTCGTCAATCCAGCGGCTTTTAGGGCGACCCTGTGGCCGTTTCGTACCCCTTGGGTACCATTGGATGACGGCATTTGTCCAGCGGCCGTCCTTTCGGCGAGAAATGTGCCCCGCCCATCTCCATTTCAGCTGTTTGGCAACGTCTATTACATCGCGTACTCTTGTCTGCTTCCTAACCCATTCGTTTCTCTTACGGTCTTTTCGCGTGATGCCCAACATGCATCTCTCCATGCCTCGCTGTGTGACTCTTAACTTTTGGACATCTCTCGTGTTGAGGGTCCACGTCTCGCAGCCATACGTGAGCACGGGTAGCACACATTGGTTGAACACCCTACGCTTAAGACATAATGGTGGGTCACTCTTGAAGATACTATTCAGACGTCCGAAAGCACTCCATCCCAGCTTTGTTCTTCGAGCAATTTCATCGTGCATGCTTCCGTCTATGGACACCTGCTGTCCGAGATAGATGTAGCTGTTGACTTGCTCGAGTTGGGTGCCAGAAATACAGATAATCGCAGGGTCCGAAAAACAGTTCCTCATCACTTTTGTCTTTGAGACATTTATCTTTAGACCGACCGTTTGACTGACATCCGCGAGTTCTTGCATTCTACCTTGGAGGTCTTTCGGGTCTTGTGAGAGTATAACAATATCATCTGCAAAGCGCAGGTGACTGAGGTGCTCTCCGTTAATTGGAACAGCTTTTTCCTCCCAATCAAGTTTCCTAAATAAGTCCTCAAGAGTAGCGGTGAATAGTTTAGGTGAAATGGTATCACCTTTTTTATCACCCACATATTTATGTAGGTATGATTTAATTGCAAAATTTTAGATATTTTATAGATAGACTAGTATTTTTGGACTATTATCTATTATGGCTTGGTTTCGCAGGGTTTAATTGTATTCTAAAAACTAACCAACACCATCAGTAAATTGTAATCTTATTATATGTCAATGAAAACAAATACGTATGACTGGCAAAGTTTGGTGTGCACCATTTATGACGGATCTTAACAGCGTACCTCCACCCTTCGCCACTAGTCAGCGACGTCCCTAGACAAAATGCCAACCCTGGGCAGCGCCAAAATCTCGCCCCATTTTTTCTACAGTATTTTGTGCCATCCGTGCACGGTGTCATTTCTTGTAACCATGGACGTCGAAGAGCAGCGGAAGTAAACTAGACATCGCGAACTCGACAAAAAATACAGTCATCGATTAATACATTTTGTTTCCAGCCAGTGAGCTGAATTTATTAATGGAAAGATATTTTCGTTATTACAACGTTTAAGTTGCTATTTCTATATATTCGAAATGATTCTCCTCGATTTGCCGCCCTTGTTGCCCCCAAGCAACGCTCTATCTGCCTACCTCCATGGGACGTCACTGTTCTTATTCCAATAATTGTTGAATATTTCTAACGCGGTGGTATTTAGTTATTCATGGTGGCGGTTTATTGGCTTAAGAAAGATACTTTTAAAAATTTGCCGAGAAAAATCAATGAAATATATACCTATTTCTTTTAATTTAGATTTTTTATGTAAATCTTACGATTTTCAGTTTTTATTAATTATTTTGATTTATTAATAAAGCAATAATATTATTATCCACCGCTGTATATTCGAAAATTAATATATCGATTATTTATTTTAATAGTTTCTCTACTAAGTCTATCCATTGTAGAAAATAAATAAATTTTATGATTTTTAATTTTAAAACAATGTATTTTTATAGTATTTTATTGACAAGCTCTTATAGTTCATAAAAATGTACTTGATTGATAATATTATAAAACAAAACAAAACATAGTGATCAACCAAACACTGAGATACCCAAATTATGAAGAACCGAAGCTAAGGTTCCGTAGACGACGTTTGTAAATAAATCAATATTTTTTTGTTTATATACAATTACTTTTATTTATAATTTTAATTATACGATATTTTAACAATCGAATGTTTAAAAATATTTTCGGCGCCTTTGCCAAATTCCTATACCTAATTTATTGACATTTTTATTATTTTTATCAAACCGGTTTGCGCAGGCAAAACCGTGCGTGTGGACGGCAAAACTGTACACCGCGCAAACCAAGAAGTGCGGCCTGCGTAAAATTCAACTTGCTTGAACTTCCTATAGCGTTCCCCAAATGTTGTTCCGCGAAGTAATAGTTAGTATTTATTGTTTTGTTGAGAACCTACCTACATCTACTCGAAGTATTTAATATCGACAAACTATAATCAAAATTTTTTAGGTATTCCACAACCATATAAGTATTTTAAACTTTTAAGAATCTCAATGTAAACTTGCGCCGCAGGTGACTTTTTTACTATTAGAGCAAATTTTTGATGCGTGTATATTATAGTATAGTAGGTACGTGGTCCCAAAAATTATAGTATTTTGTCCAAAAATAAAATAGTAGTAAGCTACCTACTCATTATTTTCGGTTGAAAATGTATAGGTTTTTTGTCTGTCACAAAAAGTAGGAAACGAGGAATTCCCTCTATTACGAAATTATAGTACTTCGCACCAAATTATGATAACGAAAATATCGAAATTTTGGTATTTTTGGTGTATTTTTTATTGATGAAATGAAATCTTTTTGAAAAAAAAACTGTTATCTCATATTTAGTCCAGTCAAATTAGATCGAAAAATACGTTATGGTTGCAAAAGGTCGGGTAGAAGATTTTTTTTTTTAATTTGTATATATGGTAATGAGTGACAAGAAAACGAGTTTTGCCAATTCGGATGACTTCGGCACAACTTTTGGCGGGCAAAAATCCGTAAAATTTTGGGTGTTTTTTGGTTTTTCGGTTATATCTCAAAAACGGTTGGTCGTAGCAAAAATATTGTTATATATAAAATTAAAGCTTATTAGATTTTCTAAAATGTTTATTTAATACGTTTTTTTCTATCTCTCATATTCTAAATATATATTCTAAAGCGACAATATGTGAAATGTTCAGGAGACGAAAAACAAAGTTCATTACCTTATATTTCAATATTATTATTTTATTTTTACATTTAATAAATAGGTTGGGTAGGTAATGGTGGGTTTATTACATTCATGGAATTTGGTCCACAGGTAATGGAATGACTAGTTAGATAAATTCCTTTAATTTCGCTGGGTTTTTTCAGTTACTATGCTATTGATATTAAATATTTTGTTATTTTTATTTGAAATTATCCTATAATTACCTTTTATTGGTTTAAGAATATCTTTCTGATTCAAAATATGGTCAGTAATATTAAAATTATTAAGAATTGAGATTATTAGGGTACCTACTTATATAATAATAAAAGATTAGTTACCTATTAAAAAAAATATTTGGGGTTTATTAATTAGTTAATTAGTTTGGGTTTACAAACTAGTCTTTATTGTCAATAGGCGCAATGTTCCAGATGGTACGTGGGGGTGGGGGGGAGGATTAGTGGGAGTGGTAGAAAGGGCCACATTCTAATTTCTACTTTCACCAGCATTGAGACTCACAGCACCAACATTAACAATCAGTTTATTGTAGTTGACGGAGGACATCTCCTACATAAAGTAGTTTGGCCCCGAAATTCATGCTTTGATGACATTGCGAAGATGTATTCGGATTATTTGACAAAACATTATAAGTTACAAATTGAAGTTGTATTTGACGGATATCCATCCAATGCTGCATCCAGTGGGACAAAGTTTGTAGAAAGATTACGCCGTATAAATTTAAAACCATGCCCTGAAATTATGTTTCAAGGAAACACTGTCAATCAGGTGGGCCAGGAACTTTTTTTGAGCAACGGAAGTAATAAAAATCGCTTGATAACACTACTTAAAACACATTTCTCACGGGTTGGCATACAAGTGAACCAGGCAGAAGAGGATGCTGATGTTTTAATTGTAACTACTGCCATTTCAAAAGCAAACGAATTTAAAAGCGTAGTAATAATAGGTGAAGATATTGACTTTCTTGTACTGATGTCGGCAAGAGGTCAATTCTTGGACAACTTATTCTTTCGAAAACCTGGGAAGGGAAGTAAACCAGATGTGTTGTTCTCGACAAAATCGTTTAAATATGACGCACGTACCATTCTTTTCACACACGCGTTCAGTGGGTGTGATACAACGTCCTCTCTATTTGGCCATGGAAAGATTAACTTGTGTGGTATTTTGGAGAAGAATATTCAGTTGAAGGAAGTGGTTACAGTATTCAACAATCCAGATGCCAGCACTGATGAAATAGCTGTAGCAGGAGAACAGGTACTTATGAGGTTGTACAGTGATGCCTGTAGACCTGAGGAAACACTGGACACTGCGTTATCGGCTATTCATGAAATCGGCCAAACAGATTAAATTTAATCTATCAAGACTACCACCAACTAGAGACGCAGCGCGACACCATTCGCTGAGATCCTACTACCAAATACAAACTTGGCTTGGCAATGTTAAAAAACCAGAAGATTTGGGGTGGCAGCGAACCAGCAATGGCCTAATACCCGTGGAGATCATTAAAGATCCAGCGCCTGAAAAAATACTGAAAGTATTTTCTTGTGCATGCAAGAAGGGGTGCAGTAAAGCATGTACCTGTCGAAAATCAGGGATGAACTGTTCGTCAATTTGCAAGAACTGCAGTGGAGTAAATTGTGAAAATGTAGCAGATATTTTTCTGGATTGGAGGAAGAGGACGCTGAAGAAGATGACTTTTATACTCAAGCAGAACTTCCCAGTAATGAACAGGTAATGGATGATATGAAATTAATATATATATATATATATATATATATAATATCTCTCCATTCTTTTCAAATTAATGGAATATATATAGTTTTGTAGGATAACGATTCCGACGTGGGAGCTGCATTGCAAGACTTTGACGACGTAAAACCTTTGCCTACTCCACCTCACCAAAGCGGCAGAAACGATTAAAAAATTAAGATGTTTGGTGAATATTATTATTCTGTACATATTAACATTTGTTTTGCAATCATTACTAAAACTATGAATATACTTTATTTGTAAGATCTTAAGTTTAGATTAGTATTTATTCTCATTAAATTTTGATTTTTACTAAAACGCGTGTTTTCAACTGCAAACATCTCATAAACGGTTAAAGATAAAAAAAACGTGTTATATAAATATTTTTAGAAAATTTAATAAGCTTTAATTCTGTGTAAAACAATATTTTTGTACGACCAACCGTTTTTAAGATATAAGCGAAAAACCAAAAAAACACCCAAAATTTTGCGGTTTTTTGCCCGCCAAAAGTTGTGCCGAAGTCATCCGAATTGGCAAAATTCGTTTTCTTGTTACTCATTACAATATATACAAATTAAAAAAAAAATCTTCTACCCGACCTTTTGCAACCATAAAGTACAGATTGACTGGACTAATTCTAAAGGATAGTATTTTGGCCTTTTTTTTCACGACTGGCACTCGTCGCGAACAGTATACTCGCGCTCCGATACTAGTAAATAATTCCGATACAATTCCGCCACTTTTCTCCGCCACTGTATTCCGCCACCTTGCTCCGCCACCCTCGCCGATTCGATTTTAATACGATCCTGCGACCTTCGTTGAATCGATTTCGCCATTTTCGCCATTTCAACCTGCCACCTATAGACACTGCATCACCGTTATTATCACCCATCCGGAGGATTCCTGACGAACTTCTGCCGCCACTAATAGTCTTTTTTAAGATAGTTATCGACGGCCGAATGATTTAGAACTCTTCTGAAGCCTTCATAGCGGGGTACAGACCCGTAGCCCAGCGCCAATAATCACATTCAGTTATTGTTACCGGTATTTGTGCATCAGTTCGTCAAAGCAAGCCAAGATGAGCAGGATCCCCTCGCTCGCCGGTTTGCTGAACCCGGACTATTATATAAAGTCTCTTTGTTTTCTGTCCATCTCATTTAGCTAGTCGCCACACCGGGCCCCCCTAAGCCCGGGCCCCCAGGCTAAAGCCCTATCAGCCCCCCACTTGTGGGGGCCATGACGTAGTGTATGTAGGTAACTGCAATTACATATTACTAATATTATCATATCGTTACAGGTTGAACCAGATGCTCATAGAGATATGGTGATAAAAAAATTAACTCTTTGCGAAGCTCATACCGCAAAGAAATGAAAAAGGTGAAAGAATCTGAAAGATCAGGCGCTGGCACTGACGACATATATACACCATCGTTGTGGTACTTTAACCTGATATGATATGATATGATTAAAAACCTATACATTTTCAACCGAAAATAATGAGTAGGTAGCTAACTACTATTTTATTTTTGGACAAAATACTATAATTTTTGGGACCACGTACCTACTGTAATTTTGGTCCGCGTACTATACTATATACACGCATCAAAATTTTGCATAAAAAATAGTAAAAAAAGTCGCCTGCGGCGCAAGTTTACTTCAAAATTATTAAAAGTGTAAAATACTTATATGGTTGTGGAATACCCACAAATTTTTGATTATAGTTTTTCGATATTAAATAGGTAGGTACTTCGAGTAGATGTAGGTAGATACTCAACAATACGCTGAATACTAATTTTTACCTCGCGGAACAACATTTGGGAAACGCTATGGGTAGGAGGGCCCGCCAACGATCTTGGCCTGGGGGCCCCGCTTCAGGATGTGGGGGCCATGGCCTACCCCCCACGGGACGTCACTGCCACTAGTATATATTATATTTAAGCAAAAAATGCTGATTTATATGCGAGTGTATGTTTCTTCTAAATAACCATTGTTTGGTCCACTTGGATCTGGAGGATTATTTCTCTTTTATTAACCAATAAACAATAGAAAAGCGCTTGTGACAAAAACAAATCGTCACTTGACACGACATTGCTGCGATTCCGAAAAACAGTGTTTTCACGACGACGACTTCTGTTGTAACGTAATGAGGTTTGCGCAGTTTTACTTGTGCCGTGTGGCCACGCGAGAGTGTTCCGTCTTTTTTGCACAGGCAAGACCGCGCAGGCAAGTCGCTGCCGTGTAGCCGGCGCATAAATAGTAACAAATTTCAGCTTCCTAGCTTGAATATGAATTATTTATTTAACTATAGGCTTACAAACCCTCGCAATATTCAGTTAGTTATATGCAACAATGGAGGGATAAAAGTGTATTCAACTAAAGATTACAATATGTTGACAAATTATTGTTTAGAAATATCAGTATATATTGGCACCACAGAACATATTAATAAATATAATTCCGATAGGCTATAACCCAATACACTACATTTTGATGCAGGGTTTTGATTGTGTGAGTGTCCTACCTAGTGAGCGAAATACAAGCGTATTCTTAACACGTGTTTAATTTTATCCCATATTCTTCCGCACTCGAGTTGCCTGGATCCGCCAGTATAAGCTGTCCACTGAGTGAGGGCGTTTAACATATCATTCAACACTTTTTATACTGTGATGAGCTTTGTTCTAAATACGAACACCAGACGATTTATGATGGTACTTATGCGAAAGGAGCATGACATTCTTATTTATTAAATAAGTTTTCTGTATTGCTACCATAAACATTAACTAAATGGTTATATTTTAGCTTCCGTATTCGAAGGTCTACTACACTAACACGTTTTTGTAAGACTACAGGATTAAAACTTAAAAATACATTATTTTCAATAGTTATATCTGTATTATAATATGTATTTAAATTTGTCATTTTAATGTTGGTAATAGGTATCTGAGGGAATTCCGGAAGCTTTATTATTATTTCGGTTTTAAGACCTGATCGTCATTGAGTCATAAACCAAAACTGTCTTTAAAGCATTGGTATATCTATGACGACTGGCTTTAGCATTTCTATCATAGGTATCAATATCTTCTGTATACTATAACATTACTATGAGTTACTGCAGCGATTTCCAAACTGGGGCGTATTGCAAGTATTGCAAAGGGAGGGGCGAAAAGCTTAACACAATTAATGTAGCCACAGGTTTGCAGTTTGCAAATGCATCGTTTATAAAACGGCCGCTAGTTATAAACTACATAAAAAACAATCCTATAAAAGATTGTTTGCAAACCTGTCTGAAAATATGGAGACTAATTTTATAATACCTCACTTCAATAATATTGTGAAGCGCGCTGGCTATCTCGTGAAAAACTCATAATATTGAAATTTCAGGCAAATTTGTTTAAAAACGATAATTTTGATGTTTAATTTGTCTATTTGGTTGAAATTTAGAAAAAAAAATGAGTGAATAAATCAATGCAAGGACCACTAATGCATTCGCTGATTTAAAAAGACAAACTGAAGGCATTCATAAAAAAATTATGACGAGATGATTAATATACTTAAATGATAGCTCCCGTGTATAATGTAGGAAACACTACATTAGTGCACCACATTGCCCTTAACCTCAGTGATAAGTAGGTGGGTCCGCCAAAGATCCTGGCTTGGGGGCCCGCTTCAGGATGTCGGTCCCATGATAGAATCCATTTGTCAATGAATGATGATGAATTTGGATTGACTACTATTGAAATTGATTGTTCTAATAAACAAGCACATTCATCGCATGAAAAACATATTAATTTAAAAATGAATATAAGTAGGTATAGTAAAAAATTGTGGTACTGTTCGGTTATACGGAATACAGCGGAAAACGCATTTTGAAAATAGCCGATAAACTGGATTATTTGTTAGGTTAGCCTAACCTAACCCAACCTAACCTAACCCAAACTAACAAATAATCCAGTTTATCGGCTATTTTCAAAATGCGTTTTCCGCTGTATTCCGTATAACCGAACAGTACCAAAATTTTTTATAATTTTTTTTTTTAAATTTTTGTATTAGTACATTGTTGACTATTTAAAAAGGTGTCTGTATTATTTAATGAAATACAGGGGGGGGAGGCGCCAAGATTTGATTTTTTTAAAGGGGAGGCGTAATAACATAAATTTTGGAAACCACTGAGTTACTGTGACCTGTCACCAACGGCTATTTTCTTTGGCGCAATCGATTCATCAGAAAATTTAAAAGGACACCTCTAGACCAGTGTTCTTCAATGACACCGGTCAAAAGAATTTATTGCCGGAAAGCTTTCACCATGCTTTTAACTAACTATACCACTACATGATCCGGAGAATTTCCACTAGATGAAATGCTGGCCGCTGAATCAACGTAGTCATGTCTCCTGAAAATTCTGTAGATCTACTGATATTTTTGCAATATACCTACTGAATTTGCAACCATGTATATCAATTAATTTGCTTATAAATAAGCAGCAGCAGATGTCGCGCTAGCCAAAAATTGTAATTTTGTAACATAAGATTTAATAAATAAAATTCTATTTAGGTATATTGGTTTTTATTTCTAACTGATACCGGTCCATAAAATATTTCTCCTATGTTCACTGGGACGTGTGTGTTAAAAGGTTGAATAACACTGCTAGATAGTTCAAATCAGTCATAAAGTTATAACAATATCTAAAAAGATGCATATTTGTATATGGATGATCTACGGGATGCCGGTATGACCTGGAACGACACAGGAAGACTAGCGAGCGAGAAGGATTCTTGGAGGCACCGCGTAGTGTTCATATGCTTCAGCTAAGGGAGTATCCGACTGAAGAAGATGTAAGTAATAAAATCCCTGCATTTTTTTTTTTAAATTCATAACCTTTAAAAAATCAATTTACAGTAAATTAATGCAGAAACTTGAATTTTAATTACAGTACTCTCTCAGTAATCCGCCACCGCAAAAACCAGACTAGTGTCCAATAAGTGAAAGCGGCGGATTATAGTGTATACATACAAAATATGGTAAAAATTAAAACAGGTATTTCGTAAAAAAGTCTTTTTGGAAATTTGTACTAGAAAATTACGGTTTTATTTATAATTAAATTATTTACTAAATTATACATACTATTTATAAACTAGGTAAGTTTATGAACTAAATATTAAACAGTATGTAAATCACTTGACACAACCAGTTGTTCAGTGAGGCAGATATTCTTGAATGGCTTAGGATTCCTGGCTTTCCCTATGACCAAAAGCTTCATTTTGTGTGTCCTGGTTGCATTGGGGCACGGCATAATTGTGATGCGGTCCTTGGGTACTCTCCTCCTTGGTAGGTACATTACTTTCTTCGCGATGAATATACGTTTTACGAAGGAGAAGTTATTTGATATTTACAAAGATATCTTGGATTTAACTTATACCTAATGTGATTCTGTACCTATAATGTCTAAACGTTATTCACATTTTTTTTTCACGTACTTATATTATCATGTTTCATTATGAAATGAAAAATCTCCTCTCCTGTAAATTTTTGTGGATGGCTTCCCACTTTGATTCTCATTACTCATATATTGTGTTGTTTTTTTCCTTGTCACATGCGAATAACGTTAAGGATTGGTCTTGTCTAACCCCGGTGGATGTATGCTTGTTGCATAATTTAGACTTAATATTGTGTTGGGTGAGCCAAAATAATGTTTAATAATTAGCCTAATTTGAGACTGTAACATTCTTCATTGAATATATGTAGGTACATAATTTGAAAACACTTTGATTTGATTTCTGTTAGCAACGCATAACTTGTACATCACCACGAGATAACACTGATTTTAATAAGTTGAATGATAGTTAAGCGCTTGGCCACAGTAGTCGGGCGGGCAGCGGGACAGCAGCGGTGTGGATAACTCAAACGTATAACCGTGTGTGATATGCTCAAAAAAAAGACACTGTCTACGAACATTTCACACGCGGTTATACGCTTGAGTTGCGCACGCCGCTGCCGCGCCGCCACCCGCCCGACCACTACGTTCTAGCACTAAGAGTTTGTTCTGTGAATATCGATATCATTACAGAGCTGAATTGAATAACATTATGATGTTTGTAATTAATAATTTATAGTATGCTTTTTATAAAATTTCATTAATGTTTTAAAATTAACCTTAGGTATATTGAAATCATAGATTTCGTAGACAATTAATCTGAACGTTCTGTTATTTGCGTCAAAGAAAATTGCCGCTGGCAATTCACTGATAACATTTTTGACATTCATGTGATTTTTGATTTTGTAGAATTAACATATCATTATAAAATAAAACCATAGACTAATATACTTTAATTAACATTTAAATAAAGACATTTAGTCGCCACTGATGCAATGTGCAAAGACAACACCTTCATCTATGATGACAGCGTATGTACAAAGTGTTTATTTTTTTTTTTATTTAGGTAATTTAGATGTATTTAAAATAAAAACAAATTTTATATAAAACTGTGATAAATTCACTTTAAATACATACGTATAAGACTTCTTAATATTATATATGTTATTACATCAGGTTAGATAGTGGTGAGAAATATGCAAACCATAGACTAAGCGCAATACGCAAGCCGGATTTGGTCCACATGATGATTTTATAATCCCAGCAAGGATTATTTTTATTTATATTGAAGAGTAAATAAAATTGTATTTATTTTTGTAAATAAACCATTTTTTGTATTCCCCTAAACCAATTCACCTTCCACCACTTTCTACAAACTTGTGAAGATGTGATGTGTAATGAAGAATCCATGATCTCACCCTACTCAGTACAGCAGATATCGACGATCACATAATTCTGTGACCAGTGTTTGGTGCCAAGAATGATACACCAAGATGCCGTTTTTATTTGCCCAAAGTATTTAGTAATTTGGCTATGAATACTCATCTGCATGTCCAACAAAGACATCCCAGTCATTTATTTCTTCAGGGGGTTCACATCATCAGGAATTGATTGAAGTCAGTACTCGCAGAAGCAGTCAGCAGGTTAGAGAATTATCCCATATACGACATACTAGGTAGGGGTAACTAGTGACCAGAATAAACATTTCAATCATAGAAAAGGCGATACATGATCCAAGCGATTCCATTGTCTACTAACCCGATTGTCTTTCCAGTCTGGAGTGACTTCACAATACTGAGATGGCACCATCCCGAGGTGCAACGCGTAAGCTGTTTCTTTGGTTTATCTAGGGACCATTAAAACTCTTGTTGACTCTTGACCTTCTCTGGAGGCTAGCCAAGGCCACTAGTCTCTCCAGGTTATCTGGCCTGCGCCGAACAATATGTACAAAAAATGCAGAATGTGTCTCAGACATATTGTCGAGAGCCGTTCCATTATCTGCAGTCTTTGGATGATTGATTGGTTTGTTCTGTGCTCTGTCCAAGAAATGCGAAGCATTCAGCACCAACACCACATTTCGAAGGCGTCAATTGCATTCCGCTCTCTTGTAACAATAAAATCTCAAATAGGTATGTATATAGGGTAGCTAGGCTATATAATATTAAAAATACAACATTCTGAATTATTTATGTACCGATTTCAAGCGATTAATTTGTGGAGGGCTGGGGGTTAATGTAGAATGGGGAAGCTCGTGTGCATGGATGGGAAAACTGTAACTCACGTAAACCGAAAAGCGCTGTAAAAGTAGTTTGCACAAACTATACCGCGCAGGCAAGTCGCTGTCGTCTAGGCAGCGCATAACGGAGAAGCAAGAGAATGTTATCCCAGTATTCGAAAACAAAGTTCTCAGATGAATACCTACTTGGACTGGTTAAAGAAAACCAAAGTTGGAGTTTTGTAAACAATTTAGTCAATGTCTTGAGAGCGTAAAGATTTCGATTCCGGTCACGTTGTTAGATGCAATGATTTTAGAGATCTACACAAAATTTAAAAAACCCTGGTAGGCACTCGACCACTGGACCGCTACCGAAGAAGATGGGCAGAGAACGTCAAGAGGGACACAGGGAGGCTGAGTGTGACTGACTGGAGAGAGAGAGCGCTCGGGATAGAGATATCTGTAGGATGGTTGTGCAGTTAGCCATGGACCTGAACAGTCTGCATTGCCAGCTTAAGGGCGTCCGCTCACGAGAATACTCAAAAAAGGCGCGACTGAAACTAAAATTCCAGCCAGTATCTATCTAATCCGAATGTAGTTAAATGGCTGCTCGCTGACGGCAAGACTGGAATCTCTCAGTTTCAAAACGTTCGCGACCGAAACTGAAGAGACGCGATTAAGTTTCCAGTCACCCATAAAACAGTGGTATGTACCAATATCAGTAGATTTGATGAAAAATTATATTTCTTAACAAAATTGGTAGCACGGTACTGAACTCAACAAGCAATAATAAGTCAAGACGTCAAATAAATGTTAAAGATGGGTGAACCGATGTTTAATTTAAAATATGTGGCAGATGTTGAGAAATACTCCTGCCTATATAATTACAGGCTGCCAGAATATTCCCGTAAAGATATTACGGAAAAGGGAGGATATCCTCGCGGAGGATATGAAAAAATGTTTAAAACTATTTAAATAATTTTTTCATGTAGGTATTTACTAATTGTAAAAAAGGGTGAAATATCACCTACTAGAAATGGGCATATTGATGTAAAAATAACTAACATTAAAACCAATCAGTTACTCTCTTGACGCCAGTAGCTAAGGGTGAAGGTAGGCTGTTATGACCCAATATAAATGGTGCACAGTGACGCCCTTAGACAAAATGCCGCCCCTAGGCAGAGCCAAAATGCCACCCCATTTTTATTCAGTATTTTTTATCATCCTTTTATGACTCCAATATCTAAGAAATATGTTGTACGGATACATTACTAACAAAATATATACCACTAAATCTAATTTAAATGTCATCTTCACTTCAATACACAATATTGCGAGTTCACGGTTTCAGATACATTCAAAAATACACCTGATAACTTTGAAAACTCGCGAGTGACTGGCAAAAATATTAGGATAAATTAATTAGGTAAGTATGTAGGTACCTACCTATAACTCAAATATAATTCGCAAATCTGCACGTGTCATTGCTGGTCATCAAGAACGTGACGTCTAAGGACAACGGAAGTAAACTAGACATTGCGAACCCGACAAAAAAATTCAGTCCTGTAAAACCTTTTTTGTTAATTAATACATTTTGTTTCCAACCAGTAAGCTGATTTTTTAATGGAAAGATATTTCCGTTACTACTAAGTTTAGTTCAAGTACCTATTTCTATATAAACCTAATGATTCTTATCGATTTTCCGCCCTTCGACTAACTGCCGTCCCCAAGCGACGCTCAATCTGCCTACCCCCACGGGACGTCACTGTGCAATGGTGCACACTATACTTTGTCAGTCAAACGTATTTATTTTCATTGAACAAAGTCTACAATGTGTAGATAGTGTGTTAGTTTTAAAAAATATTGTTTATTTATAAAATATATAAAATTATGCCATTAAATCATATTATATAATTTTCATCCGTAATATATTTATAGTACATTACTATTATTTTGAAGAATTCAGGATGAAAAACATTCATGTAATCGTTGTTAACCATTCGTCCAAACGGTGACGTCCCGTGGGGGTAGGCAGATTGAGCGTTGCTTGGGGGCGGCAGTTACTCGAGGGGCGGCAAATCGAGGAGAATCATTTGGAACATATAGAAATAGCTACCTAAACTTAGTAATAACGAAAATATCATAAAAAATTCAGCTCACTGGTTTTGTCAGGTTCGCAAAATCTAGTTTACTTCCGTTGCCCTTCTACTTCCTTGGTGACCAAAAACAACACGTGCAGATTTGCGAGTAATTACAGTCTGATATTTTGTTAGTAATGTATCCATACAATATATTTCCTAGATATTGGACTCATGAAAGGATGATAAAAATACTTCATAAAAAATGGGGCGGCATTTTGGCGCTGCCTAGGGGTGGCATTTTATCTAGGGACGTCACTGCGTACAAACCTGTTAGTTCTTATGCATTAGACCAGGAGTCGGCAACTTTGTTGCCACGAAGAGCGCAATACAAATGTTGAACATAGCCGGGGGCGCATAATATATACATAAAAAAAGATAGAATGAAGAAGAAGAAGATCGTTGTACTAATTCAGAAACCTTCGCGGGCGTGCGCGCACAACAACTGACGAAAGATTCATCGCAATCGGATGAATGGTATAGGAATGCATACGGGACAAACAGACAGACATTCATTTTTATATACCGTCGCCTTGGAAGTGAATAGAGCTAATCCACACAAAATTCAAAAACATTTTTATTTGCCCAAACGATTTTTAAAATACTAAAGAATATTATGATGAAGAAAAATAACTGTTTTTTTTACAGGAACATGTATTTCCATCAAATTTGCTAAACAATCTAACACACAAATGACATTCGTGAAAAGATTCATGCAGCATAGGACTGTTCACGTCTGTTCAATTAGTATGTAATTACTAATTCTTATTCATGTTCTTGTCAGTGGAGAATAAGCTCAAGCGGCATATATCTCTTCACAACTCGAGTATTTCAAATGGTACGAGTAACACATCGTCGCCTTGGAGGTGAATAGAGTTAGTCCACATTGTCAATATCAGAGATTGGGTGTTTGAACATTTTAAGTCAAATTAAATTCATGTTTTTACGCGATAACTTCCTAAAATAATATTTTTCAACAAAACTTTCTACATAATACAACAATAAGCTGTCAATGAATATTGTTAATTCATTTTTGTAATAAATTGATTTTTTAAGTACTTTTTGTGGCTTAGATGTTTTCACTTCTGACTAGAATAATTGCTTTTAGTTCAAGTGGTGAAAAGAACTAACTTTTTTTGACTAATAAACCACATAATTTTTATTATTTTGAGGACATTTTAGTGTTCAAATAATTAACATATAACTGATCATATTTATACATTATTTACTAAGTATATTATATAAAAATATTCCGAACATGAAGTTGAAAATGCAATCTGTAAAAAATGAAGTATATAATCATAATTCAACTAATTTTATTCATATAAACTAAAATATAATCAAGAGCCGATTTTGAAACGAAATATGTTAAAAAAGTTAAATACAAATAAATATTATTATTTAAGGAAGTTATCGCGTAAAAACATAAATTTAATTTGACTTAAAATTTTCAAACACCCGTATCACTGAATATTGAAAATGTGGATTAGCTCTATTCACTTCCAAGGCGACGATATATAGATATATACTGAAATTCGAGACCCTGACCACGCGCTCCGACTCGTCGGCCACCGTCTACTGTCCAAATTTTGTCGAAAACGGACTGCGTGTGTGGATTTGTATAAAGAAAAACCGACGCGACTGTACATAGAAACATCCAAATATATTCTTCAAATTATAGTATAGAAAAAGACGTTTTATCTTAGAAATTATAGAGCATCACTAGTATAAAAACAAATAGGCTAGATTTACATTAATCAAGGTTAAAATGCTTTTTCCCCATTTCAGAAGTTGAAAAATATATCTGCAATATCTGTAGCAAAACATATGCCAGAAAAGAAAAAGGCATTCAAACATCCTTTATCGGGTTGTTATTTTTCAATGCAATGACTGCCCAATGTGATTCACCTAACAAGATGCACTGAGAAAACATCAAAAACCACACACTAGGATGGAGCCATTTATATGTGCACACTATGGTTACACAACGATGTTCAAAAATGTAGCAGGAAGACATAGACGCATACATAAATGAGGCGTGTGTTTTCAAAGTGAGCTTATTCCACTTCAACAAATTGATTGGCAAAAACCAAAAAACTATTTACAGTGTTGATGTTACATATTATTATGTTTTTTGTATTGGAATAAGTTACTTTTGTAGCCAACACCGATTATGAAGTTGATTTTTCTACTGGATATAAGGTTACAAAAAATACTTGTTCATTTGTTGTTAATTTTTCATAACTCACTGGCTTTGAAAATATACCCCTCCATCCCTCAAATAAATATAAATATTTAATATAAGTGGTTGTTTTGGTAATGGTAAATTTCTTACAATGATAAAATGGTCTTGTAAATATATCTGCTGCGAGTGAAAGTTTTGTTAAGCCAGTTACAAATGTAACTACATAATACTTTGTATGCACAAGTATGCATGACGGCCGTAATATAACATCCACATTATATAGCACAAATATACTTAAACGGTGCCAGGTTGTTCAGACTTGTGTAAGCCTTGTTACACACATTCAGTTATATCTGTGCAAGTATATAGTATAGAAATTCAAACATTTTCATGTACTCTATTTTTTGAATATGATTTAAATACAAAAATAAAATTCGTTGACACAAGCTTCGTTGCGAGTATGCAGTTATGTGTGTAACTAGCTTTTAAAATCACATATTTTTTCTTATCATTATTAAATTGTCTGTAAAAGAAATATCTAGAAGATATATCAATGCAGTTTGATTTTAACTGCATCATTTGCATGCGGTATGCATATTTTGTGTTTTCTAATAAGTTAGGCGTGTCTTAAATTTCTATATGCCTATTTATTTAAATAGCTGCCGATTCTTTTTCTTCCAATACGATACTCGCTATGTCTCTAATGGACAAAATCAGTCAAAGGATCATTTGATACTGATATTTTCAAATACCTTTCGATACCGGTCTTGAAGAAAACGTATATCTTCCGAACATAATTAAAATGAAGATACGTAATATTAATTTTTATTCTTCTATGGTTATTTTATACACCATTGACACCATATAATATTAAAACATTGTGACTGTATTAGTTCACTTTAATTATGGTTAAAAGATACACAATTTTGTCAAGACTGTGAAACGAGTCGAATGCACTTAAATGTCATTTTCCTGCATTACAATTGCTTGATTACTATTTTTATGTAAAATATTTTTGTTTGTTTGACTGCAGTAAAATACTTATATATTATTTTATTTCATGATAATATATTTTCACCTGCACCACCTATTAAGACATTTTATTTAATTCAATGACAATGAATTTTATACAAAACTTTGAAGGTGAGTGAATACTCCACCTACCAGAGGCACCTTGCGAAAAAATAAGAAGCTTGCAATTTGAGACATCTTATTATACAGGTAATTTTAATTTTGTTTTAAAAATTTAAAATGCCATCAATTTGAATCCACGTCGAACGATTTTGATAGAGAAGCCATCCTGGACTCATCAGTCATCACATTTGTGGTGAAGACATGACATTCAATCTCGCTAGGCCACATGCTATAAACTTTCTACAGCGTTCTGGAGAGCCACTAAATACTATCCACGGGAGTGTTGACGGTGGAGCTCCAGGATGCTGGCAAGACTCGGTAAAGTGCAAGTAGACTGGTGAACGTAAGGAATTCTCGGAGGATCAGACATGGATAAAGAAAAAGAATGAATGAAATAATACTTAGATGTGTCAAATGACTTCAGGTCAGCAACGTGGCTTTGTGGGAGATATTTTCTCTACCCCCCCCACTGCTGGACTATGAAATTTGTTATGTAACTAAATTATCATCTTGAGAGTCTATACTACTTATATAATTATTATTTCCTATGTGAATCTTGTAAATAAGGTCACTTGCGATGCATATAATATATAATATATATTAGCAATTGTTTTTGTGCAACTACATATTTTAAAGTTAATTTGTTTTATTATAGTTGGTTTAACACTTTTACCTGGCTTATTATATTCTATGAATACTGTGAAAATGTACTTAAGAATAAGAGGTATTGATTACTTTTTTCTTTTCTTTTGAGCATGTCCGATCCCGATAGGATCATAATTATGGACCTCCACAGAGTGGAGGTTTGTATTAACAGATTTTGTTTTTACGAGAAATTGATGTAAGCCAATTGTAACTTATTTATAAACACTGACTTCAAACACAAATTGAAAAACAATATGTGAATTTGCCAGTCCCAGGATTTGAACCTGGGACCCCACGACATCACATATAAACCGCTCGGCCAATGTAGGTGCATTACTAAGCTATAAAATATAGGTACGCAATTCAATGCAACCCCTGCCGTGTCAATATCTAAAATATTAATTTGAGTATCTCACGATGAATGGATGCCGAAGATGCATCTCGATTTAGTAATTTTATAGTACTTCATACCCTCATTTTGGTTGAGGTGATTTGAGACCAAAAAGCAACCCAAAACCTATTTCTAACACAACCTACTAAAAAACACCCAAAACCTTAAACCAGTCTTTCTCAAAGTGGGCGATAACTCCCCCTTTTGGGCGCAGGAGGCTTTCAGGGGGCAGAAGGCTCAAAGAAAATTAGGGGGTGTTAATGAAATCTAGAAGGACAGAATCAGCTCTTGAAGTATCTCCACGATGATTTTAAGGAATGATTCCAGGACATTTTAAACATGGACATACCAGACCGGGTGTTGGATAATTTTTCAAATGTCACCACAGCAGGATCATTCCAGTTAGAAGAACTTATGGAATTGACGAGGAATTAAAAATTAAATTCAAGAATGGCTACTAAGAATTTTAAGGCTGCTGAAGCGAATCTCTCAACCTAGGTTATGGTCGGTTGTTCAACAATTACCGATAGCATTCCCATCGTCGTATTTATGTGAATGTGAATTTAGTGCTGTAGGAAAGTTGCTAATTAAATTAAAAAGACAAATTGGCTGTAAGTTACTGAACGCGACTTACGGCTGTTTAAAGTGAATTCGAACCTGATATTAACAAACTCGTCGGAATGCACCAGATTCATCCTTCACATTAGATAAGTTTTAAATTCAAAACCTGCTTTTAATATTGATAAAAATACTTCTAAATATGATTATCTCAGAAATAGGATGAGATAAAAATTATATTTGCAATAACTGTTTTTAAGATATGCAACAGATGGTAGTTTAAAAAGGTAAGTTAAAAAATATGGGGGGCACTAGATTTTAAAAAAATCTCAAAGTACTTAATAAGTTTGAGAGCCTGTGCCTTAGACTATAGATCATGGGTGGCCAACCTTTTCAGCAGCCGGGCCAGTTTCTAAAAATGAGATTTCCTACCGGGCCGCATAACCGATTTTTTTATTATACCAAACAAAGAAGAAATATATATTAATAAAATAAAACAAAAATTAGAATCAAGCATATTTATTAGATACTTTTTTTAAATAATAAAAATTAAACAAAATAGGTAATATAAAAATAATAAATTTTAGTGATAAGTTTGATTTTGTGTGGCAGAACTAACTGCATCAATATCGATATCAGGGAGGTTGTTCCTACACGCAAACAGTTTTCCAAATGTACATCAGTGATTCGTGTTCTCACTCGGGATTTGATATGCTTCATCCGACTAAAAAGTTGTTCACACGTGTAAGTGTTTCCAAATAGCGAAGTCATTATTATAGCATGTTTTGTAAAATGCAGAATATTTCTCCTTGTCCAAATATGTTTTGTAAAACTCTTCCAAACCAACCTGATGGAATTTCTCCTTTAACTGTTCATCGCAACATATTTCATAATGTTCCATTTGTAAATTTCCCGGCAATAAATTCACGTCTACGGAGAATGGCGTTGCAAATGCAGCAAAAACCACACCGTGCTTTTTAAAATCTTGATCCAATATCGAATCTCAATTTGCGAAATTAGCACATCTAGCGGCAGCATTTAATATTATTTTAATTTTCGCACTGCTCCACGGGCCACGGGTTGGCCACCCATGCTATAGATACATCCCAAAACCTAAAACAACCTACTTATGTTGGGAGTATTATAAAATTTCCCTCGATTTTTCATAATCCTACAAATATTCTGATTTTCGCAATATGTCGACAAAATGACAGATACGAAATATCCGTACCTACCGACGAAAAGAATAATAATATGTAATTGTATGTAATATTATAGTTTTCAGGTTAGATCAGTGTTGCCATATTTTGAAAGTGGAATTATAGTACAGAGCCTCCAAAATTATAGTATTTGGGGATAAAATATAGTACGCGTTGTCATCTGTTGAAAATGAAAATTTTCCTAATTTTTCATAGTCGGCTCGTTTTTATTAGGAGAAATATTTCGCCGCGGGCCGCATGTTCCATATTTTTCATAGTCGGCTTGTTTTTTTTAGGAAAAATATTTCGTCGCGGGCCGCAGGTTCCCAATTTTTCATAGTCGGCTTGTTTTTTTAGGAAAAATATTTCGTCGCGGGCCGCAGGTTCCCAATTTTTCATGGTCGGCTTGTTTTTTTTAGGACCGCAGATTCCCAGATTTTTCATAATCGGCTTGTTTTTTTAGGAAAAATATTTTGCCGCGGGCCGCAGATTTCCAAATTTTCGAAGACTACTCGATTGCGAAATGGCAAATGCAAAATTATAGTACTTTTATATTAAATTATAGTACGATTTTCAAAATTATAGTATTTTGGGCGTACTATACCTATTTTATATCGTACATAGTACGCGGACCAAAATTATAGTACAAATACTATAATTATAGTACGGTTGGCAACACTGGGTTAGATTCTATCTTGACAATAACAACCATAGACTAATATGACAACCATAGACAATATGATAGAAAATATTTGTGAATATTCATAGGTTGTTTATTTATTTTAGGTTCATTTTCAAAACATCGATTTTTCTAAAAAAAAATTAAAACACGTTAAACTTGAAATCCATCCTAATTATATCGGATCTAGTTTAGGTATTCACAATAATAAATAGTTAAATAGTGAGAAGATTTAATAAACACAATTTTAATGATACACATGCAATAACATAATATGTTTTATATTATTATGATACCTAGGTAGGTATATACGACATTAAAAAGATACATAAAGTACCTACGCCCAAAATAATATAATTTTGAATATCGGAAAAAAGATTTTTAAAGATTTCATATCTATAACAAACATTTTCGTACCATAATTAAATTTGGTGCAAAGTATTATGTAAAATAGAATTTGTTCGAAAGAGGTCAAAAGAAAGCACTTGACTAGCCATAAAAAGAATAAAAGTGACCAGTAATAAATTTTACTATTTAGCCATTTAAATAAATTTTGGTGGGTTTGGATTGAATTTGAAAATAGAACACATTATAAATTTTTCTTTCTCTGTTTGATCTGGTGTCCATTGCTGCTATTCTATTGAAAGTGGGTAAAATTGAGATTAATAATAGATTATATTATCAATTTTTGTTTAATTGCAGTTATTTAGTACAATAATTACTATTACTACCAGCATTGCAAATAAAAATGTTGTAAATTTGACAGGATTTCACAGAATACCACTTTAAATATTTACCCACTCATTGATTTTGGAGGGAAATGTTTTGCACAATTATAATGGTTGATATTATACCTAATATTTTATTATCTATGTAGAAATTAGCATTGGGAGGAAAATAGTGGGTCTATTCAGTTTTGCTCTAAGGCTTCCTTCCTACTTAGTTTTAATGTTCAAATAAAGTTTTGATGGCACTAGGTAGTATTGTGAGATAAAATTGCTGCAAAACAACATTTCTTACAACATTGTTAACTCTATAGTTTCGATTTCTCTACCTAGATGTATGTAGAAACGTCATCAATTTATACTGATTCTGATTTGCTGAATTAATTTTATAAAATTACTTAATTTTTCCATTGTTTAATTATTATAATTGTATGACTTTTGCGTATTATCTAAGGTCAATAGTTAAAGTTTGTTGTAATTAGGTATGACTCCTTTAGCATAGTAGACTATGTGCGTGGGCACGATATACGAGAGATGCAGGTTCGATTCCTGCGGGGTGTCTTATTAGAGTCAATGTTGTGCAATTTTTCTGAAAATTTGTTATGTACAGATAGATGTTGTACCAAAATTATCCTATCTATCAGGCCCTAATCATAATTAGAAATGAAAATGAGCACAACTAGAAAACGGTTTTATTTATATCGAAGATCTAAAGCTTAAACCGATATACATAAATAAAAAGAATGTTAAAGTTAAACATATTATAACTTTGAATTATCAAAAAAATCTTCCTACAACGTTCAAATAAACTGCATTTTAATGATAATAATAAAAGTGAAATTTAGCGGCCCCACGATGGCTGAGCGGCTTAAACGTTGGTTTATAATGTCGTGGGTACCAGGCTCGAATCCTGGATCTGGAAAATACACATATTGTTTTTCAATTTGTGTTTGCAGTCAGAGTATGGACCTAATTGGTTGAGCAAATGGTTAACATCCATTTCTCGTAAAAACAAAAAACCGTTAATAAAAACCTCTACTCTGTGGAGGCCATATGATCTTATTAAGTGAAGTAGTAGTAGTAATAAACATTATTTTAATTTTCAATGCAGCTGTGATATAAATAATAAAATTACATAACATTTATTATTTTCAAATTCACAGCACGCCAGATGTTGAGAAGAATATTTGAAGATTTTTGGTGATTAAACGAAGCCTTGGTGGACAAAACATATTGTTTTCATATTGGCAGCGCCCCAGACGTTGAGAAAAAGATTTGATGAGTCAAAGGAAGGCCGTCAAAACCCCCAACCTTGCTGAATATTCAATGAATAAGGTAATAATTTAGAAATATATTGGTTACTCCAGACACGTGCCATGATTTTGTTAAGGCGATGTCTTTACCTACCAGTGGGTCTATTCTATACTTATCAACCGCTAAAGTGATAAAGTGAAAAATATTATCAAACTTAGGGTAGGTTTGTATCAAAATATTAGCACTTATTGTAACAATTACACGAAGTTGGTTTTTATTGTTGCAATAAGTGCTATATTTTAACAGCACCTATCTTGCTGCTGTTAAAATATCGCACTTATTGGAACGATAAAAACCAACTTCGTGTAATTGTTACAATCAATGCTAATATTTTGATACAAACCAACCCTAAGTTTGATACTATTTATCACTTTAGTGTTCGATAAGTATAGAATAGATCCACAGAGGCACCTAGCGGAAAATTACGAAGCTTGTAATTTGACACATTTTTTTGATAATACACAATTTCAACTATATTAATTATTGATAAATAAATATCCGAAAACATTAAAAAGAAAAATATTTTTTATTTTAAGTCAAAGTTAAACTTACAATTCGTGGGTGGGGATGTGTCAGATAAGTCACAAATTGTCATTTTGAGATACTTATAGCAAAAACAAAGTTCAAAAAATTCCCCACATAATTATAGTTATGTTTTTTTATGAGTAACAAATCAAAGTACATGTAATTGGCTTTCAATTATATTTCTTAGAAGTATTCTAACTATTTTGTTTCATTAAAACTTAATTGGTTAAAAAAAAGGGAATTGACTTATCTGGATTTGCACAAAAAATGATTGTTGCTCCTAAAGTAATACCACCGCACATCCTGTATCTGTCGCAAACATCTGTTTTCGAAGCTCATTATACGGTTGCTCTGAGCCTTCGTAAGGTGCCATGATTCGCTACCGTAAAGCAGCACCGTCAAAATGCAAGCGTCAAATAGGCGGCATTTGGTTTTGACCGAGTACAATCGTGAGTCCCAGACATTCCGCATCGAGTTGAATATTGCTCCAGCCATTCCCATTCGGATAGCGAGCTCTTTCTGCAAAATGCTATCTCCACTGATGTGTACCCCCAGGTACTTGAAGCTGTCGACGCTCTCGATGTTTTGTCCGTCGCTAATCAGAGGGAAATCAGGACAGGTGCTATTACAAAAAACGTTGATTTTCAAAAAAACGCGAGATGAGTAGTTATGCGACCTGTCGATTGTCTCTTGAATGCCTCGATTGAGTTGTCGACTAGGACAGCGTCATCGGCGTATTCCAAGTCGCATAGCTTCACCTTGGGGGTAACAGGTATGCCTCGGTCGGGTGGTATTGACTACCGTAGAATAAAGTCAAAGAGGATGATGAAAAGAAATAGTGCAAGGACACAACCCTGTCTGACTCCGGTCGTGACCCCGAACCATTCCTTGACAGTGTCTCCAATTCTGACACAGCATTCGCTATTCTCGTGCAGGCTTTTGATTATGGCAATGATCTTGGGAGGGATCTCGTATGCTCCCAGTATCATCCAGAGGGAAGGGCGGTGCGGACTGTCGAAAGCCTTCTCATAATCCACAAAACAGCAAGCTATCGGACTGTTCAGCTCATGGCTCTGCTGGAGAAGACATCGAAGGTTGTGGATTTGGTCTGCACACACTCGACCAGGTAGAAACCCGGCCTGGTTTTTCCTGAGGACGTGCATTATTGGGTCCCTTATCCTCATCAAGAGGATGTTTGCCAAAATCTTTCCCGGAACACTGAGTAGCGTAATGTCTCGGTAATTGTCGCAGCTAAGAGGGTCACCTTTTTTATGTAGTGTGATGATTTCATCGTTCACCCAGTCCCTTGGACAGGGCTCTTCTTCCCACACCTTTGTCATCAGATGAAACATAGGGTGCAGGATTGCGCTCAGGCTGTACTTGAGGAATTTAGGATGAATCCTGTCTCCCCCCGGTGCCTTTCCGTTCTTGAGCCTTTTCACAGCCGATTATATCTCGGTGTGTCGGTCGCTCGAGGAATGTCCAAAAGTAAAGCTAAAGAAGAGAAAAGATATGTCGAAGGGATCCAAAGGGGGTGGGCGGTTCAGCACTCTGCAGAAATGATTCTTCCAAATCTTCTTGACGCATTCTACGTCAGAGTCTATTGCTCCACTGGGGCCACGAAAGGCTCCGCGAGTCGGTGGTCGCCTGCCGCAGACTTCACGGGTGATTCAGTAGAGTTTACTGGTGTCATCTGGTTGCTGCCTCCTCTGCCGCTTCAATTTCCCGGTTCATAAAATTGCGCTTGTTCAACCGCACGAATCGTTTGACTACCCTGTCTTGGGTCTGGTAGTCAGTCCGGCAGTCCTAGATTCGGTCCGGGTCTGTCTCCTCATCTATCACGCTGTGTCTTGGGGATGGTGGAGACTGCCGCGTGGAGAGAATCGTAGAAGGCATCCTTTGTCTGCGCGTCGGCATTCTCAGTTCAGGCGTAGCACTTAAAGATGGTCAAGGAGCTTCCAGGCGTCTTGAAGGAGGCACGTATCAGTCTCTCCGAGATTGGTTCCCATTTCATTATGGTGCCGGTCACTCGCCCTTCGCCCCCTGCTGTTAGCTACAGCTTATGCTGCATTGCCCGGAGGTCACCGCAGGGAGGCCAGCAGATGGGACAACTTTTGCTATGAACACATCTACTGGCGTCAATGTGTCCACTTGTGGCCGACCAGCCGTTGACCACTATTTCCGTTCAATTAAACTTTACAATCCATATTACATTAATAATAATAAATTACTGTTTAATTATGAGTCAATAATTTTGTATATTGGATACCAAAATAAAAATACTGCATCATCAGTTTGTAACAAATAATATACTATACCGTATTGTGTTCTTAAAATTTTATAATGCACGTAGATATTCACACTGTCAGCATTTTTTTGTACTGAAATGTGAATTTAGATCAGTTATTTTTGTGTGTTATAGTGGATAACAACAAAATGATGGAAAATAAATTCAGTTTTTGTGACATATTCTTAAGTTTCTTACTCTTAGTGTTCAGAAAGATGTATTATTTTATCTGGGAAAGGGACACAGGTCGAACCAAGTCAAGGTATTAACCAAGGTGACAGGGGATGTCTCCGTACGCTATTTTAATAATATGGCAAATGAAGCATTTATATGATTAAGAAATAATAGTAAATATATTGAAAAAGGGGATACTGATCATCAGTGGCGGCTCTTCTACTTTCTATGTGGTGGGGTTTAGCCATTAATTATTAAATATACATACCTACCTACTCATAATAATATGATTTTATTAATGAGGAAATAATAATTATTATAGACTAACCATTACCAGTTTTGAATAACGACATACAGCGAGCGTTTTTACTCACCTAGGGGTTATTTTATCCACTTCCCAGAATGCGTATACTAACGCTAATGCATTCACATGCTTTGTAGAACGAGATTTGTAGGTACCGCGGCGAAGTGACCCCGGTCTGCGTAAAATACACGTCAGAGATTTCTTAATTTGTACATAGGTGTCACGATGAAATAGGGCATAGTTATTTAATTTAATTAATTACTTTGATACCACATAATCATCATTATGTTATTACACAATTTACAATCATTGCTTTATTTATTTGTATAATAATAATAATAAATATCTCTATAAAATTGGGCCGGTTTAGTTGGATAAAATAAATTGAATAGTTCATTTAAACATATAATTAACTAGGTATATTATGACAATGATAAATATATCGGACGTGTATTTTTGACATGATAATGATTTGGGGATGGTCCCTACGAATCCTTAGGGTAGAGCCGCCCCTGCTGATCATTATTCTTTTTATTATTTTAAATTTCGTTTTACAACTTCTTGCCTAACCTATTTCAATAGTTTGTTTAACGGAGTGTGTATTTTACAACTTACAGGTCGTCCGACTTAATTCTCACATTAAGTCAAGCAAGTGTAACTTGCCAATTCTTTCCTTTCTGGCATTTGAGAAGTTCAAACTCATCAGAAAAGATGAATGTCGGATTGGAAAATCTCGGAAATACATGTTACATGAACAGCGTGCTACAGGCACTACATTTAACCAAAGAGTGAGTACCTACTGACACTAAATTGATTGATGTATCAAAAATGTTTGAAGCTTTGATACATTTTTAGAATTAGTTCACCAGGTTTCTTTAACCTAAATTTATAACTGATATTTTCAGAAACTTTTTTTTTTATTCAGTAAATAATTCACAAGATTAGTTAATTAGTTAACATTCTTCATTAAAAACAACTCAGAAATATACATATTACAAAAAATACGATGCTGGACAAAACTTGAACCTGCATAGATCGAATTCCAGCCAATGTGCTTTAGTAATAATTAAGCCACCTTTCTCCTACCTAATTACAATGAAATTAACTAGTAGTCATACTGCTGAAGCGCTTTACATTGACGTCTGACTTGTGGTTTGAGTCAAGGTACCAATAATACTTTGATTACTTGGCAGTGTCAGGAATCTCCAAATCTAAGTCTTAACATACATGGACTTGCTAATAGTAGTTTAATAATGAGTGAATCACAAGATTTGAGAATTTGACATTCTTTATTGAAGACACCTGATGCATCAATACTTCAAAAACAAGTGTTGCAAGACTGAAATTTTGAGACATTTCTGACGCTGGCTAGTTATTAAGCTAAGTACCTATTATTGGTATCTTGATTCAAACCACAAAAGTCAGTTGCCATGTCTTTTTCTAATATGTATATTTGTGAGGTGTTTCAAATTAGAATCAGAGGTGCACTTAACTAAAGTTACAAGTATCGGCACACAAACAATATTGACAAGGCAGTATGTATGTTCATAAATATAATAATATCATTTTTATAACTTGCCAGAACATCAGAATAATAAATTCATAATAGCCATTGTTAATGTAATGTAGATTTCTGATACCCGCCATTGACTTGCGGATTTGCATTATTAAAGTCTGACGAGTCCCACTTTGCACATCACTAGTTACCCCAATGATTTCATTAAATTAATGCGATAAAAAGTTTGCCACTATTTTAAATTATTGCGCGTGTTTTTAAACCTTGTAACTGTGTGTCAATCAATGTATTGTATAGTAAATAAATAAATATTGTTATAGTTACTGTAGTGTAGTGGCGAGGGATAGAGACAGGCTCTTAAGATTGGCATAAACAGTGCATAGTAAACTATGCACTATTTTTGTCGACTCGCCCTTGGCATATCTAAATTATTATCGTTTGGTTAGACAGGTTTAATTGAATTTTAAAAACTAACCAGCACCATATGCAAATTATATTCTTAGTTCAATGAAAACAAATACGTGTGACTGACAAAGTATAGTGTGAACTATTTATGTCAAATCTTAACAGCCTACCTCCACCCCTCGCCACTGCTGTTATGTGATTTTATGGTGCTCAGCATAGCTTCCGATTTGTTCGAAGTACAGCTTAGAACAGCGATGGCGAACCATTTTCTGCTGGTGGACCCTGCGGTTCTATTTTAGCAGACATGTTTACCGTTATGAAATTGTATACTTAAAAATTTTGTGGTCACTATTCATGGGTGCACGTGCCGGTGTTAAATTTAGTGTTAACAGTACACACAACTATTAAACATTTACCACTCTGGAATAATATTAAGACGGGATATGATCATAAATCAAGACTGGGCCCATTGTTGCTAATTTCTTCTGCGCGCATATGCGAGACCATGCTAGGACTAGCGAAACTAATGAAAAAGCAGCATGCGCCGATTTGACATTTGCTATTCTACCTGTACTTTGTTTCGAGTGAAATTTGTTACATGTGACAACAGATGTGTTTTTTCTACCAAAAATGTCACACCAATACTAAAATAGTGTAAAACTATTAGTGGCCAAGTTGAGTAAATTAACATCAAAAGACCTACACAATTTCTTGTAAACTCTGCATACCTAGGTACTTGTTTTTAACATTAGGTAGGTGTATCTATATATTATAATGAGGTCTCATTTTAAAATTAATCTTTATTACCTACTAATAACTATATGAAAATATTGATAGGTAGGTAAGTAGGTTTTATTGAAGTTAAGATTTTGTGATATTATCGTATTATTTTGTTTAATTATGTAAAAACAATTTAACTGTGTAGAAATAAATATCATTTTAATTTGATTATGCATTTAATCAAAACTTTATTAATTGTATTTAATATCTTTCTTCAATTATTTTATTGTATTTTCTACTTACGTAAATTATTGGCAGGCGGGATAATTTTTTTTGTTTTCATATTTTTGTTACGCCAAAGAAGTATAACTTCTAACGCGCATACATAAGTAGGTACACACACCGATTTTAATAAATTAGAAAAATAGTGATCTTTCATGTACCTTTTGTTAAAAAAATATTTTTCAAATGCTTGTATGAAAAATATTCATTACACTCGCCAGCCATCATCATGTGTTTTCACAGCAATATGCTAGGTATCTCTGTTGCTACCTACCAATTTAATGCGTTTTGATAGGCCAGTGGCAACTATATAATATATAGCCGAAAAGCATGACTGGTCGCTATCAGTTTACCAATATATATTTATCAATAATATATAATTTATCAAGTCTTTTGTATGTCTATTAAGTTGCATGGATAAAATTTGTATGTGCCATTTAAAACATATTTAGTGCTAACACCGCGACTGGCGCGTTTGGAGCAGTTGGCCATTAGATGTAATTAACGTGTTATTTAAATGTGGTAATTAAAAGGTCAGCAGTGATTGTGTTAACGTGGATGCATACAGTAAACGAGGTATGAGATATACAACAACAGAAATGAACTGTCATACACGCATGCTTGCCATAGTTTATAGATTGCGTTGCAAACTGTAAGAGCAATATGCCAGCTGGCAATATCTTGTGGTCTGCAATGAGTGCAATGTGACATTTAAAAACAACGGAATGGAGGTTGTGTATCACCTATTCAATTTAACCTATTTCCACTCTTTTTGACTGCTAAATTTAGTCAAAATTCTTTAATACTCTTATTTGCTTATAAATTGATGAATAATATTCTTTTATTTAAAGAACTGTGCAATATTTTTGGTAATGACAACAGTATTTATATTGTCATTGTTTGTTATATATTAAACTTTAAAGTGTTACTTATTTCATTTAAATATAATGGATTAAATTAAAAATAGTGTTTTGAATTTAATAAAGTAAAAGCGTATTAATTGACATTACTTTGCTGTCATTAATAGTTAATAGATATATGATGGAATAGTTAATAGATACTTGAAGACTTATTCAGGAAACTTGACTGGAATGACAAAGGGACCCATAAATGGGGAATACCTGAGTCATCTGCGCTTTGCCGATGACATAGTAATTTTCTCACAAGACTCAGAAGACCTCCAAAGCAGAATGCAGGAACTCGCTGAAGTAAGCAACAAAGTAGGTTTGAAAATAAATGTAACAAAGACGAAAGTCATGTTCAAGTGCTTTGCTGGCCAAAAAGAGATCCTCATCAATGGCACTCAGCTCGAACAGGTGAAAAGCTACATCTATCTGGGACAACAAGTGTCTATAGATGGATGTATATTTGATGAAATTGTTCGCGGAGTAAAGCTTGGCTGGAGTACTTTGCCCGCCTGAATAATGTCTTCAAAAGTGACCTTCCACTGTGCCTAAAGCGCAAAGTGTTCAACCACCAGTGTGTGCTTCCCGTGATCACATATGCGTGTGAAACATGGACCCTAAGTAAAAGAGAGATCCAGAAACTTAGAGTAGCACGACGTGGTATGGAGAGGTGCATGCTGGGCATATCGCGAAAGGATGAAAGGAAAAGATGATGATGATGATGATGATGAGATATATGATTTGGTTTACAAATAAGTTCTTGTATTGCTATTGGTTTCCGCACCGTTTGTGTTTATGATTCTTATTAATTTTGATATCCAGGTTTAGCAATTTGGTGATTATGAAGGACGATGAAGATTTGTTTGAGATATTGGGTGAATTATTTGTTTGCCTGCAATATTCGCCATATGAACAGATAAATGTAAAGCAATTCTACACACTTGCCATGCCCCCTTGGTTCATCTGGGGCCGTCAACAGGACAGCTCTGAGTTTCTCAGGTACATTTATTTCATTATTTTTTAGACCCTTTTTTTGGTCAATTACCACAAATCGATAATCATTGCCCAATATATTATTATTATAATGTAAATCAAATTGATTTTTTTTCATAAAAGTTTTCATATTCTATTGAAAGTTATCTGAGTTATAGTTATAATATTCTTAATTCAAATTTACAAATTACAAATTCAAGACATTCACAACATGATGCTTAAAAACAGAAATATATGCAGTATTAGAAAAACAGTAAGTAGGTATAAAGAGTAAATAGGTACAAAAACTATAAAGTAGATACATGGAAGTACACTGAATAAGCCAGTGGCAGGTTAATTCTGCACCTTGGGAGAACAAACAACTGATTGATGCTCCCGATTTCTAAAATAGTTGTCAGAGACATACAGGACAATATTACTAAGAATAACAAATAGCAGGGTTCTCATTTACACCATGTACAAGTCTGAAAAAAAACATGGCCAAATATAGATATCTTTTAGTGTTTAAACTACAGTATGTAAGCATACCTAAGAGAAAGCTAGTTGGATAAAGCCACAGATAGTATCCATATAGCCTTAAAAAAAGTCTCAAAAAATTCTTTAGAATTCAGTCCACCGTGAGGTTGTATTTTAACTGATGCAGCGTCCAAACAATCGACCTGCAAAGGATTTTTAAAGATGATATCTATCCCAGAAATCATTCTCTCTATAAGGCTGGTATTAGACTATCAAAGATATTTTATCAAATATTTTTATAGCGTTTCTGTATCATGAGAGATATATTACACTGCTCAAAAATATTTTATAAAGTTACAAGTATAAGTAACAAATCTATGTTAGCTTGCTATGTATGTTTCCACGGTAACCGCACAAAACAGCCAGGGGAAAAATGAAACATTAATTTTTGTAGAATCTATTTAGGTTAGGTCATTATTTCATTGTACCTAGTCACCCAATCATTTTGAACATATGAATACGTGTATTAAATAAGGCTCTAAGTACCAAAAAGTAGTATTGCCTGTAGTTACAAAATACCAAGTCATTGCAGTAAAATTTCATGAAGCAGACCTTTTGAAAAATGTAGTTTTACAGTGTGAAGCAATCACGGCAGCTTCAATAATTTTAGGTATTAAGAACTCGCAAGTGTCAACACACCATCGTCAGCTATTTTATATTGAATGCCATTGACCACTGCAGTGGTACTTACACCATTATAAATAAAACACGCCAACGGACTGACAACGTCGACAGGTTTAATTATTTTGCTGTATTTTTTTGACTTGCTTGAGGCACTTAGACTATAGTTGAAGTTATTGGCATTGGTATGTAGAACATTTTTCTATAAAAATGTCAGTTTTTATGTTTTTGGTACTTATCGCCTTAATTAATACACGTATTCATATTATATTGATTAAGATGAGATAACCTAAGCTTGCCGGCAACACCGAGTTCCGGCAAGTCCCGTTTATTTGAGGCTTTCTAGTGATTAGGAATGCAGAAATTAGGTATATAATTTGATTTATTATGGCGTATTGAAAATCTGTGCTATTAAAAATCTATCAACATAATAGAGATAGGACAATTTCAATATTAAATTTATATTTTTCCTGAAAGGTCATAGTTATATATTTCGTTGTTCTGTTTTGTCATGTTCTGTTGTCATGTTCTGTTTTATCATGTTCTGTTCTGTTATGGAACCGTTTCCACTCTTTTATTTCCATTTTTGTAATTTATTAAAAAAATCTATTTCATATTTTTCATGTTCTACGATCAACAATTGTTGTTGGTTAATTTTTTTGCCATATTCCATTTTGGAACGACCTGTTACAACAATGGCCCAGTGTTGCCATACTGAAATTTAATATTGTATTGGATTAAACGTCACATTTATGTGATTTTTTAGAAGATTCTTATAAGAATAGAACGCTTCGAAGGCCACTAATCTATTTTACATCAAGCAAAATTGTAGATTTTCGTAATTTTTGTTTTCAATCTGCTTAATTTTACAGGCAACACTGCAAACACTCTTTACCACTAATCTTTCATAAAAAGTATTGTCATGCTGTCACATTTTATGAAATATTCTTCCTAAAAGATATTTGATAATTAAATATCAGCCTAATTAGGAAATATTTTTTGTTTTAAAATGAATTGTATATATATATTACAAACTAATAAGATGTCTCCCAATGTTGTGGACATCTTTTCTTATAACCTAAGGCCATCCGCTCACGCAAAAACTAAAATCCGACAAACTGGTTGCTGATGGAACTAATAAACTGGCCAGTGACTGATGCTTCGCACACAGCACTACTGAAACCTAAAAATCTCATAACCTCAAGCTGTCAAACCCATTGTCTTTCCTACTTCATTCTAAGCTTTTTCCGTAATATCTTTACGGGAATATTCTGGCAGCCTGTAATTATACAGGCAGGAGTATTTCTCAGCATCTGCCACATATTTTAAATTAAAAATCGGTTCGCCCATTTAACTTTTGACGTATTGACTTGTTATTGCTTGTTTAGTTCAGTTCTACCAATGTTGGCAAGCAAATATGATTTTTGATCGAATCTACTGATATTGGCCATATTACCACTGTTTTATGGGTGACTGGAAACTGAGAGACCGGGAGACTAGCATGTCGCGTCTCTTCGGTTTCGGACGTTTTGAAACTGAGAGATTCCAGTCTTGCCGTCTGTGAGTTGCCATTGAAATACATTAGCTAGATACTGGAGTTTCAGTCTCATCTTTTTTGAGTATTCGAGCGGAGCGGATGGCCTTACCATCTTCATAACTAAACATAAACTGGAATATAATATAGATTAACTTTAGAACATCAACCTATGTTTCTGAGACAATAAAAAAGATTATATAATTTTTTCCAGTTATCTTCTCCACCAACTCCACGATCGAGAGACTGCCACCTTAGCCTTGCACCCTGACAAATACCAAGGAGAGTCAAATAAGACATCGCAGGCTGACATCGTAACACCTTCAGAAGCTGGGTGTTCTTATTCTTTGCAAGAGTCATCAGTCGGTAAATACAGCTATATAATTTTATAGATAAACAAATATTTTTTGACTATTACCTTCTATCGCTTGGATAGGCAAGGTTTAATTGAATTTTAAAAATTAACAAATACTATCCACACATTGTAGGCTAATATTAACTAAAGTTGACAGCCTACCTCCACCCTTCGCCACTGGTATTGGAATAATATAATATATATTTGAAAGGAATAACATGATTAGATTTACTGACCATAGAATAGAAACTTAAGGAAGAAAATCCCTGTCAGAAAAATCTGCTCGAGCCGACCTTCAAGGCTCTCAAGAACGCTGGGCTAATCACCTTACTTTCTTAAAATCCGAAAATTAACTCACCACAGCTGCCTAGGATAATAATTATCTCGTAATCGAGCATGAGCATTAGCACAAGCAATGGGAGATAGCATTTCTCAAAAACATCTCGCAATCCGAAAGAAAGTGGCCACACCAACCTTTAAGGCAATACCTCAGTTGAGGCATGGTCTAAAAAGATTGAGGCTAGACGATGCGCGGATTGTGGTTCGCGGGTGCAAATGAGGCATGCCGAACGAAATATATTTTGTCATATAAATCCAACATGCGTCCATTTAATGTTCTGTTTATTCTTCTATTAGTAACAATAATAATATATTCATTTTTCTTTTTCAAGAAAATGGGTAACGTTTTTAGTCATCTTAACACCATTTAAGAATTAATACCCCCGTCGCCATCACAAAACAAATTGACGTATTGACACCTCGACGTTCGCTCTCCGAATGCCAGCGAGTCCAAACTTTCGTCGCGCCTATAGTTGAAAATTATTTGCCGTTTCACTGATGTATCGTCTTAACACAGTGCAGATCATATTATGCTAAATGTTTCATTATTGAACCAGTATTCTTCCGAATTTTAAATTATTCAAAACAAATGCCTGAGATTGGCATTCTGTCTTCAAAGACAGGCGAATAAGTTTGCATTTTTTGTATGGCCGGCACTGTATGCCTGGCCATATCCGCGAACATGTTTGCTTTGGCACAGAACCAAACAAATAATTTTTTTTTAATTTCAGTCATGTCAATTTCAAATTAACGATTTAAAGTTTCATTATATCTTCCAGAAATGCCAATAATTTATTTATTTTTCACACGGTATTTATTATGCTTAAAATTGATTGCAGCTTGCAACAAACGACTGGAGGAAGCGGGTGACGATAACCAATCTGTGAAACGGTGGCAGCCAACCACCCCTGACCTATATTTCAATACTATAGTGGAGTATATCTTTGGCGGTGTGATGGCATCATCTATTATGTGCACTATCTGCAAAACTCAAAGTGTCAAAAACGATACTTTCCGTGATATTCACTTAAGCTTCCCGGATGATGAAATGTGCCAACATTTACCTGGAGGTGCCGCTTGCAGTTCTTTGCAAGAACTTATTGATTACTACTTTAAAGTTGAAGTTTTGTCTAGCCAAAATCAGTACTCGTGTCATACGTGTAATTGTCTCCAAGATGCTGAGCGCTCTATGAATTTAATAAGGGCCCCAAAAAATCTGATTCTTGTGCTAAAATATTTTACATATAACCCGGAAACACAAATTCGGTCGAAATTAAATCACAAAGTATTTGTCAACAGAACGGTTATTCTTAACGAAAATGGTCAAACCGTTTATTACAAATTGTACGCGACCATCATACATAGTGGAAAGACTCCAGATTCGGGCCATTATTTCACCATTGGCGAAGATAGTGACCTTTGGTATACGTATAATGATGGATCTGTTATCCAAATATCTGTTGAAACTCTAAAAACGATGGAGGCATTCAACTCGCCATACATTATTTTTTATAAACGCGTCAATAACAATCCCGCTGAAAATATTGAGGATAATCAGCTCACTGAGCCTCTAAACATTATCTACAATTTTGAAGAGGATCATATAGCCTACTGCCGACTACCAAAGTTTTATACTGATTTGATTAATTCAGAATACAGAACATTCTCTGGAAAAAGACAGTGAGGATGATGTCTCAATGAGCAAAGTATGTATTTTAAAATGGTCACTGAAGCACTCAATCGAAATTAATTGGTTTTTTGAGAAAACTATGCTTACAGGAAAATTATTTTAAAATACTATTTTATGCTCTACTTTCATTGGCACTATCTAAATTTTTTTGATTAATTGAATGAGTACTTTCTGTTAATAAGCAGATTAAGACTTGTCAAGAAAACACCAAATTCAAATTTCTCCTCACTGATTTTACGCATTTGGATGAACAAATTTTAAATGTATTATTTTCCCCAATTACTGTTGTATGAAAATAACAAAAATTTCATAATGACACTAATAATAACTACGAATTGCAGTAAATTAGGATTTTTCTGCAAGCACTAGGTTGCAGAAAAATGAACATGACTGACAAAAATATTTGTTTTGTCAACTTAAGTGGTAGCTTCAATAGCATTATAACCAACCACTGACTCATTGAATGTATATATGTCACAGCTAACATGAAATAAATGAGTCATGTAGGTTTATTACTGTCATATAAAAATGGGAAGATTGAAGATTCCCGTGAGTTTTATTTATTGTATTTTATTTGTGACACATTAAAACTAGCGGTCATGCTATATCTCTAAAAATGGTATTGTTTTGTTTTGGGCAAATTATTAATTGTATATATTTTACTCCGAATGTGTGAATCGGCAAAATTTTGCCTATTTCATGAAAAATGCAGGCCCGTTGCTTTGTTCTTGAATTAGGTAAAATATCTGCTGAGAGTGTGAATTCGGCAGTAATTTTTCTGCTTAGTTCATGCATTGGGCAAATTAGATAGTAGCGCTACGGTGATGTTTTTTGCAACTAAGCCAAATGTGTCAAATGCTCATGCATTGGTCAAAATAGATGGTCGCGCTCCCGTGGTGTTTTTTGCAACTAATCAAACTAACCAAATGTGTCAAACGCCATTGATTATATAAAAATATACCAATCAATAAACTACAATGACGTTCATATCCATTTACTATGCCCAAAAAAAATCAAGAACTATATGATAACGGAAGAATTTTATTAAAAGGAATTTTCGCGATTTGATTCGTACTTGGGTCTCAGGCAATGGTCGATTGTTTGTTTGTGTTAGTATGATTTATAGTTTGCTGACACTTGTTAGCTAACCTTAAAATGAACATTCAGTTGAATTCAGAATTAAAAAACCTAACCTAACCTAATAATAATAATATTATGTCCAATTATAACTAATAAAACCATCCGTATTAAATTTACTTTTTCTACTGTCATGCTGATAGTTTAAGAATTCCATACCCTGCCAAATTCACGCACTCGGCAGATAAATTGCCTAATTCATGAATAATGCAAGCCTGTTGTCTTATTCATGAATTAGGCAAAATATTGCCCATTTCGTGTAATACGCAATTTCACACATTCGGTGTAACATATACATTACAGAAATTGACCTAGGTCACTTGTAGGTCAGTATAATAAATTATTAAGAGATTTGAAAAATATCATATTTAGTGAACTGTTTTATTTTTAACTTGAACTTATTTTTAAGTTATTTCTATATATGGTTAAAAATAATAATCGATATACTTTTGATTTGTTAAAATTACATATGGTTACACTTATTTATTTATGTAAAAGTAAAAATAATAAGGTATGTAAGATTAGGTACTGCAAAGTATTATTATTTTGTCACACAAAGAGTTACTGCATTGATTCAATAGATTTACAGGGAAATGCTCCTGAAATTAATTGTGATGATTATTATTATTGTATCTAACTATGTTATTTAGATATTTTAAGACATTATTTGTAATAATTGAAATATTGATCATGCTTTGAAGGAAGATCAAATTGCAATTCTTTATTTTATGTTTTTTTTTTACCTTTGTGGCACAATTTTCATTTTACTATTAAAAAAAAAGTTGACTGACAATGTCAGGTCTATGCTCGCCACACTCTCATTTCATGAATCTGTAATATTTTTGTGAAGGCACATTGTGTTATGCCTTTCTGTGAAAATTTATGTTGCGCATAATATTGTTTTTTTCATTTAACCACAAATAAAACGTGTATATAGAAAACTGCTGTTTTCTAGAAATGACAATAATATGTATGTATTTATTATTTTTACTGTACTTACTTATTACTTCTTATTATTATTTACTTATAGTTTTTTCCCTCACACGATTGGTTGTTTTAAGTTCTTACATTTTTAGAGGTTATTAATTACCTGACTAAATTATTATTGTTTATTCCAAGCCTACAGAACCATGTATTTCGTATCAATCCATATATAGGCGATGTTTTCTTTTGATAGTATCATATCAAAGTCACAAATGGATTTTGGTGATGTGTATTTGTCATAAAATAATGATACATATAGAATCGCATTATTAGGTAACCAGTGGTCAGAATCACCATTAGTGTCACAATGCAACAGTATTGCTCACATTGTCTTATGCTTGAATAATTAATGATCGTCATATTTGCCTTGATACGGTAATTTTTATTTTATGTTCAATCCATACATAATAAATAATCTTTTCAAACCAAAGTTTATGAATTTTAATATTACCCTGTCATATTTATTTAGGAAAAACGAGATGAGAGGGAATGCGAACTCCAATCACTGTATCTGCAGTATAGTATTGTCAACCGTACTATAATAAAATTATAGTGGAATGTTATAACTTTAATTCTGAATGATGAATCTTAAAGGTGAAAAATGTTCCCGTACTATAGTTTTTCAGAAATACTATATTTTTACACCTTTGTACTATAATTAGCACAGAAAAAGGTGTCAACACTGGCAATGTGGCATGTTTTCATCAATATATAATATATTTTTATATTTGTTCTACATGTGCTCCTATGTAGATCTAGGCCACCTCACGGAGACGTTTCTTAACAGATTTTTGTTTACACGAGAAATGGATATTAGTCATTTGCTCAACCTATTAGGTCCATACTCTGGGTGCAAACACGTTTTGAAAAACAACGTGAATTTTTGCCAGACCCGCGATTTGCACCTGAGACCCACGACATTATAAGCCTGACGCATAGTCACTTGCCCATCGTGAGCACCAATATATCGCCAAACGTTAAAAATAATTCATCTCCATATCGTGCAGTGATTCCAAACCAGATCTGCAGAACCTTAGAGCTCTACGAGTAGTGTAAGGAACTCCGCGAGAATTCGCATAAACTTTTTGATGCGTGTAAAGAAAAGAACATAACATACTTTTAAACAATGCTGTATTCTGAAGTAGATTTCAAACGTAAGTATAATGAAAATATCTAGCGAGAATTAAACTTTGGAGAGGAAATTTCATGACAACAATGGATGAAGGATGAGAATTTGAGTGGTCAATAATGAGAGTCGCTACCTGAGCACGTCACTATAATCTACCATAAAAGCGTTTAAATTATGTATGTTAACATTACCTATTGTAACAGCAAAGTGTTCATTTAAATTCAAAGTATTAGGATAAGTATCTGATGTGCTGAAAATATATTTTTATTTGCAAAGGTATATACTAAAGACTAATGACAGAGATGGGTCATGCGTTGTTCAGAGGCAACAATTTTTTCTAAATAATTGAGGATGTGTATATCAAATCTTCAATGCATTTGTTTAACACATTGATCACCAACTAGTTTTACATAAAATAGTTAAAAAACGATTATTTGTTTCTAAGGTATTATTTGATAGGTTATGTAAGAATATAATGTTTTTTTTCATTTTGATGATTTTTTTATGTAAATATTGGTTTTTATGATGTGCTGGCCACATGTGTCCGTCGCGGCGCCAACAAGTTAATTTATTATATTTTGCCGGTCACCTGTCCATATGTGTTGACGAGAGCATGGTGCCATTTCGAGGTCGAATTATGTTAGATAGTATAATAAACAGAAAAGGCACAAATACGGAATAAAAGTTTTCAAATTGGGTAGTATAATACCTGGATACACATAAACTGGAAATATACGTTATCACCGGCCTTCTTGCGCTCTTAGGCGGAGATGGCAGACCGTGATAATGTCATGGCCAAGAAGCGGGGGTGGGGGACAGAAACGCACGGTGTATTTTGTCGAGGCGTGTTTATTTTATCGTAGATACAGGGTAGTCGTTGGCGGTGGGTTGGTCATGGCGATTGTAATGTCGGTTTGGCGGGTTGCAGACGGGGCATCGCTGGCTGTTAGCTTGAGATCTTGTGGCTTGGGAGGCTTGATGCTTGCTTGGCGCCGACGCGATCTTGTTGGCTGGAGAATTGCAGATGCTGGCTGGGTTGGAGATGCTTTTAGCTTCGCGTCCGAGGCAAAGCTTGCTGTTCGGCGTCAGGGGTAAGAGAGTCAGGGCTTGCGGCTCGGCTGGAGAATCTGGAGATGCTTGTTGTTCGGGATCCGAGGCAAGAGAGAGCTTTTCGCGCCCATCCAACTGACAGATTCGCGCCGTCCTGTTCGTCACGTCGATCGCGAACGTCCCTGTTTTACCGACGGCGCTGTTTAGAGCGGCCGTTTTTGGTAGACCGTGTCTGTGTTTTGGCGGGAGCGTAGACGAATTCGAATTTCGGATTTTTTTGAGGCTCCGCTCGGCCGAGGGTTGCGAGAACCGCGAAGAGTGGACGTAGGCTGTGGTGTTTTGGGAAAGATGATGGTTCGGTCCGCCCTTTGAGATGGTCTCCTGTGGGAGACCTTCATCTGGTATCAACGTATACATACATTATAATCATTTTTGTATTTCTATTTTTTTATTATTTACATAATTTTTATAACTTACATTTTTATAATCTATTTAATTTTTATTTTTATATCAATAAGAACACATTTACAATTTAAAAGGAAAACTTTTTTTTTCATTATGTACATTCTTTACATTAGTGAGCCTATCTTTCGTTACTTTAAAGGAATATTCTCAGGCCAAGTGGCAGTAATATACAGAAGGGCCATGCCGGTCACCGCGTATCGAAAAATTCACTGCGCGCGTACTCGCCGGCGCTGTAGAACAACTCTAAGGTAGGTCTTTTTTGCCGGTCACCGGTGACCCCCGTGGCGATCAACGTGTTAAGTGACGTATCAACTTAATGCAGAAGGTACCTAAACAAATTACACAAAATTTTGAGGCAGACTGGATGGCTTGCTTGCTGTCTGCTTATGGGATGCACTTACACTTCTCCTGAAAAGGGATGAAAAACACTCAGACTGTGTTCGTTTAAATCATTTTTAGGACGCCAGGCTTTAGGGCAGTTGGACCGTTGGCCATAAATAAAGTGCTGGCATCGCAATAAAAATAAATAAGAGGATAAATTGACTCAACTGTATTTGTAGTATAGTATAAACCTCAGCATTAAATCATGAAATCATTTAACTATAAAAAAAAAATTATTACTGTGATATATAAATAAATAATTAATAATAATTATTATTAGTTAATATTTACTGGATCTGGCTTGACAATAATTCGTATCGCGTAAGTTTGAAAATCAACATGAAGAAAACCAACATTTTGTGGAACAGCATCTGTCCTAATTCAGATTTGGATGGGTAAAACATTGAGACTGTCGACAGCTTCAAATACTGAGGTTACACATCATGGGAGATGGCAATTTGCAAAGAGAGCTTGCCATCTGAATGGGAGGGAATTGCTAGAGCAATATTCAACTCAACACTGCGTCTGGGACTTACCACTCGGGCTTTAGTGTCAGAAGGGTGTAACTACAAAAACACAGTTTTGAGATAATCGAGAAACCAATTTATTTTTAGGTTCCAGAAGATATGAATTTGACAATATAATTGTATTGACTTTTTTGTTAGATATAAAATATACTATATGGAGTAAACAACAGTTTACTATAATTAACAAAAACAAAAGGTTATATATAATGGGATAAAATTATTGAATAAAATAAAATGGCACTCTTACATCCTTCTGACATTAACATAAATACCAAATGAGCCAATGAGAAATATTTTATACCTGAAGTGTTTGAGAATTACGTAATTCATGATAGGTACTGTCATTGAATTTAATCGTTGCCTTCCATGTCACTTTCCACTGGAAAATCACCAGAAAAAGCTGGAACCAAGTTTTTATAAAATGTGGAATATGGCTCATGAATTTATTTAGAATTGCATAGATCGATAGGATCTTTAAGCGTATGTGACTTAATCCGCAGTGGCTTAAAATACATAGGTTTCAAATTCTAATGGAATAAAGCCCAGCATTCCGACCCATAGGTGTAATATGGGTCTGATGAGGGTTTTGTATAACTTTATCTTAGTTTTCTTTGAGAGGAGTCTTGATCTGAAGTGTCTCTGTAAACAGTAATAAGATTTGTTTGCCAGAGTAATTCTTCTGCTAACTTCTTGTCTGATGTCGTTTTGAGGGGTAATGCGTGATCCCAGATATACGAACTCGTCGACCCTTTCGAACTGATACGTGTCAATTGTGAGTGGTGAGCTTGAAGGAGGCTCACTTGCAGGCATGTATTTAGTTTCTTCTTGATTGACCTGCAGTTCCATTTCTATGGCAGCTCTTTCCAGTGCGATAAATGCCTCTTTTAAGGTCTTGTTCTGATCTTGCCACTGTGTCTATATCATCGGCATAATGATAATGATACGTTAGTTATTTTAATATTAAGAAATCAATCAAGCATTACTTGGTTCATGCAATTGAAGGTTATTTTTGTAATTTACTGAAATAAAATGTATGACACTAAATCGAAAACTTTCAGTAAGTTGTCATACGTAACTGTCGTTTAATGCATAATGGCCAATATATAATGTAATCATTTTCTTTTTGTTCGTTATGTCATACCAAAATAGAAAAGTTTACTTCAAACCTATGATAATCCTATTATCATTCTTTTCAATTTTAAGATGTCTTGCAGCTGTTGGGTGACAGGTTTAGGTGCCTTGTCAAATCCCACCAAAGGCAGACCAGACGGCAATCGATTCATTTAATCGTGAATAGAAAAATTAAACTGCTAAATAAACTACCTTCAACGGCGGTATGCAGAAATCATTTTCTCCCAACAGACTACTCCGGAAGCAAGCAGGAATGTGTGGTATGTCATTCTCAAAACTTTATTCCCTATTATCAGATAATAGGGAATAGTACTTTTGACATTAATCTGAAAGAAGATGATGTTAAACACTTAAACAATAATTGTATTAAATTTAACCGCGTGATGCATCCGATGATTGTACTTAGAGCCCTTTTAAACCATCTTTAATTATTGACGTGACGATTCCTTGTAGTCCATTACAAATGCATTCTTTAACCAAAGTTGACTAACTCAAACATTTAAATATATACCCGATTCTGATAGCTAGATAAATTAATCCTACATTAGAGACTACAATCCACCCTGTGGACGTTACGCTTATTTGTACCTACCTAAATAATATGATTGGAGGTGCATAATATGTATCTATTATTACCAAATCGAAACGCAGGGCCCCAGCCAATGGTATGCGGCCGGTTCGGTCATTTAGAAAGCGCAGCGCAACAAGGGCCAGCCCCTGAAGGCCAAAGTCCCTTAGAAAGTCGCTTAGTAAACGACGTACGTGCCAGCGGGATAATCTGACGCCCACCCAGAATCAACAAACTCCACACCACCGTATTTCATGATGTATAATTAACTTTATTTCAGAGTGAGTTAGTTATTATGTGTTTACATTTTTTAAGTTTTTTAGTTTAGTTCAGAAGCGATCTGTGCACCCTTTCATTGTATCCAAGCAGCTCATGCAGCCTCATCAGTTATCACTCCAATTGGACCTGACTCGACTATGCACAACTGATGCATCAATTCTCAATCGATGCAAGAGTTACAAGCTGCCGCCTTTACATCAACCCAAACGAACTCCATTTTATTGGACGACTGATAAATACTATCCACACTATTTGTATACAAATCTTGGACAAACAAGATTATGAGCTAATAAAAACGTGGTAAAAATAACTGCACTGTGATCGAATAAATATATATCTTTAATAAATAGTACATTAAATTTAATAATACATCTCGAAAATGGAAGCAAACATAATTATTATGTGAATTTATGTATCAGTCATTTTCTTAAGAGACCTACATTAACTATATAATAAATGGGACAAATTCCCAAGAAATTAGAAATACCATTCAAAGACGACATAATCTTCTGGCAAAAAACATAGTGAATAGAACACTTTCGGTAATATTAAAAATAACAGTAGGTACATTGCATTGCGAGCATGTTTGAAAATTAAATATTACGTTAGTAACTTAATACTGAAATATGAAAATTAGTAGTAGGAAATTAATCATAAATCACTGGAATTGTTAAAGATCATGTATGCCGATTTCGTTCTGAAGTAAGCAGTGGGTCTATTCGAAGACGGACTAGACGTCGCGGGATATTTTGAATTTCTCAAAATCGATCTAGTACTTGCTTAAAAGGTCTGTCTCTGCGTCGTAGGTGTGGGTAGATCATCATCTCGGGTGAGATTCGAAGCCTATCTGTTAGGCTGCAAATCGAAGAATATGAAGTATTAAGATATTTCTGTAGAATACAGAAAAAATTCCTAGATGACTTAATGCGGTGCAAAATATTGAAGCTGAATTTCTTATAATTCATATTAGGGCCATGGATCGGTGGATGGACTTTTCAGTCCACCGGCGGCGTATACATTAAGACAACTGACAAATTGGATAAAAAAATATTTACCGATTCAGGACTCGAGCTGAAGTCGACGGTTCATTCATATCATATCTGGATCGGGGCTGTAAATCAGAAAAAAATACATTTAAAAGAATAATCATAAAAGAGTAATTTTAATTTATGTAATTAAAATTTAAAAATTGATCTTTTTAATTAAATTTTCGCCCAATGCGGGCATTGGTAACCATACGATTCCGCGTTAACATTGGGTGCATTCATTATCGGTTAGAAATATATGAATGCAAGGTTTCAATTATTTGAAGGTTATTGCTATATTTGAAATGTAATGTCATTATTACGTCCATTAATTGGCAATTTATGCTCTCTCGTGTTCTGACACTGACACTCGTGGGGCGATCATGTGTATTACTGTACTAGACTGACTAGCACTAGTTAGATATTATGAACATACATATTGTGTTTTGTGAATGCCAACAAAATCACATGACAAATTCGACATATTACAGTCGAGGTGCGTTGGTATGTGCGAACCGGCTAAAATATTTGTCAGACATTCGGGCAAACAATTAATACACCGCTTTTACTTGAAAAGAATGACACATATTGGGGTGTAGATTACCTCTGGATATAGATTTAGAAAATATTTTATGTCTTACGTTTCCTTTATCTCCTAACAATTCATTTGGGGTACTGTTTTTCAGGAGGTTGTTATAGTTAATATCTATAACAACCATCAAATCTATCTTTTGACCATGTCCAATCCTTATAAAATCATATGGGACTCTACAGAGTGGAAGGTTTGTATTAATAGATTTTTGTTTTTACAAGAAATGAAAAACAATGTGTTCTTGCCAGACCCATGATTCAAACCTGGGTCTATGACACTATAGGCCGACATGTAAGCCGCTAATTCTAAATAAATGGGTATTTATAGTGCGCCACTTGTAATCATCCAATGCGCTACCGTTAGATAGTCAATTCAATAGTCATTCAAAATGTTCTCACATTTCCTGGGATGCATGGGAATTTATATGGCTTTTAATCGTTAACTCCGGATAGTCCTCCTCAGGTAGGTTTTGACCAAAAAATGGCATTTCTTCCCTAGTACGAGCGTTTTATTTTCGCAATGTAATCTCGGAAATGTCATGTCTGAAAGAATAAACAAACCCAATGATACAAATGAAGCATACGCATGCATTAAGGCCGGGAATATACGGGCAACTTCGTGTTGCTGCTGCTGGCAGCAAATGTGTCAGCGGGAGCTGGAGATTACGAACGAATCTCAACTCATAACCAAAATGAATGTTGAAGGAGAAGCTGTGTTGTTGCTTGTGCTTTTAGTACGTAAAAGAAGACGTAGAAAAACTCGCAGATTTTGGATCTATTTATGCAACTACAGCAGGATGAAGATAAATTTTTCAATTATTTTAGAATGTCAACTTCGTCCTTTGATGAATTGGTTAACATTTTGAAAAGTAAAATACGTAAGAAAAACACCAACATGGGGAAAAGTATTACACTTGAGAAAAGGATTGCATCCACTTTAAGGTAAGCAAAACAAAATGTTGAATATGAAATTGTTTAATATGAATCAAAACTTTCAACTGTCGTTCTCAACTCACGCCCGGGCAAAAACGTCATGGTGAAACAGAAGACAATTAAAAAATATATTGTTTGCCTTGTTAGCATGGTATTTGTGTTAAAAATAATGCAATAGACATACTTGCTTAACTCTAGGGTTTTAAAAATGTATATTTTAGACCTTTTTTTAAGATGTATTGTTTTAAAATAGGGTAACCAACAGTTATTATACTAACAGTTAATCTTGTTTTATTTTCATAACCTTTTTCATAATTCTTAAGATATGTAGGTACATCATTCTTAAGTAGGTACCTACCTTCAATATACAAACACTACAGAAAAATACTTTTTATGTTATTTAAATTTGCAGATAATTTAATGGTACTTGAACAAAGTGTTTTAACAGAAAAATTAATATGCAGGAATATCTGATCAATATTTTTAATTGCACACTAGACGAACTTAATTGATTTAACGTATGCAATATAAATTCAAAAGAAATCTAACAGTTAAAAATAAATTTTAAGTAATAAGTAATTTTAAGTTGTGTAGGTAACGCCGTCATTACCATAGAATTATAGAATAGTTTATCGAAATAATTGGAGATGTAATTTCTGTATTTACGGAAATAAATAACATTGCAAGTTATTGCAATCCAACTAATTATATGTACATAACGATGGTGTATCACACTAAAATGAATATAAAAAAGTTAGACCTCCAATAGAAAAATAATTAACAAATATGGTCTCATACTTTTGTGTGGTCACCCGAGTGACCCTTTTTTAATCAAACAAATTATTTGATTTGAAGACCGCATGCTGAAAAGTCCTTTAACTCTATGGTCCATGGTCTAATGGTCCATCTATGGTCTAAGTATCTACATGCCCAGTCCTGGTTTAACTTATATACTTTATATTATCATTGTTACTTAACCTAACCTAACCTATTAAAAAATATATGTGAATACAGAAGAATCCTCAGAATGCGTAGAAATTGAATCGGGAGATACAGCATTATACATTGTAGAATTTTAGAAGAGGATTTACTTCAGGTTGTGTGGTCATTTTGAGCGTTTGTTGTGATAACGTTGAAGGACCAGCTAGGGGACCCGTGTAAAATCCATAAAATTGTCTTTCGTACGGAAATAGGGGACATACAGATAGGATTTTTTATTTTTTAAGGACATTTAGTATGTCTGCTTTGGCATTGAATTGGAATTCTTCCGTAATTTTTTTAAATTCCAAACATATTGATAAAAAAAATAGTTTGTCAGGATCCGCTTCACAGTCATTTGTATTTTTGCTCGCAGCTAATATCTGTTCCGATAATTTGTCTATTAAAGCGCTGGCTGCCTCCCTGCCTGCAGTTTTTGGTTTTTTTCGATTTATGTGGTTTTTGCTCGTTGATCTTTCCTTAGCAGTGTCATTAATTTATTCAGATATTATGTCATCCAAACTATCACACGAATGTGGTCTTTCCTCATATAACAGTTTCAAAAAGGTCAACTGTTGAAAATAAACATATTGTTTAACTTTTGAAGCAGCTGAACCACTTTTAACATTTTTAATTTTTTTTGAGTATCTGCTGTAGCAATCCCTTAGCATTTTCCATTTTTTTTAAGTGCCGCAGCTGTAATAATAGAAAAAATGTTACATTTTTATAGAACCATATAGATAAGATACTTATATTTATATCTATTATAAATCGAAAAAAAATGTTTGGTTGTTGTACCTAATAAACACGCGCGTTAACATCATTTCTCACGCCCTACTTCAATTATAGTTTATCAATTTAAGGCTACGGTCGTATGTAGTAGCTTAACCACTGGGGAATGCCAAAAGAAATGGCGTATTTCAAAAAAACACTACCTTATCCTTAGGTCAATAATTATTATAAAGCAATCATTATTCGTAGGATGTTTATCTCACTTGAATGGTCAAAGACATAGCTTATAATTAGTATCTTTATAATTATCTTCGAATGTGTTAATCTTGACCATTTTTTTAATAATAAAATGCCTAATTCTTGTCAAATTTGGGATCACAGAGATTTTCAATATAATTTTTTATCGTAAATATTTCACTATAATAATGTCGATATAAATTATACTGATGGTTTTATAAATGCGTTTAAAAATTAATAAATGTAAAAAATCTTAACACCTGCACTGCACATTTATGTACTGAAATATGACTATATTCTAAAACATTAGAGCGAGAGGTTTAAAAGAATAAATGTTTAAAATAAATATAAAGGAAATAAGGCTTCAAAATTATATAAATAGGTTATCTACAACGTTTAAGGAATGTCCAGGATCATGCTTTGAAAATAAAAAAAGCTCCATTTTGACCCACGCTGAGCACGTCCGCCCTTAAGAAAAATTTAACATACCTATATGTAAAAATCTCCGTTCGAAAAAGATGTTCGACGTATGTCACAAATAGGCGGATCATGTCTACAATGGATATATTTATCTTCATTGTTGTCATTTAAAATGAAGGAGAAATTTGTCAAAGGTTGCTTGAAACTGGATTAATGATTTTGAATTAAATTTGAATGAATTAAATGAAATTGGCTCATTCACCTGTAAGTAATGAAATTTTGTACTATTTGATATTGAAACATCAAATAAAGGATTTTGTAGGTACAAGAAAACTAAATCTTATGCTAAATATGTGGAAAGTGGAACTGTCATTCATCAAAATGCAGTGGATGGAAAAACAACAAAGAATAATTTGAGGTTATGATAAGTGAAATGAAAACTGTGTGCAGTGTTACCATGTCTACTGAAATTTCAGTAGATCTACTGATATTTTTTGATATTTTTGACAATATACTGAATCTACCGGTATTTTATGAAATCTACTGATATTGCTTCCTTCCATAAAATTCTCTTCTTCTTCTTCTTCTTTGTCCATATCCGCCCCTTAACTGGAGCATATGGACACCACGCGGTGCCTCCAAGAATCCCTGGCCCTTGCCAGTCTTCTTGCTTCGTTCCAGGTCAAACCAGCATCCTGTAGCTCCGCCGTATACACTCTATAGATAGTATTTAACGGCCTTCCAGGACGCCGGAATCCGGTCGGCTTGAAGAACAGGCAAGCCAGGTTGAGGTTCTCTTCTGGCATTCGCAGCACGTGGCCGAGCTATGTCCAACGTGTCCTCTTCACTCTCAGTGTGATGTGAGGCTGCTTGGTGGGTTCTCTTATCTCCTCGCTGCTCCTAAAGTCAAACCACCGCACACTCAGTATCCGTCGCAAACATCTGTTTTCGAAGCTCAGTATATGGTTGCTCTGAGCCTTCGTAAGGTGCCATGATTCGCTACCGTAAAGCAGCACCGTCAGAATGCAAGCGTCAAATAAGCGGCATTTGGTTTTGACTGAGTACAATCGTGAGTCCCAGACATTTCACATCGAGTTGAATCTTGCTCCGGCCATTCACATTCGGATAGCGAGCTCTTTCTGCAAAATGCCATCTCCCATAATGTGAACCCTCAGGTACGTGAAGCTGTCGACGCTCTCGATGTTTTGTCCATCGCTAATTAGATGGAAATCTGGATAAGGACAGGTGCTATTACACAAATGGTTGGTTTTCCTCATGTTGATTTTAAAACCAATGCGAGATGAGTTGTTATGCAACCTGTCAATTGTCTCTTGAATGGCCTCGATTGAGTTGTCCAATAGGACAGCGTCATCGGCGTATTTCAGGTCGCATAGCTTGTCTAATTCTGACACAGCATTCGCTATTCTCGTGCAGGCATTTGATTATGGCAATGATCTTGGGAGGGATCCCGTATGTTCCTAGTATCTTCCAGAGGGAGGGGCGGAGCGGACTGTCGAACGCCTTCTCATAATCCACAAAGCAGCAATCCATCGGACTGTTCAATTCATGGCTCTGCAGGAGAAGACATCGAAGGTTGTGGATTGTGTACACGCTCGACCTGGTAGAAACCCGGCCTATGTTTTACCTAAGGACGGGCATTATTGGGTCCCTTATTCTCATCAAGAGGATGTTTGCCAAAATTTTTCCCGTAACACAGAGTAACGTAATGCCTCGGTAATTGTCGCAGCTAAGAGGGTCACCTTTTTTATGAAGTGTGATGATTTTAAAAGGTGATTGACAAAATTGGTAACATGCGACCGGTGGCAAAATACGAAATTTTTCACATAAAAAAAAAAACAGGCCGACCATGAAAAACTGGTAACTTGCGGCCCGCGGCAAAATATTTCTCGTCTAAATTGAGAAACAGAAATCTACTGATATTTTGTCCAATATACTGAATCTTTTTTCCACATTCTACTCAAATTTAAAATTTTGTCACGTGAAGCGACATGGACGCAACGTAATGTAAGCTAAGCAAGGAAATAATCTCAGACCAAACCATATAGAATTGTAGATTTAGACGTCATGTAGATTTCCAATTAGCAAGGATGTCCGCCAAAGGTGACACAATCTCACCCAAACTATTTACATCCACTCTAGAAGATATATTTAGACGCATCGACTGGGAGAAGAGAGGAATCCTCATCAACGAAGAGTACCTCAGTCACCTGCGCTTTTCAGACGACATTGTTGTCTTTGCGGAAACTCAAGAAGAACTCCAGGGCATGATGCAAGAGCTCGCAAATAAAAGCTTGAAAGTAGGTTTAAAGATTAATGTCTCAATGACAAAAGTAATGATAAACCACTTCGCTGCTCCAAAAGGGATCTTCATCAACGGCAATCAAATCGAGAGGATCAACAGCTATGTCTACCTCGGACAGCAAATGTCTGTAGATGGAGGCATAGATGACGAGATTGCTCGAAGAGCCAAGCTAGCATGGAGTGCATTCAGGCGCTTAAGTAATATCTTCAAGAGCAACCTTCCAATATGCCTGAAGCGTAACATATTCAACCAACGTGTGCTACCAGTGCTAACATATGCTTGCAAAACATGGAGTTGCTCAACGTGGCATGGAACGGTGCATGTCTGGCATAATGCGTAAGGACCACAGAAAAAACCAATGGATAAGGAAGCAAGCAAGAGTGAGAGATATGATAGAGGTCAGCAAATTGATGAAATGGCGGTGGGCCGGACATATCGCACGGCGAACGGACAACTGCTGGATGAATACAGTCATTCAGTGGTACTCGAGGGACACTAAGCGGCCACGCCCCAAAACCCGCTGGATTGACGAACTTGTCAGGTTTGGTGGAAGTACGTGGCAGAGAAAAGCAAGGAACCGGAAGAGTGGAGGGAGCTGGGGGAGGCCTGAAAATATATATATAAAAATATAGAATACACACTGTTTATGCAGTACTTACAAGTGGAAAGTAATCCCATGTTCCTAGATGTATTTTGACATCGTTTTACCGAACAATATATTTTCCGAGTTTCTTGGAGATGTTTGACTGCCGTTTTGGCCATGCACTTGGTAAAACATTCCTCATTAAAATCGTTCGGCCGAATGATACGAAAGGTGAAACAATATTTGACGATTTCATTTCATTTGACCAGTCGCCAAAAATCTTAGTGAGTTAATAAAATCAAAGGTTTTGTTAATTGTTATTGTTTTGTCGAAATGTCAAAATAAGCGGACATCATAGACTAGTATACCTATATTCCAAAACTATGTCTATGGTTTTCTGAAACTTTACAATATTTTTAGGTAGGAGGTAAAAAAATCTATCGGAAGAAGGAAACATATTTAAATAGAAAATTTGACAAGTGATGATAGTGGGTAAATTATAATATTAAAATTATAATTTATTATTATCATGATGTCTCGCAAATATTTTTGTTTATTACCACAATGCTCTATTTATTGTCTATTGCTTGAAAAATGAAAACAAAGAACTGTCAGATGTCAGTTTGACAATTGATATTGTCGAGGCGGGTCGATTTGTGTGCACTTTATACTTTTTACCTGATTTATATTATTAAATAATGCCATTGCTCTTTGCAGATGATATTGTTATACTCTCACAAGACCCGAAAGACCTCCAAGGTAGAATGCAAGAACTCGCGGATGTCAGTCAAACGGTCGGTCTAAAGATAAATGTCTCAAAGACAAAAGTGATGAGGAACTGTTTTTCGGACCCTGCGATTATCTGTATTTCTGACACCCAACTCGAGCAAGTCAGCAGCTACGTCTATCTCGGACAGCATGTGTCCATAGACGGAAGCATGCACGATGAAATTGCTCGAAGAACAAAGCTGGGATGGAGTGCTTTCGGACGTCTGAATATTATCTTCAAGAGTGACCTACCATTATGTCTTAAGCGTAGGGTGTTCAACCAATGTGTGCTACCCGTGCTCACGTATGGCTGCGAGACGTGGACCCTCAACACGAGAGATGTCCAAAGGCTAAGAGTCACACAGCGAGGCATGGAGAGGTGCATGTTGGGCATCACGCGAAAGGACCGTAAGAGGAACGAATGGGTTCGGAAGCAGACAAGAGTACGCGATGTAATAGACGTTGCCAAACAGCTGAAATGGAGATGGGCGGGGCACATTGCTCGCCGAAAGGACGGCCGCTGGACAAATGCCGTCATCCAGTGGTACCCAAGGGGTACGAAATGGCCACAGGGTCGCCCTAAAAGCCGCTGGATTGACCAACCGGTAAAGTTCGGCGGAAATACGTGGCAGCGAACGACACAGGACCGAGAGAGTTGGAGAAAGCTTGGGGAGGCCTTCATCCAGCAGTGGATTGACCCCGGCTGATGATGAAATAATGCCAAGAGCAAGGAATTTTCCTGAATTAGAACGGGTAAGCGAAAAAAACTTTTGTAATAATTAATTGCATACATTTATTTTGATTCTTAATTAATACACAAGTATTTTTTTGACGATTTTGTATTTTTCTAAGATTGTAAAAGACATTTAGAAGTAAATTAGTAAGATTATTTAGAATGTCAGTTTCTGTAGCATAACAGTGTTCCGTAACTTAGCGTAAATACTTAATTATGTTACCGAATCAGTGAAATTCATATTTGAAATTTGTCTCCCGTTAAGTAAAAAATCCCACGCATAACTAAATTTGTATTTTTCTTTATTTTCAGAGCAGTGCCAATGACGCACTCCAAAGACGGGGAAGAGCGCCGGCCAGAGACGTGGTCCGCGACCAGCCGGATGTGATGGTCAACGACCAGCCCCTCCGCGACCAGCCCCTCGCATATCAGCCCTTCGCAGAGTCGCCATCGGTCCATAGAGTAAGCAATTTTCTATATATGTTTTCTAATATATTTATGTAGGTTTTTTAACAACATTAGGATTGTTGTTTATTAAACATTTTCTGTTCCATTTTTGGCATAATTTAATATCTATATTTTGTGACGGTGCCTGTGATTTTTTTTCTGTAAAATATCATTCAAACTTAAACCGTATTATTGTGGTACTATAATTTTTTCACTGCTAAAAATGTATTTTTCTTTATTTTCAGAACCCTGTGGTGAGTATGATCCATTATTGGGAAGGATTAGGGGCCAGAGAGGTGGTGGAGCTGATGATGCGACACCAACCGGCATCGCCACAGGTGGTTACAAGGGAAGTACTGCCCCCCCCCCCCCCTGAAGAACCACAGCCATGGGTAGTTCTGATGGATAATATAGAGGAACAGCAAGGGGAAGTACAACCCCACCCCGGAGAGCCACAGCCATTGGTGGCGAGGGTAAGCAATTTTTTAAAATTAAATATATATAAGTAGTTTTTTTTAGAAGTTATACTTCTTTAGGCGCGTTTGGGAAAACAGGTCAGAGTGTATTTTTGGCGTGTGACACGCTGATGTAACACATAATTTATTTTGTTTGTATTATAATTTATATTGCATTCGGGTTGCGTAATGCTTTGAAATATTTATCGTTGTGTTAAGCGGATTCAAATTATTTGTTTCTGTTATTTTTAATATAATTTATATTTTTATTCGAAAACAAATATTGGTGTGCCGTCTTGAAAGTTAAATCCGAATGTAAATGGTATTGTTGAAAATTATCTATCACACGATAGCCGGGTAATCAAAGGTAGTCATCATGTTCGTTTAGAGCAGGGGTTGACAAACTTTTTCGTCAAAGGGACAATTTTTTGAACAAAATTAGTATTGTTTTTTAAACATTTAAAGCCCCATCGCCATATTATTATCGTATGTGTAGTTTGCAATACTTTTCTATTATATATTGCGACATTTTTTAATAACTCTAGCACAGGCCGATGTACACATTCCAGTAAATAAATCATACAATAATTGTCTGTATACTTTTACCTCTATATGAGTGCACTCGCAGAAACACTGCAAGCATTGCTATCGACTTAAATATAATCTGGACAGTATTTTGCTCAATTTAATTAAAACTGCATTTAAACATTGTGCATTTATTTACAGGCAGGTGTGTGTCGGTCTATACTAAAAAACTGACTCTTAATTATTTGATAATATCACTTACAACATGCTTTTCTTTGTTACAGAGTAGGGGACGGCCGTGGCTAGTGCCAAATGGTGAGCCGAGGCCAATGAGAAGACGGGTTCGGCGAAGCCCGGAGTTCACGGGAGTAAGTTATTATTTTAATTTTTTTGATAATCATTAAGTGCATGGTTGTAATGTCTAACAAAAATATTTGATACCTAGCTAATTTACAAGCATAAATCTTCGATCAGCATTGTCTTGCGGAGATGTTTTTGCCAACTTTTCTGATTATCTTGTCAAATATAGTGGCACACGAGTGATAATTGAGCCCTTCTCTGGAAAAATAGCATTATCCTTATTCTTAAATATTTATGATTTAAACTCTAATACTCCTAATGCGATCTGTTGTCGAGATTAGTCATCAATAACTAGGGATCAATATGAATTGTGTGTTGTGCTGTTGTATACATTCTTTAGAGTTTTAAAGCTAAAAGTCTAATGTTCCTATTTCTTTTTTTTCAGGTATATGAAACCCGTGGCTGGGTGAAGCGTAATCGGGTGGAAGTAATAGTTATCTCAGACTCAGACTAAATGCGCCCTCCTGAACCTGCCAGTCCATGAAAGACGAGAATGAAGACTTTAAAGAATTTACAAGACTACTTAGTTATTATTATATTGTTAATGTTTAGAAAGTTATCAAACACTTGAATTTATAATTTTAAGAATTTTTTGATTAGCAATACTGTTCTTGTCATAATTTAAGATATTATATTTAAATACTTACAATTTACTACTAGGTGTGTGATATTAATATAATTATTAAATATCTAGTTTTTATAGTCAATTTTGAATTACCTTGCCATTTAATATATGATAAAATCTAGACTGTCGATAGTAGATAAATAAATATATAGTATGGAACTTATTTACTGTGATCGAATGTCTCGTTTTAGTAGACATTGTTTATGAAGTACAAAGACCTAATAAAGTATTTTCTTATTATTTATCGAATCAATTACCAATTCCTAGAATGATGCCTTATCTGTTATATTGTTGTTATATTAAAAACTCTAATAAACTTTTGCAATTATTTTCTGCCTTCTTATTTCACATTCCATTTCCCTTTTGATATACATATTCTTTAAATATCGACTGTCAATTTTGGCGTCTGATTATAAAAACCGATAATTCAATAACAGATATTCACGGTTGTTTGTTATCGTAATGAATTTTTGGGTCTCCACTGTGTGTTCTTCTTCCTCTTTTGAGAATTGGCTCTGCAACGAGCCCAAAACATCAGCAAAAGAAGGAGGACGAACATGCGGAGGAAACTCAAAAATCTATTGTGATCAATAATAGTGGTAAATGATGTTTTTCTGCGTCAAGTGTAACTGATTGGTTTTTACATTAGTTTTTTCTTTTATTTTCAAACTAGGACAGTATGCCCATTTCTATTAACTGATGAAGGCTTTTTTTCAATAAATACATGACAAATTTATTTATATCATTTTAAATAATTGGTTTCTATAAATCGTTTTTAAATATTTTGTTCATAATGTGAATTTGCACAATATGTTTTGTTAGGTTTTAATCGATATGACGTGTGACTTATCGGTTTTTGTTATGAGACGCCTGATTTCTTGATGAAAAAACATTGTAGTAATTGAAATAAAACACAATATTCGAACCATATGACAAGAATCCACAGAGCACTGAAAGCTGGTTCGAACTGGTCAAGAAATTTAGTAACTAAACATGTATAAACGACAAATTTAGTCGAGTCGATCCATTTTTTTGGTTGAGTAACGAATACGAGACAAGCCTGAACAACGTTATCTTTAGTCAAGTTCATTAGTTGTCGTAGAATTTCTTCCTCCCATTCTTCTAATATATAAAGCTATTAACTTTTTTTTTTAATTATACAAATTTCAATAAAAAGAATATTTATTCTTGAACTCCGTGAGTTATTCGTTGAATTCATTATTTGTTTTTGCTTTGTTACACTGTGCTTTGTTCATTTTGACACGTCACTCACTGACCTTGACTAACACTGACTTGTGACTGAAATAAATATAATCATAATAATAATTATTTACCAACTCAACATTCACAAAATTTATTTATTTATTGATATATTATTTTACTCATAATTATAGCCTCAAATTTTGATACACAATCTTTACAATGAAAAATAAACATACACTCCAATATAAATAAAGTTTTTTGAATAACGTTAGGACAGTTAACAGAAACACATTTGCATACAACGATAAATATTTAAAAGTATTACGCAGCCCAAATGCAATATAAATTATAAAAATTATGTGTTACATCGTGGCCGGTCATACGCCAAAAGCATTCGCCTCAAAAGGCGCCTCACACGTGAATACATATCTGATCTGTTATCCCAAACGCGCTAAAAGAAGTCCTTCAAAAATACATAGTTGTGGTTAGCACTCATTTTTCCGCATACTTGCAAGTATTAAAAAGCTTGAAACTCAAGGTTTGGCATTGACTGAATCTATTCAGTTAATGGCATGGGTTGTTTACAATATAAAGTAGTGACCTAGCCGAGTTGACAACATCATAATTATTATAATCAGCAATACGGATCGCTAAAAAACAATTAAAACGATGCTGTTTTTTAAACGAATTTATTTATGCTGTGTGGATCCGTGTCTGGAAATTTGTACTTATGCAGTTCGCCGTGAAATGAAGCGCCTAGTTTCAAAAGCCTCTAAAACGGTTTTTGAACATTTTTGAGTTAGATATGTATTTATATGGATATTTTGGTTACCTATATGATGGCAAAAATTTGAACTTTAAAAAACACCAAAAACCGTCAATACATATGATCAAAAATTAGGGTAAATTTCAAATCCCGCTAAAATGGTTGGGTCTGCTTTTCAAATACCCCTAAAATGGAATGCCAAAATACTCTTTAGAATGTAACGAGTTGAAAAATAAATACATAAAGTTCACAAATTTAATAAATATGATTTTTTTTCATTTTTCTCAGAACTACCTAGAATCGTTTTAGGGGCTTTTGAAACTAGGCGCTTCAAATATATGGCCGAAATTGGGGCGTATATGGGCTGAGATAAAATCCATGTCTAAATAAAACACGGTTCTTGTCAGTTTACAAGAAGCCAGCGACAAACAAATTTTGAAAATAGCCGATATTTTACTGGATTATTTGTTAGGTTAAGTTAAAAAGTTATGTTAGATTAGGTTAGGTTAGGCCAGGGTTGGCGAACCTTTTTACGTACGCGTGCCAAAATTTCCCAAATAATATTTTTCGACTTTCTGACGTGCCTGACATGACCTGACCTGACGTCATGGCGAAAAAAAAAGTATTTTAAAGTTTTCTAAAAAAATAGTTTGTAAGGATTCTATTAAAAAGGTTTACTTAAGTAAAATAATTGGTATAACTATTATCGAGCATTAATACGTAAAGGTCGAAGCGACAAACTAAAAAATAGAATCGAGTGTTGAAGTTACTGTTGGACTGTTAAGTTGAATTATTTGAATAGTCAATTAATTAGTTTAACTTTTATGTATGGCAAATACATTGAGATTAATAACATCACTGTAATCAGTGTAATCACTCGAATCACTAATCACTAATCAGTGAGTTCACTAATCAATCAGTAATCAATCAGTCATGTTTGATATTTTTTTGGCAAGAGTTATTTTGCTATTAATGTTATTATATTTTATATTTTATGGCTCCATAAAGTTGAGTCGACACTGGTTGAAAATATTAAAACATGAAGTTGAGTTCACACTGATTGAAAATATTATAATAATTTTCTTTTTTTGAGTGAAATTAGGAATTTTTAATTTATGTTAAACAACTTATAAATCTAAACAATTTTCATTTATAAAACTTCGTAGAATTAATATTTTGTTTAGTGTTTACATATATTATATGAGATTTCTGTTTCTGAGAGTAAAGACTTAATGAATGACTTCGCGAGATTTAAAATAGTACAGTAAATCATGGTTTATGGCCTTTCCGCTTCATAAATCTAATTAGTCAGCCAAATATGAAACTGTCATGAAATTTATGTGAAAAATAAAATGAATTAGCAACACATGGGTAATAAATCATACTTCATTTAAACTCAGTTTATTTCTAATAAGTATTTTTTCTGTTATATTTTAGTTTTTATTTTATTTTCCATAAAAATTGATAAAAAAATCAATCCCAAAAGTTTCGGGAATTTGTTTACCAATCCCGGGATTCATAGATATCGAAAATAGTTCGGGATCCCGGGATTGGAATCCCTAGTCAGTACTATACGAGCCAACGAGGTTCAACGGTCTTTGATATACGGTCATATATTTCCGATACAGCATTTCACGGTGAAGTGTGATACGGCGAACTGCATACGTACAAGTTTCCGGATACGGTTTGAATGGGCATTGGGAACATATTCGATTTTTTACTGTATTAATATTTCTATCAATCGAATCCTGTGTCTGGCAAATACACATATTGTTTTTTCAATAGTCAGGAGACAGAGTATGGACCTAATAGGTTTAGAAAGTGGCTAACATCCATTTATATCGTAAAAACAAAAAAATGTTAATACAAACCTCTAATCTATGTATGCCCATATATGATCCTATTAAGGTCGGACATGGTCAAAAGAAAAAGAAAAGATAATAATATTAATATATCTTCATAATTATACGCTAACAAAGGAATGAATAAGCGCAGCGCTCGAAATGGAAAAGTTTATGAACCGGAGCGCTCGGAAATTTTCTGAGGATATTAACATGTTTATCAAATTTTATGTGTATTTTATAAACATAAGTGTGATAGATTTTTTATTATATTGCATATCTAGCTCAGACGGTCAAATTATTTTGTCCACGAGACGGAGTCATAACTTTATAGATTTCACGAACCGGAACGGCGCTCCGGTGCGCTCCGGTCCATTTCGAGCACTGAAGCGAAGATATACATACTTCGAACGTTTATGCCCTTATCTATATGCCGTTATGTACATATATATATATAATATATATGTGAAGAAATCGTTATAATTTGGCGTTTTCCATCTAGCCAGTTGGAATAAAGTTTTGAAAAGTGAATAATATTTTTTTACTTAAGAGTAGGTACATAGTTTGCTTCCGCGATGTTATACCATATAGTTAAATATAGAAAAAAATCGGTGTGTGTATACGTATGTACGCGCATTAGAAGTTATACTTCTTTGGGGTAACAAAACAAATAATTATTGTATTGGACTAAAACTCATCTTTGCCATACAGCGGTTATAATCGATTCAGAAGTGCCCATGATGAATTAATAAAAAATCACATTTTATTGGCGTGCTATTATGATTATAGGGAGCAGTGCCCCAAAGCCTGGAGGGATGGTACCGTTGTTACTCTGCACAAAAAGGGTAACCCACAAGACTGTAATAATTACAGAGGAATCACTCTTCTCAGCGTTCCCGGGAAGGTGTTGGCGCAGATTCTCCTGTACAGGATTAGAAGTCCCATGCTGGACGTTTTGCGTGCGCAGCAGAGTGGATTTGTCCCGGGGAAGTCCTGCTCAGAGCATATTTCAACTCTCCGATGCCTCCTGCAACAGTACCAAGAGATGAATATACCTGTCGCCTGCTGCTTCGTGGACTATGAAAAGGTATTTGACAGTCCTCATCGTGAATCTCTGTCAGTGACGTCCCGTGGGGGTAGGCAGATTGAAAGTCGCTAGGGGGCGGCAGTTACTCGAAGGGCGGCAAATCGAGGAGAATCTTTTAGTATATCGCTCATGAGAAAGCAATACCTCGTATGCCACATGACACTTTTCGTGGATGAGATGAAAAAATATCTATATTCTCTATGATTCCATCAAATTTATCACGTATTTTTTGTATTCTACTATTAATCTTAATAGTGATAGGTATACAAAAAATTAGGAATTTGTATGCCTTGGTAGTGACTAGAAAGAGTTTTCTTCATCTCGTGTTTTGTGGCATACGAGGTATTGTTTTCTCATGATCGATATATAGAAATAGCTACATAAATTGAGTTCTAAATAACGAAAAAATCTTTCATTTAAAAAAATCAGTTCACTGGATGGAAACAAAATGCATTAATTAACATAAAACGTTTAACAGGGCTGTATTTTTTTGTCGGGTTCGTGATGTCTAGTTTACTTCCGTTTCCCTTCAACGTCATAATTGACCAGAAACGACACGAACACGGATGATAAAAAATATTTTATACAAAAATGGGGCGGCATTATGGCGCTGCTCAGGGGCGGCATTTTTTCTAGGGACGACACTGATCTCTGTGGCAAATTCTGCTAGGCTATGGTGTCCCACGGAAACTGGTCGCCGTGATAAGTGCTCTGACTTCTTTGAAATCACGTTAGGAGTCAAGCAAGGATGCGTACTTGCGCCTTTTCTTTTTATCATCACGATGGATTTCATAATGCGTAAGACGGTTTGCCCCGCTAGTGGGATACGCCTACATCATGATGACACAATCAATCTATGCGAAGAAATACTGTGCGACTTGGAGTATGCAGACGACGCAGTCGTGTTTGACTCGACGATCGAAAGGTTGTAGGTAACCGTGAACAGGCTCGCCGCGAACTCGAAGCGTGTGGGTCTTCATCTGAATGCGGCTAAGACCGAATCCATGTGCAGTGCTGCATGCATCGACGCCGACACTCCTCTGCGGGTTTCCGGTCTGCCCGTCGAGCTGGTGTCCAGATTCAAATACTTGGGTGCCACGGTTGCCGATGATGTTGGTATTTCTAGTGAGCTTGGAATCCGCATGGGTGTGGCGGGCTCTGCGTTCAACCAACTTGGAGTCAAGGCTGTATTCTGTGAGGACCAAATGTCGTTTGTTTAACGCGTGCGTGCTACCTGTGCTCCTGTATGGCTGTGAGACATGGCATCTTACTAAGCTTCAAGAGTCTCGGCTTTTGAGCTTTGAGAATCGATGTCTCCGCCGAATCTTAGGGGTACATTGGTACGACCGCGTTACAAACACCCAAGTTCGTGAGCAGACACAAGAGCCTTCGATGATTGAAGTTATTACGAAGAGACGACTTAGGTGGCTGGGACACGTATTCCGGATGCCGCCAAAGAGTGCGGCACTTCGTACCCTTCTGGCACAGCCTCAAGGGTTCCGTCGCCGTGGCTGGCCCTCCCTCACCCTGCAGCGATGCTACAAAAGTGATCTACGTGCTGTAGGTCTGACATGGCGGGAGACGCAGGAGTTGGCGATGGACCGAGGGAAGTGGCGCCAACTTGTGCTTGCCCTATGCCCCAATGTTGGGATGTGACAGGGTGGAAGAAGAAGAAGAAGATTATGATTATATTCATTTCGGTCTCAAGGGTATTTTATCGATATAGGTACCGTCAGCAATAATATTATGTATGCGAATAAATAATATTATTGCAGAATGTACATACTTTGGAAGAAAAAAATCTCAAAACCTGTGTTTAAAAAATTTAGCAAACCGTTATTTCGACCATCTTTGCTTAAACAGATGACTGCACAACTATTTTCATTAGGTAACAGTAATAATTTATTACAAATCAAAAATAAAATATAGCCTATTTAATGGTTTAACTGAAACGTGATATTATTGGCTTTTATGTTGAAACATAATAATTATTATTGTCTTCAATTATTATAAACCGCTAATAAATAAATTGACATGGGATATGTGACAAATAATAATATCCTAAACCATAAAAATGTGTATTTTTGTGTATGAAGTGTCTAAATATTGTAAATTTACAACACACCATTATTTGAATTATTTACCAACTCAACATTCACAAAATTTATTTATTTATTGATATATAATTTTACTCATAAATAATACTTAAGTACATAAATATAGCCTCAAATCTTAATGAATAATCATAATAAAAGTTGCAACATTATTTGGAACACTCGAACGTCGCCGCGCAAAATAAATTATATTGCATCCCCGGGCAAAACTTCCGTCCCACGTCCCACGCCAAATTAATGCGTTACATTTGCGCGAGTCACATGCCAAAAATACACTCTGATCTGTTTTCCCAAACGGGCCTAAAGAAGTAAAATGTAGGTACAGGGCCGTCTTTACACTTGAAGGGACCGTGGGCTAGATATCGGGTACGCTAAAAACAACTTCTAAAATGTAGTTTGTAATAATATAAAATTCTTTTTATGTTTTTTTTTTACAAAACCACTTAATATATTATATAATTTTATTATTTTTAACAGTTCTGACTTTATATTAGAGGAAGTAAACTCATTCGATTTTATCCAATTTTCTTGCGTTAATAATTTTTAATTCGTGACAATATAAATAATGCCCATTCCGATCGAAAGTCCGGTAAAGAGCGATATCTTTTGCCGGCCCAGGCCATAGCCCCTTTAACTGTAAGGTAAATCTAACCCTGTAGGTGTATATCTGGATCGGATATGAACCAAGAACTTTCTACATGCTAAATAATTGCTTACTTATCTAATAATCTATAACGCTACCAATGCAGCACTCGAAATGGAAATTTTGACGAACCGATCGCTCGATAATTTTACAAAAATATTTACATAGGTACCTACCTACATTGTTATAAAAATAAGTTTGTTAGATTTTTTGTAATATGGCTTATCTACCTCAGACGGTCAAATTAATGTTTCCACAAAACGGAGCGATAATTTTGGAAATTTTATGAACCGGAACGGCGCTCCGGTCCATTACGAGCCCTGTACCAACTTCAGTGAGTACGGAGTAGAGCTTGCGATTTCTCGTTTTTCCCGTTTTGCTTCGTTTCTTTCTATCTCATTCTTGTCCGACATTTTTTCATGACCAAAAAAAATTTTCCGGCGAATTTAAGTCATTTCAGCGTGTCTATTCTATACACAAGACTACTTTTCGGCCTCTACGGCAGTTATATAGGGTAGGTTTGTATCGAACTATTAGCACTTATTGTAACAATTGCATTAAATTAGTTGTAATTGTTACAATAAGTGCTATGTTTTAACATCACCTCTCTCGGATGTGTTTACTTTCGAACGAGATAGACAGTTTTGACTGTTTAGACGGCTAATTTATTGTAACAATTATAATATCCATAAATACGATAAAGTAATAATTACCTATTTATCACTTTAGCAGTCGATAAGACGTATAGAATAGACCCACAGATCTTTCGACAGTTTTTTTTCGTTTCAAATTCGCTTTGACATCTTTTTTATTTACATTTTCCTAGTGACGATTTTTCAAAATTTTCTTCGATGATTTCTCGAGAAAAGAAAATTCTCAAAACGAAAAATCTCAATCACCTAATACGGAACTCTGTCTCAATAACGTATCTTGTCGAAGACCGGAGAGATTTTATAAGATATTCCATCAGATTAACAATGGCTGCAAATGACGAACAATGAGACGTTTTCCTCGCGGCGTAATATATCTTAAATATATTTTTTTCAATCATTGATCATGATTTTTGGCTACAATTCACGAAGGGACCCGATTGGTTGTCGCCACAAAGTGGGCGTTTCTACCCTCACCATTTCCAGCTAGACCCTCCTCCTGTCCGTTGCAGTGCTCTCAACATACAACATGGCGAAAACATCTAACGGAAGATAGCGGATAATCGCGAGATCGTTGCGTTAACGGAAATCGTAATACAATAATAATAATTATCACCATGCGTGTCGGCCTCATAAATACAATGCGCTTAAAATGCAATTTATTCTAAGTCACACAACGATCGTTAAATAAAAAAGTTGATCAACACTTGTCAAATAATGATTAATGATATTATTGTTAATGCATTATTAAACGTGTGGTGTTTTTGACAGTAAAAACAAATACTGTGTTAACTGGATAACAAAATTTTACCTAAAGTGAAACATTCCAGGCATCGTGGAAAAATTTTACAAGGTACGGGCAATCCACTGACAATATCTAAACTTTTATTTACTTATCTACTCTTGTATACCATTGTGATAAAATTTATAATAGTTATAGGCCGGTACATAGATACTCTTCACCGTTATATCGAGATATGTCAAGGCGTTGTATAAGTTATAAGGTTCATCTAGTTCTAGTAGGTAGGTATTTACTTTAGATGTGACTTTTCTTTTAGAAGAAACTTTCTATTACTTACACTATATATAAGTACTACCAGTGGCGAAGGGTGAAGGTAGGATGTTAAGATCTGCCATAAATAGTGTACATTAAACTTTGTTAGTCATACGTATTATTTTTATTGAACTAAGACTACAATGTACAGATGGTGTTGGTTAGTTTTTAAAAATCAATTAAGCCTGCTTAAATCAAACCATAAGGTTTGGTATATATACTTTGGGCGATACGACAAAATTGTGCACACTTTTTCATTCATACATATTTGTTTTCGTTGTATTGAAAATACATATTACACAATATGTTGTTGGTAATTTTTTTTAAATTCATTAAGTCCTGCAAACCAAACTATACAGATAGATAGAATAGATAGAAAATATTCAAAGTTATGTATGATTTAGGTAATTGCTTAATTTTAGATATTTTGTAGATAGACGAGTATCTTTTTGACTATTATCTATTATCGCTTAGTTGTCGCAGGGTTTAATTGAATTTTAAAAACTATCGAACATTATCTACACATTGTAGTCTTAGTTCAATGAAAAGAAATACGTGTGACTGACAAAGTTTAGTGTGCACTATTTATGACGGATATTGACAACCTACCTCCACCTTTCGCCACTGAGTACTACACATACTTGATGATAATATCGTTAATAAAATTACATATAAAAAAACTATTTGCTTTATTTAACTGACACCATATTCTTTTAAAAGTTTTTTTCTATTAACTACATTAAGTACTGACTTACTGAGCTGTTTCCGAATTATGTAAGTAAGAAAATAACATATTTTGTTTTATGAAAGTCAAATTATTGAATAGCTACCCACATATAAGTACTTATTAATTGTATATACTTATGAAAAGTATCTACTGCGTTTTATTTAATTTCTTCAATTATTTTGTAGATACCAATGTTTTTCAATATTATTTAACTACAATATATCTAGTTATCTGTTTAAAAGTTAAAACTTTTAGTTCTTAACAGAATAGATACGTAATAACTGGTTTTCGATAAACATTAAAAAAATAATACATATTATATTATCTAGGTATAGAATAATTCTTGCTTACTCTTGCTTCTTCTAACAAGTCTTGCTTGTTAACAAAGCAATATAATATTGGCATACCTATCATCATATTTCATTCATAAGAACACATAGGCTCATTGGTGACTATCTACAATAATTATGTAAAATGCTTAGAATATTATACAAAATACATATACCTACCTACAGACTGCTAAATAATACATTTCGTGAAGTGAATATGAAACAACATAACATACCTACCAATAGGTATATTATACTCGTACATAGGTATAAACATAAGGTTTTTTTTACATTTGATAACGATAAACATATCAAGGTACCTACCTGTTAAGTTGTAACTATGCAGGTGGAATTTAATTTGACACTGGCAGTTATTCTACAACTTTTATGATTCGCCAACCACATAAGCATATTTTTTATGTATATTATATAATATATTATATATAATATTACATAAGTATATTATTTTATATATATAGGCACCAAGTTATTGATAAATATGATATATTACTATAATTATCTTATGTAGGTACTATATAAATATGTACTTATAGCCGTATATATCTACCTACACAAATTCTTAATTAAGTGATAACGATTCTATATATATATTGCTTTGCATAGAAAAATGGCATTTAGTCAAACTCGGTATACTTAAGGGGGAAACTCTATAAGTACTGTCCAACAAGACGATTTAGGCACAAGCCAAAGGCGCTGTCGTCGACTATATGGGAGGAGCTTGTTAGTTTATAATGGAGGGCGGTTAAAAATTCGAGGAGCTTGTTAGTTTACAGTTTTAACACGTAGCCAAGAAGTTATTGTTGGACAGTATCTATCTATCCATCTAACTAGAAGAATATTTACCATCTTTGATGATTCATTAGATGATGGATTCGGATGTAACTTTGTGATAGTTCATAATATCGTTAAAATCATTGTTCATAAAATATTCACCACATATGAAACTGTTTTATTAACTCGTATTCTTGTTTGTCTAGTACAATTTTTTTCTTGTGTTTTCAGTCCTAGTAACTAAATTATTAATATATACGTGCGTTACTATGGAAATCAATATGAAATGTCAAAATGACATTTCAGTATTTTATATTTATTCAGTATTTCTATCAAGAACAAAAAAATATTTAATAATACAAAGAATTGTCAAGTTTATAATATGATTCAGCAGAAAATTTAAAAACGTGGCATATAAAAAGTTCTTTTTATCTTGTACCTAATTATTTTTATTCAACACGTGTTTTATCTTATAACCATTAAATTTCCAACATTGACTTAGGTACTATGGGTTTGTACATAAAAATTTAATTTTTAATTATATAAATATGGATAAGTGTGGTTGAAAAATTAACTCCACCCACATGTCTATAAGTGTTTATTATAAATTCACGCTCGCATTTTTATAACACTGGTGTCCTTGCTACTTAGCGATATAATAAATAATTTCAAATAGGATCGTACACCGTATATTTATGTGGTTTAAAAGTAATTATATCTAAATTGCATAATGATGCACATTGCATAGGTATATGCAAGTAATTTCGCATTGAAGATTCATTTGTAGCAGAACTCACACTATTTGTAGTCTGAAATTCATTTTCCCGGGCCGCACTGATATAAAATGATTTTGGATTATTGGAACAAATATAATATCTGGATAACAATGTAAACGAAACATTGAGTGGTATAAAATAATTTTATATATTGCGATGAATGCAATATTAAAAGATATATTCAGCCATTTCAAGAAACTAGCGAAATATTCGCGCAACGCAGGTTCAGTGGCGCCCCAATAAAAGCTTAGTAGAGGGGGGCTCAACGCCAAATGTTAGCTATAACCAGTGGGGCGTCCTTAATTGAATATATAAAGGATTATCAGGCTCCACCGATGCATGATTAATCGATTCATAACATGGTGTATTGTATTTATATTAATCTGGGGTAGTCTACACGTTTAGACAAAATCTTACGATCTCTTCGGTGGGTGTATGAAAGAGTTTGGGGTAAGTAGATGAATGTGTAATTTTGTTTTTTTACTTAGTAATTTTTAACCTTGATTGTCAGCTTTTCTCACGTATTTTTACAATGATTATTGATTTTTTTTTTATTATTTTTCGTAGTGCAACGTTTGTTATTTTTATACATTTTAGATTAGGACTCCTGACCGAATAATTTATAGTTTCAAGATTTGTTTACATTTAAGTAGGTACTAAGGATACTGATTGATGAAAATGATTTAATCGTGGTGTTAGATTATTTATTTAGATTATTTCACCCCCAGATTCTCAAAAATGCGTTTGCAAATAAAGATACCACTACTTTTTGGCATGGTAGTTAGGGAGAAATATATCACAAAATCACGAAAGTTTTTTTTATGTAAATTGACTGTTAAAATAATGAATAAATTCAGTATTCATTATGTAAACATCAAAATTGTGTTGTGATATCAATCGCAAGACAGGACACACTTTCGCGGTCACTCTTGCAAGCAAGCTCAAGGTTAATTCGTGTATTTTAAATATTCGATACGATTGTGCCCAAAATAGTAATTGTTCCAATTCGGTCACTTCAGGTAACGACTCAAAGACTAACCGACCTAACGAATTCGCAGATAATTTAAAACTAACCATGAAAGGAGAAGGTATTATAAGTCTGCTTTATGGTGGCATTTTTACAAGGGACGTTACTGCACTCAAGCATTGCCAGTGGCCCGACACACTGACTGATTTAGAGATCCGATACGATAAAAAATGGCAATGTATTTGAAATTTTCCAAATAATGTTTTACACTCAGTTTGTGAGAAATACACATCTTTTTTTAAATATAAATATAATTTAATGACGTTACTGGTTTTTAACTCTTCGGAGGTCCCCTTTTAAACTTTCTGATGAGTCGGTTGCGTCATTTGCGTCAATGAAACATGTCGCTGGAAAATACAATATAATTATATCCGGAGCTAGTTTGCTGTTTGTTAATTCAATTCAAAATGTACGTACCTAGAGTGCGAAAATTATAAGTTGAAGTGTAATGGCCGCCGTCGGGGCGCTGCGATATATTATGAACGGATTGTCAGTATTGTAGTTCTCGAAACGACCACGCTTCACGTTAATCTTGCCTCAGTCTATATGGGTTGAAAAATAAACCGCTATTTGCTAATATTATATTGAATAATAATAATGTATGTTTAACAAATTCTCGTACCTAGGTCAATTATTTTCAAATTAAAATAAGCGTTAAACTATCGTTCAGTGTCGATTTTTGTCACCGGTTGGTGCTTACTTGGTTCACGCTGAATATACAATAATTATTATAACATTCAAAAATATTGTAGAAAACCCTTTTATATGAAGGTGAAGCCTAAATATATTAAAGTGAAGTATACATGAAAATATTACTAATAGTAATCTATCCAGTTGCAATAAGATGTGCAGTTAATTTTGTAATGTAGATAATGTGCAAAAAGCTTCACACGTGAGATCTGAGATTGATTTTGAAATAAATTTATTTATATAATGAACCAGCGCTATTTAGATGAATAATCAAAAAAAGCCAAAGGAAGACGTCAGAAGCAGGCTGTGATTTGTTTTATTAATTTACAAAATATATCTCTTCACATAATTTTATTAAATTCCTTTCTCTTTTGTTTTTTTCCTTGTGCCTTTTCTCTCCCCGACACTTTGCATTAGAGTAAAATTAGTAAACTCAGTCAAAGCTCACTTGAGAGCGTGGCGACCTCAGTCTGCTCTGCTCTGTCTGAACTGCTGCTCCTGGGACATTACCAGGCGTAAACAGCGTACAGATACTTCACATCAAACGTAGTGCGTCGTGATACGCTTGATTAAGACCGAGTGTGGTGCGGGACGGGTTTGGTTTGGAGGGCGTGTTTGTGTTTTAAGTAAAATAGTGATATATTTTAACAGCCAATTGTTCAATATGATAATAATATTGCCAGGATAAAATAAATGATAGATTTATTAAAAATACTCTTATTTACAAGATTTCAGTACTTCCTACGAATCAATCGGCTCACCTGATTCACGGAAAATCGCCATAGAGTATGTACTTATTGGTAACATGTAAATTATACGTATTACATTTCACTGTAGCACAGTTCACAATGAGCTTTCTTATCGGAAAGAGATGACCGTATACTGTACGGTCATCCCTATAGCACAGAGATGAAGAAATTACGCGTTGTTCTGTATTTATTATTTAATTACATACATATTTTCTACTATCCTTCCATCGTATTGCGGTAGTTTTTATTACGCATTTTGTAAGTAAGTGTTTTAAGTACTGCGCCAATTTTCATAGCCGATGTTGGCAAAATTCATGAATTCAAGAATGAAAACCTAATCTAACCAAACAAATAATCCAGTATATCGGCAATTGTCAAAATCTGTTTGCCGCTGGCTTCCTGTAAATCGACAAGAACCGTGTTTTATTTAGACATGAATTTTATGTCAGTACTATACGACCCACATATTGTTTTTCAATTTGTGTTTGAGTCAGAATATGGACCTAATAGGTTGAGTAAGTGGCTGACATCCATTTCTCGTAAAAACAAAACCTGTTAATACAAACCTCCACCCTGTGGAGGCCCATATGATCTTATTAGGATCGGACATGGTGGGGGGAAAAAACTATACGACCCAAAGAGGTTGAACGGTGTTTAATATACGACCATATATTTCCGATTCAACATTTCACGGTGAAGATACTGCGAACTGCATACGTACAAATTTCCGGTCACGGTATTTATTTGGTTTACAATGACACATGCGACGTAAACTAATAAAATGTATTGCCTCGTAATAATTAATTATTTTCCTATCCTTTAAATATATAAGTATGCTAAATGGTGAACCTCTTTGACCAAGGAGAGAATTAATTGCTTATTGTGTGACTTGTTGTAGGTGGCTGGATCAGTGGCGTGCGGGGGCTGCGGCCGCCCCATCTGCGACCGCTACTTGCTGAGGGTCAGCGACGTATCTTACCATGAACGATGCCTCTCATGTTCTGCCTGCGGTACGCCACTGCAACACACATGTTACTCAAGACAGGCAAAACTATATTGCAGAATCGACTACGACAGGTACCTTCTTACTTTAAACCGTCACGCTCTTGAATAGGATGTCACGCCATTTCTCTCGGTCCTGCGCCACACTCTGCGTCTTCTGCCTTGTCAAATTTACAGCGCGTAGATTCGTATTGTAACATTGGTGCAGGGTGAAAGAGGTTACAATATTTACCCAGTAATTATTTCATATCGTCACTGTTCTGGCAGAAGACACTAATTCGAAAAAATGACATGTTGAGTTAGTTATACTAAAATGTTCCTTATTTCAAACTTTACCGTCTGAAAACCTTCTTAATAAATAAACAGTTTTTATTTTAAAGTCATCCTTTTTACGATTACTTAATAAACTCACATGATAGACCATTTCAAACATTATAACAACTTCAAAGTCAAATTACTCCAAACTAGTATTCTCCAGTTAGTGTGTTCTGCCAAAACAGAGACGATATACCTACAGTCGAACTTGGTTATTACGAGGAAGATGGGACCGACTGAATTTGCTCGTTATAAGCATGACTCGTTATATAACATTTTTCGCGCCACGTTCTATTCAAGCATACAATAAAAAAAATCTGCAAACCATCGTAAAAATCCCCAAAACAAGCATGGCATTCATAAACTACAAAAGAGGTTGTTTATTCTATTGAAGTGCCGAGCCGCCGGCGCTGGTAGGTATCGACTGACTTCACAGAGCTTGGATTTTTTACATGTAATTTCAACCATGCGTGGATACTTTTTCAATGTTGTCAGCGAAAACATCAATTAGGTACTTAGACATTTAACTAGTGAACTTAACTCATGAACGTAATCCGATCACGGCGGCATCGGTCTAGTTAACTGCCCGGTCGGATTTTATTGCTTAGGGTCGAAAATGTTGGTTTTAAACGATCGACACATTAACAGTTTTACTCGGTATACCCGAGAAGTAGCTCGTTGTAAAAGTGAATACATGTAAGTATAGAGAAAATCATAAACTAAAATGTCAACGAATTTTTCCTCATTACATCCGAGATCTCACTATTTCCATGATCGTAATAATCAAGTTCAACTATACCTATCTAAGAAAAATATGTAGGTACGTAGCATAATATTAGGTTTTTATTGTTATAATTAATACCTGTTTGTTCTTTGAATATTCAAATTTAGGTTCCATGACAAAACAGAACATGACAAAACAGAAAATGACAAAACAAACATGACAAAACAGAACAGTGACAAAACAGAATAACGATAAATATAACTATGACCTTTCAGAAAAATATAAATTTAATATTGAAATTGTCCTATCTCTATTATGTTGATAGATTTTTAATAGCACAGATTTTCAATACGCCATAATACATCAAATTATATACCTAATTTCTGCATTCCTAATCGCTAGAAAGCCTCAAATAAGGTGAAGTCTTTACTGAGCCTTTTTTAAAGAGGCACCTAGCGGAAAAATACGAAGCTTGCAATTTGAGACATTTTTTTGATAATTTACAATTTCAACTGTATTAACGCATTCGCTGCGAACTATATAATGAGATTTTAATTGCCCCCTTTAAAATGCACGTTAATTACATCGATCGGCCGCCTGGCCATTACGCGCATGCGCGTCTTCAGCGTCCAAAGTATTAATTAATAAATATCTATCTGTAAACATTAAAAAGGAACATATTTTTTATTTTAAGTCAAAGATAAACTTACGATTCGAGGGCTTAGTGTCAAACAACACTATCTACAAAAGTGCAACTTTACAGGAGAGCCAAAAATCGTTATTTTAGATTCTTGTAACTCAACAAGGGAAATGTTTATTTATAACCTTATGTTAATATTTTATAATTTGTTGTGTATTGTACATTTATCTTGCTTATGATGATGTTAAAATTTATAGGGATAGTTTAAAAAAAAATATGAAAACAAGGGTAACTTATATAGTTAGCGTTAAACTTTACTGACGATTTAATAAGAAATTAGAAAAGATTGACATAACGTTGTTTGACTATCATGTAGCCGTAAATGTATAATAACGTTATCTCAAAAAAAAAAAAAAACCACTTTTTTGTAGATAACGTTGTCTGACTTTAAGCACTCGGATTGTAAAAAATGAAATAAAATGTGAATTTGTTGAATCGGACCGCACCCTATTATTACATATTATATTTTATGGTCATATTTATTATTAAAATTTAGTTTATTAAGTTTTATAAGCATCACATAAGCGATTTTTTACTAATTCATAGTTTTAATATTTTTTATATCTATTTTAAAAAACGTCGATTTATATAAAAAAATATAAATGTGTATAACTTGAAATCCTTTTTATTTATATCAAATTTTATTTATGTATGGTCCCAATATTGAAGCTTGATTTGATATAATTAAAAAGGATGTCAAGTTATACACATTTATATTTTTTATAGAAATCGATGTTTTTTTAAAATAGATATAAAACATATTAAAACTATGAATTAGTCAAAAATCGCTTAGGTGATATTTGGAAACTTAATAAACTAAATTTTAATAATAAATATGACCATAAAATATATGTAATACCTAATAGGGTGCGGTCCAATTCACATTTATTACATTTTTTACAATTGTAAGTTTATCTTTGACTTAAAATAAAAAATATTTTTCTTTTTAATGTTTTCAGATACATATTTATTAATTAATACAGTTGAAATTGTAAATTACCAAAAAAAATCAAATTGAAAGCTTCGTATCTTTCCGCTAGGTGCCTCTTTAAAAATGGCTCAGTAAAGGCTTCACCTTTTTGCCGGCAAGCTTAGGATATTATCTAACATTAATCAATATAATAAATGTAATAAATGATTGGGTGACTAGTTACAACGAAATAATGACCTAAACTAACCCAACCTAAATAGATTCGACAAAAATTAATGTTTCATTTTTCCCCTGGCTGTTCTGTTTTGTCATGTTTTGTTGTGTCATGTTCTGTTTTGTCCGGTTACCCAAATTTATTTTCAATATTACTAGGTATATAAATAAAATTTTCAAGTAGTCTCCAACTGTCGGCCGGCTTTAAACATGTATGTTGGTAATGAAAATAAATAATAAAAAAAACAAGTGCATTGCCATGGGTGGGTTAGGGAACCCACGGGCTTAAATGCAATGTTTGCAATTAAATTCACAAAACATTTTGTTTGTAGTAAAGTTTTTAAATTTAAATTTAAAAATGAAGCAAGTATTCAAGTAAAAAGGATTTCAGGTTATACACATTTAATTTTTTGTAAAAAATATTTTTTTAAAAATGAATATAAAAAATCATTAAAACTATGAAGTACCTAGCAGTGGTGAGGGGTGGAGGAAGGCTGTTAAGATTCAACATAAATAGTACACACTAAACTTTGTCAGTCATTATTATTTGTTTTCATTGAACTAAGAATACAATTTGCAATGATGCTGGTTAGTTTTTAAAAATCAATTAAAACCTGCCTATGTCAAAGCATAATAGTTTAGGTATAGTATGGGCGATCCGACAAAAATATCACATACTTTTTTAGTCATACTTATGTGTTTTCCTGGAATTAAGAAAACATATTACAGATAATTGGTTAGTTTTTTTAAGGTTCCTGTCTGAACCAAACCATAATCGATAAAAATATTTTTCTATCTACAAAATATCTAAGATTGTGTATCGTTTAATGGGATACTTTTAGATATTTCATACATAAACGACTATTAAAAGTATCTACTAGTCTAAAATCTTTTCAAAACATCAGACAATAAAAATATTTTTATTTTTAATGTTTTAAGTTAAGTTTTTTTAATATTTAGAATATTTATAGTCTACCTATTTCTCCGCTAGGTGCCTCCAAAAGGTGATTCACCTTAATCAATACGTGTATACGGTTATGTTTATCATTTGAGTGTAGTTTGGACTTTTATAACGCAGCACAAAAAATAATAACTCAAAGTTTTAATGTATTTCATATTTATAATAAAAAAGAATATGTGTATTTTTTTTATTTATATCGAATATAATTGCAAGGTCCTGGGTGCCTCTGGTAGGTTTATCATTGACTATATTATTAGGTTACAGCTAATTTAATGCCGTTTTCCAACATGAAAAAGTTTCCTACAGCAGGTATAAGTATACTATATACGCTATATACCTACATATTCTCATTTCACCGACTTAAATATATTTTTCCATGTGAATAAATATTTTAATGCTACGTTTAATATCAGAAATGAAATATCAACATACGTTTCTATATGAAAAATGAGATGAATTGTATATAATAATACAACCAATAAAAGTAACAACCTGAAGTAAAATTCTGAAGTATCAAAAGCCGATAGATAGTGATATTTAAATGAAAAAATAAGAACCGGAGTAAATTTCCCTAAAAATATTAACATATACAATATCAACCAATTCGTGAGAATTTATACCAAGTGGTTGTCGGCAAGACCGAGAGAAGTGGATTTAATGAGGCAGTAGCGAAGGGTGGAGGTAGGCTGTTAATATTCGACATGAATTAGTGCACATTTAACTTAGTCAAACCTATTATTTGTTTTCATTGAACTAAGACTACAATGAGTAGATTAAAATATATTTTTTTTTCAAATTCAAATTTATTTATTTTACATATAATGAACATAACAAATTATAAATTTAAAGCGTTTACGACATGACATAAAATAAGTGTTAATAATTTTTAAAATAAAAATACAGAGAAATGTGAGTTAATAAAATAACAAAAATAAAAGTAGATGGAAGCACACATAGTGAACTTTGATAGACACTATCTTAATAACTTATAAAACAACGTCCATCTAAATTCACCCTCACGTAAGTGGAATATATATATTATTGCCCTCCCAATTGGCATTACTAATGGCAGGTTAGTTCTACACCTTGGGAGAACAAACACCGGATGCCCTCGATTCCTAAGGTTATTATCAGAGACACACAAGCCAACACCACCAAGAATGGCATAGTTCACATTTACGCTGCGTATAAGTTTGAAAAAATATGTAGCTAAATAAAGATCCCTTCTAAATTTTAAGCTACAGTATGTAAACATACCTATGAGATAGTCAGTCGGATAGAGCCACGGATAATATCCATACAGCCGAAAGTAAAGGAGTCTCAAAAATTTCTTTTGGACTCGATATTGCTGGTTGGTTTATAAAATTCTATTGCTCAGCGTACGTTAAAATGGAGCTTTTATGCTATTTTCAAAGCATGATCCTGGACATTCCTTAAACGTTGTAGATAATCTATTTACATAATTTGAAGCCATAAAATAGTATTCTTTTAAACCTCTCGCTCTAATGTTTTAGAATATAGTCATATTTCAGTACGTCCATGTGAAGTGGTGTTAAGATTAATTTTTAAAAGCATTTATAAAACTATTAGTAAAATTTGTGTCGACATTATTATAGTGAAATATTCACAATAAAAAATTATATTGATAATCTCTGTGATCCCAAATTTGACAAGAATTAGACATTTTATTATTCAAAAAATGGACAAGATTTACACATTTAAAGATAATTTTAAAGATACTGATTATAAGCTATGTCTTTGACCATTTAAATGCAATAAACATTCTACGAATAATGTTTGCTCTATAATAATTATTGACCTAAGAATAAGGTAGTATTTTTTTTGAAATACGCCATTTCTATTGGCATTTCCCAGTGGCTAAGCTACAACATACGGCCGTAGCCATAAATTGACAAACGATAAATGAAGTAGGGAGTAAGATCATGTTAATGTATGCATGTGTCATGAAAATATTTTGCAATACCTAAAATTTGTCGTTGTTCGTCACCTCAATACTACAACTATATAACTTGATTTTCACTGTTTTTGAGATATTGAATATGATTTTACATTTCCTTCTCTACAACATGATAAAACTAGGTAAGTCAGGAGTTAATGGGAACTGTATTAATATTGTATTTGAAAATATAAGATAACTTGAAAACCATAAATGCATTAAATAAATACATAAAATAATACATTTAAAATATTTTTTTCTTACAATTGAACATTTTTTAATTATTCTTAATTAGATAAGCAAAATTTTCAAATTTTATTTTAAATAATAATTATAGCATAGATTTATGTTAATCAAGTAAAGTTTAAATTTCATTTTCTTAACAATGGCCAAATCAGAGTTATGTAGTTGTTGTATTGAGGTGACGATATTATAATATGGCACTATGGCAGATTGACTGTCACTGTATTTCCATTGCTGAAGTGTTTTTAGAGAATTGGTTTTTAGACAAAAAGATTTGATCATCGAATTTCAAGCGCAATAAACAGATCGGTACCTATAGGTATGCCTTGATGCCGATGGGATGTGCGGAGCTGTTTTGTTGCCTCACATTCATTTAATTACATAGCATAATAATTACAAGATAAAAAGAACTGTTTATATACCACGTTTTTAAATTTTCTGTTGAATCATATAAACTTGACAATTCTATGTATTAATAAATACTTTTTTTTGTACTTGATAGAAATACTGAATAAATATAGAATACTGAAATGACATTTTGACATTTCATATTGATGTACATAGTAACGCAAGTATATATTAATAATTTAGTTGCTAGGACCCCACTTAGCAACCAATAATAGTGTTTTACTTTTAAAGATTTTTTTCCGAAACATACAAAACAGAATTGACTGAAAATGAATTCAATTCTGCTTAAAGACGGCTAAAAGTATTCTAAATGTTTCAAATGTCTAGCTAGTCGGGAAGTTAGTTAAAAATCTTCAATCGTCCAATACAAATCTTGGACAAACAAGAAATAATTTGTACTGGACACACAAGAAAAAATCTGTACTGGACAAACAAGAATATGAGCTAATAAAAACGTGGTAAAATACATATATTACGGTAATGTTCGGAATTGACGGTAACAATAACATCGACATTGTGAAAAAAGTACGATCAGATGATGGCATCAGTGACTTCCCTTGAGGGAAGCCAGGTCATGCGTTACATAAGGGTGGCATATTATAAAGGGCGGCGAATGAAGGAATTAATACAAATATTACAACTTCTGAGAGCAGTCGGAGTTTCTCATGAAACTGATAATGCAATCGATTCATTGAAAAGAGCCGACCTTTTTTGGATTCAAAATCCTCGTAACCTATCATATTATTCCAATTTTTGTATTGTAATAACCAATGGCGGTATATCGAACAGAAAAAATGTTCACAGGGGAGTCTCCAAACCTGTCAAGGGCTCAGACTTATATCTTCCTAAAAACACCGCTATTTGAGACTATTTTTGTGGAAATGCTGATTACTAATAAAATAGGTTGGTAGCTATCCGACAAATTAGCATTCAACTTGAGACAATAAATGAAGAGGGATGGCATTCTAAGCCTGCTTAAGGGTGGCATTTTGCCCAGGGACGTCACCGGTGGTGTTGATTGAGAGTTCCACCCGCCAGAGGATTGCAGATTGTCGATGATTCAGATATTTTTTCTGGCTATTTGGTAATTGATGGTATAACTACAGGTTCAGTATTATTATTATAATGATCAGGGCTCAAAATGGACCGGAGCGCACCGGAGCGCCGTTCTTGCTCGTAAAATCTGTAAAATTATCGCTCCGTCTCGTGGAAAAAATAATTTGACCCAATGAGCTAGATAACCCATGTAATAGAAAATCTAATACACTTATTTTATAAAAAATACATACACTTTGATAAATATATGAATATCTTCAGAAAACTATCGACCGCTCCGGTTCGTAATTTTTTCCATTTCGAGTGCTGATAATGATATTACTCGCATGCTGCAGTTGTACCTGCGTATCTAGACGCTGAGAAGGAGAAATAAATATGCTCTGTCACTTCCGTTATAATTTGACGCATGCGCTTAGCTTTCGACGAGTGAGATACACAAATATATGTTTTGTGTCTAAAGCCTAGTACCCACGTACGTTCTTGCTCGACGGTTTTGCTTGATTGAGCATGTTGACTTGGAAGCATGCTCGTCGTTGCATCCACACAGTTGAGCAACTCGACACAAGACGCTATGAGGCCACCGTCGCTCCGCCACGACTTTGACCACTAGTGAGAGCGAGGCCACACGAACCTTGCCGGTGCGTCCTCACTCCCTAAATAAAATTGCATCAAGCAAGAATTACGGACTTTCAATATTTTCCGGATAGCGCAATTTGTTCGATGTCGAACAAAAAACCATCGAACCAGATGGTGCACACGTTGAGACATGTTGGAATGAGCGTAAAACCATCGAGCAAGAACGTGCATGTGTACTTACTATAAGACTCTAAGGCGTAGTTTCCGTTACAATTTTTGTTATAAATTTTTCAAGCTACTCTTGAAAAACTCACACAAAAAGTTTTATTTCAATAAAGCATTAAGTTCACATAAAAATATATTTTCCATTTTCATGTTAAAGCTCGATAAATCGGTATTATCAAAACATGACCCCCTTATCCATATTATGAAAGTTCTTATAAAATACTTACTTGTTTTGTGTGAATATTGAAAGCATTAAACCTCATACTCGTATTATATGAGCCCGGTCGGCTTAACAACCCCTATTTGGGTACAACTTTGCCTTCATATTGCGATAGAGAAGGGAAATGCAATAAATTTACCGGAGTTTTCAAAAGACTCTCCGAAATTTTTCTTAGATATTATTTTCATCAGCATTTAAAAAAATGCAATGAAAAGTAAAAAAAAAGATATTTTCTTCATAATTTAATAAAAATCAAGACTTGTTTTTTATAACTCTAAAATTTTCGTCTAAATGAACCTAAATCTGATTGAATTATTTTATAAATACCTAATACAAAAATACAATATACCTACATCGGCTAGTATATGACTTTACGAATAGCGAGGAGATAAGAGAATGCACCAAGCAGCCTCTCATCACGATGATTGTGAAGAGGCGACGTTGGATCTGACTCGGTCACGTGCTGCAGATGCCAAAAGAGAACCATAACCTGGTTCGCCTATTATTCAAGTCAACCGGATTCCGGCGTCCTGGAATGCCGCTAAATACTATCTATAGAGTGTATACGTCAGGAGCTACGGGATGCTGGTATGACATGGAACATCGCAAGAAGACTGACTAGCGACATGGATTCTTGGAGGCGATGCGTGGTGTACATTATGTTCTAGCTAAGAAGCGGATATTGCTGAATAAGAATACTAAGCTACACCTTGCATTCGTTTATAACAGAGGCTCTCAATCTGGGGTACACACGGAACCAATGACGTCACCGAAGAAAAAGTAGAATAACCTAAAATAAAGAAAAATAGTCACGACCCGCATTATAGAGTTGAGTGGAAAAAACTAATACATTTTGTCGGGTGTATGAGCATACCCTGCAACGTCCTTAATGGACTGGAGATAATGTGATGAACCTTTTTAAGGATGAAAGGTTTTTAGCCTTTCAATCAACCTGTGGAGTCTAACACACGTATTATTAGATCTTCTATAATATATGTGACTATGATCCAGTAATGGCTCACGAGTTGGCGGTTTCAGTGCAGGCAGTACGATTATTCTTGTGCTGGTTTTCTCAAACAACTCGTTCCAATGGTTTCCCCAGCATTCTCCAGTCCCTGGTAGCTCCATCTAGCAGCGAATTTTTGGCCAGCCTCTTTTTATGAGCCTTGTTTAGTTAGTTTACTGTCGTTCATATGGTACAAATGACGTAGCCAGCGCAGTCTTCCAATCCTCATTATGTCTTATCATTCAATTGTAGCCGTGTCTGATTCGCTTTTTTTTTGAAGTTATACTTCTTATGGAGCGTTTGGGGCGAATCTAGGTTATCACAAGTTTTGTTTTTATTTTGTTACTCCAAAGAAGTATAACTTCTAATGCGCGTACATGAGTATCTATACACACGGATTTTTTAAAAATTAGATGTTATATTTCTGTCACTGTATTATTTGCATAGTGTATGTCCTACGCAAGGCACTGGGCTCTCACCCTCGAATTCCTGGATCGATTCCCTGTGAGGTAGTTTAGTTATGCTATGGGCGGCCCAAGAAAAACAGTGCCCACTTTTTCTGTCATACTTATTGTTTTCATTAAACTAAGAATACATGGTACAGATGGTGTTGGTTAGTTTTTTTGAATTCATTAAACCATGCCTGTACCAAACCATAATCGATAAAAAATATTCTTCCATCTATAAAATATTAAACAATAGATAATTTTATATAGTTTATAGATAACCGAATATTTTTTGACTTATCTACTATAGCTTGGATGAGGCAAGGCTTAATTGAATTTTAAAAACTAGCGAACACTATCTACACATTGTAGTCTTAATTCAATGAAAACTAATACGTTTGGCTGACAAAGTTTAATTTGCAGTATTTATATGGGATCTTAACAGCCTACATCCTCCCTTCGCCACTGCAATACGTACTGACTATAAAATCAGTTTTATTATATACTTATGGTAAAAATAATGATATGGGTATCAACATGATATATAAAATAATTAGTATATAAAATTACGTGCGTGGTATTTTCTTTCTATTCCAACTATTTATTTTAATGATTGAAACTTTTATTTTGGTTTAATATTTTACAATATTTATTATTTGTAACATACCTAACACAATATATTATTTATAATTGCAATAGATTATTATATTAATTAATGATAACAATGTACCTATTAGCATTGAACTACAGCTGATGTGTAGGTACTAAGTATATTTTATATAATCATCTATTTTCTTCATGCATACCCCTCGAGTTGGCTCGGAATGCCATTTATTATCCATTTAGTGGGTGGGACCCCTTTTTAATAAGGCCGGCTATACTTTTAATTTATTGACGAAGCGCGTTACTTTTGCTCCGCAGCGATCGTCAAATAATTAAGCGAGCATTCTGTCCGAACACCATGACGTACATGCAACGTGAGCCAAATAACAGAGACTAGGGATTGTACTGATACTGGTATTTCAAAACCGGTATTCAATTATTTTTCGATACCGAAATACCGGTCTCAAAAATCCAATATACAGGTATTTTCGGTATTAAGAAAGCATACACATTTATGTTTTTCGAAATTGACATTACTTATTATATTGTACCGATATTAAATTTAATGCAATATAAATTCCATGCTGTCAAAATGTAAATATATTGACTGAAACTAACAAAGGTTAAATAATATTAAAACAAAATTCCTCAAATATACTCATAGAATAATAATTGTCGTAATGAATGAAGATATTTCGAAAAAGATAATATTCGTGGCTAATATTTCCAATTATTTTATAACTATTGATCCAATGTTGATAGTATATCCAACAAACGTTGAATTTCGGAGAGATTTTTGTGTACCCGGAGCAGTTGTAAAATATTATGATCTATGCATATTTGCAAAGTTACTTTATGTTGCTATAAAATAGTGTTTTAAATAGGTTTTAATTATTGATAGGTACTTATTTTTTTCTATAATATGTTTTGACGAATACCGGTATTCAATAAGAAATACCGGTATTAATATATTCATTCGGTATTGCAATCCCTAATAGAGACACATTTAGACCATAGTATTTTATAGTTGAACATGGCGAAAGTTTTTAGAGGGCAGATAACAGTATGTAATTAAAAGGTTTAAATGAGAGAGGGATAGTTATTTTCAGATATGTCATGGCTTATATCGATAAAGAAATTTGCACTATCATCTTAATTTCATTAATTCAAATGTAGTTTAAGTATTTTTTTCTTGACCTTGATCCTAATAAGGGTCTAGGACGATTCAGTGCCGGGACAACTGGGCACCGCGCAATCGAATGAAATTCGAAAATAAATAGTCGTTCATGAATTATAGGTACGCTTGAAAATGTATATTTAACACTTATATATTATTATATTATTATTTATACGTAAATAATGATTTAATTGTGCATAATATGCTTAAGTTCCAACTAGAAGAGAGTTCTTTTATTTTTATATAAAGCCTCAGGGATGATAATTCTCAATCGGCAATAAAAAACATTATGTTAAGAACAAAATGAATTATAACTACTAAGTAGTACATAAAAACTAATAAAAATCTTCGTCTACTTTCTGTATAATATCGTAACGAACGTTTATTTATTTCATTCGATAGTGCGGCGCCCGATTGTCCTTTCGCCTAGTTGTCCCATTTCCTCCTAATAATATCAGATGGGCCTCCACATAGTGGATAATTATATTAACAGTTTTATTTTGTTTTTTTTTACGAGAAAGAGATGTTAGCTACTTGCTCAACTTATTAGCCTAACACAAATTGAAAAACGATATATGTACATATTATAATGTTTGAGACTTTCACGGTTGTCTTTTTTTCGTAATATATTCTCGTTTTTCCACTGCGTGTATTTACTTCGACGTTTCGGGCTTGTTACAGAGGTCATTATCAAGAGATCGTCGAGGAAAGAAGGAAGAAGTACACGCGATAAAAACCCAACAATCCATTACGATATGTGTAGAGTATACGCTTCATAACGTTGCATTTTTAACTAAGTACTTAAACTTATTAAAACATTGAAGAAATTTTAATTTCCTCAGTATTGTCTATTTCAATAATTAACAGCCCACATGCTCAGCGTACGTCAAAATGGAGCTTTTATGCTATTTTCAAAACATGATCCTGGACATTCCTTAAACGTTGTAGATAATCTATTTACATAATTTTGAAGCCTTATTATCCTATATATTTATTTTAAACATTTGATGACTGCATAAAGTATTTTTATTACATAAAATAGTATTCTTTTAAACCTCTCGCTCTAATGTTTTAGAATATAGTCATATTTCAGTACGTCCATATGAAGTCGTGTTAAGATTTTTTATATTTATTAATTTTTAAAAGCATTTATAAAACCATTAGTAAAATTTATGTCGACATTGTTATAGTGAAATATTTACAATAAAACATTATATTGATAATCTCTGTGATCCCAAATTTGACAAGAATTATGCATTTTATTATTCAAAAAATGGGCAAGATTTACACATTTAAAGATACTAATTATAAGCTATGTCTTTGACCATTCAAATGTGATAAACATTCTATGAATAATGTTTGCTTTATAATAATTATTGACTAATTAAGAATAAGGTAGTATTTTTTTGAAATACGCTATTTCTATTAGCATTTTCCAGTGGCTAAGCTACAACATACGGCCGTAGCCATAAATTGACAAACGATAAATGAAGTAGGGAGTTAAATCATGGTAACGCGCGTGTTTGACATGTACCTAACCGATTTTTTTTTAAAACAGTAAAAGTATAGATACCTATACTATATTTAATATAGTACCTATATAAAACAACACGAGAGACATCAAGACTACGAAGCAGATATTTTACAAAGAATTTCATACCAAAAGAATTTGCGCAAAGATATCTTGATCTTTTCTAGTACTTTCAGCTGCAATATAAATTATTAGAAATGTATTGTGAAAAGCTCTACGCGGCGTAGAACAAACCGTAGCACAGAGGTACGACGGAATGCAATAATAATTATTAGCAATAGAAAACATCGTAAATAGTATGAGAAATTGTCAAGTGTCACCATGTCTAGTCAATTCTTGGCTGGATATGGTGGCTTGGCTGGCATGCTCTAGGAGATTGGTCTTGTTACCCGTTCAACATGTCCATGTACAGGATACAAACATCATAAAGACTAATTTTGTTGCATTTAGAAAATATGCGCCGTCATATTGCCAACGTGAAGATCTCTTTTGTATTAGGTTTTGTTACTAACTACAATTTTTAATTTTGCCTCTACCTGCTTCTCTCTCCTATGGGTACTTTTAATCTAAAGTCATGTAAATTCAGTCAAAGCATATTTAACTGCATGGTAACCTATCTTGGGTGACTGCTCCTGAGACATTCCCGGTCATAAAAAAATAATGCTTCACAACAGATGTAGCGGGGTGGGTATGGTTTGGTGGGACCATTAACTTCAAAGTCAAGTGTTCCCATTTATGACGGTTGAAATGGAAAAGTTACCCAAGTAACTGTACAACCTTTAGTAGGCCCGCTTGGTTATTGTGATCTTATATATTTTTTTCTTATTAAGTATATGACTGTTTTTTTTTTTTAATTTTGATTCTTCTGGTTTTTGCCGAGTTTAATCTCAGCTATTTATCCGTCCTTTGGGAGGTCTAATCGGTCAGTGGATCTTTTCAATTTATCACGTCTTATAAATTTTTAGAAATAACCGTGGAGGTTAAATTCATTTGTTCCTTGGGAATGTCCTGAAATGTGTACAAGGAAGAGTTATCCGAGTCGGCATGTCGAGCGGGCTATCCGACCTGGTCGCCATAAAAACTAATTTTATTGAATTTAAAAAAAAATGTGGCGTGTTTCTGTAGACATGAAGATCGCTTGACCTAGGATTTTTGTCAGTTTTGAATCAATACTATTTCTATAATTATATATCATATTAATGTATATATCTTTTTTTAACATTATTGATAGTCAAATGCCAACACGTCCTGAGTGTAAGACTTTTGACATTACCAGGCGTAAATAACTGCTGATGATCATATTCAAACGTTGAACTTCGCGATACACTCGATTAAGAGTGTGGTATGGGCTGGATCGGTTTGGTGGGGTCTATATTAATTATGTTGTTGCATGAATCAAAGATCACATTAATTTACACTAAACTAAAAAGGGCGTAAGAAACATTTTACATAAAACGATTTATTTATTTGGTTAGATTATTTATAATATCATATCTTAACATGCGCCAGTAAAAGTTATTGCCTAATAAAGTTACAGTCATTTTCTAATAGAGGATTATTAGGTAGGTAATGAAAAATTTAATTACACGAAACCAATAAAAGTTTTATTTCAAATTGGTCTCAAGCAGAGATGCAAATTGTCACATATTATGCTTTTTTGCATAGCAGTCACAATATATTTTGACACTTACTGATTTAAAATATAATAAGTAACATATTGTCATAAAATCAATAAGTTATATAAGATGTAAGTAATTTTAATTAAGATAACGTCATATGTGTCGCTTCACTTGTGAGTGGACTAGAATCAGGATGAAACTAGCCACTAAAAATAAATTTGTAAAATAGAGATCTTAGAAATTTCTCTCACTCTCTATCTTGAGCCATCCAAATCAATTAAAGACGATTAATGTATTGTTATTTAAAATAAGTGCCCGGCCTCGTTTTACTTCTGGTTTCTCTGTACTGCGTATTCAATATATACTGATACTGATACTAGATACTGTCCGACAACAAGATCTCGCCGATAACCGGAAGTCGCCGTAATTGCATATGGAAGAATTATCAGCGACGTAACTGTAATGCCGGAAACGCGTTTTTAAATATTGTATCGACTCTCTTTTTAGAAGTGACTCCTTTTATTCTTCGCAATAAACCAAAAGTTTACTAATAATAATTTTAATATCACTCATGATCGTTTTATATATATTTTTATTATAATCAAATTACCTTAATTGATAGATCCGTACACCACGGAAGCGTAAAATGAAATGATAAATTTAGGGGCGTTCCTCATTTGAAACGGAAGTACGATTAACTGTATAGTAGGGGCTTGTTAGTTCACAATTTTAACACGTAGACAAGAAATTCTTGTTCGACAATAGATATATAGTATTTTGTCTTCATCCATATAGTTTAAATTGGCTATATGGCAATCGACAAATCGCATGGATACATCTTTGACTAATGATTAACCATCCCGAAATGGTACGTAAAAGGCAAATATGAATATTATATCAATCTTCTTATTTTATTGTTATTTTGTTTCATATTGCCAATAAACTTTACATAATATTATTATATTAAATATTTCCATAAGGAAAATGAATACAGCTGAACTGTACAAGGTATTGTATTATTGCCCGAGACAAAGTATTTTTCTTTTACTGACGTTGTTGGCATCAGTTCAAATATTGCTTTTTTGAAAAGAAGTACGTTGCATATAATAGGTAACTATTGTTTGCCGTCAGATATTACAAAACTCAACATTCAAGTGCTCATATCTAAATATATTAAATTTGTAGTATAGTTCACCTAAATATAATTGTTATTATTGCTCATAGTGAACATACATATAAAATGAAATATAAACAAGTTTTGAAAAAACATCAATACGTCATAATATTATCATGAAATAAATAATGATTTTGAAACCACAAGAAATGTTTTATCATTAAATAAACAGGTACCTACAATTACGATCTCATAATCAGATTTATAAATAAACCATTTCTTTTATTCAACGAATAATTCACAAGTGTTGAAAATGTAACATTCCATATATTGAACATACATAACTTGATAAGCATTTCATGTAGGACCTACTAGTTTAATTTATCGCAATTAGGTAGGAGGCTCATAGCTCAATTGGTTAAAGCATATTGGCGCGAAACCAGTGGATATACGGGTTCAAATCCTGTCGAGCATCGCATTTTTTTTTCAAATTTGCAATTTAAAACTTGTAACCATAGATGATGATTGTTTATTACTATAGGCTAAATAATATTCTACAAGTGTGGAGGTGTATCTCAATAGAGTTTTCACGAATGATGGTTGCTAATCATCCGCGCAAATCCGTTGGTCCAAGATATCGACCCATGACCAGTCGAACAGGAGATCGACATGCTAGCTTTTGGGCCACAGTGGGCTTATAAAACAATGTTAATTATTATAACACTTAAATACGAAAAGTAAGTACAAAAAATAATTAAAATAAATAAACCAAAAAATAATTGAATATTCAGAAAAAATAGTAATACACATTGTTGTTAAAAATTTGTATATGATGTGTTATTTTGTAACGCAGCAACATTTTATTTAATTTTAAAATTCAAATCTATTTACCGCTGTTTTATTGATGTATTTTTGTAATTCCAAATGTTTCATGAGTAATGCATTATATTATATTTTAGTTATTTGTATTTTTACGTGAGTAAATATTAACACTTCAACATACAATCTCGTGAGAATGAAATACGTGCTCTCTGTATTGTAAAAACGATATAAATTGAACGCGGATGAGTGCTGAATTTGACTCTACCTAGAAAATTCTATAAGAAGCAAACAAGGTAGATAGATATATGTGCACAGATATGTATATAGGTAGATGGTAAATTCCTACATGCAAGGCAGGGTGTCGTTTGCACCCCAACGAGACTGGAAAGATCAGCGGATCGAAGAGTAAGAAGGTGCAGGGTGCGGCTGGAATGAGCGAGGGTGGAAAGCGGGAGGTTTACAGCCACGTGACTAGACGAATACTGGGGTTATTATTATTATTTCATAAGCGTTAAATTTACTATGTCAAAATTGTTTGCAAGGTTTACATTTTAAAATCGTATCGTAAATAATATAATGTTTGAACTAGGGATTGCAATACCGGTATTTCAAAACCAGTATTCCAGTATTTATCAATTCCGAAATACCGGTTTTAAAAACCCAAAATACCGAAATTGATGAATTTAATTTATACTGTATTTCCTATTCCATTGAGTGTTTAAGTGATTTGCTGATAAAATGCTAAATATTGATTGAATCCAACATAGGAGAAATAACAATATAACACAATTCATTAAATATACCCATATATAAAATTGTCTTGAACCTACTGATATTATTTCTAAATAAAAAACATCCGTGACAAATGTTCAATTATTCTATAATAACATTATTGATGATTGTACAAGTTTTGAATTGAAGAAACTTTTCCTGCAGCCGCGCTTATTTACGCTCAGTGAACTAGCCCGTTTGAGGGCTTTCGTTGAAATTATCAATATATTCAAATTATGTGTAAAAATCACTTATTCTACAGTATTGTGATTAATACATATTTTTAAATGTCACCATAATAAATGTAGATAGGTAGGTTTTTTCTATAAAATAATGTTTGAAAGAGATTGTAATAGCCATATATACCGATAAGTAGGTACTTTTGTTTTAACGAATACCGGTACTTATTAATACCGGTATTTAATAAGAAATACCGAAAAACCGGTAGAGATATTTTCATTCGGTATTACAATCCCTAGTTTGAACATAAGAAAAATGTAGACAGTAATATAATATAGCATTGAATATTTGAAATATTACTTTATTTAGTCTCTAACAAAAACATTGGTACATCCTTCTCATTCTGTGTCGTTATCTTTATTCTCTATTCGATTCGTAATAGGAATGTAATTGTTTTGTTAATGAACTATTTCTTTTGTTCAACGAATAATTCACCGTTCTACTTATTGAACATACATCATTTTGAGAAAATATATTATGACCAATAGAAAAAATCTTTTTTGAAAAAAGTAAGCCACCCGGCTGGAATCGAACCAGCATCTCTTAGGTTTACGCCCCGTCCGCGCATTATCGTCTATGCTACGAGGCGACATACTAATTGCGACAAATTTTAACTATTGGCCTTTTTAATGCCTGCTCATCAGCGCTCTTCTAAATCAAGCTACTTTGGCAATCGGTTTTTATTTATTAACTCAAAGTAGGTACCTACTACTTCAATTACTAACCGACGTCACGGATTTCTCCAATATTTTTATGATGTAACTTACTTGAACTTGCTGATAATTTTTAATTAACTATTTCTTTTATGCAACGAATAATTCACAAGATTGCCGATTGCCAAAGTAGCTTGATTTAGAAGAGCGCTGATGAGCAGGTATTAAAAGGCTAATAGCAATTAGTATGTCGCCTCGTAGCATAGAGGATAATGCGCGGACGGGGCGTAAACCTAAGAGATGCTGGTTCGATTCCAGCCGGGTGGCTTACTTTTTTCAAATAGATTTTTTCTATTGGTTATAATATATTTTCTCAGTGTTTCTAAGTGTTTTGAAAATTATGTATGTTAAATAATTTTATAATTTAGGCATCACGGTATTATAATATATACTATAAATAGGTATATAAAAAAAACGCAAATATATTTTTGTCACTGAATCTTTAGGTTTGTTTGTTTAAATAAGTCGAGTATGTTTTTTTAAAGGCGATAGTGGGCTAGGGAAACTTTGGCAGGGGACATAATTATTATGTTTTCACCAATGAATGTTTTATTTTTTCGTGTTATAGGCTATATGCCAAGAAATGTCTTGGCTGTGGAGAGCGAGTAGCAGCTGAGGAGCTGGTGATGCGAGCCCAGGAAGCGGTCTTCCACGTCAGGTGCTTCGTCTGCGTGGTGTGCGGAGGTCGGCTTCAACGTGGAGACCACTACGTTGTGAAGCAGGGCCAGCTGTTCTGCAGACCTGACTACGAGAAGGAGGTGGAAATGCTCCAGGGCTACGCGCAAGGTGCGACTTATGAGGACGGTATTTCTTGCTGCAAGCGAATGTTGTGCATATTTCAAGATTATGTGCAGAATACTTCTGCCTATCCTTACTATACTAACTTAATTAAAAAAAGAAATTACTGTACTAACTGTTGTTAGTAGTTGGCAACATTATATCAACGGAAACTCCGTTGACCCGCCCATTAATCTGAGGAAAAGATAATAAGTATAAATTAATAATTTATGGTGTTGGTAACACAACAACTCGTTAAAACAATTTGTGGTAAAGTCAATTATGATATTCACAAAGAATATTTAATGAGGTTATCAACTTATTCTCTATATGTATCTACATGGGTTTATAAAAAGGCATTACTATATTTATTTATTTGCTTACATATAGCGCATGTACCTACAGTTTTTAGTTATAAGTTAATGAAAATACGGTAAACAATAATCATTATTCTGTATGCGATAGTGCGGTAAGCTAATAAATATTTTTTTCAAGACAGGAAAATGGGTGATTTATCATTTTAATACTTTATATTTTATTTTATTCTATTCTAGTCGTATTCTTGTTATTTATAATTTAATTTATTTTTATTGCTTAAAATGAACTTACTTCTATTTACTTTTAAAGGTGTTCCTGAAGTAGGTCATCTAAAATACAATGAATCTAATATGTTTATTATACGGGATAGATAAAACACATAATTTTATAATATAGGGTAAGGTTGCTATGATTGGACCACTTAACTTTGTGATGGTGTAACTCATCAAATATTATTGATAAAATAAAACAAATTATTCATTTCAATGTATTATTTACTTTATTATGTATACACTTAGCATTAGTCCAATAAAATTAACCATTTTCGAGATATAACAGGAAAACCAAATTTTTGTTTGTGGCCGTCTTTGGACCACATGCTCCTTGATTGGACCACTAAGTTTCCATCATTGGACTTTGAAAAAATAATAATAATTTACACACGTGGTCCAATCAAGGTGCTTTATAATATTTTATAAAAATGAAACAAAAGCATTCTCTGATTCTTCATGGGCTATCACAAATTCATAGTCAGAAAATACATCTTTATGCAGAGGATAAATGCTTGTCTTCAGAAAGCCATTTGCAGCCGTACCGACAGAAGCAGCCCTGGAATAGGCTTTTCCAAAGAGCATAGATATTTGAAATGTCGTCACACATCTCCCAGGGTTTTGACGAAGCCATTTTTCGGTTTCATCTATGTAATAACTACTCAGCGGCTTATAAAATGACACATCAGTTTGTGGAATGTATATGCTGGAAGTGAAAGTAATACTACACCATATCTCTTTGCATATCTATTGCATCCAAGTTTTTGGTGTGGCTTGTGTGACCGTCCAGTATAACCAAACTTTTTTTTCTGGAGATGGCTTTACATTCTCCACAAAATGTTGCATCCATAGAAAAAATATTTGTTTATTAATATAGCCACTGTCTGGGTTGAAAGCAAATATTGAACCAGGTGGTGCTCCATCTTTCAATTCATCGTTTGCTCTCTTCCGTTTAAATATGATAAGCGGGGGAACGAATAGGCATTGGCACAACATACAGCTGTGGTCGTTGTACCACGTTCTTCACTAGTGATTGCTCCAACTTGGTGCTTACCTTTCAATGCCAATTTTTTTCTAGGTTTTTTCTGCAAGTTGGAGAGACCCGTTTCATCAATGTTGAATACACGCCGAGCATCGTTAATGTCATGCATATCCATAGATGTCTGAAGTTTATCAAAAAAGTCTTTAATTGTAGCTTGATTAAATCTGGTAGCTCTGTTGAATGAAGTAACTCTCGGTTGTCATAGGCTCAAATTTGGACGCAGCTTCATAAACCCGTAATACCATTTCTTTCCTGCAATTCGCTTTTCTTTATTAAATCTATTTATATTAATTTGCTCAGCAAATTGAAATGCCAATCGCCTGACATCTACTGGAGTGATACCATACAAACAACTTTCAAGCTCGAGAATGTATTCGCAAAGCTCTGTCTCTAATAATTCTAATGGTAGGTCACCTTCGGAACCAACTATCTGAATTTCTTCCTTGACTTTTAGATTGCTTCCATCTAGTCTTCGTTTGGAACTCCAAACATTCGACTTGCCTTGTTCAAACCTACTTCTTTTTTCCTTAATGCATGTAATGCCAATGACATGCTGGGCTCATTCCAGGTATAGTATTACCTCTCTTCGCCATTATGGAGTGCAAAAAGAATATAATGTGAAAAATGTTATAAAATCGTTCCCATGATTGGACCGGTCCAATGGTAGAGGTTACCCATGGTCCAATGATAGCAACTACGGGTGCTGTCACAAAAACAAGTTTCACAAAAAAACCAAAGTATTAGCGTAACAACTATTATCATAGTTGCGAATAGTAATAAATTACCTAATATAATTGATGTAAGTACAACCAAATATAGTTAATAGAATCATACTTACATTCGTTTTGGTTTTACTTGATTGTTATATTTTATGCACGATGAATACACCAACGAACGTGACTCATTTACCACTTCCAAGACGAGACTGAAATAAGAGAGGCGCGGAAGAGGCATGGAAAGCTGGCTTTGTGAGGTTACTGATGGTTTCTAACGTCTTTTATTTCTGATATACCTACGTGGTCCAATGAAAGCACTGGTCCAATGATCGCAACCTTCCTCTAAGTAAAAATAAAATTCTTATTATATATTTTTGCATAATATAATTATTTTATCATTTAAAATTTCGATTCATATTTATAATATGAAACGTAAAAGCCATCGCCACGGACCAAAGTTCTGAAGCAGGGTAGTTTATGGCCTGACCGCCATAAACCCCAAGTATAAAAACCGCGTCGACTGTTCCCAAAGATTGAAATAACGTTACATTAACGTGACAAACTAAAATGCATATTATGATACAGACGTAACTATTGCAAATAACATATTCTTTAATACGTGTTTAAGTTGATCCCATATTTTTCCACACTCAAGATCTCTATTATACCATACCCAGTTAGTAGTTTATGCCAGTTCCCATTAATTTTGTGTTCCCTGAATATTACCAACTAGACTTACCATAGTTTATGTTTCGCTTACAGACTTGATGAAACAATTAAAAATAATATCATAAAATATTACAATTAGGTAAAATAAATAACACAATACAAGCTATGAAACAAAGGTTAAAAAATAAAATAATGAACTATATATAAATTATTAGTCTTTAGCCTTCCTTATAATATATTACATATAAAAGTATTTTAAGATTTAAGAATAGTGTGTAGGCGTGGATGATTTTGTAGGCATTCCTGAGATCGACTTGGGTTTCAAATACTGGTCACCCATCATTCTGATTTTTTATTTTTATTCAGAAAATGACGTTTATGTTTTTTTTACCACGTTTTTATTAGCTCGTATTCTTGTTTGTCCAGTACAAATTTTTTCTTGTTTGTCCAAATCTTGCAATCGATTTTTAACATGGCAATGCATTCTTTTAGCCATCTTTAAGCAGAATTGAATTAATTTTGTATAATTGTATGGAAAGTTCTTTCGGAAAAAATTCGTAAAAAGTAAAACACTATTATTGGTCGCTAAGGGGGTCCTAGCAACTAAATTATTAATGTGTACGTGCGTTACCATGGAAATCAATATGAAATGTCAAAATGACATTTCAGTTTTCTATATTTATTCAGTATTTCTATCAAGTACAAAAAAAAGTATTTATTAATACATAAAATTGTCAAGTTTATAACCATCACCGTGATTATATGGGTGATTTTTAAACCCAATACAACTTGAAATTGCAACCATATAAATACACAAAAAGCTTTTTTTATTATTCGAAAGATGTCATTATCATTTGAAGATGATTTCGTGGATATGGCTACCACTATGTTATTAGTGAAGTGCATTCTGGACGTCCAAATTTGAGGTACTTTTTCGAACACTGCTGGCTATATCACAAATAATGCGAACAATGTTAGTTTCAAAGGTGTCGATAATAAAATTGTTGCTAATTTATCAACATAAACCAGTGACTTCATGTAACCCTACAGTAAATAGCCTAGAGGTGTCAAATCACACTACCTTGGAGACCAATTATTCACAGGTCCATTTCTCATGAACATATCGCCAAATTTTGATTTCAATAAGTCGATGGTTGCGGTCGCCGTATGGCACATTGCGCCATCATGTTAAAACCACATATCGTCCGAATCAATGTCATCCATATTTAAATAAAAATCATTTTATAAATATTTGTTTCAATTTGGAAAAGATATATAAGATAAATGTATCGAATACAAAAGTACCTAATGATAAACTGAACCTAATTTTCTGCACTGAAGCGCTTCAAAACTCAAAAGTAACCTTCGTTTATACCTTAAGCGTAAAGTATTCAACTAATGTGTCTTACCAGTGCTTGCGCATGCATGTGAAACAATATAAACTCGAACTATATGAAAAATTCAAACAAATAAGAATATGGTTACATGTAAATTGTACGTAAAACATTTCACCGTGGTACAGTTCGTCGTGAGCTTACTATCGGAAAAAGATGACCGTATACCTACTATTCGGTCTCCAATTTTATTAGATTCAATATAAACATTAATTCAATTTTCATAGCTGATTTTGACAAAATTCATGAGTTCAAGAATGAAAACCTAACCAAATCTAACCTACATGAACACATGAGATGAATTTTATGTCAGTACTATACGACCCAAAGAGGTTGGACGGTCTTTAATATACGACCACATATTTCCGATAGAACATTACATGGTGAACTGCATACGTAGAATTTTAAGGACACGTAAGAATATCGCATCGTGGCATGGAGTGGTGCAAGTTGGAGATTATACAGGAAGACTACCGAATAAAGTGGATGCAGACATGAGTAAGAGGTTGCCATATATATGAAGTGGCAATGGTCTGAACACGTTGATGAGCAAATAGACAATCCCTGTACATATAGTCAGTGCTAGAAATGGAAAAATTTACGAACCGGAGCGCTCGACAGTTTTCTGAAGATTTTTACATAGTAAAGTTATCAAAGTTTATGTGTTTTTTTTCTTCATAAAAATAAGTGTGTTAGATTTTCTATTATATGGCCTATCCAGCTCAGACGGTCAAATTATTTATTCCACGAGACGGAGCGATAATTTTACCGATTTCACGAATAGGAACGGCGCTCCGGTGCGTTCCGGTCCATTTCGAGCCCTGCATATAGTGCTACCCGAGGAGCATTAAATTACTACAGGGCCATCCCACTACTCAAATGCATCAACCAATCAATTTACATGGTAGATTGTAAGCATATGGCTATAAAATAATTTATATCTATATCGTACTGGGTGTATTCAGAAAATTGTATTGAAAATATTGTTGCCATAATCTGGTAATTAATATATCCGCTCAAATTATTATGTCACAAAAAAACTATATCAATTTATATCGTTAAAATATAACTCAAACTATATTGTAATAAAAGTACATATTTACAATTTATGTTCATGTATTTTAACTATTTTATTAATGTGTTTATTTTAATATTATTAAGTCTTATATAATATAAGATTTTTTCCTATAGTCATACTGATTTTGGTTAGAAATTAATGTGAAATGGCAATGGCCTGGAATAATGCCTAGTAGTACTGCGCTACTGAAAAGCCTATCCTAAATCCTACTAGAATCTAAATTGAAACAAAGTGGTATGCTTATAAGGAATTGGAGAAGGTCTTAATTTAGTAGTGGATTAACCTCGCCTTTTATTGACAATTATGATGAATAAATATGGTTGAAAAAATCCTTCATTTTTAAGAAATCTGATATTAGAAAGGTGAAAGGGGGAAACTTTGAATTTTTTTATTCTAGAAATGTAGATTAGGTACTGTTTTATCACATTTTTTTTATTGTTACAAGATATTGTCTGTGAAAAATATATAAAACATGTCACTCATTGAAAAATATTTATTCAAATAACTACGAGAGATCTTACTCATTTAATTGCGTTGGCTATTAAACTGTACACGTGTTACAACTTAGATTTTAATAATAAAAATCTTTGCGTTGCGCGTAGGCAAAAGATAAAGATATTGTCTGGAAGAGTTTTAAATTTCTATGCATGAATGTTAATAAAACGTTATTACTCTCCCCCTTCACGATTTCATTTTGAGCAAAAATTTTATGAATACAAAAGAATTTCACTGCATTATTATTATTGTATCTTTTTTCTTTCATTCTTATGCCTCTCTTGTTTTAATATCAAATATGTCTATATCTAGATATAGCATTTTCTAACTTGTCATATTGTATTGCTAAGAAAAGTTGGTAGATACCTACTCATTTATTATTTTTAAAAAAAAATAGTTTATAGTCGAAAAGCGATATTTATCTACATAATACATCTATATTTAATAATTTGCATGCGAATTTAATGTTATTCAAATGTCAACATATTATTCAAAAACACATATGAAGCGTTTACTTTCAAAAGCGTCTAAAACGGTTTTTCGAGTATTTTGATTTGGATATATATTTTGTTAAATGTATTTGTCTAGCATAGTATGCTTTGAGTTTTAATTCAAAAACTTAGTTAAATACGTAAATATTAATTATTAAAAATCTACCTTAGTTTCAAAATCGGCTAAAACGGTAGTAAAAGATATTATATTATGTTATTTCAATTTATCCCAAAATTGCATAAAATCGTTTTAGCAGCTTTTGAAAGTAAATGCTTCATATTAAGTTTATAATTTGAGATATTTTTTTGAAATATAATAAAGCACAATGAGAAAATCTAAAAACCAGTCTGAATAGGTATGACAAAACTTATTGTTTGAAAACTTCTTTAGTAGCAATTTGTAGTCGAAAATACGATAGCGTAAATCCAGCTTCCCATAACCGAACGCTACCAAAATTCAAAATTTCCCCACAAAAGGGGCTAGTTCTAACTATATAAATTTTTGCAAGCTGTGGCGTTTTATTGGGAATGCCTAGTTCAGATCAAATTACATATAGGCCATCATCATCGGCACTACAACCCAATGTGGGTCTTGGCCGCCTCCAGGAAACGTCTCCACTCCTCTCTGTCTGCCGCAAGCTCCCTCCATCGCCTTAGTCTCATGGATGCTGTGTCTCTTTCTATACAGTCCAGCCACCGCGGTCTAGGTCTCCCAACCCTCCTTTTCCCTTCTGGTCTGTTGAAGAGAAGCCTCTTTGGTGGTTGGGTGTCTTCCATCCTTGAGACATGGCCTGCCCAACGATGTCACCCCACTTTTACGTGTGAGACTACAGGGGGATCTTCATTCAACGCATGTGTATATCCGTTACATATAGGTAGTTTGGACAATTTAGCGCGCTTTTATCGAAACAATATTCCACGAGACCGCGTGTCGCTACTTCTTATGAAATAAGTCCATTAAATATGGTCGCGCTTGATGTATTCTATCCATGGTGAAATACAAAAAATCATGGAAATTTGTATCGAAACATTTTTATACAATATTCATTTATTCACGCACATATGTATCTTGGTCTAGACTTGGAATTATGCGAAATAAATATTTGCAAATGTAATGGTGTTATTATAGTTATATGTAGACTATTATTTAAATAAAATATTTTGAATATAGGCGAATTTTCCTGCGATGAGCTACTACCAACGAGATGTGCTGATGGAAGGCGAGGACCTAAAAGACCAAGGACAATCCTCACAACACAGCAGAGGCGAGCTTTCAAGGCTTCCTTCGAGATGTCTCCAAAACCCTGTCGGAAGATAAGAGAGGGCTTGGCGAAGGATACAGGACTTAGCGTGAGAATAGTTCAGGTAATGGCATCATTTTTTATAATTTAGTTATGTACATTTCTCCAACTGCAAACAAGGTTGATTTTACAATTTTTGTTCGGTCAGTTTACTGTATCAATGTGTGTGTATTTTTTTAATACCTTTGTACTTTGTAGTAATACTAAGTAATGTACCTACATATTGTCTAAAATGTACATAGGGTGGGTCTTTAAGTTTCAAAAGGAACATAACTAAAATTTAAGCTTATTTTTATTAGGTAACATTAAAAATTGATTGATTTACCATTTTATAATGTTAGGTATATTGATAATCGTTGATATATTTGACCTTTTGTTAAAAGTGTATATCCAGTATCACGTATATTTACTATTATATTGTACAGATCTAAGCCAAAAACAAAATATTTAAGGCACAGTTAATACTTACTAATAGCTACGATGGCTGAACGTCTAGCGCCTCGGCTAATAATGTTGTGTGTCCCATGTACGAATCCTATTTCTGGCAGACACACATATTGTTTTTCAATGTGTGTTTAGAGTCAAAGTACGGACACAATAAGTTGAACAAGTGGCTAACATCCATTTCAAATAAAAACAAAAATTTGTTAATACAAACCTCTACTATTCTGGAGGCCCATATAATCTAATTACGATCGGACATGGTCAAAAAAATATTTATTTAAAGATAAATTGCTCAGGAAGATGTGTAATTTAAGTTAAAAAATAGTAAATAGTATTTGTGCCTAAAATGATTCAGTTATTAAAGTTAAAACGTTAGGCTTTAAATGCTTACAACTTTTCATATAAAACTTACTCGTTTCAATCCTCTTTCACGCGTACCTAAGGTTTCCGTACGTGGTGATATGAAAACGGCTCCAACGTCATTTAATACCTATGTCAGTTGTACTCTTTTAATCCACGGCACCTCAATTAACTGAGTTTTAAATATTATTATTGTACCTACTTACATATATTTCAAATAGGATCTGACCTCTGTTAGGTTCAAAACAATAATATGTACTAATCATTTTATTTAGATGTTTAATTAATTTATATATCTATTTATAAAGCATATTAAAAACATTATTAAATAATCTTACATCAACATGGTTTTTTAATTATCACAATAAAATTAGTGGTTATTAAACGAATTATCAAGAAAAAAATGAGAGGTTGCTATTGAAATGAGTTTCTTAATAATTTCGAGAATTTTTTCACATTGAATATTTATTTTAAGAGAAGATCTTCAAAATATGAAAAAATGGAAATAGCTCTGAAAAAAAATATTTTGAGAGGAAATCTAAAAAAACTCTCGATTGAGTTAAATTTTGGACGGGAATATATTAAACAAAACGTAGATTTTATTTGGGAATATTCAGTCATCGCATATAATTTTATCTCCTTTTCGAGATATCAATAAACCAATCTCAAACTCTCGTAAATCATATAAATTCATAAATACTCAAAATCTTGAATCTTGAGAATCGAGAAAATACAATCTCTAGTCACGATTTAAATTAGTTGTATCCGGCATTTTTATAAAATAAAATTGAAAAAAATATTTTTTCACAGGTTTGGTTTCAAAATCAACGGGCGAAAATGAAAAAGATTCAGAAAAAGGCGCGAGACAACAAGGGCGGCTCAGGAGGGTCCAAAGACAGCTGTGATAACAGTGACGGCGGAGAAAAATCCAAAATAAAAATCAAAGAAGAAGATCAAAGTAAGTATGAAATTTGAAACATGTTTTTTTGTTGTAATATTTATTATTTTTTGTATTCTGTGCGTAGCATCTCAGTCTAAGAGATGTGAGGCATTCAAATATATATATTTTGTATTTTATTACCGAGAATACGGTCCAGTTCAGTCGTGTGACGCGTAATTAAAGTCAACAGTTAATTATTATATTAAAATAATACATTGTTTGCCATATCGTTGTGTAGGGTAGTGAAAAATATTATGTTGGAATATGTCGAATTTCTAAGCCAAAGACCGATGTAGGATGTGTTTATGAATTGTAATTATTTTATAGAGTTTGATTATATATAAAGTCATCTCCTAATCTCTAAAAATATGTTAGCAAAAATTCTTTTTTTTAAATTAGTCTGATGAAAAGTTTACTTAATCAGTTACAACATTTTTTAGTCTTAGGTATGTCCGTCACTTCAAGAAATATTCTACATTTTATATTATATCAATTTACTTTGCAAAATCAGAAAAAAGAATAAAATAAGTAATAATAAGAAAACAATATTTTGTAACAAATTTTATTGTGGCATTATTTTATAAAATTACCAGGAAAAAACTTTAAGTAAATAATATTTGGAAGGTTTTGCTACATTTTTTGGTTGGCAATATTGGCGCCGCTTAATTTATAGGATGAAGGCAATCTCCAACCGTCAAAGAAAGTGCAGGGCTGTCAACATTCATAATGAAATTTTTTTTTCACTATTTCTCGATTAATTGAAATATCGTCAACAAAAAAAGCTTCCACCAATTAATCTATTAATATGTACTTTAATAAATAAATATAGTATGCATCACATTTTAAATAATCTTGCGATTTTAAATATTATACGGCTCTAATAATGCAATATGGTATACTGAACATTTTCCATGGAACCTAGATACAATAGATAGCATAATAATAATTAAGTAAGTGAATAATAATTTTAGCTCTGAGAATTAAACAACAATTTATTTAATAATTAAAAACACAATTACTTATTTTATTTTTAAAACTTCTTCTATCTTCTTCTTCCACGGCGCTACATCCCGGGGTGGGATTTGGCCTCCTCCACAACCGCTCTCCACTCACTCCGGTCTCTCGCCACACTTCTCCAGTTACCGGGTCTTCCTATATGAAGCCAGTCCACTTCTACGGCGTCAGCCCATCTCCTTCTTGGACGGCCTCTGGGTCTCTTCCGTTGGGGTAGCCACTTCGTCATGATCCTTGTCGCTCTAACTTCAGGCATTCTCTCCACATGTCCCGCCCATCGTAGTCTTTGGGACTTACAGTATCTTATGATTGTTTGCTGTTCAATCAGCTTTTCCAACTCGTGGTTCATTTTTATTCTGTAGTTCCCATTTTTCAACGTGGGTCCAAAGATTTTGCGGAGTATTTTGCGCTCGAAGACAGCTAATTTGTTTTCCTCGTTTTGAGTTAAGCACCAAGTCTCACAGCCATAAGTGACCACTGGCCTTATAATTGTTTTATAAATTAGAAGTTTACTTCTTCGGCCTAGAATTTTCAACCCCACCAGTCGCTTGCAGGCATGCCAGCATTTATTCCCGGAGATAAGGCGGATTTTTATTTCCTCTGCTGTCTTATTTTGGATATTTAGGCTGGATCCGAGATACGTGAACTTGTTCACCCCTTCATATGCATGCTGTCCTATGTCTATATTCTGCAGCGGTACCTGGTCGCGTGTGCTGACCATATACTTAGTTTTAAAACTTCTTCTACATTTCTTTTATTCAAATAGTTGTCATAGTTGAACATACCTTAACTGATATACCTACCTACACATTATTATATAAATGTACTTTTACATAATACATCGTTATCATGTATTTCCAAAACCTCCCAAAAGAATATAAAACATATAAAAAAAACTTAATTGCCTACAGAAATCGATTAATTAAAATGATGCAAATAAATGCCGGTATGTCAAATTTAATTTTGCTTTGTTGAAATAAATATGTGATTGGTTCATGAATATGAACATGTTATTCTAACTTAAAAATTAACGAAAAAAGAAACAAGCGCTAAAACCTACCACTTACGGATAAAACGAAAAAGAATAATTTTATTGTTTATCTCAAATATTGAATATTGGATTTATTGGTTTTTGAATATATACGCCTTTAATTATTATAATCTCATTGAATTATTAATTGTTATATTTATTACACCGGTTGTTATATGTTAAAACTTGTTTAAAATATAAATTGTATAATTGCTCACTATTATAGATTTATTTCTCATAGTTGTTGAAAAATTAACACGATTAATTGCGAAACTGATAAAACTGTGTTAATTTCTATTCTGCTATAGAAATTTATTTTAAAAAGTTATATATTTATATCGTTGTTTATAATTATTGAATAATAATGCCAACCCTGACCACGCCACTAAATGGGGCCGATATTGCACGAGCATTGTAACCCCTCTACGGCACCCCTCTACGGCGCCCCTCTACGGTATAGAAGCCCAGCGTAGAGGCTGCGATGTGTTTCCACAGCAACCGCTTTAGTAGCTTTTATTATTTTTCTTTGCACCATATGTTTCCTCTTAGAGCTTTTTTGAGTTGAACGCTCTGACGCTGCAAGATTATTTATATACGCCCGCAATATACGTACTTATGCGTCTGGATATTGTGGCTTAAGTATATAGGCAGTTAAGTATCTAAGAAGTTTTCAAAAGGTATGGAGATCAATTTACAATTAGATCATCGTATCAGGTCTTATTCCGAATGTCGTCATAGTTAAGTATAAAATATTTTCATTATTATTATTAACTATTTTTATTGTCAGCAATTTAGTTATTTGTATTTATGGCGATAAACAATTCATTACATGTGTCAGCAGGCGATATTAAATTTAATATTATAAATTAAATTTATATTCATTTCCATAGTATCTATCGAGTTATAGCAAATCCTGTAAATCGATGACCGCCAATAACGTCCCTAGACAAAATGCTGCAACATTTTTTTATACAGTGCTTTTTATCATCCTTTCGTGACTTCAATATCTAAGAAATGTGTTACATATACATTACTAACAAGATATATACCACTAAATCTAGTTTAAATGCCATCTCTGCTTCAATAGACAATATTGCGAGTCTACGGTTTCAGATAGGCACAGTTAAAAATACACCTGACAACTTCCAAAACTCGCGAGTGACTGGCGAACATATTTGGATAAATTTATATTAGGTATGCACATGTCATTGCTGTTCGCCAAGAACGTGATGTCCAAGATAGAGTACATAAGTAAACTAGACATCGCGAACCCGACAAAAAAAGTCCTGCTTAAACTTTTATAGTACCCAGTGACGTCGCTAGATAAAATGCCGCCCCTAAGCAGCGCCAAAATGCCGCCTCATTTGTTCATACATTATTTTTATCATCATTTCATGAGTCCAATATCTAAGAAATGTGTTGTATGGATACATTACTAACCAAATATCAGAGTAATTTTATTATTCGCAAATCTGCACGTGTCGTTTCTGGTCACCAAGGACGTCGAAGGGCAACGGAAGTAAACTAGATAGCGCGAACCCGACAAAACCAGTGAGCTGATTTTTTTAGTGGAAAGATATTTTCGTTGTTACTAAGTTAAGGTACTTATCTATTTCTATATATTCCAAACGATTTTCCTCGATTTGCCGCCCTTCGAGTAACTGCCGCCCCCAAGCGACGCTCAATCTGCCTACCCCCACGGGACGTCACTGATTGATATTACTGCTATCTACTTACATGTCTGATCAGAATTAGTTTTAAAATCCTTTTCAAAGAGTTACTATGTAGTGCCGGCGGCTCAGCACTTCATTACAAAAACAACTTCTTTTGTAGTTTATAGATGCCATGCTTGTTTCGGGGATTAGTACGATGGTTTTCAGATTTTTTATGTTCTATTCTTAAATAGAACGTGGCGCGAAAAATGTTCTATAACTATATAACGAGTAATGCTTATAACGAGCAAATTCAGTCGGTCCCATTTTCCTCATAATAACCAAATTCGACTGTAGGTATATTACATATCAATAATATTATATTCTGATACATTCAGATTAGAATTGAATTAAAATTTATTTGTAAGGCTAGTTGTAATTGTATACATAATCAAATTTGTACAGCATGTCACTTGCCAAAACGAATGTTATATCTCTGGTTCATGATGAGAGCATATTGTATAAATAATAAAATACTATATATATATATATATATATATATATCTACCTAGGTGCTTTTAAATAATATAGAACTATTTTTTATAGACATATTATATTAAATAATCTATGGAAGGAATGCGACAATAATATTCGTGTTCACGAAGTGAATAGCTAGGCAGCCAAGTAATTATTATAATAATTCACATCATATTTTAAATCGAACCGCGAATTGCCTGTAGCTGAAATTTGTATTAGGAGAATATGAACGAGAAGAGTAATTTTTTGTAATACCCAGAAAGTAAAAAGATGCACTCACAGAAACCTTCCGAGATTATTTTAATAAGGGATACTTGACCATATTAATATGTGACGCGTGTGAAAATAATGCATTTAAATTTCCATAAAACTGCCTACTACAATATAATAATAATTAATAAGTAACCTAGATGTTTAATTCAAAGCATTGGTTTGTATACAATCAATTAATGACATTCAATACGATCAATAATTTACTCATTATTACGTTCTTCAGAAAGGATTTGTATTAGGCGTACAGAAAGTCGGGAGGATGCTAGGAAAACGAAACTTCGTTAGGTTAACAATGAATGGTGTTGCTATAATCGTTGCACAATTTTTAATAAAAAAAAGTATTTTAGTAATACTACGAACCCCAATAAAGTTATGAAACAATACTTTATAATAATAATAGGTTAACTATTAATAATTTTTGTGCATTAAAAAAATATAATTAATTTACCTATCTTTTTCGGTTTTGTTTAAAAATTGCATTATTAATTAATTAATTGTATTCCTTTGAACAACCACTTGACTGTGCTAGTCAAACGATGCACCCACAAAAACCTGCCGAGATTATTTTAATAAGACCACAAAATAATGCAATAATACTATAGATCTACCATCATAAATTGGCATTTCAGTGAGGGCGTTAGTATGACATTGAGAATGTTGCCATAACTAACAAAAATGGTTATTTATAAATTTTTATTGGTAGTAGATTTATGTACAAATATTAAAATAAAAAATAAACACAATCAAAATAAAAACGCGTTACTTTCTTTATAACCACGAGGAAGAAATGCATAGTTGGAAAAATCATAAATTGTAAAATATAAAGTAGTATTGTGTATATTTTAGTCATGGAAAAAATATAATAAAAAAGGCGAAAATAAATTAAATTCACTCTAAAGACAGTAAAATAGTATCAACATAATGGAATTTTAAATAAAACACGATAACAAACTATAAATTACACAAACAATGTAGAAATTATATAACTACTATTATGGTTCAATTCCAAATAGACTATCATCCGATTCTGTGACACTCTCAGGACCATTTACGGTAAAAATAAAACCATCCATAATAGCATCTCTGGCGTAATATTGCTCTTCCAATTTTATGGCATGCTTACACACATTTTGCCATTCTTCTGTGGTACTACTTCCAAAGGCTGTTTCCGTTAATCCACATACCTATATTGCTATTCAATTTTCCGACATTTTTTTGAGCAACCCTGCGTTTCATTGTGGCCCAGATTAATTCTATCGGATTAAGGTCACAGTGATATGGTGGAAGTCTTACTACCGTGTGACCATGGCTGGCAAGCAGTTCGTATGCTCGTAGCAATGACGTATCTCTTTGGACCTTTGTAGGATAAAATTAATTCATTAAGTTGGCTTTTTCGCATTTCGTCAACAACTGGAATTCTATGTTCAAGAAGCCAATTCTTCATTTCACCTAAGCGATTACCCATTGTTGGACATTTATCTTGCTGCACCGAATGGTAAGATGCATTATCCATTACTACGATAGAGTTTTCGGGTAAATTGGGTAAAAGTCTTTCTGTTACCCATTTTTTAAAATTGTCAGCATTCATGGAATCGTGTTAATCTCCTGTGGATGATTTCGCTTTAAAAATTAATAAAGCATCTTTGATGAAACCCATTTCTCCAGTGACTCCACCCGCAAGCAGAATTATCCATCTTTGCCCGACAGATTCAGAAGCTAAAACGCCGTGAACTTCATTACTTTGCCAGCATTTTGATACGGCGTATGTGGGATGAATGTAAGTTTCATCAATATTATACTACTGGGCGCTTAAGATTAATTACCTAACTGTCTATTTTTACGTAAAATGTCTAGGTATCTTGCTCGCTATGCACAAATATCGTATCTCTCAATCAAAATTTTTCTTTTGGACTGACATTTTTGAAATTTAAATCCCATTGCAAGAAGCGTTTTTCTGAGCGTCTCTCGTTCTCCTTTATAGTTCATATCTTCTTTTATAGAAGCCAAAATTGTATTAAATGTTGGCACTTCTTTTCTGACACAATATAATTCTTGTATTTTATGGCGTATGGCACATTGGTCAAAACTATCCAGCTCTATTATCTTCTTCCTTGTCCTTTTCTTCCCTGGCGTAGGAATTTTCGGTCTTTCATCTATCGTCTTAGATGCTTCAATTTTAATTCGGCTAATTGTCTTACTTGATACACCTGAAATATAGAATACTACTATATAATATATATCTATCGTAATTTAATACATGTTGATAATTCTGTCGAGGCGTTATTATGGAATTCGAACTTGTAAATGTCAGTTTAATTAATATACTAAATTTTGTAAATTCGTTTACTTTCACAAATAATAAGTAACTATTAATTTATATTGTATCCTACATTTATATTTTTTTATCCGCTACCCGTTGTATCGCGTTATCAATAGGAATAATCAATCCCTTTTGTCTTTTCTCGTCATCGCAGAACTGCAATACTTGATGAATGATATCTCTGGCATTCCCACGAACTGTTTTAGAACTACTTGCCATTATGCACTATACTTATTTCTTCTCTATTTTCAATAACAAAATATATATCCCGAATTCTGCACGCTGACGTTTGACAATGTAAACATTTGACTCAGTCTGGAATAAATTTGTCATAACGTCCAATCAGTAAACGCCACTGAGTTATTTTTAGATTGCGCTTCGTCTGCATTAATTTTTTCGTGGAGACATTATAATTGGTTGTTGATTATATTCAAATATAGCTTACTTTAAATACTTACAAATTAATTGGTGCTAAGTAGCTATCGAATAATGTCAAATATTATAAGGTCACATTCGTTTATTAATAATCTAAAATGCTCTTTTTATGTTTACAAATGTACAAACAATAAAAATCTTGGGAGCAAGAAAATCAGCGTACTTAATTAGCAACAAACACACGTTTGATTATAAAATACTATATCAAATATAAAAAAATTATGTATTAGGTACATTTCTTATTTAGAAGGAAAAAGCTTTTTTTACTTGTTGATCTTTTTTCATATTTTGTAAGTAGGTATATGTTATGTATCAACACTAAATATAATGTGTTTTTTTTATATTTTGACGCCATGAGAGTTAGATAAACGCAAGCGCAATCCATAATTCGAGAAACATGTTGTAAAATTAAATGGCGTTTGTGACAAATTTATCCTCGATAGACAATTTTAGTTTCAAATTCGACCGGCTGCCAATGTTGGTGGATATTGTTACAATTATTATTTCAACGCTTTGGTTGCATACGAAACGCTTAATACCACTAGGATTTGTATTAGGCGCACAGAAAGTCTGGAGGATGGTAGGAAAACGAAACATCGTTAGGCGAACAATGGTGTTGCTATAATCGTTACACATTTTCTATAATAAAAAAAGTATTTTAGTGTAGGTAGTACGAACGTAAAGTTGTGAAACAATATTTTATTTGATCCTAAGATTAACGATTAATAATTACGTGGTACATAATAAAATATAATATATTGCCTATTTAATCTGTTTTTTGGGTTTGTTTTAGAATATTGCATTACTATTTAATTAATTAATATTGTATGGACATATTTTGATTAGGCATTTTCTGCAGTTTCTGCAAAATTGTTAAAATCATACTAATATTATTGTACCTGCCTAGTTGAATATCAATAAAAAAATCGGTGTTACTTATATTATGTACGCGCGTTAGAAGTTATACTTCTTTGGCGTAACAAAACTTGTGATATCCTAGATTCATCGACTAGCTCTTAATTATTAGCTTGTTAAATTACACACTCAAGAAAAAGGACCGCTTATTGGAACGCCGTTGGTTTATTTCTATACACTTTAACTTATATTACTAAATTATATAATTATTTATCGTTGTTTTTATTGTTTAAGTAACAACTGCCACTATGACGTTTAATAGTTTGTTTACGTAAGGAATTGCAAATGGCCGACAATAATAAATTCGCTGCCTGAGCAATGGAACAATTCTAAACTATAATATTATACTGTATATACGTCACGATTGAAGTATCATACTGTGGCGTAATGGTAGTGCGTTCGGCTGATAACCGAACAATCGGTGGTTCGAATCCAATCGAGTGCGTTTATTTTTGTGTGAAAAAATAAATTATGTGTTACATGTCACACGCCAAAAATACACTCTTCCAAACGCGCCTAAAGAAGTATAACTTCAAAATTAAAAATATTTATAGAATTAGCATCAATCAACATTATTAGTACATAATATTATACTACTCGTATCACTATCACCATAATTAACGAAGAGATCAATATTTTGAATAAAAACATTATGAAACGACTTAATTTGGTTATTTGTTTGTAGGTGCTTTGGTGCTTACAATAACAACGCATTACATCATGAACCTACTGTCATTTTATAAACCTAAGCACGATAACCGAGATTGTTTTCTGGTTTTTCTAACAAGCTGATATTTATTTTTCATAATTAATAATATAATAATTTATCGACTTTAAAATATTACGTCACGTTCTCCACGTTTTTATACAAAAGTTGAATTTAATTCAATCGATTCTTTCTATGAAATAACTAAATAAGATGTATTTTCGAAATTTATAATACAGCCAACTTATAAAAGTTTGTATTAGGAGCGCATGAACCAAGAGTATTTTCTTATGAATAAACCAACCACTGTCAGAGAAATGATGCATTCACAAAAACAGAGATTATTTTAATAAGGGATACACGACCTCAAAATAATGCATAGGTATTATATAGATTTTGCACAATACTGTCGATATTGTTATAATTTCAATAAACGGCAAGTTTGCATACGAATCGCATTAATACTTACTATTCTTACGTTCTTCATGAAAGGATTTGTATTAGGCGCACAGAAAGTCGGGAGGATGGTACGTAAACGAAACAGCGTTGTGCGAACAAATAGTGTTGCTATAAATAAAATATTATAATCGTTGGATAATTTTTATTAAAAAAAAGTATTTTAGTAATACTACGAACCCCAATAAAGTTACGAAACAATCATAAGATTAACGATTAATAATTTACGTTGTACCTATATTATAAAATATAATTAGTTTTTCTAGTTTGTTTTGTTAGAAAATTGCATATTAATTTATACTAGCTGAGCCAGCTGGCTCTCGCCAGTCTGTCTCGCTAGGTCTTGCAGACGGCTTGGCGGTATTGTATATTAATATAATTGTGAAGTATGCATAAACGGCGCCATAGTTTTCCCTTCGGGATGGATTTTAATTTACGTCAGACATTTTGACATTTCGCTGATTTGTCAGTTTTACGATTTGCATCTCGTCACTGCCAATACAAATTTGGAGTCATATGCGTAGTCTATTCTGGAGTCAGGCCTTCACAATATCACCTGACACCACTTCAGGCTGCTAGGCCTGCTATAGCAGTGGATTGATCCTGGTTGATAATGATTTAAATAATATGTATAACACCAATTATTGTTGAATACCTTTTAAATATTTTTGGGTTATATGAGCCAATTGAATGTATATAAGTTTCATTGGTTTAAAAAATTATCATTTAACAGCCATAAAAAAATGTTACTTTATTAAATTTTGAAATAATATTCTATGGTTGATCCAGTGTTGCCATGTCTACTGAAATTTCAGTAGATCAACTGATATTTTTTGCCAATATACTGAATTTTTGATTTTTTTTCGAAATTCAAGAAATCTACTGATATTTGTGTTTCTCCACAATTGTAAATTAACTGATGATTCTTTCAATAATAAACTTGAAATGATTTACGCATGACCTTTTTTGATGTTATACACTTCTAAATTTACATAAAAAGCATTGTAACTCTACCCAAGAGCGCCATTTTACCCATTAATATCATCATTGTTTACAGTAAATTAATATTATTAGTTATTGTTATTCTTATTAGTTTTAAATCATATCTAATAAACCACATTTTTCAAAATCTACTGATATTTTATGAAATCTACTGAATTTTTAGTCAAAATCTACTGAAATTTTAAATTTTGACTTGGCAACACTGGGTTGATCGCATAGTCAGTGTCGCCATGTCTATCTACTGATTTTTTAAATTTTGGCTTGGCAACACTGGGTTGATCGCATAGTCAGTGTTGCCATGTCTATCTACTGATTTTTTTAAATTTTGACTTGGCAACACTGGGTTGATCACATAGTCAGTGTTGCCATGTCTATCTACTGATTTTTTTTTTTAATTTTGACTTGGCAACACTGGGTTGATCGCATTAGTCAGTGTTGCCATGTCTATCTACTGAATTTTTAAATTTTGACTTGGCAACACTGCAACCCAGTGTTGCCAAGTCAAAATTTAAAATTTCAGAAGATTTTGAAAAATGTGGTTTATTAGATATGATATAAACTAATAAGAATAACAATAACTAATAATATTAATTTACTGTAAACAATGATGATATTAATGGGTAAAATGGCGCTCTTGGGTAGAGTTACAATGCTTTTTATGTCAATTTAGAAGTGTATAACATCAAAAAAGGTCATGCGTAAATCATTTCAAGTTTATTATTGAAAGAATCATCAGTTAATTTACAATTATGGAGAAACACAAATATCAGTAGATTTCTTGAATTTCGAAAAAAAATCAAAAATTCAGTATATTGGCAAATTTCAGTAGACATGGCAACACTGCTGGGTTGATCGCATAGTCAGTGTTGCCATGTCTATCTACTGAATTTTTAAATTTTGACTTGGCAACACTGGGTTGATCGCATAGTCAGTGTTGCCATGTCTACTGGAATTTCATTAGATCTACTGAAATTGTTGTCAGGAAAAGAAGAAATAATGATATTTGTGATGAACAAAAGTCACTTTTTACATGATTTTTTAAAAGACACTTGTGAGATTATGTCAATATGCACGCTTTCACCAAACACAATCGTTGAATTTCATACATTTTTGTCAATCAATGGTATTTTGAAGAAAAAATCAAAAAATCTACTGAACTTTGAAAATGTTAGTTGGCAACACTGGTTGATACCTTTTAAATATTTTTGGGTTATAATGAGCTAATTAAATGTATATAAGTTTCATTGGTTCAAAATAAAAATTGATTCAACAGCCTTACAAAAAAAAAAAAAAAGTGACATCATATTTTAAAATTTTCCTTGGTGTCGTAAAACGCCGATATGTCATTCGCCCGCGTTTCAATGAAATGATCAGTTTTAATCGGAATTCGTATAAATGTTATTGTTTATTTGAATATTTATAGTTATCTATGGGTGCTTGTTATAAATGTGAGTTATTATATAGTGCTGTGCATTTTTAAATCATTAGGAGACGTAAATAATATCACCTGTCGTTTTTTACATAAACAACAAATAATGACGTATGTTACCTTGTTTTTAAAAGTGATTTTTTTGTGACTGTGTTAAGTTATATAAAATTGTGCTCACTTCAACTTACAGTCACTCGAATGCATCTCATAAGTAAATATGTGGTCAGTCAATTGAAATACCGTATGTTAGTATACATAGCGTAATAAATTTATAGTGTCAAAAGACTTGATTTCCGTCAGAGGTGTAGAAACTTAACTTAAACAGAGAACTTAATTCATAAAAATTTAAATAAATCAGTTCTAATATGTTGATCGATCAATCTTATTATGATTAGTTTGTGAAAATTGATTGTATATATCGGTTAAAACGCATTTTAAATTTAAAGCGGCCATCTTTGTTTAGTCGGTTCGAGTGTTGCAAACATTGTGAAAAAATAAATTCCCATATTGTCAATAATGTGACGTATGTGCCGGAAAGCTTTAGAGAAACATCAATATTATATCGCAAGATAACTTAAATTCGGAAAACCCTTCCTGTCATACTCTATATGACCTATTTGAATTTCGAACATTCCATAAGTGTGTTTGGCGTTTTAACCCATCGGACGTGACGAATAAGGCACACAATCGCTCGCAAAAACGGGCAAATCTGTAGGATAATAATAATGAAAGATTAATAATAAATATAATTTAACACTAATTTAACAAATAGTCATTGAACACAATAGTATAATAATTAATAGTACCTAGGTTCTTATTCCACATAAACGAATAATGATCATTGATCAGGATCGTTTTATCGGTTGATAATACCCCAGGCTAATGAAATCTGTCCTAATTTTTTTTTTAATTAATACAATGCCTTTTCACCTAGAATCGACAGTTAATATCGTTCAAATGATTGAAGAAAGTATAAATTTCAATAATTTCATACATTCCTAGGTTATTTTTTTATGACATACCTAGGTCCTTGCATACGAGGTAGTAGGTACGAAATACTTTTTTGATCTTTGCTCTTATAAAAATAATTTTAATAATTACGACATATTTTTTGAAATGCTGGTGTGTGGGGCACTCTTTCAATAATAAGACAATTTAGAATCTTTTTCTGCCATGTAGCTTATTTTCTCACCCTGTTGGCAATTAACACCACCAAAATGAGTCTAATAATAAACCTATACGAGTTCGTTCTCTCAAATTATGTTCATGTTCATTCTTAGTATTGTTCTTGCGCGGTATTAGGCGAGCATAAGTTGAAACGGGTAGCAAAAACGAAGTTACAATGCATATAGACCTGTCAATCCATTGAAAAAGTATCGATACATGGAATGGGTATCGTATCGATGTAAAGTATCGAAGGATCGTCCTTTAAGGAAAGGATGGCCCACACAACCTGAACCGGGCCCCCACTCCCCAGGCCAGGATCTTTAAGTTTTCTTAGGGTTAAAAGCAATTAGCGCTCGACATTAGCGTTTTCAAAATGAATGATAGGTATATTTTGAAAACATTACAAGTCACTATTGTGTTTTAGTGGAAATAGTGAAAACAATCCTATAGGTATAAAAATAAATAGGTAGGTAGTTGTAAAATATATTATTTTATAGCAAGTGTAAGATAATAGTAAGAAAAACTACTAACATTTGTGTATTTTGGTAATATGATGATTTTTGCAACTTATGTCACTGTTTTTTAAAATGTGTCAGGCCACGTTTTCGAAAAACAGCATTCAAATGGTGTTCGAGGTAAAATAATTAAGGATATTCACTGTATTTTTAGTGATTTTGTGTATTTTTTAATATATCTACTTGATATTAATACTATCGACCAAGAGTCCTTACTTGATGAAATTTGAATTTAAATCCTAATGGATAAGTTTGAACTATTCTATATTAAAAGATCCGCAGTCCCTATTCACCGCGGACTATTTAATTACCACATTTAAATAGCATGCATAATTATATCTAACGGCCACCCGATGGGCAACGCACCAAATGGGTTGGACGCAGTGAATGGGTCATTTTTTTACGACCTGGGTCGGTGTGTCAATTGTATTACCACTGGTGAGTGCGCATAGTGCCCGAAGATGCCGAAAGGCAATACCCGTATCGCAAAAAACGATCCAAATGGAATAGTACAAAACTTAAAACCATTAGAATCTATATCTATTTGAATTGCGGTGTTGTCAAGTATCGACACACGATAATACAAAATGCATCGTACTACTATTGTTAAAATGTTAATATCATTGAAATAAAATAGTGCGCAGGCAACTTTTTTACTATTAGAGCAAATTTTTGATGTATGTTTATCTCACTTATCTGATTGACCCCCAGGCTAGAGCCCTGTTAGCCCCCCCCTGCCTTGTGGGGGCCATGTTTGTAAATATCGTTGTCAAATTATGGTTGTTTGCCAAGGATTATTTATAATTTTATTATATATCCATCGTTATCGAAAGAAATTATCAATAGCAAAATATCGATGTATCTTTCAGAAAGTATTGATACTTCAAAATATCGATATTTTTGTTACGGCCTACACTACACTCATGCATAAGAATGCACTGGCCAGACCTAACGCAACGAAAAAAAAAATGCTTTCCTTGCATCCAATTAGTGTCGCTGAATTTTTTGCAATCTCACGCTCAATTGTCGGGAGCATATTATAATTATTACATATTATAAATTGGAACAGTAAAACTTAGGACTTATAATGATATGTCAGTTTTAGAAATATGTGAATAATTATCCTGCCTGGTGCAGAATAATATATAGGTACAATTCGTAACAATTCAAACCATTGCTTAGATCAGTGATTCTCAACCAGATTCCGCGGAACCTTAGAGTTCCAGTTCTCATCTATTCTATACTCAGGACTGTTTTCGGTCAGCTACGGCAGCTATATATGTAGGAAAGTATCGAATTATTAACACTTATTGTAACAATTACAATAAGTTAGCGGTCTGAACTGTAAAAACTATCTATTTCGCTCCAAAAATTATCAGTATCACAGCCAAGAGAGGTGCCGTTAGAACATAGCAGTTATTGTAACAATTCTTATAATTCAGCCCCCTTGTGGTGGCCATGAAGGTTGCATGTTAAAATAAATGATAATAATTCGAACAAAATATTATGTAATCCAAAAATCTTCATTTATTGTGAACAGGTTACAGCTTTCCATTCAAAGATAATCAATAACTAGCACTACCATCGTAATTTGAAATATAATGTCACAGCGGACATTGACTAACACCAAGAAATGTACCTATAGCGAGGCAAGCTCCATTGAATTTGGAATAATTTACGCATGAAAACAATATTGTTATTGTTACCCATACATACGTTTTGTATAAAAAAAAACACGTGGGTATCATTCTTTCATGACTCCAATTATAAGAAATGTGATGTGTGGATACATTACTAACAAAATATAATTACCACTAAATCTAATTTTATTTAAATGCCATCTCTACAGTTTCAGATACATTTACAAATACACATGAAATACACATCCAAAATATTTTTGGATAAATTTTAAATTAGATAAATATGTATCTACCTATAATTCGCAAATCTGCACTTGACAAGAACTTGACGTCCAAGAACAACGGAAGTAAACTAGACTTCGCGAATCCGACAAAAAATTCACTCCTGTGAAACCTTTTATGTTGATTAATTCATTTTGTTTCCAACCAGTGAGCTTAATTTTTTAATGGAAAGATATTTCCGTTATTACTAAGTTTGGGTAGCTATTTCTACATATACCTAATGATTCTCCTCAATTTATCGCTCTTCAAATAACTGCCGCCTCCAAGCGACGCTCAATCTGCCTACCCCCACGGGACGTCACTGATAGTAGGTATCTAATAAATACAGCGAGCTGTTTTTTTAATGGAAAGATATTTCCGTTATTACTAACTAACTACCTAATGATTCTCCTCGATTTGCCACCTTTTATGGGGTGTAAATTTACCGCACCGAGTGACGGCCGTCACTAACGGGAGACACCAACTCTAGTTACGCCACTGCTCAGATGCGTTGATGATCCGCACACATAATAGAAAAATTAGAGGGAACGTTGCTCTCCACGCTGATTCCACTTCTCTCGGTCCTGTAAGTTGCATTGCAACGTACTTCCGCAGAACTTAATCATTTCAGTGATCCAGCGGTCCCTCGGTCTACGTTGCGGACGTTTTGTACCTCTTGGCTACCACTGGATGACTAGATTTATCTAGCGATTGTCCCTTATTCGATCTATGTGTCCAGTTCATTTCCATTTGAGGTTTTTAACAAACTCTATTACATGACAAAATGTCTGTTTTCTAATAGAATTATTCCGCTTTTTGTCCTTTCGCGTTATGCCCAGTATGCACCTCTCCATACAACGTTGTGCTACTCTAAGTTTCTGAATCTCTCTTTTACTTAGGGTCCATGTTTCACACGCATATGTAATTACGGGAAGCACACACTGGTTGAACACTTCACGCTTTAGGCTCGTCATTTTTGAAGATATTATTCAAGCATCTAAAAGCATTACAGCCCAACTTTACTCTGCGAACAATTTCATCAAATGCATCTTATAGACACTTGTTGTCCAGATAGATGTAGTATTTCACTTGTTCGAGCTGAGTGTCATTGATGGGTCCTCATATTCCTCATGCATCGGTTGAAAAAAGACCTTCTCAAATCTGCTTGACCTTTAGTTAGATCCGTCGGTTATAGGAACCTTTTTCTGCAAGGGACAATAATTATTTAACTTTTCGTAGATTTTTGTTAAAAATCAATTAAACATTGCCTACCAAACCATTATAGTTTTGGTATATTTTGGACGATGTGACAAAATTGTGCACACTTTTTCATTCATACGTATTTGTTTTCGTTAGATTAAGAACACATCTTACACATATTGTTAGTTCATTTTTTTTAATTTATCAAGCCCTGCGTAAACCAAACTATAATAGATAAAAAAATATTATTTTATCTATAAAATATCCAAAGTTATGTATGATTTAATTGCATAATTTTAGATGTTTTATAGATAGACGAGTGTTTTTTGACTATTATTTATTATGGCTTGGTTTCGCAGGGCTTAATTGAATTTTATAAACTAACAAACACCCTCTGTAAGCTGTAGTCTCATTTCAATTAAAACAAAGACGTATGACTGACAAAGTTTAGTGTGCACTATTTATGGCTGATTTTAAAAGCCTACCTCCACCCTTCGCCACTGCATCGCAGTATACACCCGAGACACTATGAAAACGTGAGGAGTTGTGAAATAAATGTGTGTTACATGATGAGTTTCGCGAAAACTAGAACTGTTTCTGAAGAGAGCATAAATAAATAATATTATTTCAATGGGTGATACTATGTAAAATATTTTGAATTCTCTTATTGCAGGTCCACATGGATTATCAGCCTTCCTGAATGACAGTTGCAGTGACACTGAAGCTCCTCCCTGTGATGCAGAAAGCGGCGGAGTACATAGACACTTCTTACCAATCAAAGAAGAACTGACTTCGGATGACAGTTTTTACAAAGACCCTGGCGCTCATATGGCGATGGCAGATTTTGCCAGTAAGACTTCGTTATTTTATTATTGGATTTCGTTTACTTACTCGAACCGGTTGTAATACTATTATACATACAAAAAATGTAGTGTAAAAAAATATTATTTATTACAATATTAATGAAATTATTAAAAAAAAAATACACTCATGAGCAGTATATGCTACACGATGGTTATATTAGACATAGTTATATTATAATTTTGAAGATGCATATGAATATTGATTTTAATATAAATCTTAGATTGGGGATTACTAAAATTTCCGGTAGAGTGAATCCGACTGATGTGTAACAAAAAATAATTAGTAAATTAGTAATAAAATAAAAGTATTCAATAATACTTTGAATGAATGTGGAAGAAAAATTAATACTTATGGGAAATCTGAGCCTGGAGATATCCTAACTAAATAATTTCATTGCAGCTCGAATAATAATTGCTGTTTAGAGCCCATCCAGAGATTTTTATTCCTTTTTGCTATTCGAGAAGTTTTTTTTAGACATCAGTCGGATTCATTCTACCGGAGATTTTACTTACTGCGCATACCTAAAATAGTTTATTTTTTTACAACGTTTTTCTTAGCTCGTATTCTTATTTGTCCGGTGGTTCTTTATCCGGTACAAATCTTGCAATCGATTTTTAACTAACTTTCCGACTAGCTAGATATTTGAAACTTTTAGAATATATCAGAACACGATGCCAATGCATTTTTTTTTAATTTTAGCCATCTTTAAGTAGAATTGAGTTCATTTTCAGTTACTTCTGTTTTGTATGAAAAGTTATTTTGACGCCATTATTGGTTGCTAACGGGTCTGGGGTCCTAGCAACAAAATTATTAATATATACGTGCGTTACTATGGAAATCAATATGACATGTCAAGTACAAATTTTTTTGATCGTTTAAGCTAGTCAAGTCAAGTTTATATGGTTCAATAGAAAATTTAAAAACGTTGTATATAAAAAGTTCTTTTTATCTTGTAATTATTTTGCATAAGCTACTTGATGAAATATTCATTTTAAACTAAGTTCTTAAATTCCTCGACATAATATTGGTATTATTAAAATTAATTTTCATACGAATCTTTAAAATTATAATATAACTACTATGTTATTGTTAACATCGTGTATCATGTTGCTCATGATCGTATTTTTTGCTTTGGTGCTGCGTAGTGGTTCTCGCGTAAATTTTAACTGTGGCCGCACAATTGACATTGACAGTTCTATGGAAACGTCTGGTGGCCGCACCAAATTTCACTTTTGCTGTGATTGAAAAAATTAAAGCTACATTTTATTTACTGAAAAAATGTATCAATTTATTATTAGACAAATCAATTTAATAAAAGACATTTGAACATTTTAGTACATATCTATTTATTTAAAAATAATACAAATGGAAATTCCTCAATACTCCTTTTTTCCAATGCCCTATGCCATTTTTTTTTGCCAATTTCTTCCAATGCCAATAGCCGCATGGCTGCTTCTAAGTTTACGTCTGTCAACTGGCTTCAATATTTGGTTTTTTTTTATGAAATGTATTATACTGAATTATCTTTCACAGTATACAGTAGTAGGAAAAATCGATATTAATAAAGCAATTCTTGCCAATTCTTTGAATTGACTTGATTCTTGGTCAACGTATAACTTAGACCAAAATTTTTCAACCTTGGTATTATTAAAATGGATTTTAAGTAGGTACTTGGTCATGACTCATTTCCAATAACGCATATTTAACGTTAGCCCAGTTAATTAAATTAAATACTGAAAATCCTCTGGTGGCCGCACATGAGGACCACTGGTTTAGAGCGAATAAAAAATTGATAAATTACCTCAAATGGGATCGTGGACAGGGATTTTTTTTCATGACGATCTCTGCCAAAAGTTTGCCACCACACTCATATTATGTATTTACCATAGCGCGCGGGGTGTAGAAAGAAACCACATTAAAAATCTCGTAAAATTGTTGTCAAATAAAATCCAATATCGCTTGGCGGGTCGCGCAAAATTTTCTGAACATTAAATAAACGGAAAATAATAAAACGATATCACGCTATAAAACAGCAGTGGGGTAGAGTGGTGAGGGGTCGTTATTTTTAACGCACACGTCGTTTTGAAAGATGAAAGAGACATCAGCGGGGGAAAGCGAACGGGAGAGTGGATTGTTTTAACTATGAGTTTAAACGTTAAAATTGATGTAACGGCGTAGAAATTCGAATGAAAATATTCAACAATCATCAAATACACAATGCTGTAAATTTAAATAACGTCAAAAATATGAACAAACTGAAAAAGTATTGCAATTTCTTGATTTGAATTCCCTTGCCAGTTGGGAAAATAATTTAATATTTATAGATTAATCATTTGTATTCATGTCTATAGAGCGTCCGTCATATGAAACCGTGGGTCGTGCGGCGGCTATTAAAAATTACATGACGTGTGTTTAATCTAGTACAAAAACTTAAGGCTATACCTCAGCTGAGGAATGGTCTAAAAAATCGTGACTAGGCGATGTGCGGATTGTGCAAATGACGCGAGCCGAACGAAATATAATTTGTCATAAAAATTCAACATGCGTCCTTTGTATGTTATGTTTATTATTATATTCGTAATAATAATAGTATATTCATTGACATGTTTTCTTTTCCAAGTACATGCGGAACGTTTTATAGTCATCTTTACACGATTTAAGAATATATTCCTCCGACGCCATCACAAAACAAATTGACGTACTCACAGGTCGACTATCACTCTCCGACTGGCAACGACTGCGAAATTTCGTTTCACATACTGTTGAAAATTATTTGCCGTTTCACTTATGTACGCTCTTAACGGTTTGGACAAATGGTTGACAGCCAATACTTGAGTAAAATATTTTAAAAGAACCTTTATATTGTGTTAGTCCAAATGCTCCGATTAGAAGGAAGAGTAGTGATTTACTTATTTTTTTCAGATTATCATTCTTTTTTTTCTTCTTTTGACCATGTCCGAACCCAATTAGATCATTTGGGCCTCCACAGAGTGGATTTTTGTATTGACATATTTTTGTTTTCGGACGGATGTTTGATCAACTGATTAGGTACATACACGTACTTTGACTCCAAACACAAATTATAAAACAACATGTGTGTTTGCCAGACCCCGAATTTGAATCTGGGACCCACGATGTTATAAGCCAATGTTTGCCGCTCAGTAGGCATTATATTTAGATTCTCTTTACCGTAATTGATTTTCATAGTTTTTGTTAACGTCTTAAACTAGTACCCATACAAGAATTCCTGGATGTATCAATTGGGGCAAAGATTTCATATCTATTAAAATTATTTTTCAATTTACACGTATTTTCTGTAAATATATGCCTGTGTAGCGATAATTTGTATGGTTCAAATCCTCTGTTTGCGAGAATTCAATATAATAAAGTACCTAAGCGTAATAACCAGTGGCGGCTCGTCCATATGCACTGCGGAACTGTAGCACCCCCAAGCAAATTGAGAAATATGTATTATTATAATTATTATGTATACATAAATTTATGTATATTATATGAAAATATCAATATTATTTAAGGGGGGACATGCTCAGCGTAGGTCAAAATGGAGCTTTATTGCATTTTCAAAGCATGATCCTGGACATTCCTTAAACGTTGTAGATAATCTATTTATATAATTTTGAAGAATTATTATCCTTTATATTTATTTTAAACATTTGATGACTGCATAACGTATTTTTATTACATAAAATAGTATTCTTTTAAACATCTCGCTCTAATGTTTTAGAATATAGTCATATTTCAGTACATGCATGTGCAGTGGTGTTACGATTTTTTACATTTATTAATTATTAAACGCATTTATAAAACCATTAGTCGACATTATTATAGTGAAATATTTACGATAAATATTATATTGATAATCTCTGTGATCCCAAATTTGACAAGAATTAGGCATTTTATTATTCAAAAATTGGGCAAGATTAACACATTTGAAGATAATTCTAAAGATACCATTTATAAGCTATGTCTTTGACCATTCAAGTGTGATAAACATCCTATGAATAATGATTGATTTATAATAATTATTGACCTAAGAATAAGGTAGTGTTTTTTTGAAATACGCCATTTCTTTTGGCATTCCTCGGTGGTTAAACATTTAGAGGTTCCTGAGTGATCTTTTTTATTAGTTTGAATTTTTTTAAATGTGGAGAACTGATGTTACCGCAACATGAAATATTTTAAGTAGGCATATAAAAAAAATAGTTCATATAATTATTTATTTACAGACATGACGCCGGCAGAGAAGATGGACGCGGCCTTTCTGAATTTTCCATACTCCGCGGAGCACCAGCACGCCCTTCAGCAGTTTCTGGGTGCGCCTCCACACGCGCACGCGCACAGCGCCCCCTCGTTGAATCCCATAGATCGCCTCTACTCTATGCAGACCTCCTACTTCTGCGCCGAAGACACTACTATGGTGGACCACTAGCCAGATTATTCAACTATTTTTGTATTCACGTAATTTTGTTAATTATACGTACGTCACTAGCAGTGATATTATAGATACATTGGTGAATATAATCATATATTAATTTGGCTAAGAGTTTTATTTATAGTAGGTATCTACCTATTATGTCGAACTTGGTTATTACGAGGAAGATGGGACCGACTGAATTTACTCGTTATAAACGTTATTCGTTATATGAGACAATAGGTATTTTTAAATGAGCGGTCACATAACACAATTAGAATTTTTCCCCGAAATAAGCATGGCATTCACAAACTACAAAAGAAATTGTTTATTGTAATGAACGCTAGTAGGTACCTACATACTTCACAAACCTTGAATTTTTTTTCAACCATTACAGTTTACAGTTTTAAGAAATTTTTGACGTTATTTTAGCTCGGTATATCCGATAAGGAGCTCCTTATAAAAGTGAATAAACGTATGGAGAAAATCATAATCTAAAATGACAACGAATGTTTCCTCGTTGCATTCGAGATCTCGCTATATCCGTGATCGTAATAACCGAGCTCGACTGTATTTTAATTTAAAAAAAAAACATTCCTTTAGCTTATATAGGTATTTTATACTTTTTAAAAACAATCATTTTGTATTATCTTAATTCGCCGTGAGGCCTTACTTAAAATGAGCAGAATAAATGGTAGCTTTATGTATTTTTAGACCCACAATGAATTTGCTCCTGACGCCAATAAGTACGTACCTACCTTAATCCGGCACTGAAAAATGTTGTCCTGATAAAACAAAAACTATTTAGAAATAGAATTATGATATACAAATAATAGATAAAATGAATCAACCTTGTACCGTGGACACTCAAAATGCAACTTATAAATCAAAGTAAAAAATGTGTGTGATATTTCAAGTCCAACACGTCATATTCGTCGTAAGTACTTACCTAAATATAATATCACGTCAGCTAATATACTGGCCGCTTGTTAAATTGGGGTAGGTATGCCTTTGTCACGAGAGTGAATGAATTTCATGCAGCAATTAAATACCACAGCACCGTAATGCTAACTTAGTTTATATTAATTTTGGTACCTATTTTAAAAGGGTTAGAATGTTTTCGAACGTATCTATTTAGGTATTCTTTAAATCAGGGGGGGCAAACTTTTTGGATGGAGGGCCAAATTCAAGAATTCAAAATGAGCGGCGGGCCGCAAGTGAAATACCATTTTTAGATATACTTACACTATTTATTATCACGAAAAATAAACATTACAAAAAAAATAATGCGAACAATGAAACTGTTGTACATTTTTTTTTAAATTCAGGTGTTAATTTTATAGTTTATATTCTCAAAACTGCTTGTAAATGGGCATCGGAGATATTTGATCGTAAAGAATTTTTATTGAGGTTCATGATCGAAAATGTTTGTTCACATATATAGGTTGATGCAAAAATAACGAAAATATTTCTTGCATAATCTGTAAGTTGGTTGAATTTGGGGCATTGTAAAATTTGGAGATTTCTTCACGACGATGCAATTCTCTTAAATCAGTGTCACACTGCAGATCAATAATCACAAGTTGTAGCTCTGTTGGTACACTATCAATATCTATTGAAAATGGATCGCATACTATTGCTAAAGAAATTTTTATCTATTGTCAATATTTTTTTTTTAATTATAAAAAAGTTATTCGTAATCAGAAGTATAATTAATAATGGCGGGCCGCAAAAAATACCCGGCGGGCCGCAATTTTCCCCTCCCTGCTTTAAATTATATGTCTTTATGCTTTTAATTATTTACAGAATACTTACAGATTCAACATATATAAAGATTTATGTAGACCTCCGATTTGTCACAATATTGTTTTGTAACCTATATGTACACGGTAACATGTAAATTGTACGTAAAAAATTTCATTTCGCCGTGTGGTTTTTTATCGGAAAGACATGACCGTATACTATACGGTCTCCAATTTTATTAGATTCAATATGAACAAGAATTCAATTTTCATAGCTGATTTTGGCAAAATTCATAAATTCAAGAATGAAAACCTAACCTAACCTGTCCTAACCTTACTTTACCTAACCTAACCTAAAAAATAATCCAGTAAATTGGTCATTCTCAAAAATTGTTTGCTGCTGGTCCGTTTTTTATTTAGACATGAATTTTATGTCAGTAATACGACCCAAAGAGGTTGGACAGTCTTTAATATACGGCCATATATTTCCGATACAACATTTCACGACAAAGTGTAATACGGTGAACTGCATACGTAAAAATTTCCGGATATTATATGTACATTATAATCTGTCTACACTACTCACCGCCGTTTAATATTGTTTTCGTTACAACAGTCATATACCTATAATATATGGCCTTATATAAAGTATATCTTAAATAACTGTAAAAAACCATGTTCTGTTGCTTTTAATATCATTATTTTTTCTCTTAACAATTACACTAGATCTTATGTAAATAAATGTAAATATAGTAGGTAAAATAACTATTCGTCTAATAAATACAACATATTTGGAAAATATCTACGACACGAATTATATTAAGTATAAAACACTTATGTTGATTTTCTTGTGTTTAATTAATTTTTAAGGCAGATGTATATTGTATACACAATACAGGCGGCCCTCGACTTTTGAATGTTCCACTTTCGCACAATTCGTTACTTCGTACATTTTTTTAAATTTTGATTTTTGTTTATTATGCAAAAACTGTGCGCTTTCATGCAGTCGCTACTATCTCCTCCGCTCCCCTCCCCTCCCCGTCACATCAAATACCTAAAACGGTGATATTCAACTATTTCTTGACAAATTTATAAGGAAAACACGTGACTTCTAATACGCCTCCTTAACTTTATTATACCCATTGATAAATAAATATATTAAAGTACACTTTTTGATCTTTCGAAAATTCAACATTCGAACAAATTTTCAGGAACCAATTACGTCCGAAAGTCGAGGGCCGACTTTAATTATTATTTGAGTACATACTAATAATTTTCCCTACGGAAATATTTAATTTTCTTAAATACTTAAATTCAAATAGACACAAAGTATTTGTAAAAATCCAATGTAACTAAAAGAATCAATGGCGTGATGCATTATTTTTCGTGTATGTACCAACGAGTATGTATCTGTTAATGTAAACTTTATTTACTTCGTTATTGTAGAATGTAGATTGTCATTACATTATGTTATAAAAATAAAATATTTACTACACTAATTTATAATGTAGGTATTCAATTATATTAGGCAATTGTCGATCCATATTCATGCTTCAATAGTTCTTTATTGGACACAAGATTTTAGTAGTAAGTACCTAATTTAATTTATTTTAATTTAATTCTAATATTATTATTATTAATGCCAAAGACTTATACACTGTTATGTTAGAAATTTAAGGAAAATGATTTTTTAATGTATAAAATAATAAAAAGTCACTTTTTAAATATAACAGTATGTTTTATTTTATTTATTAATGAATTTGTGCTTAAGGTATCGATATAGGTTTCTGAGTATTTTCAACGAATGTGTATAATATGAATGTACACAAGGTTTGTGAATGTAAGACTATTTTCATTGAAAATATAATATAGTGTTGAAATACCTCAGAGACATAATATGACAAAAATTTTAAGCGAGGGTAATCATAGTCTTCTTTAAAAAAAAATTCTGCTTTGTACAATACGTTCATACGTCAAAACATAGCTATAAATAATAATTAATAAAATTAAGTTCGCCCACTTATTTCACATTATGTTAAACGTTGCTGGTCATAATTTGAGTACTTACGGGTATATTAATGAATCGATTCACTAATTGAGTTAGCATTTACTTGGTGGAATTCCATTTTACAAGAAATGAAAATATAATTATTATTAAATTCTACAGGTTTTTAAAAAGGTTTTGTCGATAGCTATTTCAGTTGTAACACCATTATCAAGACTAGTCGATTAACTCGATTTCGAGCTCGAAAAATCGATTCACGATAATAGTGTAAATTTCTCTGTAGGTATTATGTAACTATGTTCAAAAAATTTTCGTATTAAAATAACGAGTCTTTGCTACTGAGTAGTAGAAGCTTTTTAGTATATTTTCATATATTATTATGTATTTAACAACGCAAATATTATTTATTATTATTTTTGGTTTTTAGAATCTACACATACCTATATTATATGAGTTCAGTTTCAAGTTGTTATATTTGGACCACAAAAATAGAGACAGTGTTTTATTAGCGAAAGACCAAATAAGTAGTAGGCACCAACGTCAAAGGGACTAACATTTAATAATATCTGACTGAGCGCCATTCGCTGGATGTAAGCAAACAGAGGGAGATCTTTATTGAAGGTTCACGGGTGTCTCAAAAGGGGGGGGGGGTTGACTTTTCTCTCCCTCCCCCTCTTGCTCTTTACACCCGCGAATGTTTTCTAGCCCCTCGTCTTGGACCGGGGCCAGTCACGGTGCACGAATATAGGAACAAGAGACTGTTTTTCGAGGAGGTTTTTTTATGAGGTAGGTACCTACTGAAGACATGTACATAATTAAGTCATCACCATAATTTTCTCAGTCACTCTTGATTTACTGCTACAGCCTTTCTTTGTTGTCTCCGATAAATTTGATTAATAATCATTTTTACTACATAACTATTGCTCATTCAAACTATATGTGGTTATCAATGGTTCTGTGGGAACCAAGCAGTGTCCGTGGAATCCATGACATATGAATCGCTTTAAAATTAATTATTGTTTAATATGTGTAATTTCTTTGTGTAAATACATTTTTCACACAATCGAATTACTACTTAGTAAGCACTTGGTTTACCTCAGTGATATTCATTAAACATTTATTATATTTTCTCACCAAATAGCTGAGATACTAAGGTAAGCATTTTCCATCGTGACAGGTTCAACAAAAAGCTGTCGGGAGGAAACGAGTCAATCTCTCCGTAGTATTCAATTGATAAACTTGTATCTTGCTAGAGAACTTAGTGCCTTGGAAAATAACACCTAGCTCTGTTATATTGTACCGATTGTACCCTTGTACTTATGTAAAGAAACTCTCACTTCTCCATCATCACGAATAACCACGATCGTCTTTCGACACACCATCGACCACTCCTACAAATAGATTGTGGGAAGGCATACTGATGAATTCAAATGGTAATCATTGTTGTACATTTTACATTTTACAAATTTTTGAGTCAGAAACTTGCACAGGTCTTCTTGAAAAAAATTGTTATTAATTAAATTAAACGGTAATAACTGATTTTGTGGTGGTTTCTTTGTAAAATAGCTAATAGTGAATTTGATAAACATTAGTAGTATTTATTGGAAGGTTTTAGAAGACAATCTAATGATTTGGATGACGTCATTAATTATATTAATTATTGTAGAAATAATACTTTTACATACGCAAAAAATTTTCCTCAGCAGTGGTAAAAAATGGTCATGATTACGTATCAATTTTATATACTTATGGGTAAATCTTTTTCTCTTATTTTACAATAGGCATGTTCTTAAATTATAGATGCATGTATGAAGTTCCTAATAATTAAAAAGAATTTACATATTTTTTCGTACATCCTTACGTGGACGTTCCATCCAGCACCATATAACTCGAAATACCAATGAGTTACAAATTTAAAACATATTATTTATAATACAATACAATACATGTATAATTAAATCTCGAACAGTTTGAAAGATATTATGATGTTTTGACTCATTAGGTCGATACATAGTGATAACACTGATTTAATCTTATACTATATACATATTAGGCTGTGTATTATTTTTGAAGGAAAAATTCTCTGGGGACAAATTATTAGACAACCGATAGTGGGCGAGGGTGCTAAGGTGAGTTTGGGTGAGGGGGTTCGCTTCTGCCGCAAATATCCTGGCGCTTAATATCCTAAAGCACGCCACGTGGTGACGCGTGCGCCTAAAATCCCTTATACTCCTACAGTCATACTATGTATGTACTCTCCTTCCAATATTGACACCCTTGTATCCTCTCTGTGCTGGGTGCAGGCCCGTACTTTAGTAACAAAGTAACATCGAAAATGCCTCGGGGCAGTACGTATTGAGAATAGGGTTAGCAAATAAGGGATTTCGCTTGATTTCTTTTTCTCGGGATTTAAAAAAATACTCATTTTCGAAGAAAAATATAAATATCTTTTTAAGTCTTTTGAATGACGGAATAATAAAATTGCCATATTTAAAGGTTTTACGAGATAGTTGTCCTAATTAATATTTTTTTAAATATAAAGTTTATCAAAAATACATATTAAAAATTTAAAAATGAATTGTACTAGACCAAAAAGATTTTTTTAGACTTTTTGAAAAAGTATTAACCCAAAAATAAGACGAATTATTTTTTTCGGTGTAGTCATTAAATCGTCCACTTTTTGATGTGACTACAAAACTTCATCACCACTCAATAAGAATTGAATTTTCTTAAATTTACACATTATTATTCGAAAATAAATCGAATTGTCACTAATCGTTCGTTGATGATTTGACATAAATCAATCACACTATAATTTGTCAGTCATATTTATTTGGTATAGGTACTTGAGAAACTTTAAATATAATAATATGCTTTAATAATAAATTGTATGACTGATGTGAACTGTTTAGAGGCTCTTTTTAAGTTTTTTGACGAATCGATTGCGTAATCTGCGCCGCTGCAATTATATGCAATTCGATGTTGATATTCTAGTTTGACCGTCGAATGAAACAAATAATTCAGAAATGAAAAGAGTTAGTGTAATTTCAATGACCGCGCGGCTTAAGCGTCGGTCTATAGCGTCATGGATCCCAGGTTCGAATTCTGGGTCTGGCAAGTTCACATATTGTTTTTCAATTTGTGTATGAGTGAGAGTATGGACCTAATAGGTTGAGCAAGTGGCTGACATCTATTTCTCGTAAAAACTAAATCTGTTAATACAAACCTCCGCTCTGTGGAGGCCCATATGATCTTAATAGATCGGACATGGTCAAAGAAAAAGAAAAATGTTGCCAACTCCAGTATGTGTAGTCTTTTACATTCAGAACAATGATAGATATTTTTGATGCGCAGTCAAATGGTAGGTAACTATTATGAACTACTCAATATTTTTATACATGCACTTATATTATTAGTATCTGCTGCAAAAAAATATTTTTAATATTATCAATATTTCCGAATATAGATATGACATATTAGCCATTTGGCGGAATCGCTTCTTCGTCCGATTCAAAAAGTTTAAAACGATGTTACATTTTGGAAATGGAATTATTGCAATATTAGGCCCGAGAATGATATCAAAAATAATGACTACCAGTCAGCAGTCTACATGTGTTGCATTGACTTAAAGGCATTTGATTCCATAAAAAATCCTCATACGCTTTGTACCGTAACCGGACAAAACAGAACTTGAAGAAACAGATCGGTGACAAATCAGAACATGAAAAAACAGAACAGTGACAAAACAAAACAGCCAGGAAGAAAATAACTAAACATTCATTTTTGTCGTATCTATTTATTAGTTAAATACTTATAAAACTTAAGTTTATAAACGAAATATATTAATAAATATCAATGCATGTTGGCATTTGGCCTAACAACCTCAATTTATCTGTTTGATTTTGATTATCATGCTCTCATTAGTACGTTGTATCTAGTCTCCCATGCATTTTGAACACAGTACTTAGCTTGCTGGCACCACCGAGTTGAGTCCCGTTTAATTGAGACTTTCCAGCGATTAGGAATGAACAAATTATATAATTTGATTTTTACGGGGTATTGCAACCCTGTCCTATTAAAAATCTATGAAACATACTATAGGGATACGACAATTTCAATATTATCAAATGTTATATTTTTCCTGAAATGTCATAATTCTGTTTCTTCGTGTTCTGTTCATCGCTGTTCTGTTTTGTCACCATTCTGTTTCTTCATGCTCTGTTTATTCATGGAGCCGCCTTGTACAACCAAAAAATCTCTAGGCGTAATTAAAGATCCTAAACAACATATTATACAGTGATGTCATAGCCAGCGTAAAGCTTTATAAGCCGTCTTGCAGGTTTGTCATTAGTAAGGGTCTCCGACAAAGCGATACAATCTCACCCGATTTATTCACCGCTACTCTGGGAAATTTATTCAGATGACTTGACTAGGAAAATAACGGAATCGCCATTAATGGTGAATAGCTCAGTTACCTGCGCTTTGTAGACAACAATATTGTTTTTGCAAACATCCCAGAAGACCAGTGGCGACCGGTGAGTTATTTTACTGGGAGTTCACTTTTTTCACCTTTTGACTGCCGTAAAAAGGCATTTGCCTTCATCAAAACTTCACCAAAAAATCAAAAAAAAAACTATTGGTTTTTTTAATTTAGTACATTTAAAAGAAATAATAAATAACTCATTATTTATTATTTGTTGTACCTCTAAAAACAGTTTTTCTTGAAAAAAAATGGATTTTAAACTTTAACACAAACTATTTTGTTTTGACCGAATTATTAGTAGTACCGAAATATCTCGTATCTGGCAGTGACCGGGATTTATTGTTCATTTGTATGAGAAATCCATTCTTCTGTTTTTCATCGACACAAATTTTTCAATTACGCGTTTGTTGAAGTCAGGAATCTCTTGTATCATTCTTTTTTCGATACTGAGCATACATAATGCGTTCAATCTTGATTGCGCGATGGTGTTTCTACTAAAACACTTGATCCGTTTGAGTGTGAAAAAACATCTTTCGCTTTCCACTGATGTCATCGGAATAGTAAAAATTAAATTTAATAGTAAAACCGTTTCCGTAAATGTGTCAATGAGATTTTTTTCGATTAAAATGTTTTATAATGCTGAGGCGCCATCAGCATTATAAAAATTATCCAAGCTGTAAATAACAGACAATTCATTTTTGAGTTTATTTTTATCTCAAAAGTCAGACGTATTACAGAGCTAGTTTGAAGAGATATCATAATTGATAAACATTGTGAATTTAGTTATCAAACTGAAAAAAAACTTGAAGTTTATTTTTAAATTGTACTTCGCCTAAATTTGAGAAATGTTGTCAACATGTGCAGAAATTTAAATGCGTACTGTGAAAAGAATTTATTTTTATAATAATATTGAATAAAAATTGTCATACAATAATTGTACGTCTGATACGGGCTGTATTGTTTTAAAACCGATGAATCTGCGTTCGGGCCGAGAGCGATTTGAACTGTCGCTCCCGAGCACGTAGAAAAAATATTTACGTATTGCTGTTCCACGCGCCAGACGACGCTCTTTCTCATTGCAAAGAAATCGAAATTAGATTACTGGGCGCTTTGGTCGAGCGATGGCGAATATCGCTCACATCAACATATAATATTATTATTTAAAATAGCCGGTTAAAAACACATATTAGAATTTGTTTTTGTATATGAATTAATGACTACGGTAATAGATCAGAACACTTTTAATTAATCAAATATAAATTAAATACTCATTTAAAAAAAGTCTTTTCGCATAAATTGAGTGGGTGGGTGTGCACCGCTCCAACGCTCTCAAGGGAGAATCGCCACTGCAGAAGACCTTCAGATCAGCATGCAGGAGCTTGCAAATAAATGCCGCAAAATAGTTTTAAATAAAAAAAATGTCTCAAAGACAAAGGTAATGATAAACTGCTTTGCCAAACAAAAAGCGATCCTCATAAATGACACGCAAATCTAAACTAGGTACGTTTATCTCGGACAGCAAAATGTCAATAATTGACGGTGATATGCATGACGAGGTTTCTCGCAGAACCAAACCGGCATGACGTGTATTTGGGTTCCTGAATAGTTTCATCAAAAGTGATTTCCCACTGTATTTTAAGCGTCAAGTGTTCAACCAATGTATGTTACCAGTACTCACATTTGCATGTGACATATGGACTCTTAAGCGCCACCTAGACGCTCATGCTGTACCACAAGCTTACCTGCGCAAACCGGTTTGTATCGGGAAGACCGTGTGTATGGACGGGAAAACTGTAGCTCGCGCAAACCGGAAAGCGCTGTAAAAGTAGTTTGCACAAACTATACCACGCAGGCAAGTCGCTGCCGTCTATCCGGCGCTTTAATATAAGATAAATTCAAAAATTACGAATACTGCAACGTGGCATGGAAAGGAACATCTTGGGAATAACACTGAAAGAACACAAAGTAAACCATTGCATAAGTAAGTAAATTTAATAAGAGTAAGCGATGTGATCGAACTCGCTAAGCAAATGAAATAGCAATGGGCTGGACATGCGTAACGAAGAAAATACGCTCTTCAAAGTTCTACTGAGAGCATACAAGAAATAACTTCCCAAAACCTTGGTTGTGAATAGCGTTCATGAAAGTATGCAAGAATCCTAATTTGATTTATATTATCAGAGAGTTGGAGCGGAGCTCGAAGCGGGAGCACGGAGCACTGGAGCAATGGGATTTTATCCGGAGCAGGAACGGAGCCGGAACACCTAAAATTTTTAGTGCTCCACTACTCCGGATGTTTTTTTTTATTATTAAATTTTCGTCCTAAAATCCAATGATAATATTATATTTTGACACTTTGCAACACTGGAATTAGTTTAAATATGGCAACACTGCCGAGTGATAAATAACCTCACTTTTTTGACAGAAGGGGAAAATAATGAGAGACGATTGACTGTCAGTAATTTTGTTTAATAGAATTAATATGAAAATGACGATTATTTTAAAACTACTTATTTTTTAACATTTGATTAGACTGACTCACTAAGCGATGCAGAAAATCAAGAGCGATTGGATAGGTAATAGACTTTTATATTGGAGACATTTAATATCCTAAAATCCTCAACTGTGGTGAATCAATGATCATCCGCGGTAGCAGGCAAATAATAATCTGCTGACAGGTGACAAAATTAGTAAGGAATCCACGTGTTAGAACTGTTGAGAGTAGATTTCCTTGAGATAATATTTTTTCACCTGCGGCGCTAATAAGATATATTATATATATATGATCGCTAAAGGCATGTAAAATGTTGGTTATTGAAAAAGAATTTGGTAGCTTGATTTATTTATAATATATCCTATTGGTTGGGCCGGTTGTGGTGCCCGTCATCCTTATTCCTCACCTATTCAAATCCCCTTATTTAATATTGTCACCAGACTAAGTGACCGACAGTTACGGGTCATGAATTGATCGTAATTGCGAAGAACATTCAAGGACTTCAAGACAGCCGTCGAGAGTGAGTCAGCTCAAGAGAACGAACGGGTGTGTGTTGCCGCACCGCGTTATACAGAATGATTCAAAAGTTAACTCAAAACATATCTGTTAAACCTTCGTTGCACTAAGTCTGTTACGGTTTGAGTGAACGTCGCGTCCATCATTCATACAACCTATCATCATCATTCATCAACCTCAGTGGGTCTTTTCTATACTTATCGACCACTAAAGTGATAAAGTGATAAATATTATCAAACTTATGGTAGGTTTGTATCAAAGTATTAGCACTTATTGTAAAAATTACAATACGTTGGTTGTAATTGTTGCAATAAGCGCTATATTTTAATAGCCCCTCTCTTGCTGCTGTCTCTACAACCAACTTATTGTAATTGTTACAATAAATGCTAATACTTTGATACAAACCTACCCTAAGTTTGATAATATTTATCACTTTATCACCTTAGCGGTCGATAAGTATAGAATAGACCCACATATATTATCCATCAAAGTATATAGTCCGTTTACCAGTGCGAGAGTGCCTGAACACCGAACCAGCCCAGTGTGCCCCAGCCCTCTCATCACAAAGGTCAGTGTCTGGCACCCTTTGTAAACCCCCTCTCCTCTGGTCTACTGCCAAAAAGCGCCACGACCTATATATTTCAATCCTATACATAAATCAAGTTAGTATAGTCCGTACTGTATACATATGTTTTTTTTAAGTTATACTTCTTTTGGGGCGTTTGGTAGAGAGTGAAATTGAGAGCTGCGCGAGCACACCGTTACAAAAGTGCGCGACAGTATAAAGTTAGCTGCGAATCAGTCAGCTGTATATAAACGCAAGTTTGATAGTAGAATAATTTTTTCGTGAAAATATTCTACTGCACAAGAAAAAATCTGTACCGGACAAACAAGAATACGAGCTAATAAAAAGAAATTGAAAGAATTGTTCCGTTTCCCAGGCAACGAATTTATTATTGTCGGCCATTTGCAATTCGTTGACTAAACAAACGATTAAGCGTCAGAGTGACAGTAGTTGTTACTTTAAAAATAAAAACAACGAGAAATAATTATATAATTCAGTAATATAAGTTAAAGTGTATAGAAATAAATCAACGGCGCTCCAACAAGCGGCCCCTTTTCTTGAGTGTGAAGAATCTAGGTTATCACAATTTTTGTTTAGCTACGCCAAAGAAGTATAACTTCTAATGGGCGTACATAAGTACACACACCGATTTTTTTAATGGAACTGGCTTTGGGTAGTTTTTATCCAGCAGTAAATTGATCCACATGGATGATGATAACTCTCGACTGTAATAAGCGATGTTGGCATTCGGAATGTCTTATGCCATCCCCTAAATTCATAAATATAAGCCGAAGCCTGCCTTTTCAGTACAATGATGTTTCCACCCCGTTGATAAAATGTCGCCATGAGGTCTTTATTCGTACGGAATTAAAAATGTCTGTCAGTTTATATTTTGAACCAGATCATCTTAATATTCCAACATGTTATAATGTTATAATATGGCGACATATTAGTTATTGTTATTTACGATTTATTTTAAATGTAAGAGTTTTAAGAAATGGGTATGTGCGAAATGTTTTTTTTTATCAAGCTAAGCCTACTACATACCAGCGGCGAAGGGTGGAGGTGGGCTGTTAAGATCCACCATAAATAGTGTACATTAAACTTTGTCAGTAATACGTATTCGTTTTTATTGAAATAAGACTACAATTATTTATATAATTATGGTATTGGTTAGTTTATAAAATTCAATTAAACCCTGCGAAACAAAGCCAATTATATTATGTAGGTAATAGTCAAAAAATACTCTCTATAAAACTACAAAAAATACTGTCTATCTAGAAAATATCAAAAATTATGCAATTAAATCATAAATAACTTTGGATATTTTATAGGGAGAATAATATTTGTTATCTATTATAGTTTGGTTTAGGCAGGGTTTAATAAATTTAAAAAAATTACCAACAATATGTGTGATATGTATTCTTAATCCAATGAAAACTAATAAGTGTGCATGAAAAAGTGTGCACAAATTATAAACTATTATGGTTTGGTTTAGACAGGGCTTAATTGTTTTTTAAAAACTATCTAACACCATCTGTAAATTGTAGTCATAGTTCAATAAAAACAAATATGTACGACTAACAAAGTTTAATGTGCACTATTTATGGTGGATCTTAACAGCCTACCTCCACCCTTCACTACTGCTACATACCTAGATACAGCTACCCGGAAACAACAAACAAGCACAGTATGAAAACAGCTTAAAACTTTTACTTACAAAAAAAATTATAAACATTTTTTTAAAAATTAGTTAATGTACAAATTTTGAACATAAATAAATATTTTTTTTAGACAAAATCTGAATATTTTTATGTATTCCGCCGCGAATAGAAAACATGCATTGACAAACAAGCAATAATTGCTTACACATTGAGATATGCGCATAAAAACAATGACATAGTTCTGAGAGGTTTTTATAACTATGTTCTTTTATTATTATATATACTGAACTACTTCGACCATTGATTAAATTAAATATAACTTCGTTATTTGTGGATTTAAAAAATTGAGAGAAGCCCTTTCGATTTTAACCTACTCAATTAGTGTGGACATATTTTACTCTTTCATAGAAAGTAGCAAAGCATGGTCTCACGGAGTTATTTTTTTGATTAAAGCTTGCGGTTTTTGATTTTTTACGGCGTGGACTGTCGAAATCACATCTAATTTGATGGCAATATTTACAGGTGTGAGTTTTAAACAAATATTAATGCACGAGCTGTTGCAGGTTAAGAGACTTGGTGGTCATAAAACACCAACAATTCCAACTACCAACGTACCTAGTAAACATATTAATGCATCTATTTCCTAAAATCACACGTGTAACTAATAATTATTATTAATGAAGCAACAGTGATGAGTGATGAGTGTGATGACATATGATAATATTGGTACATTTTTAAGATTTTGGTATAGTAATTTAATAAATGTTGAAAGGTTTGCACCGTTTCAAAGCGCAATTTTAAATCTTCTAAAGAATCGATTGCGTCATCTGCGTCAAAGAATATCGCCGCTGTGCGTGTGCACTCTTGTAGCAATGTGAAAATATGTACCAGATTGTACCTACATATATTTTTCATATATTTTGGGTGATCAGGCACAGTTATATTCATAAATTATTCATTATCATCATAGATAACACAGTAACAAGTGAATTTTCACTCAACAGGTGTTCTAAAAGCGATATGTAACTTATTTTTCCCACTTATGTAAATAAAAACAAATACGTCATATTAAGCCGCATCAGGTGAACTAATATTAGTTGGAATTATAGCGGCTGCACGCGTAATTAGTGTTATTAATAGTTACCTGCGTTTTATCATATTTCACCAACAACTATGGACGAAACATTGTTAACTGCTAGAGAAATATGTAGTAAATACATTCTACTCTGGTCGTTCATACGATTTTCGTAACGTTAAATATAATAGTATAGTCATTGTGCTGTTAAAAACACCGGTGTGACAATGTTTATGTTTTTTTTTTTTTTTTTTAAATAATACTCTACATTAATTTTCATGGTTTAGTTATCTCACAATGTTCTTATATACCACTATAATTAAAATTAAAATAATTACAAGATAAAAAGAACTTTTTATATACCACGTTTTTAAATTTTCTGTTGAATCATATAAAGTTGACAATTCTATGTATTAAAAAATACTTTTTATTGTAGGTACCTACTTGATAGAAATACTGAATAAGTCTTATAGAATACAGAAATGTCATTTTGACATTTCATATTGATTTCCATAGTAACGAACGTATATATTAATAATTTAGTTGCTAGAACCCCCTTAGCAACAAATAACAGTGTTTACTTTTTACGATTTTTTTCCGAAATAACTTTCTATACAAAACAGAATTAACTGAAAATGAATTCAATTCTGCTTAAAGATGGCCAAAAGTATTAAAATAATGCATCGTCGTCGTGTTCTGATATATTCTAAAAGTTTCAAATGTCTAGCTAGTCGGGAAGTTAGTTAAAATTCTTGGACAAACAAGAATACGAGCTAATAAAAACGTGGTAATAGAATTCATTATCGTAACCTATGATTTAATGTCTCATTTTAATAAGATCGTAATACCTCTAATATAATATTTAGTCATGACATCGAAGCCAGAGCTCGGAATTAATTGTTTTTACATAATATAGCGAGCATTACAAATTATTAATTTAAGACCTTCACAACATGATATTTAGAAATAAAGAAATATTATTAAAACAGTATTATTTGCAAGTTATTAAACAGTAGACAAGTGTAAATGAATAAATATATATATATATATATATATAAATTAGATAGGTACAAGAAAGTACACCGAAAGAGTTAAGCAGACCCTATTTTAAGAATTTATTATAATACTCATCCTCACGCAGGAGGAATATGTCAATATCCGAAGTGATTTGGTTGAACATAGTTATCGCCCTCCTAATTGGCATTACCAGTGGCAGGTTGGTTCTGCACCTTTGGAGAATAAGCAACTGATGCTCTCTAGTTCTAAGATAGTTATCAGGGACTCACAGGTCCAACGCTTGAAGTGGACCGGAACGGACCGAAACGCAGCTCCGGTTCATGAAATCCTTGAGACTATTGAAATTTATAAATCGCGTTCTGGTACGTGAATTATTAAGAACATATTAAATTCATTTAGATTACATAGTTTTTATAAAGTTTAATACTAAACGCATGGTAGTAACAGAAAAATCGAACGCTTTTTCATATTTTCGAAAAATTATATAGCGCTCCGGTTCGTAAAATATTTCATTTTTAGCGCTGACTGTAACAAATACTGGATAATGACGAGACCCCCACTACTGGTTATTTAGATAAATCATTTCTCATTTAGCTGTTTTTGTCTCTCCTGTAAATTTTCAATGTTTACACATCGGAGGTTTTCAGTTAGGTTAGCAGGAAAAGTGTTGTATTGAGGCCGGAACCCGGTCTGGCACTTCTTAAAATAGTTATCCTCAAAATTATACACACTATTATTAACTTGGTAAAACATAAGTACATAATATAGTCCATGGCCCCCACAAGGGAGGGACTGACAGGGCTATAGCCTGGGGGCCCGGGCTCTGGGGGGCTCCGCGTGGCGCAACTACCTTATAAGTAAGATAAACACACATCACAAATTTGCTCTAATTATTAAAATTAAAAATTTTTATTATTGTGTGTCGATGAAAACCTTATAACTCAAATGGATTTATTGGAAAATACAGAAAAAATCGCTAATGATACACTGAATGCCTTAATTAATTTAATGTCACTTAATTTTACCTGGAACGCCATTTGGAAAACGTTTTTGTAGAGCACAGCTTTTAACCCTAGCGATAGGTAGGGGTGCCCGACAAAGATCCTGGCCTGAGGGCCCGCTTGGGGCGTGGGGGCCATGTAATAGACATATTCATAACGAGTAAACTGGGGTAAAATGCGAGAGAAATGATTAGCTAGTCTCATTCCAAAGAGAACAATAGAGAATTTTTAATTTACTATTTTTTTATTCAACGAATAATTCACAAGATTTAAGAATGTAATTGACTGTTAATTAACAAAATTATGTATGTTTAATAATTAGAATATTAAATTCTTAAATCTTGTCAATTATTCGTTGAATAAAAAAATAGTTAAATAAAAATTATTAGCAAGTTCAAGTAAGTTACAACAAAAACTCTTGGAGTGATCCGTGATGTCGGTTAGTAATAAAATTAAAGTAATACCTACTTTGATTTGAAATATTAGTAGCTCAATTTCAATAGCGCTTAAGTGAATATTAAGCCATTAGTTAAAATTTATCGCTATTAAGTATATTTCCTATGACATAGTGGCACGATACCCGAGAGATGTAGGTTCGATTTCTTACTTTTTCAAAAAGATTTTTTTTATTGGTTATAATACCTATATTTTCTCATTTCTCAAATTTGTTGTTCTCTTACGATTGTTACGAAGTCAATTTTAATCAAAGATAACGTTATTTATTGGTTGTTTTTGAAGTTATAGTTCTTTTGAGGCGCAAGTGAAATGGAGAGCTGCGCCCGCACACTGTTACGAGTGTTACGACAGTATGAAAATAACTGCGAATCAGTCAGCTGTATACAAACGCAAGTTTGATAGTAGAATTGTTCCGTTGCCTAACCAACGAATTTATTATTGTCATCCATTTGCAATTCCTTACGTAAACAAACGATTAAGCGTCAAAGTGACAGTTGTTACTTTAAAAATAAAAACAACGAGAAATAACAAGATAATTAAGAGCTACTCGAAGAATCTAGGTTATCACAAGTTTTGTTTTTGTTTTGTTATGCGAAAGAAGTATAACTTCGAACGCGCGTACATAAGTACACGCACTGATTTTTTTAAAACTATAAAATGAACGTTGTAGTTCTGTTATATTTGGTTCAGTACCTACTCATCGAGATATTGAAATAATGTGGTTTATGCAAAACAAACGTCCCAACCAGCGAACAGAAATACCTAACGCGTGTAGAGTAACAGGCAACCGATCTCGAGTATGGAATAATATGGGATACACTTAAACACGTATCAAGAATATTCTTGTCTTTCGTTCTGATAACTGCTTTCGGTTTATGCACTGATGCTCATTCAATATTGGCGTATTTGAAGGCTGCAACACACATTATTGCACGTCTATAATGTGTGGTTCATTTTCGTAGGACGCTCACACATTCAAAACCCTGCGTCAAAATTTATGGGGTATAGCCTATTGGAATTATATTTATAAATCTATTTTTGGTCCCAACACTATTTTATTTAGCACTATACCCATGGCTCCCACATCCTGAAGCGGGCCCCCAGGCCAGGATACTTGGCGCGCCCGCGTACCTATAGCTAATGTTAAGGGCAGTGCGATACACTAGTGTTCCTTAAATGGGATCCCCCATATTAGAAATGTAAAATTAAAGGCGTTTCACGTATTTTTAGTATACTTATATAAATCTACTTGAATTATTGAGTTGTTGGCACTCGGCATTCTATTATAAAGTACTGATTGCAATCCCTTTTTATGGTAGCCAAGTAACATACGATCCTTCAATATATTTGATAAATAACCCTTTTTATTAGTTTGGAAACACACTAAAAATAATTAAAATTAATGTATACACAATTATCATTTAATTATATCAATCATTATATCACATCGAACTGCACCACATATTTGTAAATATTAATAGCTTTCAACTTTTTTCCTATTAGAGAAAAATTGTGACGTGTGTTTAACCTGGCACACCGGGCCCCTTTTAAGCTCGGGTACCCAGGCTAGAGCCCTGTCAGCCCCTCCCCTTGTGGCGGCCATGACTATACCACTAGCATAGATCAATATAAATCAAATATCAATATAGGAAAGTGAACGGAGGAAGTGAGGAACATCTCAAACCCTGACACTATGTAAACAGATATTAATAATTATTATATTATTATACTCGTATTAATTAAATTATGTTATTATTATGTAATAATTACAAGATAAAAAGATCTTTTTATATACCACGTTTTTTAAATTTCTGTTGAATCATATAAACTTAACAATTCTATGTATTAATAAATACTGTTTTTTGTACTTGATAGAAATACTGAATAAATATAGAATACTGAAATGTCATTTTGACATTTCATATTGATTTCCATAGTAACGCACGTATATATTAATAATTTAGTTGCTAGGACCCCCTTAGCAACCAATAATAGTGTTTTACTTTTTACGATTTTTTTTCCGAAATACCTTTCCATACAAAACAGAATTAACTGAAAATGAATTCAATTCTGCTTAAAGATGGCTAAAAGCAGGGCTTTTTTTTCCATTTAACGCGGTGGAACGGCGTTCCGGCACCTTTTTTCACGGTTTTATTTCAAAATCAATTAAACGAAAAAATATTTGCGCTTAAGTAATTACAATAATAATTCGTTAAAATGATAAAATAAGGTACAGGTGGAAGCCATTTTGAATGTTGGCGTGTTAGTGTTAGTGAAGTAACCGTATAGTTTAAATAGCAAACATGCGTATGTAACTAGCTTCATACGTATGCTGCGTATTATGATTTTGACAGTTTGACGTTTATCGCATGGCAGCATCTGCGTATATTGTTATTTACGTTTGTTTAGTCAGTTTGTGTTACGATTACGTGTTGTGCAACTATTTTATATATTATTTAGTGCAACCCCAAGTTTAAATATGAAAAAAATTTCCTGTTACTTCTCAACCACCGGCAGCGGCGCCGATTCCGCAAATAAAAAGCTCAAAACAGAAACGATGACAGAAGATATGGAAATATCGGTACATGTAGATGTTCCTGAATCATCTCTAGCTGATCTCGGGGATCAAGGTCGAACTCAAAACGATTGGCCAGACTGCTGGTCATTAGATCAAAAAAACGATTTTTGCTCAAAAAACGAATGGTTGAACGTACACAAAATGAAACTTGGCTGCACAATTTGCAGAAACGTTGGAACTCTTGGAACTGAAACGACAATGGGAATGAAAATATCCAAAGAATGGGCCAATAATGAAATCACGTATTCTGGGAAAGAGAGGAAGCTACAATTGGGGTCACTTCGAAAAAAAATTTTCGATCACAGAGGATCTATTGCACACAAAGCAGCGTTAAAAATCATTTCTGAAGCCAAAAAAAAGCAGATTGAAAATACTTTTTTAAAATCGTTATCTCGCGAAAAAGTAATAACAGCAAACATTTTTCGAACTGCATATAAAGTAGCTAAGGAAAATCAATCATTCAATATGTTTGAAAGTGAAATTAATCTCCAAGAACTAAATGGGATCGAAATGGGTCATATTCTCCATTCCACTAACGCATGTGTTAACATTGTAAATCATATATGTGATGAAATGAGAAAAAATGTTTTCAAAGAAATTGTTCAATCGAAAAATATAATTTCTTTGATAATTGATGAGTCTACCACCATAAGCCAAAAAACCACCCTCATTGTGTATGTTCGATGCTGTGTCGAAAGTGTTGGAATGAATTCACCAATTAATTTGTTTTTGGATTTGATTGAACTTAAAGACGTAACGGCAAAAGGAATATTTGAATCATTACTCCAATCTCTTGATTTATATGGGATGACAGAAGAATATTTAAAAAAATATTTAGTTTCGGTTGCATGCGACGGCGCTGCTGTGATGTTAGGTTCTAAAAATGGAGTGAAAAAATTGCTGACAGAAAAATTTCCTTCAATTATAGTTTGGCATTGTACTAATCACAGATTAGAATTATCAGTAAGTGATGTTGTAAAAAAAATTTCAGGGATCAATAGATTCAAATCATTTATTGATAAACTTTATGTTTTATACCACGCGTCGCCGAAAAATAATAGAGAGTTGCATTTATGTGCAGAATCACTAGGCGTTGAGGTACTGAAAATCGGAAGAGTTTTAAGTACCCGATGGGTGGCATCTAGTTTTCGTTCAGTTTCGGCTGTGTGGAATAATTATGAATCCCTTGTGCGTCATTTTGAAGAAGCGATGAATGACCCTACAAGAGATAAAAATGACAAGTGTACTTACAGTGGCTTAAAGAACAAAATAACATCAACAGCATTTTTATTGGATCTAGCATTGATGTGCGACGCTCTCCAAGAATTGTCGGAACTTAGTTTGGACCTACAAAATCGCAATGTGAACCTTTACATTGCAAATCGAGAAATAAATGAACTCGTTCAAGTTTTTGAAGAAAGAAAACAGAATTTTGGACCCTATTATAAATGTGCTGCAGCTGCTATAAGCAATCTGCATTTTCGTGGAGTTTTACTTCACGAAAAAGTTTCTAAAAATGATCCTCCTATTGATCCGAAAATATTTTATTCCACGTTGAAAACGTCAATTGAAAAAAGGCTGCTAGATAATAAAGATGTTGAGTTTGCACTTTGGGCTCGCGTACTTGACCAAAAATATTGGCCTGAAGACATTGATAATCGGTTGACATTTGGAGAGATGGAAATTAGAAACATTTCGATCAGGCTACAACTAGATGAACGAGAAATGATTCGTGGATTTCGCGAATACATTCTCGAAAAGACATATTCTGAAAAACTCTTGCGTTTGGTATATGCTCTGAATTCTATTCCCATTTCTTCAAGTGAATGTGAACGGGGGTTTTCGCAAATGAATCTTATTATTACCCCAACAAGAGCTTCGTTAAACACTAAAACAGTTTCGGCACTCTTGTTCATCAAACTCGTGGGACCACCCTTGACACTTTTCGATCCTTCAAAATATGTTGATAGGTGGTTACTTAAAGGAAGACATTCGGCCTTAGACTCTAACACTAAGAAAAGGAATCGAGATGATGTATCAGACGAGAATTGGAAAAAACTTTGGAAATCACTCTAAACTTTTATTCAAGTTCATAAATAAATACATTACATATGTATTTACAATTATATTTTAAAGTTAGTCTTATTTAGTCTTATTTGTACAATATATTTCAAATATAATGTATGTATTTTATTGTTTCTGTAGCTTTGTTTTGACTAAAATAAAAAATTATCGTAAAAATCAACCTTTTTTTGTTCGCTTCGTGGCATAGCTCCTTTAAATTTCATTTAAGTGACATTTGAATATAATTTTATTTAGTAAAAAGCTTGACATGAAGTGAGTTCCGGCACCTTTTTTTTTAAAAAAAAGCCCTGGCTAAAAGTATTAAAAGAATGCATTGTCGACGTGTTCTGATATATTCTAAAAGTGTCAAATGTCTAGCTAGTCGAGAAGTTAGTTAAAAATCTTCAATCGTCCAATACAAATCTTGGACAAACAAGAAAAAAAATGTACTGGTCACACAAGAAAAAATCTGTACTGGACAAACAAGAATACGAGCCAATAAAAACGTGGTAAAAATGTTAATATTTTCGAATTTGAACGAGTGCACTTTCAGAGCACCAAATTGTTATGGTGAATCGTGAAATCCATCGATGCGTTGACAGCAACAGTTAATAAACATAAATAGTTAATTAGTGTGTATTTAGAGTACTGTTGTGTATTTGTAAATTACGCATTGCGTTGAGTTAACCAGACTGTATAATTATTAAAACAACATTGGTTGGTAATATAACTGTTGCCTATTGATTGAGTAAATTAGCGAAAACAAAATGGTTTCGCATTTTCATAAATAAATGCCAAAGAGGAAATTATCCATAGGTATCTGAACGATATCTGATATATTTTATTTGATCACAATCATATTATATAGATATCTTCACAAAATTTTTTATACGTCTGATAAGTAAACAACTTGGGGATGATTTAGTTAAGTTATAGCCTAGGTTAGGATACTTAATTTAAGGTATACTGAATTATTAAGGCTAATTTTTTCAATGTAGACCGTTAATCGGTTAACTACACATTATTTGAAATTAATTTTCAATAGCCAATTATGTAAACGATGTTTTTAGAAACCGTATAGAACTTTAAATTGTAAAAAAACAAGGCAAAAAAATATAATCATTATTTTTTTCGACAGATCATATTATTATGACGTTAATGGAGTCTATAGCAGTCGTAGGCAACCTAAATGCATTGGCGTGCCACAAAACAGGTAATTCAAAGTACTGGACACTCAGCTTGCCACTGAAATAAAACTAGCAAAGACAAACTTATTTGACTATAACAATACACGCTACATAAAAACATCATAAAATTTAAACATTAGTGACTCCTTTGAGGCTTAATTTTTGGAAGCTAACACCTCAATATTTGGTTCATAGTTTGAAGTTTATAATTTTATGCACATTTTAGAATTTTCTTCAGTTAAAGGTTAAACGATTTATAATATATTTCATAACTGAGAATGTTTGCTCACAGTAAAGTACGTTGTACCGAAAACACTTAACCGTTTCGCAGAAGTGCGTACCTAAGTGTTATTTATTTTGCGATGTTTGTTGTGGCAGGGTAGTTTGTGAAAAATACATGACGAAACTGATAAAATTATTTTTAATAATAATTGCTCTCCTGTAAAGTTACACTTGCACCCTTTTTGATGAGTAAGCTTGATGTATGCAAAATTAAACACAAACCAAATTTTTTTTGGTATAATGAAAAAGTATATAAATTAGAATTTTAATTAATTTCTATCAAATACTTAACCTACTCTCAGTTGACAGCATTGGCAAAAGGTGGGTATGCTGTTAAGATTCGACGTAAATAGTGCACACTAAACTTTATCAGTCATACTTATTTGTTTTCATTGAACTAAGACTACAGTGTGTAGATAGTATTTGTTAGTTTTTAAAATTAAATTAAACCCTGCTTAATCGAAATCATAGTAGGTATATAATAGCCAAAAATTATTTCATCTATCTATATACTATACACAATTACTTATGTACTACAATTATTAATACTTAGATTTTTCATTGACAGAATATTTTTTTTATCGATTACGATTTGGCGTAGGCTTATTGAATTAAAAAAAAAACAAACTAATGTCATCTGTAATATTATGTCTGACAAAGTGTACCTAAACTATTTATGTCAGATCTTAAGAGCCTACCTTCACTCTTCTCCACTGGTTCATCACTCATGGTATGAATAATTAACGAATGCTAAATAAGAATTTCACTTATGGCCAAAAATTTTCAACAAAAAAAAACACAATATTTTCTGTATTTTTTCCGAAAATTGCTTTAGGTGGGTAGTATGCATTGTAACAAAACAAGTGGTTTCACATACTACTGATAAGAGATAAGGACTTTCAATGAGCCACCAGTTGTTTGTTAATTCCTCATTTCACACAGGTTGGGTTTACGCAAGCCTGCTGATACGAGATCAATTGATTGATAATAGTAAGATAACGGGACTTTTATGTACTTGAAAGAACTACAGAAACAATTAGATACTGAAATTAATATTATTTCATTTATATTACAACGAATAAAAATTACACCATTATCAAGGTATTCGAAAAAAAATGAGCTGTTACGGCATCAAAACGAAACCAGCTATTTTTAAATAGTTAAGGGGGATCATATTATATGCCAACAGACAACCTAGCGGAAAAATTTTAAGCCTGCAATTTGAGATTTTTTTTTTGATAATTTACAATTTCAACTGTATTAATTAATAAATATGTATCTGAAAACCTAGGGGCGGCAGGTTATATGAATGTATGGTGAAGCAGGCTAGTATGGTGAAACAGTATGGTGAGGCGGGCTTATAATCAAGTTGCGACAAAATTTCCACGTTAACATAATATTATATGGGTACGCTATAATGACCAAAGTAAATCCTCCGTGATGCCCTGATTTTTTTTTATCGCGTCGCTATTTCTCGTAAATTGTCGGCTATTGTTGGTCTGCTTCATTCAGTTGTATGAGAAAGCCGATTTTTTGCCCCTCTTTTTATTTAATATCTCTATGCTGAAAACATTAAAAAGATTTTTTTTTAAGTCAAAGATAAACTTACAATAATTGTAAAAAAAATGTGAATTTGTCACATATTTGGTACACAGGTTACGTTATTATTACATTATTTTTATGGTTATATTTAATTTTAAAATTTATTTTATTAAGTTTTCAAATTTTCAGCGTTTAGATTTTTGACTAATTCATAGTTTTAATATTTGTATATCTATTTTAAAAAACATCCATTTTTATAAAAAATATAAATGTGTATAACTTGGAATCCTTTTTATTTTACATAATTTCAAAGAGTGCAGAGGATGTGCTGTGAGGAGGACTGCTCTCACACTCGGTACTGCACATCCTTAGTATACTCTTAATCTGATTCATTCGAAGGTTTTGCAAGGTGATCTAAAAAAATAAATAGTAAACTTATAAATAAATTACTTACATATTTTTAAATGTACGCCACACATTCAAGTCGTGTGTTGTGTTATTTATCTTACATAAAGTGAAAGAAAAGTTTATCATTGCTTGAAGTAATATAAAAACTTTTGATGTTTACAAACGCCGTACTCGTCAGTCTATCATGTTTCTGCTTTGAATGTCTCGTGGAAATGTAAAATGCAAGTGGAAAAGTATTTATATTGTAGTACAGATTTCCGTGAGGTTACCTGCACTTGCCTACCGAAAGTTCAAGCATATTTAGAACTTTAGGAAATAGGAAATGTTGATTTGTACGGTAAGAAGCCGTGAATAAAACATAACTCCTCGAGCTTTGCGAAGTTCGTAAACATGCTTTTGAGCTTTTCTTGTTGTAAGTAAATTCGAGGTGTTATTTTATGTTTTATTCTCACTTTTGGTATATTATTATCACATCGCGTTTTATAATTGTTATCTTTCTTTTACCACCCTTGGAGGTGTGGTTGTATTCGCAGATTTTTATTGAAGAATCATTGCCATTGATCTGGATCAATAATAAACATTCATAACAATAAAAATTACCTACATATAAATTTGTTTGAAAGAGGAAAGATTTGTACCAGCTGACAATAATCTGGGTGTTTAATTCTTAAAAAATCAAATGTTAAATAATTATCCTTCCACTATCTAAGATATGATGTTCGCTCCTGAGCGGAGCATATGGGCCTAGATGACCTGGAAGCTATATTATCATACGTTTTTTTTATTATAAATCCTTGTTAGTCATTATCTCAACCCAATGCTAGTCTTCTTCATGGTTGTGGACTCATGGCTGAAGATCGTGACCACTTTTTAATGGTGCCCCCAGTCAGCTCTTTCACTTGGTCGCTCCAGCGTACAGGCGCTCTTCCTCTGCTTCGCCTTCCCTGAAATATACTAGATTTTTTATTCCGAGTAGGATTCAAACTCATATCTTTCACGTTCCTCTTGATAGCTCTATTCATTTGGCTACCGATCCACCAAACCTCCATGTGAATAATTATTAATAATTATTAATAGAATTAAGAATAATTAAATATTGTAACAATTAACCGCCTCAATACTTAGATATGATAAACTACCCTCGATAGCCGCCGATAGGAGCCTTATGTATAAAATATATGCGCAGATAGTGTAGCAGGCATATATTTAATAAAGCAGCAGGTATTAGGAATTATTCGCGAGGATTAATAATTTAATTACTCAATAACAATCTATGAAGAATTACATATAAAAGTAAACATACGGCATTTCACGAGTAAGCTGGATTTGTTTTAATCCCTATTGTGAAAATGATCATCCTCTTTATATAGAATGATCCGGTAATGGTAGGGTAACTTTTAATAATGCGATCCCCCGCTGTCTGTTTATTGTGACACGACTTTTATCATTCGACAATTTCACGATGTCATATAATGTGACATATAGATGACACTTGTATTCTGTATAAATCTATGTTTTCACCAATAGTGACAACATCGCGTATTGTACCTGTGAATTTTAATCATTTCACTTATTTAACTAGGACTAATAATAATAATACTAAGAACTACCTAAAAATCTTCGGATGTGTTAATGCTCCAGCTTCATCAGTGACAAAAGGTGTCCACCTTTTTCGGTTGTAGTGCCGATAATGGTGAAGTGTGATACGGCGAACTGCATACGTACAAATTTCCGGACACGGATCCACACAGCATAAATAAAAAAATTGTAACAGCATCGTTTTAATTGTTTTTTGGCGATCAGTATTACTGATTATAATATGATGTTATCAACTCGGTTAGGTCACTACTTCATGTTGTAAACAACCCATGCAGGAACATAATATTAGTTTATTATAATACCTAACAGTGGCGAAGGGTGGAGGTAGGCTGTTAAGATTCGACATAAATACTGCACACTAAACTTTTCCAGTGATAATTATTTGTATATATGACCTTAGAATACAACTTTAGAATTAGTTGAATTAAAAATACATATTACAGATGGTGTTGATTAGTTTTTAATATTCATTAAGCCTTGCCTAACCAAACGATAATCGATAAAAAATATTATTCTATCCATAAAATATCTAAAATGGTTTATGGTTTAATGGCATATTTTTTTATGTTATATTATAAATAAACGAATATTTTTTGACTATTACCTATTATGGCTATTATTAGGCTGAGTATCATTGTCTTAGTCTCGTTGTCATATTATAGACTTTAGTTCAATGAAAACAAATACGTTTGACTGACAAAGCTTAGTGTGCACTATTCATGTCGTATCTTAACAGCCAACCTCCACTCTTTGCCACTGTGCTCCATAGAATCTTTGGACCTATCAATGCCAGTATATTAAGGTAGATGAGTTATGTAAAAACTATTAATTAGACCTCTCAAATAGTTGGGCAATGATAGAAGAGTCAAAAAAATGATGCCAAGTGACTGAAGAAGTCACGTAATAGTAACTAGATGAATTAATATTTTTATAAACTATTTCTTTTGTTCAACGAATAAGACGCAAAATTTGAGAATGTAATATTCTATAAGTATACTGAATATACATAACTTGAAAACATCTCATGCATATACACACTAGAAAAAAATCATTTTGTAGGAAAAAAAAATACGACACTCGACGGGACTTGGCCCTGTATCTGCTGGATTCGCGACAGTATGCTTTCCCAATTAAGCTACGAGCATCTTATTGAATTACGATGATTTTAACTAGTAGTTGTTCCATGAAATACGTATGACTAACAAAGTTTAATGTGCACTATTTATGGTGGATCTTAACAGCCTACCTCCACCCTTCGCTACTGCTCTAATAAGGTACCGACCTATCGAAATCCTATCATCACCCTCTCTTATAAAGGTAGGTAATTAATTAAAATAAGCAGTGCACACGACCACGCCCTTATTGCCTAACAAGAATATTTTTATTTTTGAAAACTCCTATCTTGTAATTAATTCGATATACCATGTAGTGTAGGGTGCACAATACGCGTAACATTTCTATGACGTCATGTTGCACGTGCTGTTCGGGCACCACCTGTTTCACCGTCCAGAATCGGCGCGTCAAATTGATATTTCGGCATGAAAGGAATGTTGTGATAGACTAGTGCGCCGATATAAAATAAGATAAATAATATTAATTAATTAGGGACAAAATGGAAAGGAGGGTCACGACTATAATCTAAGAATAAAAAGCACACAGAATTTCAACTCTAAACTCGTCTCGCCTACAGCGTCTCGAATACGTTGAACTAACGTCATCGTTATTCACAAAACACACGTTGCCAAAGGGAGCTCTGAAGATTGGTCGACTGCGACTGTTTAGTTTTAAAAAAACATCTGCTGTTGAATTCGATAAGTCGCATGCTTCTCGGACTCCGAGTCTACTCCACCTACAAATTGATCATTCATATACTGGCTCCCCGATCGCCGCATTCAAATATATATACGTTTCGAAGGCTACGTGCGACTGTTACTAGGTAGATGTGCACGGTCTTCAGAAGCAACACTGGATCGCCGTTCTCAAAAGGTTTGACTTATGGCTGTGCGGCACACGAGGCGAGTTTAGATGTTAGAGCCGATTAAGTGAAGGATGCCACAGGCTTATCTCACGAATAGCCTTTCAATTACAACTAAGGATACAGAAGAGAATAGTGGACGATCGTTGAGGATCATATAACTGTTTCTTTTCGTGTAGATCACGACTCTTGGCAGCAAAAGTAGACTGCAGCTTTTAATAAATTAATTAGTCATCACTGAAATCCTAGTTGTCTATAATTCTAAAACTAACAAAGAAAAAATAATTCATACTTAGTTTTTTGGCAATTTTAAAATTCTCATTACGGTATCGTTTTTAGAATTTAAATAAAAACTACTTTCAGCCTTTTTAACTAACTTTCTTTCATTGAGCATTGGATCTTCTTTCTTCTTCGGCCATATCCGCCCCTTAGTTGGAGCATATAGATACCACGCGGCCCCTCCAAGAATCACTGTCGCTCGCCAGTCTTTTTGTTTCGTTCCAGGTCAAACCAGCATCCCGTAGCTCTGCCGTATACACTCTATAGATAGTATTTAGTGGCCTTCCAGGATGCCGGAATGGTTGGCTTGAAGAACAGCCAAGTCAGGTTAAAATCCTCTTCTGGCATCCGCAGCACGTAGCCTAGCCAGGTTCAACGTGGCCTCTTGACTCTCAGCATAATGAAAAGCTGCTTGGTGCATTCTCTTATCTCCTCGGTGCTCCTAAAGTCATACCCAGTATCCATCGCAAACATCTGTTTTCAAAGCTTAGTATACGGTTGCTTTAAGCTTTCGTAAGGTACCACGATTCTCTACCGTAAAGCACCACCGTCAGAATGCAAGCGTCGAATAGGCGGCATTTGGTTTTGACCGAGTACAATCTTAAGTCCCAGACACTCCGCATCGAGTTGAATGTTGCTCCAGCCATTCGCATTCGGATAGCTGGATATTTGAAGCTGTCAACACTCTCGATGTTTTGCCCGAAGCTAATCAGAGGTTAATCAACAGGTTGCATTACAACCTCGGCCCCCACAAGAGGGGGCTGACAAGGCTCTGGCCTGGGGGCCAGACGTGATGTGTTGGCCGGATTACTGATATAAATGCATATTAAAAATTCTCTCTAATAGTAAAGAAAGTCGCCTGCGGCGCTATCCTCTCCGTAATTCAAGTAGCTAGGTGTTTTCAGAAATACAAAAATCGCTAAATAATTTTACCTCGAAACCCATTTGCAAAATGCTTGTATAGTGTCACATTGCCTTTAATTTTAGTGATAGGTAGGGGGCCCGCCAATGATTTCAGCCTGGAGGCCCGTTTCAGGATGTGGTGGCCATGATTACAACTCATCTCTCGTTGGTTTGAAAATCAACACGAAGAAAACCAACGTATTGTGTAATAGCACCTGCCTGATCCAGGAACATTGGATGGACTATGGAAATCTAAATGCATTAAAAATATTATGTAATACTTTGGCGCATTGCTTTTTGATCCCCGCAATCTTATTGTTTCGATCGTGACAGGGGGCGGGGTCGATTTCACGCATTTGTCTCAACGCCTCTTGTTTCGCCGTCGCATTAGTCCTCCCGTAAACTAGGACAATCTATGGGGTGAAGGGGACTTTACCGAGCCATACGTAATATGTCGCCAAAGGGATGCTTCGGTGTAATATCAAGGTATGGTGGTTCCCAATTTGAGTGATACAAATCTGCATATTGCTGTAATAATATTATAAATAAAACATTTAATAAAATCATAAAATCTTCAGACTTTATGAATAACAAAATACCACTTGTATAGATACTGTTTAGTATTTATAACTCTTTCCTCTTCACTTAAATAGCAGTGGAGAATGTTTTTTTTTAGAATTATTAATAACCATGTCCTTGCTTTTTCGTACAAGGTGGTTGTTAGTAATTTTGAACAATCACAAACACCCAGGCTTTGAGAAAAACATATTTTGTCATAACCGGGAATCGAACCCAGAACTCTCGGGTGGAGAATGAATGATTATTATTGCGGAATTTTAAAATCAATTTACAAGTACGCAACATTTTTACACGCTGACAACTTGATGATTGATGATTGAATGTGAAAATATGACAAGATACACCCACGGTCTTCGCCGAACCACCAACTTGTCAGTGATCGACAGCAGAGCGCACCACAAATTTGTACCACTGAGGCCGGGGCAAGAGACCGTCTAGTACACACATTGGATTGCTTTGATTTTGTTTGAGTCACGACTTCAGAGCGATGTTTCTGGTCAACGCATAATACTACTGTAGTCTTGTGCAGGGCTCGAAATGGACCGGAACGCACCGGAGCGCCGTTCCGATTAATAAAATCTCGTAGGAAAATAATTTGACCGTCTGAGCTAGATCCGCCATAAAACAAAAAACCTAACACTTATTTTTATAAAATACTCATACATTTAGATAACTATGTTAATATTTTCGTAAAATCATCGAGCGCTCCGGTTCGTAAAATTTTCCATTTCGAGCGCTGGACTCTTGTGTCATGGACTGAGAGAAGTGGCGCTAATTTGTGCTTGCCTTATTCGTCAACGCTGGGGCGTGGAAATGTGGGGGGAGGAAGGAAGGAAATTTAATTAGGTACCTACCAGTAGCGAAGAGTGGATATAGGCTGTTAAGATCCGCCATAAATAGAGCACATTAAACTTTGTCATTCATTGAAATAATACTACAATTTACTGCCATTAGTACCTACTTACTGTGAAGCCTACCTATTTTGAAAAATAAATATTGGTTAATTCAACCAGTATTTTAATAGGTACCTAAGTATTAAGACAAATTGAAATTGGAATGTAATGTTTGAGACGTTCACGGTTGTTTATTATGGTAATAGATTTTTGGGTTGTCATCGCGTGATCTTCCTCCTTCTTTCCTCGAACCATGCTGTGACAACCCAAAAATATATTACGATGAAATAATTGGAACCCTTAAGAAATTCTAAAAATAACCGTTTATAAAAATATTTTTGCGTCACTGAAATATGCTCAATAAATTTGGGAAGCATTGGTATTAAGTACCGATCAAAATAGTATTCCAAAGTTTCTGTCAAACGACAAAAGCGCATTGCATTGAAAACGAGCGGGAGAGAGCGAGATGGAATGTCCAACGAGCGTGAAAAATTCAATTCACTTTACTGGGCCGGGAACTTTTTGCAGCAACTTTTGACTTGCACAATGTGCAATCAGTGTTGCCAACTATGATTCACAAAAATATGTCAGATAGGGATGGAAAAATGCTAGATTTTTAAAAATTCAAAAAGTTTATAGAAACGAATACCTACCCCAAAACAATAAGTCTTAATAATTTTAAACATTATTTTGCAAGAAAAAAATAAACCAAAGGATAATTAATTGTTTCGCATCTAATAAATACCTCAGTTAAAAAAAGCTTGGTCATCAGTCATCAGTCATCAGTCATCACATAAATAAAGGAATCTATGTTCCATTAAATTTATTGGTATTTTCTTGATTTTTTTCTATTGGTTGATTTTCAAGTAAATTGTTTTAATATTCTAGCCTTTATATGAGAAAATTTAGACAGTTTTCGATGTCAAAACACACTAGATTTAACTCCATAAACTAATTGGGTGTTTTAAAAGCAAACTGTCTATTAAAAAAAGCTAAATCTTGCAAGAACGATGTTAAGTTGGCAACGCTGTGTGCAAGTCTTTGCAAGGTGAGACAGAAGTTCTAAAACGTTATTGAAATAGCATAAGATTTGGTTACTTGTGAAAGTTTCAGTCTGTATTTAATATAAAATTATGCTTATAGATCTTTCTTATATTATCATGTATATGTTTTACCGCTCGCCGTGTTATTAAAATTGTGTGTACCAAATTTGAGTGTAACGCAAAATGTTACAGTGATACTCATTTTATTACAATTTTTCACATCACGACAAGCACGGTGGCCGGGCAGTCTAAGGATGCAGTAATTGTATAAAAATTGAATTGAATTGAATCTGTTGGCGTGGGTTCGAATCCAACTTCCGACAAATAATTTTATATTTTATATTATTGCTAATATGCATTTCTTAATTTTAATTTTAATTTATATTATTATTTAATTTATATTTATTTACCTTAGTAACACAAATATACGTTAATAAGTGAATACTAGATTAAACAAATTGACGATAAAAATATTCTTCTATTTATAAAATATCTAAAATTTTGTATGGTTTGTATGGTTGTATGGTTTAGATATTTAATAAATAGATATTTTTTTACTATTATCTAATATGGCTTGGATTAAGTGTTTTATATAATTTTAAAAAGTAGAGTTTTAAAAAGTGGTCGGTAACCTTTTGAGAGACTGGGTAAAAAAAATCAATTTTGATAAAAAAATATTTGGTTAGTAGGTAAATGCTGAGTACCTCTGCTATTTGGAAGTACATTGAAATGTGGATATGTGTCTTCAATCGCTCTCAGACTTCCGTGTAGTGGAGATACTCATTATCAGACTACTGATGTTTTATATAAAAATACGACACCCAGCATATTTATTAATTTGCTTTGCTGTGATATTACTGTACCTACCTTCGTACCTACCAGTTATATAAAGGCCAGTGGCCAGTGGCCAGTGGAGTTCGGAAAATATTTAACACTGCGGTGAAACACACAATAGGTATACCTACTGTTTAGATCGGACATCCGCATACGCTGCATACCGTTCTACAGCCTCATATCACTCACCGCAGAATTCGGAACTAGCTGGTGCGACTGATATCCGCTCTAAGCACAGAACAGAATGATAATAAATAGAATTCCGATATGATATGTGTGTAATATACCAACACTATGAGTGTCCAACAAAAATGAAACACGCATTATGCACGTGCAATAGTGTGTAATACACCAATATTAAATGAGCGTCAATGCATAAACCGAGAGCAGTTGTCAGTATTCGACGTATGACGTATTTTTGACACGTATTTAAGTTTATCCCAAATTCTTCCTTACTCGAGATTGGTTACCTGCTACTCCTTATTTGTAAGGTATTTCAGTTCCCATTATTTATGAGTTGGCTCTAATCCTACCTACTAGAGGTGAGTTGGAAATACTGTTACCAGTTTGGGTACTCAAGTTTCGGATGCAACCACCCATACTCAGTACGTCTGGTCCAATAAACTTGTTCCAAAAAACTTGTTCAAACGCATGCGATGAGATAATCGCTAGTTGGTAGACTTTCAAGTATATTTTAATTTATTAGTCTATGCACTCGAATGATATAATTTTTGTGTAATTAGCAGCACATTACCTCGGGAATGTGGTGAGGTGACGGCACAGGCTTGTTATGACAGCTCAAAACATGTTTAAAATTTAAAAAAAATCATTGTACATTCATTTTATCTTAACAAGAATATTATAACCTAACATAAAAAAACTCATAAATTAAAAATGTGTTTGTAATTTATTTTAAAATAAATGGGACATTTCGAAAAGCCAATGGAATCGGCTCAGTCTATTTTTAGCGATTCTATTAAAACCGATATTTCAAATACTAGTATTTTGGAACAAGTTTCAATACTAAAGATTTTTTATACTGGTAGTAATTAGTCTTCAAAATAGACCAGTTTTCCCACCTCTACTACCTACTACCTTACTGATTTCCATCAACGCCAAGTTAAAAGTTAAATTCATGTAGCTACAGCTGTTATATTAATACAGGAACATTGCAGACATGGTTTTACACGGCCATACATACATAAACTTAAATTTTATAAGATATAAGTCTAGGGACCTGATTAAATATCTCCCCATGTCTACCAGAACACAAACTTATCTGGCTTTATATTTTAAAACAAAGAATATTTCAAAGCGTGGCAAATGTCGATTCACTGAAAATATTTGGTTTAAGCTGGGTTTAATAGAGTTTTAAAAACTAACCAGCACCACAATATGTAATTTGTATTCTTAGATCGATGTAGTATGTCTGAAAGTGTTTAGCGTGCAATCTTTATGTCGAATTTTAAAAGCCTACATCCCAGTAGCGAGACGTGGGAGTAGGCTGTTAAGATTCGAGATATATTTTTTCCGACCATGTCCGATCCTAACAGGATCATATGGGCCTCCACAGATTAGAGATTTGTATTGACAGATTTTGTTTTTTTACGAGAAATAGATGTCAGCCACTTGCTCAACCTATTAAGTACATACCCTGACTCACACATAAAATTTAAAAACAATATGTGTATTTGCCAGACCCAGGATTCGAACCTGGGACCCACGGGGTTATAGTCAAACGGTTAAGCCGCGCGGCCACCGTGGGGAGTGCACACTCAACTTTGTACATTGAACTAAGAATAAAAATTTGCAGATGGTGCTGGTTAGTTTTTAAAATTCAATTAAACCCTACCTAAGCCAAATCGTAATGGTTTAGGTATGCTATGAACGATCCGACAATTGCATACTTTTACAGTCATACTTATTTGTTTTCGTTGAATTAAGAATACATATAGTTTTTTTTTTAAATATTCATTAAGCCCTGCCTAAATCAAACCATAATCGATCAAAAATATTCTTCTATCTATAAAATATCTAAAATTATGTACAGTTAAGCATAATTTTAGATATTTTATAGGTAAACGAATGTTTTTTGACTATTATGTATTATGGCTTAGACAGGGTTTAATTGAATTTTAAAAACTAACAAACACTATTTACACATTGTAGTCTTAGTTCAATAAAAACAAATATGTTTGACTGAGAAAGTTTAGTGTGCACTATTTATGTAAGATCTTAACAGCATACCTCCACCCTTCACCACTGTTACCTCTACCCCTCGCCACTGATAACATACTGTCAAACCATTATGAGAGTATCAATAGTTTTCTTTCACGACCCGATTAAAATAAACGATACGTTTATTTTTATATTTTTCAAAATTATAATTTGCATTTAAGTATATTATGTTGAATACGTATTTTTCTCTCTCTCATGCGCTACAGATAAATATTAAAGACAAATATATAATATATAAAGGTAATTTCATTGTGTAAAATATATTAACTTCTATAAAAAAAAATCAAATTCGTGGTCCAGAATTGACCACAGAAATAATTACCACTGTGTTCACGTCGGGGTGCATAGCTTCAGCTTGTCATTCATGAATTATATTATTATATATTATAACAAACATATTGCCTGCATCAGTGCACGGGAGATATATATTATTAGGGGAAGTACGGCAACCCCTTATAGTAGTATTATTGTCTCTCCACTACGCAGATACCCTCGAGGGTGTGGATAGTCGGTTGTTTGCGATACATATATAAAATTTAATATTATTATAAAACACAAAATATTTAGCATTCATAATGTTCTTACATTTTATTTATTACTATCTAAAGCACCCGGCTATATATATAAATGATCGATATACATTTATCTTACTTAACAAAACAATATTAATTAAATACTTCAATATTAAAATATCGGCACCTAGACTTACACACAACAATATGTCAAAATTAAAACGATTCTCAGAGCTAAGTCAAATAAAAGAACATCAAATTAAAATCGAATCTAAAATATATAAATTTATGTTGATCTGTCGTGAAAATTTAAAATTAGAATTAGCAGGAAAAGTAATTTGTGCTTAGTATTTTTTATAATAATATGTAAATTGCAGATGGGGCAAAGTAGGGAAAGGAAATCAAACACATTTTGAATTTTATATTATATATAAACTCCACCTGTACATGTCTAATAAAATTATAACATTATAAGCTATCATCTCCTATAAATTTACCGCTATAATGTTTTTGAACTTCGAACCTGTAACCGTAACCAATAATTGTATGAATATAACTTATTTTCTAATATTTAAAATAAACTGAGAATAATCCATTAATTAAATTAACTGGCGTTTACGTTGTAGAATTCTATAATTTGTTTTGAAACATTTTTTTTAATTCTACTTTAATTTCATTCATTTACGTTGGCAGCTATTTCGAGCTATAAAGCCATAATATATTATGTACCTACTAAATATAGCCCGAATATTCAACTTTAATTATTATAGTCGACCATTTCGAGGATGTGTTTATAGTCCGAAACAGCTGTCAACGTAAATGACTCAATTAAAGTAGAATTAATAAAAATAACTTTCACAATGATCACTGTCTAAATATTTTTATCCTTTGAGTTTATTATAATCTCTTAAGGCCATTGGACCCGTTTTTTCCTGTCTTCTCAGAATCGTGGAAATGGCAAGGACGTTTAACACGAATTGACACATAATAAACACTTTATTAATTGAAAATCTAATAAATAATATTCAAATAACACTTTTTGTGTCATTAAAATTTTCTGATTCGCTTTAATTTTTAAAATAAATGACAAATAGTCGGTCCTGTTTTCGAAATTGGCCAAAACGACTGTCACGCCACAGTGAATTTTTGAACTTAATAATAGTTTTGCAGGTATATATTGTATGAAAGAAATGGGTAAAACAATACATTTCATTGATTAACTCACGTACTTTTTTTAATTTCAGAAAAATAAAGATTTTAAAGCCATTTTAGTTTGAGTATACATCAGCCAATTTTGAATGATTTTTTCTCACAAAATAATATATACTGCACAATAAAAATATTTTTTTATTATAATATAACATTTCCGTAATACTATAAATAATAATTAACAATGAAAAAATAAATAAAACCCTATAAATTCGGTACAATTAGTGACGCTATATTACCAAAACACGTCGTACGTTTTCATGTATTTATCCTATTTTCAGACAATTTAGATATATAATTATTTTGCAAAATTAACAAAAAGAGACCATTTGATCGATTAATCTATATAGTTTTTCTAATTTCTCATTTCTAACCTTAGTAGGCTTGTGAATTTCAACGGGTGAGGACGTCTTTTTTTTCCAAAATTTTATCCGTCGCGAACAGTATTTTAACTCATAGAAAAATGACCTTTACTCGCATTGCAGTAACAATCAAATTGGCAAGACCACATAACGTAGACCAGGTGTTATAATTTGTGTTGACAAATCAAACATCATAAAATACCAGTGAATGTCAAACTGAGAAAAATGTAGTTATATTATATTATTTATTATCTTGTAATACAAATGGTTGCAGCATGTGAGATATTGTAAGATAATTGAATCTTATAACCACGATTTTTACAAAGAAGTCCTAAAGGTATTCGTTCGGTGCAACATTTATAAAAAAAAATATTTTGGACTTGAGCAGTTTAGATAAAATATAGGTGGACTTTAATTATTTTGATAAATACCTACTTGGTTGGGCTTAATACAGTTTTTATGTACCTGGGTCGCCATGTTTTGTTATTTTCAAAGGGACGTATCCAGGAGTATGTTTATTGGCATTATCAATAGAAACAAAATAATATTATTTTTCAAGGTCTATTTATTATCGATCTTAAGTGGTTTATGTCACAAATAGTAAATTTGTTGAAAATTTAAAATAAAATACGTTTTCGAATGCTGTCATAGTAATGGCCACTGAAACATGTGTCATAATTTTCCTAATCGTCAAAATAATAATAAAATAAGTGTTTTGGGGCACAAAATCACGTATATGTTTTATGATGTATGTATTTTTCAGATGGTTTGTGCTAAAATCTTTTTTTTTCATACTGCCACAATTCAACTATTCATAATTAATTGTTTGTTAAATTTTTCATTGTGCACTTTGACTTAATAGGTAGGTGATAAAGTTTTTACCTTACTTTATTGTATTAATTTATTGTTAAGTGAGAATTAGCTGATTTCGTTGTCAGTGTATATTTGAGGAGTGCGCATCCTGACGATGTCGAAAGGCGAAACCAGGATCGCATAAAACGACTCAAATGAAATAGTACAAAACTTTTAGAATTTAATATATTTAATGCCGAGTTGAATTGAATGGAATCACCTTAGGCATTTATTAGTAATTATTTAACTCAAGTAAAACATATATTGAGGTAAGAACCTATTTCATTGAATAATAAAAACAATATTACTCTTCACATCACAAGTGACAAGATTTATATGAATTGTGTATTGCCTGAACTCGTTGATCAGACTAACACGGTCGATGGATATAAGAAACCCTCAATATAATAATTATCAAGTTAACAAATAATAATATCAATTATCAATTAATAGCTATCAATAGAAAAGAAAATAAAATTATAAAAAAAAAACAATTTATAATAGTTATTCTAATACATTGCATACCGTTAAACCAATACACTAATTAAGGAACCAATTATTAATTTTCTATACACTAATGTTCCGAAATCCTCCGCGGCGACCAAAACGTACTGCCGTCAAATACATGCTATTATAATAATTGTTTCTTAAATCATAATTGCTGTGTACTAAATTTAAAAAAAAAAAACGTTACTCGACAAATATTCATTGAATTGCTTTCTTTTATGAGTCATTTTTTTATAATTTAATAAAAACGCAATAATAACAGAAATCTTTCATGCCATCTTGTGAATGTTTTAAACTTATAATTTGTAATGTTAGCTTATGAAAATGAATAAAATTATATTTGTTTACACTTTCGTGTTTTTTAGTATTAGATTTTTTTTTGAAAAATATTTGCACTGAATTTGAACCTAAATATGATAGGTTCAAGAAAAGGTGTCACTTCACAAATTCAGCATATCAATAATATGAGGTTCTTATTTAGAGGTCTACTATTTTTATTCTTATAATTTATTCTACCGACTACAAAAATGTTTATAAAATTTGTTAGGAAAAAAATATTATTAATTCAACACTTTTAAAACCTCTGATTTCGTATCTACTACACGAGAAGCCGCGATTTTTGTTTTTTTACGCTTCGAGCATTGTTATTTTTCATGGCGCTTACGTCAAATTTGATTCTTGCGAATAAACCCATACGCCTTAACTTTGTCTAACAAGCAAGCGAAGCCGATGTGACCATTCCAGATGTGCTTATATCTGAATAGTCCCCATTTTGTGAGTATGGTGAGATTCAGACCACTGAGCACATCGTGGAGTCATGTTACATAATATTGTATACCTTACTTGGAGCAGTAGGACCAGCCATACACCAGGCGGAACCGGATGCTGTTGCGTGTGGATTGATGCTTCGCTGGTATCGGCCTCGGTTTTTTTTATCTGTTTCGGTTTGGTGATCTTGTTTTCTAATTATTTTCTAATTATTTTTCGTTTATTTTACTATATTTTGTCTTGCTATCGTCATATCCATGAATTAATAAGTCATTTAAAATACTCCATGTAAATATTAGTCAAGTGGATAGTTGAAACGTATTTATCTATGCATTATCTAAGACCTGGTAGGTATGCAAAATATTGTATCACTAACCTTAGAACTAAACTTATAGAGAATACTTAGTTTTAAGAGTTGAAAAGATCTTTTTTTAATGAAGAATGTCTTCGGTATTGTGAAAACTTACCAATCTTAATATATTTTCTTATTTCTCCCAATTTACCAATAAAATCTTTATCGACTGACAATATTACAATTATAATAATAACATTATTAATATTGTTATGAACAAACATGTACAGATTTGGCATTACGTAAATGAAACAAATATTTAATGAATTATTAGTAGGTATACATATGGATATTATCCGTGGCTCAATCCGCTGACTTTCTCTTATGCGCAGCGATTTGCCTGCGCGGTATCACTTTTACAGCGTTTTTCGGTTTGCACGAGATTCAGTTTTCCCGTCCATACACACGGGCTTCCCGATACAAACCGGTTTGCGCAGGTAAGCTTGTCGTAAAGCATGAGCTTCTAGCCGGCGCTTTAGGCATACTTACATACTGTATCTTAAAGCTTAGAAGGGATCTTTATTTAGCTACATATTTTTTCCGACTTATACACGGCGTAAATGGAAACTCTGCTATTCTTGGTGGTATTGGCTTGTATATCTATGATAATAATTATCTTAGTAATCGGGGGCATCCTTTGTTTGTTTTCCCAATATGCAGAACTAACCTGCCATTTGTAATACCAATTTGGAGGGCAATAACTATGTTTAATCAAATTGCTTCGGATATTGATATATTCCACTTACGTGAGGGTTAATTTAGGTGGACGTTGTTTTATAAGTTTTTAACATAGGGCCTATCAACCTAGTTTACTCTGTGTGCTTCCACGTACTTTTATTTTTCTTATTTTATTATTGCAATATTTGCTCAAATTACCTTGTATCTGTATTTCTGTGGTAAAATGTCAAAACATGATAATATGTCCGTTTTATAAATTGTTCAGAAGAGCAATTTTAAACTTCGAAAAATATTCAAACAATGAACAAATCACATATTGATTCAACTTATTTCTCCCAACTTATAAGACCTATAATTAATACCATATTATGATAATTATTATATTGTAGATCTCATTTAAACGAGTTTGAAGGTATACATAACTATATTTGCCATAAAAACGGACATCATGTTTTGACATCTTACCAAAGATTTGAAAATTACAATAACACTTACTTTATATTGCAATGTCGTGAACGAGTTGAATTTATTATTTCGTTACCTTACTTTTAAAAGGTTCTAATTGCACTTGACCATGTTTTCAGCTATAAGCGTTTGAAATTTGGAATGGTCATATTTTGCATATAAAAAGACATATTGTAGATAGATCTCCGGCATACTGCTAATTCCCATATTTGACAATAGATGAGTCTGAAATGAACGTATATGATAGAATATGGCTAATGGAACCTTTTCACACCAAAAAGTCATTTTAGGCCAAAATGTCAGTTAGAACCTTTTCAAAGTAAGGTAATTTGTTATGTTTATTATATGTAAAATAAATAAATTTGAATTTGAAATTGAATTTGAATATACAAATAATTCTCGTCGAATGAAAAGGTTCCTGGCCTCTGCTCCAGGATAACTCGATGGAATTTTTAATATAGGCGGTCTAACAACGCAGGGGCTATTTATGTCACGAGTTGATTGATATCAATCTAGTTTACTTTTGGATGTCATGCTCTCATTTAGAAGAAAAAAGGCAAGTCACTGAAACAAAGTAGCTGGTGAAGTACAAAGTACCTACCTAATCTTCGCAGAAAATGTATTTAATTCTGCTATTTGAACATTAAATTAATTTTAAATTACTATTCTTAATCCCAATCGGGACATGTGTTTCTCTGCGTGTGAAGGTTGAATCAACATATATTATATATTTTTTACTAGAAATGATTGTTAACCATTCGTCCAAGACATCAGGTCATTTAGCTGAATCAGTTAAAAGACAACATGCAAGTACCTATTACTAGTTAGTAGTTACAGTGTTGGAACCGGTATCCACAGCTTTAGAAGAGACCGATCTACCAACTAACCCATCACGGGTATTAGAAACAAGTTATAATTACCTACATATATTTTTAATTACCTGTACCTCTTTTCGTTTGAAAATCAACGTGAAGAAAACCAAAGTTTTGTATAATAGCACCTGTTCTGATCCAGATTTCCCTCTGATTATCGACGGGCAAAACAAAGAATATTGACTCTGTGTACCTACAATTAAATTTAATGTTATACAGAACTTGTGGGGAATCTGAATGTTTATTTATTAATTGAAAGAAAGGTTATTGATCACATGAAGATAAACTTAAGCATGACAATTCAAAATAATATTATCAGCACATGTAATATATTTCCGAATGGGAACTCAAATCTAATGTTTATATTTAAAGTCAAACGATTACTTTAACTCATTTGCTTGTAATATTTAAAAGAGAGCGAAGTGAGAGTCAAAGGTAGATGAGTCCCCAGGGTTGTGATATTGTCCCCTATCAAGCATTGGTTTTACACAAGGGGACTTCGGTTGCCGCGCAGGGACAAATAATTTTATTGTGAACACATAGGTACCAAAATAATTCAATGCCGGCTCGTGGAGGGGCATTTTTTATGTTATATAAATATTACCCATGTACCTTCCAATTAATATAATAGTTTATTCGACTACAGTAAGATAACGTTTTTGTATAATAAATAGACACTCTTTCACCGCCCACACGATAGTTACATTTAGAGTTTACATTGTATTTCGTAGAGTGTAAAGGTATCTTGTAATAGAGTTTATTACAGGGATAAAGAATTAAAAATACAAAGTTAAATGTTTTCAATTCCTGACGATGGTAATTACTAATAGTGAGGATCTTAATATCTTGTCAAACTAAAAATTAATACTTGTAAAGCAGAACACATTGAGGTTAAGGGAATGGGACAACTGGGCGCCAGGACAATTATTGGGCGCCGCAATGTCGAATTAAATAAATATATATTTGTCACGAAATTATACAGAAAGTAAACGGTGAATTTTCATCAGTTTTTATCTACTACTTATTTATTTTGCTCTTAATTTTTTTATTGCGAGTTGAGAATTATCATGCTTGAGGCTTTATATAAAAATAAAACAACTCTCTTCTCGTTAAGTATCATTATTTAGGTACGTGTGCATATTTAAATTCTTACCAACTATTAAATAATAATCTAATAATTTAAATGTAAATAATAACATTAAATATATATTTTTAAGTACCTACTAATAAATCACGAACGTCCATTTATTTTCGAATTTCATTCGATTGCGTGATTGCGCCCAGTTGTCGGAATCAGTTTCAGAATCGTCCTAGACTCGAGGTTAATGGCCACATCAAACCACACCACCCCTCACCATATCCGGTCTTAATGGGCGTATGGCGAAACCTTGCGTTTGGATGTGAAGCATTAATTTTTTATAACTGAAAATGTCTTAAGACCAATTACCTATGTCACAGAGGTCGCCATGCAGTCAAAAATATGCTTTCACATGAATTTACACGACTTTAAACTAAGAACCCATAGGAGAAAGGAGGACATTAAAAGCATGGAGGCAAAATTTAAAAAAAAATCATATGCTTTACATGCATCAGATACCCGGATAATAATTCTTGAAAATGACATTTAAACATTTTTGGAAGATAATTTCTTCGCCGTAATGTTGTGGATTTTTTGAGGAGAAGTTATATTTCTAAGATCTACGGCCTGTTCGAAGATTGCAGCGCAGTTCAACCACTCAACATTTGGAGATATCTCGTGAACAACAGACAATGAAATGGCAAAGATCGCTTAACTTATAATGACATAACATCGTTAAAATTATTTATATATGAAGAAAAAAACATGTGTACTCTTTTCGCACTCCCCTGATAAATCATGTTTCCCCCGGCGCAGTTACAGTTATCAACGAATCGGTAAAGCATAACAAATTGAAACAGGGCTCGTTTTCGCAAAATGCCAGCCGTGTGCAGTACAAACAATACCTATTATGGTAATGTTATTGTTGCCAAAAGAAATCCGTACTTATAGACAACTTCGATAAAGGGAAGGTGTTGATGGCCCATGGTCGTTTGAAATGACATTCGGTACAACAGAGAACCTTAACTGACGTAAATAAACAATGTTTATGTTTTACAAATAACTTTTCGATTCAACTGTATTTGGAATCTGTTTAAAAATATTAATTTAACGTTTAAACTTTAACCTTCATTTTTCCAAAGTTATATTTTTTTAAACATAAACCGCTATTGATATCAGTAACTCAATTGGTGGCATTAAAATGTCATAATATCATGAATTCAAATCAGGCGCGCACACCGCCCCCAGAAACGGAAACAGAAATTATTTTGATAAGTAGAATATTACGCCTTTTTTTCTTTGTCAGGACCTCAACAGACTGGTCCGACTTCTCTCGGTATTCTACGACAAGCAAATTCTGTGGCTACTGGCAGACCTGTGGCACTCATAAATTTGTACAACTAGCTAGGGCAGTAGTTCTCACGTGGCCGCATAATTGACATTGACAGTTCTATGGAAACGTCTGGTGGCCGCACCAAAGTTCACTTTTGTTGTGATTGAAAAAATTAAAGCTTAATTTTATTTACTGTAAAAATGGATCAATTTATTTATAGACAAGTCCATTTAATAAAAGACATTTGAAAATTTTAATACATACTTATCAATTTATTTAAAAATAATGCAAATGGAAATTCCTCAATACTCCTTATTTTCCAATGCAAGCCGCATGACTGTTTCTAAGTATACACTTATCAACTGGCTTCTATATATGTTTTTTTTATGAATTGCATTACATGATTAATGATTAACGACTTTCACAGTATACAGTAGTAGGAAAAATCGACATTATTAATAAAGCAATAACTGTTGCCAATTCTTTGAATTGACTTTATTATCAGAAACGGACTATTTCACACATGATCTCACCACAAAAACACATTATGGATCATTTGAGCGTGGAAAGTAATTTAAGACAAGTCATGTGTATTCAACCATTTTTATAATTTTATAAATAAATTTTTGAAATATTATTCTTTAAAGCGCTGGTGGCCGTACATGAGAACCACTGATCTAGAGTATAGGTACAATGTTTGTTTTAATATTCTAATTCGGCATGTATAAAAGCCAAGACAAGCGGACACTAACGATCCTGATAATTATGACCATTAAAGTACGCCCATTCGATAACCACGGTTGGATGCGACAAGGTCGCAATAAGTCGTAGGTGAAAACCCTTAGTGCATGTCAGGTGTTTATCGCTATACTCAGTGAGGAATATACCTGGAGAATGTACATGGAAAAGTGTTGTATTCCGCCGACGGAGTAAATGTGGAAGTCAGTGACCAGTGACGTCCCGTAGAGGTAGGCAGATTGAGCGTTGCTTGGGGGCGGCAGTTACACGAAGGGCGGCAAATCGAGGAGAATCATTATTTATATATAGAAATAGCTACCTTAACTTAGTAATAACGGAAATATCTTTCCATTAAAAAGTTCTTGGTGACCAGCAATAACACGTGCAGATGTGCAAATAATATTTGAATTATGTATGGGTAGGTAGGTACATACTTACATAATTTAAAATTTAACCAAATATGTTTGCTAGTTACTCGCGAGTTTTGGATGTTGTCAGGCGTATTTTTAAATGTAGGTACCTATCTGAAATCATTGTCTATTGAAACAGATATGGCATTTAAATAAGATTTAGTCGTATATACTTATCATGTTAGTAATGTATTCATACAACACAATTCTTAGATATTGGAGTCATGAAAGGATGATAAAAGTACTGTAAGTATAAAAAAAATTGGCGGCATTTTAGTACTGCCTAGGGGCGACATTTTGCCTAAGGACGTCACTGTCAGTGACACTTGCTACATTATGTTGTCTACCTAAAAGTGAGGCCACACCGGCAACAAGTCGCGCGACAACTCGTTAAATTTTACGATAATTATCATAATTGCTTAAGAAATTTTACGATAATTATCATGCTTATCGTAAAATTTAACAAGTTGTCGCGCGACTTGTTTTCGGTGTGGCCGCACTTTAAGGCTGGCACATCACACAATACATGAAAACAATATCTATCATTGTAGGTCGTATTATTCTATACAATTAAACGACTTGTTCATTAATGTGAAACGAGCAAAGGGTATTTAAAACTTGAATAATTTAAAAAAATAATTGTTTCATCAGATCAGTCCTTTTTGTAAATTTTTTTTTTAAAACACAGTGTAACTTTTTTTTTAGATATAAGTAAAATTTTTACGGGGTTAGTACGACGGCTGTTATTGGTCAGAGCTATTTAAAACATACAGATTATAGACACAGGTGTTTTCCAATTTCCGAAGAGGAAAAGTCGCACGAATAAGGCGAATTAGCATTATTTTGTAATAAATGGTGGTTTCAACAACTTTCCGAAGTGGTAATAGTCAGTCAGTATCTAAGTAATAATAATAAGAAATAAGAATGCATATAACCACCGCCATCTTTAGATTAATAAAGTCTGAGCATAACTTTTTGCACAACCAACGAGTGGTCCACTTTTCAGCTGTCAAAATCATATCCCAGATTGCTTGACATATTGTTTCGCCCTTTCTCGTATCAAATTGAATTTTAAAAAATTCTCATTTCAAATATATTAACTATCAGTGTTATTTATAAATAACATACATTCCTGTTATTTCATCAGCTGTCAAAGTCAGACTAGTCCTTCACACAAAAACCGGTGGTAATATCAATTTCCAAAAAATATGCATTACATGAAGGTGTTAATGCTAGTGTATTATTTATCATGTAACTCATCTACCCAAATCAAACCATTATCTGTGTGAACACGACAGACGCGTCAGTATGAGCACTCTATAGAATATTGACAGGCAATGACAGGTCATCCATAGACAACAACGGGAGGGGCGGAAAAAGTAGGACCAATCGTTGTGAATGTATCGGCTTTCTACTCGAGTCTGCAATGATATAACATATACCTATAATCGCTGTTAGCACTTCTAATTGTGTTTAGTTAAGTTTAAAGCTGTTAATACCGAGGAATTTTTGTAAACGTAATTACTTGGACAACGAACAAATAATGTATAAAGGAAAACAAATATCTCAGTCAAAAGAGAACGTTTAAACTGTCAACAAGATCGTTCTCATAGAAATTGAACTGGAATTGAAAATGTACACTAATGGGAACAATTATTTAGGTCGATATTATTAATTTACTTTAAAACAAATTTTAACAGAATTTTTTTTTCTAATATACTATACTAATTTAGGTTGACATGAGCAGGCCAATCGTCACCCTAGGATTGATTTTGTGAAGCTCCGTTTTTGGTGAAAATGAATTTTTAATCCAATTCATATTATTTTATTACGCATCGAAATTTAAAAAAAAAAATATATATTTTTATTAGAAACTGAGATATTTTTTCAAAAACATTCAAGAAACCACGGTAAAAAACAATCATTCAGTATTGGTTTGTCCATTGTCCAAACGGCGCCGAGGGTTGTTATGCGGATACCGCCCCCTCACTTACGGATCGCTTATCCCTTTCTAATATTAGCGTTGTTTAATTATAATAATAAACCAAACTAATTAATACATTAACAAACAATTTCATTTCTACCCACAAAACATGACAGCACCAAATAAAAAACAAAAACTTGGTGAAGCTACTCATCAGCAACATCTTCTTGGCTACGTGTTAAAACTGTGAACTAACATGTTCCGCAAATTTTTAACCGAAATTCCATTATAAACTAGCAAGCTCCTCGCATTTAGTAGACAACAGCGCCTAGAAGCGTAGCCAAGAAGATGTAGCAGAAGAGTAGTAGTAGTAATTCTGTCAGACAGTTTCAAAATTGGTGGACCGAAATGTATAGCGTAATTGAAAAAAGTGATAAAGCTATAAATACGTGTGCTATGATCTGTGAGTGGTATCTAGAACATAAATAGCATTTTTAAAAACTATTTTTTCCTCATGAAAAACTGCTCGGCACGTCAGACAGTTGAAAAATAATATTTGGGAAATTTTGGCACGCGTACATAAAAAGGTTCGACATCACTGCGCTAAGCTAATACTTACTTATACGCGGTATACATGAGAACTCTGTCATTCTTGGTAGTATAGACCTGTGTGTCCCTAATAATTAGGTGGGCGTTGTTTTATAAATTCAATAGGGTCTACTTGACTCATTCGGTGTACTTCCTTGTATCTACTGTCGAACAACATCTTCTTTTCTACGTGTTAAAACTGTAAACTAACAAGCTCCTCCAATTTTCAACCGCACTTCCATTTTAAACTAACACGCTCCTCCCATTTAGTCGACGACAGCGCCTTGCAGCTTGTGCCTAAATCTTCTTGTTGGACAGTACTTTATAATTTTTTTAAATTATAATTATAATTATTTACTTTTTCTACTGTTTTTTTATTTCTTATTTCTTTGTTTTTTATACTTTTTGACGCTGTGAACGTCTTAAATTTTCGTTCATTATTTTTAAAAATTAATAAATTTTTATACGTTTAAATAAGGGGAAAAAATGATTTGAGAAAATGATAATCTATTGACAGTCATTTGAGTAGGTACTTATAATGTGAATAAGAGGGGTTTTTCAACAAAATATTTTTCATAGCTGTTTATTTTGTCACACGTTAAAAATGATCTACATTTATAAATAATAATTCGAATGTCAAGTAAAAATAGTTTTAAAAAAAGCTACCGAGGCTAAATCTTTTGCAGAGACTGTATAACTAACGTTATTGCCTGTCCTATTTGTGTTTGTTTTGCTCTGCAAGGTAGGTATATGTATGACGGCAAACAGGAGGTTAGTTTATGAAAACATGTGTTTATTACACCAAACGACAGATACATGACCTTTCAATAAAACACGATTACTGTTACTGAAAAGTAAATAATTTAAGAAAATAATCCCAACTAATTGTGAGAATTTCAGATGACAGATTTCAGATATTTGGGGTTAGGCAATACCTAGCTTACAAATGTTTGAAAATATTTATTGACTGTTCACTCGCTGTCACAAGTTTCGGTGAGTTATCTAAAGGTAGACTTAAAAACTCGTTACTAAACGATACGTAACGTTTTTCTCATCATATATATAAGGGGTGTCAACTAATTTTTACATAAGATCTACTTTGGAGAACAAAAATCCTCCATGATCTACCTTTTAGTGGCTTAAGCGTCGGATTATAGCGTCGTGGGTCCCAGGTTGGAATCCTGGGTCTAGCAAGTATACCTTCATATTGTTTTTCAATTTGTGCATGAGTCAAAATATGAACCTAATAGGTTGAGCAAGTGGCTGACATCTATTTCTCGTAAAAACAAAAATCTGTTAAAACAAACCTCCACTCTGAGGAGTCCCATAATATGATCTTTTTAGGATCGGACATGGTCGAAAGAATTATATATATAAGTATAGTATATAATAGATATATTTTTAAACCAAAATTGAATCATACTAAGAAGATTAAATAAAACGTACGTTATTTTGAATATGTACATACATTTTATTTTGAGCTTTCGGATACTGCAGAGCTTGATTTACTTATCCACAATTTTTGTACAATTGTGGGTGTAATTACTAAAATCATTTCACACACATGATTTAAAATGGTCGTCCGTTAAATATGTTTTGTACTTCGATTTTATAATTTTCATTTGCGAAAACGCTAATTCGTATAAGAATGTCGTACCAAAACAGGCGTACAAATTTTCAACACATTTCAATAGATTTGAATACTTATCTGCTGGTAAATATTTCCATGATACGGCAATTGTCTTGCCGTTAATAGATTCCCAAACTACAAAAATAGTAGTTTACATTGCCGAAAGTTTTCATCTATTGCCCATGCTTTCCGGCAGCATGGTGTAAATATCAATTTGCAGCGTAATTATGTCCTCTTCAAGTTATAATCAAATCAAATCAAATCAAATCTTTCAAAAGTTTATCATAATATGTTTGTATTGAAGTATTATAATTGTTACAATGAGTCTAAACAGTTAAAACTATATATCTCGCTCTAAAATTTAGCACAGCCAAGAGAGGTGCCGTTAAAACATAGCACTTCTCGTAACAATTCCAACTACCTAAATTGTTACAATAAGTGCTAATACTTCTAAAAATATGAAAAACTACCCTCGATAGCTGCCGATAGCAGTATGGTGTATAGAATAGATGTGCGCTGAATGCATCATTAGTGAGGATGGTGATTTTTATTATTATTTTTTAAATTTTATTTATTAAGGAGACAAATAGTTACATATTGATTACAAAAAATTAAAATATAATAATGAAAAGTTATTGCAACCAGCAAAGTTTCCATGTATACATTATAATATGGTTAAGCCTAACAAGATAGAGTAATAATAACATAAATAATCAAGAAATTACATAAGGAAAATGAGGAATAATAATGAATAATTAAATTATATCTCTACAAAAAAGTAACAAAAAAAATATATATAAGTATATACATATATATATCTATACATATCTTCTGGAACGAAGCTGCACTAATCTTGTTGGTACAGTTGTTCAGCTATACATAAATAATAGTCAAGTGATACAAGTTTTCTCTTGTAAAAGCGACATACGAGGGTTGTCCAGAAATTAAAGACCTTTTTTATTTTAAAAATCAGGAAAATTTTAGGTACATATCCATACTATTTTTTGAGGTAGTTCCCGTTACGATCAATGCACTCGGTGAGCCGTGGCACTAGGTTCTCGATTCCCTAGTAGAATTCCGACCCCGGCGACCTCAAAAATGTATTCTCTTCCACCACATCCTCGTCGGTCGTTTTCCGGCCAAATATTACTTCGGTTGAAGAAATAGAAGGAAATAGCTTGGCGCCAGGTCAGGGTTATGAGTAGGATGACAGAGGACATCGCATTTGAATGAGTCCAAAAGCTTTAAAAAGACCTAAGCGCTTTTCACACGATTTTGTATGTGAGCTTCCGTCAGAATTTTGGGCACCCAACGAGCACACCTTTGCATAGACCAATTTTCCCCTCAAAATCGTTTGTATGGTAGACTTACTGACATCTGGGATCAAAATTGCGAGTTCACAGACTATCTGACGGCGAACATTATCATTGATTTTCTTCAACAAAACGTTACCAATTGAGGACTTCCTTTCTCTCCCCTCCTCATCATGAATAGTCGTTCTACCACTCGAAAACTCAGTACACCACTTCCTGACATTTCGCTGGTTCATCATATTACCATAATTGGATGTGAGACGACGATGGATTTCCTCCTGGTTGAGAAACCAAATGATTTAACGCACCTCGCAGGCGGCGGGATTCGACTGCGGAGTGTCCATCTCAAACGGACGCAAAGGTCATGCTGAAGCAGCTACCGAGTCGGCTCACCACTCGTTCTGGAGACGGAAGTCTACGCTACACGCCAGTGCTATCTTTTAGAAATAACATCCGCGTCGCCAAAAATGAATAAAGGTTTTTAATTCTTGGATCCCAAGATGGCGGTGCGGCTTAAGCATCGGTCTATAGTGTCGTGGGTCCCAGGCTCGAATCCTAAGTCTGACAAGTACACATATTGATTTTCAATTTATGTATGAGTCAGAGTATGGACCTAATAGGTTGAGCAAGAGGCTGATATCCATTTCTCGTAAACATATTCATACAAACAGGCCCATAATATGATCTTATTAGGATCGGACATGGTCGGAATTCTTGGACAACCCTCGTATTATATAATATTACACAGATATTGCTAATCGAACAAATGTTAATAATTGTATGACAGTATCAAGCAGTACTTGTAATAACTCAAACGGACAATGCAATATTATCAATATCGTTGGCCCTCATAGTCCAGTGCGTATGGCGCTGGACTTTCACCAGGAGACTCCGGGTTAGATTACCTGTGAGGTTACAATATATTTATACGATTTTCTCATAGTATAGGTGTTTATGGCTGTTTGAATTTTATTACTATTACCAGTGGCAAGGGGTGGAGTTAGGCTGTTAAGATTCGACATAAATAGTGCACACCAGCCAGTCAGTCTTACTTATTTGTTTTCATTGAACTAAGAAGAAAATTTGCAGGTGATGCTGGTTAGTTTTTAAAATTCAATTAAACCCTGCCTAAACCAAACCATAATAGTTTAGGTATGCTTTAGGCGACCCGAAAAAAAATGTACACACTTTCTCAGTCACACTTATTTGTTTTAGTTGAATTAAGAATATATGTCACAGATGGTGTGGATTAGTTTTTCAAAATTCGTTAAGCCCATCCTTACCCAAACCACAATCGATAAAAAATACTATTATACCAATACAATATTTAAACGATCATTTTTTTACTATTATTACCTATCTACTTTGGCTTAGATTGGGCAGGGTTTAATTGAATTTTAAAAACTAACAAAAACTATCTACACATTGTAGTCTCAGTTAGGCTCTCTTGGGTATCGCGCCCTGTAGAGGCACAGGTTCGATTACTACAGGGTATCTTACTTTTTTCGAAAAAGATTTTTTCTATTGGCCATATTTTCTCATGAGTGTTTTCAGAATTATGTACTTATGTTCAATAATTAGAATGGTATATTCTTAAATCTTGTGAATTATTCGTTGAATAAAAGAAATGGTTAAGAAAACATATACGTTTACCTGACAAAGTTTCTTCTTCTTCTTCTTCTTTGGCCATATCCGCCCCTTAGCTGGAGCATATGGACACCACGCGGCGCCTCCAAGAATCCCTGTCGCTCGCCAGTCTTCTTGCTTCGTTCCAGGTCAAATCAGCTTCTCGTAGCTCCGCCGTATACACTCTGTAGATTGTATTTAGCGGCCTTCCAGGTCGCCGGAATCCGGTCGGCTTGAAGAACAGGCAAGCCAGGTTGAAGTTCTCTTCTGGCATCCGCAGCACGTGGCCGAGCCAGGTCCAACGTCGCCTCTTCACTTTCAGCGTGATGAGAGGCTGCTTGGTGCATTCTCTTATCTCCTTGTTGCTCCTAAGTATTCGTCGCAAACATCTGTTTTTGAAGCTCAGTATACGGTTGCTCTGAGCCTTCGTAAGGTGCCATGATTCGCTACCGTAAAGCAGCACTGTCAGAATGCAAGCGTCGAATAGGCGGCATTTGGTTTTGACCGAGTACAATCGTGAGTCCCAGACACTTCGCATCGAGTTGAATATTGCTCCAGCCATTCCCATTCGGATAGCGAGCTCTTTCTGCAAAATGCTATCTCCCGTGATGTGTACCCCCAGGTACTTGAAGCTGTCGACGCTCTCGATGTTTTGTCCATCGCTAATCAGAGGGAAATCTGGATCAGGACAGGTGCTATTGCACAAGACGTTTGTTTTCTTCGCTTTGATTTTCAAACCAACGCGATAGGAGTTGTTATACAACCTGTCGATTGTCTCTTGAATGCCCTCGATTGAGTTGTCGAATAGGACAGCATCATCGGCGTATTCCAGGTCGCATAGCTTCACTGTGGGGGTAACAGGTATGCCTCGGTCCGGTGGTATTGACTTCCTTAGTATGAAGTCAAAGAGAATGATAAAGAGAAACGGTGCAAGGACACAACCCTGTCTGACTCCGGTCGTGACCCCGAACCATTCCATGACAGTGTCTCCAATTCTGACACAGTATTCGCCATTCTCGTGCAGGCTTTTGATTGTGACAATGATCTTGGGAGGGATCCCGTATGCTCCCAGTAACATCCAGAGGGAGGGGCGGTGCGGACTGTCGAAAGCCTTCTCATAATCCACAAAGCAGCAAGCCATCGGACTGTTCAGCTCATGGCTCTGCTGGAGAAGACATCGAAGGTTATGGATTTGGTCTGCACACGCTCGACCAGGTAGAAACCCGGCTTGGTTTTTCCTGAGGACGTGCATTATTGGGTCCCTTATTCTCATCAAAATGATGTTTGCCAAAATCTTTCCCGGAACACTGAGTAGCGTAATGCCTCGGTAATTGTCGCAGCTTAGAGGGTCACCGACAAAGTTTAGTGTGCATTATTTATGTCAGATCTACAGCCTACCTCCACACTTCGCCACTGCTAATTACACTACTGTCATTGGGCCTCGTGGAAAAGAATATACCTACATATGAATATTCGTCTATGTTAATTTAAGCTAAAATATTACTTTCAGTTCATTAAAAGTAAATAAATATATTTGAATTTGTATTAGTGAGAAACCAAATATTCAAAAATTTATTGAATTATATTTTATTTATTTCTCAATGTTTTTTTTCATATCATTGATGTTTTGTAGTAAACATATTGATAATATTTTGACAGCGAATTTTTTGTGAGTTGTCTTTTTATCTATACATTTTTTATTGATCCTGATATACCTATCTGCATTTAACATGCTTGTCCTGACATTTTACATACTTTCAAATAATGTAACCAAGTAAGTATTTGATTGATATAAGAAAATATCACGTAATATGTATTGTATTTAATTTACTTAGATATATAGATATTGATTGAATATGGTGATCGATTGATTACTTTGGTGTTACAAACAAATTTGATAAATGGAGTATGGGGATTAAGCAACTGTTAATGTAAATACTTTTCAATCGGATAATAAATGTGTACCCCCTTTTATTATTGGTTTTTCAATGTTAGAAGGGTTGTATTTTAAAATAATCTCACGATTCATTGAATGATCATGCACAGGTTCTCGACAAATTATAAAGCTCTATCATGGACACTAATTCCCCTTTATCTGGATTGATGATTGCACTTTTCTCTATTTTATACTATTACACGTTAGTTAAAATTAACCGAGATTTAAATACCAGATACCGAGATTTAAATACTAAATACTAGAAAATAAACTGCTTAGCAGTAGGTATACTTTTAAAGTTCGATATTTTAGAAATTACACTAAGGCATCTTTTCGTTTCTGAATTATTTGTTTTATTCGATCGTCAATTAAAGTAGAAAATCAATTTCGAATCCATATAATCACAGCGGCGTAGATTAAGCAAACGATTTGTCAGAAAATTTAAAATAGTTCACACCGGTCATACAATTATTAAAGCATATCATAATATTTAAAGTTTCCCAAGTACCTATACCAGTGGCGAAAGTGGATGAAGTCTGTTAAGATTCGACATAATCAGTGCACACTAAACTTTTTCACATTTAAGATAAGCGCCCTCCACCGAAACCCGCCCCGCACCACACTCAGTCGTAATCGAGTGTATCGCGGGGCCCTACAATTGGTGATGTGAAGCATCTGAAACAATTGGACTGGGAGTGTCCTGGGAGAAGATGCCCAAGACGTAGGTTGCTACGCTCAAAGTGAGCTCTGACTGAGTTTAATGAGTTTATGTTAATGCTAAGTGCCAGGAAGAGAAAAGCACGTGGAAATTACGTAAAGAAAATGAAGTTATGTTGTGTATACAGCAAAAAAACGAAGCTAATCATATGGACAGCAAAAATTATGTGAAGAGATTTTCACGCCCGTAGTAAGACACCACATTTTTTTTTAAAGCAAGATAATTGGCCTTAGTAGCAAAGCAACCAAGTCGGATGGGCCGATGGGCCCAACAGCTGGTTGGACCGACTTGAGCATTTCCTCTCGTTCGAAGCACATACTCAGACATTCCCAGATGATGTGTTGGCATCCTGTATTTCCCTCCGCATGGACATGTCGCCGTCGGACGGCTTGCAAGTCCAAGCTCAAAGAGCTTGTCAGCGAAACCACCGTGTCCAGTCACAAATTGACTGGTGTGATAGTCAGGAGTCAGATATTTGTTTATCTCCATTCGCCACAATATTACTGGAAAAAATATGTATTTGTGAGTATGTATTAATATTTTACCATAATTTGAAGCCTTTACTGAGCCCTTTTTAAAGAGGCACCTAGAGGAGCTTGCAATTTGAGACATTTTTTTGATAATTGACAATTTCAACTGTATAAATATGTATCTGAAAACATTAAAAAGATTTTTTTTATATTAAGTCAAAGATAAACCTACAATTTAAGAATAATGTTATAAAATGTGAATTTTGTTTACGTCCCCATCTTATTATAACATACATTTTATAGTCATATTTATTATTAACATTTAGTTTATTAAGTTTTAAATTTTTCTTCGGAAAGATTTTTACTAATAATTCATAGTATTAATATTTTTAATATTAATTTAAAAAAAAATATCGATTTTTATAAACATACTAGCTGACCCGGCAAACGTTGTTCTGCCATATAAATTATTTTTAGTGAATTTCAATAATTCATTGTGCTCATTCAACAGAGCGTCCAGTTCGCCGACGATGCGCCTGGCATTAGGCGAATTGAGGCTATTGTAGCCGCAACGTGCATCCACATGATTGATGTTCTCACCGCCCATGAAGTAGATTTGTAAAAATTTATGTGGTTCGTTTGGCATTGGCAGCAATGAGCCTACTTTGTGGTATACTTGGCCTTTGATTTTGAACGTAGAATGGAATTGTTGACCATTTGCCGCAGTATTGTGAACTATTTCTGTTGCTCCAAACGAAGTCTTTTGGAAGCATGAATTGAATGTGCGAATGGACTTCAGGAACAGGTTTGAATCTGGAACCGTGCCGATGAGCAAGCCGTTCAATGGTTCTGGTGGTATCTCAATTTCTGGTAGTTGCACTTTTCCTGATGCGCAACACATCCCGGCCGACTCATGTTTGAATTTGAGCGCATGACAATGGGGACATTCTTTGTCCATAGCACCAATCAGTACTTTTGGATGAGCGGAATATTCAATATCTGGCTCGTACTCGAATGCGATTCGAAGGAACGAAGCGGATGTAAATGTTCAATGTACTTGTTGGCGTTGTCGGTCATTTGCTCTGCGTGTGTTAACTACGAACCGGTGCGCTTGGCTCCGTTCCAATTGTCGTTGTTGATGTCGTTCAGCTCGTGCCTCTTGTGATTGGGATGCACGCAATTGCGACATGCTTACACGCACGTTTTTGTTATCTTGTTGGATTTGTTCGTCTGTTATTTCTGCTCTACTATTTTGCATGTTTGTTGCTTTATTCGTTCGACGGCCCAAATGGCCCCCCTTGCGTCTTGATGGCATTGTGCACTGTAATACACGCACATAAAAATAGATAAATTAAAATAAATCGTACAAAATTTTGCACGCACTGCGTTGTGATATGCCGAATGAAATGTCAAAATGACGCGACGCTTCTCTTGAATTCTTCTCGGACGTAGCGCCATCTGTCATACAACAACATAAATAATTTCGTTCTGTTTGAAATACGAACGACGGTTAAATTTGTTCATACAAAAATAATAAAATCGCGATTAAAAAATGGAAGGCTGGGGGTAGGAGGGTGAAAATTTGGGGTTATAGGTATTTTTTGATGCCAAATAATAAAAAAAATACAAAAAGAAATTTTCAAAAAATAAAAGAAAAAAATTTCTGGATAGAGATACCCTAATCACCTAGCGGTATGAAATATACTTGTTGACCTATTCTCATACCTAACAAATATACATAACAAAATTCATAAAAATCGGTCGAGCCATTTCGGAGGAGTTCGACCACAAACATCGTGACACGAGATTTTTATATATATAGAGATAAATGTGTAGGTATAACTTGAAATTCTTTTTATTTTAATACTATATTATAAATTTTATTTAAATCCAAATGCGAACAGCAAACAAATTTTGAAAATAGCCGACATACTCGATTATTTGTTAGGTTAGGTTAGGTTTTCATTCTTGAATTCATGAACTTTGCCAAAGTCATCTTGAAAATTGAATTAATGTTCTTATTGAATCTAATAAAATTGGAGAAAGAAAGCTCACGGCGTACTGTGCCACGATGAAATGTTTACATGACGTAACCGTCGGCGGATGCGCACGAAGTGTCCAATAGTTTATAATAATTATGTGGCACTTCGGTGTGGTTTACGACCACTGATTTAGACAGTATTGTTATTTAATTGCGAATTTTGACGAAATAACAATTTTAATTAAACAGCTAACGTAGTATTTGAATTATTTCATATTGTTTGAATGCATTCAATTGTAATTTAATGATAGTAGTTGTAATTTTCAAAATGTTTTAATTAATACGATTCGATACATCCAATTGAATATGGCTGGAAACATAGAGGTTAAGGTATGTAGATAATGTGTTTATTGCATGTCAATCAATAATGTATATAATTACTTAAACTACTTCTTCTTTTTTCACCCGGTCACGACCCAGCTATGGGCCAAGCACAGGTTCTGGCCACTTCACTCGATCGTTCGCCAACTCTTGCTGTCTCCCGCCTTATCATAACTGCAGCACGTAGATTGTCTTTGTAGCACCGCTGCAGGGTGAGGGAAGACCGGCCACGGCGATGGAACCCTTGAGGCTACAAGGGTACGAAGTCTCGCACTCTTTGACGACATCCGGAACACATGTCCCAGCCACTTAAAGCGTCTCTTCATGATTACCTCAATCACCAAAGGCTGCTGTATCTGCTCAGGATCCCGGGTGTTTGTAACTCGGTCGTATCGATGTACCCCTAAAATTTGAGGGAGACAACGATTCTCAAAGCTCAAAAGCCAAGACCTTTGAAGCTTAGTAAGATGCCATGCTTAACAGCCATACAGGAGAATAGGTAGCACGTACGCGTTGAACAAACGACATTTGGTCCTCACAGAATACAGCCTTGACTTAAACTACTACTTGTGTCAATAAAGCGTTCAACCAATCTGTGCTACTAATGCTCACGTATGCATTTAAATATTATGTACCTACTATTAATCTAAATGAAATCCAAAGAGTAGTAAGTATGGAAAGGTGCACGTAGATTGTAGAACATAACGCGAAAATACAACAAATTAATCCAATGGATAATGAAGCAGACACTAGTAGGGACCTACGCGATGTGATAGAGATTGCTAATATAAAAGTTTTTTATATACTTATTCCAAATTTTAAAATGTTAACCTATCTATTCTATACTATAATTATTTGAAGAATATATTTGGATGTATGTTTGTACCGTCCTTCTGTTTTTCAATATATAAATCCACACGCGCAGTCGGATTTCGACAAAATTTTGACAGTAGGCGGAGGCCGTTGAGCCGGAGTGCGTGGTCGGTTTCAGATTTAACCTGTTGCAGGGACAGTTTTTGCGGGAAAAGGGCGCCGCGTACTGGGCCTAGAAACTCGAAAGTTAATGCTGCAACCTCCATTTTTATAGAAAATGTCGCTAGAATGTGTACATTTAAAAAAATATTGGCGTTTATTTCAGCTCGATCAGAGGTCAAATGGCAAAATTGGATTCAAATAATTGTGTTATTAGAATCGCTAATCGGCAGGTTGGCGCGGGCGACGCAGTGCTGCCACATTAGATCGGAATGTTTCACTCACGGACAATAATAAAATTGTATGTAGTGGTCGGGGTCTCGAATTTCAGATTTAAACCGTTGCACCCCGGGACAGTTTATATGAATATTTACTACTTTGTAAGATATTTAAATGCAAATCTAATATATAACAATTAATATTTGTTTGTTTGTTTGTGTGTTTGTTTGTTTGTGTGTTTGTTTGTTTGTTTGTTTGTTTGTTCGTATTTAATGGGCAGCCATACCGTTCATCCGATTGCGATAAAACTTTGTCAACTTATTGCTTGCACTTGCGCAAAGAGTATAGGCTGTACTAATATATAAAAATGAATGTCTGTCTGTCTGTATGTCTGTCTGTCTGTCTGTCCCGTATGCGTTCCTGTACCATTCATCCGATTGCGATGAAATTTTGGTAAGTGGTTGTATGCACACCCAAGAAGGTTTCTGAATTAGAAAAATCACCATTTTCTTCTTCTTCTTCATTCTATCTTCTTTTATTCGTATGGTTCCTATACCATTCATCCGATTGCAATGAAACCTTCGTCAGTTGTTGTGTTAACACCCGCAAAGGTTTTTGAAATAGTACAACCATCTTCTTCTTCTTCTTCTATTCTATATTCTTCTATTCGTATGCGTTCCTATTCCATTCATCCGATTGCAATAAAATTTTCGTCAGTAATTGTGCCAACACCCGCGAAGGTTTCTGAATTAGTACAACCATCTTCTTCTTCTATTCTATCTTCTTCTATTTGTATGCGTTCCTATACCATTCATCCGATTGCAATGGAATTTTGACCAAGTGTTGTGCTCACGCCGCAAAGGTTTCTGAATTGACACAACTATTTTCTTTTTCTTCTATTCTATCTTCTTCTATTTGTATGCGTTCTTATACCATTCATCCGATTGCGTTGAAATTTTGACCAGTTGTTGTGAGCACGCCCGCGAAGGTTTCTGAATTAGTACAACCATCTTCTTCTCCTTCTATTCGTATGCGTTCCTATACCATTCATCCGATTGCAATGAAAATTTGATCAAGTGTGTTCACGCCCGCAAAAGTTTCTGAATTAGTACAACCATCATCTTCTTCTTCTATTCGAATACGTACCTACACCATTCTATCCGATTGCAATGAAACTTTGGTGAGTTGTCGTGCGCATGCCCACGAAGATTTCTGAATTAGAAAATCATCATCTTCTTCTATTCGTATGCGTTCCTATACCATTCATCCGATTGCAATGAAATTTTGATCAATTGAATTAGTACAATCATCTTTATCTTCTTCTATTTGTATGTGTTCTTATGCCATTCATCTGATTGTGATGAAATTTTGACCAGTTGTTGTGCGCACGTCCTCAAAGGTTTCTGAATTAGTTCAACCATCTTTTTATTCTTCTATTTGTATGCGTTCTTACGCCATTCATCCGATTGTGATGAAATTTTGACCAGTTGTTGTGCGCACGCCCGCGAAGGTTTCTGAATTAGTACAACCATCGTCTTCTTCTTCTATTCGTATCCGTTGCTATACCATTCATCCGATTGCAATGAAACGTTGGTGAGTTGTCGTGCGCACGCCTGCGAAGGTTTCTGAATTAGTACAACCATCATCTTCTTCTACTATTCGTATGCGTTCCTATACCATTCATCCGATTGCGATGAAACTTTTGTCAGTTGTTGTGCGCACACCTGCAAAGGTTTCTAAATTATCTAATATATAAAAATTAATATTTGTTTGTTTGTTTGTTCGTATTGTATGCACTGCCATACCGTTCATCCGTTTGCGATAAAACTTTGTTAACTTATTGCTTGCACGTCCGTGAAGAGTATAGGCTATATTTTATATATAAAAATGAATGTCTGTCTGTCTTTCTGTCTGTCCCGTATGCGTTCCTATACCATTCATCCGATTTGGACGAAACTTTCGTCAGTTATTGTACACACACCCGCAAAGGTTAAGAAAAACTATCTTCTTCTACTTCTTCTTCATTATATCTTCTTTTATTCGTATGGTTCCTGTACCATTCACCCGATTGCGATGAAACCTTTGTCAGACATTGTGGTAACACCCGTAAAGGTTTCTGAATAAGTACAACTATCTTCTTCTTCTTCATCATTCTATCTTCTTTTATTTGTATGGTCCCTATACCATTCATCCGATTGCGATGAAACTTTCGTTAGTGGTTGTGCCAACACCTGCAAATGTTTCTTAATTAGTACAACCATCTTCTTCTTCTTCTTCATTATATCTTATGGTTCCTATACTTTATACATTATTCTTTATACTTTATACATTATTCGTATGGTTCCTATACCATTCATCCGATTGCGATGAAACCTTCGTCAGTTGTTGTGGCAATACCCACAAAGGTTTCTGAATTAATACAACCATCTTCTTTTTCTTCTTCTTCTTCTTCATTCTATCTTTTTTTATTTGTATGGTCCCTATACCATTCATCCGATTGCGATGAAACTTTCGTTAGTGGTTGTGCCAACACTTGCGAAGGTTTCTGAATTAGAAAAATCATCATCTTCTTCTTCTTAATCAGTCTATTTTCTTTTATTCGTATGCGTTTCTATTCCATTCATCTGATATCGGTTAGGTACATGTTCAAACACGCGCGTCAATATCATTTTACTCCCTACTTCAATTATAGTTTGTCAATTTATGGCTACGGCCGTATGTTGTAGCTTAACTACTGGGGAATGACAAAAGAAATGGCGTATTTCAAAAAAACACTACCTTATTCTTAGGTCAATAATTATTATAAAGCAATCATTATTCATAAGATGTTTATCACACTTGAATCGTCAAAGACATAACTTATAATAAGTATCTTTAGAATCATCTTCAAATGTGTTAATCTTGCCGATTTTTTGAATAATAAAATGCCTAATTCTTGTCAAATTTGGGATCACAGAGATTATCAATATAATTTTTTATCGTGAATATTTTACAAAAATTATCTCGTAATAAATTATACTAATGGTTTTATAAATGCGTTTAAAAATTAATAAATGTAAAAAATCTTAACACCACTGCACAGTTATGTACCGAAATATGACTATATTCTAAAACATTAGAGCGAGAGGTTTAAAAGAATACTATTTTATGTAATAAAAATACTTTATGCAGTCATTAAATGTTTAAAATAACTATAAAGGATAATAAGGCTTCAAAATTATATAAATAGATTATCTACAACGTTTAAGGAGTGTCCAGGATCATGGTTTGAAAATACAATAAAAACTCAATTTTGACCTTCGACGAGCATGTCCCCCCTTAAAACTACTTTGCACTCTACGTATTAAATTTAGAATTATTTTCAAATATTAAACCATTTCACTCCCGGGCATCGCCGAGTGATACTGCTAGTGAAACTATAAGATAATAATTATTTTATTATAACCGAAATTATAGATTGAACGTGTATTAACAAGTAAAAAAATCACTTACATATTGTTACCATCATAATAATAGATCTTGATTAAGTATATGAAATTGCCGCGTTTTAGCTCGTGAAAACAAATAACTTGTTCAGATGGCACAATTTGATTTGCGCGTAAAAACGCGCGCACTTTCCATGTGACCTCATTGAACCGTCCACATAATAAACTCTCCGCGTGTTGCCTCTCGCGCACGGTCTAGGTACTGGTGACCTAATTGGGCTGTCCACATGCACTCGCAGCGTATCGCGGTGAGACATGCATCATGTGGAAAAGTTCTTAGTTTTTGATTTCAGATATTGTTCACATACCTATAAAACAGTTACGAATATAAACAAGCATTTCATTCAAAATGTAAACCCTCAGGTTTGTTTCTTTTCGGGCTGAGAGTGTATGTCGTGATCTCGGTCAATAATTAAAACATAATCAATTACACAACAATACGGAATATCAGTAATCATATTATGAGTGTTTCACAGGCATAGTGAACCAAGTCCATTCTGGTTATTTTTGGGTAAGCAAGGTTCAAACAAACTATTTGAGTATTTCTAAATCTGTAAAGGTGTGATTGCAATTTTGAAGTGTTATTTAGAGTACATTTAAGTTATTGTGTAAGGGAAATCATATCCTTACAGAGTAAGAAATACTTAAAAATTATGTTTGAACCTAGCTTACACAAAAATAACCAGAATGGACTTGGTTCACTATGCTTGTGAAACACTCATATAAAATATGTGGTTCGTCGAATTAATTAGAGTCTGTCTTCTATAAGATGACGTGCGGTTTCCAGCATTCTGCACTGCATTCCCTCTCTTTCCCTCCCATTGAAAACTTGCAACAGTCGAACGCGATGGCGCAATGCTTTCCGTGTGACGTGGCGCCAGCTTATAGAATATAGACTCTAGTACCGGCATAAATGTGTGTTTGAAAATGTAGTGTCGTTGTGTAGTTGTTGATTACCTATTCTTCGATTCAAAGTTGTGTCCAGTTTCTTGCCATTCCCCGCAAACCTTAAGTACCTACATATCGCAAGATTTAATGATGTACAAAAAAATTCATCCACGCATAAATCTCGGATATTAAAGATAGTTAAAAAAAATATTCGTAGATAAAAAAATATTTTGAAAATATATTATTTGGAATTGTGAAATAATTAATTGAAAGTTAAAAATGTCAGAGATGAGAATATAAAAACGGAGACAATTATATTGACATAATACCTATTATATAGTTAATTGAAACGTGGCTGACAGATATTATGTGGCATTATTTGCTCTTTAACTATTTTAGGTGATTAAATGTAAATTGTATGTAAAACATCTCACCGTGGCACAGTTTGCCGTAAGGTTTCTTATCGGAAAGAGATGACCGTATAGTATACGGTCTCAAATTTTATTAGATTCAATATGAACATTAATTCAATTTCCATAGCTAACCTAACAAATTAATGAATTCAAGAATGAAAACCTAACCTATGAAATTATACCTTATGAAATTATATTAACCTATGAAAACATAATCCAGTATATCAGCTATTTTCAAAATATGTTTGTTGCTGGCCTCCTGTAAAGTGTAAACCGGCAAGAACCGTGTTTTATTTAGACATGAATTTTATGTCAGTAGGCTGCTATACGACCCACAGAGGTTGGACGGTCTTTAATATGCGGCCATATATTTCCGATACAACATTTCACGGTGAAGTGTGATACGGCGAACTGCATAACGTACAAGTTTCCGGACACGGTTATGGGTACTTACTTACTTACAACCTACTAATGTGACCAAATATTCTCAATAGTGAAATATATTATAATATTATAATTAGAAACCTGTATAAAAATAGTCTGACTAACTGAAGAAAATTCGGAAATGTGCATAAAGTTAAAACCTTTAAACTAACTATGAGCCAATCAATCTGAATTTCAAGGGAGTCTAATACTAATCCAAACTAATGTTTAAATATTCTTATGTTTATGGTGAAGAAAACCAATGTTTTATGCAACAGCACCTGTCCTGATCCAGATCAAGGGGCAAAACATCGAGAGCGTCGACAGTTTTATACCTGGGGGTAGGTACACATCACGGGAGATGGCATTTTGCAGAGAGAGCTTGCTATCCGAATGGGAATGGCTGGAACTACATTCAACTCGATGCGGAATGTCTGGGACTCACGATTGTACTCAGTCAAAATCAAATGCCGCCAATTTGACGCTTGCATTCTGACGGTGCTGCTTTACGTTATTGAATCGTTCGAAATTTCATAAAAGCTTCGAAAACAGATGTTTGCGACGGATACTGGGTGTGCGTTTGGGGTATGACTTTAGTAGCAACGAGGATATAAGAGAACGCACCGAGCAGCCTTTTATCACGCCAAGAGCGAATAGGCGACGTTGGAATTGAATCCGCTAAATACCTACCATCTATAGAGTGTATACGGCGGAGCGACGGAATGCTGGTTTGACCTTGATGAACGATGCAGAAGACTGGCGAGCAGTGTTGCCAAGTCAAAATTTTAAATTTCAGTAGATTTTGACAAAAAATTCAGTAGATTCCATAAATATCAGTAGATTTTGGAAAATGTAGTAAATTAGATATGATTTAAGACTAATAAGAATAACAATAACTAATAATATTAATTTATTATAAACAATGATGATGTTAGTGGGTAAAATGGCGCTATTGGGGTTACAATGCTTTCTTTGTCAATACAGAAGTGTCACAAATCAAAAAAGGGCGAACGTAAACCATTTCAAGTTTATTATTAAAATAATCATCAGTATTTCTTACAATTATTATGGAAAAACACAAATATCAGTAGATTTCTTGAATTTCGAAAAAAAATCAAAAATTCAGTATATTGGCAAAAAATATCAGTAGATCTACTGAAATTTCAGTAGACATGGCAACACTGCTGAGTGGCGAGCGACAGGGATTCTTGGAAGCGGCTCGTGGTGTCCATTTACTCCAACTAAGTGGCGGATATGGCATATGATGTTTTTATTACTTATTGTTTTATTTTATAGATTGTATTATTTTATTCCAGTAGCACGTGGAGTATAATTAAAAATATAATGTATGTGGCACTTCTATGTTTCTATATCAGTGTTTCTCAATCGGTGGTTCGCGTATTTTTGACAGATGTTTCACTTGCGATTTATTGTTATTCCTATCATTATTGTTTTGCAATATTAACTTTGAATATAGTTGCTCAACATTTAAGAACTTTAATTCAAAGCCTTAATCACTATAACCCCGATAATGAGGATCCTCGTAAAGGCAATCTATGAATTAATAATCCTTTAATGGAAGACATACATTTAAGTGCACTTAATACTCGGGAAAAAGAAAACTTAATTGATTTGTCTAATGGACGTGTCACCCCAGTTTCCAAACCATGGCTACCACATTCTGAAACGGGCCAGAACCTTTGTGCGGCTCTCCTACCTATCGCTAAGGTAATGTGACGCTATTTTAATTGTTAAGCATTTTACAAATGGTGTTCGAGGTAAAATTAAGGGCATATAGTGGATTTTAGCGGTTTTTCGTGTTGAGTATCGACACATAATAACCAAAAATTGCGTTGTACAACCACTACTCTCAAAGTAAAATAGCGCTTATAGATATATTAGGTGAATAGACTTTTTTACTATTAGTGCAAATATCTGATGTGTGTTTGTCTCATTTATCTAGTCGACTCGTCGCCCCTCCCCCCCAGGATAGAGCTCTGTCAGCCAGGCCATGGTCCAGACATAAAATAAAAATATTGGCTCAATTTTATGTCACTGGGGGAAGAATATCCATATATTCATTATAAAGACATACAATGGACTTTCAACCATGTCAGTCATAAAAACCAAACAGGGAAACCAAATGGATATGGATGGACCAAATGGATGAGCAGTGTCATAACATAACATTTTAAAAATAAACTTAATTAAGTAAATTTTTTTCATTTTGAATATGAAAATTTCAGAAATACCTTTTCATTTATTACCTTTTTATCCATCCAAGCATCACCAGAAAATTCAGATCGTATTACGTAAAAAATATTGTAATTGTAATAAATAATTATAAAGTCGGTTTACGCCAAGCCAGGTGAGTTCCTCGCCAATTTTCATGGCCGATTTTAGCAAAATTCATGAATTTATTCAAGAACGAAAACCTTACCTAACCTCCAGTGTATCGGCTATTTTCAAAATTTGTTTGCTGCTGGCTTCCTATAAACCGACAAGAACCAACATATTTTTTATTTCTGAGTTATTGGTCCGCAAAACGTTTCTTCTATTTTCAGTGGTTCCCATATTTAAAAAAATTGAGAAACACTGTTAACCTATATAATAAACAAATCATAAATTAAAATTAATGAACGCATGCACTTTGTTTGATTCGGACTGGTGTTATATATCCCATGTTTCACAGAATCAATTAATTAGCAGGTGCAGAAAAAATAGCACACATTATCTAGAAAAACACTGGCTTATTATTATCAAGGCGGCCGAATCAAAAGGTAATTTAACAATGGGTACTTATTGGTTTTAAAATAAAATACTTTACCATAGCTTGATGCCATACATTAGATTACGAAGTTATCGGAAACTCGAGATATGACCTCAAGTCTAGACATCCTGACACATTGCATACTATAAGGACGCGGAATCACTAATAAGTTCTTTGTAATACATAATATACCTATTTGTACACTCATCTTGGGACGCAAGTAAATTCAATCTAACAACCACACAAATAGTTTTTGCAGATTTTTTAATGGCATACCGAATTTTATAAATACATTATATGATTTTTTTTAAATGAGTTAATTTAAGGCAGTGAAATAATTTTTAATTTATTTTCAAAAGACCTCTTAACTCTTTCCAATGATGAATATTCATAGTGAATGAATTGAAAATTTCGTTTTGCTGGAAACCTAAATGGCTAGCGCTTTCTTAAAATGAAATGAATAACACATTTAGAATTAATTTAATGCTTTTAAATTGAAATCAAATTCATTTTTAAAATGCGTTGGATTTTTCTTGCCTTTCTTTTATAAAAACGATAAGTATATTATTTACATTCAAATGTTTATAAAAAGTGCTGAATACTAGGTAATACTGGCTATCTTAATAATAAATTAAACCCCACAATTAATAATTAACTATATGTACCTATGATATACGGTCATATACCTACATGCCCGTTCAACGATTCACAATAAATGTAAAAACATATGAGTTAAATAGAAATGGACAGACAAACCTCTCCCGAAAAACAAATAATATGAACTCGACATAATGTGTAATTATTTTTCGTATTCATAATATTTTTCGTTTGTAAAAATATTTTCATTGAAATACATAACTCACCTAAAAAAAAACCTCAGAAAACATGAAAAAAATATTCGTAGGCATAAAAATGAGCAATTATTATTATTTTTTATTCAATATTAAGATGATATCCATGTATTATGGAATTTATAAACATCTTCAGTTATTGTATTTATTGGGAAATATCCGCAAGAAAGTTAACTGTTTTGGGTAGTTACAAACTAAAGCCGCCACCTGGCAAGCAAAAGATAAGTTTTCGATTACTTGATCCAAGATTATTTATAAGATTTTTCCTAATATGCAGGGCCGTATTTACAAAATCAAATTTTTTTTTTTTTTTTTACATACGGTGAACATTACAAATTATAAATTTGAGACGTTCACAACATAACATTTAAAAACAAACTTTGTAAAGAAGAAATACATATATTATGCAGTATCACAAAAACAGTATGAAAAGTAAAGTAAAAGTTACCTATATAAATATAAATTATATTTTAAGACATTATAAAAAAACGCCCACGTATACTCATCCTCACGTATGTGTAATATATCAACATCAACATCCGAAGAGATTTGGTTGAACAGAGTTATTGCACTGCCAATTGGCATCATCAATGGCTGGTTAGTTCTACACCTTAGGAGAACAAGCAATCGATGCACCCGATTTCTAAGATAGTTATCATTCTCTAGAGCAAGCTGTAAGAGAATCTCTCAAAGCAAAAGGCGGAGCCGTTCTAAATGGATTCCACCACAAAACAGATTGATAAATAGAATTCCGATAGGCTATTTCCCAATACTGTACATGTTGACGCAGGGTTTTGAATATGTGAGTGTCCTACCAAAATGAACCACGCATTATAGACGTGCAATAGTGTGTGTTGCAATCTTCAATACACCAATATTAAATGAACGGCATTGGATAAACCGATAGCAGGTGTCAGTTTTCGACGTTTTCTTGACACCTGTTTAAGTTTATCCCGTATTTTTCGCACTCGAGATCGGTTGCCTGCTTTTGACTGACTTTCTCTTATGTATCTGCAGTCTGCAATTTAGAAGAGATCTTTATTTAGGTACCTACGAATTTTTTCGACTTATAGATACGAGGTATAAATGAGAACGCTGCCGTTCTGGGCAGTATTAACCAGTGTCCCTGATAACTATCTTAGAAATTGAGAGCATCAGTTGTTTATTCTCTCAAGGTACAGAACCAACCTGCCACTGGTAATGCCAATTAGGAGGGCGATAACTATGTTCAACCAAATTGCTTCGGGTGTTGATATATTCCACTTGCGTGAGAGTAAGTTTTGGTGGATGCTATTTTATAAATTCTTAAAATAGACTCTCCTTAGCACTCGGTGTACTTCTTTGAACTACTATAGATGTATAATTTTATTTTCACTCCTTTTGTATGTTTATAATAATGTTTTCTTTTTATATTTTAATTTTTATCGTTTTTATTACTTTTTTTATAATAATGTTTCATGTCATGTTGTGAACGACTTATTGAATTTGTAATGTCCACAATATGTTAAAAAATAAATTGAAATTGAACCCGTTTGGTATTTCAGTTGCCATTATTTTTCCCTGGATTCCCTGGATTCCACAGAGTATTAGGTTATGAGGATGATCACGAATATGCGCGATATTTTTACTCCTTTGGAGAATACGGCGAAATGAATAAAAATACTGGATGGTCTCTTAGAGGCCATCCATGGACTGAAACCGTATGCGGTTTAGATCCGTGTGCCATACTAAACTTATGATTTTTGTTCATGAAAATATATTTTCACTAAATTTGTAAGTGCAAATGTATGGTATAAACCAGGGGGGGGGGCAAACTTTTTGGATGGAGGGCCTAATTCAAGAATTCAAAATGAGCGGCGGGCCGCAAGTAAAATACCATTTTTAGATATACACTATTTATTATCAAGAAAAATAAACATTACAAAAAAATTAATGAGAAAAATGAAACTGTTGTACATTTTATAACATTTTTTTAAATTCAGGTGTTAATTTTGTAGTTGATATTCTCAAAACTGCTTGTAAATGGACATCGGAGATATTTGATCGTAAAGAATTTTTATTTAGGTTCATGATCGAAAATGTTTCGTCACTCAAAATCAGTGTCACAATGCAGATCAATAATCTCAAATTGTAGCTATGTCGGTACACAATCAATATCTATTGAAAATGGATCGCGTACTATATTGCTAAACTTGTCTCAATTTTTCGGAAGTCACCAAATCTTTGTGAAAAATCGTCATTCAGAGCTTTAATAATTTTACCATATTCTTCAAATTTATATTCTGATATATTCAGCAACTTGAAAGTGGTCCACGTTGTTATTCGATATTTGTGGAAGGAATAACTTGAGTTTTAATTAAAATCCATTCAAACATTTTACCATATCATGGGCATATATTTTAATTCCTTGCAACGCGGACTTAAAAGTATTTAAATGTGTCACGATGTTCAATGTAGAAAATAGTGGTTACATAATATGAGACGAGACGCAACGAAGACGTATTGATATAATACATTTACGAAACAACAAATTCTTTTTTTTTCTATTGATTAATAATGATATTAATTTTAATCTATTGTCAATATTTTTGAAAATTTGTAAAAAAGTTATTCGTAATCAGAAGCACAATTAATGATGGCGGGCCGCAAAAAAATACCCGGCGGGCCACATGCGGCCCGCGGGCCGCAGTTTGCCCACCCCTGGATAAACGGATACGATTAGATGCTTATAATATACTTTGTGAAAATATATTTCCATGAACAGAAAAGATAAGTTTAGTATGGCACACGGCTCGAAACCGCATACGGCCATCCATGGGCCTATAACATTAAGAAAACCAAGTAGGTACTCAATAGTATCGAAGAACACACAGGAAATATTTTGTTGAATAACTCGACATTCGAGAGTAGTGGTCACCGAGGTGGGTTGATACATTTTTTTACATTTTGGTCATAACTTGCTTAGTTTCACCACTAAGACTATAAAAATGTACTTTTTGGACAGCATATTTCATCCTTTATTTGCATTTAACAGCAGTACAGTATCATTAGTGAAAAATCCATTTTAAGGGAAGCGTTCCAACTGTTTCAACCCACCCAGTACCGAGGTGAGTTGAAACAGCAAGTAAGGTGGATTGAAACGTTAAATTTTATATATATTTATATCATAATACAACGCTTTTTAATCGGAAAAACTATTTTAATTATTTTTCTACACTATTTGACATCCATTAACGTAGTATATTAGCATAACAGTCAAAACAAATCAATGCGATCAATAAATTAAAAAAAATTAACAATTTAATCAAAATTTATTTCTAGTTCAATTTAAAATTTGGTCTAGTCATAGTATAACAACACCTAAACGAGTCGCCTGCACTGCCACAAGAATCTTATACTAGAACATCTACATGTTTAATGACCAGATCGCATAATATAAATAAATTGTATGTAATATCCATAACCGAGATGAGTTGAAACAAAGTGTTTCAACTTACCTCGGTTATAAAAATAACGATTTTGGATTTAAAATTCAATTATAACCTAAATAGTATTGTAATTTGTGACAAAGTAAAGTTTAATTATAAAACTGAAATAATTATACCGCAAAAATTAAACTCATATTAGTAAATATTTTACAATAAAATATATAAACTTCATCAAAAAAGTGGCCGAAAATTTACTTTTGTTCGATGTTGCAGCACAGAAGTTATATCATCACAACCGCTTGTCACACAGCCTTGGCATGTACCAATAGGTCGGTGCACTTGTCGAAAGACTTCAACATACAATATTGCTGTACTCTTAATAGTAAGGTTATACATTTTGAGATATCGTCGTTGTGTCAACTCACCTTTGTGTCAACCCACCTCGGTCTCCCCTACCGCTGTTTTTAAATACTTGGGAACCAACTTCTCCGAAATGAACGAGATGAACCTGAACTCGCCAGCAGACTGAAGAGTGGAAATGCAGCGTTATTCGCACTGAAGAGTATATTCAGGTACAAACTATTATTCATTTTGGAAACCTATCATTTTATTCGTTTAACACAAAATGGTCAATCATAATGGCATATTAAGGCGTCTAATGCTTGCGCATGGGAAGGGCGTCGGCACGAACGTGCGCCGATGCCGTCATAAATATTAATCAAACAATTTTATTCAAACAATATTGCTCCCGCGGAGGTGCCGCAAAATGAAAAATAAACGGAAGGCACTGTTAGATTTCATCCCTGCCACGCGGCTTACTTAAAATATGCCTCTCCCTTTCTGCATTCGATTAAGTTCAAGTTAGGTACCTACCTAATTATTTTTTGCAATGTATTTACGTAGGTACCCATTTACCTACTATAAAATTAGATGATTTGAAAATAGTTTGGACTATTACTAAAAAGAGTTATGTGTACGTTATGTATTGTAATATTTAATGGTTATTACACAAATTAACAAAGTAGGTTTGAAAATAAATCTAACAAAGACGAAGTCATGGTCAACTGCTTTGCGGGCGAAAAAGAGATCCTTATCAATGGCACTCAACTCGAACAGGTGACAAAATACATCTATCTGGGACAAGTGTCAGGCTATAGATGGATGTATATTTGATAAAATTGTTCGTATAGTAAAGCTAGGCTGGAGTGCTTTTGGCCACCTGAATAATGTTTTCAAAAGTGACCTTCCACTTTGCCTAAAGCTCAAAGTGTTCAACCAGTGTGTGCTTCCCGTAATCACATATGCGTGTGAAACATGGACCCTAGGTAAAAGAGAGTAGCACAGCGTGGTATGGAGAGGTGCATCCTGGGCATAATGCGAAAGGACAAAAAGAGAAATGAGTGGATAAGGAAGTAGACAAGGGTTTGCGATGTAATAGAGTTCATTAAAACCCTCAAATGGAGATGGACTGAACACAGCTCGAAGAAGAGTCAATCTTTGTATAAATTTAGTCATCCAGTGCTATCCAAGAGGTACAAAACGTTCGCAAGGTAGATCTAGAGGCCGCTGGATCGATGAAATGATAAAATTCTGCAGAAGTACGTGGCAATACAACGCACATGACTGAGAGAAGTGGAAGCAGCTTGAAGAGGCCTTCATCCAGCAGTGGATAGATTCAGGCTGATGATGCTGACACGAATTATGTGAATTGGTAGTTATAGACCATTCATATTTTGTATATCGGTGCATTAAAAAATCGTTGTTTCTCCTGCTTAAAGATTGAAGAGGTTAGCAATATAATTTTTACCGGCAAATAATAAATTCTGTTTCCACTTGAGATCAACGTCGGTCGCTTCGTTTTTCTGTTTCAAATCCCGATTGTTATTTTTTCTAGTAACACTCTCTCGATTTTTCAAGATTCCTATTGCTGATTTCTTGAGAAGTAAGAAAATCCTAGAAATTTTGGAAAAAATTATAAATTTAAATGATTTTGTCGAATTTAATTTTCGGAAAATATTGGAGTAGAAAACCATAGCAACCAAAATTAACAACCATAAATACAAAACCGACCGCATTGAACAATAAAAGAATTGAATAGCTATTAAATTGAATATTAACCAGGCAATACACTATTTAATTGCTCTTTATTGTAATTTATTAATTCTGAGGATATGTCATGAAACAGTCCGAAAACCCGTGGTACCTACTTAGATAATATGTTGAGAAATAGTTTAGTATTTGGTTGCACAAATAATGCGGGATTAATAATTAAGCGCTAATTCCACCGGAATACTTATACACTACAGCATGAAAACAAGTTTGTACAAATGGTGACCATTGGGTCTATTCTATACTTATCGAACACTAAATTGATAAATATTATCAAACTTAGGGTAGGTTTGTATCAAAATATTAGCACTTATTGTAACAATTACACGAAGCCGGTTTTTATTGTTGCAATAAGTGCGATATTTTAACAGCAGCAAGATAGGTGCTGTTAAAATATAGCACTTATTGCAACAATAAAAACCGGCTTCGTGTAATTGTTACAATACGTGCTAATATTTTGATACAAACCTACCCTAAGTTTGATAATATTTTTCACTTTATCACTTTAGCGGTCGATAAGCATAGAATAGACCCACATATTTCCATGGAAAAATAAATAACACGTGAATAATCGGGAAGGGCTATTCGCGAAAGTGTAAATAAATTGATTCGAAACATGAACGAATCTTTTAGTGCATGCAGAACTTTATTAAATAATTACAAGATAAAAAGAACTTTTTATATACAACGTTTTTAAATTTTCTGTTGAATTATTATGCTCAATACGCTCAAACTTGTACTTGATATGAAGTATATAAAAAACAGACAAACAAACAAATATAGAATACTGAAATGTCATTTTGATTTCTATAGTAACGCAGGTATATATTAATAATTTAGTTGCTAGGACCACCCACTTAGTAACCAATAATAGTGGATTGGATTACGGATTTCTTCCGAAATAACTTTTCATACAAAACAGAATTAACTGAAAATGAATTCTATTCAATTCTACTTAAAGATGGCTAAAAGTATTAAAAGAATGTATTGACATCGTGTTCTGATAGGTATATTCTAAAAGTTTCAAATGTCTAGCTAGTCGGAAAGTTAGTTAAAAATCGATTGCAAGATTTGTACCGGACAAATAAGAATACGAGCTGATAAAAACGTTATAAAATGCTAACGCAGTAACATCGGTTTATCTGTATGTTTTAAGACATGAGACATGGACTTAAATCAAAATATTATGTTCATCAAGTTATTAACTAAATCTAAATATCTAGATATTATAACACTGCAATTTTATTGTTTTCTGAGCAGCGCATATTACACGTCATGTATGTAATTCAAAAAGATAACAACTATTTCACGGGTCCCTTACAAAATGTCGCCCCTACTACTGTTTAATCCTAAATTATACTTATATATAGATTTATATGTACCCAAGATGTTTTACTATGTGATCTTTTTTATACTATTCCTATTTCTTTGTTTTTAAATACTATATTTAGTAAATATAGTGCATTAAAAGAAATAGTGTAAATATTATTTACACTATTTCTTTTAATAAATAAATAAATTTTAATTTTAAATCATTTTCGCTAGCGACGTAGGTGAGAAAAATAGTTCTTGGAAGCGCCGTGTGGTGACCACATGTTACGACAGAGCGGACATGGACTGAGTATGTAAGTGGTAGCCAGTGCATGCAACATAAATCAAAATTGGGCGCAATATTGCAACTTTCTTCCGTACGCATAGGCGAGGCTATACCGGGAAAATGACATCACGTGAATAGCCGAAACGAATAAAAAAGCAGCACCTGCACATGTGACGGTGCGAAATTTTGGTATTATATATGCGCTCCATGTCTGGTGAATTTTGTTGTTTCCGGCACAAGCTCTTCAAACTAAGATGTCGCGTTCGAGGTATGTGCGGAAATAAATTTAAATTACGATGAGCGACGTGGCTAAAGCATACAGTCAAAATTGTTGAGTGATTTTGCTGTATGTACCGCATGTAAAAAGGTTTCACTTTAAAAATCATACTCACGAAATCTATGTGCATCTCTTAAATTTAGTAATATTTCCATTTGTTATTTTCATTTGCCGTATATTCACCGCTCTTATATTTTTCCAGGAGTAGCACAACGTGGTATGGAGAGGTGCATGTTGGGCATAACGCGAAAGGACAAAAAGAGGAATGAGTGGATAAGGAAGCAGACTAGGGTTTTCGATGTGATATAATTTCACAAATTTAGTCATCCAGTTGTATCCAAGAGGTACAAAACGTCCACAAGGTATACCTATAGGCCTCTAAATGGATCTAAATGATAATATTCTGCGGAAGTACGTGGCAATGCAACGCACAGGGCCGAGAGAAGTGAAATCAGCTTGGAGAGGCTTTCATCCAGCAATGGATAGATTCGGGCTGATGATGATATTTGCAGGTACTACCTTCCTATACCCACGGACTCACGGCATGTGACTGGTTGAACTTCTATAAGTACTTTAGATAGTAAGGAATAAATACGTTCAAATGATATCTCCCTAGAGTTAAACATTTGTCCTTCATAATAAAGGATACGTGGTCACCGTATTTATTCACCAAATATTCCCTTTGACAGGTCGTGGACGCATTTCAGAATGTAAACTTCACCAAATTGATTTTGGAAGTTATTTGCATTCGGATTAAAATTTTATTAAATTCCAATTAACAAACACATTTACGCTTTGTGGTTTTACATCATGTTTAAGCCGAAATTTTCCTATTTTATTTATTCAGCCAGAGAGAAAAGAGTTATGTGCAAATGCAACTTTTTGAATGAGTTCAAAGCGCTAATCAAATTGAGGTGCATGTCGCCTACTGTCACGCTGTCGTGGCGACAAATTTAGTCTATGGTTTCGTCATTTTGCAGAATATTTTGAACAATCACTATCTCTGTAAATTCACTGAAGAATGACACTGGTGAAGAGTGCCAACTATAATGTATTAGTAATTTGAATTATTATTAATTATTCATGCTAATTTCAATTAATTTTAAAAGTTTCTACGTGTGCGTGCGTTAAAATTACTTGTGACATGACATCCATAGATAATATTTTGAATGGAACTCAACCTGCAGACCAAAGATAATAGACAACGTTCTTATAGAAAATACATAGTGCCAACCACTAAAAACATAAAAACGTGATTTTGACATGACTGTCGAAAAGTGTAGGCATGTAGAAGATCATAAAAACTTTCATTGAGTCATGCAGGTATCGATGTAGTGCAGTTCGACGTGAGGTGACCTCATTGTCGTCCTGGCGATTTCGGCAGATTTTGCCGACTGACAATGTTAATTTAAAGGTTCAAAATGTGCTACGGGATGGGAGCATCAGTATGGTAACATTTTAAACACCAAGAAAAACAACATTACACACTTTTTTCCCGTAGTGGCACGTAACTATGACGTCACGTGATAGTAGGCGACATACATCTCAAATTGATCAGAACTTTATTGGCATTTTGATTGGGAAAAAAAAAATTCTTTCATACAAGTATGGATTTTTTAAATGCTCCGATTATTTTTAAGACGCACCCCTATTTTTAAATAAGTAGGTACTAAGTAAGATGAAAGTCAATAAAAATTAGTATAGTAAGTATTTATGTCTTTCATTTGTAATAACAAAAATCATAACCAGAATCTGAAACTATCTCAGCGTTTTTCTGTTAAGCAGTGACGTTCCGTGGGGGTAGGCAGATTGAGCGTCGCTCGGGGGCGGCAAATCGAGAAAAATCATTCGGTATATTTACAGAAATAGCTAAACTTAGTACTTAATAACATATTTCCATTAAAAAATCAGCTCACTGGTTGGAAACAAAATGTATTAGTTAACATATAAGGTTTAACGAGACTGTATTTTTTTATCGGGTTCGCGATGTCTAGTTTACTTCGTTGCCCTTCGACGTCCTTGGTGACCAGAAATCGATGTAATAATTCCTAAACCTTTGCGATCTCAGGCTAAAATACCATTACAAATGTTGCCAAGTTTCTTGAAGAAGAAAAACGACACGGATCGTCCATAATTCACCTAGACAGAGCAAATTAATGTATCGCAAAAATGACATTTAAGAAGCTACTGTATTACCAACATTCGGGAAAAAATATTTATAAATTTAATTTTGAACGTTTTAATGTATCCATAGGTACCAACTACACATTTCGTAGATATTGTGAAGAAAGAATGATTTAAAATACTGTATAAAATGGGGCGGCATTTTGTCTAAGGAAGTCACTGCTGTTAAATATAGTAGATATTTAATGGCGTTTATTCTACGCAATATGGTTATTCAAAATGAACTGATATTTTAGTAATTAGTATTGTAAACACTCTGTATCTGTTGAACGTCTGACTAGCTGCTGACTAGTTATTTATTATAGGATCAGTGTATCGACTCTCGCTAGTACCTATGTATGTATGTAATACTCGACTGTACGTCAATATGGTAAATAGCCGGGCTCGGCGCTAATCCGAACGGTAAACTTGAGGGAATGAATAATATAATCGACGTCGATCACACCACATAGTAATAGTTTCCGCGGTATAATTTTACCATTTACCATTATTTAAAAGTCTATTTAATTTAATGAGAATATTAAATAAAATAACAATGTGCATACACTACAATATATCGTGCTACCTAGCTATATTACCTATCGTATTGCAACTGTATATAATATTTGTTATAATAACATAGTTATATACCCATACTTCAATATACCTACCTATATTATATCGAATGTTGTTATAATTTTCTTGTTATTGGAGGAATATCTTGGTCAATAAAGAAAATAACATAATTAAATAGTAGTATATTTACCAAGGAACTCAGAAATAATGGGAACTGAAATACATAACGGGTGTAGAGTAGAGTAGGTACCTATACGTTTTATAACGTTGCACTTTTTTGCACTTTTTACTACACTGATACGCCTATTTGCCAAAATTACCTCGCATAAAATTAGATCAAATGGTATTCACTTGTAAATGTATGTAGTAATAAATAAATAAATATATGATACATGTAAAAAAATATTTTAAGAATATTATGTATAATAGAGCCGAAGTGCAAAGTTATGAAGCAAATACTTTCTCTAACAGGCAATCGATCTCGAATGTGGAAGAATATGGGATTAACTTAAACACGTGTCAAGAATACGTTATACCATCGTTCTGACAACTGCTCTCCGCTTATGCACTGACGCTCATACAATGTTGGTGTTTTTGAAGGTTTCAACACACACTATTGCACGTATATAATGTGTGGTTCATTTTTGTAGGACACTCACACATTCAAAACCCTGCGTCAAAATGTGTAGGTATAGCCTATCGGAATTATATCTATTTATCTGTTCTGTGATCTTGCTCAATAAAGAAAGTAACCTAATTAATTAGTTGTAATAGTATATAATATATAGTAGATAATAGTACCTAACTATAATGCATGTTATATATTAAAAAAAATGATAAAGCGATATCTACGATAATGACAAAGAACAATTCAAAATTAAGTGGGTTGGGATATTTAACTGTTGATTTTCGATATAGGAATAATCGCGACATTTCAGCAAGTTTAGTCGTGATCTAAAAATCGATAAAAAGAAAGTGTGCAATAAGATAAAGATATAGTTTTGTACAACTTTGTATGGGAAATTCAATGTGTTGTGTAAATTTGTATCCATTCAACTCGTTGACTTCAGACTTCCCTCGTTCCGCATGCAAATTATACATAATAATCATGCATTATGGTTAATTTTACATATTATGTACTTATATAATATATCTTAAAACATTTTCAGTATTAGATTATATGTATTTCCTTTTCGCACACAGTGATAATTTGTATTGTTTATCAAGTGAAAAGTAATAAATACTATATGATATGACTGGTTTCTAGTACAATGAGAAAATATATCAAAAATAGTCATCATTAAACGTTGCAAATCATGACATGGATTATCGTGTAATTATCAATCTTTAATTAACTATTTCTTTTATTCAACGAATATTTTTTTTTTTTGCGGGCAAGTAAGTACTTATCTTTTATCTGTCATTGTATACTGACTAAATAAATTGGATTGATTCTCACACCACCTTTATACAACCCATAGATACTACCACACTCATTAAATTCCGGTTCCTGTGAACCAGGCAGATTTAGCAATTATTATCAGGTAAATAACAAGTCAGCTGTCGGCTGTCAATATTAATCCGCGATGTCCTCATTCCGCCGCCACGATTGGCTCGCAATATGCACGACGAGAAAGGGTGTTTTCGCGCGCGGCGTGCACGCGTCTCGCACGTGCCGGACACGCGTCTTGCGCGGCGGTAGCGATTAAATCAAACCGAACGTTTAGCAGAGAGCGCACCAGCAGCGGACGAGGGCGGCGGTGTGTAAATGAAACTGTCGAAAAGGCGACACGCTCCTCTGCATGGCCCTTTTAGATAATTTTGAAAGTAGTTGCTCGAGCCAGAAGTTCACATGGTTGCAAATAAACCTACGGCAAGATAACTCTTTAACATACTTACCTACTTATTATACTTACTTTAGTAAAATTTAAAGAATATATTTGGATATTTGTAAGTTTGTACGGTCCCGGATTTCGACAAAATTTGGAGAGTAAACTGAAGCCGTCGAGCCGGAGTGCGTGGTCGGGGTCTCGAATTTCAGATTTAACCCGTTGCACCCCAGGAACAGTTTTACGGTTTTCGCAGAAAAGGGCCGCCGCGTATAGGGCCTTGAAACGCGGAAGTTAATGCTGCAACCCCATTTTTATTGAAAGTATCGCTAGAATGTACATTTAAAAAATAATGGCGCTTATTTCAACTCGATCAGAAATCAAATGGCAAAATTAGATGCAAATAATTGTGTTATTAGAATCGCTAATCGCCAAGTTGGCGCGGGCATGCTGCCACATTAGAATGGAATGGTTTACTCATGGACAATTGTATGTATTGGCATGAAGAGTGGGGAGTAGTAAAAATCTATATATTTTTGCACCAAATGGAAAAGCCACAAATATTGTATGTCGAAAAGCCCTGGAATGATGGATTGAATATTTATAATATTATTTATATTATATAGAAAAGCATTAAAATAATAAATTGAATATGTACTACTTTTTAGGATATTTAAATAAAATAACTGTACAAAAATAAGTACTATATTATGATAAAAATTAAAATCTCTAATATTATATTTTTTACTTTTTTAAAATTTAATCCTTTGTACTCTACGTATTAAATTTAGAATTTTTATTTTCGCTGAGGAGGCGAGGACTAAACGAGTAACTAAATTGGCCGGAAACTGTGGCTTGCCCGGTTTCGTATTTTTTTCAAGATTTTTTCTAATAGATATATTTTAAAATTATGTATGTTCAATAAAGAATGGTAACTCAAATGTTGTGAATTATTCATTGAATAGAAATATAGATTATATTGTATGGAAGAATGTTTGGTGAAATTGTTCGCAGATCAAAGCTGGGCTGGAATGGTTTTGGCTGCCCGAATAATGTCTTAAAAAGTGACCTCGCAATGCGCCCAAAACGTAGTGATCAACATGTGTGTACTCTCAGTAATTCCATAATAAGCAATATATTATGGACCCTCAAGAGGTCCACTAACCTAGTTGTATGGTTGTACAGCATGGTAATATGGAAAGGCTTACTAACTGGGCTACTGGGCATGACGCGTACTAAAATTCTCAGTAATACTAACAAATTGGAGAATTAACTATTATTGCACGCTTCTTCCCCTACCCGTCATTATTTTACACCCCACAAACCCCCTGAGGTATCAATTTTATTATGAAAGATTTATTTGTTCGGTGATCGCGCGGGAAACAAAATGCGCGTCTGGCTTGTTCATTGAATTGAATGACGAGCCATGATTGCCAATTGCTGTCAAATTGAGTTTGTTAATTCAGCCAGGTAAGAAAATATCATGTGTCTAATATCCACCTGTATATGTGTACAATGATTTATCCAATATGTACATATAATATTATGATATATATATATAACATAATACAATATAACATAATATGAGGTAGGTATAAAAAATATTGTTTCAATTAAACATTTATTTTATTTTTGTAGATTAATTCTGAAAAGGTTATTAGAAAAATTAATAATACTCAGTTGGCACACCTGCAACATTTCATCAAATATTTACTTATATTAGGTATTATTAATATTATTCATAGAGTTTAAGTGATAAAGCTCTAGATAAGGTATACCTATATTACTATTCTTTATATATCGCATAATTAAATCAATAAGCTTAAGGCACTTCATACGATTAATGAATTTGGCTATACCAATAGAAATAATAACATTCGTAAGTACGAAACTTTATAGTAGAGGACAGCGTAATATTTAATGTATTGTAAATAATATATATTGACGATTTTAAACTGACCTATGTACTACTGTAACCAAGGGCTGAACAAAAACGAACCATAAGTACGAGTGAGTTAGCATTCGGCACGCTTATATCTCCACTCTATGTGTTAGGGTTAGAGTAAGATACAATTTCTACGGTTGATTGAATATTTTTTCAAAACGTCGCGGTAAAACTGGATTAGACTGATTACATTAATTTAAAAACTGCGAGCACGTGTTGCTTAAATTAATTCTTTTTGTATTAACACATTCCATTCTGCCTAGTTAATTACCACAACTCGGTCACTGCTAAAGACATGCCTAATTAAAAGTGGTAATTAATTCGTCAGCAGTGAAAGTATTAGATCCAATGACCATGTGCCTGGCGCTTCTTTAGCAGAGAAAGACTTAAATATAAAGTTAATCGTAATAATTTATAGTTATTTTAGTAGAACATATTATTAATTATTATTAATTTTCGTATCCGTACTGAAAACCAACACGGCGGTATAACTTTCCATAGTTAAGTTGATAATAATAAAATCGAGGTTCTACTGTGCGTTATACCTACTTAAGAAACACGGCTTCATTTTGTCGAAAAAAAGGCGCTCTCTATATATCATTACATTGAGACTATAACCGATTTGAGAACAAAATAATTGGTGAATCTACTAATGAGTCATACTATTAATAGAGTAGTATATTATTTTGACTATAGGTAGGGACATATTATATACTTAATTTAGTAGGGTTATAAATATAATTTATATCATAAATATATAGCAGCGATGCACAAGCCGCCATCCGTGTAAAGTGTACTTCACCAATTTTTTTCATTGAATACGACAAAATTCTAATACTAAGTTCTACCATGCAAATACATAATAATATGTACGTAGGTACTGCAGAGTGATTGGAGAACCTACGACATGTAAATATTATATTTAAAATAATAAAATGTATGTCTCGTCGAGTTATATCATTATTTTTCAACATTTATCCACTGCGGCCCGTAAAAAAATAGAAAATATGTAGATAAATTGGCCTTTCTTTAAAATAGGATGTACACCACTGATCTATAAGCACTCGTTGTCCCAAATGGATATAATTTTTCAACGTCTCTCTGTCGATGAAGATCTCTTTTCGGCAGCAATCAGTTTGTCTTTTCTTCGTCTTTATAAGATTGTTTAAAAAAAACTTTTTTTGTAAATATAATCAGTAATAGAATTTAAAAAGCGCATTTTTACTATACTGTTTCAAATTTAATTAAGTAGATACAAATATTTTGAAGGTGAAAAAACTGCGCTTAATTTTAAAGCACACATATTTTGTTGTTAAAAAATACAGAATAGGTGGACAGTGTCCGCATAATATTATATGTCTACTAGACACCCACTTCTTTTGTAGAAAAATTATTGTCATTGCCGAAGCATTGCCTCTAGCTCTAGAGCAGAGATTTCCAAACTGGAAGGCGTGCCTCTCTGGGGAGCCGCAGGCTATTACAAAAAGAGGCGCGAACAGCGTGATGAATTTGGATTGACTACTGTTGAAAAGTGAAAATTGATTATGCGAGACTTCGTTGAAACAAAAATGTCATTCTCTTCACTAGGTAAATTTTGGTTGAATCAAAGTAAAAAATGTAATATTTTGTCAAGTAAAGCAATGCACGTAGGTACTGCTCCCATTTGCAACATCATATTTATGCGAAACGGGATTTTCTGGATTAGCTAATATGAACTCTAAATATCGAGCTCGTTTAGTAGAAGATAAAGAACTACGAGTAGTACTCTGCCTTTCTTAGGAAGAAGGCAGTAACTGACTCTCACACACTTTCGAGATAAATGACATAATATTTTTTTTTTCAAACTTTAGTACTGTAAATTAATAAAAAACGGTGGTAATTTTTATTTGTAGGATGTTAAAATACAAACCAAGTAATAATAAACAAGTAGAAACTGCAATGAATAGGTGCAATTACTGCCTTTTTGTTAAAAAAATGTATTATTTTAGAAGATGTCAATTTTCTCACTAAGGATTTTAACGGTATTTTAGTGATAATACTGATTCTAAAGTGAACACAGTGTATAGCTTTCTAAATTACCTAACGGATGGCATTCATAATTCAATTTCACAAATTTTGCGAGTTACTGCCTTCTTTCTTAGAAGGGCAGTACTCTCCTCAATGACACCTAGATGTGATAAACATTGTGCTAATAAACAAACACATCCATAATATTAAAAATCAATTAATTTAAATATAAATATATACCTACCATTATTATAAAACGTTGGTATTATTCTGTTAAAAAATATTTTGTTGTAAATATTGATACATTTTTTACCATTTAAAAATGGGTCCCTATTATTATTTTTTTAAATAAAGGGTGGGGGAGGCGCCAAAATTAGATTTTTAAAGGGAGGCGTAGTAACATAAAGTTTGGAGATCACTGCTCTAGAGTGTAGGCAATGTTTTAGATTCTTCTATGGGATAATTAAGTAAGTTTATGAATACAATTATACACCATTTGGATACACCGAATAGTAGATACCGGTGGCGAAGGGTGGAGGTAAGCTTTTAAGATTCGGCATAAATAGTTCATACTAAAATTTGTCCGACATATTTATTTGTTTATATTGAACTAAGAAAGTTGCAGATTGTGCCGGTTAGTTTTTAAATTCAATTAAACTCTGCCTAAACCATACCATAATAATTTAGGTATGCTATGGGCGATCCGACAAAAATAGTACACTTTTTTCAGTCATACTTATTTGTTTTTGTTGTTGCATATGACAAATGGTGTTGGTTATTTTTTTTTTAATTCATTAAGCCCTGCCTATTCCAAACCATAATTCATAAAAAATATTGTTCTATCTAAACAATATCTAAAACTATGTAAGGTTTAATGACATACTTTTAGATATTTTATAGATAAACGAATATTTTTTTACTATTATCTACGATGGCTTGGATTAGGCAGGGCTTAATTGAAATTTAAAAACTAACAAACTCTATTATACTCGAACAACATCTTCTTGGCTACGTGTTAAAACTGTGAACTAACAAGCTCCTCCCATTTTTAACCGCAATTTCATTATAAACTAACAAGCTCTTCCCATTTAGTCAACAACAGCGCCTTCCGGCTTTTGCCTAAATCTTGTTGTTGGAGAGTATCTACACATAGTAATATTAGTTCAATTAAAAAAAATACGTTCATCGTAATATATTTTTGGGTTGTCACAGCATGGTTCGAGGAAAGAAGGAGGAAGATCACGCGATGACAACCCAAAAATCTATTACCATAACAAACAACCGTGAACGTCTCAAACATTACATTACAATTTCAATTTGTCTTAATACTTAGTAGGTACCTATTAAAATACTGGTTGAATTAACCAATATTTATTTTTCAAAATAGGTAGGTTTCACAGTAAGTAGGTACCAGTGGCAGTAAATTGTAGTATTACTTCAATGACTGACAAAGTTTAGTGTGCACTATGTATGTCGGATCTTAACGGTCTACCTCCACCATTCTCCACTGATAGATACGTAATAATATATATTACTAAAGGCCGCTAATTATGTTGATAATAATTTTAATTTTTACACTAAATTGCACTGGAAAAAAGGTACCGGAAGAAATGAATTAAATTAATATTGTTTGCAGCGGAAAATCGATTAGACGCCAGGTAAACAAATACATTGATAACAAACCGAATAACTACTACCATATCAGATTATTTTGACTCAGAAAAGGGGGTAACGTTATTGACACAATAAAATAATAATAATCTATTCAGGTACTTACTGTGGGAAATGAATGGATGTTTATAATCTACATTGTATTTCTCTATAGCTAATATTTTTTTTTCATTCGCAATAATTAATAGCCTAGGAATAGATGCACGTGCATATGTAACGAATTTTACGATTTGATATTTTTGTTTAAATATGAGTGCAATACCTGCACGATTGAAGTTAAATTTATTTGTTTTGTGTGAAAAAAACGAAAATATAAAATACATACTTACATTAATTCGTTTCATTTCAATAAATTTACATTGTCTGTAGGGGCGTACTTCAACCAGTGCGTCAATCCAGTTAGCTTTTTGACTGCATTAATAATTATCCAGCGGAATTCCATATATTGATATATTAATACATAAGTATACGAATTGAATTACATATTATAGTTACTCCTCATAAAATAAATACTTTTAAAGCAAAAGCGTATGACGTCAGAATATAGATGGCAATATAGAAAATATTACCGTCAATCAAGATTTGATTATCACCTGAGAGCATGCCCCCCCCCCATCCCCCCAAGCGGGTCCCCCTAAATGTAGTTTCAGGTAACATTAATGGTATTCGGTGTATTTTTAGCATTATTTTTGTATTGTTGAATAAATCCAAATGAATTATGGAGTTGACGACACACAGTAATCAAAAATTGCATCACACAATTAGACATTTTAAAACTCTACAAATAAAATAGCGCCGCATGCTGTTATCTCACTTATCTGGTCAACCCGCCATGCCCCCCCGCCCCAAAGCCCAGGCCTTCAGGCTAAAGCCCTGTCAGCCACCCCTTGTGGGGGCAATGCTGGAGAGATGACGATATATTTCACAAATCCTCAAATTTAACGGAACACCTAGGTAGGTAAATAATACGTTAACAATAAATTTTAAATAATATATAAAAAAACAATAGTTATTTATTTAGTACCTAGTTATTTTTAAAACATACATGAATGAAGTTTTTAATGTCTTTGCTGCTTTTGGGTCCTTGAATTACAAATCTTCTTAATATCAGTCACAATAATAGTTGAATTCTTATATCTGGTGTGACGTCGAGCCTGTTCCTGTACTTTGACCTAGTCACAGCATAATAAAAAAATCCTGCTTCGCGTAAATATGACGTAGTAAACGAAAGTAAAATAATGATAGCTTGTTTTGACACACTGGGGTACCCTTCTGTTAAATTCGCGGAACATAGTTTGAGAAATCCTACCGGGTAGTGCATCGATCTGTTATAAAACATCCCAAATTTCAGAGTAGGTTATACATAGAAAACTTTGCAAGTTTATAATGGTTAATAAACAATAGCCATGTAATATGATGCAGTACCTACATAATACTTTAACTTGATATACACAAGTGTAGGGCGTCAGACAGTCATTGGGCTATGGAGCTATGCCGGATATCACACACAAGACGTCAATAAACTAAAATTAAAACCCCAAAATGTATAACCAAAAATGTATAAAAAGGGACACGCACCTCGCACCCTTCGTCTATTATTTTTAATTCTTTGTAACGCGTAGGTATACCTTGTCCGCTGTATATGTAGGTACTTGCAATTCCGTCGAATAAACTTTAATGTTCTAACTTTCGTGAAAGCTTATAATTTCCCGATCATCTTCTCGCCAACTAGTCTAAATATATCCTTGAAGGTAAATCACCTGACATTTTCATTACCTTCAAGACGACGATCTTTAAAAGTAACAGCTGTGACTACCATTCAGGAGTTCAGTCCATCAAGTCCAGTCTTTGGTAAAGAGACGATGGAAGGATAACACCATCAAACCACATCAAGTTTCTGTCAATCCAAGCTACATGTTTTCTTTGCCTTCCTCCCTGAGGAACATAACAGATCGATGCCAGCATACTTTCATCAGGTTGATGGATGGCAGAGATGGCATACATTAGTCTGAACATCCTCAGTGTTTTGGATTTCTCCACAGCCATTCAAATGTCCGACAAACCATATAAGTACAGTCGAACTCGATATACCGAGCTAAAATACTGTTAATGTGTCGATCGTTTAAAAACATTTCGACCCTAAGCAATAAAATCCGATCGGACAGGATGCCGCCGGGGACGGATTACGTTTATGACACTAATTAAGTGTCTAATTATTGTTGTTTTCGCCAACAATAATGAAAAAGTATCCACGCATATGGTTGAAAAATCCAAGGTTTGCGAAGTCAGTAGGTACCTACCAGCATTTATTACAATAAACAACTTCGTTTGTAGTTTATGAAGGCCATGCTTGTTTCGGTGATTTTTACGATGGTTTTCAGATTTTTTATTTTCGACTTTTTTTGTTATGTGACCGTTCATTTACAAATTCAGTCGGTCCCATCTTCCTCGTAATAACCAAGTTCGACTGTATTCAAAACACCATCGATAAAAATTGACCATGTGGTCACTAGCTCTCTACCCAGCAGGATGTGTCTAAAATGAAAAGCGAAGTGTCTACTCAACTCATGATGCTAAAAAGTCCATCGGTCATTTTTTTGTCTACTCAAAGCAAAATCGTTTCATATTATGTATTATCTATGGGAAAGTGCTTCAAGTGTGCTTGTAGGTGAGCAAATATATGAACAATTTTTGATGAAGGGGGACGCCATAATATCTTGCAATCGGCATTATTTGTTTTATTTTATGCGAATGTATTTGTATTATTATTACATACCTTATACTAACTTCGCTTTGACTCCATATGCAAGCGTAAATATTATAGAAACTGCAGTAGCGAAGGGTGGAGGTAGGACGTTAAGATCCGACATAAACAGTGCACACTAACTATGTAACTCAAACATATTTGTTTTCATTAAACTAAGGCTACAATATTATGTAGATAGTAAAGTTTAAGCCCTGTCTTATCCAAGCCATAGATAGTAGTAAAAAAATATTCGTTTATCTATAAAATATCTAAAATTATGTCATTAAACCTTACATCATTTTACATATTTTATAGATAAAAGAATATTTTTTAATGATTATGGTTTTGAATAGGCAGGGCTTAATGAAATTAAAAAAAACCATCTGTTATATGTATGAGTATGACTAAAAAAGTGTGCACTATTTTTGTCGGATCGCCCATATTATTGTTTGGTTTTGGCAGGGTTTAATTGAATTTTAAAAACTAACCAGCACCATCTGCAAATTTTATTATTAGTTCAATGAAAACAAATAAGAATGACTGAAAAGTTTTAGGCGCACTAATTATGTAAAATCTTAAGATCCTATTTCCACCCCTCAACACTTATATAGAGCCATATCAATAAAATTTACCTGTAAGAAAGTTATACCCTACAGTTTTTTTTAATCTATTTATAGGTTTAGAGGTTATTCTTAAGACTACTTTGCTACTACTGTACTATCCGCGGCTTCATGAAACCGAAATTCTCTAAGGCAGTGTTTTCCAAACTTTATGTTACTATGCCTCCCTTTTAAAAAACTCTAATCTTGGCGCCTCCCCTCCCTTTATTTCATTAAATAATACCATTTTAAATAGCCAAAAATGCACTAATAGAAAAACGAAAAAAACTTGATTATAAAAATAAACAAGATTTTACTTACACATATTTAAAATGTTTAATAGGCAAGAAAGCAGCACCGCAGGCGACTTTTTTTTAACTATTAGAGTAAAATTTTGATGTGTTTTATGCCCTGGCCCCCAGGCTCTTTATAAACTATGCATTTGCAAACTGCAAACCTGTGGCTACATTTGTGTTCAACTTTTCGCGCCTCCCTTTGCAACACTCCACACCTCCCAGTTTGGAAATCGCTGCTCTAAGGTATGCTTACATACTATAAAAATGCGGCGTCATGCTGCCAACGTGAAAATCTCCTCAATTAGGTTGTACATAATTATTACATTTTTTTTAATTTTGCCTCTACGTGCTCCTCTTTCCAATGGGTAGGTAACTACTCTTATCTGAAAGTCACCTAAATTCAGTCAAAGCACACTTGAGTACGTGACGACCTCAGTCTTGGGTTCCTGAGGCATTCTAAGTCATAAAAAATTATGCTTCACACAAAACGTAGGGTCCCGTGATTTCGACTGGGTGTGATTTGGTGGGGCCATTCACTATATAACAAAATATATTCTTTTCGTGCAGAGAAGAACTTCTTCTTATTGTGCCATCCCCTAGCGGAGGTCGGCCACCATCAAGGCGATCTTATCTCTGTCGTCTGCTACCCGGAACAGTTCGGTGGAGCTGCACTCGTACCAATCACTGAAGAGAAGATAATCAGAGAAGAACTAAGAACTGATAAAAGTGGAGGAAGTTGTGGGGAGGCCTTCATTCGGCAGTTGACCGACCTCAGCTGACAATGACGATATACAGTCGAACTTGGTTATTACGAGGAAGATGGGATCGACTGAATTTGCTCGTTATAAGTATTACTCGTTTTTCGTTATATAAAATTTTTCGCGCCACGTTCTATTTAAGCATAGAACATAAAAAATCTGAAAACCATCGTAGAAATCCCCGAAACAAGCATATCATTCATAAACTACAAAATAAGTTTTTTTTATTGTAATGAACGCTGGTAGGTACCTACTGACTTCACAGCTTGGATTTTTACATGCAATTTCAACCATATGCGTGGATACTTTTTCAATGTTGTCGGTGCAAACACCAGCTAGGTACTTAGACACTTATCTAGTGTCATAAACGTAATCCGATCCCGGTAGCATCCTGCCCGGTCGGATTTTATTGCTTAGGATCGGAAATGTTGTTTTTAAACGATCGGCACATTAACAGTTCTAAGAAAAGTTTTGATGATATTTTTGCTCGGTATAACCCAAGTAGCTCGTTATAAATGTATGGAGAAAATCATTAACCAAAATGTCAACGAATGTTTTCTCATTACATCCGAGATCTCGCTATGTCCGTGATCGTAATAACCGAGTTCGACTGTAATAATAAATATCTACTTACACAAGTATTAGTGAAATCTGCCAAATACAATCTATTATTCTGTCTTTTTTTCACACATATATTTTATATATGGCACTTAGTAAACACCCCGGAGAGATAAACCGGCAAGTAAATCTGCGAACGCCGTCCTTTGTTTATGCAAACGTCAATCATACGAGTGGCCGAGTGAATAGAATACTGGCGCAAGTCATTTGATTGACTATCTCGAATGGCCGAAGGGCTATATTATAAAAGTAGTAGGTACTATAGGACAAAGATTTTTATTAACAGAGATTATTAGGTTCAAAGTGGTGAAGACTAAAAAGTAATACTTTAACGTATAACTTTATGTATTAGGTTACATGTAAATTGTACGTAAAACATTTCACCGTGGAACAATTCGCCGTGAGCTTTCTTATCGGAAAGAGATGACCGTATACTAAACGGTCTCAAATTGTATTAGATTCAATATGAACATTAATTCAATTTTCATTGCTGGTTTTGGCAAAATTTATGAATTCAAGAATGAAAACCTAACCTAACCTAACCTAACAAATAATCCAGTAGGTATAACGGCTATTTTCAAAACTTGTTTGCTGCTGGCTTCCTGTAAAGTTTAAACCGACAAGAACCGTGTTTTATTTAGACATGAATTTTATGTCAGTACTATACGATCCAAAGAGGTTGGACGGTCTTATATTTCCGATACAACATTTCATGGTGAGGTGTGATACGGTGAACTTAATAAGTACAAGTTTCCGTACACAGATGTATTATACCTAATTTAAATACGAAAATGTTCTAACCATAATACTCACCTACTCGGCAATTACCACGAACAGTGCGAATTGATTTATTATTTCTTTGTATTAACCGACTTTATTTTTACTAGAAATGGATGTCAGCCACTTGCTCAACCTATCAGGTCTATCATGGCTCCAACAAGGGGTCTGACAGAAATCTAGATTGTAGGCCCGGGGATTGGGGGACCCGGTGTGTCGCGTCTACCTTATTAGTGAGATAAACACACCACAAAATTGTTCTAATGGTAAAAAAGTCGTAAACAATGTAATTCAAGTGGATGTATTCAAGAATACAAATAATCGCTAAAAATACACTGAATATCCTTAAACCTTTACCCAGTAACACCATTTGGAAAACGCTTCTTAAGAGTGTCACGCTGCCTTTAACCTTGCGATAGGTAGGCGGGCGCCAAAAAGCCTGCTCCAGGATGTAGGTGCCATGAGGTCCATACTTTGACTCAAATACAAATTGAAAAACAATATTATTATATTATGTAGTTGCCAGACCCGGGATTCGAACCCACGACGCTATAGTCTGGCGCTAAAGCCGCGCGGCCACCGTGGGACTGTAAGTAGGTATATATAGTATCAGATATACATATCGTCATAAAAATATTCATCACTTCATCATTTTTTTTGTATGAAATTTGTTTATCAATCTATTTCAAAACACCATTGCGTGCGTAGTGACCTCAGCATTTGATGACTTCTCCTGATATATTCAGCAAAAATTGCCGACGATTTACGTCACCTATTTACACCTCATCGTAAGGCTGTTTAAGACCGGGTGTAGTGTGTAATAGATAGGATTGTGGGTTCTATGGTTTCGCTTTATTGTTGTAATTAATTGCTATTATTTTACAGTGGATTAACAAAGTTTCTGATATACAAGAATAAAATATATATAATTTTTGAATATCAAAAGAATATTTTAAATACAAATTTCAACATTGATAATATAATATATTATTGTATCCACATGATATAAATTAAATTAAAATTATAATTTAAGAAATAGTAATATCAGAATGAACTAGAATTTTAAAATGCAAGTTGTGTAACAAAAAACAATATAAGATATTAATAATGTATATGTTTATCAAACACTATTAACGCATGTACCTACTTGTTAATTAATAATGTATGGTATCGGCTATATAATCTAAAAATATATGTAGACTAAAATCTGCAAATGTTTTTCTAAGCAATACAAAATATTTATTAATTAATCAAGAGTATTCAAAAAGTTTTTTTAATTTTACTATCGATCTAAAACATACCATAATGAAGTCATCATGGACAACTTCCAGGTAAAAATATATATATAAAAAAAAACTACGGTGTCATCGATATACTTTTCAACATAATGGTACCTATTTAAGAAATGTAAATAAAATACCCATTGAGGTTAAATGTAATCAACTAGTTTTTGCTGCTCGCCCATACTGGTTTCGAAAAGTTCCTGTCTTTTTATTAATAAAAAGATAGGTAGGCACTCTAGGGTTGGTTGATTGGCACACTCGAAATCTCGAAAACTTCACATGACAAGTAAAAGTGGTCGGGGTAAGTATTTTTAAATGTAGGTATATTTCGAGTAAACAGACCGAAAGCAAAAAGGTTTTTACTTGATACAGAGGATACTGCTAATAAACGCAGCGGTTCCCAATATTTAAATTAATAATTATTTTTAGACTTAACTCTTCTTCATGACACTACAACCCGATATGGGTACTGATCTGCTCCATCTGTCTCCAGCCACTTCCTTCCAGCTTAGGACGATCGGGGTCTTTCAATCCAACTCGAAACTATCCCTTCATCTTGCGCGAGGTAGACAAGGTCTTCGTTTGCCTTCCGGCTTCCTGAATGCCAATTTCTTTGTCATGCATGACTAGTCCATCATAATCTTATAAATTAACACAAAGTTTCATAAATATCTAAAACTGAAAAAAGCCATTTTTACTAATACCCTTAGAATGCAACTGATAGATATTATGTATGCATATAATAACTAATCGTCATTAAAACAGCATAGTATCGACAGCCACAAATAAATAAAATAAATAGGATTTAATTTACGCAGCTACATATCGATAGATACTATTTGAATATTTGGTATAGGTAATCGTATCCGGAAATTTGTACGTAAACAGTTCACCGCAGGACACTATTATTCGTGCGCCGCAGTACGTGAAACATGAGTTCATATAACATTTAATCAAATGACGAGTTCTTCGTCGAATATTTCACCGTGGAGTATATTTGTACGTATGCTACAACATGTGGCGAATTTTATGAGATGTCTTCACTAGGTTATGTTAGGTTAGGGTTAATCTAATTGGAACAGTACTATTTGTAAACTATCGCCGCATTTTGTAAGATACGTACAAATGTATTCCACGGTGAAATGTTCAACGAAGAACTCGCCATTTGATAAAATGTTACTGTGGCGCACGAATAAGTGTCCCACGATGAACTGCATACGTACAACTTACATATAACCATAGGTAATTGTTACAATATATGGACACTAAACCAAGAGATGTTATGGAGAGTGTAAGCTTTCGAGATGTGGCTGTAAAGACGGCAGACGCATCCTCAAAATTCCTTGGACTGGCCGGGTGAGAAAATATGTTCAAGTTCTCAATTGAATGTAAAAGGACAGAGAAGTTCCGCGTAGTATCAAAACCAGAAAACTATTGTACGTTGGCCACATTTTGAGATGACAAATACGTCAGCTGAATGCAGAAATCTTCTAACTCACATTTTAAATATTTTGGAGAAGAGTTTTTTGAAACAGCCTACTTCAGATATTTATCATTTATGTAGACAAGTGTATGCACTATTTTTTTCATCAATAATCTTACTAAAATATGATACGTACATATATCCATAAAGATAATAAATAATTTCAGTAAGTTGTTTCAAAAACTCTCTCCTCGAAAATTTCAAATGTAAGTTAGAATAGTTCTGCATTTACGGCAAACTACAGCATTCCCCTAGTTGTAATCCAATGAAAGATCAACGGTAAGCGTAGTATAAGACGACGCCGCATTTTCTGGCTCAAGAACATCCGTGATTAGTACGAGTGCAGCTCTACTAAACTGTTCCGGGCATGGCCCCCACAATGGGGGGGGGCTAACAGGGCTCTAGCCTAGGGGCCCGGGCTCAGGGGGGGGGCGGCGTGGTGGGTCAATCAAATATTTAAGATAAATACACATCGCAAGTTGCTCTAATAGTAGGTAAAAAAGTCGCCTGCGGCGCTATTTCACGAGAAGGAATTTTTCATTTAAAAAATGAGGTATTACATGCAATTTGATTGTTTTGTATTGATACTAAACTTGACAACTAGATAATTCAAGTAGATGTATGAAAACTACATAAAATCCCTAAAAATAAACCGAAGGCCCTTACTTTTACCTCTAACACAATTTCTGTTGTGCGTCACACATGCCATTAAACTTAGCGATAGGTAGGGGGGTCCACCAAAGATCCTGGCCCATTTTAGGATGTGGGGGCCTTGGTTCCGGGTATCAGAGTATAAGGCTAAGATCGCCCTGGTGGTGGCCAACCTACCACACCATAAGAATAAGAATTACAAATGACCTGAAGAGGCTTTATGACAGTCGATATAAATAATATTATAATAGATTCAAACCAGTCAACAAAAATTGGCTACTTAACAAATAAATAAATCTTATATTGTTGTCATTATTTTTATTATTGTAAAATAGTAAGACATAGTTTTGGTATATCAGTTTTACACAGCAAGCTTTTCTAAAAGTGTGCCCATATAAAAAAAGACAAAAGCTTCATCGACGAGATGAGGCCAATAAGCGCGACCTCCCGCAGGCAAAAAATCTACTCGCGACCCTCTTTTAAGCCCTGGCTCATCCTGCATACGCACTGCACTGCGCATGTGTCAAATTCGTGACTTTCCGGACGATTACGGACTTACTGATCTGTTATGGAGATTCGATCCTCGTTTTACAGTTTATTTACCGCCTAATCCCCGGCGGCCTTCCACATTTTAGACGCTGCTAACTCTTCTACAGGGTGTAGGCCGTAAATATACGCGTATCTCTGACTTAATGATTTATTGGTTATAGATAAAAGTATATACTATTATTACTCCGGTTAACAATCAATATCTTTATTTAGTACTTACGCAATTGTAATTGTGATAATATCTACCACGCTACGTTATTTACAGAATAAATCAATAACAACAAAAAAATTGTAAATATTATATAAACTGTGAATTTAATTAAAAGTGTAAATTTTACATGGTGATATTAATACTTATAATAAAATACGTTTTGAGTTTTTGAAATATTCGTTAACAAATTAGCGAAATACTTAAGATAGCTGTTGTGATCTTTAATATACTAGCATTACAATTAAGAGAGGTATACTACTTCTCTATACGAGTGATGGCGAACCTTTGGCACGCGAGATGATTTTGCATGGCACACGAATGTTTTATTTTAGATAAGATAAAAAAAGATAAGTACATATAATAATTTAAAAAGAAAATTAAGTACAAAAAAGTTTTATAAGTAAATATAAGTATACTCATATAATATTATAAAATTATGACATAACCATGTATATTTTCTTTGGTTTTTAATAGGCATTATCTTTACCAATCGATGCGCAAACGGAAACAACGGAACAACAACGTAATTCATGCATAAATTATGACAGGTCGCATTGTATAAAAAAATAGTAGTAAAATACTATTCAAGAATAAGCATTATGTTTAATGTAAATATATAATTGCATTATGTCGGTCTTTTGGCTTTATGGTTCACACATAATATTATCGCACTAACTTCGTCAGGCGGTGGAGGAAGCCGCGCAGCAAACCTCTGATTTTGATCGATTTGCAATGCTTGAGAATAGCGAAAGAATTATTCGAAGAATAAAAAAAAGATGTGCCTTCGGCTAGGCTAACATATACGAACATTAAATAAAATCATTTTGATTAAAAATTAGAAAATTATTTTCGAAACAAGCAATAGCTACCTTGAATATAGTAAATAAGTGGATACACGTGACCCGCACGCCACTCGTAGGATATATATATATATATATATTATTATATATCTGTACCTATGTGTCTATCTTCGAGCGCATCAGGCCATATACCTATATTCATTTGGAAAGGGGTGCAAGAGAATGAATTACAAGTATGTTATCATAATATAAAATGATTGTAAAAATTGACTTCAATTAAATTAAACAGATATTTACATTATTTTACTCAGTATGGGATCCCTGCTGATTACTGACTCGATCCCAAAATCCCGGAACTAAAATTTTTATATGTTTTTTTTTATAAATAAGATATGTTTTTTTCAACTAAATAACTGTACTTAAATTAAATTGTGTGATTTGTTAATAAATATATATTATATTATTTAAAAAATACCATTACACAATTTCATATTTTTAACGGCGTTCGACGATTGGAAAATTTGTTAGTACAGTGTTATAAAAGGAAACTTTCTATCAAATTATTGTAACGAAATGTAAAATTTCTTATAAGTATTTAATTTTATTAATATAAGTTCATAATAAATAGTTTTAAACTTTTCTATATTTTCTCCTGAGCCCCGGATCTAGAAAGAAAACAGGGTATGGTAATAATATAATATTTAAAATAACAACCTTAGATAGTTTTGTTTATTTTATTTTTTACAAAATAATGCTGTAACTAGGCTTATCGTATACGAAGGGGGTTCTCCAACTCGCGGTATAAATTTGACATTAATTGTCTTGTCATTAATAATTGTTACCTGTCAAATATTTCGCGGATGTTTTTTGACATACGAGTATCGTCAGTTGGAAGCTTATCATGTAACATTTCCCTACTGCACCAGACAACGCATAAAAATCGTACAATAATTTTACCACGAAAATAGCAAAATTACGACGGTCGTACTCAAATTCAAGTCAGAATTCGTTAGGAACTTTCTTACAACTGAAGGCTGTGTTCTCAATTTGATTAAAAAAAATTAATAGACTCCTTCTTCCCTTGAATGATAAGATGCAGCAGTTGATATCTCTCGGGTTGCCGCATGACGATGCTAAAGTTTACCCACTTTCTTGTTTGTTTTTGGTCTTTTTCATCCTGGAAATCACCGCCACATTCGTAGCTTCCTCTTCAGAAAGCTTTAAGTTTCCACGCATCCACATCGTATAATAGGGCTGAAACGACATAACACCATACCATCCACATCTTTACGTGTCCCAACTTTAGCTATAGCTAGGTAGACCATGCATTGATTATGGGCAGCAGATAAAGAAAGAAAATAGGATAATATAACTTTTGACAGTATATTATCGATTTATCTGAATTAATCAGTTAACATTTTTCGTACCTAATAACGATTCTATTTCTTCCGGCCCAACATTCAGTAGATATGCATGTCAGCAGTTTAAAATCGATTATTGCACTAACCAAATCGGCTAATTCCACTTTTGACCAAAAATTAGATTGTGATGGCATTATGCTAAAAGGCACGTTTTCTATGCTCACACAAAATTTCAAAATTATAAACCTATAAATAAATACTTTGTCGTTATTCACACAAAACTTCCAATATTTCAAAAAAAAATATATTGTAATGGTGTAAGTTTTCTTTATATATTATAAAAGGGAAGCAAAAGTATAGTAAATATTAATTGATAGTGCAGCTTATTTGTAAATAAAAAACATTACTAAAGACAAGTGTATTTTTCGCATTGTTAAATTCCCTTCGACAGTTTAATTATTAAGTTTTTTTTTATATTTCGTCCAGCGCATCTACTTTATACACAAGACTCTATAGGCAGCTATCGAGGGTACTTTTCATTTTTTGTATCGAAGTATTAGCATTTATTGTAAAAATTACAATAAGTTTGCTGATAGGAAATCTGCGCGATGGTTTATGGAGATTGACTGTTGCCCTAATGTATTGATGTATTATAATTGTTGTAATAATATACCCGTCTAAATAGTCAAAACTGTCTATCTCGCTCTAAAATTTAACACAGCCAAGAAATGTGCTGTTAAAACATAGCACTTATTGTAACAATTACAACTAACTTATTGTAATTGTTACAATAAGTGCTTATACTTCTGTTCAAAAAAATGAAAAACTACCCTCAATAACTGCCGATAGCAGTCTTGTGTATAGAATAATTAATAATCCGCAGGTATACAAAACAATAATTTCAGCTATTTAGTCTAGATTGGTACATATTATTTGCTTGTTTATTTATATAAATACTACTCAATTAGATATTACCTACTTATAATAGATAAATATAATGTCATCAAACTATAAAATTAACATTAGGTACATATAGTTATAGTATGTATACTATTGTATACGATCTTGTAAAATTATATTATGTCTAGTTTGGTTTATTGATGATTACATAAAAGTTTGTAGAAAAGTGTATAGAATATAATATTCTCATTGGGTCTATTCTATACTTATCGAACACTAAATTGATAAATAGTATCAAACTTAGGGTAGGTTTGTATCAAAATATTAGCACTTATTGTAACAATTACACGAAGCCGGCTTTTATTGTTGCAATAAGTGCGATATTTTAACAGCAGCAAGATAGGTGCTGTTAAAATATAGCACTTATTGCAACAATAAAAACCGGTTTCGTGTAATTGTTACAATAAGTGCTAATATTTTTATACAAACCTACCCTAAGTTTGATAATATTTTTCACTTTATCACTTTAGCGGTCGATAAGCATAGAATAGACCCACAGATGTAGTTAACCGGTTTACAGATTAAGCAGTTGTTGTATTGATAATATGTATGTAATCGTACAATGTTATTTTAAGATATACGTATCGTATATGTATAAACAAATAATTTTAAAATAACCTATTCCTGTATTCTCACAGTCATGGTAGAGATATACCAATTAAATGCCAATTCAATTTACAAGGTAAGGTGCCTCCATTGTGATCTCCTGCGCAGATGGTCCGATAGCGCTTTGATCAACAAAAAAGAGCTGGGGTGATCCATGGCACGAGTGGGACAGGGGTAAGTCCCGGTATCTCTTTGTTTGCGTCAAGTGAAACAATCACCGGCACGTGGGGCAAACAATATCCTCCCGTTCGAATCCTTTTCATTTTATTGCCTTCCCACTCCACGCTCTCAAAAATTCCAGGCGGTATGATGCGTTTGAAAATATTTTTAATATAGCTACCCTACGCGTTGTTTGTTTTTGTTTCACTAGATTTGATACAGCGAGCAAAGAGTCAGCATTCAAAGGGTAATTTTGGATTATTATTATTAAAATCAAATTTCACAGGTTGCCAATGAAAATATATCAGAGCTTTATAATTAGTATTTATTACAAAAAAAAAAACACTTGACAAAATGACAAATTGTGATTTTCCGATTGGTTATGGCGACATAGTTCCCTTGAGGGATTATTATTTGGATTTTAATAAATATTCTATTTTTATGGCAACACCAATGACTCTTTTCAACTAGGATCGACTGAAGTATTGTATAAATTAATAAAGAGACTTTGCACACTCCAGTTCACTCCATTCACGAACTGGGTATTGGATAGATCTCCCTGGGATACTGCCATCACGATATTCACAATCACAATTTTTAATGGTGCCTTTCGTTTGTTATGCCCCTGTAACCACCGATAATTTGTTGAGGTATGGTGGATGATAGAGAGAAACAGCGCTTATTATTACGATTATCGCCCAGATACTTATTATAATATTATATACTTAATACACATACTCCATTGCCCTAATTAGTACCTACATTAAATTTTCCCGCCAAATTTTAAGCATGACTTGAATAGTGAAAAAAAAATTTCTCGTTTCTCGAGAAGTTATTTTTCAGAAATAACCTCATTCTCATTTCTCGAGACATCGTCAATAAGAATCTCAAGAATTGGGGAAAATATTAGCTGTCAGGAATAGAATAAAATTTTCAGTTAGTTTAAAAAACGAAATCAATTTTTAACAATTCGTCGGTAAAAGCTTTTGACGGGTTGAGTTAAAAAAAATCTAGACAATGAGAGTCGCTTCATTTAAAGTATCGACATCTTTGTTTTTAAAAATTATACAATAATAAAAAAATCTGACAACGCAACTATTATTGTATTGTAATACCCACTAGTTATGGAGGTTTATTTTACAGGAAAGGGCTTCAAATGGGTGCCTCCAAATCTGTCATGGCTACAGACCTTCACATACCCAAAATCACCACTATTTCAGTGTAGGATTCGTGGAAACGCTCTACTTCTCTGTAAGTAGATTGTGTGTATGCCAATTTAAAGTTAACCAAAAATGGTATCGAAATAACTTTTCATACAAAACAGAATTAACTAAAAATTGATTCAAATCTACTTAAATATGGCTAAAAGTATTAAAAAAATGCATTGGCACCGTGTTCTGACATATTCTAAAAGTTTCAAATGTCTAGCTAGTCGGGAAGTTAGTTAGAAATCGATTGCAAGATTTGTACCGGACAAAGAACCACCGGGCAAAGAACTACCGGACAAATAAGAATACGAGCTAAGAAAAACGTTGTAAAAATAGGTAAGTAAGTACCTACCTAACAAATTTGCAGATAATTCAAAGCTAAAAATTAAAAGGGTGGCATTCTAAGTCTGCTTAAGGGCAGCACTTCGCTCTGTGACGTCACTACACACACATATATGAAAGGGATTCAATCAACACTTTAAGCATGCTATACGTATATTTAACGTATATTCCGCAGCGTATGTTGTCAAAATTATTGGTTTTATTCAAAATATATTGTTTCATACACAAAAATGGCAAAAGGGGGGATATGCTCAGCGTAGGTCAAAGTGGAGCTTTTGTTCTATTTTCAAAGCATGATCCTGGACATACCTTAAGCGTTGTAGATAATCTATTTATATAATTTTGAAGCCTTTTTATCCTTTATATTTATTTTATACATTTGATGACTGCATAAAGTATTTTTATTACATAAAATTGTATTCTTTTAAACCTCTCGCTCTAATGTTTTAGAATATAGTCATATTTCAGTACATAAATGTGCAGTGGTGTTAAGATTTTTTACATTTATTATTTTTTAAACGCATTTATAAAACCATCAGTATAATTTATATCGCCAGTATTATAGTGAAATATTTACGATAAAAAATTATATTGATAATCTCTGAAATCAAAATTATATAAATAGATTATCTACAACGTTTAGGGTATGTCCAGGATCATGCTTTGAAAATAGAAAAAAAAGCTCCATTTTGACCCACGCTGAGCACGTCCGCCCTTAAGTTAATCAAATTTACCAATAAACCAATTGATTAAGCGGATAAAATGGCAGACATAAACGGGTTTTTTTTAATTTGCGTATTTTAGATCTACAAAAGGCTAGAGTATTGCAGGTGAAACCAAAATGAGTCGCTTTTTAATTGAAACAATGCGAAAGTTTACCTCTCCCCTCGGGGTAACATTTTGAATTCGTTTGTATACAAACTGGTCGGCTAGAAATGTTACACAAAAGACTGCTGATTACCAAAGGTGTAAAAATCCTAGAACACTTCAAAGTGGAGGCGCCTCACCTCAACCGGTCTACTCAATTTTTACTTAATTAACACCATTATCCATTTGAGAGATTAGTTACACCTTCGGTATTTAACTTTTATTAGTACTTCGAAGGTATAGGATTATATTGAGATAGGGATGTGCGCTTAAAGTCGATTTTTGAATAGATTCTTTCAGGGCTCGAAATGGAAATCAGTAAAATTATCACTCCGTATCGTGGAAAAAATAATTTGAAAATAACACACTTATTTTTATAAAATACACATAAAATTTGATAACTATGTAAATATCTTCAGAAAATTTTCAAACGCTCCGGTTCGTATTTTCTTCCATTTTGAGCGCTGGATTCTCTATCATCAGCATTATCAGTTGGGATCAATCCACTACTGAATAAAAGTTTCCTTCTACTCCTCACGGTCGCTAATTCGTCAACCCACGAGATTTTAAGGCCGCACTGTGGTCGTTTAATGCCTCTTAGGTATAACTGTATGACTGCATTAGTCTAGCCCAGCGGTGCCCAAACCGTAGCTCGCGAGCAACGTGTTGCTCGCGTACCGTTTTAATGTGGTTGGAAGAAACGAAAAACGATTTTTTTTCGGTTCGGTACATGTTCAAACACGCGCGTTAACATGATGTTATACCATACTTTAGTTATAGTTTGTCAATTTATGGCTACGGTCGTATGTTGTAGACAATGTAGCCTAACCACTGGGAAATGCCAATAGAAATGGCGTATTTCAAAAAAATACTACCTTATTCTTAGGTCAATAATTATTATAAAACAATCATTATTCGTAGAATGTTTTATAACATTTGAATAGTCAAAGACATAGCTTATAATCAGTATATTTAGAATTATCTTCAAATGTGGTAATCTTGCCCATTTTTTGAATAATAAAATGCCTAATTCTTCTCAAATTTGGGATCACAAAGATTATAAATATATTTTTTTATCGTAAATATTTCACTATAATAATGTCGACATAAATTTTACAATGGTTTTATAAATGCATTTAAAAATTAATAAATTTAAAAAATCTTAACACCACTGCACCTATGTACTTACTGAAATATGACTATTCTAAAACATTAGATCGAGAGGTTTAAAGAATACTATTTTATGTCTCTTGAGAGGTGATTATTTTTTGCGAAAAAAAAATAAATACCTATTTTCTCTCGACCGAATTCACAAGGATGCGTTTTGTTACAATACGACAATGTCACACACGTTTTACATAATTAAGTATGGTTTAGATATATTCTATTATTAAACATGTTATCATTTTTTCCGCCGTAAGTAGCTAAGTACGTGATTTTTTTATCGATTCAAACAGCTGCGTCGCATCAAATCATCATATTGAGGTAATATAATATGGTTCAATCCATGCCAGTGGAGTGGTACTGGGGGAGGGGAGGGATAAATAAAAATATATGTGTTATCTGCTTCATTCCTGATTACCCTGCTTCTTTGGGAGGAAATAACTGTTTACAGTGATGTCCCTAGTCAAAGTGACACCCTTAGGTAGATTGAGAAAGCCGTCCTCTTTAATTTTTAATCTTAATGACCCACGTGCGCCACTGACTGCATAAAGTATTTTTATTATATAAAATAGTATCTTCAAATGTGGTATTCTTGCCCATTTTTTGAATAATAAAATGCCTAATTCTTGTCAAATTTGGGATCACAGAGATTATAAATATAATTTTTTATGATAAATATTTATATTATTTAAATGCGTTTAAAAATTAGCATTAGCTTTTTTGTTATATGGCCTATCTAGCGCAGACGGTGAAATAAATTGTTCCACGAGACGGAGCGATAGTTTTGGGAATTTCATGAACCGGAACGGCGCTCCGGTGCGCTCCAAGATATTTCGAGCCCTGAGGATGAAAGAATATTAAATAATTGTATTGTATGTTATTCTTTGCTACACATAATTTGAGAAACTATTTCAAAATTTATACCCAGTAAGTAAGTGTATCGTAGGTTTTGATATACATATTTTCTTGCAATTTTGCGGTGGTTTATGTATTGTATTTTTACCGGCCGATATGTTAAGAAAGAAGTATGAGCACATACGATATCGTATACATCACAAATAAACATTTCTTTACGAGTTTTATAAAGTATAAAAGAAGAAGATGGTGAAATTTTAAGTTTTTTTACAATAGATTATGTGTTAATATAAAAGCTTTAAATTCATTGAATATAGAATTAATCTACTTTTGACATTTCTGATATGTCACATACCTAGTGGTGTGCGGTTAAAATCGAATATCCAGAAAATGGGTTTTTGAATCGCTACTCTTCGTGGGGTTGCTGCCAAAAGTTGGTAAGTCGGTGATTTAGGTATTTAGAGTTAACAACCGAGTATGTCTCTATATATAAATATACATGCTAGAAAAAATATTAAGGTCATCTGATATAAGTATAGAACATGCACGTAAAGCATAAATAAATTAACATTATGCCTGATTTTAGAGGGCATGTCAAACTTAAAATTGCAATTATTCTATAACGTGATTTTGAAACTTACCAACAAATTTTAATGTAGTAAGAACGAACGAATCGAAATTGTTTTTTGTAAATTTTTTTTAATCATTTCGAGGTTTTCCTGGTCCTATATCAATTATAAATTATTTTATTACTTAATGACAAATGATAATAATATATTGCTATTTTTAATTGTTGTTTTAACAAGTAGATTACAAAATAAATCAAAATCACGAGATCATTTTATATGAAATAATTACAAGATAAAAAGAACTTTTTATATACAACGTTTTTAAATTTTCTGTTGAATCATATAAACTTGACAATTCTATGTATTAATAAATACTTTTTTTGTACTTTATAGAAATACTGAATAAATATAGAATACTGAAATGTCATTTTGACATTTCATATTGATTTCCATAGTAACGCACGTATATATTAATAATTAAGTTGCTAGGACCCCCTTAGCAAACAATAGTAGTGTTTTACTTATTAAGATTTTTTTCCGAAATAACTTTCCATACAAAATAAAATTAACTGAACATGAATTCAATTCTGCTTAAAGATGGCTAAAAGTATTAAAAGAATGCATTGTCATCGTGTTGTGATATATTCTAAAAGTTTAAAATGTCTAGCTAGTTGGTAAGTTAGTTAAAAATCGATTGCAAGATTTGTATTGAACAAACAAGAATACGAGCTAATAAAAACGTGGTAAAATTATTTACGTTATATTTTAGAAGCTGATTTTATATTACAATGATTTTTTAAAACTACATATTATTATATTATTAAACAAATCAATTTTTTGAATTCAATGTTTATTTCCTATCTTCCACGAAGAGATTCTTTCAGAAATATGTAATAAAATAATATTATAAAATACTTTCTTTATTGAATAGGGTAAGCCACTGTTGCCAGGACCGTAATATTACTTCCCTTCCAAATATATCGTTGCATGCAATTACCAGAGAAAGGGACCTCACAAATGTAGGTAATATTCAACAAAGCGCCTGCTCTCAATTCTTTTCAATCGAAACGAAGGTGGGCACACAGATAATGCCATGAATAGAACACTTATCATATCAGCGAACCGCGAAAAAACGAAAACTGTAAATAGCGAAACAATTTTTGCTCACCGAATAAAAGGATTAAGGGGCGGCTAGTTTTTCGGCTCGCGTTTAGTTATTTTAGAAACATGTCATCAGAAAAAAATACTCAATATGTACTTACTGAGAATTTTTATATTACGTGTAAGTAACTAAATAAATGTAACCGGACAAAACAGAACATGACAAAACACAACAGCCAGGGGAAAAATGAAACATTAATTTGTGTGGAATCTATTTAGGTTAGGTTAGGTTAGGTTAGGTCATTATTTCGTTGTACCTAGCCACCGGATCATTTTGAACATATTATATTGATTAAGATGAGATATCCTAAGCTTGCCGGCAACACCGAGTTAAGTCCCGTTCATTTCAAGATTTCTAGCGATTAGGAATGCACAAATTAGGTATATAATTTGATTTATTATGGCGTATTGAAAATCTGTGCTATCAAAAATCTATCAACATAATAGAGATAGGCTAATTTCAATATTAAATTTATATTTTTTCTGAAAGGTCATAGTTATATTTATCGTTGTTCTGTTTTGTCACTGTTCTGTTTTGTCTTGTTCGGTTTTGTCAGTGGTCTGTTTTGTCATGGAACCTAAACAAACAATGCGTTTATACGATGATATTTTTTCCGTGATACGGTTAGGTAATTAAATGACACATCTTATTATTTCTAGTTTACAATTTACTCAGTCATTAAATCCAGTGCTAGTAAAAACTACTTCAATTTTTGCATAATTTTCGATTCGATGTAAATGTATTTATTTTAACACTCTGTATAATCTAGATAGTACACTGTATATGTTCCAAATTAGAAGCTCATTATTACCTATGCTCACGATACGACATTGATTTTGTTCACCTTTAGAAACAAATATGTAGGTATACCGAGCGGGAATGGTTGTGTGGATACTTTGAACGCATAGTTGTTAGTAAGTTTTGGAGTGATCAGTGTTGCACCGGTTGTTAAATCTGGAAAGACGTAAGGGTCGGAATGTCGGTCCTTATCAAAAAAGCTGACTCCGTTAGACAAACGATATTTCAAGAATGGAAGATGAAGATACCAAAACACCAAACTATTATGGTTTGGTTTAGCAGGGTTTCATTGATTTTTGAAAACTAACCAATACCATCAGCTGTAAATTGTAGTCTTAATTCAATAAACACAACAAAGTTTAATGTCCACTATATATGACGGATCTTAACAGCCCACCTCCATCCTTCGCTAATGATCATGAGAACATAACAACGAACCATACGCAGTCTCAAACCTAGGTTAAGATCTCAATTGCTAAGGAGGCGTCTCATTGTGAGAAAGGCAAAAAAAATAGTTAAGTACTTTTAAAATTATACTATCAGTTAATTGTATTTTGAGTAATATTAGATGTAGTAATGTTAGTTATTCCCCACCCGTTCTGGATTAATATGTGATAAATTATTATTGCCGAGCATATACATTGACCGCGATGCCACTGAGATTATCCCAATCACAGAAAGTTTGCAGCCCCAATGCATATTATTATTTAATTGTCGTAGAAACAATTCTCGGTCATTAGAAGTGGTCACTTAGCTATTTGCGGTCAAAACTATGTGAATGTACTATGTGGCTTATTATAAAGACATAATGTGCAGATAGGTACGTATCTTACAATACTTACAATTCCGTAAATATTTTTACTTTTAAACAAATTAATACATCCTTAAATCTTGTGAATTATTCGTTGAATAAAAAATATAGTTAATTGAAAATTATTAGCAAGTTCAAGTAAGTTACAACACAAAATATCTTGGAGTAATCCGTGACGTCTGTTAGTAATCAAAGTAATACCTACTTTGATTTAAAGTACAAAAGCCGATAGCCAATGTAGCTCAATTATGAAAATGGCTTCAGAAAGTAATTAAAGTACGGTGCTTTTAGCATTGTGGTCAATGTGCACGGGCGCGAAACCCACGAGATGCAGGTTCGATTCCTGCGGGGTGTCTTACTTTTTTCAAAAAAGATTTTTTCAATGACATCATAGAAATAGAGCGAACCACTGCATTACCAAAACATCTAGCTTTCATCTCTGATTTTATTGGAGCAGAGTTCAGGCTGTCCACAGAAAGTACAAAATGATCGCTCCAGTGCGCCGATGCTCTACATCTGTTTCATCTCTATGATTGTTACCCAAGGTTTTAGACATTATTACCGATGATTTTTCTTATATTTTGAGTAAGTATATTGATAATGGTCCATTTTATAAGTATTCTAACTAAGGAATTAAAAATATTTGGCAACAAAACCACATTCAAATGGCATCATTAAATAATATAACAACAATAGTTGAATCTGTTTCCAGGTTGGAAAGCTTTCAGTGATTTCTATATACAATTGCTGAAGCATGTTACAGTTAACGTACATAAGTGCCATTTACATGCAGAAAATGGTTACATGTAAATTGTATATAGGTATTACATTTCACCGTAGCACAGTTTGTCGTGAGCTTCCTTATCGGAAAGAGATGACCTTATGGCGTATACTATATGGTCATCTCTGATTTTGCCAAAATTCATGAATTCATGAATGAAAACCTAACCTAACTAAATGAATAATCCAGTATATAGGCTATTTTCCATATTTGTTTGACGTGGCTTCCTGTAAATCGATAAGAACCGTGTTTTATTTAGACACGGATTTCATCTCAGTACTATACGACCCAAATAGGTTGGACGGTCTTAAATATACAAACATATATTTCCAATACAACATTTCATGAGGAAGTATGATACAGCTAATTGCGTACGTAAAAAATGCCGGACACAGCAAAACATATCGAAACACTCTCATGTTGAAGCTCTTCGATTTCAATATAAGACTGTTAATATTTGGCACAATTATGTCTTTACTTATCGGAAAAATATGTAATTTATTACCAGCCAAAATTTGGTGCACATATATATTTTAATGTGAAATATACATCATGACTAATTGTATTAGATACATCTGTATACTCGGAATTTTCTTTTAGCATTCAAATAATACACCGCCGGCGATTTTTTTACACAAAAGTTAAAAATAATTCGCTATAGAAATATCAGATAAAAGTGTAATGAAGAGTTATGAAGCACTATGGCTACTTCATTTGGCTATGATGAACTTGATATTCCACATACCATCGGGTACGCCATGCCGCAGGCAAAATTCTTTCTACTTATTTACAAGCAGAATTTTCAAAATTTTTGAAGAAAATAAAAATAATATATAAATAAAATAAAATAAAATAAAAATAAAAATAATAATTACAATATAAAAATAACTTTTTATATAGGTGCCACTTTTTAAATATTCTGTTAAATCATATATACTTGACAATTATATGTATTAATAATTTAGGACAAATAAGGCAATTGTCAACAAATACACATAGAATACTGAAATGTTATTATGATTTCAATAGTAACGCACGTATATATTAATAATTTAGTTGCTAGGACCACCCCCTTAGCAACCAATAATAGTGGATTGGTCTTCCGAAATAACTTTTCATACAAAACAGAATTAACTGAAAATGAATTCAATTCTACTTAAAGATGGCTAAAAGTATTAAAAAAATTCATTGGCATCGTGTTCTGATATATTCTAAAAGTTTCAAATATGTAGCTAGTCGAAGTTAGTTAAAAATCAATTCCAAGATTTGTACTGGATAAACAACCACCGGACAAACAGGCATACGAGTTAAGAAAAACGTGGTAAAATAGGCTTAATGAAATTATTTCGGTAATTTATAGAACTGGCCATATTTTACTTGTGATTCTGTAGATATTTGTGGTTGACTTCAAGCGAAAGGCAATCATTTTGTATTGCTTAAAATCACATTGGCGACAATAATTAGACTTCCTAATTAATATTAATACTTACTATCGACCGCAGGTACTTGATGGAATTTTAATTTAAATTCTAATGGATTTAAGTTCTGTACTATTCCATTTGAGTCGTTTTTTGCGATTCGGGTTTTGCCTTTCGGCATCTTCAGGCACTATATACACTCATCAAAAGGGAAATATACACTGAAAACGAATACAATTAACTCTAACTTATATAACAAATAAATACAATAAAGTAGGTAAAAACTTCATCACCTATCTATTAAGTCAAGGATCACGATAAAAAAATATATAATAAAAAAAAATATGAATAGTGTTTGCAAAAATAGGTGGGTGATAAACTTTTCACCTACTTTATTGTATTGATTTGTTATATAAGTTAGAGTTGATTGTATTCGTTGTCAGTGTGTATTTGCCTTTTGGTGAGTGTACACAGTTCCCGAAGATGCTGAAAGGCGAAACCCTGGTCGCAAAAAATGGTTCAAATGGAATAGTGCAAAACTTAAATTCATTAGAATTCAAAATTAATATTTTCATCGAGTGTAAAACAATAGATATTGCTTACACAGCGTAGCAGTTTTATCCCAGTTATTAAAACGACTAGCCAGTCGATGAATTTTCAACACCAAAGGTAAAATTGGTCAATACCTAATAGTGACGCCTGCAACTCGCTGTTGTTGCGTGTTGCGTAGCAGTAGCGATCAAGTGCTTCGACACAAGTGTGAGCTACGGTCGCGTAGACCGGCTACGTAGCCCCATCTGTCCCCTACTATCGCGATCCTAGGCGGGGCCGGAAGTACTCTATTGCGCAAGACCGGTCCCTCCCTATGTGCGAATCTCCCGCCCTTAACGGTCTCTTCCCCACCCAGAAAAGCAATTTACGCAAAGCCGACGGCTGACAACTCTGCAATGAGCGTTTGACACTCGACGAGAGAAAGTCGCGTCGGGAAAGCCCCTAAGTAAAATACAGATTTTTTTATATAACAAATTTATACCACTAAAATTAATTTTGAATAAAATCTGTAATTAAACAGTGCATTAAAATAATAAATCTCCCGGAAAATCAAGACTGGAATATACAAAAGGAAATATAATATATAAATCTTCACTACATACTTATGTGCTTTTTATAAAATTTGGTGATTCGTAGCTGACAATTCGACTGTTAAAATATTGATCAATACCAAATTACTATTACTTAGTTAATACATAAACAGTGTCCTTCTTTTAATTTGTGTCTAATTTTCTATTGCCTCTGTTTAGTTCTAAAATAAAATTAACAATAAACTAAAGTTGTACTTACAAAAATAATTACCTACTTATTTAAAAAAAAAACTGTGAATAAAAATATTAGCGGCAACTAACGTTTATAAGTTTGAACTGTTTTTCCAAATTATAAGTGATAAAACTAGATAGGTAATTTATATTAAAAGAAATGATATTTAAAAACACTCATATTTCTTACGGTGTTAAAAACTACTAAGTAGGTACTAAAATATAATTGATCTGGGTGAAACTAAAATAGGATGTTAGAATTTTACCCAAATTTGACACCTGGGCTCCTGCATGACACCGGTGCACCACCCAATTTACCGTGCAATGGATCTACAGGTGATATTTGAATTTTTAATTACATTTGCTTTATTGTATAACCGAGAATAAATGTATATTTGAAAGAGTAACTAATTTGTGCGTGTTTAACAATATTGTATTTCTTATTTTTGTATATATGTACCCACTCAAACTTTTAAATATTAATATTTATAATATCGCATGTCACATTAGTCATCCCTACGCAGTCTGTGATTAGAATATCTTATAATAAATTAAATACAAGTCTATTCTACCATCCCCACGGGTGGTGCCCTGGTTTGTAGAGTCTCCTTTGAAGAGGGACGAGCTTAAAACACATTGACTGCTGACTAGATAATCACTTTTTTAATTACCAAATTTAAATAGCATGCTAATTATATCGAATGGCCACCTTAATCGTTACGCGGAGCTAATACTGAGGCTAAGAACAGGGCACACAATGGGTGAAAGATTTGATGTCCTCGTGAGAAGAAGCGATTCTCAGCTCTGCGATGATTGTGATGCATTAGAGGACATTGTACATAAAACAGTACACTGCCCTAAATATGAAAGTCACAGACTACACTTGCGAATTACGGATATCTTTGAGAATGTCAGATGTATCAGAATGAAAGGTGCCCTGGCGTGGGTAAGACGGAAGAGCTTGGCTAAATTGTAAAGTTTTTTTAACATAATTAAAGTGAGGATCTGATCGGCGGATCCCATTCTAGAAGAGAAGAGGCGATATGACAGCGAATCGCAGTCAAAGTCTTGGTAAAATCATAAAAAAATACAATAGTTTGTTTTCTTACCAATATCAGTACTTATTTGGATTCAGGCTATTGTTAGATATTATTATCCTCTTACAATCTTTATATCTATAAATATTAAGAGAATACTTATCGGAATATACCAGAAAGATATTTCTGATATTTTAAGAAATCTATAATATAATTATTAATACTTATTATGCTGATTACGGAACGGAAATTGTCAAAAAACTAACAATAATAAAATTGAAAAATACGAACATACATACTTAATTTAATTAATAAAATTTATATGAGTTTAATACTTTGTATTCATCATAGATTGTTTTAAAACACATGTTTCGCTCACGTGGAGAGCTATATCAAGTATGAATACTAAAATTTAAGTTATAATATTAGTGACAACATTGCGTGGTTATGTCACAAAAAAAGCTACATAATATTAATAAAAATGATTGTTTGTAAAATTCTAATTTATAATTACGTAAAGGGGGTGGAAATTTTTAATGAGGAATTACAGTATAAAATGTTGTTAATTAATGTGTTATTCATTATAAAACTTACTTTATGTGAAGTCTTTCATAGTCTTCAATAAATGTATGATCATTTTCAATTAGGTGGTTTGAAAAAACTGAAAAACTGTTACTTTTTAGGCATCTAATAGTATGTTCATTAGGCCTAAAATTGAAGGCTCGTCCGATTCTGTAGATATAGACTTTGTAGACTGTAGAGCCAGTCACATGTAATTACATGCAACATATCGGACCGACATGTAAAACAATCTTTGGGTATTTTAACATTATTTATTAGTTTTGTATTTAATATTACGTATTATCAGTTTGACACACCTCGATGTGTCTCATTACCTAGTTGCATTGCTTGTGATAAATGACATTTTAAATGATTTGTTAAATATATTAACAACGGGAATTAAAAGTAAATTCCAACGTTTTTCAATCAAAATTTCCATTTTTCAACTTACTTTTTTATCCAATCTATTTAACTAATAAAGCTTATCAAGGATTTAAAGCCTCAGAAAAGGCTGGCTCTCTACGGCGCTCAATTTTTTACTAAAGATTCCTAGGCTAAAACGCTGATCAACGCAAGAAATATATTAAGTGGGTACTTATATTATTTTGTTTTACTGTAGTTATTATCTAATAATTACAAGATAAAAAGAATTTTTTATATACCACGTTTTTAAATTTGCTGTTGAATCATATAAACTTAACAATTCTATGTATTAATAATTTAGGATAAATAAGGCAATTGTCAACAAATCATTTTTTTGCTATTTTGCAACAAACAAAGAAATATAGAATACTGAAATGTCATTTTGATTTCCATGGTAACGCACGTATATATTAATAATTTAGATGCTAGGACCACCCCAATAGTAGGTTGGATTACGGATTTCTTCGGAAATAACTTTTCATACAAAACAGAATTAACTAAAAATGAATTCAATTCTACTTAAAGATGGCTAAAAGTATTAAAAGAATGCATTGGCACCGTGTTCTGATATATTCTAAAAGTTTCAAATCTCTAGCTAGTCGGGAAGCTAGTTAAAAATCGATTGCAAGATTTGTACTGGATAAACAACCACCGGACAAACAAGAATATGAGCTAAGAAAAAAAAACGTGGTAAAATGTATTACACCATGACGTACGTTTAGTAGTACCTAACTCTTTTCAACGAAATCAAATTATTTTTGAAAAGATTAATTCAATTATGAAATTAATTATATCAAATTCTAAATTAACATACTTAATTTTGCTTTACGTGAATGTATCTGTTAATTTACTTATAAAAATAAAATTCGAGAACACAGAAGAAAGAATCATCCATAATAGATTCCTTACTTACCTATCTTAAATATGTGGCTTAAAATAACACTTATTGTTGTGTATGTAATATTGTGTATGTAGTGTTGTGTATGTAGTGTTGTGTACGTTGTACGTAAATAATATAGATATTATATTGAATAAATATTAATATTATAATGTGACATCATTTTTGTTTACAAGTAGATACCTATCTATATAGGTATATACCTATTGTCATCATCGTCATCTATTGTTAAAACCGTTTTAGATTCTACCATATTGAAACAACCTGTCGATAATGATAACTATGAATGTAGGTACATATCTATATTATATTTTATTGTGTATGAAGCTAGCCATTTACTTAACGCGCTATATCGTCATTCTACAATAACTATATAACATTAATTTCAATAATATACACATTCAATTTAACTCAAATTGTATTTTAAAGTGTTTTACAGTAAACATAGTATTATTATCTTAGGTATGAACATACAAGAGTACTTTTTAAATCGCTGTAGAAAAACTAAGTTTCTGTTAAAACTACTTTAGGTACAATATAATAGTTTAGCGCGCTACCATTCTGATCGCTGATTCGTATATTGAAATCCTGTTGAGTAGTTATAATTTTGTTTAGATATTGTTTTCAGATAAATGTGTGATCTTTTGTTAATGTGTATTTGAATCCAAATAACCAAAACTCGTGAAAATAGTGTGTTGAGATAATCAGTAGCGAAGAACTTGTGCACACTTTTTCATCCATACTTATTTGTTTTCATTGGATTAAGAATACTTATTTCATTTATTGTTGGTTCGTTTTTTTTAATTCATTAAACCCTGCCTAAGCCAAACCATAAGAAATAAAAAAATATTATTCTACCAATAAAATATCCAAAGTTATATATGATTTAATTGCATAATTTTAGATATTTTATAGATAGACGAGTATTTTTTAATATTATCTATTATGGCGTGGTTTTCACAGGGTTTAATTGAATTTTAAAAACTTCTGTAAATCCACCATCTGTAAATTGTAGTCTTATTTCAATGAAAAAAAATACGTATGACTGACTGAAAATTTAATATGCACTATTTATGGTGTATCTAAACAGCCTACCTCCACCCCTCGTCACTGTGAGATACACCCAACTTGAATCCAACTTGAATCGGATATGGTGATTTATCTTTCAAAACTATTGACACACGTCATACAATGTTTGCAGCAATGAGCGATTGATACCTATTTATAAATACTTTGTCAATACTGATGATGAACTTTCTTTTTCTAAGGATCAGTAAAAAGAGAAAGTGCATGTGAGTGGTGCGGTGGATGCGGCCGCAGTATACACGACCGCTATCTCTTGAGAGTTGGCGACCTCTCCTGGCACGAGCGATGCCTGGCGTGCTCTGCATGCGGCATTTCCCTGCACAACACCTGCTACACCAAAAATGACAAATTATACTGCAAAGCTGATTATGACAGGTGATTATAAAATAGTTTCTGTTGAAGGCAGAAGACTTTTTTCCAGTCAATAGCACAAAATAATCTTCGGTACCTAATAACTGATGGATTGTACTTACCTAGTGTATATTAATTAGGCAATATATACTGGAAAAAAATATATTATCTAATACGCGCGTAGATAATTAATTGCTATTTATATAGATATTGTATAACATTACCCAAATTTGCTAATTATATAGATAATAATATTGTTATTTGCTTTTTAAGATACTAATGAAACAGCATATTGATTGCACCGAATAATAATTTCCATTGATAAATGTTAAACTTATTTTGTAAAATAATTCATAAGTTTGTAATGCGGAAAAAGCGACATACCAATAATTTCGTCGCGCGGCATGCAATGCCGCGTTAGCGACCATTTTCCCAAAATGTATGTTTTGACGCCATTCGATTCAAAATATAAATCTTCACGTATGTGCATTCATAAAATACTGGATATTTGTTTAAATTGACGTTTTAATAGGCATTTTGTAACACCGCGTATGTGATTTGCAAGATAATACCGCGAATGAGTCGCGCGTTTTTTTCTTTCTCCTGCACAATTTTGTTTTTGTCGCTAACGCGGTATTGCATGCAGAACGACGATATGTAATTCAATTCTGGACAACAAACTACATGAATCTTACTTATAAAAGTTTTAAAGAATATTCGTCACTGTCCAACCCAAATATTAAATGGCGATTGGAGATCAAATATCTGACTCCTGACCATCACACCAGTCAATTTGTGACTGGACACGGTGGGTTCGCTGTCAATGAGCTTGGACTTGTAAGCTGTCCATGCGGAGGGGAACTTCAGGATGCCAACCACATCCTCTGAGAATGTGCTCCGAATAGGAGGAGATGCTCAGGTCGGTCCAACCAGCTGTTGGGTCCATCGGGCCGTCCGATTTGGTTGCTACTAATTTTAAAAAATGCGGGCGTGAAGATCACTTCACATATTTTTTGCTGTCCGTATGATTAGCTTCATTATTTTTGTTATAAATACACTAGAATCATTTTTATTTTTATAATTTTCTTATGCTCTTCTTTCCCCGGCACTTTGCATTAGAAAGTAACTTCTTTAAACTCAGTCAGAGCTCACTTTGAGCGTAGCAACCTTAGTCCTGGGTATCTTCTCCTAGGGCATTAAGCCTAAGACCTGCCTAAGACTGAACAAGATGCTTCACATCTCCAATGGAGGACCACGTGATACGCTCGATGAAGACCGAGTGTGGTGCGTGGGTGGTTTTGGTTTGAAGGGATTAACTTCAATGTCCAAGCCAATTGTCGTAACCCTAAAGTATCAAATTGTTCAGGAAGTGAAAAAAGCTGTAGGCATTGGATTTATTTATTATTTTATTACTATTATATTTATTATTATATTTAGAGGGTTACAGCGTTTGGCTGAAATATTTTTTATTAATACAAAAAATAATTATTATTATGTATTATTTTTTCGCAATTTAATAAGCGATTCAAGCTGAGTTACCGTTTTTTATGATGTTTTCAATATATTTGTGTATGTACAATCTTTAAACGTATACGCCGTTAACACACAACTATGTACCTACCCTCTTAACCAAATTAATGTTGCCAGATAAAAAAGCGTCATTTTATTTCAACCATTTGCGCAATATCTAATAATGATGTCACATTGGCAGTTATTGTAACATATGTGATGGCTACCAACATATTGTGTATTTTTAGAACTCTACCAAATTTCTACGAAAATATTTTCCAACAGGATTTTCTGACACCGAATGGTGCTGTGTGAATGTCTAAAATGAATAATTTGGAGTATCTTTGCAAGCGATGCCTTAATAACAATATGTATATTATTTTGTTGTGGTCACATACATGTATTTTCTCATCTTAGAAATCAATATATCAACACATAACACATATTTATCAATTAACGTAATGTATAATATTATATTACACATGTGTCTAATACAGTGGTCGGCAACCTAATACCGGCAATACTAATCGTATTACCCACTACAACATTTTGAGTTACCCGCCAAGGAAATATGATAATATTTTTTTCAAATTAGATGGAATAAATAATCTAGAATACCTACATTGAATTCAAATGTTCAAAAAAAATAGACAAATAAATTTACAGATCTTCGCCAGCACCTTGAAAACATAGAACACTATCACATGAATGCAATATCATCATGCTGGGCGTCATTACAACAAAAATTTTCATGGTTAAAAAAAATCCATTTGTTCTATTATGAACATTTGGTTCAACATATCCTTGTGAGCAAACATTTTCTCAAATGAAATCTGTCCAGAATACTCTGCGAAATGATTACCATCAGAGAGTCTTGATTACTGTGTTCAACTTATGACAACTAGGTATTCGCCAAAAAATGTTGAAAAACTTGCAAAAAAAATTCTAAGCCAAGGAAGCCACTAATAAAAATATTATATTATATATGCATGTTTGTATATAATAAATTTGTATTTACACATACATATGCAAATATACGTATTATATATATATATATTTAAAAAAATATATAAATTGTTTTTTAAAAATATTAAATTTTGTTTCAAACTTTTACCCACTAACCAAATAAATTTTTCAAATTTTTTTTTTTACCCAGTCTCTCAAAAGGTTGCCGACTACTGGTCTAATATTACATAATTCAATACAATTTACAAATAGTTTTTTTACAATAATAAAAGTAAATATAATTTTACAGTCAAATCTCAGTTCAATCATATTGTTTACATCTTAGACTTAGACTATAGGTTTACATTGTATCAGTCATTTTAATCACGATGCTTATACCAGTGCCAAAGACTATTCACTAAATTGTATGTAAAGGGTACGACGTTTTTTTCGGTTAGGTACATGTTCAAACACGCGCGTTAACATGGACTTACTCCTCACTTCATTTATCGTCAGTCAATTTATGGCTACCGCCGTATTTTGTAGCTTAACCACTGGGAAATATCAATAGAAATGGCGTATTTCAAAAAAATTCTACCTTATTCTTAGGTCAATAATTATTATAAAACAATCATTATTCGTAAAATGTTTTATCACATTTGAATGGCAAAAGACATACGCTATAATCACTATCTTTAGAATTATCTTCAAATGTGTTAATAGTGCCCATTTTTGAATAATAAAATGCCTAATTCTTGTCAAACCTGGGATCACAAAGATTATCAATATAGTTTTTTATCGTAAATATTTCACTATAACAATGTCAACATATATTTTACTAATAGTTTTATAAATGCGTTTAAAAATTAATAAATCTAAAAAATCTTAACACCACTGCACATGGATGTACTGAAATATGACTATATTCTAAAACATTAGATCGAGAGGTTTAAAAGAATACTATTTTATGTAATAAAAATACTTTATGCAGTCAGTAAATGTTTAAAATAAATATAAAGGATAATAAGGCTTCAAAATTATATAAATAGATTATCTACAACGTTCAAGGAACGTCCAGGCTTATGGTCTGAAAATACCATAAAAGCACCGTTTTGACCTACGTTGGGCATGTGGTCCCTTACACACGTGTGAGCTCATTTACAAAGAAACATAAAACACCCATACAGTTAGGTACATATAGAAAATAAAATAATATAAAATACAATAAAGAGTAAAAAAATATATTCAAAATAACACAGGCTATTTTTGCGAATTCTACGTACCCTCCCAAACGATTGAATTTATTTGAGGTTTTTGCTCATGAAGTATAGTCTTTTAACTCATTAGCAAAGTGAAATGTCATTTTTCACATTGTCACGAATCACCCAGGGCTCGAAATGGACCGGAACGCCGTTCCGGTTCGTAGAATCGGTAAAATTATCTCTCCGTCTCGTGGGAAAAATAATTAGACCATCTAAGCTAGATGGGCAATTGAACAAAAAATCTAACACAATTATTTTAATGAAATACATAATCAAATCATATCAAATTTTGATGACTACGTTAATATCTCCAGAAAATTGTCGAGCGCTCCGGTTCGTAAGCCTTTCCATTTCGAGCGCTGGGGTCACCATTGGCTAATGTCGAATAATTTCACTTATATTAATATAATTAGAGTTTTTAAATGACTTTTGAGTCAATTTGTAAACAAACACCAAACAGGAAAAAGTTTATGTTATGTTATTTTTTGAAGCATAAATGCGGCCCAGATTTGCTTATATTCAAATTGTTAAAAATATTAAGATTCGGCACATCAAAATATTGGTAACGCTCACCGCTTGCATTACCATTTTTTATGAGCAAGCTGTAAACTGCATTTCTCATACTGTTTTATGTTACATAAACACGCATGCGACTCGCTGCGAAAATCGATAAGAGCCAACTTATCGGTGCAATTGACCTCCGCTAGTAGGTACTCCAACCACTACCTTACCGCTGTCCGATTTCGTCCCGAATATTATATCTACCTAACACATACACATAAACCTCACGCGTCCGTCATATTGAAAGAAGAATTATCAATACCTGTGGGTCTATTCTATACACAATGGAGCTATTGGCGGCTATCGACGGTAGTTTATCATATTTATGTATTCATCATCATCACCATCACCCTGAATCTATCCACTACTAAATGAAGGCCTCTCCAAGCTGATTCCACTTCTCTCGGTCCTGTGCGTTGCGTTGCCACGTACTTTCGCAGAACTTTATCATTTCATCGATCCACCGGCCTCTAGGTCTACCTTGCGGACGTTTTATACCTCTTGGATACCACTGGATGACTGAATTTGTCCAACGATTGTCTCTTCTTTGAGCTAAGTGTCCAGCCCATTTCCATTTGAGGTTTTTTGCGAACCCTATTACATCGGAAACCTTTATCTGTCTTCTTATCTACTCATTCCTCTTTTTGTCCTTTATGTTATGCTCAACAAGCACCTCGCCATACCACGTTGTGCTACTCTAAGTTTCTGGATCTCTCTTTTACTTAGGGTCCATGTTTCATACGCATATGTGATTACGGAAAGCACACACTGGTTGAACACTTTGCGCTTCAGGTGGCCAAAAGCACTCCAGCCTAGCTTTACTCAGGGAACAATTTCATCAAATATACCTACATCCATCTATAGACACTTGTCTTGTTGTCCCAGATAGATGTAGTTTTTCACCTGTTCGAGTTGAGTGCTATTGATGAGGTTCTCTTTTTGGCCCGCAAAGCAGTTGAACATGTCTTCTGAGTCTTGCTTGAAAATTACTATGTCATCGGCAAAGCGCAGAGTTCAGATGAGTGTTCAAGGGTAGCTGTACATAGTTTAGGTGACATTGTATCACCTTGTCGGACTCCTTTTCTGATAAGAAATCTGCGCTATGGTTTATGGTGATTGACATATGCAGTTGCCCTACTGTATTGATGTATTATAATTGTTATCATAATATACCCGTCTAAACTGTCAAAACTGTCTATATCGCTCAGAAAGTTAACACAGCCAAGAGAGGGGCTGTTAAAATATAGCACGTTTTGACAGCTTAGGCCTTAGATCAAGCCTGGGCAAATTTATTGGATGATGGGCCACATTAGGAATATAAAATTAACGGCGGCCCGCAAGTAAAATAGTATTTTTAGACATACATTATTTTTTATTATCATGAAAAATGCATTTCAACATAAAAAATAAAGGATTCTCTAATAGCCAACAATATAATGAGCAGAATGAAGCTGTTTTACATTATTATCCAACATTTAAAAAAATTCAGGTGTTAAGTTTGTTAATTAATGTTCTTCGGTGATACTTGATCGTAGAGAGTTTTTATCGATATTCATAACTGAAAATATTTGTTCACGTATTATGTAGGTTGATCCAAAAATATTTACAAGATAGAACTTTTTATAAACCACGTTTTTAAATTTTCTGTTGAATCATATAAACTTCACAATTATATGTATTAATAAATACTTTTTTTGTACTTGATAGAAATATTGAATAAATATAGAATACTGAAATGTCATTTTGACATTTCATATTGATTTCCATAGTAACGCACGTATATATTATTAATTTTGTTGCTAGGACTGGACACACAAGAAAAAAATTGTACTGGACAAACAAGAATACGAGCTAATAAAAACGTGGTAATAACCAACATTTTTCAAATTTCAAATTTATCCGAATTCAGAGTGATGTAAAATTTGGAGATTTATTTTCGACGGTGCAATTCGTGGACATTTAAAAAGACGTTAAACTGTAGAAAGAAGTAAATTTTTTTCAGAAATACAATTAAAGCTCGCGGGCCCTCGCAGTTTGCTAAAGTTTGTAACAACTAACTGCATCAATGCATAAATATGATAAACTGCCATCGATAGCCGTCGATAGCCACCTTGTGTATAGAATAGACCCACTGATATCGTTCAGATAAAAAAAAACTATCTAAGTATTGGTCAAAAACTATCCATACTTAGTATCAAATGCTCGTCTGCAAGGGATTCTTTTCCGAACAAAAAAAACACAAAATATCGATACCAATATCATCTTATCAAAAGTATCTTTCAAAATGTAGGTATCGTTGCTTTTGTTGGGTCTACCAACGCGCAACCACTCTTAATGATTCTAGCGGTAAAAACCTGGCTTGTAACTGTTATGTTTTGTGTGGTATGCTCACCAGTGGCGAGTGGTGGAGGTAGGCTGTTAAGATTGATATAAATATTGCACACTAAACTTTGTCAGTCATACTTATTCTTTGTCAAACTATGAATACAATAATTAGAGCTGATTGTGCTGGTTAGTTTTTAAAAATCAATTAAACTCTGCCTACACTAAACCATAATTGTTTAGGTATGCTATGGGCGATCTGACAAAAATAATACACACTTTTTCAGTCTTCCTTTTGTGTTTTCGTTGAATTAAGCATACATATTATGTTAGTTTTATAAAATTCATTAAGCCCTGCCAACCCAAACCAAAATCGAAATCTAAAATTATGTATAGTTTAATGGGATAATTTGAGATATTTTATAGATAAACGAATATTTTTTAACCATTATGTACTTTGATTAGGCGTGGTTTCATTGAATTTTAACACTATTTACACATTGTAGTTTTAGTTAAACGAAAACAAATACGTTTGACTGAAAAAGTTTAGTGTGCACTATTTATGTCGGATCTTAAAAGCCTACTTCCACCCTTCGCCACTGATGCTTACCTACCAGTGGCTGTAACTTATCACACCTAAAAGTGTCTACTTGCTCGCCAGCATTAAATGTGTTAAAACGACAATGGAAATATTTATCGTTAGTTTTTGTGATTATTAATAAAACCATCATTTAAATATTCGAAATATTTAAGAATGTATCATTCTTTTTTGGACGTACATAATTCGTAAACACCTCAGAAACGTAATCTTGAAATAGTTCTGGGTGGGACTCAAACCAGTATCCGTTGGATTCCGGCCAATTTGCTTTCCCAATTTAGACACTATTTTATAATTACGACTATTACGAGTAATAGTCATTTAACTGAAGTGGTTCTCAAACTTCGTTAATATTTGATACTGGCCTTTGTGGTTTGAATCAAGGTACCAATAATAGGTGGTAACTCGCCTTGAATCTTAGCCGGCATTAGGATTTTCACAAGTTTCCAAAATATCCTCAAATCTTGAGTACTCCAAATTTACATGTTTTCACGTTTTTATTTTTGATAGAATTTTCGGAGTGAAATGTTCCCGCTGTGGCGACAGACTTTTGCCTCAAGAGCTGGTGATGCGAGCCCAGCATCACGTCTACCATCTTCCGTGCTTCATTTGCGTGGTATGCTGTCAACCACTCCAAAAGGGCGAGCAGTTCGTGATGAGAGCAGGCCAGCTTTTCTGCAGACAGGACTTCGAAAAGGAATTATTTTTCTTGCAGCATGTCGACGAGGACATGTCTCTAGATGAAATAGGAAGACCCAGAGATGGTAGACGAGGCCCGAAAAGGCCAAGGACAATTTTGACTTCTGCGCAACGTAGACAGTTCAAGGCATCTTTTGAAGTCAGCCCGAAGCCTTGTAGAAAAGTAAGAGAAGCCTTAGCCAAAGATACCGGACTTAGCGTCAGGGTAGTGCAAGTCTGGTTTCAAAACCAAAGAGCCAAAATGAAAAAGATTCAGAGAAAGGCTAAACAGGAAGGTGATAAGAATTCTGATAAAGATAAGGATAAGGGTGAGAAGGTCATTAAACAGGAGTCGCAGTCATCTGAACATGACCATTATTTAGGGCTCAATTCATCATATTCATCGAGTCAGCCGCTCAACCCAAATATGCCGTATTCACCTGAAGGTATGTTCACTAAAATTGTATTAAGTATTTTTTCATTTAAGTATAATGTAGTGATAATAAGGTTGTCTAGGAACAGAATTTGAAAAATGCAATTTAATACATTTTTTAACCATGTCCTATCCTAAGAAGATCATATTATTGGCCTTTACAGAATGAAGGTTGACAGATTTTTGTTTTACAAGAAAGGGTTATTAGCTATTTACTAAACCTAAGGTCCATAATCTGAGTCCAAACACACATGACCCGGTGTTTTATCGTAAAATTGCGTTCAGCGATAACGGGTTTATTGTTAAACAAAATTGACTCATATGGAGTGAGACTAATCCAGAAGAGACCCTACAGACTCCATTACGTCATTTGGTGCGGTTTACACACTGCTGGCATCATCAGACCTTATGTCTTCAAAAACACGCGTTACGGTCAATGGAGATCATTACCGGACCATGATCAATGATTTTTTTTTTAAATATAGATGACATGAACCTTTCGAGATGTAGTTTTAACAGAATAGCGCTACATACCATACGGCGACCACAACCATCGACTTGTTCAAATCAATTTCTGGCGATAAGTTGATTTCGAGAAATGTACCTGTCAGTTGGTCTCCAATTGGGTGCGATTTGACACATCAGGATTATTTACTGTAGGGCTACTTAAAGTCACACGTTTATGCTAATATACCAGCAAAAATTGACGCTTTGGAAGCTAACATTGTTCGTGTTATTCGTGATATAATTATGGTGAGCGGTGCCCAACGAAAAAGATGACCTAAAATTGAACGTGCTGAATACGTTACGTCATAAACAGCCGCAGTGATTAAGAACTGAATATGTCAATGTGTATTTGTATGAACGAATGTGTAATATTTTTACAATTTCAAGTTCTAAAAACAACCTTTATTTACTCACAATAATTTTATTATACTAATATCAATTTTAGCGTACCTTTTATGTAGGTATTTTTATTAATTGTCATATAGCTACATAGAAAAATAGGAGAATACAATAGTCAAATGTGATAAATAGGTTGTAAACATGAAAATATTTTCCGGATTTCTAGGTAGACACTGAAACAAATTAAAATAAATAAAATAGTTTGTAAAAAAAAATTAACCCAGGGTCCCTTCACCATATAGAGGTCTCCGTCATAATGCAAATGCAAGAGCCCAACAACTGACGTTTCCCGAATACTCAACAAGACAGAATATGGTGCGGTGCTCTCATTCGCCAGTAAAACTACATTTTCATCATGTGACATAATGTTTTGTATTGACTATTATGGTGAAATCAGCAGCACAACGATAGAAAGAGTATTGCGATAGAAACTTTAAGGAATGCACCTCCTGAAATCGATAGAACCGCTGACTTGTTAATTAATATTTAATTACCACATTTAAATATCATGTTAATTATATACAATGGCCAACAAATGCAAACGCGCCAGTCGCGTTGTCAGCACTAAGTGAGTTAAAGAACGGGTGGCTACGCTGTCTCAAGGAGTAAGGACTTGTCCCAAACTTTTATATTCTCTACCTGCATACTGTTGTCCCATAATTTATTAATGGTTTAAAATATTTTTTAATAATCCATGTTCTTATTTTTTATAGAATACCACGGCGGGTCAGGAGACAGCTTTTGCAGTTCGGACATATCATTGGATGGGAGTAACTTCGACCACCTTGACGAAGGGACATCAGACACCCTTTCTCTGCAGAACCTCGATCTTCACAGTCACCAAGGCCAGCATAGTATAACCACTGGCACCCATCATGACCCGATCGCGCTCACGTCGGTGTCATTAATCAATCCGATCGACAAATTATATTTAATGCAGAATTCATACTTTAGTACTGATCGTTAATGTAACTTTCTAAATATTTGTATCATTGATAGCATAAAAAGAATAATTTAAAATATAAAAAGATTTTAACAAAAGTGTGGTTTCATTTTTACATACCTACATTATTTTGATAACTTGAGAATGAAATATAGATGATACCTATGGCGATAAATTACTCATTACTTGTGTCAGTAGATTGGTTGGCGGTATTGCAATAATAAATTCTTTAATATTCATTTCTGTTGTGTCAAATTATAGTAAAATAAGTAAATATCTTACGGCAAAGGTTATTTCCGCGATTTCTATATTTTATACATTTAATAGTCAGCCACTCGTATGTCTATTGACGAAAATGACAATAAGTAACTGACTCGATTAATATAGGTATTTCCTAATTTCTAATGGGTAGATATTATTTTGATTGTATAAATAGCGAATAATAATTCATCGGACATGTCACTCAAATCTAAGTACCTGGTCCGTTACTATTTCAGTATATGTGCCTACTGTCAGTTTACTTATATTATTGTACCGATTGTACCCTTGTAAGTATGTAACCATAAATAAACTCTCACTCCTTTCATCTACAACACCATCGACGACTTCTACAGTGGTGACCCCGATGAAATCGCTGACTCACCTTCTATACGGGGCCGGCGCGTCCATATAGGCGAAATAGGCAACCGCCTAGAGCGCAAAACATAAGCGGACTCATAAAGAACTAAAATTAATTTCACACAGCTCGTGTTGTCAACTAGGGAATCCAATCCCGAGCCAAAATTCTGATCCCGGGATTTCGGGATTACAATTTGACAATCCCGGGATTGGCATTTTTTTCCATTGTTAATATAAAATTTTTATATTTACAAATAACATTGATAAAATCGGTCAAAAATAAATCTAGTATAATTTATACTATTTAAGACATTTATTGTTAATATTGTATACGTTCAATCTTGGAAATACACAAGTTTAATGGAGTAAATAATATTGTAATATAAATAATAATGTGAATTTAATATGAGATTGCTGTTTCTGATAGTAAAGACATAATGAATGGATTAGCGAGATTTAAAATAGTAAAGCAAATAATCATGGCGTACTTATGGCCTTTCCGCTTCATAAATCTAATTAGTCAGCCAAATATGAAACTGCCGTAAAACGTATATCATGGCGGAATTACTTTGTTAAAAGTGCGAAGCATTGTTTTTTTCCAATCTTTCTCATTTTTAATAATTTATGTGAAAAAATAAAATGAATCGGCAACCTACACATGGGTATAAATCAAACTTCATTCAAACTCAGTTTATTTCTAATGTAGTTATTTTTTATTAAAAGTATTTTTTCTGTTATATTTTCTTTCGCTTTTATTTTATTTTCCATAAAAATTGATAAAAAAATCAATCCCAAAATCCCGGGATTATGTTTATCAATCCCGGGATTCATAGGTATCAAAAATAGCTCGGGACTGGAATCCCTATTGTCAACATAACCAATATTGTGTCATAATAAATATATATGTTTATAAACAAATTTCTGGAGACTAACATTCTACACTGTTAATTTATATTCATAAAACTTTATTTATATTGGAGTGTATGTTATAGTATATTATTTTTCATTGTAAAGATTGTGTATCAACATTTGAGGCTATATTTATGTAAGTATTTATGAGTTAAATTATATATCAATAAATAAATATTTTTTTTGAATGTTGAGTTGGTAGGTAAATAATTCAAAAAATATATTAAAATTTGATTTTTTATTAATTCATCATGGGCACTTCTGAATCGATTATAACCGCTGTATGGCAAAGATGAGTTATAGTTCAATACAATAATTAAATTACAATTATCATGTGCTATATGAGACACAGATGAATCGCGTACGTTTTCATCAACCTAATCCACTGTAATATTAATGGACTCAGGTAATGGCTTATTTTTTTTGTTACGCCAAAGAAGTATAACTTCTAACGCGTGTGCATGAGTACACACACCGATTTTTTATTTGATAAATAATGAAATATACATAACACACAAGGAATAACCAAATGTACATATTTCCATATATTTGTATTATCAATATTAACTAATTAATGTGATATCTGAGCTGGTTTCAATGAACGTAAAAGTATTATATATTTTGACTTGACATTTGAAAGAGCTGAGAGACTGTTTATTATTTTTAATTATAACTTGAGTTGAAAAACTTTGCTCACCTAGACATGTCGTAGGAAATGGAAGCTGATCTGCCTTGCCGAATATCCGATAATTTTCTTTATTAAACGAAAACCAGGAAATAGCCAATGGAACAACGGGGAAGTTCAGTTTTAGCATCTCGTCGTTTATCAATTCAACAAATTCCTCTCGAAAGGAAAAGTGTATAGGAAAAGTGCTTCTGTAGAATTTTCGGCATTGGTTGCAAAAGGGTTTTGAATCCAGTCGTATTGATTCTATGAAAGTAATGATGAAATTTCTTTTGCAGCAAAGGTAAATGTTTTTGAGACAGATCCAAAATTAATTGCTGTGTAATAGTGGTCTGGTAGGTCCTTCGGTACATTTGTAGAGATGCTTGTCTTAACCCCTTCCATTTTATTTTTGAATCCTTCTTATTTATTAGAGCACGTCAATATATTTTTATTCTGACCTTACATTGTTTTATTAAATTTATGCGGGTAGGTACTCAAATATACCTATTACCAGCCATGTACGCAAATTTGGCTGTTAAGTAATTGTATAATATAAAAAATATTTGTTTTACCACTGCTTTAACGTATCATACATAATATTATTATACTCGTATTACTTAAAATAAATTAGGACATCGGAACATAAAATGCGTACTTTAATTATTAATTTATAAACAAAGTAATAATTTTAAAATATCTTGAAATACACCCACGGTGGCCGCGCGGCTTAAGCGTTGGACTATCACGCCGTGGGTCTCAGGTTCGAATCCTGGGTCTGGCAAAGTACACATATATTGTTTTTCAATTTGTGTGTGAGTCAGGGTATGGACCTAATAGGTTGAGCAAGTGGCTGACATCCATTTCTCGTAAAAAACAAAATCTGTTAATACAAACCTCTACTCTGTGGAGGCCCATAATTTGACCCTATTAGGATTGGACATGGTCGAAAAAAAAAGTAAAAATAATTAGTGAAAAGAATGGCATTCACTTTCCTCCACAATTTTTTCAATTCTTGGTGAGTACCTTGTCACCCCCATCCGAATGCAATTATCAAGATGTACATCTGTGAGTCTGTCCCTATATTTACTTTTACCCACCTTCATAGTGGAAAATGTTTATTCACATAAGTAGGTAGAACCAAACAAGGCCTTCATTATGAGCGCTAACTTCTAGCTCAACTTTTTTAAAGTCACTAAATAGCAAATTTATAAATATGATAAAATATCCTACGCGAGTTACCGAAAATGCCGCCGTGAGCTACAGGTAGCTCGCGAGCGACCGTTTTGCGATCACTGATTTAGACCCACGACAAATCAAAGAAGAGCAATATTGGTGATAAATATCGGAGCGTTTAATTGTTTTGATCAGAGTACTTGGCACACAAAATCTGGCATTACGTGGATTGCGTGGAACAAAATAATGAAAAGTTGAATACTACCAAAAATGGTTTTTTCTTGAAGTTTGTTGAGTATGTAGCTTTCTTCGACCCTGTAATGAATGAACATTTGCGCAGAGTCAAACATCAAGAAATACTGGTTCATTATTTGGGAAAAGATACCCAAAATGAACTTATCCAGATCTTAGCAGGAGCTATAACAGAAAAAGTTGTGTCATCAGTGAAATCTCTTAAGTGTGTTTTATAAAAATATAGTGACAAAAATTATTTTATTAATAAGTGTCTATTATATGTCTAATGATCCCTAAATGTTTTTTTTATGATTTCGAAAAAAATGAGACAATTTGTTAAAAAGGGGGCGCGCAAATAAACGTTGCCTAGGGCACCAAATAACCTCGCGCCGGCGCGATCTACACCGCCAAGTCATCCCCAATCACAGCGGTCTCCTCTCTCAACAACGAGACACCGCTACGGTGGTGACACCCGACTTTGGAAGCCACGCAACTTACTACCGGAAAGTTCAGCAAGGTGCAAAAGGGATACGAGACCCTATTAGTCTTTCATCTCCTACATAGGTACCTATAATTATTATAGGTATCGCCAAACGGTCGCTCGCGAGCTACCGGTGGCTCGTGTAGGATATTTTATCATATTTATAAATTTGACTATCAATTTTTATTATTTGATACCGAAATTAAATATTTCTCAAACTAAGTTTCAATTGGAGACAGTGTCGCGAAATGGTTCAGGGTCACTACCGGAGTCAGACAGGGTTGTGTCCTTGCACCGTCTCTCTTCATAATCCTCTTTGACTTCATACTACGGTCAATACCACCCGACTGAGGAATAACTGTTACCCCCACGGTGACGCTATGCGACCTGAAATACGCCGATGACGTTGTCCTGTTCGACAACTCAATCGAGGGCATTCAAGGGACAATTGACATGTTGCATAATAACTCATCTCACGTTGGTTTGAAAATCAACGCGAAGAAAACAACGTTTTGTGTAATAGCATCTGTCCTGATCCAGATTTCCCTTTGATTAGCTACAGACAAATCATCGAGAGCATTGACAGCTTCAAGTACATGGAAGTACACATACGGGAGATGGTATTTTGCAGAAAGAGCAGGCTATCCAAATGGGAATGACTAGAGCAACATTCAACTCGATGCGGAATGTCTGGGACTCACGATTATACTTGATCAAAACCAAATGCCGCCTATTCGACGCTTGCATACTGACAGTGCTGCTTTACGATAGCGAATCATGGCACCTTACGAAGGCTCAGAGCAACCGTATACTGAGCTTCGAAACAGATGTTTGCGACGGATACTGGGTGTGCGGTGATATGACTTTAGGACCAACGAGGATATAAGAGAACGCACCAAGCAACCTTTCATCACACTGAGAGTGAAAAGGCGACGTTGGACATGGCTCGGCTACATGTTGTGGATGCCAGAAGAGAATCTCAACCTGGCTTGCCTGTTCTTCAAGCCGACCGGATTCCGGCGTCCTGGAAGGCCGCTAAATACTATCTATAGAGTGTATACGGCGGAGCTACGGGATGATGGTTTGACCTAGAACGAAGCAAGGAGACTGCCGAGTGGCGCCCCGTGGTATCTATATGCTCCAATTATGGGGCGGATATGGCCGAAGAAGAAGTTTCAATGAAATGCAATTGCAATGAAAAAAATGACTTGCAGAGATGTTGCTATATATCACTCCAGCTTGATGAATCTACCGATGTAATTGACACATCTCAGTTAGCCTATTTCTATGAATGATCGATCTTCAGCTATTTTACTGTGACGGAAGAGTTTTTAAAAGTTAATCCGCTAAAAGGCCATACTGGTGAGGATATAATATACTCACACTTATTTCAAGATATTATTTTCAATTATTATTGTGAACATACATAATTTTGAAAAAAACTTCTGAGAAACATTCTTAAATCTTGTGAATTATTCGTTGAATAAAATAAATATATAATTAAAAATTATTAGCAAGTACGAGTAAGTTATATCATAAAATATTGGAGAAATCCATGACGTCGGTTAGTAATTGAATTAGTAGGTACCTACTTTGATTTAATAAACAAAAACCGATCGCCAGTAGTAGCTTGATTTGGAAGAACGCTGATGAGCAGGTATTAAAAGGCCAATAGTTAAAGTTTGTCGTCATTAGTATGTCACCTCGTAGCATAGTGGATAATGCGCGGATTGGGGCGTAAACCCAGGAGATGCAGGTTTGATTCCTGTCGGGTGTCTAACTTTTTCCAAAAAGATTTATTCTATTGGTTATAATATATTTTCTCAGATGTGTTTTTTATAATAATTATGTATGTTCAATAATTAGAATGGTACATTCCTAAATCTTGTGAATTATTCGTTGAATAAAAGAAATAGTTAATTAAAAATTATTATTTTGTTTACAAATAAAAAATTAAAGTACGCGCTTTATATTTTATTGAAGTCCAATTTCTTAAATATAATAATACTATGTATTGTACGATAAAGGACGAAGATAAAAATAATATAACGAAGGAATATGTATAAGTAGCTCACCAGACAATAATTTCAATTTCTGAAAGTAGCTTATATCCTTATTGAGTTTGGACACCAATGATGTAATATATAAATAGAGATTGTTTATCATACGTTGAGTCGACACTAATTCAATGAGTACAAAAAACACCCTCATCCATGGGGATGACGTATTTACTGTGTGTAATCATGTAATCATTGCTAAACTTTTAAAATGTATCAAATGATGATTTCACGTATTCTGAGACCATAATCCACTGATGAGTAAAAATATGTCCTTGCTTTAGTTAGAGCATACATAAGTGAAACACAAATAATTTTCAACAGTAGGTGGGACGAAATTTTTCACTCATCGCTAATCGGAGACCGACAGTCGAGGTGTAAGCACTTCAATTTGTTTTGAGATGGCGTCGAAGGAATATATTCTTAAATGCATTTACTAAAAAATGTTACACATGTACTTGAAAAAGAAAACATGTAATGAATATACCTTTATTATTACTAATATAACAATACACATAACATTAAATGGACGCATGTTGAATTTTTATGACAAATTATATTTCGTTCGGCTCGCGTCATTTGCACAATCCGCGCATCACCTAGTCACGATCTTTTTAGACCATGCCTCAACTGAAGTATAGCCTTAATTAAAGTAAAACACAATATGTAATACTAATTCCACTTAGTAAGTGAAATTAGTAGATACTAAATACGTCTTATTGTGTTTTATTTAAATTGATACATTGCATTTCCATTATATTATGGATTGACTTAAGCCATTTTAGATGGTTACATGTAAATTGTACATACATCACATTTCATCGTAGCACAGTTTGCCGCTTAGACTATAGATACTAGGTTTTCTTATCGGAAAGAGATGACCATATACTATACGCCGTATAGTATACGGTCGTCTCTGATTTTGGAAAAAATCATGAATTCAAGAATGTATACCTAACCTAACCTGAACTCAATAAGGTTCAGCGAGCACTAGCGATACGAATATGCAGAGCTTAATGCACGGCTACTCTAAACTCAACGCAAGCAGGACTTAAGCCTCTAGATTTACATTTGGAACAAATTGCTCTCACTTACAGGGCTAAGAAGGGCGAGGAGGGCCTCGCAGGTTTCCTTCCAGACGATAGGCTTTACAAAAAACTCGTAGACCATAGAAGGCTGCCACACCGGCTAGACTATTTTCTGAAGTGGTTTCTAATCCTGCAATGTTGGAAAGCAACGAACGCAATAACATGTCGATTTTCACGGGTGGGAGCAAAATTGATGGCGGTATTGGTGCAGGGCTTGTGGCATACATTAATGGCGGTGAGATAGCGGCTCGTAAGTATCGCCTTGCCAGCTATTGTACGGTAATGCAGGCCGAACTATAATGCCATCCAACGCGCTCTGGAGTGGGAAAGCTCAGATCAAATCCAACGAAAGCTCACCAAAAACAATAGTATTTGTATTTATTCCGACTCCAAAAGCTCAATCCAAGCAATTTGAGATCCCTTGTCTAATCTATTCACAGCGAGTCCGCAATACTAAGACGGCGCCACCCCGAGGTGCACTTCAAGTGGATAAGGTAACACACCGAGATAGAAGGAAATGAAAGAGCCGACAAATTGGCTCGGCGTGATGCTTCTGAACCCAATACCGCTATAGCTTATGACAAATTTCCTCTGAGCTACGCGAAAATTACAATTTCAGATATGGTGAACAACGAATGGAACTCACGATACCTAAACTCTTCAACAGGGGAGTTGACCCGAAAGTTTTTACCTTCAATTTCAGCAGCACGAGACGTCAGGGTGCATAAGGGGCTGTGTTTTGAAATGACTCAGATCCTTACAGGTCACGGAGTCATGCGAGCATACCAGCACCGGTTTAAAATAACAGCTAATGGAAAGTGCCCATGCGACGACAGAAGCGACTAGGGCGTCCTACATTTACTCCTAGATTGTCAAATTTTTAGCAAGGAGCGGCACAACCTGAATTTTTTTATTACAGATGGCAGATGCGGACATTCGCGACCTTCCGGGGACCATGGCAAACTAGGGTGGAGTAGATGCACTTTTTAATTTCTGTATTAATGTAATAAAAAGAATCAAACCAATAAATGGTGACATGTAATGATGATTCATGCCGTTCAGATTCAGTGACTGCAGTCCAGACTGAAGATAGGATAAGTATATGCTCAGAATATCAGTCCTATGCGACATTTCTTTTACCACGGGAAAAACTCGGCTATATATCGCAGCTCTCAGTTCCCAATGAATACGACAAAATATTCATCAGAATCACCACCGTCTTGCGCTACAAAAAATTTTCCATGGGTTTTTGCAAGGCGGTTTAATAGGCCCTGGCCGAATTCAAATTAGCAATACCCGATGCGGGTAGAAGAATAGTTTTCAATAAGGCATATTTCTCAGCCGGCACAATTTCCATTTGACTAGCATCAAGTAGAGTAGTTTGCGTGCCAAAGTCCTGAAAGAAACCTCGATAGTAAATGCGAGGTATCCATAAAGGCATCTAGAAAAAAAACTTAACCTAACTTAATATAACCTATTTCAATTTTCATAACCGATTTTGGCAAAATTCATGAATTCAAGAATGGAAACCTAACATAACCTAACAAATAATCCAGTTTATTGGTTATTTTCAAAAATTGTTTGTTGCTGGCTTCCTGTAAAGTGGAAACCGGTACGAACCGTGTTTTATTTAGACATGAATTTTATGACAGTACTATACGACCTAAAGAGGTTGGACTTGGGTTGGACAATTTTTGCTGTTCGTATGATTAGCTTCATTATTTTTGTTATATATTATACACTAGAATCATTTTTATTTTTATAATTCCCTTGTGCTCTTCTCTCCTCAGCACTTTGCATTAGAAAGTAACTTCTTTAAACTCAGTTAGAGCTCACTTTGAGCGTAGCAACCTTAGTCATGGGTATCTTCTCCTAGGACATTCCCGGCCTAAAACTGAACTAGATGCTTCACATTGCCAATGTAGGGCCACGTGATATGTTCGATTAATACCGAGTGTGGTGCGTGGCCGGTTTTGGTTTGGAGGGCTTAACTTCAATGGTCGTTAATATACGGCCATATATTTCCGATATAACATTTCACGGTGAAGTGAGATCATGGCCCCCACAAGGGGGGGGCTGACAGGGCTCTAACCTGGCTAGTGTGGCGAGTCGACCAGATAAGTGAGACAAATACATTTATATCATAAACTTTCTTTCATACCAAGAAAAGTCGCCTGCGGCGCTATTCGACTATAACATTTTGAAATATGAGCGATGAAATTTTCGATTATTGTGTGTCAATACTTGACAACTCCTTAATTCAGCGGATGTATTAAAAACACACAAAATCGCTAAAAATACACTGAATACCCTTAATTTTACCTCAATCACCATTTGGAAAATGCTACTCTAGAGCGTCGCACTGCCTTTAAGCTTAGCGATAGGTAGGAGGGTCCGTCAAAGACCCTAGCCTGGGGGCCCGCTTCAGGGTGTGGGAGCCATGAGTGACATACGGTGAACTGCATACGTACCTACAAGTTTCCGGACATGAAAAAGTGTACCTACGCTTCCGTGCAGTCACTCCTCATTCCACCGCTTACGGAAATATTTCTCCCTTATGAATTTTTAAACATGAGTGAGAAACGGGAAACTGCAGTTTTGATACCGCCAAAAGAAATTAAGAACCCATAAACTTCATACGATCGAGATAAAGATGGAAATAATGAAGTGTTCTGCAGAGCTTTCAAGCTGTAATTTTTTGCTTCAATTCGCCGTTCACACGACTTAAACCGGTCTACGATGGAAATATATCTCAAATGATTGTTCCCAATAGACATGGCATATTGATGGATGAAATGGATATATCTTTGTCATCATATTGTATTGATAATCAACATCAAAAAGATGTCCCTCTAAATTTTTCAACCATTCAACATTCTAATGTGGAATTTCAAGCAAGTAAAGGCTGGTTCGACAAATTTAAACAGAGGTATTCTTTCAGTGGCGCACCCAGGATTTAATATTGGGGGGGGCCAAGGAGGAGAATGTAAATTAGTCCCATAGGCTCTTTTCCTTCTTCACAGCCTAATTTCTCGTTTATCGATCTTTTGTCTGTTGCAATCGGTGTACCTATACCATGGTCCCCACATCCAGAAACGGGCCCTCAGGCTAGGATATTTAGCGGGCCCCCTACCTACCGCTAAGATTAAAAGCAGTGTGAAACACTACATTAACGTTTTTCAAATTGTGTTTTAGTTCAAATTAAAACTTAATTATACAATTAAATTACTTATACAGTTAATTATTGGCGATTTTTAATACATCTACTTTAATAATGGAGCTGTCGAGTATCGACACATAATAATCAAAAAATATATTGCACAATTATATAAGTAATTGAAAGTGTTCGACTTTTTTACTATTAAAGCTAATTTATGATGTGTGTTTATCTCACTTATCTGGTCAACCCGACTAGCCGGGCCCCCCACAGCCCGGGCCCCCAGGCTAGAGCCCTGTCAGCCCTCCCCAGCAATGACCTACACCACTCCGGAATTCGGGTGGACACCGAGAATTTTTTGACAGTTCCATTAGGGATTGGTTTTCTAAAAAAACCTGACATTAGTGTATCGAAATTGCTGTGTTAGAAATTAAGATCTAAGAAATTTTTCTAAAAAGGGTGCCGGAGAATTATTACAAATCATTTTTTTGCCGTGTTTTTATTTGTCTAAGCCCAAAGGTATAGTTTATTGGCTTTCAATTTCAATGTTTAAAATCATCCTGATAATTTTCATGCTTGGGGGTAGCCATAAGATCTTGCAGGTAGATTGTTTATGAAGAAATGTCAATGTCTTCTAAAATTTTCACTATCTTAAAATAATATTCATATCGCATATTTTGAAAAAAATGTATCAGGCTCGCATAGAACGCTGCAGGTAGATTGTTTTTAAAAAAATGGCAATGTCTTCTAAAATTTTCAACTATCTTAAAATAATATTCATATCGCATATTTTGAAAAAAATGTATCAGGCTCGCATAGAACCCTGCAGGTAGATTGTTTTTAAAAAAAATGGCAATGTCTTCTAAAATTTTCACCTAACTTAAAATAATATTCATATCGCATATTTTGAAAAAAAAGTATCAGGCTCGCATATAACCCTGCAGGTAGATTGTTTTTAAAAAAATGGCAATGTCTTCTAAAATTTTCACCTATCTTAAAATAATATTCATATCGCATATTTTGAAAAAAAAGTATCAGGCTCGCATATAACCCTGCAGGTAGATTGTTTTTAAAAAATGGCAATGTCTTCTAAAATTTTCACCTATCTTAAAATAATATTCATATCGCATATTTTGAAAAAAATGTATCAGGCTCGCATAGAACCCTGCAGGTAGATTGTTTTAAAAAAATAAAAAATTCTCTTAGAATTTTCACCTAGCTTAAAATAATATACATATCGCATTTTTAAAAAAAATGTATAAGGCTCGCATAAGATCCTGCAGGTAGATTGTTTATGAAGAAATGACAATGCATTCTACAATTTTCACCTATTTATTACTACGCTAAAAATAATATTGATATTCCATATTTTAAAAAAATGTACTAGGCTTTCATAATATAGATAAGGTAGATTGTTTGTGAACGAAATATAAAATCATCATAATGTTCTATTTTTCAAATATTATCGGTGCACTGGAAAAAAAGTATTAGGCACTCATAAACTTATGTAGGTATATATTGCTTTATAATCAAATAAAGACAATTCGTTTTTATTATTGTTTAATAGTTACCATGGTAATTTCTTTTAGAATTTTCGCATTCTTACTAAATTTAAATAATGATTAAAGATATTTTCATACTAGGCGAATGTATTAGGTTCTTATAAAATCCCTGTATAGTGTAGGTGATGGTTTATGAAATACAAAAGTAGGTGTCATGATACTATTTACTTTAGTCTACATTCTTATAAAAGCACTGGAAAATGTCTAGGCACTCATACAACCCAGGCGATGCTTTTTTTTGAAGTTATACTTATATTGGCGCGTTTAGGAAAACAGATCAGAGTGTATTTTTTGCGTGTGACCAGCCGCGATGTAACACATAATTTTTATAATTTATAATGCATTCTGGTTGCGTAATACTTTGAAATATAGATAGTTCGATGAACCAAAGAAACACTTTTATTTATTTTGTGAACCTGATTCTAAATCACCACACCAGAGCTAGCCGAAGAATCTAGGTTATTAGTACAAGTTTTGTTTTTGTTTAGACGCCAAAGAAGAATAACTTCTAACGCGCGTATATAAGTACACACACCGATTTATGCAATATTTTTGTTTGTTTGAAACTAAATACTGTAATCTAAGCTCAAATTTTGTGGTGTGAATACGCAAAATAGATGCGATATGGTTGTCTGTTAATTTTGATCTTAAGTTTGATTTATTAATGCTCATTGTAGAAAATGCTTTTTCACAAATATAGGTACTTCCAAATAAAGAAGCGTTTTTAACTATATTTGGATATACCTCAAGTAAAAGTCCTTTGTAGAATTCAATTAAAATCTTATCATGATATAGATACATACTACGAAACGGCCACAGGGTCGCCCTAAAAGCCGCTGGATTGACGAACTGGTAAAGTTCGGCGGAAATACGTGGCAGCGAAAGACACAGGACCGAGAGAGTTGGAAGAAGCTTGGGGAGGCCTTCATCTAGCAGTGGATTGACCCCGGCCGATGATGATACATAGTTCATATCACAGAATAGATTAATAAATATCATTCCGATAGTCTATTCCCCAATACATTACATTTTGAAGCAGGTTTTTGAATGTGTGAGTGTCCTACGAAAATGAACCAAACATTATAAACGTGCAATAGTGTGTGATGCAACCTTCAATACACCAATATTGAATGAGCGTCAATGCATACACCGAGAGCAGTTGTCAGTATTTGACGTGTGACATTCTTGACACGTCGTGTTTAATTTTATCACATATTCTTCCACACTCGCGATCGGTTGCCTGTTACTCCACACCAGCACCGTCTTTAGATTAATAAAGCCTGAGCATATCTTTTTGCACAAGCAACGAGCGGTCCACTGTTTAGTTGTCAAAATCAGATCCCAGATTGCTTAACATATTGATTCGCCCTTTCTCGTTTCAAATTGAATTATACAAACATCTCAAATCAAAATATATTAACTATCAGTGTTATTTATAAATAATATACATTCCTGTTATTCATCACCAGGTCAAAGTCAGACTAGTATTTCACACAAAAACCGTTGGTAATATCGATTTCCAAAAAATATGTAGCATTGATCTATGCATTACATTTGTAAAAGGTGTGTTACTAGTGTATTATTTATCATGTAACTTATCTATTCAAATCAAACCATTCCCTGTGTGAACACGACAGACGCGTCAGTATGAGCACTCTATAGAACAATGACAGGTCATCCATAGACAACAACGAGAGTTGGACCCGTCGTTGTGAATGTATCGGCTTTCTACTTTAGTCGCAAATGTCCACACTCAGAGTTCCCTGATAGAGTATATGCTTCATAACTTTGCACTCCAGCTCTAGGATGAAAATGATTTAAAATATTCTAAAAATTTTTTTTTACATGTATTGTTTATTTATTTATTAGTAAATAATATATTATATTACCAATATAAAATCATTCTGATGATTTTCATATTTTGGGGGGGGGCCAAGGCCCCCTGGCCCCCCCCTTGGGTGCGCTACTGTATTCTTTACATACCTTTCGATCGTCGAGTCAAACACGACTGCGTCGTCTGCATACTCCAAGTCGCACAGTCTTTCTTCGCATAGATCGGTTGTGTCATCATGATGTAGGCGTATCCCACTGTCGGGGCAAACCGTCTTACGCATTATGAAATCCATCATGATGATAAAAAGAAAGGGCGCAAGTACACATCCTTGCTTGACTCCTGACGTGATTTCAAAGAGGTCAGAGGATGTTCCGGCTGCTCTCACGCGACACTCTGTATTGGTGTAGAGAGCACTTATCACGGCGACCAGTTTCCGTGGGACACCATAGCCTAGCAGAATTTGCCACAGAGATTCACGATGAGGACTGTCAATTGCCTTTTCATAGTCCAAGAAGCAGTCGTGTTTGACTCGTCGATTGAAAGGTTGGAGGTAACCGTGAACAGGCTCGCCGCGAACTCGAAGCGTGTGGGTCTTCATCTGAATGCCGCTAAGACCAAATCCATGTGCAGTGCTGCATGCATCGACGCAGACACTACTCTGCGGGTTTCCGGTCTGCCCGTCGAGCTGGTGTCCAGATTCAAATACTTGGGTGCCACGGTTGCCGATGATGGTGGTATTTCTAGTGAGCTTGGAATCCGCATGGGTGTGGCGGGCTCTGCGTTCAACCAACTTGGAGTCGCATGGAGGTCAAGGCTATATTCTGTGAGGACCAAATGTCGTTTGTTTAACGCGTGCGTGCTACCTGTGCTCCTGTATGGCTGTGAGATATGGCATCTTACTAAGCTTCAAGAGTCTCGGCTTTTGAGCTTTGAGAATCGATGTGTCCGCCGAATCTTAGGAGTACATTGGTACGACCGCGTTACAAACACCCGAGTTCGTGAGCAGACACAACAGCCTTCGGTGATTAAAGTTATCACGAAAAGACGATTTACGTGGCTGGGACACGTATTCCGGATGCTGCCAAAGAGTGCGGCACTTCGTACCCTTGTGGCACAGCCTCAAGGGTTTCGTTGCCGTGGCCGGCCCTCCCTCACCCTGCAGCGATGCTACAAAAGCGACCTAAGTGCTGCAGGTCTGACATGGCGGAAGGCGCAGGAGTTGGCGATGGACCGAGGGAAGTGGCGCCAACTTGTGCTTGCCCTATGCCCCAATGTTAGGACGTGACAGGGTTGAAGAAGAAGAAGAATTCTTTACATAATATTAAATTCATTGGAGATGCTACAATAATGAATTTAATTCATTACTGTCTAAAATATTTTAAAATACACTTTTTACATTGCTCTATTTCGAAAATTCAACATTCGTGCACATTTTTAGGAAACCATTTTTAATTATGCACGAAAGTAGAGGACCACCTGTATTTTCTCTGTCGACTTACGATACCTACATTTACATTCAGTTGTTTTGAAAGGTATCTTATTTCATTTAACTAAGCTTGTATGTAATATTAAAACTAACTTGAAATTTGCACTCTTCCAATTTTATTTTTTATTATCAAATCAATAAATCAAATCGTAAAAGCGTGCACATCGGCTCTCTTTAAGATATTGCAGTTTTTAATTATGTTATTGTCGAGTTTTGTAATAAGATGCCGGTGGCATCGATAAGAAACTCCGCATTAACACCCTTATAATTTATAATAATAAAATAACAAAGCGAATAATTTAGCAGTGTCCAATTTCAACCAGATAAGCCAAGAGCTTGTGCAAATGGCGTATTGAATTAGTATATTGATTCGATTCAATCGATAAACTTTGTCTCAGTTTGACTATATCCGTTGGGCAAAGCAGTTGACCAAATGGAATCCAAATCTTCCATAAAGATGGTGGACAGTGCCGGTGATGAAGCGAATGTGAAAATGTGTGTATTATGTGGCAATGAAGCAGGATGTCCGCTATTCTGTGCTGATGCGGTAAGTTGATTTTTTTAAAATTCATTGATTCATTTATTTTTATAATTTTCAGTACATATATCCTATAACATATTTATATAATATACAGCATAGTTGCCATAATCAAACCCCTGTGACACTGTCACGGAATGGTTTGTGGTTATGTCAGTCAAATGTATTTGTTTTCATTGGACTAAGACTACAGTGTGTAGATCAAGGGCTCACACAGTGTGTCCCGCGTGACTTTGTTATGTGTCCCGCAAGATGTAGGTATGTTAAATCTGTATGATTTTTTTCTTCATATCGAATATTAAAAATTACATCTGAAATTAAATATCCTCTGGAAGAATGAGGACTTTCACTTGTGGTATATCCAAATATAGTTAAACCTGCTCATCAAATGGGGTCTTTATTTGAAAGTAGGTACCTATATTTGTGAAAAAACATTTTCTACAATGAGCATTAATAAATCAAACGTAAGATCAAAATTAATTATTTAAGCAAATAGTTACATAAATCACATTGTGAAAAAATTTTAATATTATTTTTTAGTAAGTATATGAATAAGAGAAATTATACTATAATCAAAAATATTCATTTATCTATAAAATATCTAAGCTTATGCCACTAAATCATGCGGAAATGATTTATTAATTTATAAATTATTTATAGATAGAAGAATTTTTTATCGATTATACCTAGTTTGGTATAGGCAAGGTTTCATGAATCTTAAAAAAACGAATTAACAACATGTGTAATAATATGTACCTATTATTAATATGAATGAAAAAGTTTGCACTAGTTTTGTCGGATCGCCCATAGCATGCCTACCTAAAGTATTATGGTTTGGCTTAGACAGGGTTTAATTGAAATTTAAAAACTAAGTAGTACTTTCGGAAATTTGTTTTCTTAGTTAAACGAAAACAAATAAGTATAATTGACAAAGTTCAGTGCGCATTATTTATGTCAAATCTTAACATCCTACCTCAAAACATCGCTTAAAATACGGCATTTTTGATCTTTTTCCGATTGTGCTTTGAGTATGTTATATATAAATATTTTAGATTAATAATGCTATAAACAGAATATCTACAAAATCATCTGTCATAATGTGTAAAGATACCACGAGTCTTTTTTTATTTAGTACCTATTCTGTAAATATATTAATCTTTGGTCTTCTGGATTTATATAATATATCCCCATTCCCAAACATTCCCATATATCTTATTGTATATTATAATCTGGTGTTGATATCAATTTGTGTACATTGATGTTAAATTAATGTGATAATCAGTAAAATATAATATGTATATAATATTAATGAAATTGTTAATGTATTGCGCATCTGCAATTAATTGTTTATATAATTATTAATGATAAAATGTAGAAATGTAGTTAAAGCCTTATCGTTTGATGATATTATTTATAACCAATTATGAAAAGCTGATGTAAAACTATTAAATTCAGGTATCATGTATTTGCACACTAAAAATGTCATCTATTTGTTTCCGAGAACAGTTTATGTGTAGCTACTAGATCGGTGGTGCACAACCCACAGGCCAAAAGCGACTGTCACTATTTGCACTATTTATGTCGAATCTTAACAGCCTACCTCTTCCCTTCGCACTGATTCTTGCTCCGTTGACCGTTTCACTTCTTAATCCTCTTTGATTTCATACTGCTAAAATAGCACTCGAGATGAAAAAATGAAAGGAGCAGTGCTCGATAATTTTCCGAAAATATTAACATATTTAAGTAGGTATCTTTCTAATTACAAAATTTTTATTAACTCTTATTCTTATTTGTCCGGTGGTTGTTCGTCCAGTACAAATCTTGAAATCGATTTTTAACTAACGACTAGATAGACATTTGAAACTTTTAGAATATATCAGAACACGATGCCAATGCATTATTTTAATACTTTTAGCCATCTTTAAGCAGAATTGAATTCATTTTCAGTTAATTCTGTTTTGTATGGAAAGTTATTTCAGAAATATCCGTAAAAAGTAAAAGACCATTATTGGTTGCTAAGGCGGTGGTCGTAGCAACTAAATTATTAATATATACGTGCGTTACTATGGAAATCAAAATGAAATGTCAAGATGACATTTCAGTATTCTATATTTGTTTGTTTTTTAACAGAAAATTTAAAAACGTTGTTATATAAAAAGTCCTTTTTATCTTGTAATTTTTTATATATATTTTCTAAAAATAAGTGTGCACGATTTTTGTTATATGTCCTACCTAGTTCAAACATTGAAGTTAATGGGCCCGGTCTTAATCGGGCATATCACGGGACCCTACGTTTAATGTGAAGCATCATTTTTTTTATTACTGGGAATGTCTCAGGAGCAGTTACCAAGGTCTCCATACATTCAAATGTGCTTTGGCTGACATGACTTTTAGTTAAGGTTGGTACCCATGGGAGAGATGAGCACGTAGAGGCAATATTAAAAATTGTAATTAGAAACAAAAGCTAATACAAATCTGCCAAACATAGTTCACAAAGTCAAATTATTTTTTGAGCTGTGCTTCTGTGCGGTCCGATCATTTCGAACCCTGTCTAATCAAGGTCATTTCTCACCCTTGCAACTAAACTGCCACAATCCAAAAAACGTCAAACAGAGAAAATCAGCTTTGAAGTTTTTACCTTTCGCATTTTTGTACTGTGTTTTTGAAATATGTTTAGATATTGAATGAAGTTTTGACTTGAATTTGATGACTTAGAGATATGAAATTTTCGGTACATATACTATGAACGATAGACAATGAAACGTAGTAATTAACTCAAAACACGTAAATTTGGACTTGTGGCGGTTTAGTTGCGAGGGTGCGATTTATGAGACTAACGACAGGCTGTAAAACAATTTGCCTCGGACCAGTTTGAAAATCACGCGAATAAAATTTTAAATTTAGTTTAATAGCACCTGTCATTTAGATTTTACCCCTAATTAGCGACAGGCATAACACCGAGTGTTGACAGCTTTAAATACCTGGGATGCACATCATGGGAGATGGCACTTTGCTAAGGGAGTTTACTATCCGAATGAAAATGGCTGAAGCAACATTCAATACAATGTGGAATGCCTTCAACCAGGCCTGGGCAAACTCTTGTCCAGAAACTTGTACGTATGCAGTTTGCCGTATTACACTTCACCGTGAAATGTTGGAATATTGGAAATATATGGCAAGACAGTCCAACCATTGTATACTTTGATTGTATATTACTGACATAAAATTCTTATCTAAATAAAACAAGGGGTTCTTGTCGGTATACATTTTACGGAAGCCAGCAGCAAAGAAATTTTGAAAATTGCCGATATATTGCATTATTTTTTAGATAAGGTTAGAATAGGTTTTCATGCTTGAATTCATGAATTTTCATTAATTAATATTAATTTATTGGCTATTGGAGACCATATAGTATACGGTCATCTATTTCCGATAGAATGTTCACGGCGAAGATGTGCCACGGTGTTATGTTTTACGTACAATTTACATGTCAGTCAAGTATTTCTGTGGGGTCCGCGAACTTTAATTGTATTTCTGAAAAAGTTTACTTTTTTCTATATTTTAATGCCATTCTGTAAATAACATTTTTAATATACATGAATTGTACCGTCGAGAAGAAATCTGCAAATTTTACAAGACTCTTAATTTGGACAAATCCGAATAACTTAAAGATTATGCTCGAAAATTTTTGTTATTTTTGGATCAACCTACATTATTAAGTGAACAAATATTTTCAATAATGAATATCAATAAAAACTTTTTACGATCAAGCATCACCAATAAACATTTTCAAGCAGTTTTAAGAATTTCAACTACAAAACGAACACCTGAAATTTAAAAAATGTAAAACAGTTTCATTCTTCTCATTAAATTGTTGGCTATTAGATGATTAATTTTTTTTAACCACGTTTTTCTTAGCTTGTATTCTTGTTTGTCCGGTGGTTGTTTATCCAGTACAAATCTTGGAATCGATTTTTAAGTAACTCCCGACTATTGCTTTATAATAATTATTGACCTAAGAATAAGGTAGTGTTTTTTTGAAATACGCCATTTCTTTTGTCATCCCCCAGTGGTTAAGCTACAACATACAGCCGTAGTTATAAATTGACAAACTAAAATTGAAGTAGGGAGTAAGGTCATGTTAACGCGCGTGTTTGAACATGTATCTAACCGGAAAAAAAATATTTTTTTTTTAAACGGTACATGTTCAAACACGCGCGTTAATATCATTTTACTCCCTACTTTAATTATAGTTTGTCAATTTATGGTTACGGCCGTATGTTGTATCTTAACCACTGGGGAATGCCAAAAGAAATGGCGTATTTCAAAAAAAACACTACCTTATTCTTAGGTCAATAATTATTATAAAGCAATCATTATTCGTAAGATGTTTATCACACTTGAATGGTCAAAGACATTGCTTATAATTAGTATCTTTAGAATTATCTTCAAATGTGTTAATCTTGCCCATTTTTTGAATAATAAAATGCCTAATTCTTGTCAAATTTGGGATCACAGAGATTATCAATAGAATTTTTTATCGTAAATATTTTACTAAAATTATCTCGTCATAAATTATACTAATGGTTTTATAAATGCGTTTAAAAATTAATAAATCTAAAAAATCTTAACACCACTGCACAGTTATGTACCGAAATATGACTATATTCTAAAACATTAGAGCGAGAGGTTTAAAAGAATACTATTTTGTGTAATAAAAATACTTTATGCAGTCATCAAATGTTTAAAATAAACATAAAGGATAATAAGGCTTCAAAATTATACAAATAGATTATCTACAACGTTTAAGGTATGTCCAGGATCATGCTTTGAAAATAGAAAAAAGCCCCATTTTGACCCACGCTGAGCACGTCCGCCCTTAAGTAGAATTGAATTCATTTTCAGTTAATTCTGTTTTGTATGAAAAGTTATTTCGGAAGAAATCTGTAATCCAATCCACTATTATCGGTTGCTAAGGGGATGGTCCTAGCAACTAAATTATTAATATATACATGCGTTACTATGGAAATCAAAATGACATTTCAGTATTCTATATTTGTTTGTTTGTTGCAAAATAGCAAAAAAATGATTTGTTGACAATTGCCTTATTTGTCTTAAATTATTAATACATAGAATTGTCAAGTTTATATGAGTCAACAGAAAATTTAAAAACGTGGTAGGTATATAAAAAGTTCTTTTTATCTTGTAATTATTTATGTTGAAATTCTTTTTTCATGATCGAGTTGCATCACGACAACTGAAGTGGGGAGTAAGATCATAACATAATTAACGCGCGTGTTTAAACATGTACCAAACCGAAAAAAACCGATTTTTTCCTCAGATTAGTTCCGGTTTTTATTCAGACAAAATTAACGGTTTTTTTCAGTTTTCGGTTCAGTTACGGCTCGATGCTCTGTTCTTCACCACTAGTATATAAACATAAACTATATTTGAAATAAGTACATGAAAGTAAGCCCAGGTAATAGTAACAAGGTTTTTTGTTTCTCACATTTCAAAAATGGTCCATTCATGTTTGTATTATGCCGGGTCCACACCGGCAACAAGTCGCGCGACAACCTCGTTAATTTTTACGATAATTATCATAATTGCTTAAGAAATTTTACGATAATTATCATACTTATCGTAAAATTTAACGAGGTTGCCGGCGACATGTTGCCAGTATGGACCCGGCATTACACTTACACCTCTAATATATAAAATCAAACTTTGTGAGTTGGTGACACACTTAAAAATTTAAAAGTTTCAATTAAAATTTAATAATACTACATTTGCACAGTATAATTTTTTGAAAAAAATTCGCGATGTACTGGTCAGGTAACACTGACAGATTGTTATATTTGGTTTTTGGGTTTTCACCGTGTATTCCTCTTGTTTCTTTCCTCTCCATTTTGACTCATTACAGAGGTCATTCCCAAGAGATAATCTCTTGAAAATGGAATTAGCCCAAAATGTCAAGGAAAGAAGGAGGAGTGCATACATTATATTATGGTCACTACCCAAAAACCAAATACGATTATAACAAACCGTGAACGTCTCAAGCGATATCTGAATTGCACTTTATGAAAATATAGCATTAAGTTATCTTCTTCTTTGTTGAGCATATCGCTCCTTGGTATATGGATACCATATCATGGCGTGCGCGACATAATAATAAATTATTAAAAATTGATCGCGATAATAATTCATTATAATGAATTTGCACTTGCCGGGAAGTCGCAGATAATATATCATAAAGGTAATACCGCCTCGCTAGATTGTTATTGTTATTATCCTAATGATTTCTTACATTCCTTTTTACATTATACATTGTTTGACAATTCTGGTAACCACACAAGCTAATAAATAATAATAATAAACAGCCTGCCTTCACTCATCAATATAATACTAATTCTGACATCATCATTATATATTTGTTTATCTATCAGTGAAAATGTTCCAAAATTGCAACAGTCTATCCTCGCTTGAGCAGGATTTATTTTTCCAATACTCATTCTATGCATGGCAGAGTTCTGTCACGAATATCATCTGTAAGGGACCTTGGCATTGCGATTGAAAGTAAACCGACATTTATTAGCCATATACCTATTTACCATTTGTAACAAGACGCTTAAGATGTTAGGCTTCGTCATGCGTAGGTACTTCGCGGGTCCTTTAGGATGTTACGGTATCTATTAAAACTTTTGGTACTAGTCGGTTATCCTGGATACAGTGGCAAACACATTTTGAAAATAAACGATATACTGGATTATTTGTTGGGATCACCTAACCTAACCTAACCTAAACTAACAAAAACTAACAAATAATCCAGTATATTGGCTATTTTCAAAATGTGTTTGCCGCTGTATCCAGGATAAACGTATCGAACCAAACTTTTCTTTAATTCTTTAGTTCGAAGCAGGCTTGAGAGTGGGTCTATTGTTTGGGCACCGCATCAGTTGAAGTATGGCCTTATGGTGTAGAGGGTTCAGTATAAATTCTTGAGACTCTTTTACTTGAGGTTGTATGGATACTATCTTACAACTGACTATCTTTTAAGAATGCTTACATACCGCAGTTTGCAATTTAGAAGAGATCTTTATTTAGCTATGTAATTTTTTCGACTTATACGAGGTTTTTGTCCATATCAACACTGCAGATTCTCCGTTTCTCATTCATGTTTATAAATTTATTAGGGCGAAATATTTACACATTCATCCATAAACAAAAAAATGCATGGACGTATACGAGGTATAAATGACAGCTCTGCAATTCAGGGGAGTGTTGACCTGTGTGTCCCTTATAACTATCTTAGAAATAGAGAGCATCATTTGTTTATTCTCCCAAGGTGCAGAACCAACCTGCCATTGCTAATATCAATTGGGAGGGCGATAACTATGTTCGACCAAATTGCTTCGGGTTTTGATATATTCCGCTCGCGTGCGGTGAGTTTAGGTGGGCGCTGTTTTATAAATTCTTAAAAATACGGTCTCATTAGCAAACTCGGTGTAGGTACTTCTTTGAACTTCTATAGATGTATAATTCTATTTTAACTACTGTTGTATGTATTGTTCTCTTTTTATATTTTCATTTTTATCGTTTTTATTACTTCTCTTCATTATAATAATGTTTCATGCCATGTTGTAAACGTCTTAAACTTATAATTTGTAATGTCCACAATATGTTTAAAAAAATATTAAAAAAATGAGGTCAATGAGAGCCACATTCTGGATTTTCATATAGGCATATAAAGAGCCACACCATAGTCACGTTCTCACGCAAATTCAAATTTAATTATATTAAAGGAAAATTACAAATTACTAATTAGTTAATTTGAAGGAGTACTCGCAAAAATACAAGTATAATGGGAAAAGAAAATACCTATATTTTTATCAAAAGATATTGGGAGCCGCACTTAAACCAACGAGAAGTCGCATTTTCCCACGTCTGGTATAAATTATACGCCAGTGCTCGAAATGGAACGGAACGCACCGGAGCGCCGTTCCGGCTCGTGAAATCTGTAAAATTATCGCTCCGTCTCGTGGAAAAAATATGTTGACCGTCTGAGCTAGATACGCCGTAGAATAGAAAATCTGACACACTTAATTTTATAAAATACACGTACGATTTGATGAATATGTAACTTCAGAAAATTTGTCGAGCGCTCCGGTTCGTAAACTTTTCCATTTCGAGTGCTGATTATACCAGGCTTGGCAAACCTTACGTACGCGTGCCAAGCTTTCCAAAATATTATTTTTTGACTGGTTGACGTGCCGAAAAGTTTTTCATATGGAAAATATGAAAAAATAGTTATTAGAATTCTATTGAAAAGTTCAAAAAATCTAATTGAGTTCTATTGCAGTGGTGGCAAACCTATGGCACGCGAGATGATTTTGCATGGCACGCGTTCAAAGAGAAAAAATCCTATAATAATAATAAATGACAGATCGCATCGTATAAAATATAGCACGCAAATACTTTTGAAGGTTGTTAAGCATAACGTTTTATTTAAATATAAAATTGTATATGTCGGTCTTTAGACTTCCGCGTCACATATAATATTATTGCACGAACCTCATAAGGCGGCGGTGAATGCCGCGCCGGGAATCTCTAATTTTGATCGATTTACAATGCTTGAGACCACTGTAGCGATAGAATACCTCATCTGATCGGATAAATTCTGGTGTTAATTTGTGCATAAATAACCAAACTAATTGATACATTAACAAACAAATAAGGAACAAAAACTTGGTGAAGCAAGTAGTAGGTAATTATGGCAGCCAGTTTCAAATTTGATGGACTAAAATGTATGGCGTAATTGAAAAAAGTGTTAAATCTATGTGTGCTATGTTCTGTGAGTGGTATCTAAAACATTGTTATTTTTTAAATAGAATTTTTAAAAACTATTTTTTCATTATAACTGCACGGCACGTCAGACTGTTGAAAAATAATATTTGCGAAATTTTGGCACGCATACGTAAAATGGTTCGCCATCCCTGGTCTAGTATGTGTCGTAGCCACTGGTTTATATCCTGTTTTGTTTATAGAAAGTAAGTAGGTACCTAATATTAATTATTGTATGGTTTATACGCGGTATTGATTTAAAACTGATCACAAGACAGCGCTCGGAATGGAGCGGAACGCCCCGGAGCGCCGTTCCTGTTCGTGGGATTTCCAAGGATGGCGTTCCTGTTCGTTAAAACCTCTAAAATGGCGTACCGGTTCGTAAAATATCCGACGGACAGCGAGTCGTCTAGTAAAATCCTCAAGCGTCATACTTAATATTACGTTCCAGATTAGATTTAAAATTTACGAAAATGAATTGATAGGTACAAAGGTACAAAAACATAAATATTTTTTTTTATTAAAAAATAATTTTACTGGTTTAGAACCACTGAATTTTCTATGACCCGTACATAATGTACTTAAGTTTTTTTGAAATAGTGATAGAGTAAATGTAAGACAACGTATTTGAGAACTAACCTTTTTCAAGACAATACTGTTTTCAACGAATTTGGCATTGAATGCACTAATAGACAGACCCTTTTGCGTCAATGGTGATAAAACAATAAAATTGTATACAAAGAAATGCACTGGGTAAGATTTATTGCATTGTCGCACGCATGTATGGGACAATAATTATTTTGAAAAAAAGGTTTTTATGATTGTAAGGAAATGTGGAAGCTATTTTACATTGGAATGTAGATTTACTGTAGTATTAATTTATAAAACGAGAAACTATTTTTTTTCAATTTCATACATATTATTTTAATACAGTTAAGGTTAAGGTACATGCCTAAATATAGTGAGTTAATAACGTAAAAGTTATAATGCACACTGGAACTTTTAAATTTTTAAATGAAACACATTAAATACATATATTATCTTTACTGTATAAATGACATAATTAATTTGTTAAATATTGCACAAAAAGAACATAGTAAAAATAGTGTGAATAAAACTACGTGCCCTACCTAAGTATCTACCGAGATAGGTATACTATATCTGTCCTACCGAGGGTTGAAATTCTTGAGCACGTTTATGATCAATACGGCAGAAGTAGGCAATTGTTTTTTGTAATGAAACTTTAAATTTTGTATCGAGGCTACCATAATTGACCGAATTGTCCATTTATCATATTATTATGTTAACGAAATTTACATGGGTTTGACGCGTTCATAGTTTTTGTATTTCATAATGCAATCGGGGTCGTTCATTGGTCGTTTATCAATGTTAAGTTGTATGCAGCCAATGATAAGCGTTTTCATCAGAGGAAGCGACAAAATTAGACTCCTTATTTTTCCAAATTTAATCATTTTAAGTTGTGTTTTTTTGGTTTCCCATTACCTAACCGGTAACCCCCATGCTTTGCTGCTCTACACTAATTTATTTTTTATATTTCTTACATTATTGATGAATTGATAAAGTTCAGCGGAAATACTTTGCAGTGAAAAACTAAGTAGGTACCGAGAGAGATGGAATAAAATAAGGGAGGCCTTCATCCAGCACTGGATCGACCAAGGTTGATGGGTTGGGTTCTAAATAATTATTATTGCATACATGAAAAAACCTAACTATTGCAGCTGCTTTGCTAAATTTTTTAATTTCCGAAAAACTTGTGCTCTGACATCGTTTAAAAACTCTTTGTATGTACTTAATAGCTTAAATTGTTGTTTAATAATTTCTTAGGGGGTAAAATATTTCATATTAAATAGTAAATGTGACTGTGACCAGAATCTACGTATTCGCTGTTTTACCTACCTACTCAACGTTACGGAATCGCCAGATAATAATTATTTATCGTAATCTATTATAATATTTTACATTGAGTGACAAAAAAAAAGTCATTACCTCATATATTTTTATTGTTTTAATTTTATATGGATATTTTTCGGGTTGAATGAACTGTGTCTTTGATGGTTAAATATTTAAATAAATCAATCAGAATCCAATGGGATAAATATATGAAAAATTTCCCTATATATAACAATTTCTATAACATTGGAAACCTATTAGAATAAATTGTCCTACATGTCCACATGATGTAAATATTTTTTTTCTAATAATATGTACCTGCACTTCTGAGGTTGTTTAAAATGATTCATATTTAATAAAGAATGCTACATTTGTAAATCTTGCGTATTACATATTTTTTAAATTAATTTATTAAAAACCATGCCCTTGCTTTTTGGTATACGATGGATTTTAATTTGATTAAAAAATAGTTTACCTTAATCAAAATATTTCGAATTTACGAAAAATCAGAGCTTTGAAAAAAGCCGCATGTATTTTGTTTAAGCCGAAGAATCTTCACTCATATTTCTATCCACTCTTAGTTGCATATTTTTATTCAAACTGCTAACGAAACCAATGGGAAATTGTGATTAGTTTGTCTATTATTTCATGTATTTTAATAATGTTTCCCACTCCAATTAGATTCATATACGTTTAGTTATTTATATTTGTATAATTATTAATGTATTTTTAAGAAAACGATTTCGTAAACTAAAATGACTCTATATTTGTGTGTTACCACTAATTGTTATAGCCGATAACGTATTGGGCGAAGATGATGATGAAAAAAATACATCATGTAAAACTAAAAGTTATTTTTATGTTATAGATATTATTATATCCAATATCACAAATTTTTGGAAAATTGTCGAGCGTTCCTGTTCGTGAAATTTTCCATTTCGAGCACTGTCACAAGAGAAATATAGGCTGATTATGACATTTTAACTTACTAACGAACATGACGTGTCGTGTTTAATAGAATTCGGTAAAATAAATATTATTTTAAAAATGGTTTTTCACGGTATTGCATTGCGACTATTAATATGTCATATTTTGTTTCGATTCTATGGTTAATAACTATAATGTGTTGGTATCAATTTCAGATCGATGAACCTCGTTCTGACAATCTGCCAGATTTAGAGGATGAGAAGGTAATCTTTATAAACTATTATAAGATCAGTGAGTGGCAAAACACCCACGATGGCTGCCCGCGGCTTAAACGTCGGCCTATAGCGTCGTGGGTCCCAGGTTCAAATCCTGGGTCTGGCAAGTGCACATATGGTTTTTCAATTTGTGTATGAGTCTGAGTATGGACCTAATAGGTTGAAGAAGTGGCTAACATCCATATCTCGTAAGGCCCATATGATCGTCTTTCAACTTATTTTACGTAAGAAATAAATTTAAAAATAATAATTGTATATTTTTTTATTCAATACTAAAAATAGTTAAGGTTCAAAAATTTTAGGTTCTTTATTATAGATAAAAACATGGTTTGAAAAATCTCAGTAACATCCAAAATAGAAGAAACGTTGAATCGAGTGGGACTCGAACTCACGTCTCATTATCCATTATTACATATTAATATTTAAATATTCAATACTTTAAATACATAAGGTTCAAGATTGTTAGATTCTTTATAATAGAAAAAAACATTTTTTGAAAAAACTGAGTAACATTCAAAATTCTAGAAAAAAGGTTGGATCGTGTGGGACTCGAACTCATGTCTCACCATATGGGTGGGAATATAATTGTCTTTATTCGATACTGAAAATACATTAGCTTTAAGAATGTTAGGTCCCGAACCCCATGTTAAGAACCTATGTTCTATACAACTACTTATTATTATCTTATTATTGCAGATTATGAAGCACTCCGAGTTGTTTGTAGGGGATGAGCAAGTTTCTCCGACTCCGAAAACACCCGAAAAGGTACTATTTTATAGATTTCCATAAACATTATTTCATAATATATGGGTGAGAATAACAATTGTTTTTATTCAATACTGAAAATACATTAGCTTTAAGAATGTTAGGTCCCGAACCCCATGTTAAGAACCTATGTTCTATACAACTACTTATTATTATCTTATTATTACAGATTTTGAAGTACTCCGACTTGTTTGTAGGGGATGAGCAAGTTCCTCCGACTCCGAAAAAACCCAAAAAGGTACTATTTTATAGATTTCAATAAACATTTTATTTGTATGCCTTTAATAAAGAGAAGATTTAGGAAATTAATATTTAAAAATAATACTTAAGTGTATATTCTTTATTCAATACTTTAAATACATAAGGTTCAAGATTGTTAGATTCTTTATAATAGAAAAAAACATTTTTTGAAAAAACTGAGTAACATTCAAAATTCTAGAAAAAAGGTTGGATCGTGTGGGACTCGAACTCATGTCTCACCATATGGGTGGGAATATAATTGTCTTTATTCGATACTGAAAATACATTAGCTTTAAGAATGTTAGGTCCCGAACCCCATGTTAAGAACCTATGTTCTATACAACTACTTATTATTATCTTATTATTGCAGATTATGAAGCACTCCGAGTTGTTTGTAGAGCATGAGCAAGTTCTTCCGACTCCGAAAACACCCGAAAAGGTACTATTTTATAGATTTCCATAAACATTATTTCATAATATATGGGTGAGAATAACAATTGTTTTTATTCAATACTGAAAATACATTAGCTTTAAGAATGTTAGGTCCCGAACCCCATGTTAAGAACCTATGTTCTATACAACTACTTTTTATTATCTTATTATTACAGATTTTGAAGTACTCCGACTTGTTTGTAGGGGATGAGCAAGTTCCTCCGACTCCGAAAAAACCCAAAAAGGTACTATTTTATAGATTTCAATAAACATTTTATTTGTATGCCTTTAATAAAGAGAAGATTTAGGAAATTAATATTTAAAAATAATACTTAAGTGTATATTCTTTATTCAATACTTTAAATACATAAGGTTCAAGATTGTTAGATTCTTTATAATAGAAAAAAACATTTTTTGAAAAAACTGAGTAACATTCAAAATTCTAGAAAAAAGGTTGGATCGTGTGGGACTCGAACTCATGTCTCACCATATGGGTGGGAATATAATTGTCTTTATTCGATACTGAAAATACATTAGCTTTAAGAATGTTAGGTCCCGAACCCCATGTTAAGAACCTATGTTCTATACAACTACTTATTATTATCTTATTATTGCAGATTATGAAGCACTCCGAGTTGTTTGTAGAGCATGAGCAAGTTCTTCCGACTCCGAAAACACCCGAAAAGGTACTATTTTATAGATTTCCATAAACATTATTTCATATATGGGTGAGAATAACAATTGTTTTTATTCAATACTGAAAATACATTAGCTTTAAGAATGTTAGGTCCCGAACCCCATGTTAAGAACCTATGTTCTATACAACTACTTATTATTATCTTATTATTACAGATTTTGAAGTACTCCGACTTGTTTGTAGGGGATGAGCAAGTTCCTCCGACTCCGAAAAAACCCAAAAAGGTACTATTTTATAGATTTCAATAAACATTTTATTTGTATGCCTTTAATAAAGAGAAGATTTAGGAAATTAATATTTAAAAATAATACTTAAGTGTATATTCTTTATTCAATACTTTAAATACATAAGGTTCAAGATTGTTAGATTCTTTATAATAGAAAAAAACATTTTTTGAAAAAACTGAGTAACATTCAAAATTCTAGAAAAAAGGTTGGATCGTGTGGGACTCGAACTCATGTCTCACCATATGGGTGGGAATATAATTGTCTTTATTCGATACTGAAAATACATTAGCTTTAAGAATGTTAGGTCCCGAACCCCATGTTAAGAACCTATGTTCTATACAACTACTTATTATTATCTTATTATTGCAGATTATGAAGCACTCCGAGTTGTTTGTAGAGCATGAGCAAGTTCTTCCGACTCCGAAAACACCCGAAAAGGTACTATTTTATAGATTTCCATAAACATTATTTCATATATGGGTGAGAATAACAATTGTTTTTATTCAATACTGAAAATACATTAGCTTTAAGAATGTTAGGTCCCGAACCCCATGTTAAGAACCTATGTTCTATACAACTACTTATTATTATCTTATTATTACAGATTTTGAAGTACTCCGACTTGTTTGTAGGGGATGAGCAAGTTCCTCCGACTCCGAAAAAACCCAAAAAGGTACTATTTTATAGATTTCAATAAACATTTTATTTGTATGCCTTTAATAAAGAGAAGATTTAGGAAATTAATATTTAAAAATAATACTTAAGTGTATATTCTTTATTCAATACTTTAAATACATAAGGTTCAAGATTGTTAGATTCTTTATAATAGAAAAAAACATTTTTTGAAAAAACTGAGTAACATTCAAAATTCTAGAAAAAAGGTTGGATCGTGTGAGACTCGAACTCATGTCTCACCATATGGGTGGGAATATAATTGTCTTTATTCGATACTGAAAATACATTAGCTTTAAGAATGTTAGGTCCCGAACCCCATGTTAAGAACCTATGTTCTATACAACTACTTATTATTATCTTATTATTGCAGATTATGAAGCACTCCGAGTTGTTTGTAGAGCATGAGCAAGTTCTTCCGACTCCGAAAACACCCGAAAAGGTACTATTTTATAGATTTCCATAAACATTATTTCATATATGGGTGAGAATAACAATTGTTTTTATTCAATACTGAAAATACATTAGCTTTAAGAATGTTAGGTCCCGAACCCCATGTTAAGAACCTATGTTCTATACAACTACTTATTATTATCTTATTATTACAGATTTTGAAGTACTCCGACTTGTTTGTAGGGGATGAGCAAGTTCCTCCGACTCCGAAAAAACCCAAAAAGGTACTATTTTATAGATTTCAATAAACATTTTATTTGTATGCCTTTAATAAAGAGAAGATTTAGGAAATTAATATTTAAAAATAATACTTAAGTGTATATTCTTTATTCAATACTTTAAATACATAAGGTTCAAGATTGTTAGATTCTTTATAATAGAAAAAAACATTTTTTGAAAAAACTGAGTAACATTCAAAATTCTAGAAAAAAGGTTGGATCGTGTGGGACTCGAACTCATGTCTCACCATATGGGTGGGAATATAATTGTCTTTATTCGATACTGAAAATACATTAGCTTTAAGAATGTTAGGTCCCGAACCCCATGTTAAGAACCTATGTTCTATACAACTACTTATTATTATCTTATTATTGCAGATTATGAAGCACTCCGAGTTGTTTGTAGAGCATGAGCAAGTTCTTCCGACTCCGAAAACACCCGAAAAGGTACTATTTTATAGATTTCCATAAACATTATTTCATATATGGGTGAGAATAACAATTGTTTTTATTCAATACTGAAAATACATTAGCTTTAAGAATGTTAGGTCCCGAACCCCATGTTAAGAACCTATGTTCTATACAACTACTTATTATTATCTTATTATTACAGATTTTGAAGTACTCCGACTTGTTTGTAGGGGATGAGCAAGTTCCTCCGACTCCGAAAAAACCCAAAAAGGTACTATTTTATAGATTTCAATAAACATTTTATTTGTATGCCTTTAATAAAGAGAAGATTTAGGAAATTAATATTTAAAAATAATACTTAAGTGTATATTCTTTATTCAATACTTTAAATACATAAGGTTCAAGATTGTTAGATTCTTTATAATAGAAAAAAACATTTTTTGAAAAAACTGAGTAACATTCAAAATTCTAGAAAAAAGGTTGGATCGTGTGGGACTCGAACTCATGTCTCACCATATGGGTGGGAATATAATTGTCTTTATTCGATACTGAAAATACCAGTGGCGAAGGGTGACTTTTGGAAAGAGGTAAGCTGTGGAGATCAGAGAAAAAGAGCACACTTGTCAGGTAACTTACGGGAAATAAGAAGATAATACTTACGATATTACTACTGATGAATAGGTGCACACTAATGACAACGACACACTGGTCATAGGTTTCACCGCTGAATTTGTCAAATTATTTAAATCACTTATGGCAGTAGAATTCCACGCATACTTTCTTTACCAAACAATACGCATCGCCAACAAAAAAGTTTGTTTAATGTATAACTGTCAGTTAAAAACAAATATTTATCATTTATAAATTGTTGTGAAAATGTCTAATATAAGTTTTTTTGCTGTATTCAAATCTAAATGAACCCTTGGAAGGTCAAGCTTTGATAATTTTTAAATGCAATCGTTCGCACATTTTCTACCGGGACACTACACAATTTAATAAATAGGTACTTATATATTTAAAGCACTGGCGAATGATTTCGGTACAATATGAGATAATTTATCCACATTCACAGTAACACAATGAATTTTGTATTATAAAATAAACCTTTACCACCGCTTTGACATGTCAAAATGACATAAACTGTGAATAGCATGTTATGTTTGTCTATGACTGAAGTAACCTAAATAATAATCGCGAATTAATACAATATTTATTTTTAATAACAATTTATAAATTATATGTGATCGAACACAATAGTTATTATTTTTTTTAATCATCCTTATTATTTATTATTTGCTTTTAAAGATAAGCAAAGAAAATAAACAAATCAACATTTCGAATAAGCTTGTCTGTTAACGCTTCTGAGTCTCGAACAAAAACCCAGACATGCATGAAGTTGGCAACTGAATTTCGGTAGAAAATTCGGCTTGGATTATCGTTGAAATAATTCTAAAAATAGCTCTCACGTTGGACGTTCCGTCATTTATTTTTGATTCGAAACATGACTAAATTAAAAGCTCTACTTATAAATAACGACGATAGATGGCAATAAATATTTTTATTATAACCTACAATGTCCTACAATATAGATATTTATTTATATAAATTAAATACTTGAAAATAGAAGGTAAGCTTTAAATAATCGCTTAGTATGGAGCCTTCGCCACTGGAAAATACATTAGCTTTAAGAATGTTAGGTCCCGAACCCCATGTTAAGAACCTATGTTCTATACAACTACTTATTATTATCTTATTATTGCAGATTATGAAGCACTCCGAGTTGTTTGTAGAGCATGAGCAAGTTCTTCCGACTCCGAAAACACCCGAAAAGGTACTATTTTATAGATTTCCATAAACATTATTTCATATATGGGTGAGAATAACAATTATTTTTATTCAATACTGAAAATACATTAGCTTTAAGAATGTTAGGTCCCGAACCCCATGTTAGATGGTAGATGCGGCGCATGCCTTGTAATTCTCAAATGAAAAGGCATTTTCTCATGTTTATCATTATGTGCTTACTACCGTTGCTTACGCTACTGACCACTATGGGGTACTACCATCTCCTCACCTACTGGCCACTAGCTGTCGATGACCAAACTTATGTTTGCAAAATATGGGATACAGGTGGTCCTCAACTTTTATACATAATTGGCTTCTGAAAATGTGTTTGAATTTTGAATGTACAATAGAAGAGCATTGTAAAAAAAACACCAAAAAGACGTGTGAAATTATTATATCTATTTTTTTTCTTTTCAACATAAAACATTCGCGTGCCAACCAAAACCATCTCTGCTGTCATGTCATGACTATGTTGATGGTCTAAATAAGAAAATTAAATAAACTTCATAAAATATAAAAGTATTATAATCGTCTTGTAATTAAATTAAATATTTAATAAAAAAATTCTCAAGAAGAATTTTGAAATCATCGTCTAGTACAGCGGTTCTCAAACTGGAGTCCGCGGTCCCCTGGGGGACTGCGAAGCGGTTTCGGTAGGACCGCGAAAAACGAACGCATGTTTATACTATTTAATTTTTTTAATAATAACCTGGCGCTGCAAGGAAAAGATATCACAGTCCTCCATTGTTACGAAAAGTTGACAGCTTTCAAAATGAAGGTCGAACTATGGACTGTAAAGTTAGAGACGAAGAACTTTGCCTCATTGCCACAGCTGAACACATATTGATGAAAATGGGCATGAAGTCGATGGCGATTTCTTTGGGGTAATGAAACAGCATGTATTTATTCTTAGCGAAGAAATTTCTTACTATTTTCCTGACCTTCGAGAATTTGAAAAATACCATCGTTTTATCAATAACCCATTTGTACTCTCCATTGGTGATCTGCCTTCGGAGGACAATTTAATTCAGGAACAGTTTATTGATTTGATAAATGATTGGGGTGCAAAACATGTTTTCCGTGAAACGTGTTGTACCTAGTGATTTTTGGATTGAAATGGCACAGTCCTATCCTGATGTTGCAAAGATGGCTCTAAGAGTGCTGATTCCATTCCCGACCACCTATAAGTGTGGGACCTACACTACTTAATATCAAGACAAAATCTCGAAAAAGATTACATATACCAACAATTTTCTTTTTCCATTAAAGGGGCCGCGAGCCATCCAATATTTTTTAAAGGGACCGCCACGCAGGAAATTTTTAAAAGTTTGAGAACCGTTGGTCTAGTGTGTGCCTTAGCCACTAATTTATATCCTGCTTTGTTTATAGCAAGTAAGCTAATATGTATGGCTTATACGCGGTATTGATTTAAAACCGATCACAAGAGAAATATAGGCTGATTATGACATTTTAACTTACCAACGAACATGACGTGTCGTGTTTAATAGAATTCGGTAAAATAAATATTATTTTAAAAATGGTTTTTCACGGTATTGCATTGCGACTATTAATATGTCATATTTTGTTTCGATTCTATGGTTAATAACTATAATGTGTTGGGTGTCAATTTCAGATCGAAGAAGATCTTTATGAAATCCTTGACGATCTGCTAAATTCTGAAGATAAGGTAATCTTTATAATTTATTAATAATTACCTATTTATAAGATCAGTGAGTGGGAAAACACCCACGATGGCCGCGCGCGGCTTAAACGTCAGCCTATAGCGTCGTGGGTCCCAGGTTCGAATCCTGGGTCTGGCAAGTGCATATATTGTTTTTCAATTTATGTATGAGTCTGAGTATGGACCTAATAGGTTGAGCAAGTGGCTAACATCCATTTCTTGTAAGAGCCATATGATCGTCTTTTGAAATAAATATTTAAAAATAATAATTGTATATGTTTTATTCAATATTGAAAAAAGATAAGGTTCGAGAATGTTAGGTTCTTTATTATAGTTAAAACTTATTTTAAAAATCTCAGTAACGTCCAAAATTCTAGAAGAATTGGATCGAGTGGGACTCGAACTCACGTCTCACTATCCGGGTGAGAATTGTCTTATTATGATTTTTTATTTTTTTTATTCAATACTGAAAATACATCAGCTTTAAGAATGTTAGGTCCCGAACCCATTTTGAGAACCTGTGTTCTATAAAACTTCTTATAATTATCTAATTATTACAGGTTATGAAGCACTCCGAGTTGTTTGTAGAGCATGAGAAAGTTCTTCCGGCACACGAAAAGGTACTATTTTATAGATTTCAATAAACAGTTTAATTGTATGGCTTTAATAAAGAGAAGATTTAAGAAATTAATATTGAAAAATAATACTTAATTGTATATTTTTTTTATTCAATATTAAAAATACAAAAGTTCAAGATTGTTAGGTTCTTTATTATAGAAAAAAACATTTTTTGACAAATCTCAGTAACATTCAAAATTCTTGAAAAAAGCTTAGATCGAGTGGGACTCGAACTCATGTCTCACTATAATATGGGTGAGAATTGTCTTATGATTTTTTATTTTTTTCTTCGATACTGAAAATACATAACTTTAAAAATGTTAGGTCCCGAACCCATGTTGGGAACCTGTGTTCTATAAAACTACTTATATTATCTTATTATTTCAGATTATGACGAATTTGGACGGGATCGACGAAGACGAAGGCGAAATTTCTAAGACTCGAACAACACCCGAAAAGGTACTATTTTATAGATTTCAATAAAAGTTTATTTGTATGGCTTTAATAAAGAGAAGATTTAAGAAATTAATTTTTAAAAATAATACTTAATTGTATATTTTTTTATTCAATACTGAAAATACATAAGGTTCAAGATTGTTAGGTTCTTTATTATAGAAAAAATAGTTTTTTAAAAATCTCAGTAACATTGAAAATTCTACAAAAAAGCTTGGATCGGGTGGGACTCGAACTCATGTCTCACTACATGGATGAGAATTGTCTTATTATTTTTTATTTTTTTTATTCGAAAATGAAAATACATAAGCTTTAAGAATGTTAGGTCCCGAACCCATGTTGAGAACCTGTGTTCTATAAAACTACTTATATTATCTTATTATTTCAGATTATGACGAATTCGGACAGGCTCGACGAAGACGAAGGCGAAATTCCTAAGACTCTAACAACACCCAAAAAGGTACTATTTATAGATTTCAATAAACAGTTTATTTGTATGGCTTTAATAAAGAGAAGATTTAAGAAATTAATATTTAAAAACAATACTTAATTGTATATTTTCTTATTCAATACTGAAAATACATAAGGTTCAAGATTGTTAGGTTCTTTATAATAGAAAATTTTCTTTTTGAAAAATCTCAGTAACAAATTTTAGAAAAAAGGTTCGATCGAGTGGGACTCGAACTCACGTCTCACTATCCGGGTGAGAATTGTCTTATTATGGTTTTTTATTTTTTTTATTCAATACTGAAAATACATAAGCTTATGATAGATTTCAATAAGCATTTTATTTGTATGGCTTTAATAACCTTTTTTTATTAATTTGACAATATTTAAGTTGTTTGGAACTATAAATCCATCTTCACCTTTAAAAGTCTTTTGTGTAGCTGGGTTAGCGTATTGTCCATACTATAATGAAAATGCGAATGTAGACACGTATTATCGTGCATGTTGCAAGACTTCATACATGGATCAAAAAAGGTTAGCAACTTTTGAATTTTCAGACGATAGTTGCAAATGACACACGCACGTGTTCAGTAGAACGATAGTCGCAAACCTGCCGGATAAAAATATAAACTACAAAGTGCAGAGCATTTTCACGTTTATAAATTTTCACAACCTGTCAAATTGACAACTAAATTGTTATGCACGTTGAATTTCTTTTTTGGAAGGGTAGGTTCTAATTTAAATTTAAAAAAACCCTTGGACTTACAATTGTTTGCCACTTAGGATATTTTATTGTGTACCACCAACAGATTTCGAGGTAAACAAATGTAAGTCCAATATGAACGTTAAAAAATAATAATAATAAAAATTATAAACATCGTATATAGAACACACGAAAATATGCCTGTTTTGATAAATAGATAAATTTTATCTTTTTCACAAGTTGAAAGTTCCAAAAATCACAAATTCGTCTCTCCTGTGAAGTTGTCATTTTGGATATACCATAGATTACCTCTGGTAAGTAACCAGAAATTGTTTTTTAACAATATTAAAAATTTGTTTTAAACTTTTACCCACTAAACAAATAAATTTTTCAAAATTGATTTCTTTTACCCAGTCTCTCAAAAGGTTGCCGACCATTGGTCAAGTATGTCTTAGCCACTGGTTTATAACCTGCTTTGCTTATAGCAAGTAAGTACCTTAATATGTATGGTTTATACGCGGTATTGATTTAAAACTGATCAAAAGAGAAATATTGGCTGATTATGACATTTTAACTTGCCAACGAACATGACGGTGTTTAATAGAATTCGAAAAAACAAGTATTATTTTAAAAATGGCTTTTCACAGTATTGCATTGCGACTATTAATATGTCATGTTTTGTTTTGATTCTATGGTTAATAACTATAATGTGTTGGTATCAATTTCAGATCGAAGAATAACATTCTGAAATTCTTGAAAACCTGCTTGATTTAGAGGATGAGGAGGTAATCTTTATAAATTATTAATTAAGTACCTATTTATATTATCAATAAGTGGGAAAACACCTACGATGGCCGCGTGCGGCTTAAACGTCAGCCTATAGTGTCGTGGGTCCCAGGTTCGAATCCTTGGTCTAGCAACTACACATATTCTTTTTCAATTTGTGTATGAGTCTGAGTATGGACCTAATAGGTTGAGCAAGTGGCTAACATCCATTTCTCGTAAGGCCCATATGATCGTCTTTTGATGGTAAATAGTCAAAAAAATTTAATATTTAAAATAAATTTTAACTTATTGTAAGAAATAAATATTTAAAAATAAAAATTGTATATTTTTTTTATTCAATACTGAAAATACATAGGGTTCAAGATTGTTAGGTTCTTTGTTATAGAAAAAAATATTTTTTGAAAAATATCAGTAACATCCAAAATTCTAGAATAAGTGGGACTCGAACTCATGTTTCACTATCCGGGTGAGAATAATAATTGTCTTTATTCAATACTGAAATTACATTAGCTTTAAGAATTTTAGGTCACGGACCTCATCTTAAGAACCTGTGTTCTATAAAACTAATTATTATCTTATTATTACAGGTTATGAAGAATTCATACTTGATCGACGAAGACGAAATTCCTCAAACTCCAATAAAACCTGAAAATGTACCATTTTATAGATTTCAATAAACATTTTATTTGCATGTATTTCTATTTTTTTATTAATTTGACAACATTTAAGTTATTTGGAGCTATAAATCCATCTTAACCTTTAAAAGTCTTTTGTGTAACTGGGTTAGTGTATCGTCGCTACTATAACGAAAATACAAATGTAAACACGTATAAATCGTGCATGTTGCAAGTTTTCATGTATTTGCGGCCCGCCGTTCACTTTATGTTCCTAATGTGGCCCTCCATTTAAAAAGTTTGCCCAGGCCTACCAAATGCCAAAAGTAGCTGTATGAGAATAGATATTTGCAGTGGATAGTGGGGCTGAACAGTGACAAAATTAGTTCCTCGAATACTTCACAAAAAGTTTTGACCGACAGTGCATCATCGCCGCCATAAATTTTATACTATATTTTATACAAATGAAGGTGCCTCCTCGAAAAGGGGTCTATATGCAAAAACTAAATTTTACACGAGAAAGGAAAACAAAATAAACAATAATTTCAGTGATTTATAGTACCTACCTATGATTTTTTAAAGCAATGAATGTCAATGATTAAAAATATCACCATACATCGCTGAAATTCTTGTTATATATTTATTTGTGTTTCCTCCTTCAATAATGGGAACTGAAATACATAACGGGTAAGGCGATAGCAGGTAACCGACTCGAGTAAGGAAGAATCCGAGTTAAACTTACACACGTGTCAAGAATACGTTTTACGTTGAATACTGAAAACTGCTCTCGGTTTATGCATTTACGCTCATTTAATGTTGGTGTATTACACACACTATTGCACGTGCACAATACGTGCTTCATTTTCGTAGGACACTCACACATTCAAAACCTTGCATCAAGATGCGTATTGAATATAGCCTATCGGTATTTTATTTTCTATCTGTTCTGTGTTTTCCTCTCTCCTCGAGAGGCACCATCAAATCTGTTTTTATTTTCCAATTTGCTTCGAGATAAATTTTTGACGAGGATGATCGACAGTAATGTGACTCTAATTTTGGCAATATGTTAATAAAAGAATGTGTATTTTCTATTTTACTGTTATCAATGCAGGAGGACCTCGACTTTCGCACATAATTGGTTCCTGAAAGTGTGTGTGAATGTTAAATGTTCGAAAGTAGAGGGAAGTAAAACAAAATATAAATTGTGTGTATTTTAAAATAATTATTTATCAAGTAAATATAAGATGTTTAAGAGACATGTTTAAGTGGGGTTTGTGGGTGTTTCCCTTAAAAAATTATCAAGAGTTAACTGTTTGCCACTCTTCTTTTTCTTATTTTAAAATGGTAAAATATTAACTTTACAATATTGCTTAACTCCTGGCACGAAATGTAAAGTGAACCAATCTTTAAACATTAAGCAGTAACCCAAGCTTTTTTATTTGATTACCAAATGACTGGAAGCAATTCTTTATCTTTCCCTTTCAATGCTCTGGGATTTTCTGGTTGATAAATTAACATTGGAATCAATTTTAAATCACCAGCTAAGTTTCCACCAAGAAGCACTGTCAATCGGTTTTTAGAAGGTTTATGCCCAGGGGCAACTGATTCTTCCTTAGATAAGAATGTACGACTAGGCATTTTTTTCCAAAATAAACCTGACTCATCTACATTAAATATTTGGCTAGACGAATATTCTCCATCTTCAATAATTTTGGATGGTGAAGAAATAAATTCTTTTGCAGCATCTTTATCTGCATCAGCCGATTCTCCAGTGAATTTAATATTATGAAAAGAAAACCTCATTTTAAAATTGTTAAACCAACCGTTAGTTGCTTGAAAAATAGTGTTAGAATCTTCTTTTAATCTAGCCTTCCAATCTTTGTGCAAACTAAGAGCCTTCGCTTGAATAATAATTGAAATACTCAGAGGGACATCTTTTTGATATTGGTCATCGATCCATGATGACAAAGATTTTTCCATTTCATCCATAACTATGCCGTGTCTTTTGGAAACAATCTTTAAAGATATATTTCTACAATTATCACAACATATCGTAGACTTGTTTATATCATACGAACGTCCGATTGATGCAAAAGATTCACCGCTATCAGAACGTCTGTCTAATAATTTCCATCTTTGTCTCGATCTTGTGAAGTTTATGAGTCCTTGATTTCTTTTTGTTCGTATCAACACTGCAATTTTTCAGTTTCTCACTCACTAAACCTACTAAACTAAACAACCTAAAAAACCTACTAAACTAGTTAGCTCACAAGCAAAGTGACGGGTGTGAGCAGGATGCAAGTGATGCAAGAAATGCACTTGCTTGTGAGCGAGCGAGAGGGGGATATCTTTACCCCACAGCGCGAAGTTTTAAAAAACGATTTTTTTAAAATGTGCGAAATAGCGAATTGTGCGAAAGTCAAACGTTCGAAAGTCGAGGTCCGCCTGTATTTGTTTTTTGATTCTGGATGTTTCTTTCTGTGTACATGTTTTGATCCTGTATGTTTGCTTGAACATTTTCATCTTGAACCCGATTTTGAACTGTCCACTGACTTATGCATAATGTATTGTCAACGTACTACCTTCCCTTTAACGTAAGAATACGTATGAGGGTAAATAGGTAATATGTTTAACATCCGTATCTAGCTCAATACAAAACTCTAACGGTACAGCATGGAGATTCCATCTCTGTAGGATTACCAGGCCTACAAAATAGATAGTCGTGGATTACCATTGGTCGGTTGGTTATAATTCTTCCAGGTCCAGCACTTCGGATTGAAGATAGTTAAAATAATTACAGTATCAAAGGGCGCCACTTAACCTGACTCCTCTCCTGTCATATTACAACAAACGGGACATTATCAGGTCAAGAAAAAATAATACGATCTTTAGAAAAATGTTCCAAGATGGACTCGGAAACAATGTTTATTGGAAACAGTAAGACAAAGCATACACGAGAAGCTACAGTACAAAAGTTATAATTTAGACACGAACCAATTACCAGAATGACTATCCACACACCAGAGTAACCGGGAGGTGGTTATTACAAATTTCAGAACAAAATGAATCTAGACCTGGGAACAACAGATACAATAAATACCGTGATAAATGCCGCCATCTTGCTGGCTGGCTTGCCGAGCAGCCCGCCCGATAACGTCTTTCCTTGCTCGCGTTCCACACTTGACTGCTGAAACTTCATGGCGATGCTCACTTCTGCAGCCAATCCGCAGGCAAGCTGCCAACTTAAAAATGTGTCCGCGCAGTGCTGCCATTTCACGATCGCCTCTCAATTCTCAATGGAATTGCCAGTGTTTGAGAACGTATTATCCACGAGACGGGGAATAATAACGTTACAGTATTCAGGATCATTTTTTTGATTTTCAGACTTTGATCTTCAAAATTATTAAGATAATATGAATACGTGTATTAAATATGGCTCTAAGTACCAAAAAGTAGTATTGTCTGTAGTTACAAAATACCGAGTCATTGCAGTACATTAGTAAAGTAGCTTTTACAGTGTGAAGCAATCACGGCAGCTTCTATAATTTTAGGTATTAAGAACTCGCAAGTGTCAACACACCATCTTCAGCTATTTTATATTGAATGCCGTTGACCACTGCAGTGCTACTTACACCATTATAAATAAAACACGCCAACGGACTTACAACGTCGACAGGTTTAATTATTTTGCTGTATTTTTTTGACTTGCGTGATGCATTTAGACTATAGTTGAAGTTATTGGCGTTGGTATGTAGAACATTTTTCTATAAAAATGTCAGTTTTTATTATTTTGGTACTTAGCGCCTTAATTAATACACGTATTCATATAATAATAGTGATGTATTCCTCCAGGATACTTTATTTACATATTTAAACAGTGTTTATTTCAGTTTCAATCAATGATAATGTATAAAAATGACTTACCTTCATCTAATTCCTTGAGATTATTGACTAATTCATTGTTTGAACTTATTGTAAATGCATTTTTTATGAGAACCTGTAAGATCTGCGCATAGTCTCATATAAGCAACTTTACTGAGACATAGAAGTATTTCAAGACGGTTACAACAAGACCAGACTTAGAAGTTTTTATTTTTTACCACCAAATGGCATCATTTTTTAGATTTAAATGCTTTGCACAGCTGGTAGAAGGAATTTTTACGAAATTTTTGACATATAACTCATTTTGGGCAAAATTCGGACTTTCGGAAGGTTTGTATAGTAAGCCGACGATATAACATTAATTCAAATGTCAAAATGACTTTATTTTTCTGTTGCATAGCAACTTTTAAAAATCGGGGTAGGAATGGTTTCTTTTCACCAGATATAAAGTAAAGAAAATTATTATTTTCTCTCTTTGGTGGAGCATAATTATTGTCTGTTTATCTTGTAAAACTCAAGTATTTTTGTCAAAAATGAGATTTTAATTTTAACTAGTACTACCTACTCTATATATTGTAACAACCTCTGAGGAAGATTCTTGGATACAATATTGTTACAGTTATACAATTATTTCATCATCAGGGGATTGCAGATCTTTTCGTGACTATTCGATGGGTGATTAACAGAAAAACCTATCTACAAAAATTCGATTTTTCAGATGGATAAACATTTTTTTTTTTGTTTCAAGAGGTTTTTTTAAACTAAGAATGATAGAAAGATGAAATTTTCAACTTCTTAAAGTATAATCATTTCTCTTTTAAATAAATTAAAAAACAAAATGTAATTTTGATGATCTATATTAAAAAAATACTGATTTAAAAAAAGTCGACCCAGTTACGTTTTTGTGATATCAATAATTTTGAAACTATCTTTGCAGTTTGTTATTACCTAATACAAAAATTTATCAACAAATTGACTTTTAATGAGTGGAGAAAATAAGTTTTTTTAAAGATTACACTTTTTAGCAAAACTAGTATGGTTAATAAAGTTTTTTTATGCATCGGAATGATTTCATGTTTGATGTTCATTATTTATAAAAAATGAGATAGCATCCAATGTTTTTGAGTTACCAAATATTGTCTTTATATTTTTATATATTATTTCTTGAGAAAAAACTATGTAAAATGACTTCAAAATGAAAAAGAAACAGTTTGACAGTTGAAAAACTAGGCAACACATTTGTGTGTTTCCAGACTGTCAGAAAAAAATCCATAAACACAAAAATATATCAGCTGATATGTTGTTGTGTTAATGTTTTCATTTAAATTATGAGATACATTTTAGATTATTTCCTTCCTCATAGACTGTCAGAAAAAAATCCATAAACACAAAAATATATCAGCTGATATGTTGTTGTGTTAATGTTTTCATTTAAATTATGAGATACATTTTAGATTATTTCCTTCCTCATAGTATATATGAAGATACGTCTTTGTGTTACAGATGGAACTGATTACATTGAATGATTCTGCATACTTAACTAAAAAACGCTTTTTTATATATACGTTTTTGTGTTAATCACCCATCGTATTGCTGGGTAAAGATAGACCAATCAATAATAATAATTTCTGAGATCTCTTTATTGTCAAAAATGATAATTTTGTAATATTACAAGAAAATACATCTAAAATATAAATTATTTTTTATCGTTCTTTAAAATGACTATTCAAAAGTAACAATATAAAGTTTGCTTTTTATACAGTCATAGTTTTATTTTGAATTACTATTCAATTTGTAAATATCAATATTAATATTTGAGTATTAGTACCTTATAGCTTTTTTTTATATAGTTATTTGGTTTTATAATTAGGTACCTATAAAGTTTCTTATTTCGTGAAAAACCAATCAACATGTCGAAAAAACTATTATGTTGAGTAGCCAAACTGTTTGACATTATAAAATAAAATAAAAACTATCTAAACATAAATTTTTGTTATTAATACTACAATAATTTTATAAATGAATAAATGGATATATTCAAGTTTATACTTTAGATCACAATTATATATCATTTTTGGATACTTTTACTGAATCTTACAAAGAAAAAAAAAAGAATCTTAACGTATGTATCACTAAATTTGATGATGTTCTTGCATGTTATGTTAAGAAAGGTTTTGAAACAATTTTCTTGTTTTATTTAATTTTATATACTCTTTAGCATTCGAGCAAGGGAAAAAATTTAAATATTCCCACATTATGTTGATGGGATGACAATTGCAAAATCAGTTATTTACCCTAATAAATATCTTATTTTTAACATTTTATGTATGACACTGAAAAAAGCGCTATGTATTTAGAACATAAATATTTCTTATTGATGAAGAGAAAATAATTTTCACTCAGTAAAACCACATACTTACATAAAGCAAAAACAAGCTCTTCAAAACTCCTAAGCATGAAATAATGTGGACATATAAAAAGACATACTTTTAAAGTACCTAATAAATTATAAATATCTAATTCTATGGGAAATTTTAATAACAGTCAAAATTATAAATACAATGTATTTATTACCGACAAGTGCGGTAACACTGAATAAAATGTATTTTTTTTCAAATATACGTACTTAGTTAAGTTATTATAGGTTCACAATACGACTGATCTAAAAAACGATTCACATATTCGCTTCGAGCTTGAGAGGGACTCTTAAGTCTATTAAAAATATGACCAGGGTATTTTTGTGGTAATACACAATGGCAGTAGGTACAGACTTATCTACTTAAATTATAAACACATACCTACAAATTATCTTAAAGTAAAATAATTATCTCAAAAACAGTATTATATAATATTATATAGACATTTTTCAGTATTGTTACTCTGGTACAATTAAAGCATAGAAAATCATTTCAATGCGTAAAGCCAAAACATCATTTCAAAGGAGAGACAATATATTAATATTTATTATGAATAGGGTCACCAAAAAGTTAGCAAAACCACTTCAAAATACAAAGCCTTTGCGTAACGATATTAATTCTGAATAGCATATTCGACACTAAACAATAATTATATCTGAGTAGATATGCATTATTTATTTTATTACCCGAGATAGAATGCAGCGGCAGCAACACTATATAAAATTCAAAGAATACTTCCAATCAAGATGGCGTTGAGTGAAAAAAAGCTGAGTTGAGTGAGAGCCAATGCAAGTTGATATCACTTTCGTTACTCTAAGCAACTTGCTAGGCAACCAGTTAGCTTGAATGTGATTCACTGTAGAAATGATATCGACTTTGTTTAATTCAACTTGATCAACTTTGTCGTAATAATATGTTCCCACTTATCGATTGATTTTCAACAGTCATTCAACATACAGTTAGATGACGTCAAAAATCGCCATGTGAGAACGCGGCATTAGTAAACTGACTTGCTGAAGGCTTATGTCACCACGACTTATCTTTACATAATAATTATTATAATGCCCAAATTACTTAATTTAATGAGAAGTCTATGTATTATGTTTTAATCTTATTGGTGCTGAATACTTTTTATTTTTCGAGTGGAGATGGATTTTGTGAAAAACGATTTATTTTATTTTTGGAGATAAATTTTATTGTTTCAAATGTAATCCTTAGCGTCCCAAAAATGAGTAAGTGAGAATTATTCTGTAATAAAGCTACAACTTATTTTGGTATGGTTGCGGTAGTTGGTGAAAAATAATAAAAAAATATTGTTACTTCAAAGTTGAAAATTCCCCTGCCTGGCTTAATAGATTCTTTATGTTTTTGCTGACTGTTTCATACACAATAATAAATTATTTTAATAACTGTATATTATGTAAAAGCAAGTAAACTAAGCCTGAAAAAAAATACTCGCACTTTGGGGCCGGATATTTTTTAATTGTGTCAACAATATACACTAACTATTGTAAAAAATATCTAAATAATTTTATTAATAAAAATTGATTAAAAAAAATATTGGTAAGTAAAAAGTGTGTGAAAAAATGACAACACTTGTAAGGAATCCAATCCCGGACAATTTTCGATACCTATGAATCTCGGGATTAGTAAATATAATCCCGAAACTGCGAAAAAAGGATGTGCAGGTGGGCACTTGTTTCTACATCGAATTTTATGAATGTTATCTTCTTTTAAATAAATAAAAAAAAAACTGTTTTAATTTCATATTATTATCTATATTACAATATTGTTTAGGTACTTCATTAAACCCATGTATTTCCAAGATTGAATGTACACAATATTAATATTAAATGTCTTAAATAGTATAAATTATACTAGACATTTCTGACCAATTTTATCAATGCTATTTGTATATTATTAGATTATCGAAAAAAAACGCCAATCCCGAGATCGTTAAATTGTAATCCCGAAATCTCGGGATCAAAATTTTGGCTCGGGATGGGATTCCCTACTCAGTAGTGTGTTTTCATTTTTGCGGCTGTATTCATTATTGCTACAACTTTGGCACCTATTCATAACATATTATTGTGGTATTCTTTTTTTACAGAAACAGGTAAATTAACTATTGATTTTGATAAAGATTATACACACTAATGTTATTTACAAATATATAAAATTTTATTTATAGCGATATTAGCAAAATAAAAACAATACAATGATTAGAATAGGTACATTATCATGTATAATTTTCAACATAATACACATAAACACATAATAATAAAAATGAATATTTTCATATATTATAGCACCTATACATTTTTTATTGTAACAAAAAAAGTCGACCTCTACTTATATCCATATTAAAACTATTTACATTATTAAATTTTAATTTGTTAAATGTTCAGTCAATGTCGTGGAAACGCAGAATGGCCCGTCCCTTGATTTCCGACTGGCAAAGTTTCCTTACAACCTCCTGGGCTTCGTCAGCTGGGAATACTGAATGTGGTGGTGGTTCGATCTGTAATATTATTTTAAACATTGATTATTTATGTAATATTAATAATATTGAAGGTAAAATATAAAAGTGAAATGTCACTGGAAGAAGAATAGCGTGAACATAACATGGATACTATAAGAGCTCATGACATAAAATATTTGTTTTTCTCTTTCAACAGCTGTCCCTATTAGGCGCAATGCACACTGAAATTCGACTCAACATCATTGTTGTCATTAGTTGGCTTGGTTGCCATAAATCATTACCAACAGCTTGCGCAAGCTATGTTGCAAGTCTTTCCCGCGCCCACAGCCGCGACACTAACACACACAACCTCCTGTCAAAGCGCTTAAACATCATTGTACATCTGACAAAGAAGCAGTGATTTGTATTGGTGGAAACATTGGGTACATTCATTATCAGTTAGAAATATACGAATGCATAGTGTTCCAATAGTTTGAAACATATATTTTAACCTAAAATGTCATTTCATTATGATCAGTGCTATTAATACATTTGCGGACACACGTCAGCTAATACGTCATGTTAGTGATATGACACATATTAAAATTGTTGTTTTTTAAATTTTCGATTTGGATATATAGAAATGAGTTATTTCTTAAGATACGACACTATCTAACGGAAATATGTTCGCACCGTGACACAAGTAGCAGGGAACATATTGTTTTAATCCAAGATACGACTTCTCTAAAAGTCGTGTCGTATTCCGTTCCACAGTACAGGATGTCAATGGACGTCCTGTCATATCACATCTCTTAAAATACGATGTTTATAGACATCATGTCCGCGGATGTGTTAATTGTCATTTTTGGTCTCCTGTGATTTGACACTGGTAGGCCCTGCGCAATAGTGCTACGATCATGTGTATTACTGAACTAGCTTTGAAGGCGAATCGCGCACTGTAAAATAATATGCATGGTAGGCGGCAACTTTTTAAATTACACACAAGCGACATTGATGCAATGTACCTACTTCAAAATAAGTTACATGTGACATTAGGCATGTTTTTCTACCAAAGATATTGAAAACACGCTGTGCGCAGCAGTACATTAAGTTACATGTGATTTGTGAATACCAACAAAATCATATTAACAAATTCGATGAGTTACAGTCGAAATGAGTTTGTATGTGCAACCTTGCAATTTTGGGATGTAGCTTAATTTCTTCATCCCGAATCCCGGGATTTCTTTTTATCTGAATTTTAACTAAAAACACATATTTTTGACAAATAAAATGTAGTTTAAGAAAAGCGATTGGTGTATAAATAAAAACATTAAAAATATTAACAGGATTGCAATACTTTGGGGAAAAATTATGTGTCGATCTGCAAAAAGCCTTATTTCAATTTGAAAAATCAGTCAATATAGTTTTTAAGCTATCTGGGAATAAAACGTAGAACATTTTACTAACTGATAAAATGTTTTTTTATTATTATGGTCCCCATATGACTTCCATATGAGCCCTGACCATATGAGTCGACCAGATAAGTGTGATAAACACACATCACAAATTTCCTTTAATAATAAAAAAGTTGCCTACGGGCGCTATTTTCCTTCAATAATATTATTATTTAAAGTTATGTGGTTGTATGATACAATTTTTAATTGTGTATCAATACTCGACATCGTGGCTTATCATTCATTCTTGATTAAAAATGGTGTCCACAAATTTCTCTAGTGAAGATGATGACTACCTAATGGATATATTGACTCAAAATTCACATATTTACAACTGTATTAAACATGGAATAATATGGAAAAAATATATGGAAAGATAAAGCAAGAGACAAGAGTATGTGATGTGATAGAGGTTGGTAGGCAGAAGAAATGGCAATGGGCTGGACACATCGCTCAGAGAGTGGATAACCGCTGGACAAATGCTGTCATACAGTGGTATCCAAGGGCCACTAAACGCCCACAGGGACACCTGAATATCCGCTAAATAGATGATTTTATAATGTTCGGTGGATGTATGTGGCACAAAATAACTAGGGTCCAAGAAAAGTGGAGGGGGCTAGGGGAGGCGTTCATCCAGCAATTAGTAAGTATTTATGAATTTTCAGACCGGTATTGCCATGAGAAAAAAGAAAATATGAATATTCATTGAATCTATATTATTTATTATTTACCCTTGCACTCCTTAATATATATTTTTTTATTCTTCCAAATCTTTCATTAATTTTAAGTTTAAAGGTATGTAATGGAATGAGATAGTTGTATATAGATATGGTATATATATAGATAGATAATCGTATAATTAATTTATAACAATGTCAAGTCCAACTCCACATAAGAGTACAGTGTACACGTGGCGCATTGGGTGATCTTAGTTGATATTATTACTAGTCATCTCAATGATCTAAATTTAAAACTACAAGGCAAGAATAAATTATTTCATAGCTTAGTTAATAGCATCAGTTCATTTAAAATGAAATTAAAACTGTTCCTCTCTCAGTTAGAAAATGAGGATTTGAGTCTTAGACTATAGATACATCTAGACGCCACCCGTTGCATTGCTAAATGAAGCCGCTTGCCTTGCGTTTGGTTTGTGAGCGAGTAAACGCATTCGTCTACAAATGTTCGAGACCATAGACCATTTCGCTAGTGCTCGCCCAAAGTGCTCGCACTAGACGCTCAGAATTAAAATATAATTTTCTATTTTTTTACGTTATATAGTATTTTTAAGCGGTCAAAATGCAACCATTAGATAAAGATATCTATAATTTAAGTTATTTCAAAAAAAACACTAGGTCACTGATATTAAAATATATAATAAAATACAAATAAATTATCACGAACATGTATCAACTTACCTATGAAACGTTATACCATCTTCTTGCTTATCAGTACGGCTACCACATTTTAAGACAACACACAGAACCATCTTTTCTACTTAATTAACTAAAAATATTTACCACTGACTTTATGTTTACCACAAAAATATCAATTTTAGCAACACGAGCTCGCAAGTTATCGACGCTGTGTGAAGCGTTTTGCCCCGATTTGATGGCGATATTTTTGGAAAATAGCTTACACAAATGTAGACCTTTTATCTTACTCTAGCGCGTGTCAAAGAGATCGTAAGGGTGCCGAATACTTTCTCACTCGCACTCATGCATCGTTTTTGTTCAGGCCTTGATTTGAGTCAATTTCCACACTTGAAAGAGCAGAATGAATGTGCGGCGGATAATAGCAATTTGACCAAATATATTGAAAAAATCAAGATGTTGCAAGGGTCATTTGAAAGTCGTTTTCATGATTTTGCTAAAGAAGAAAACTGCATGCTCGGATTTATAAACCCATTTTCACTTAGTGAACAAAATGTAATGCAGATGCCTAGTAACATACAAATGGAACCGATTGATTTAAAAACAAATTCATTATTGAAAATGAAATTTGATGAGCTTTTTCCAGATCAAATGCTTCTGACATAGTTAATTTCTGGCGTTCATTACCTATAATAGAAAAGGTGCTTGAGTTTTATGGCGCATCTGAACTCGTCTGTGAAAAAAATTGGCACAATAACATTGACATAAGACTTTCGACAGTTAAAGGAAAGGACAATTTTAACACAATTTTAGTAAAGTAGGTATCTATAAGATTATCGCAATAGTATACATTATGACACTAGATAATCTGCGATCACCTCTTGGCCACAAACTATACGTCTCAGGAAGAGTTCAGAGGATGGTCCAAGAATCAAACTCATTATTTTCTTATTTAAATGTAAATATATATTTTCACATATTCACGCACTGATATAACGTAAATCTATGATAAATGCTTATAACTAAATTTGCAGTCACTTCGCTGCACAGTAATTTTTCTCTCGACACCCGAGTGTTGTGGACTTGCTACAAAGCGTTTCAAAAGGGTACTGCCTGAAAATTTTCAAATCAGGGGCTTCTATCCGGCTTGCCAAAATTCGCAGGAAGCGATTGCAGCCCCTGATTACGAATTACGGACCACTATCTCTTACGCGCACTATTACCTACGATCTACATCCTGTATCCCGGCAGTTACTGCGGCTCTCGGCTAAATTCCTTATCTTATTATTATTCTTAATTTTGTTTCACCGACCGATCATTCGATGGAGACAGTAGGATTTATAAAATTTGTAATGCTAGCTAACAGGAGCGCTGTTCGCGAATTTACAAGTCCAGTTGACTAATATGCTGATGCTTGAAGATTAGGTCGTCTAGTGCTCCAGAGGAGTCGTCTGCTCAAGGCGGACAGTTTCAATTGGTGTTGATTACTTATTGAAGTTTCGAGTAAAATATTTAAAAAAAAAATTGAAAACATACCGAATTTTGAAGATTTCCTCCTGCAATACTACAACAACCAGTGATGCCAACCGTACTATAATTATAGTACAATACTATAATTTTTAAGCCTTTGTACTATAATCAGCATTGCAAAAGATGGCAACACTGACAACAACTGACAGCATACTGATTGGGCGTCTATTGCAAACTAATGCAAAGCGGTTGCTATTGTATGCCTCTGTTTCCTGTCTTTGTAGCCGTACTCAAACGTCTACCTTGGAATATGTGAGTCAATGGCTGCTTGCAACTCAGTAAGACTAAGCATGCATGAACGATTAATTGATTGGACGATCAAAAATAGTGTCATGAACGCTCGCAAAACAAGCTGATTTAAAAATCTGTTTCTAGTCACAGATTTACAACCGATCGTGATTGGCAGAGTGCATGGTGTCAATATTTGTAAATGCGCGAGCGCGCTAACACAATTTTGAAAACGAATGTGTCACGACTGCCTTATAATAAACATTAACATACATTCTAAAATTTCCAATGTACAATGCCAGTATTTTGCATGAAAGATTTGGGATCAGGATATGGATAAGGATTTCATTCTTCACAACTCGAATGACATAATGACAACTCAGAAGTAGGGGTACAGTTAAATAAGAGACTCGTAAAGCGGATGGGAAAATGGATTTGTCTCATATCTAAAATGACCTAATCATAAAATATAATAGTGACTCATTCCACATGTCACTCAGGCCTTGTTCACATAACTCGTGTCTTGACACCTCAATAAGGTCGAAATTCGTCACAGCGCGCGTGTATATGGACGGGTCAGTGAGGTCACATGCACCCGGAATGCGCGCGAGTCAAAACGCGCCATGTGGATAAGGTCTTACTACTCAAAATGAAAATATTAATTTGTTTACCTCTCCAGATGCAACCAGCTTGACCAATTGTGTGAGCTGCTCAATTGTGCCTTTGGGAACATCGCGGATTCTTAAGCCCATATCTTCAGCTTTATGAGAAAATCTAGACATCAATCGTTCACCGACCTCTTCTGGTAGTAAAACCACTCCACCCTAGAATAAATAAATATTATATAAAATAATAGTTTCTTGGCAGAAATTATGAAGCAATTTCAGAAAGAATACAACCATATCTTAATAGGTTACATGTAAATTGTACGTGAAACATTTCACCGTAGCACAGTTTGCCGTGAGCTTTCTTAGCAGAAAGAGATAGCAGGATACTATACGGTTTTCAATTTTATTAGATTCAATATGAACATTAATTCAATTTTCATAGCTGATTTTGGCAAAATTCATGAATTCAAGAGTGAAAACCTAACCTAATCTAACCTGACAAATAATCCAGTATATCGTCTATTTTCAAAATTTGTTTGCTGCTGGTTTCCTGTAAAGTGTAAACTGACAAAAACAATGTTTCATTTAGACATGAATTTTATGTCAATACAAAAACAGTCATGAACAACCGGCTATAATGCTGTTTGAAAGACAGACAAAAGACTATGATGAAATTCGTCTAGCGATAATCTGTTCTTCCAGTGATCCATCTCCACTTCAAGGTATTTACACTTTGCACCAAGTCCAGCAACTTTCTTTGTTCCCTAAACTATTGATTTATTTCTGTGCATTATAATTTCCGTTACTTACTATTTCAATTTCAATTTCAATTTTAATTTATTTTACATATTGTGGACATTACAAATTATAAGTTTAAGACTTTTTTATACCCAACATCTCACCACCGCTACTCTTGTACTTGTAGTACTCTGGTTTTTGAACCTCTTTTGAATCTCATGTCCACATTTGCCCCCATACGTTAGTATTGGAAGAACACAATATACGCTTTAGGGATAGTGGGAGGTCATTCTAGAAACTTATAACAAAGCACTTAATAACAGATCATTGCTAGATAAATCGTATCATCTAATGTTATCCAAGAGATATTGATCCGTACACTGTGCTGACCATGTAAATATGCCCAAAATAATCTAGTCTATATTGCAATGGGCATGCCAAAATGCCCAAAATTAATGAAAATCATATTTTGCCACAGTTAACTAATATATTAAGCAATAATTGATACACATCGCAAGGATTAAAAGACCTAAAGAATGAGCCGGCGGGGTCAATGAGATAATCAATTTTAGTGGAAGTATGTGGTAACAAGAGACTGAGTCATTCATCCAGTATTGAATTGAGTTGATGACAATAGGCTAGACAAAAATTATTCTTTGTTCTTCTTATTTAGGGACCATCTTCTATTGAAGATTGGTGACTAAATTGCAGTACATCTCCCGATCCTGGGCCAGTCAAATCAGATCACCAACATCTCGGATGTATAGCCACATATGGAGGTAGCACAGCCAAGAGAATCTTCTACCTACCTACCTTGCATTATGAGCTGGAATTAATCATACTTTTCATTGTGGAAAATATGTCTGAAGTATCCACTTTTTCTGCACTTGGTAGTACCTATAAGTTCTGTGAATTCTAAATAAATATAAAAATATTTTTATACCTGATCTAAGCATCGCATTGACCTGGTCAAACTCCTGGATGTCGCTCCAAAGTCAAGAACAATATCAACTGGTCCTTTGCACGCATCCAGTGTCCTTTCAATCAGCTGTTTTTCATACAAATCCTCCGACCATTGAACAACTTTCAAGCTGAAAACATTACAAAACACGTGCCAAGATTAATTGTCTACAATGTTTGCAAAGAAATTTGACAATGTGCCAAAGTCCAAAGTTTGGGTGAATGATCAATACAGTGCCAGCATTTGATTTAGTTGGTAAACAGTACTTGTGTCTGAAAGGTTAAACATTAACTTAACCAATTATTTATTCTAACCACTCGAGGAATAAATATATATGAGGTGTCTATTTACACAAACAAATTCATAATTCAATATTTTATGGTAAATAAATGATGTTTTTGAGTTTCTCATTAGTTTCATAAGTTGGTTAATTTCATAAATAAGTTCATAAGTTTCATAAATTGTTGTATACACGGTATCGTGCACGGATAATCCGAAAACCAGATTACATTACTGTATACATAATATTATTCTAATTGATTTGAGTTTTTAATTTTCTCATGTATATATATATATTATTTGGCTCTACAATCCAATGTTATTGACTGTTCCACGAAGAGATTTCTTAACAGTTTTTTGAGAAATCGGTGTTAGCCACTTTCTTAACATATCGAGTCTATACTCTGGGTCCAATTAAAGTGAAATTTAAATAGAGGGTAATTGAGCCCATATCCGGAAAACGAACGTTATCGTGGTAATGCTGTTTTTTGGTAAATCGGTTTAAATTACGCGGCACACACCTATGCATGCACTCACCAAATATTACTTTGATATTCTAACAAGAGGTGGCAGTAGACAGTCTAAACTGACCACGCGTTGCATACTTTGCATTCAATTTGGATGCATATAAATGTAGATAAAAATATCTGAAATTAATGATTACAACTCTCTACAGGGATACTACTATATTATTATATTAATACTACATTGCATTTAAATTCTAATGGATTTAAGTTTTGTACTATTCCATCCTCTTGAGTGTAGTATTTTTATTGTTTATAAGTACTAATGATCTGTTATTAGGTTTTGACGATTTATTATAATATGCTTATCCAGTGTATTATTATTAATATGATAGGGGGTTTTTTTAACACTTCAATTATTCATAATTTGTTTGTTGTATTTTTTATTGTGACCCTTGACTTGACCTACTTTATCGTATTGATTTATTATATAAGTTAGGGTTAAGAGTGTTCGCTGTCAGTGCGTGTTTGCCTTTGGTGAGTATACACAGCGCCTGAAGATGCCGAAAGAAGAAACCCGGGTCGCAAAAATGACTCAAATGTAATAGTACAAAACTTAAATCCATTAGGATACCTACTACAATGTTTAATGTTTCAGAAACACTGCATAATGTAAGTTTTTTTCTTTATAAATAGCTCTGTGATGTATGTGCAAGTAAATTATTTCTGTATTTCTATGTATATTTTATTCACCCAGCAAGTCATAAATTTCTTTGTTGGTTTGTAATAATAATACTTATCTGTGTCAATTGAATATCTTATTGAAAAAAAATTGGCATGGAATACTCACTTGGCTGAATCCTGTGCCAAGACCAATCCTTCATCTTTCAGACTGGCTATAGCAATGTGTACGTCATCTTTGTATGGAAGATTCTTGAAATGGTGAGCTGCTATACGAAGGGTCCAGAGAGCGAGTCCACCAGTTCCGACAATAAGTATTTTACAATGCGGTTTTCGTTGAGGTCCTTCTAAAGATTTCTTGATACATTCGTGGGCCGTGAAGACAGCATTCATAGCTAGTAGGGCACCGGTAGGTAACATGGCGGCAACACTCAATGAAAGGTTGTCAGGTATCGGTACTAGAAATTTCATATCAGGCACGACAATATAATCAGCGTAACCATGAGGAACACCTTCGTAGGGATACAGAACAATTCTCTGGCCGACTTTCAGACCACAACTAGAATGATCATCAACCAAATCTCCGAGGGTATCTACAATTCCAGCAACTTCATATCCTGGAAATAAGGCACCGTCTCGCACGCCAGCATGAGTTGGCATAGAGTAAGAAGATGTTGTTCCATCAGCATATTCAGAAAGACTACCGAGTGAGCTGATGGACGATGTGCTGCAAACTGACATGGATCGGCCTCGGTTCGCTCGATAGCATGCTCCTGCACAGACAACTCTTAGGCGGGCTCCCAATGGAGGAACTTCAGGAACGGGAACATCAAAGGTGAAGACACTACCTTTGGTAAGAGGCCCGGGTGACTCAATCGACACTTGGCGGCAAAGCTTACTCATCTTTCAATCTGTAACAATAAAAAAAATGAATGATAGATAACATTCTTATGTGTTTTACATATTTTGGTATATAAAATTTTTAACTCGAAAGTGCAGCAAAATATTTCATACTACAGTATTCTCAAGAAATGTAAAGAATATCTGAACAGAAAAACATAATGTGCGGCAAAGTACGCATGTTTGTTAGTTAGCTGGGTCGAGTAGGGGATAGGTAAATTTCTTCTTCTTCTTGCTCCTATATCAGAACTCGCCTCGTGTGCCGCACAGCCATAAATCAAATCTTTCGAGATCGGCGACCCAGTGTTGCATGTCATAATCTCGTAACGTCTCTAGCTAGACGTCAAATGCCATTACGCAAATATGTCATCAGACGCGGAAACAGCGATTATTATGTATTGGTACCGCAGAAATTTAAGAGGAAGGTGAAAATATTGGATTCATCCGTCAATTAGGCATATATCGATGCAGTGCATCCTGACGTCTACATAAAATGGCCGATGAGACACGCGCAGGCTAGCTAGCTCATATCGGCAGAGCCAGCGCTCGAAATGGAAAAGTTTATGAACCAGAGCGCACGACAGTTTTCTGAAGAACAATACATAGTTAGCATAGTTAGAAGACATAGTTATCAATTTTTTTTTGTGTATTTCATAAAAATAAGTAAGATATGAAAGTATGTTAGATTTTCTATTATATGGCCTATCTAGCTCAGACGGTCAAATTATTTTTTCCACGAGACGGAGAGATAATTTTACCGATTTCAGGAACAGGAACGACGCTCTGATCCATTTCGAGCCCTGGTAAGAGCCGATCTCGACAAGTTGGAAAGTCGCATGCGACCAGGTCAATTTGCAACAGCGAGAAGTTTTCTTCAAACGAACAGTCGCATCCGACAATCTGCGGAGCTCCAGTTGGTAACGTGCTTTCTATGAATAATGATGACGTCATATAATATACATTTTCGACATATTGCTAACACAAGGCGAGTTCTGATGTGAGAGCCGGCTAACATGTGCGTATGGTCACTTGTATGTACTTGGCGTCTTTACTTCATTACTATGATATTGACTGCCCATGAGGTAATGAACTATTTTAAGAAGGTTGAGAAAATTCATTCTTCATTATTAATAAAACTTTTTAAATATTTAGTGAACTTGACATTAAATTCAAATTATATTATTTGGACAAATAAAGAATTTTTACATTCAAAATTTGGTTTGATAAAATTTTAGTCCTTCCATTCTACACAGTGAATTTCATACATACACAAAATAATATGGTGTTTACACATAACCATAAGAGAATTGGACTCTATTTTCACTTTACAGTTTTATTATTGAGAAATACCGACATAAATAGTGCACATTAAACTTTGTCAGTCATACATATTTGTTTTCATTCAACAAAGACTACGATTTACATGTGGTATTGGTAAGTTTTTACAATATATTTAAACCCTGCGAAAACCAAACCATAATAATAGACAGAAAATACTCGTCAATCTATAAAATATCTAAAATTACATCATTAAATCATACGATCGATATTTTATAGATAGAATAATAGTTTTTATCTATTATAGTTTGGTTTAGGCAGGGCTTAATGAATTTAAAAAAATAAAACCAACATCATATTGTGTAATAATATTTATTTCTAATTCAACAAATATGTATGAATGAAAAAGTGTGCACAGTGTGTTTTGTCGGATCGCCCATAATATACAAAAACTATTATGGTTTGGTTTAGGCAGGGTTTAATTGATTTTTAAAAACTAACAGCCTTCCTCCACCCTTCACCACTGTAATATACAGTCAAACCGAACTGGTGCATTTCACGACTAAATTACAATTATTTCACATTTAAGTCACAAATCAAAGTGCAAATATCGGAACGGACACACTCTGTAACTCTAGCAAACGAATCTTTCTACGGTATACACTCAAAGGCAAAACTCAAATAAAAAACAAAACCCTCACCAGGTGCTTGACCAGAGACATGGGCCTTATAAAAGGTTGAGAAGAAACTGAATATCTCAAAAAGAAAATATTGAAATACTGTCTTCAGAAAATGGTTCCCAGCGAAGATGGTACAACCACGAACTATACACACTGTACAGTGTCCAAATGTGAAAATGAGGTAATTCCACTGTGTATGCCATGTCTCAAGGATGGATGATACCCAAGTACCCGAGAGGTTACTCAGGGTCATTTCCTCAATATCATTATATAACTATCTAAGTACACTAAATTACAATTCTACAAATAAATTAGTTAATAGATATAGACATTTAATTATAATCTTTAGAATTGAAAAAAGCAGATATTTTTTACTCCAAAATACTTGGAATAGGACACAGGTCATAGAAACACACATGATTATGGATTGGATGGTAGATATACTTATTTTTTATATAACATTTTTTTGAAGTTATACTTCTTTTGGGGCGTTTGGTAGAGAGTGAAATCGAGAGCTGCGCGCGCACACCGTTACAAAAGGGCACGACAGTATGAAGTTAGCTGCAAATCAGTCATCTGTATACAAACGCAAGTTTGATAGTAGAATTGTTCCATTGCCTAGGCAACAAATTTATTATTGTTATAAACGTAAACAAACGATTAAATGTAAGAGTGACAGTTGTTACTTTAAAAATAAAATCAATGAGAAATAGCTAAGTATATAATTTAGTAATATAAGTTAAAATGTATAGAAATAAACCCACAGCGTGTCATGTAAAAATACTGTCCCAGTATACATGACTAACTATGGTATATGACGGCGATTTCATAAAAATCATACATGACAGCATGCTGGCCACCAGGTAACTTAGGCTTGGAGAGGTAATTCAAGTTCCCACGATCCCTGAAATTCCTTAATGTTTCTTTCAGTCTCATGCTCTTTCTACTCTTATCCTTCCCATCCCATCAATACCGAACCCTATACCCAGACACACCCACCCACTTTTATACGTCACAAGCGCTACAAAAAACAGCTCTTTTTCTTGAGTGGGTAATTCAACAAGATAATTAAGAGCTAGTCGAAGAATCTAGGTTATCACAAGTTTTGTTAAGCCAAAGAAGTATAACTTCTCACGCGCCTAGTACACACACACCGATTTTTTTTATTTAGTAAACAATTTTTTTATTATTATGCAGTAATTGTAACATAACATGAATGCTTTTTAATTTTATGTTGATATTATAGTATATTATTATTTAACCCTTTGCACTCTTCAATATATTTTTTTTTCATTCCACTGACTCCTTAATAAATTAAAAGATTAAACATACATAATTAGACATATCTTTAAACAGTTAAAATATAATAAAAATACTAATACAGATTAATTTTATAAACATAATTTATTCACCCAATAATGACACTATGTATTAGTAGATAACACACATATTAATTATTTTGTACCTTAGTAATTATACATCTCAAAAGATCTAAGAATAGTTAATGAGCAAGTAACATTGATGCCAAGATAAGTTCCCAGTCACAGAAAGCAATATGTAGAACAAATGTCAAGTAAATAATTGACTGCATGTATCACTGGTGAAACTATAAATGTCTCCCACTAAATCAGAGGTTTTCAATCTGTTCACAGTGCTCTTTGTGTGTAAAAATTCTTCCACGGTGCGCCAAAATGTTTGTTAGCTAAATGCTATATAAACATACTGAATAACATATACAGTGATGCAACAGCAAGCGTAGACATTCATAAGCTGTCTTGTAGGTATTCTATGAACACATGTGTCTGATAAGGCGACATGATTTCACACAAATTATTCATTGCTACTCTGGCAAATTTATTTGGGTGACTTGATTATTAGGACAATGGAATCGCCATCAACGACAAATACTTTAGTCACCTGCGCAGACGACATTGTTGTTTTTGCAAACGATTCAGAAGACCTTTAGAACAGGGTGCAGAAGCTTGCAAAGGAAACGCACAAAGTAGGTTGAAAGATAAATGTCTCGAAAAAGTAATGATAAACTGCTTTGCTGAACCAAAAGCGATCAACGGCACTCAAATTGAGCATGTCAACAACTATGTTTATGTTAGCAACAAATATCAATCGACAATGGTATTCAATTAAAAAATAGTGTTTTTAAAAGTGACTGTGTCATAAACATAAAATGTTCATCCAATGTGTGTTACCAGTACTCACGTATGCGTGTGAAACATAAAGTCTTAATGCAACAGATATCCAAAAATTACAAGTAGCGCAATGTAGCATGGAAAGGTGCATATTGGGCGTAACGCGGAAAGATCACAAAATAAGCCAATGGATAAGGAAGTAGATAAGAGTACGCAATGGGATAGAAAATTCTAAGCAGATGAAATGACATTGGGCAGGATATGTCACTTGGCAAGTGGACAACCGCTGGACAAGTGCCATCATATAGTTGTACCCAACGTTCCCTCTAATTTTTCTATTGTGTGTGTGGATCATTAACGCATCTCAGCAGTGGCATAACTAGGGTTGGTGTAGAGGACCCGGTACATAGGTGGTCATTGATAAACACTAAAATACGTATACTTTGGCACGCAATAGAACGGGACAGATATAGTGATCCCGCTCGACATAAAATTTCACTTGCGTGCTCGCGTCAGGCAAACTTAACCTTCGCCTTCCGAGAAATGAGTCGAAGAGTTGTGCATGTGATGGTTTCATGCATTCGAGCAAAACTAAAATCTGGCAATGGGAACTTTCTTTTACAATATTTTTGTGAGGACTGTGCGGGAATATTCGTTGTACTCAATGGGCACTAAACGACCACAGGGATGCCCTAAAATCTGCTGGATAGACAAACTCAAAAAATTCAGTGAGTTCCCGGGACTGATGATTTGCAAAAGAGCAACAACAGGGGCCTACTATACGCCATTATTGGATCGGTTGATAGATTAATTGGAAGGAAAATGGCTAAGATTTGCGCACAAAATCTTTTACCAGGACAAGACTGCGTCTGTCACATTTTTTTTTTTATAAAAAATGATTTTTCCACCAATGCACTGTCAGAATAACATAATAACATAATACTACTTTAACCATGGTAGTGTGTGGTGATTCGGGTACATACGTTCAGGGTTTGATTTATATTAGCCATGTCAAACACATATTTTTTTTTTAAATAACTCACATTGTGAGTGATGCATAAAAAGAGAACAACTAGGGATGTGTAATAACCTACTACTAATACATAGGTACCTATTATAGGTACAGAATCTTTAGAAAATATCTATAACAAATGGTACAGTAATAATAAAACAACCAGATTGCTGGCATACAATGTAAAACAAGAAGCTATTTTAGCTGAAAGTTATGCTAGATTTCCCGAAAGTAAAATATCGATGAAAAAATACAGCATTTGAATAATATAAAATTAATAGCTAGGCACATTACGAAAAATTATGGATTTAACGCCACATGCACAATGCGATTTGTTCGGGCTAAATAACTCTTAAAAACACTACATATGGCAAGAAAAATGCTAAGTTGGTAACACTGACTATGTATGTTTTCCAAAATGATCATGTTATGGAATACAGAGGACTGTTTTGTGGGAGCATATTACCATAGGTACAGAATTCGAACCACGATGATGGTGAAAAATAAGAAACAATTATAAGATTTTGTGTTGTTTTGTTACAACAATTTTTAATTTTGGCCTTCAGCAAACAGACTGTTTTTTTATTAGATGTTCCTAATAAAAACAAGTTTGTTTTATAAACATTGTCTAACTAAAGTGTTACCTACATTAGTAACAATAATTATTTATGATTGATACGTAGGTATATACATTATACATGATTGCATATTTACTATTTAGTTGCTATAACTAATTAATAACAAAAATTTTGAGAGTTTTGTACCATTCCAAAGGATTTGGGTTTAGTATTCTAGTGCCCACAATGGCCAAGCAGTTAAAGAGACAGCTTATAATGTCGCAGGTCCCGGGTTCGAATCCCAAGTCTGGCACATTCACATGTTATTTTTCAATGTGTATTTGGACTCAAAGTATGAAACTAATAGGTTGAGGAAGGTTCCATTCATCGTAAAAACAAAAAACTGTTGATACAACTTCCACTCTGTGGAGAATCATGATTCTCTTAGAATCGAATATGGTTTATAAAAAAAGCAAAGAATAGATCGAATTTTCCTTCCGACATCTTTATAGTCTGTGGATATATTGTATGATATTACTAATTTAACTTACTTAACGGTCGTAAACAATTCATTATTTATAAGTACAAAGCAGTGATGATAGACAAACCATGCACTGCTTATATGCGGTAGAATGTAGATAAAGGAAAAAATGATAATAATACCATTTTTGACAGTACATTCCGTAAAAATTAGTCTTTTTTCGATGAATGCGGCGCTGAAAAATGTTGCCTGTCCAAAACTTTAGTAGCAGTGAGTATCAGATATTGCATTTGTCTGTCTAATGTCTGTATGTGTGTAGGTACAACGTTGGTATATATCAAAAAACTCACAATATTTTCGGAAAATTATCAAGCGCTCCGGTTCATAGACTTTTCTATTTCGAGTGCTATTACCACAATAAATGAATTCTACCAACGACCGATAAGTAGCATGAACTCCAGCAGTGGCGAAGGGTGGAGGTAGGCTGTTAATATCCGCCATAAATAGTGTACACTAAATTTTGTCAGTCATACGTATTTGTTTTCATTGAAATAAGACTACAATTTACAAATGGTGTTGGTTAGTTTTTAGAATTAAATTAAACCCTGCGAAAACCAAGTATAATAGATAATAATCAAAAAATACTCGTCTATCAATAAAATATCTGAAATTATGCAATTAAATCATACATAACTTTGGATATTTTATGAATAGAATAATAATTTTATCTATAATAGTTTGGTTTAGGCAGGGCTTACTGAATTTAAAAATAATGAAAAATATCGCCTAAAGTATATCAAAACTATTATGGTTTAGTTTAGACAGGGTTTAATCGATTTTTTAAAACTAACCAACACCATCTGTAAATTGTAGTCTTAGTCCAATAAAAACAAATACGTATGACTAACAAAGTTTAAAGTGCACTATTTATGGCGGATCTTAACAGCCTACCTCCACCCTTCGCCACTGAACTCCAGTAAGTTTCCTGTCATTTTCACATGCATAGATTTAGTATCGACAAATTGAACTATCGATTTTCTTCCCAGAAGTGAACCTCATGACTGAGACGGGAATAGGTAAGGTGACATTCTGGATTAGTTTTCTCCAGTACTGTTCTCTGCAAGCCTTTTGGTAGTCGCTATCGGGTTTCTAGTTAATTTTTTTACTCCTCACGGTCCACCCCATCGCCCTCTGCCCTTCTACCAGGCATATTGCCCTGAACGTAGTTATGCAGAATGTAGCCAGTCCACAATAATGTCAAGCTGAGATAATGGCACTTTAGCAACAACATGATATTAAAAATGTAAAATTGTAAATACTTAGTATTTTATTTCAAGAATATTTTTTTTGAGGCTTGGCTATTTTCAGCAGAACGTAGAGAAAACCTTCTCGCATCTGATCTGTATTATATCAAAAAAAAATTATTTTTTATGGACTGGCTACTTTCTGCATAACTATATCCAATTCATCTTTCGAAGCTGGGCGACGGCGAACAGAACGAATTGCAAAACACAATGCAGGCACACAAATTAATGACAGTCGCTCATCGATCCACAGCTCTTGCAACCTAGATAATTATTATATTACATTAAACTTTCAACAACACTTTGCAACAGTAAAAAGTTAGAAAGCAACCAACTTTTTTGATTTAAGCATGCAATGAAATAAATTATCATGACACTAAGTGTTTACAGTTTACGTTTAGATTTACATTTTTTTTACTGGCGCGCCAGTGAGTACTAAGTAGGTTTATTGTCGACCGACAGCAAATCTATCAATGTGCAAAGACCCTTTGACAGGGCTGGCGAACCTTTTTACGTTCATGTGCCAAAATTTCTAAAATATTATTTAATGGCTGTCTGACGTGCCGAGCAGTTTTTCATGGAGAAAAAGTAGTTTTTCAGAATTCTATTAAAAACAATGATGTTATGGATATCACTTACAGAACATAGTACACATACCTAGTATACTTAGATTTTTTTCATGAAGCATTTCGATCCACCAATTTTGAAACTGTCTGCCAGAATTACTATTACAAGCTCCACCAAGTTTTTGTATCTTATTTGCAACAGCCATTTTCGTGGGTAGAAATGAAATAATAGTCTGCTAATGTATTACTTATTTTGGCTGTTTACGCAAAATTGACACCATAATTGCTCCGATCAGATGAAGCATTCTTTCGCTACCGTGGTCTCAAGTATTGTAAATCGTTCAAAATCAGAGGTTCGCGGCGCCGTTCTCCCGCCGCCTGATGAGGTTAGTGCGATAATATTATATGTGAAGCATAAAACCTAAGGACCGACCTATGCAATTATATATTCACATTAAACGTAGGTAATGCTTATTCTTGAAGAGTATTTGCCTGCTATTTTTTATACAATGCGATTTGTCATTTATTATTATAATATGAATATTTTTTCTCTTAAAAATAAAACATTCGTGTGCCATGCAAAATCATCTCGCGTGCCATAGATTCGCTACCACTGCCCTATGATATAAAATCTGTTATAAATTTGATATCAATAATAAATTACCTAATCAATTTTAACAGAGAAATCGATATTATTTCGATAAAATATATTCAAATTAATAATTATCATATGTTATCGTCAAATACAATCAATACAAACAATCGAATGGCCAGCGATACATGGGTACGATAATATATAAGACATACTTTGCATAAAACAATAATAGCTTTATCTAGGTATTAATTTTCTACGCAGTATTGCATACAATCATGGTTTAAAATTGAATATATAAATTTAATATATAAATATATTGCATAATATATACTTAATTACGTGTGGCGATGCTAAATAACAAAAACAAAATAAACAAAAAGAACCCAAACAAACCTTGAGTAAAAAGGTGACGACAATGAACTAGAATACAGCACATTTCGCACGAGGTGAGTGATATGATAACAGCTGATATTTAACCACATGGAACAATTTACGCTAACGACACATTGTGGTCACACAAAAATTCACACCATTCGCCAAGTATATAGTAGTTATTATACTTATAATAAATAAATTAATAAAATTACCTAGTTTATATTGCGTACATATCACAATTATTATATTATATTGTCCTCGACTTTTATCACTAGATTCAAGTCAAAATAATGGGACAGATAATGCAGGTTTACCTACGCTTTGGCAAAGTAGTAATCATGTAAATTAGATGGCGTATGTTGGTATACACGGCGCAAGAGCAAATCTAGGAATCTATCTGTCTTGTTGAGAATTCAATTAAAACATTATTTTGCCATATTATACATATAATATTATATTAAGTATATAAAAGGTCTTATATTTCCGTATATTTTTATGTTTTTGTTAGATACTTTCTCTATATTATATTTCTCTAGTTCGCGAATATAGATATAGTAAACAATTTATAACTGCACTTTTACTACACTGATACGCCTCTTTCTCTGATTACCTCGCATAAAATTAGATCGATGATATGCACTTGTATTAATATATTATGTAGTAATAAGAAAATAAATATTTCTAAATATATTACACCATTTTCATCCTAGAGCCGGAGTGCAAAGTTATGAGGCATATACTCTACCAAAGAGTTTGAACTAAAATTAGAAGGAGCTCTATATATTATTTTGTGTTATGACATTTGAAATTATTCACAAACATCTGATATTATAAACACTTAGTTGCCGTTCCGATGTTCATATTCACGCAACGGTTGCTATTTTTATGTTCATTGTGATGACTTACTAGTTATATACTATGGTTTTACAGAAATTTTATAGGATTTCTTAAATACTGAAGTGTAGTATTGACTACTTATCGACACATTGTAACAGATTGTCTCATTATACGCTCTGCAAATTCGCAATTAAATGTCATAGCAGTAGAATGTGCCTACATTGCGAAGTCAGTTAACTTAATCAGTATACCAGAGGTCATTTTTGCAGTTCATAGGTACGAGTATATTTAGGCTCCATCTTAATAGAAAAAGGTTTTTTTTCTCAATATCTATGGTGCATATGAAATTGATCCAACGTTTTTGATGATTTAGAGTTAACAAATCAAGAGTAGTCCCGAAATTGTAAAACCTAATACATACTTACCCTGAAATATTTTTTTACATTTTACATCATCATGTTCGATCCTAGGAGGACCGCCACGAGTGGAAATTGTATTAACAGATTAATATTTTTGGTACTGTTCGGTTATACCGGAGGCAGCGGAAAACGCATTTTGAAAATAGCCGATAAACTGGATTATTTGTTAGGTTAACCTAACCAAACCTAACCTAACCTAACCTAACCCAACCTAACCGAACCTAAACTAACCCAAACTAACAAATAATCCAGTTTATCAGCTATTTTCAAAATGCGTTTTCCGCTGCCTCCGGTATAACCGAACAGTACCATATTTTTCTTAGAAATGAATGTTAGCCAGATGGTCAATTTTTTAGTTTCATTCTCTGAGTCCAAACACAGATTGAAAAACAACATGTGAATTTGGCAGAAAAACCAGAGGCCCACGACATTATAACCTTTAAATATTTATAAAAAATATTTTTACTGGATGAAAATAAATAAAACTTTAAATCAAGTCAGTAAAAAACAATGACATCGGAGTTGATTGTTATAGTTTATGTGCACATTGCATGTACATATTGTTATTTGTGGTTTGAGCGATAAGAATAATTTATTAATCACCAGCCTAAAAATAATTTAAATTCATAAGAAATTTGGCGAATGAGAACCAATGAAAAAAAAAACGAGTCATCAATCACCATTCTCCGATTAACATATAATTATTGATCTATAATAAAAACATGATTTAATCAAAATGTCGCACAATAACCCGCCGAAAATGCGCTTCAGCGTTGATATCGATTTGGGTACATGTATGACGTATGTAGTTAATATAATAATAAAATAACAGTTACATACAACATACATAATATAAATAAATTACTATATATTAAATAGTGAGTGCAGTTCGAATTGGTCATTCTAAAAACTATTGCCATTCTGACACTAATAATAAATAGGCCATCCTTAGACTGAAACCGTGTGCCATACTAAGCTTTTGATTTATTTCCAAATATATTTTCACAAAGTTTGTAAGTGTAAATGTATAGCAGTGGCGGGGTGGAGGTAGGCTGTTAAGATTCGATATAAAGAGTGCACACTAAACTTTATCACTCATACTTGTTTTGTTTTCATTGAACTAAGAGTACAATAATTTGCAGATGGTGCAGGTTAGTTTTTCAAATTCAATTGATCCATACCTAAACCAAACCATAAAAGTTTAGTTGTGCTATGAGCGATCCAACAAAAAAGTGCACACTTTGTCAGTCATACTTATTTGTTTTAAGTACCTAGTTGAATGAAGAATACATATTACAGATAGTGTTGATTGGTTTTTTTTTAATTCATTACGCCCTGCCAAACCAAACCATAATCGATAAAAAATATTCTTCTATCTATAAAATAAATAAAATTATGTATTTAAGATTTAATGTCATAATTTTAGATATTTTATAAATAAAATAATATTTTTTTACTATTATTTAATATATTATGTACCTTTCTTGGATTAGGCAGGGTTTAATTGAATTTTGAAAAATAACAAACAATATCTACAGCTACACGTTGTAGCTTAGTTAATGGAATCAAAATAAATATGTTTAACTGACAAAGTTTAGTATGAACTGTTTATGTCAGATCTTTACAGCCTACCTCCACCCTTCACCACTGAAGTATGTTATAAAGATAAACGGATACAATCAGATGCTTATAAAATACTCTGTAAAAATATATCTCCATGAACAGAAATCACAAGTTTAGTATGGCACATGGTTCTGAACCGCATACTGTTTCTGTCAATGAATGGCCTCTTAGTTTCAGGAGTTCTAGTGTCATCATTTTGATTGGGTTTAAAATCAATTACTTACCAACAAGTGTGGCACCAATAATCAATATTATGACATGAAACATGGGTCGCAGGCGATTTAAATACATATTATTGATAATAATACAATCAACATTTATTAATAAAAATCAGTTCGCAAAATCAGCGCAAAAATCAACATTTTTTTTGTTATTGCCAAGATAACGTTAGCAGATCTCTCAAAGCATTAAATCGATAACAATCAATAATGTTATTTTAGATAACATATTTAATAATACCTACTTCCATTATATAACTACCTACCTAATAATAATATTATTAATTACTACTGTTATTGTTATTAGTTAAGTGTTTTTGTCACACCTACTGAGTTTACTATGATTATTAAAATGATTATGTTATGAATAATTTATATAAGTAACCTTACATATTAGGTCGTTTCCAACGACATTCCTAAATTATTATTTATTTGTTGTACCTACATAATATAATAGTTTCAACTTTGCATCAGAGGAACGAATATTTCGGAAGGGGTCTAGGACGATTCGGCGCCGGGACAACTGGACGCCACGCAATCGAATGAAATTCGAAAATAAATAGACGTTCGTGAATTATAGGTACATTTAAAATATATATTATATACATAATTTTATTATTTATATTTAAATTATTATACTTATTATTATTTAATACTTGCTGAGAATTTAAATAATATGTGCTCGTAAATAATGATAAATTGTAAGTAGTACATAGAAACTGATTAAAATTCCTAGTCTACTTTCTGTATAAAATCGTAATGAACGTTTACTTATTTCATTCGACAGTGCGGCGCCCAATTGTCCTGGCGCACAGTTCTCCCATTCCATTTCGGAGGATCATTGTTACCGTGGTATAAGTATAGTCGAACTTGGTTATTACGATTACAGAAATAGCGAAATCTCGAATGTAATGAGGAAACGTTCGTTGACATTTTAGTTTATGATTTTCTCCATACATTTATTCACTTTTACAACGACTACTTCTCGGGTATTCCGAGAAAAACTGTTAATGTGTCGATCCTTTAAAAACAACATTTTCGACCCTAAGCAATAAAATCCGACCGTAGACAGATGCCGCCGGGATTACCGGGAGTACCTAATTGGTGTTTTTGCCGACAACATTGAAAAAGTATCCACGCATATGGTTGAAATTGCATGTGAAAAATCCAAGCTTTGTGAAACAACTTCTTTTGTAGTTTATAAATGCCATGCTTGTTTCGAGGATTTTTACGATGGTTTTCAGATTTTTATGGTCTATGCTTAAATAGAGTGTGGCGCGAAAAATGTTATATAACGATATAACGAGTAGGTAATGCTTATAACGAGCAAATTCAGTCGGTCCCATCTTCCTCGTAATAACCAAGTTCGACTGTATAATTATTATCTACATCTACAACAATAATCCTCTCAAAATATTCACGGCCGTTTTCTTCAAATCAGACACATCATCATTCATCATGGTTAACTACACAAATCTGAACACACGCGATGTAAATAAATAATTACACTACTGGGACAATAAAATTATTTGGAATACATATATACAAATAAATTAAGTCAACACTAACGAAATTTATAGAGTCCACTAATGTATAAAGATATTATTTTTATAATGGTGATTTATGTTTACACGCGCTTTCCAAGCTAAATGAAATGATTACATTGCTAAAATATCTAGGTCAGGGACCAGCTGCTGCTCCCACAAAATTATTATATTATTAAACATCGCAAAATCCATAATGGCAATTTGGCGAAACGCGTTGGAATATAACTTCTCAAACCTATGTATACCTACCTATATACTTACTATTTAAACATTCTTTTTTATAACCTAAAAACGATATAACGTGTCATTTCCAGATAAATAGGTAAGTACATAACCAATGGCGGCTCGTCCATATGTACTGCGGTACTGCAGAACCCCCAAGCAAATTGAGACAAATGTAATATTATACTATAATTATGTACATAAATTTATGTATATTATAGAAAAATATCAATATTATTAAGCGTGAAATCAGCTCGCCCGCGCATCGATACATCCAATGTCCAATAATAATAATATTATTATAATCGCGGTAGGTACATGATTTTGCACAGTACCGATTTCAATAGAATATTCTCGAGTGGGCGACGAAGGGGCGCGGGCAGCATTGCTCGCAGCTTTGTACTGCCGGGTAGACAGTCCGATTTCAGTATTTCTCCGTTTCTGCGTCGCGCGTGAGCAAGCGCGCCACAGCGAGGAAAGAAATATAGCTATAATGATTTATTATTATTGTCAAAATTTATTTCCGCAAGCAATTTATGTAAAGTTCTTTATTTTAATTATTAAGTACTCGTAATATAATTAATTATTTATATTTAATTTTGATATTAATAGTAAAATATAATCCAAATAAACATTTATTATTATTTTTAATCAACCGCAGCACCCCCAAATATCTTATACACGAGCCGCCATTGCACATAACGCACAGTAAGACAATAAGGATACAAAATTATGTATATGTATTGAATGCTCATGATTTCATGAACAATACAGTATTCGAAGAAAAGCGTTAAATTATTAGTAGATAGGTATAAATAATTTTCATGGTGTTGGTGTATTTTTGTATATTACTTAGTTGATGTTGAAATTTATGTTATAATATTCAATTCAATTCAATTTTTTTTAACATATTGTGAACATTCCAAATTATAAGTTAAAGACGTTCACAACATGACATGAAGCATTAGTATAAAGAAGAAAAACGTAATAAAAGCGATAAGTACTTAAAAAAGACCCAATTTCAAGAATTTATAAAATAGACATAGTACACCTAAACTCACCCTCACGCAAGTGGTATATATCAACACCCGAAGCAATTTGGTTGAACATAGTTATCGCCCTCCCAATTGGCATTACCAGTGGCACGTTGGTTCTGCACCTTGGGAGAATAAACAACTGATGCTCTTTATTTCTAAGATAGTTATCATTGTTATCAGGGGGACACAGGTCAACACTGCCCAGAATGGCAGAGTTCTCATTTGTACCTCGTACCTATAAGTAATACGATGTACGATAATTTATATAGTGGTGTTGTTTGGGCATAACCTGATATCTGCTTTTTTGATGATTTAATGTTAAAAAAGTAAAAATTGGCTCACTGTAGTAGGTATTATCTTACATTTGGTAATGACCTGATATCTGTATTTCATTTGAAAATGCTCAAAACTCTACCGTAATAATACTGATATGTAAATAAACAAAGCGATTAGTTTGGTCAAAACATGATCAAACACCTTATCATAGTTTGATCACTGATAAGGTGATAAGTGACATTATTACAACGTTTTTCTTAGCTCGTATTCTTATTTGTCCGGTGGTTCTTTGTCCGGCACAAATCTTGCAATCGATTTTTAACTAACTTCCCGACTGGCTAGACATTTGAAACTTTTAGAATATACCAGCACACGATGCCAATGTATTTTTTTAAAATACTTTTAGCCATCTTTAAGTATAATTGAATTCATTTTCAGTTAAGTCTGTTTTGTATGAAAAGTTATTTCGACACCATTATTGTTTGCTAGGGGTCTGGGGTCCTAGAAACTAAATTATTAATATTAATATATACCTACGTGCGTCACTATGGAAATCAATATGACATTTCAGTATTATTTCTATAAAGTACAAAATATTTTGATCGTTTAAGCTAGTCAAGTCAAGTTTATATGATTCACCAGAAAATTTAAAAACGTTGTATATAAAAAGTTCTTTTTATCTTGTAATTATTTTCCTAATTAGTGGAATAATTGAAAATATAATTTTTGTCATATTCTTCTACATTTATTTATTTAAAAATATATTCTCAATATTAGACAAAAAAATGAACTGAGATTTATGGAGACAATTATTCTACAGCAGGTTATGCCCAAACAACATCGATATTATGATTCGAGTCAGAGTACGGACCTAATAGGTTGAGCAAGTGGCTAACATCCATTTCTCTTAAAAACAAAAATATGTTAAACCTCTACGTCGTAGAGGCCCTTATTATTATCATCCTAGTAGGATCGGACATGGTCAAAAGAAAGAAAAGAATATAATATTATGATTGAGATAAATAGATTCAGCTTGTAGAGATAATATTGAATATAGAATATTGTATGCTAGTCAACATATAATTAGTTAATAAATTGTGTGCTCCTTGCTAATGAATGTTCATTTATTTTGGAACAAGTGATTTAATGACTAAATCAGTGATGAGGTGATCGACCTTATTTCACAAGGACGTAATTAAATAACAAAAGGTTTTTGGGGTAGACCATTGCCGACTCAAGCAGAAAGCCGATTCATTCACAACGAGTGGTCCTAACTTTTCCGCCCCTTCCGTTGTTGTCTACGAATGATCTGTCATTGTTTTATAGAGTGCTCATACTGACGCACACTGCACGACGCATACTGTTCACATAGGGAATGGTTTGATTTGGATAGGAGTTACATGATAAATAATACACTAGCATTAACACACCTTCTACAATAATGTAATGCATACTTAGATCAATGCTACATATTTTTTAGAAATCGATATTACCATCGGTTTTTGTGTGAAGAGCTAGTCTAACTTTGACAACTGATGAATAACAGGAATGTATAGTATTTATAAAAAATAACACTGATAGTTAATATATTTGATTTGAGATTTTTTTTATAATTCAATTTGAAACGAGAAAGGGCGAATCAATATGTCAAGCAATCTGGGATCTGATTTTGACAGTTGAACAGTAGACCACTCGTTGCTTGTGCAAAAATATTTGCTCAGGCTTTATTAATCTAAAGATGGCGCTCAGTAGACGCATCTTTATAAGTAGCTACCTACTTAAATATTTTTTCAATCTGACTATTTTACTAAAATCGTAACTAAAATAAATAAGTATGTCACTTATTAATTATAAATAATATGTAGGCAGTAGTGTCACAATAGCATAACTTTTGACGACTAATGAATGTATTTTGTGCAAGAAATATCCACTTTGTTTACGAATATAATATAATCATATGTAGGTATTTATAATCAGTAGTGTAGTGTAGACCCGGAACATTTTTAACCGCTCTCATGCATAATCATTTTGAATGATGTGAACAAAGAAAAATTATTTAAGTAGTTATTTTTAAATTTTAATAAAAAAAAATATTCACAATCACACTTGGCATAAAATAGGAGAAAAACGACCTCATTTCCGAAGAGGTATTATATTATATTTGTCTTAGCGTGGTGAGGTTTGATCTTTGTGGTTTGTCACAGAATCACAAACGCACGTATGTACATACGTAGATACTGAGTTTTAGACATTGAAGAAAAATAAAAAAGCAAATTAAAAAAAATACTAATCCTTGCGTCACCTATTTATTATTTTTCTTGAAAATCATTAACCATTACTAATTATTCTGTTAAGGTTTTTGGTACATACCTAACCAGCGAAATATTTAATATGTGCTTTAGGAAAAGTGGGGTGGACGGGTGATTAATAATTTTAAAAATAGTGACTACGCATTATTTTATTTAATACTGTACCACTGGAGCCAATGTATCCTAAGTTCGATGTTGGCGAATTTCTTTTGAGTATATTATAATTCATAGCAGAAACACGAAATTCCGTAAACCATAAAGCCTTGAACGGACCTGAGAATTCTTAATTTGCGTTTTACTGAACGTATTACTTATGGACTTACGACATACTGACTCTCAGGTGCCTACAGATATTATGAAACGATGTCCACGTGCTTTGGACGTGCTGTACGCCGATAGTCACGCCACTGTCAGTGGGAATCGTCTGTAAGTTGTCAAATTGCCAACACGATAAAAATCTGCATTCGAACTGTCTGAAGGTGAATTTGTATTTTCACAGACATTAACCAGTGCAATAAGTACAGTTTTTTTTATAATATTATTAAGAAAATAGTACTTATTTAATAATAAAAAAAACTTAAATATATCGCTGACTCGATTCTAATGGATTTAAGTTTTGTACTATTCCATTTAAGTCGTTTTTTGCGACCAGGGTTTCGCCTTCATATTATCTTCAGGCACTATCCGCATTCACCAATGGTAAATACACACTGACAACGAATACAGTTAATTCAAACTTTATATAAGTAATACATTCATATAATAAAGTACCAGGTACAAACTTTATTATCTACCCATTAAGTCAAAGATTAAATATAAAATAAAAAATATGAACAAGTAGGTAGTTGAAGTGTTTGCAAAAAAACCCTACCTACTTAATAGATAATTAGTTAGGTACATAATCACTAATACATTCATTGGCAAAATAACAACTCAAATGGAATAGTACAATACTTAAATTCATTAGAATTTAAATTCAAATGCCATCAAGTAGCCTCGGTCGATAGTACCTACTTATTAATATTACAAATCTCTATGTTCTTGTACGTACATACATATCCGGAGACCACCGCTTCTGTCATGCATGCAACCATAGCCCCCACATCCTGAAGCGGGCCCCTAGGAGAGGATCATTGTCGGGCCCTCTACCTATCGCTAGGGTTAAAAACAGACGATCTACAGAAACGTTTCCCAAATGGTATTCCAGGTAAAATTAAGAGTATTCAATGTATCTTTATCGATGTTTTTGTATTTTTCAATAAATCAATTTGTGTTGTTTGGAATATCGGCACACAATATTCAAAATTTGCATCACAATCACATATTTTAAAATGGTAATATTCTCATTACAATTTGTGATGTGATCTCACTTATAATGTAGACGCGGCACGCGGGCCGACCCCAGAGCCCGGGCCCCCAGGCTAGAGCCCTGTCAGTCCCCCCACCCCCTTGTGGGGGCCATGCATACAACCCATACAGCGCTATAAAATCGCAGTCATGACATGTTGTTTCTAGAATAATAACTTACATTTGAATTACCTACACCAGAGTTTACTATGCCTATCACCTGGCACGCATTGTCTCTTATTAGCGACAGTAGTGAAGCGATGCCAAGTCTTTTCCGCAGTGTGGTTGTTCGTCATAGCTGATGGAATCTAGCGCAGAAAAGTATTTTCCAAAGCTTATTTAGGTCCATTTATTTTTGTCTTACCTACTTGCGATGCTTTTGGGCTGAGACAATGACCCGTGAACGATGAATTCACTAAATATTTACTTACCTACTAAATAAATTCAAACAGAAAACTATTCCAATTTGTCAGTTGTCTTATAAAGGCTTTTCTAAGACAGAATAATTACAAGATAAAAAGAACTTTTTATATACAATGTTTTTAAATTTTCTGTTGAATCATATAAACTTGACTTGACTAGCTTAAACGATCAAAAAAATGTGTACTTGATAGAAATAATACTGAAATGTCATATTGATTTCCATAGTAACGCACGTATATATTAATATTAATAATTTAGTTGCTAGGACCCACTTAGCAACCAATAATAGTTTTACTTTTTACGGATTTCTTCCGAAATAACTTTTCATACAAAACAGAATTAACTGAAAATGAAATCAATTCTACTTAAAGATGGCTAAAAGTATTAAAAATATGCATTGGCATCGTATTCTGATATATTCTAAAAGTTTGAAATGTCTAGTCGGGAAGTTAGTTAAAAATCGATTGCAAGATTTGTACCGGACAAATAAGAATAGGAGCTAAGAAAAACGTTGTAAAAATAAAATCTTCAGAGGTTTAGGTCAGTGGTATTTTATGGGTTCAATTTTTGATAGAACGTTACAAAAATAACTAAGTCATTATAACTCATGGTTATTTTATATTATTCTATAAGTACTTTATGGTTATAATTTTTCATTGGCCATCATGCAATCCTATGTAAATCTTAGTCGCCTGACAAAGAGGTTTTCTAAACAGTTTTTTTTACGACAATTCGGTGTTAACTTAACTTATTAGATTCATACTCTCGGTCCAAACACGAATTGAAAAAAGCCAATGTGAATTTACCAAAGCTTGGAGTCGAACGTGATATCCACGACTTCATAAGCGGACACGTCATAACATCGACACGTCTTTAATAATAGTCTTGATGGTTGTGTGGATTGTAATCCGGGACAGAATTTTCAATATTACCGGGATTTAAGGATTAACATCCCCAACATAAGCAGGTACCTACACAATTCGGAAACAAGCCAGACACATATCCCGAGAGGTGGAGGGTAGGGATTGCAATACCGGTTTTAAAAGGTTCGTTTCTTTCAACCTGAACGAAACAAATCAAATTAAACCATAGACAATATACATACAAATTGTAGTTGACCGGAAATGGTTTGAGATTTGACGTTTGGTTCAGTGTATCATTGAAAATCAAACCGTTCTCGGACCATCAGAAATGGTTTGACATGAAACGTCAAACCAAATCGGACGATCCATAGACTAATGGCAATCTGTCAAAGTGTTGATAAATATTATTCGGCATTTATATATCGTGAGGTGTTCATATTAATATGTTAGATATTTACACCATAGGAGTTCACTTGAATTATGTATATTATAGATTAATAATCAATACCTATTATTCATAAGTAACCATACGCGAACAAGACGCCGCTTTTGGTCTTATTATCTCAAAATCCAGCCACATTTTCTATGCAAAGAGATCGATTTAATATTATTACTATAATTATTATGTCAGACAAAGAATTTATTTTCATTTTATTTATATTTTGTAACGGAGATTCTAAGCTACAAACTGTGTTAAATCAACCCGGAATGATCTTTATATTCCCTAACGAATTTAATATGTTCGATTGTCGTCTAAGTCACAATATCATACTGTCGACATGAACAAGTGGTCAATTATGAAAAGCTCTAATCAAAAGTAATTTTTAAAAACTCGTCATACCTATAAATTAACTAAATGGCTACCTATTTATGAAGCATTCTTTATATTTTGTATATTTAAAATGAATGAATACGACAGTTTGTTAAATTTGTATTATTGTAGAGCACGATAGGTGGTTAGGTTAGGTTTCATAACAAGTTGACGTTTCAATAAATATGTTTCTGTTTTAGAGACTAATATATTATGAATTAATTTTAAGTAATGGCAACACTAATTAGTTGTCAGAAAAGCGTTTCCGTGGACATTCTACCAAACGGTTCCAAATCAAATAAATCCAACGGTGCCATTTGATTCGTTCAGTTCAGGTTCAATGATACGAACTTATTATCAGACAATACCGATACATTCAGTATTGAAAGTGGAAACAAATTTAACAGCACTGTATTTTTTGTAGGGTTACGCGATGTCTGGTTTACTTCCGTAGCCTTTCATCGTCCTTGGTAACTAGCAATGACACATGAAATTTTTCAATACCTACTAGTATATTATAAATGTATTAGTAGATACTTCTATTTTCTCGCATTATTTTACGAATACCGGTATTGGTATTTTTATTCGGTATTTCAATCTCTAGTGGAGGGAGGGCTATTGATAAACTGACTTTGAATTGGATGTATAAAAATTATGATTGTGAAGTATTCACGCCAGCGTAGGCAGACCTAGCTCCAACAAAAGTCAAAGAATATTCGCAAAATAAACAGTTTTCCTTTGCGTGTGTAATAAATAGCATTTTCCTCACAAATGCATGAATTGCTTGATTGTTGTTCATTAGTACTTAGTACCTATTCAGATACGTCCCACATATTGCACATAAAATGTACCATTGTAATTTATATAAGTACATAATTCGTAGATATTATATAATTATATTTTATGAATCGTATATTTACACAAGGACAAAATGCTACCCGCATGAAATTACAAATGAGATATACGACAGATATTTACATCTACATATATCTAATAATTCCTTTTTTATTTTATTATCATAGCTATTGCACTTTTTATAAAGTGGGTTACGGTATATTAAGTACTTATTCACATATTATTTAAAAATAATACTGAAAAATAACTATATAATATAGACAACCGTCCACCAAACGGTCCTAACATTAGGAAGTTACCAGTGGCAAACGGTGGAGGTAGGCTGTTAATATCCGACATACAAAGTGCGTCAGTCATACGTATTTGTTTTCATTGAACTAAGACTACAATTGAAGATAGTGTTGACTAGTTTTTTTTTTTAATTTCAATTAAACCCTGCAGAAGCTAAGCCAAAATAGATAATAGACAAACATTATTCGCCTATCTGTAAAATATCTAAAATTATGCCATTACATCATACATAATTTTAGATATTTTATAGATATACGAATGTTTTTTACCTATTAGTTTGGTGAGGCAGGGCTTAACCATCTGTAATATGCATTCTAAATTGAACGGTAGGAATGACTGAAAAAGTGTGCGGCTATATTCGGCTCGGCCATGGCTAAATTATTGTGGTTTGATGGTTAAGGTAGGGTTTATTTGATTTTTTAAACTAACCAGCATCATTTGCAATTTGAATTCTTAGTTCAAAGTATGACTGGCAAAGTTTAATGTGCACTATTTATGTCGGATCTTAACAGCCTACCTCCACCCCTCGCCTATGGTAAGTACTCGTACCATTATAGTATAATACAATTGATCCAATAAACGTTATAATACATATTAGGTAGGTACTAATAATTTTTCTTTTTAAATATATACTTATTTTAAAATAGTTGGTACCTGGATCACCGTTTTCCTTGTTATCTATTTGTGACTTAATATATTAGTATATCGCACGCTACAAGTCCTGTATTTCGTACACACAGAACGTCATTATCATGCTTTCTGTCTGTCAGAATAAAAAAAATAACAATGTGACTTAATGATGTTTTTATCTTCAAATCTATACACCCTATGACTTCATGCGTTTTACCAGGACGTAGTGCGTAAAATTTTATACATTTTGGCATTTAAAACAGAAAACCATCAATTCCGTCAGTATAACCTCGATATTATAAATATATATACTTTATATCAATGCAACAAAGGTGCCTAAGGTATGAGACTGCATTTAAGACACTCTATTCTATCTATTCGTCAAACAAAGTAAAATAAGATGTTCATTGTACTGACGATATTGATTAATAGGAATGTAAATAATCCAACGATAAAATATTTTACATAATATCAAATTAAAATCTATTTGTATGTTTTGGATGAATATGTGCACCGCAAATACGATAGTAAGTTGCTATCTATAATTATGCATATATAATAGGTTATAGGTATATACAGTAAGTATAATTTATTTGTGTCAATTAATAAATGACAATTTTTATATCTGTGTTTCTACCACAACCACAAATAAACTACACTTTTATTATGTCTACAAAATGCGGCCTTTTGACTGAATCCAAATTTTACAAAATAAATATTTTTATTTTTATATAACTTTTAATTTATTATTTATACGCAGCTGTTGTTGACGTATTAATTATTGTAGACTACAATGAAAGATTTACCGATATTGAGACTCATGAAATCGCATAGCATTTCGATTTCAGTCTCACTGATGTCATCAAGGCATCTAAAGAGCTACAGATGGAATTGATTGAGCTCTCAGTAGATGATATTTTCAAGTCATTGTTTGATGCTAAGAAAGATCCAATTGAAATATGGAAAAATACGGTAGGATATCCAGCACGCCTTCGGCAACATGCTCGTAAAATGCTTTCCTGTTTTTCAATCACACATTGCTGTGAATCTACAGTCTGCTATCTAATCCTAATCAAGACATGATGAACGTCACAATTGACAGATAAATTTCATTGTTTCATTTATTTTTTTATTTTTTTATTCGTTTCTTTAATAAACACCACAACAGGCCGAGAAGCATAATAATAGTGGTAAAACTCCCAGGCTTGAGGAATTCACATATTAGATTAGATATGTAAATATATTTTGACCTCACTGTGAATTGAACCCAGAACTCCGGGATGGAAGGCCAGCGCCTTACGCACTAAAATAATGTACACTCATCCCTCGATTTACGTGGTTTATTTTTACACGGTCGAGAAAAAACAAAAGAAACGCAATTCTTTTGAAAAAACTTAAAATGTCCTTTGGAACCCATCTACCGCGTAAATTGAGGGATGACTGTACATGCATTTTTCTTAAATGCGGCCTTATTTGATTTAATATAAATGATTGCGGCCTTCCAGCAGGAAAAGGTTCGTCACCCCTGATCTAGAGTCTAGGCTAGACTCTAGCTAAAGATAAAAAAAATATTAAAAGTGTGCGTGGTCTGTGTTCCGCGGACAGATTCTTCTAGCATTACGACCACGACGAAATCAGTAGTGTCATTTGAAAGTATGTAATTAACCAACACCAAAATGACTCGCCTACACAGCCACAAAACTCTCAGAGCATTCTAACGATGTTTTTTCTCTCATTGACTTTTTATCCATGAATTTTTAATAAAGTAAGGATAAATACAGTCGAACTTGGTTATTACGAGGAAGATGGGACCGACTGAATTTGCTCGTTATAAGCATTACTCGTTATATAACATTTTTCGCGCCACGTTCTATTTGGGCATAGAACATAAAAAATCTGAAAACCATCGTAAAAATCCCCGAAACAAGCATGGCATTCATAAACTACAAAATAAGTTGTTTATTATAATGAAGCGCTAAACCGCTGGCGCTGGTAGATACCTACTGAATTCACTAAGCTTGGATTTTTTACATGCAATTTCAACCATATGCGTGGATACTTTTTCAATGTTGTCGGCGAAAACACCAATTAGGTAGTTAGACACTTAACCAGTGTCATAAACGTAATCCGACCCCGGCGGCATCGGTCTAGTTAACTGCCCGGTCGGATTTTATTGCTTAGGATCGAAAATGTTGTTTTTAAACGATCGACACATTAACAGTTTTGTTCGGTATAGGTACCCCGAGAAGTAGCTCGTGATAAAAATGAATAAATGTATGGAGAAAATCATTAACTAAAATGTCAACGATTGTTTCCTCATTAGGTACATCCGAGAACTCGCTATTTCTGTGATCGTAATAACCAAGTTCGACTGTAGGTACTTCATACATTTCACGATTTTTCCAATAATGAGCTATAATTCGATTAAATACCAAATAGATCAGTTGAGATCGACTTTTCATGAAAGAAATTAGTCATTATCTACATATTATAATGAAACTCGCGAATGTTACCATAAATAAGTAGTAACACGCAAGTTAAGAAAGGTAAGTATGATTAATACATAACATATTATTCTAATCACTAATCACTAATCAGTAATCAGTTAATCACTAATCAGTGTAATTAATGCTAATCAGTTAATCACTAATTTACTAATGTTTTATGTTTTGTATTGTTCCATTTGAGTATGTAGTACAAAACTTAATCCATTAGAATTTCAATTCAAATTAGATTATTAATAAATAAGCATGAGTGGAATTTACTCCACTAAACAATATTATTAAAATACTTAAATATTATTCACATGTAGATTGAAACATATACATATGTATACATATTTAAAGAAGACCCATTAATATATTTAAGTAATAAACTATTTATTTTATTCAACGAATAATTCAGAAGATTTGAGAATGTAATATTCTTTATGTTGAACATACATAAATAATTTGGTAAGCATTTCGTGTAAACTAGTAGTCAATTTCGTTGTCGTTAGATAGGATGCCCGCAGCTTAATTGGTAAAGCACATTGACGCGAATCCAGTGTTTACAAGTCCAAGTTCCGTCGGGCGTCGTATTTAAAAAAAAATCTAGTAAGTGTATCTGATAAGTATATTGATTATTAAGTTTATGTCTGCTTTCATATCTGCTACCAATAACGTAATAACAATAACGTATGTTTGCTGAGAAAGATTAATCTTAAGGCTATACTTCAGTTGAGACATGGTCTAAAAAGATCGTGTCTAGGCGATGCGCGGATTGTGCAAATGACGAAAGCCGAACGAAATATAATTTGTCATAAAAATCCAACATGCGTCCATTTAATATTATGTTTATTGTTATATTATCTACTAATAATAATAGTATATTCATCGAAATGTTTTCTTTTTTAAGTACATACGTAAAGTTTTTTAGTCATCTTTACACGATTTAAGAATATTTTCATCCGACGCCATGACAAAACAAATCGAGGTGCAGACACTTCGACTATCGGTCTCCGATTGGCGACTAGTGAGAAATTTCGTCGCACCTACTGTTGAAAATCATTTGCCGTTTCACTGAAATACGCTCTTAATAAAATATCAATATGTGGATCCAAAATAGGAATAGACAATACCTAAGTATATTTAAAACATCATTGAATATTTGTTTTTTTAACATATTTCCTCGAATCCCACCATTATAAATTTATTTTTGGTTTTTCTTCTATTTTTCTCGTACCTAACATGTTTCAGATTTAAAGAAGATTTTTTCAACTTAATTAATCGCCAGTTCGCAATCTACATATTAGCAATACTTGAGATAGATCGTGAATCAGTAAATTTAACCAAAAAAAATGTTGTTTTTATGCCAGAATTTGCGAGATTTAAATGAGAGCCCATGGGTGCCTTGCCCGGCATGTCGTGGCAATCACGCAAACATTGGCAAGTGCTGCATGATAAAAATGAATGAAGACGCCAAAACGTAAAATAGTTCAATGACTAATAGAAATAATCTATCGAGCATTTTTTATCATGAGATAAATAAATCTACATGACAAGTCTTCTGAAAAAAAAAATAATATCTCGTGGTCAAGAATTTGGAAATTAATCGCATGAAGTCGTAAATGTCTAGCTGGACTGTAAATCAGTAGCGAAGGGTGGAGGTAGGCTGTTAAGATCCGCCATAAATAGTGCACATTTAAGCTTTGTTAGTCATACGTATTTGTTTTCATTGAACTAAGACTACAATTTACAGGTGTTGGTTAGTTTTAAAAAATCATTTAAACCCTGTATAAACCAAGCCATAATAGATAATAGTCAAAAAATCCGCCATAAATATTGCACATTAAACTTTGTCAGTCATACGTATTTGTTTACATTGAAATAAGACCACAATTTACATATTATATTGTTGGTTAGTTTTTAAAATTCAATTAAACCATGCGAAAATCATGCCGTAATAGATAAAGTGAAAAAATACTCTATAAAATATATAAATGATGCAGATGGTGTTTGATGGGTTTTTAAAATTCAATTAAACCCTGTGAAAACCACGCCATAATAGATAATAGTAAAAAAATACTCGTCTATCTATAAAATATCTAAAATTATGCAATTAAATCATACATAATAACTTTGGATATTTTATAGATAGAATAATATTTTTTATATAGGTATTACAGTTTGATATTAATACTATCAACGGAAGGCACTTGATGGGATTTGAATTTAAATTCTAATGGATTTAAGTTTTGTACTACCAATCCATTTGAGTCGTTTTATGCGACCTGGGTTTTGGTTAGGCAGGGTTTAATGAATTTTAAAAAAAATTAACCAACAATATGTGTAACAATATACAAATAAGTATGAATGAAAAAGTGTGCACAGTTTTGTCGTATCGCCCAAAGTATACAAAAACTAATATGGTTTGGTTAGACCGGGTTTAATTGAGTTTTAAAAACTAGCTGACACCATCTGTAAATTATAGTCTTAGTTCAATAAAAACAAATAGGTAAGTATGACTAACAAAGTTTAATGTGCACTATGTATGGCGAATCTTAACAGCCTACCTCCACCCTTCGCTACTGGTGTATACTGATTTACCTATATAACCTATATATACATGTAGAAAAAAGGGTATATATTATATACCCTACTTAAAATTTGGTCACAGTAAATTGGGGTAATGATTAAGTTTTAGCGGCTGAGGTTAGCCCAAGCCTCGGAAAACAAAATTAAATAGTAACAGAATCTGAACATGTTGAATGAAAACAATTTTGATACATCTTTCAAACGGTTGGTATAGATACAATGTTCAATGTTTATCGAACCGATGTATCTTGGTCTGGACTAGGTAGGAAGCTGGAAGATAGCAAACTTACGTAATTCGGACTTGACGGAACTTAAGTGGAGAAATAAATACAAAAACAAATATGACAATCGGGTCAACAACATAGATACGTTAAGTAGGTATATATTATAATGCTAATTGCGGAAAACATAATTAGTAGGTAGGTAGCTATATTATGTACTTAAATGCCTAATAGATATTTGTTACATATTGATATTAAAATAATTTATGATAAAAAATAAAAATTTGTTGAGTATTGGCCGGATTAAAAAAAAGCAACTTACTCATTACAATATATACATATACTCATTACATTACATTACAACTCACAAGGAGAAAAGAAATACATTAGGCATTCCATTGACACAATTTAAAAAAAAAATGTTCAGAATCAATGTGTAGAGATATAGAGATAAATATGGAGAGATATTTTAGCTATTTTTCCAAGAATATTGCAATTATTTCCAAAATTCGGCAAGATTTACCTGTTCCAGAAAAAACACGTTCATTATTATTTTTTAGGTATTTTTTAGCATTTTCCTAAAAGTTTTAAAGCTGTTTTCGGTGTCGAAAAACGCTAAATTTAACACTATACGCACAGAACAATTATTTCTGAGTTCCCAGGCCATACGCGAAGCATTTTTGAGAAGCTAGGTGCCTACTCAAGAAACGTTGGCAACGCTAGCGTACTGTAGTTAACAATATACATTTGTCAACATGGTCATTACAACTCGAAAAAATAAATAAAAATGATTCTATACATATATGGAAATTTTTTCCATCAAACTTCGACATATTATAGAGTGTAGCTACATAATATACACAGTAATGCGTCGATGACATTGAGCTACTTTACAAGCTGCTTGTTGGCGAGTTTAAAAGCGGGCGAGTCAGCTAGTGCGATTGTGATAATGACACACAAAACTTTACACTCGCTCAGAAGCCAACAAGCTAGCGAGTTGAAACCGTCATTTTAAAACAATTTTGACAGGACGTATTGAGTAGTTCGTTTTTTTACCGGGAGGTCGCCACTATCGCTACTGCGCAGACGCTTATCGGTACCACACGCCAGCGTGCAAAGTAGACCGGCTTTCAACTTTTCTCGGTAGATTATTTACAATCTGCTTATTAGCTTGTTCGATGATGACACTGGGCGAGTTTACAAGCAGATTGTAAATTCGCCAACAAGCAGCTTGTAAAGTAGCTCAATGTCATCGACCCATAATAAAGATATGTTATAAATAGTACGCTGGAATATCTTTAAATTCGTTAATATAAGCGACTAGAAATCTTTTGTGATTCTGAAGGCATGGTCCCCACAAGGGGGGGTCTGACAGGGCTCTAGCCTAGGGGTTCGGCGTGGCGAGTCAAACAGATATGTGAGATAAACACACATCACAAATTTACTCTAACAGTAAACATTTTAAACATTCAATTGTTAACATTTGAACAATGAGGTTATAAGATGCAATTTTTGATTGTTTTGTGTTGAAATTCGACAACTCCATATTTCAAGTAGATGTATTAAAACTACAAAAAATCGCTAAAAATAAACTAAAGGCCCTTACTTTTACCTATAACACAATTTTGAAAACGCTTCTGTTGTGCATCACACATGGTATTAAACTTGGCGATAGGTAGGGGGCCCGCTTCAGGATGTGGGGGCCATGAATTACGGTATGGTACAAATAATTAATGTTCTTTGTAATATATAAGTAGGTACCTATAAATACGAGGCCTCCTAAGCGCGAACGAATCGACGTTGAGAAGCTCCGAGGCCGTAGAATCCGGATTGACTTCGAAACTGCTGTACGAGATAGTGTAGACTGTAGATCGTATCTACGAGCGGCACGCAACTCAATTCTACCTCATTGAGGCTGATTGGAGCCTCATAAAGAGTGCGATTGTATCGTCGGGCCGTACCGTCCTTCGTGCCAGAATAAGTGAGCAGCCAAAGTGGATGTCTGACAAAACGTGGGATGAAGTTGGAAAGCGAGCCTGGCTGAAAGCCCTGAGAGACGAGACAGACCCCAACCGAACCAAGGACCGCCGGTCTGACGGCCAGACCCAAGACAGGGTTAGTCAAAAGATCCGTGCGGTCGGACAAGCGCAAATTCATGAACCGGGCAAATTGAAGCAGCAGAGGAGGCTGCAAGCAGAAATTACACCAGAAAACCCTTCCGAATCACCCATTAAGTCTGCGACAGGCGGCCACCGACTCCCGGAGCCATTCGTGGATCCAGGGAGCAATAGAGTCTGACGTAGAATGCGTCAAGAAGATTTGAAAGAATCATTTCTGCGGAGTGCTGAACCTTCCACCCCCTATGGATCCCTTCGACATATCTGCGGAAGCTTTACTCTTGTACATTCCCAGAGCGACCGATATTTCTGATTGCCCACCCACTCACACCGAGATAAAATCGGCTGTGAAAGGGCTCAAGAACGGAAAGGCACCGGGGGATACATCAGGATACAACCTGAATTCCTCAAGTACAGCTTGAGCGCAATCCTGCACCCTATGTTTCATCTGTTGACAAATGTGTGGGAAGAAGAGCGCTGTCCAAGGGACTGGGTGAACGGTGAAATCATCACTTCACAAAAAAGGTGACCATCTTTGCGGCGATAATTACCGAGGCATTACGGTACTCAGTGTTCCGGGAAAGATTTTGGCAAATATCCTCTTGATGAGAATAAAGGACCCAATAATGCAGGTCATCAGAAAAAACCAGGCCGGGTTACTACCTGGACGAGCGTGTGCAGACCAAATCCACAACCTTCGATGTCTTCTCCAGCAGAGCCATGAGCAGAACAGTCCGTTGGCCTGCTGCTTTGTGGATTATGAGAAGGCCTTCGACAGTCCGCATCGCCTCTCCCTCTGGAGGATACTGGGAGCATACGGGAACTCTCTCAACATCATTACCATAATAAAATGCCTGCATGAGAATAGCGAGTGCTGTGTCAAAATTGGTGACATTGTCACGGAATGGTTCGGGGGCACGACCGGAGTCAGACAGGGTTGTATCCTTGCTCCGTTTCTCCTCATCATCCTCTTTGACTTCATACTACGGAAGTCAATACCACCTGACCGAGGCATACCTGTTACCCCCACGGTGAAGCTATGCGACTTGGAATACGCCGATGACGCTGTCTTATTCGACAACTCAATCGAGAGCATTCAAGAGACAATCGACAGGTTGCATGACAAGACAACTCATCTCGCGATGGTTTGAAAATCAAAGCGAAGAAAACCAACGTTTTGTGTAATAGCACCTGTCCTGATCCAGATTTCTCTCTGATTAGCGACGGACAAAACATCGAGAGCGCCGACAGCTTCAAATACCACATCACGGGATATGGCACTTTGCAGAGAGAGCTATCCGAATGGGAATGGCTGGAGCAACATTCAACTCGATGCGGAGTGTCTGGGGCTCACAATTGCACTCGGTCAAAACCAAATGTCGCCTATTCTACGCTTACATTCTGACAGTGCTGCTTTACGGTAGCGAATCATGACACCTTACGAAGGCTCAGAGCAACCGTATACTGAGCTTCAAAAACATATGTTTGCGACGGATACTGGGTGTGCGGTGGTATGACTTTAGGAGCAACGAGGAGATAAGGGAACGCACCAAGCAGCCTCTCATCACGCTGAGTGAAGAGGCAACGTTGGACCTGGCTCGGCCACGTGCTGCGGATGCCAGAAGAGAACCTCAACCTGGCTTGCCTGTTCTTCAAGCCGACCGGATTCCGGCGTCCTGGAAGGTCGCTAAATACTATCTATAAAGTGTATACAGCGGAGCTACGAGATGCTGGTTTGACCTGGAACGAAGCAAGAAGACTGGTGACGGCAAGAGATTCTTGCAGGCGCCGCATAGTGTCCATATGCTCCGACTAAGTGGCGGATATGGCCGAAGAAGAAGAAGAAGAAAAAGTACTTAACAGGTCTTCCAAATTATATACATAAAATACCTAGTTTAATTAAAAATAATTATAGATTCATTTTCACTTACTTTAAGTTATCGAGATAGAAAATAATAAATAGGTAGGTACCTACCTACATACATGGAATAAATTTTAAAGCATAAATAATAATAATAAATCATTTATTATCTATTCTACATGGTAGGTCCCTACTTATTCTTATTACTGTCATTCGATTTGACATCCAAGGTGTACGTGCTTAAGAACACATGTGAAAAACGCATTATTATGTACCTATATAGGTAGGTAGGTATATGACATGCGTAATACACACAAAAAGAACACAACTTCTCCACAATATCAGTTAATTTTTGTATGAATCATTTATAAATAATTTTAATATTCGTATCAGAGCTACAATATTATTTCAATTTAAAACGGTTTGTTTAGTTATAGGTATGTATTATGAATATTACATACTATTATGTTGAATACTCCACCAACCAGCTATTATCTGAGAGGTCTACATCTAGAGGTGGTTTGACCACAGCTGATGATGATGATATTATTATTAACATTAGATGTTGCTTAGTGCAGTGCTCCGCAATCAGTGTGCCGTGAGACGATACTAGGTGTGCCGTGGTGAAAGAAACATTTCAAAATAATTGATCAACGCCCTTCTTTGGCAGAAGGAATTACGATAAAGATCATTAGAAATGTATTAAAGGACCTACTAGATCACGATTGAAAACAAGCAATTAATTGTGGATCTGGCTCAATACCTAACATTCAACTTTGCTGTAAAAGTAATTTGATCACTATTTTTACCACGTTTTTATTAGCTCGTATTCTTGTTTGTCCAAGATTTGTATTGGACGATTGAAGATTTTTAACTAACTTCCCGACTAACTAGACATTTGAAGCTCTTAGAATATATCAGAACACGACGACAATGCGTTCTTTTAATACTTTTAGCCATTTTTAAACAGAATTTAATTCATTTTCAGTTAATTCTGTTTTGTATGGAAAGTTATTATTCTTGATTGCTAAGGGGGTCCTAGCAACTAAGTTATTAATATACACGTGCGTTACTATGGAAATCAATATGAAATGTCAAAATGACATTTCAGTATTCTATATTTATTCAGTATTTCTATCAAGTACAAAAAAGTATTTATTAATATATAGAATTGTTAAGTTTATATGATTCAACAGAAAATTTAAAAACGTGGTATATAAAAAATTCTTTTTATCTTGTAATTATTTATTCTACTCGTATTAATACGGAACACGACAATTGGATTCGAAATCCTTTTGCAACAAATGCCATAAATTTTACGGATGGACTTTTCCTGCAAATTCGAGAGGAATAATTGAGGAAGGATGGGATGCTAAAACTTCACTTCGCCAAAGTTCCATTGGATGTTTTATGGATTTCGGTTAAGAAAGAATATCCTCAGATTTCAGACAACGATATCGCAATTAATACTACTCCTATTATCGTGTTGTTTGCACAAACTACCTATACTGCGCAGGCAATTCGCTGCCATCTAGCCGGCAATTATATTGATAATTTGATAAACGATCGTGCTTAAAAGGTCTTGGCGAAGAATTTCGGGTTGCACTATTGAGCCGAATATAAGTAAAACATTTGTATTCATTGAAACAAAATCAAACATCACATTAATTAGTCATTATTTTATAATAATTATCAAGACCACTATCCTATTATATATTAATACAATATTTTTACTTTTGGTGCGATGCGGAATTTTGAAGAAGAACTTATGTGTGTCGTGGGTGAGAAAGGGTTACGAAGCATTGGCGTCATATTGGCGTAGTGCAGACAGAATTTATTAGACAATTTTTACAAGACGTAAGTAGCAGTGGCGAATGGTGGAGGCAGGCTGTTAAATCCGACATAAATAGTGCACACTAAACTTTGTCATTTGTCAGTCATACATATGTCTTTTCATTGAAATAAAACTACAATTATTTACAGATGGTGCTGTTGGTTTTTAAAATTCAATTAAACCCTTCGAAAACCCAGCCATAATAGATAATAGTCAAAAAATACTCGTCTATTTATAAAATATTAAAAATAATGCAAATAAATCATACATAACATGGATAGAATAATATGTTTAAATATTATAGTTTGGTTTAGGCAGGGCTTAATGAATTTTAAAAAATGAACCAACAATACTTTGTGTAATATGTACCTATTCTTAATCCAACGAAAACAAATAAGTATGAATGAAAAAGTGTGCACAATTTTGTTGTATCGCCCAAAATATACCAAAACTATTATGGTTTGGTTTTGGACAGGTTTGATTGAATTTTATAAACTAACCAGCATCATCTGGAAATTGTTTTCTTAGTTCAATGAAAACAAATAAGTATGACTGACAAAGTTTAGTGTGCACTATTTATGACGAATCTTAACACATCCTACCTCCAACCTTCGCTACTGGTAGGTAGTAGGAAATGGATGTCATTTCGTTAATATATAATCTAATAATGATTGTTAAGTATATATAATTAATATTCAATATCCAAATATGGGTAGGCAGTGGCAGTTTGTCATGCAAGGGGCGGTCGCCTCGTCAGAGTCACAAAATATTAAAAATATGCATTAAAAAAACTATCAAATAATTCTAAAAACATAAAATATTATTGCTATGATTTGAACACTCAGTGGCGACTTAACGAATAGGGGACCGGCGTGTATATCTAAATCCCCACTGGACATGGCCCCAAACTATTCTAATTATCGCTTACTCAGCTGTTATTATGACGTGTAAACTTTATTGTATTTGCGTATTGTTTTTCTTTTATCTGTCAGTGGTTTCGTAAAATAGAAAAATATGATTGATTTCATTATCTTTTGTTTTTCTATCAACACAACGTCTATTTGCTTATATCTAGTCACTTTATTTCCGCATACCTAAGCCCTGATATTATGATAACTAATTGAACAGTACATACCCACATAACGCCCAGTACAACATGCGTATATAGTATAATAATTAATAATATATCCCCGCAAACAATCAATAAACACAATATATAGAAAAACTGCTTACAAACAATGTTCCCCGTAAGTTGTGCGCGTGTGCGCGCACACACTAACTAAAATGTGTCCGCACACATGTTTTCATCCCCCGCACAGTCATCACATAAAAATATTGTAAATGAAAGTTTCCTTTGCCAGATTTTAGTTTTGCTCGAATGCAATGTTAGTGTTATTATATAAAATCACTGAAATTAATAAATACATTTAAAAAATAAGTTTTAATGAAAAATTGTAATCGTGTTTGTGGGGGGGGGGGTGTAAATTTACCGCACCGGGTGACATCAACCCTAGTTACGCCACTGCTCAGATGCGCTGATGAGTAGGTATTAAAATTGACCAATAGTTAAAATTTGTCGCAATTAGTATGTCACTGCGTAGCATAGTGGTAATGCACGGATGGGGCGTAAACCCGGGAGTTGCAGGGTTCGATACCCCGGGGTGGCTTACTTTTTTCAAAAAAAGATTTTTCTATTCGTTATAATATATTCTCTCAGAAAGCGTTTTACAAAATTATGTATATTCTACTTATATTCATTTTATTTGTATGATTTATTCAAATTTTGATCTCGTGCAAATAAATAGGGTTTATCATAATATAATAAATATTATTTATGAATGTGTATAAACTACATACCTAGTTCTGAAAACATAGACTTCAAATTTTGAGGAATCTTAGCTGTTTAGTTTCTCACCATAGTTGGCATATTTTTAGTCGACGACAATAAATTAGCAACACTGTATGATTTACATTTGTTTACAACAGTAACTTTACGACAAAAATTAAATTGATGATTAGAAGTGAACAGTACATACAATACAGCAGTGACGTCCCGTGGGGGTAGGCAGATTGGGCGTCGCTTGGGGGCGGCAGTTACTCGAAGGGTGGCAAATCGAGTAGAATCATTTGGTATAATATATAGAAATAACTACCTAAACTGAGTACCTACCTACTTAATAACGAAAATATATTTCCTTTCAAAAATTCAGCTCACTGGTTGGCAACAAAATGTATTAGGTAATTAGCATAAAAGGTTTAACATGACTTTTTCGTCGGGTTCGCAACGTCTAGTTTACTTCCATTGTCCTTCGACGGCATTGGTGACTAGAAACGACACGAGCACGGATGATAAAAAATATTGTATATAAAAATGTGGCGGCATATGGCGCTGCCCAGGAGCGGCATTTTGTCTAGTGACGTCACTGCAATACAGGTAATTGGTAACGACGAGAGAATGGAGTAAGTAAAACAAACAAAAAAATCTGCCGCATTTACTCACAAAATCAACTATTTTTTTCATATTATTAAAACAGATTCACGAGTCGACCAGATAAGTGAGATAAACACACATCACAAATTTGCTTTAATAGTAAAAAGAAATGGCCCGCGGGGCTATTTCCCAACAATAGTGTTACTATTTTAAATTATGCGGATGTACGATAAATTTTTTAATTGTGTATCGATACTCGACAACTCTATTATTTAAATGGATGTATTAAAATATAAAAAAAACTCTAAATATACATATTAATGTTATCGCGTACACCATAATATGGAAAACGCTACTGTGGAGCATCACACTGAATTTATCATCCGCGATAGGTAGGGGGGCCCGCCAAAGATCCTAACCTGGGGGCCCGGTTCAGGATGTGGGGCCATGCATAGGTACCTAGCTACTTATTAAGAATAAAATGATTATTTTGTCAGTACATAGGTACTTGGATTACTACGTATATCTACGTACCTACTAACTATAGACTATTATAGAGCTTCCAATTTCTCCACATTTTTCGATTTTCAAGATTTCTTGAATTTAAGAATAGGCAGGTACTACCTGTTTGAATCTCGAGAATTCGATATTGGTGTATTGTTTTTAGACTGTAATATAATACTATGGATAGGTACAAACATATTAGGTATGTTAAAGAAACTATTTAACTCAAAATAATATTGTGTCTTTTGTCATTTCGTAGACTCGTAGAAAACGATGATAGATTAAGTTATAATATGAATGCCAAGTAAAAAAAATCACTAACGTGTTTCTAATCATTTGTATTCATATACTCATAACATCCTAATAATACGTATGTTCGTGATTATATAAACAAGATTTGAAAACAGTAGGTATCCCTTGAAAGCTTTTTCTGTGCCAAGTTTGCCCTCTCGTATTATAATGAAGGTCGTTTGTGTAAAATAAACATTAAACGACCCTTCTGAAAATAATATTCATTCCGAAATTTCAATGAAAGCACATAAATTTGTTACAATAAACAGAAATATTATACTTTTGTCTTTATCGTAAGAATCTACCTACCAATGAGCGACTTGTTGAATAAATGAATATAAATCTTCAATATTTAAAACCCCCTTCGGAGAGATGTGACATTGATTCAGAAGGCCAACATATTTAATATAGATAATCATTAAAATTAGTAAAATTACTGATTTTATATGCACTCCATGTACGCGAATAAAACAAAGCTATTGTGACAAAGTACGGGTATATTTATTTATTAATAAATATAATATAATGAGTAGTGGTAATGATGACAGAACATACCTTAGAATCACTTATTATTCCTGAGACATAAAACGGCACTTCAATAATAAAATTTAGCTGACAACAATAACGATATTGTACTAACAAATTAATGTGTAAAACACAGCGGTCAATTCAAATTATTATGCACTCTCGCACAAAACAATAACACAAGTTTCAGAAAACGACTGACACTGAACAGAATTGAAAAGTATTGCCTTCTATAAATATAAATTTCCATAACATTTTAAATGTTTTCTAAAGCTCGATAGAAAAATATAAATTTTCATGTTAAAGTATACTTTTACAAAAATATCTAATAAATATTTTCAAAAAAACTTTATTTAAAAAAATATTCTATTATTAATAAAAAAGAAGTTAAAAAAATGGATTAAGTATACTGAACGTTATATACAGGAAACTAAACCAAACCTGGCAAGACTATTTCAGCGATTTGACGACGCTGTCAAAACTGACAGATAATAAAAATAACAATGCACTCGCAACCATAGTAAATACAAAATATTTTTTAAAGTCTTCCAATGATAAAATTTTTATGGTCTGAGTAGACATTTGGATAAGTTTTATTTATCAACCATCTGTGTATTTTAATTTCTGACTGCCTACCGATAATGTAATACCTAAATACATAATATTATCAACCACTTGAATTCTTGTACTCCATTGAAAGAACTAAAACAAAACAAGGGTACAAGTGCGCGTGCTACCCATGCTCCCGCATGATTTGTGAGACATGGCAACTTATAGTAGTAGGAAAAATCGACTATTAAAAAGCAATTGTAGCCATTCTTTGAATTGACTTGATTCTTGGTCAACGTATAACTTCGACCAAAATTTTTCAACCGTGGTATTATTAAAATGGTTTTCAAGTACTTGGTCATGGCTCATTTCCAATAACGCATATTTAATGTTAGCCCTGTTAATTAAAATAGGTACTAAAAATGATGTTGGTGGCCGCAGAAAAATCTTATGTTGGCCGCACATGAGAACTACTACTATAGACATGTGGGTGTACCATAAAATCTCCCATCATAGTAGGTATATAAGTTATGATAATTTATTTAAGTACCCAATAACTCATACTGCTTTGTAAGTTAGTTGATAAGAAAGGCTTGTTACATCATTCATGAATCATTTATTGTTGAGGGAAATAAATTGGGTATTTACTTAATCACGCATTCACCTTCGATTCATTGAAGTCAACCTACCCACCACATCCATCAACCTCCTCTTCCCCTCACGATAGACAGATAAATAGTTTCATAATATTTTAAATGACCGTAAAACTATATGTAAAAAATTGTACAACCTGTTATGGATATACCCATAATCATGGCCCCCACTCCTGAAGCGGGCCCCCAGGCTAGGATTTTACCCCACCCCCCCCTACCTATCGCTAAAGATAAAGGCAATGTGACGCTCTACAGTAGCGTTTTCGAAAAGGTGTACGCGGTAAAGTTAATGTGTATATTTAGTGTTTTTTTGTATATTTCAATACTTCCATTTGAATTATGGATTTGTCGAGTATTGATACACAATTAAAAATTGTATCGTACAACCACATAATTTTAATTAATAATAACATCATCGAAGAAAAATAGTCCCACAGGCGACTTTTTTTTACTATTAGACAGAATTTGTGATGTGTGTTTATATCACTTATCTGGTCGACTCGCCACGCCGGGCCCTTCCTGAGCCCGGGCCTCCAGGCTAGAGCTCTGTCAGCCACCCCTTTGTGGGGGCCATGGCTGTAGGTATCCGATTATCCGAGTGAATTTAATTTTTCATTGTGAGTTTGACTAGAGTCTAGGCAGTGTCTATGATTCCACTGCCATCTGTGAGAATTATAATGATATTTTATTGTACCTATTACAATTTACAGCATATCCACATTACCTTATTTTAGTAGTGGGTAGTGTATAATATGCTTCATAACTTTGCGCTACGGCTATAGGATGAAAATGATATACAGGCGGACCTCGACTTACGAACGTTCGACTTTCGCACAATTCGCTATTTCGCACATTTCAAAAGAAATCGTTTTTTTAAAACGTCGCGCTGGCCGTGGGGTTAAGATATCACCTTCTCGCTCGCTCACAAGCAAGTGCATTTCTTGCGTCACTTGCATCCTGCTCGCACCCGTCACTTTGCTTGTGAGCTAGCTAGGATAGGTTTAGTCTTGCGCAGGAGCGCGCGCGGGCGTGTCATGTTGTGCGTTTTGCTAATTTTCTTCATTTCAAATATTTCACCCTAAAAAATTATAAACATGAGTGAGAAACGGAAAAACTTCAGTATTGATACGAACAAAAAGAAATCAAGGACTTATAAACTTCACATGACGTTCTGATTGCGGTGAATCTTTTGCTTCAATCGGACGTTCGTATGATACAAACAGGTCTACTACGATATGTTCAATTTTGAAAAATAAAAATAAAATTAAGGAATACGTTCAAAATTGTGGAAATATATTATCTTTAAAGGTTGTTTCCAAAAGACACGGCATAGTTATGGATGAAATAGAAAAATATTTGTCATCATGGATCGACGACCAACATCAAAAAGATGTCCCTCTGAATATTTCAATTATTCAAGCGAAGGCTCTTAGTTTGTACAAAGATTGGAAGGCTGGAAAAAGAAGATTCTAACACGATTTTTCAAGCAAGTAACGGTTGGTTTATATTAAATTCACTGGAGAATCGGCTGATGCGGATAGAGCTGCTGCAAAAGAATTTATTTCCTCATTATCCAAAATTATTGAAGATGGAGAATATTCCTCTAGCCAAATATTTAATGTAGATGACACAGGTTTATTTTGGAAAAAAAATGCCTAGTCGTACATTCTTATCTAAGGAAGAATCAGTTGCCCCTGGGCATAAACCTTCTTAAAACCGATTGACATTGCTTCTTGGTGGGAACTTGGCTGGTGATTTAAAATTGATGCCAATGTTAATTTATCAACCAGAAAATCCCAGAGCATTGAAAGGGAAGGATAAAAAATTGCTTCCAGTAATCAAATAAAAAAGCCTTGGTTTACTGCGTTACTATTAAAAGATTGGTTCACTTTACATTTTCGTCCCAGCAGGTAAGCAATATTGTAAAGTTAATGATTTGCCATTTAAAATAAGAAAAAGAAGAGTGGCAAACAGTTAACTCTTGATAACTTTTTAAGGGAAACACCCGCAAACCCCACTTAAACATGTCTCTTAAACATCTTATATTTACTTGATAAATAAATATTTCAAAATACACACAATTTAATTTTTTTTTTACTTCCCTCTACTTTCGAACATTCAACATTCGCACACCTTTTCAGGAACCAATTATGTGCGAAAGTCGAGGTCCTCCTGTAATATATTCTAAAAATATATTTTTTCCATTTTCAATCTATTTATTTATTTACTACTACATACATATTAATACAATAATTAGTGTTGATCTAATTTTATGCGTAATCAGACAAAGAGGCATATCAGTATTAGTAAAGAGTGCAAAAAAGTGCAAAGTTATAAAACGTAAATTGTGACAACTAATCGATGATTTGGTGTCAAAATATAGTAACTAGCAAAATATCAAATTGGTGTAAAAAAAAAATATTATACCTAAATAATGTGTATCTGTTCCATATGAATATATTTATTATTAAGATTGTTTTTAAAAATAAAATTCTGCAAGAGAATTGTAGGTAATTGGAAAACATATTTTATAAAGACCACAATATAATATGACCTTTATTTAAAAAAACGTTTTTTGAATAATTTCCCAACAACCTTTTTATCAACATTTTGTAGTTGCAATAGATTTATATTTTGGTTTACAGTTTATAGTGTTTACACTTTATACCATCTGCGAATACTAGGTACATTTTTTTATTGAATTAAGTATTTTTTATCGATAATGGTTTTTCACAGATGTCTAAACACTTTTGTGACCTCCATAGAATAGATTAATAAGATAGCCGATGCTATTATAGTCAAAGACTTTGAAGCCGGATTTTGTTTATCACGTTTATTGAAGTCTCCGGAATGTCCTTAGATGTTGCCAATATTCCACGCATGTTCAATTTACGTGACAAACTTTAATGCATATACGTAACTATCGAAATTAACGTATTCTTTAACATGTGTTTTAGTTTATCCCACATTTCTCCATGCTCGAGAACCATTCCTTCTTACGACCATGCCTAGAACGTAACATATTATTTTTATGTTCCCTGGTGACGTCACATTTTAAAATTACAATTCCTCAACCCGGCTGCGTCCTGCTAACCCAACTTATGAGAAAGCAAGGCAGAGGCAATTTTTGACTACGTAACCTCATGGAATATCACCTTCTCGCTAAAAGCTACAGTGATTGAGGCACAAAAATTGCGTCTGCCTTGCTTTCTAAGGGCGCAGACACACACGTGATTCCAAACGTATCCGATTAGAATCTCCAATTGGATTTTTTTAATCCAATAATGAAAATTATTAAGTAATTAAATTACTTAATTAAAAATTCAATTGGAGATTCTAATCGGAGGCATTTGGAATCAAGTAATATCTGCGTCATCGCATGTCTGCGTGTCTGCGTCCTAAGTAGGGTTTGGCAAGACGCAAACCAGCCAGCGCAAAGCTGTCTTCTGTCTCTCTGCATGGGAGCAGCTGGCCCATCTACCCCTCCGTCAAAATCACCACTTTCGATCAGACCCCACCCCCCTCAAAGGACGTGACGTCATAACATAACTTAAAATTTCAGAGTGAAACCATAGTTATATTTCGCTTGAATCGAAGTGAAGAATATAATATTTTGTCAAGCTTTGTAAAGCAATGCAAGTATTACTGCCTGCCATTCATAACATCATATTTATGCGAAACGGGATTTTCTGCATTAGCTGCAATGAAATCCAAATATAAAACCCGATTAGTAGTATTGATACGAACAAAAAGAAATCAAGGACTTATAAACTTCACATGACGTTCTGATTGCGGTGAATCTTTTGCTTCAATCGGACGTTCGTATGATACAAACAGGTCTACTACGATATGTTCAATTTTGAAAAATAAAAATAAAATTAAGGAATACGTTCAAAATTGTGGAAATATAATAGTAGTAGAGAATGAGCTACGAGTGGCACTCTCCTCAATGACACCTAGATTTGATATGATATTACCTTGTCGAAAGAATTTATAAAACCATTTGCTGAGCTGAAATAGGTGCTGTTTCAATTTTTTTTATAGTCATAACCAACAATTTAAAGAATATAAATAAAATCAATTAAAATATCACTATACGCAAATAAGCTTGTTAAATGGCACAAAACAAATGGGGGGCGGTATTTGGCAACTTTCCTTATCAGGGAACAAGCGGCGCATACTTTGAATGGGTACTCTGGTACTACATACTGAACTGATAAGAAAAACTTCATATTATAACATAGTTCCATATATTTCAACAAAACATTAACAAAAAAAATACTATGAAAAAAGCACATCTTTATATGGCACATTCCATTATAATGTTTAATACATAACATTTTTTTTACATTTATAGAGTTCAATTATTGTTATTCAATTATACAATTACAGATGTTGTAAATAATTTTTGAAGTTATACTTCTTTTGGCGCACTTGGGAAAACAGATCAGAGTGTACTTTTAGCGTGTGACAAAGTTGCGCGTGCCGATTTAAGGCATTTGGCGTGTGACGGATGTTGCAACACAATTTATTATTATTATTATTCATTCTTATAACTATTATAACATTCTACACTGTTAATTTATATTCATAAAACTTTATTAATATTGTAGTGTAGGTATATATTTTTTTCATTGTAAAGATTGTGTCTCAAGATTTGAGGCTACATTTATGTAAGTATTATTAATTATGAGTAAAATTATATATCAATAAATAAATAAATTTTGTGAATGTTGAGTTGGTAAATAATTCAAACAATCGTATGTTGTAAATTTACAATATTTAGTCACTTCATACACAAAAATACATATTTTTACAGTTTATAATAATATTCGTTGTATATCCCATGTCAATTTATTTATTAGCGGTATATAATAATTGAAGGCAATAGTAATTATTATGTTTCATCGCAAAAGCCAATATCACGTTTCAGTTAAACCATTAAATAGGCTATATTTTATTTTTGATTTGTAAAAAGTTACTACTGTTACCTAACGAAAATAGTTGTACAGTCATCTGTTTAAGCAAAGATGGTCGAAATAGCGGTTTGCTAAATTTCTCAAACACGGGTTTTGAGATTTTTTCTTCTAAAGTAGGTACATTCTGCAATATTATTTATTCGCATACATAATATTATTGCTGACGGTACCTTTATCGATAAAATACCTTTGAGACCGAAATGAATATAATCATAATAACACGCCAATAAAATTTAATTTTTTATTAATTCATCATGGGCACTTCTGAATCTATTATAACCACTGTATGGCAAAGATGAATTTTGGTCCAATACTAATTTGGTACAATAATTATTTGTTTTGTTACGCCAAAGAAGTATAACTTCTAACGCGAGTACATAAGTACACACAGCGATTTTTTTTTATTGATAAAAACATACACAAATAACATAATCAAAATTTGAAAGCATAGTGTTGATTTTGAAATCATTGGCTGCGGGAGGTTACAAAACTTGTTTTTGATATCAACATATTATTTATCATATCATATAATATGTAGTGAATTCTGAAGTACCAAAGATTGTTGTCATCAAATTAATATCTAATTCATACAGTAAAGCTAATGGTAGTTGTTTATTAATATGAATATGAATATTAATTTTCATTACTATTATTTCTTAGTGAGAAGACAATATGATAGTTGAATGAAAAATCACAATTCAATTATTATTACGTTACATCGTTGAGCTCCTTTGATGTGAGAATTTTGTCTTAATGGTTTCTATATAATTTTCTATTTGTTTATATGATTTAGTAAAACAACAGAACAGATTAATAAAATAAAAATGCGAAACCAAGGCAAAGGCAAAAAAATGATTAAGGCTTATTACTTAATGGTGGTCAAGCTATGAAACACAAGAAATACAAAGAGTGCTAAGTATCTTCAAATATTTCTTATGTCGAACTTGCATATTATGAAACAGACGTAACTCCTGAAAATAACATATTCTTTAACACGTGTTTAAGTTTATCCTGTATTTCTCTACACTTGAGAATTACACTTTCTTATAGCCTCACTCAGAAGGAAACCTTTATTTTTGTGTTCCCCGAGTAAAATTCTCAATGTTCTATATACGACCAAATTTAAAATCTAAGAAGCGGTAACATGTCAGCCTATAATTTCGTGGGATCCAGGTTCGAATCTCAGGTCTGATAAAAATATACATGTCGTTTTTCAATGTGCGTGTGGACCTAACAGGTTGAGCAAGTGGCTAACATCCAGTTCTCATAAAAATAAAAATTTGTTAATATAAATATGATCTTCTTGGGATTAAACACTGTTCATTTTTTTTTTATTAATAGCTCCAATTTAATGTCTCACTTTAATAAGACTGTAATACCTCTAATGCAATATTCCCTGTAAGGTGTGCGCGCGCACACATACCAAAATGTGTCCGCACACATGTTGTCATCCCCCACACAGTCCTCACACGAAAATATTGTAAAAGAAAGTTTCCTTTGCCAGATTTTAGTTTTGCTCGAATGCACGAAACCATCACATGAACAATTCTTCAACTTCATTTTTTATTTAAATAGGTTATTGCATTGACAAATTCTGTGGAAAAAATTATGTAAACCTATTACGCACATTAACTTTTATTCTGAAAGTAATTAATGGTTTATTGATAGAAATGTTGCAGTTTCGCTGAATTTTAACAACTTTACCAAAGGGGCCTTAGGTGACTCTTAAAATATAAAACAACTAAATTATTTCCCTTATATAATATAAATTTATTAAAACAAAATATTTTTGTAACTTATGACAAGATGGATGCAGGGAAATAAATGCCTAATATTTCACAAACTATACTGAAAATAAATAGTTTTAATGAAGAATTGTATGTGTGTGTTTGTGGGGGGGGGGCGTGTAAATTTACCGCACCGGGTGACGGCCCGTCACTGACAGGTGACCAACCCTAGTTATGCCACTGCTCAGATGCGTTGATGATCCGCACACACAATAGAAAAATTAGAGGGAACGTTGCTCCAATGTAGTTATCACATCGGAGATATTAAAAATGCTCATGATGATAACCTCACTACTTGCCATTTAGATAAATTTTGCAGATACAAAAAAAAATAATCTACCTTTATTAAAGCAAATTTTTGTCTCTACTGTACAATTTCAATATTGTTACATCTGACAATTCAACAGCTCAGACAGGTATATATTTTTATTAACAATACTTTTCCTAGTATACATACTTAGGCCCCGCCCCGTCCAGGGTGGATGCGATCGCCGCTCATGAGCGTTGAGCGGCGTTCGCAACTCAAACGTTTAACCCTATAACCAAAAAAAGACATTGTCTACGAACATTTTCACAAACCGCCAAACGCGTCCACCCTGGACAAGACCTTAAGGTGACAATATAGAAAGTATCTACCTACTATAAATAAAAATATATATCAGACATATTACGTTTCTTTATACAGTCGAACTCCATTATTACAAGGAAGATGGGACCGACTGAATTTGCTCGTTATAAGCATTACTCGTTATATCAGAGAATATGTATTTTTAAATGAGCAGTTACATAACACAAAAAGTCGCAATTCAAACTAAAATACACAATTAGAATTTTCCCTGAAACAAGCATGGCATTCATAAACTACAAAAGAAATTGTTTATTGTAATGAACGCTGGTAGGTACCTACTGACTTCAGCTTGGATTTTTTGCATGAAATTTCAACCATATGCATGGACAGATTTCAATATTGTCGGCGAAAACACCAATTAGGTACTTAGACACTTAACTAGCGTCATAAACGTAATCCGATCCCAGCGGCATCGGTCTATGGTCAGATTTTATTGCTTAGGGTTGAAAATATTTTTCAACGATCGACACATTAACAGTTTTAAGAAAATTTTTGTAGATTTTTTTGTTCGGTATATCCGATAAGTAGCTTGATATAAAAATGAATAAATGTATGGAGAAAATCATAAACTAAAATGTCAACAAATGTTTTCTCTTTACATCCGAGATCTCGCTATTTCCGTGATCGTAAAAACCAAGTTCGACTGTAGTTATAGTATAGTTTGGCAGTTAACAAAGAATTAGGTTCTGATATTTTGAATAGTGGGAAAGAATAGTATTGATTCATGTGGATCCTGAAACAGCAGAATTTTAAGATGCAATGATCTCAATCACAAAACATAGAGCTAATATAATATTATTTATGAAAGTCTCCTAATCAATAAATTCAATAAACTACACAGTTAATAAATATTTCTTAACAATTTTTAACAAAAAAATATCCCTTTTTAATTTAATCTTAAAGTAAATGTCATAAAATACATATTATAGAAAGACTAGATACATTTTTCAATGGTCTTAGATAGGCACTTACTGCATGCATATCGTTAACATTTTGTACTATTTTGATATAATTTACACAGGAAGATTTTGTGATGTCATATATGGATGAACACTTTATGAGATAGCGAGTAAGACATAGTAATGAATTTCATAGTGAAAAATAAAAGGTAGAAACACAAAAATACACCCATAATATGGGATACCCTAATGGAGGGGTTCTCAACCGCGTGCCCGCTGGCGCATGTGCGCCCAAATCACGCGACAGAAATTAATAATTTTTTGAAAAAAGGAGCTTACAAAATTAAATCCTGTTTTGGTTCCACATATTTGTGCGAATCTTTATTTTTTGACTTACTAATAACAACCTTGATAATTGTTTACGATTGGGATTATCATTTTACACTCCCGACTTTGAAAAGTTAGTAAGTGAAATGCAATGTCAAAGATCGCACTAATAGCCTGTGTTATTTTAAATATTTTTTTTACTCTTTATTGTATTTTATATCTTTTATTTTCAATATGTAACTGTATGGGTGTTTTATGCTTCTTTTGTAAATGCCCTCACAGGCGTTTAAATGTAATACATGTATAATCTACCGATATAATAAATATAACACATAATGCTTTAATCTTGATTTTTTGAAATCCGATGTGCGCCCGCCACTATTATCCCAAATCTCAAATGCGCCCGCTACCTCGAAAAGGTTAAGAACCCCTGCCCTAATGCATTGAAATTAAAAAAATGTTGGAATCTAATCATCACCTAAAGATAGGATCAATGTTTAACGACTATCAACTACTCTGAAATCAGAATTAACAGAGTTGCAATCGGTTATTAGTGTGGTTAATTGCAAGATTCAAAAAATATTGATTGACTGAGTTTTTCTAATCAATCGGAAGAGTTTGTGAAATATTAGGCATTTATTTCCTTGCATCCATCTTGTTATAACTTACAAAAATATTTTGTTTTAATAAATTAATATTATATAAGGGAAATAATTTAGTTGTTTTATGTTTTAAGAGTCACCTAAGGCCCCTTTAGTAAATTGGTTAAAATTCAGTGAAACTGCAACATTTCTATCAGTAAACCATTAATTACTTTCAGAATAAAAGTTAACATGCGTAATAGGTTTACAGAATTTGTCAATGCAATAACCTACCTATTTAAATAAAAATTTCATTGCAATGAAATTATTTTCATTTACAGCTTACAGTTTACGGCATCACATTAGTTGTTAGAGCAACAACTAACACTATGATTAGAATTTGTAATTTCATGCCACAGCCTAACTATAGATGGTCATGTGAGCTTATGTGAGGTAAATGTCCTATGCAAAGCATAAGTGATAGAGATATCATGAATATTTTTCATGAAGACAAAAACTGAAATCGTTGAAATAATGTGAAATGGCAGAAAGATATAACAGTAGATATTATGTATAAAGATCTCTTACAATCTACATATGTAAATGTAACTAGTATATCACAAGTTTTCATGTTATGACAGATCAGTACTTACTTACTAACTAAAAATAAATATATAATTCAAACATCCACTCAATATTAATAAAACATCGCTGGCTTAGTGCAATATAAACTAAAAAAATATACGTTTGATATTTTGTGAATTATTCCCTCCATGAAATGCGATGAAGAATAATAATAAAAACTGCGAGACAATAAACCCATAGACATTCCGATTTCATTGTCTGTTAGACCGATTTAGTTGGAATCAAGATATCATATCATCAGTGTTTTGTAAAAAGGGTGAATCAACCATTTTGGTGAAATTGAGATTTTAATGAAAAAACAATATTTACCTCACTAGCTTTGTTGTGAAAAACAGCGAATTTGTATCTCCACAGGAAAGTACTTAAAAACGATAATCGTATGGGCGGATATCCAATTAGTGTGATGGATAAAAAGCGAATGTGACATATTAGGCCTTTTAAAACATTATTATAAAGCCTATGTAAAGACAGTATTCTTTCTAAGCTTTATTATAAACTTGTTAGACATTTATAAACATCTGTAGATAATTAATAAATAAATGTCAAAAGTTAAAAATCCTCCTCCTGTAAAATAGCATTTTGGTTGATTCACCCTTTTTACAAAACACCGACGAATAGGGTGACATTGGGATCACTACACCATCCCACAGACAAATGTTTTAACTATATCAGGACTTCTGTAGTGTTGTTAGGTGGTTTTACATCAATCAAGCTTAAACATTCTGTCTGATGTCAGTCTGATGCATTTTTTTCCAATTTTTTTATTATATTAATAGCTCACAACACTAATTGGTAGGGACAAAGTTTTATTTTTTCGATAAAAATATTAGGCATGATTGGTACCTATATGTTTTACTTGTGAAGCAAGAATCAGCTGAGAAAATCAGAAGATCTAAAAGCAACACCCAATTTAATAGAGAACACGATAGACAAAAATTATATATGTTGGCTAACTAAATCGGAACATCTAATACATTTAAAAACTCACGCTTAATCAAAATATTAATTAGTAACATTTTGCACTAAGGCGACAATTTTCTTTTCACTACCGTTCATTATATGGAAATTTTACTTCCGGTACCTATTGAGTTTCGCCTGGAGTAAAACAAGTAACTTAAAAATGAAAAAAGTAGTAACTTAACAAGAAGATGATTGGTGACCAATCCGATGATTCTATAAGGTGTCTGCCATAAGTTAAATTTCCACAGTACCTACATATTTTTGCTGTTAATACACTTTCACTCTGTTGGTCGCTAAAGTTTGCAATCTCAATAACAGTACTAGTAATTATGTATCTTCAAATTCATTATCAGACATTTATTGAAACCTTTATGAACAATGATTTGAGTTACTCATCTCCACTCGCCATGTATATGCAGCCATGAATAATGAGTATCACAAAAAATAGCTTTGCCCTGAAATTGTTTTTAGTTAAGCCCTCACTGAGTGATATATATGGAAATATTGTGTTGGCATGACAATTTTAAATATAACAAATAAGGGTTTTAGACAATCTAGGAATGAAATCTACAAAATGTTTGTTTAGTATATGACAGATTTCAAACACGTGCTGACTCACATGGTGAAAAAAATATTAATACAGCAATCCCAGGATTGAAATTTATGTCTGAAATTGCAATCCCTAGTACCATATTTTCAACATGTATTATAGAATATTATAATCATATAGGTACCTATGTATTAACAAAACAGTAAAAAAATTGTTCCATTATAGATATGACAAAGTAAGGCTAAGGTTAAAGGTAATCAAAGATTGTATTCTTACGAGGTATGCTGTGTCTAATCCAAATGACAATATTACAATCAAGGAAATTACTATTTTGAAAACAAACGTAACTATTGTAATAGGATTATAAATAAACGCATTCATAACATTAGGTACTACAGATTGGGATGTTTTGCTATGAGTGTATTTAAAATTCCTTTTCTACCATATTACCAAAAATCATTTCAATCTGATGACCACAGGTATTGCTAGTGATCAACAGTATTGCCAACTTAGCATTTTTCTTGCCAGATCTAGCATCTTTCGGTAGGCATCTAGCTTGCAAAAAATGCATCTAGCTTATGGCGTTTTTGATGCTTTCAATAGCTTTAAATATGCTGAAAATAAGCTAGATTTTTAGTTTATTTATTCACATATTTAATGAAGCTAGGTCGATACTTGAGCAATAAAACAATAGGAGCATTCTTCGCGTTATAGTGATATAATGGTATCAGATATTATAATTTAAAATGTGCTTAGACAAATCGTCAATGAGATGTGGCATCGCATTGACGATTATCAGGGATTCTACTCTTTGATATTATCTAATTATTACTTATCATAGGTTGTTAGATTAATCACTTAATTATTTTTTTCAATTTTGAAATGAGTTCTGGGAAAATGTGGTGTGATATTTATTGCACTTTTTTTCGATAGGTGAAAAAGGTATTCACAAAATCTAGTGTTTTTTCCTGCCAAGTAGCTTGTTTTTATACCCCGTCTGGCATGTTTTTGTCAACGACAGTTGGCAACACTGGTGATCAATGTATAAATATACTGATACGCCTTGTCAGTGTTAATTAAATTTTTAAGCAATGTTTTTCTCAATACCTTATAGCATTTTCAATATACAGTACCTAATTAATTAATAAGTAAAATATCTGCACAATTTAAATTCACTTACAGTATTACATATTGCTTTATATTACTATGTACTATGGAACACATCATATATCTACACTCCTGAAAAAAAAACCATGAACTACTTAAGATTATATTACAAGTACCTATGATGAAATTGTAAATAGCTGAAAGCACTCTAAAGGGTGGTTTCCATATAATGTACAATGCACAACATCATCTTCGAAAGAAATAGGTACAGGTAAAAAGGCAACATAGCCTAAGAAAATATAGGTACATATTATTATCAACAATAAATTATAATAAATACCTAAATTATTAATGTATCTAAGTCAAGATTGACGAACCTTTTTACGTACGCGTGCCAAAATTTCCGTATTATTTTTCAAGACGTGCTAAGCAGTTATGGGGAAAAAATAGTTTTTAAAAATTATATCTGAAAAATGATGATGTTCTAGATACCACTCACAGAACATAGCACACATATAGCTTTATCACATTTTCAATTACGCCATACATTTCGCCCCAACAATTTTGAAACTGTTTGCCAGAATTACTACTAGGACTAGCTTCACCAAGTCATTTTTTGTGGGTAGAAATGAAATTGTTTGTTAATGTATTAATTAGTTTGGTTATTTACGCATAAATTGACACCAGAATTGCTCCGATCAGATGAGGCATTCTCCCGCTACAGTGGTCTCAAGCATTGTAAATCGATCAAAATTAGAGGTTTGCGGCACGGCTTTCCCCGCCGCCTGATGAAGTTAATGCGATAATATCGTAGGTGACGCATAAAGTCTAAGGACCGATCAATGTAATTAAATAAAATAAACGTAATGCTTATTCTTGTAACCTGCTATTTTGTATACAATGCCATCTGTCAATTATTATTATTATGGGTATTTTTTCTATTCCAACGCGTGCCATGAAAAATCATATCACGTGCCACCAGTTGCATGTGTGTCGTAGGTTCGCCACTACTGATCTAAGTGAATAAATTATCAAGATTTTATAGATTTGCCTTTGGATATTTTGATTTGATTGTATCCAAAAAAAAATGACGAATGTAGAAGCAATGAGTAGGAATCTTTTTGTATAGAATTTGATAGCAGCATCCATTTCTCCAACCAATTTACAATCTCATCCGTATTGACATTAACCGTATGCAGTCCTCTTACGAAACAAGCGATTTTTAAATCAGTCTCAGACATGTTCCTCACCCCGCCCTCCCGGAATATTGCCTTATCCATTTCCTTCAACATGAATGCTCTTTGGTACAACTTTCCAGTTATAGAAAATCTCAAGGTGAGGCCATGTAATCGGTGCAGATTGACCTGAAGACATAAGAATAACAAACTGATAAGCTTCAAAATAATGGTTTGGACTAATTGAGGAGCCGAGGAGTAAAAGGATCCAGGAGCATAAGTAATAATATTGAGTACAGCGATTACAAAGTTAAATACATTTGCGATTGTAAATTCTATATAACTATTGTCAACATTATATAAATCAAGCACACAACAGATTAATAAAGAGAAATGTAAAAGCCATCGTTGTGGACAAATATTTTGAAGCAGGGTATTTTATGGCGGTCAATCCGTAAAATCCAAATATAACAAAGCATGCCGACGGCACTCAATATTGGATGTATGTTATTTTATTATCATACAGTCGTAACTATTGAAAATAACATATTCTAACACATGTTTAAAACTATCCCATATTTCAAGGTAAGCCTGTTCCCATTAGTTTTGTGTTCCCTGAAATCATGTCATGATTTGAAATAATCCATAATACTTGATTATTCTAAGAAAAATGTTGATTTAGTAAAATTGTGATTTTAATTATTGATAAAAAGTACATGTCAGGTAAAAACATTTTAATTAGATATATAGCTAACAAAAGTAATAGGTTTTTAGACACGGTGTAATCTAATAATAAGAATAAAATACTTTGAGGAACATAACTTTGATAATGTCATTGTCAAGCAGCCTTCTCGATGGGTTGGATCCACCTGTCTCAACCATCTTTTGGAATTTTAAATCAAGGTATTGACAATACTAATTTGATTCCTAGCTGATGGCATCATTATTATTTATTATTATTCCCCGAATAAAAATAATTATCAAACTGAAGAATTATATTTCACTTACCGCATGTTTCAATTGCATGTTTTGAATACTGAATGGTCCGTTACAAAAGAGAGATTTGCATTCTGTCAATTGCTGTATGGATGGAGAGAAACCGTCATCTAGAGTGAGTAAGATTTTATCCCATTTCAATTTCACTTCATCATCTTTGATAAACTTGGACCGCGTTTTGAGGTACCTCAATAAAGTCGTGTTTGCCCCAAGTCTGTAACTCAGAGCAGTAGAATTAAATTGTTCTTTTTGCTCAGGTGTCCAAAAGTGGGAAGTTAAAAGTTTTTGCGGATACATGTACCTGGAATAAATAATGAAATAAAATATTTATTACGCATGAACACTTTTCCTAATACTGTTTGATTGTTCCACTTTTTTCAATATTCAAGATTTGAGAAATCTCGAATTCAAAAATCTTTTATTTGAGGTTGGTTTATTCATTTCTCAAGATCTCAAAATTCTCAACAAATTTTTATTTAAGGTATTAATTTGGCACAAGCAAATCATTGTGAATATCCGTCAAAATAGATTCAAGATTCGAAGTCGAGATCTCTGTCTTAGCTCTTGGAAAAAACAATCATCCAAAACCAAACTCGAGAGTTATTGCAGTAAAAAAAAATTGACAAATTTTGACATGAACTGAAGTCGAGGTTTTTTGACTTATCTGGCAAAAAAAATTCACTTGCAAATTCCAGTCAGTCAAATTGAATTTAGACATCCTCTCGATTTTTCTTATAGTAGCATTCCTGGTGAAAAACTCTCGAAATCTCAAGTGTGATTTGTCTGTGAATATAATATCCACTTTGTACTTAGAAGTGAAATTGGTAATTTATTTTGGATGACAGTTGCAGCATACATAAAAAGAAAGGCTAATTAAAAATGAGTTTATGAGTGTTTTTCAAATTACATTACAACAGAATAGCTAAAATAATATAAAGTTCACTGCCATAGGTTAAAAAAACAATTGATATAAGATCTTTTAAAATATTACTTCCATTTAATATTTGTATAAGCAGAACCGTGACACTTGACATTTCTTTGTCATATATCCTTATTGTTATGAAATATATTTACTGAACAATAAATGTAACAATTGAGTATGAGTTTAACAGTATTTATTAAAGAGTCACGATTTGTCGACAGTTGAACTGGAATAACAACTGATGGAGGTTTATGACTAGTTGATTGTTGAATCAGCTATCATTTCTGGATGATCAATAGTTAATGGCTACATGCTTAATGTTATGATGTTGTACGCAAGCGGCTGTGTGCATATGCCTAATTACTGCAAGAGACAGAGTTGTGTTTTGTCATATGCACTGCAATTTTACTAATACTAAATACACTGCGAGAAAGGCAGAAATATGTTTGATCACACGCGCCGAAATTTGATGAATGTGATTATACCGCAAGGGAGACAGAAATATATTACATCACATGCGCTGCAATAGACACAAATAAAATTTGTCGCACGCGCTGGAATTTTACGCATGCGAATAGACGCAGCAGGAGACAGAAAAATGCTTTGTGGCATGCGCCACAAATTTACGCATGCAACTAGATGCTGCAAGAGAGACAGAATTGTGTTGTATTGCATGCGTCTAGGAAAATGACTGCCAAACATTTTTACCTGACGGTGCACTGGTGAAATAAAATTTATATTGTGGCACATCAAATAAAAATACCCCAAAAAATTAAATATACAAGAAAAAATTAAATAATATATATACATAATATGTAGATAATAATTTTAATAGTGAGAGGAATGCAGATAAACAAACACATAACTCCTCATCTACTATTTGTAATTGTATCCAATTTTTTGATTGTTTCACTTCTATGAGTGCGATCTAAACTGCAAAAGAGATGTAGTATATGGAGGATATTGACTGCAACCGACATAAAAAATACCAACATCTCTAGTTCAGAAAACAAGGCTTTGTGCAATGGTCTTTTTGAAGATGTGCTGTCGTATAATGGCGAAAGGCAAAATAATCCACTCGTATATTTGATAATCAAGTGATGAAAAATATGTAGTAAATGATGCAGATATATTTTCTGCTGTCTTCTGCACTTATAAGCCTAGGAAGCAGTCAAACTGTGAGTTTTAACTTTTCTGGGCAAAAGTTCTTAATTATTGCCGAAATTTTGTAATTTACTGTAATTAATTATTATAATGACATTTTCCTTCTTTTGAGGTACATTTGAAACCTCACACGGCACATAGTTTGGCAGATACTGAAAGACACATACATAAATTTTATGCAGATGAATAGATGCTGCAAGAAATAGAAATATGTTACATGAGCTTTAAGTTTACGCATGCACCTAGACGCATTTCAATCCCACTTTTTCCAACGTAGTTCTCAAAAATACCCACTTCAATAAGAAAATACTTACGCAACCGGAAATACAACATAATTTGCAAATGGAGCAGCTGATAATATGAGTACGGGTGCTATTTTCAACATGTCTTTGGGCATCTGTTGGTAGAGCTCAATCTCTCTTCTTTTGAGAGACGAAAATCCCTCTTCCTTGCTCATGCTGAGTATTGTGAGTCTCACTTTGAAGAATGTCTTAAAGTCTTGGTAGAAAGTTTTGATTCCGGAAGTGAAGACTCGATATACCTGCATGGCTGATGGAAATCGTTTTTCCAGCATCTTTTCGTAGTGGTTCATGTACTTTAAATAGCTTGTCATTATGTATCTTTGAAGTTTACTTTCTGTATTTTGGTCTGTTCTGTCCTTCCATGCTACTGCAGTCGTGTACAGATTTCTGATAATGAAATAAAACAATTGTGAATTTGGATCCCTTTCTCTAATTTTCAATCATATTAGTGCCTATCTAATAGTCCTAACCAACATACATCTGTCCGTAAACAAATAAACATTATATAAAAAGTATTTATAAATACACTCGAACTTGGTTATTACGATCACGGAAATAGCGAGATCTCGGATGTAATGAGGAAACATTCGTTGAAATTTTAGTTTATGATTTTCTCCCTACATTTATTCATTTTTATAACGAGCTACTTCTTGGGTATACCGAGCAAAACTGTTAATTTGTCGATCATTTAAAAACAACATTTTCCTAAGCAATAAAATCTGATCGAGCAGTTAACTAGACCGATGCCGCCGGGATCGGATTACGTTTATGACACTAGTTAAGTGTCTAAATACCTATTTGGTGTTTTCGCCGATAACATTGAAAAAGTATCCACGCATATGGTTGAAATTGCATGTAAAAAATCCAAGCTTTGAGAAGTTCAGGGTTATTAAAAATGGAGCGCTACACAAAAGGACAACGCGTTTTCATTGTTGAGCAATATTTTAAAAATACTGAAGGTTTTCGAACAAAATCATCTTCAGCGATTAGGCTCATTTTCATCATGATGGCATCGTTAATCTACAAAATTGTCGCATTTGGGGTTTAGAAAATCCACGAGTGATAGTTGAGAAACAAATGCATCCACAATGTATCACTGTTTGGTGCGGATTTTGGGCTGGAGGCATCATCGGACCATTCTTCTTCGAAAATGCGGCTGGTCAGGCAATACAGTTAATGGTGCTCGCTATCACGACATGATAATCCGGTTTTTTGTACCTAAATTGCAAGATATGGATGTGGTCGACATGTGGTTTTAAAAGACGGTCCCACATGCCATACAGCCCGAGAAACAATTCAATTACTGCAGGAGTCATTTCCTGGTCGTGTAATTTCCAGTTTTAGTGGACCAGAATTGGCCACCCAGATCATGCGATTTAACGTAGTTGGATTTTTTTCTTTGAGGTTTTTTGAAGTCTAAGGTTTATGCCAACAAAACCCACGACCACCGACGCCTTGAAGGAGGAAATTGACCACTGTATCAACGAAATTCAGCCACATTTATACAAAATGGTCATGGAAAATTTCGACAAAAGAGTGTGTATGTGCTAGCAAAGCCATGGAGGCTATATACCAGATATGCTACTCCATACATAACCATATACTGTATACTTTATGAATCAATAAAAAAATTAAAATTTTTAATTAAAAACCTGTGTTTTCTATTAAAATTACTTCTTGTGTGAATTTTGAGACATCCTATACATTATAGGGTGTATTAACTTATTATTATATTATTATATAACAAATAATATCAAAATCATATCACAATAGTAGGATAAAAATGTTGGCTAAAAACTGGCAATCACAACTGGCAAGGTATCATTCCACCTAACAGTCTACAGTTCGGCCTTGTATACAGCTGGAACTAAATTTAAAGTCTGAATTTAATTGGTAGCCCGAAGTCAGGACGCTCATCCAGTGAACCCACAATTTAAAAAGAGTTCCTCATGCCCGGTGCTAGCCAGTCACGTCATCTAATGCAGTGCTCCGAAACCTTTTCTCAGCCACAGCACACTACAGGTCTTCCCAGAATTCCGCGGCACACCACACGTAAAACAATTTATACACCAAAACATTGACCCCAGGCCAGAATATTCGGCGCCCCCCCCCCCTACCTATTGCTAGGGTTAAAGACAGTGTGATACTTTAAAATAGCGTTTTTTCAAATGATGTTCGATGTAAAATTAATCGTATTGATTTTACATCGATTGATTTAGCGACTTTTTGTATTTATTAATACATCCACTTGAATTACGGTTAGTTGTCGTTTTAACAATAATTATATGTCAATGATAAATTGTATCCCACAATCGTATGTGCTAAAATAGTAACGTTAGCGAAGTAAAACTGCGCCGCTGGCGACTTTTTTTGCTATTAGAGCAAACATGTAATTTGTGTTCTTGACCTGCCACGCCGCCCCCCTGAGCTTGGGCCCCCAGGCTAGAGGCCTTGTTGGGGACATGTACCAAAATTACATTACATACCTATTTGATAAATAATTAAATATACATAACACACGACGAAGAACCAAATGTACATATTCCCATGTATTTGTATTAGCAATAGAATAACTAATTAATATGATACCTGAGTTTGTTTCAATGAATGTAAAAGTTTTTAGCCTTACTTACTTAGTTTGGTAGCCTTGTCAAAAATATGAGGATATTCTTTATTAACCGAAATCCAGAAAATAGCATAAGCGCTTCTATAGAATTTTCGGCATTGGTTGCAAAAGGGTTTCGAATCCAGTCGTATTGATTGGATGAAAGTAATGATGAAATTTCTTTTAAACCAAACTTAAATGTTTTGGAGACGGATCCAAAATTAATTGCTTGTTTTCATTGGTGGTCTGGTAGGTACATTTGTAGAGATCCTTGTCTTAAATCCTTCTAATTTTTCAGATCACATCAATATATTTTCATTCTGACCTTGCATTGTTTTATTAAGTTTATGCAGATGCTCAAATTTATTTATAACCAGCCATGTACGCAATTTTGGCTATCAAGTAATTATTGTATAATATACAAAATCATTTGTGTTTTTTAAGCAATGCTCCGCGGCACACCTAGCATTGTCTCGCGGCACACCGGTAGCGGAGCACTGGTCTAATATATTGACAATCAAGCAAGTGTGACCATATTCACGTGATTTTTTTTTATTATTATTGTATTGATGAAAACATACAAATTTGTACGTTGTGGACAACTCAATAATGACATTTAATTTTATGGCAATGTTTGCAGATGTGGAAATACATTGAATTTCAAACAACTGATGGTGCATTTGTGTAGCGGCAAGTTTACAAACCATTGTATAATTTGTTTGCGGAAGTATGTATATTAGTCTGAACTAGGTTTAACTCGTTTTTATCCAGTTGAAATATATGTACATACTTACGTAGGTACACCTATATAAATGTTATTAAAATATCTATTTTTTTATAAGTGAATATATTTAAAAAATGTAGCATAATAATAAAAGATGAAGCATTCTGTGGTCAAATCAAATATTTTTATAATGTTATTTTGAACAATGTTCCTTATTTTCGCCTGTTTAAAGCTTTTTTACACGAAGAATTAAATTTTATTCATTTGATGATTTTTATATTTTGCCGTGGTTGACAGCCCTCAAACTATTAGGTCCATACTCTGATCCAAACACATATTGGAAAACAACATGTTAATTTGCCAGACCCGGGACCCACGATATTGTAAGCTGACGCGGTAACCGCCGGCCATCATGATCGCTAAATTAGTATTAGATATCTTAAGATGTCCATACCAACGTCCACAGATCGACTAAACCTTTTCAAGGGAGTAAGGTTATGTCAGAATATTAGATTTGAATATGAATATTTTTAAATAATGACATCAAGTCAACATTAACTCATAGATACCTTTTAAATAAAAATGGCCGGATTACACAAACACGAAACATGTTTCTAATGATCATTCGACCCACTGAATATATGAATTTAATTAAATTATTATGAAACCAAATTCTGCGGTGCCCGCTTCACAAATCACAGGACAGAAATCTATGTAAAGTAAAAAGTAAGAAAACGTCAAAATCAAAATACACGTCAATACGTCAAACACCAACAAGATGGCGCTGAATGTTTTGTCAGTGGCAGTGTTGCCATCTTTTTCTATTCTGATCAGTGTTGCCATATTTTGAAAGAGGAATTATAGTACAGAGCCTCCAAAATTATAGTATTTGGAGATAAAATATAGTACGCGTTGTCATCTGTTGAAAATGAAAATTTTCCCAATTTTTCATAGTCGGCTTGTTTTTTTTAGGAAAAATATTTCGTCGCGGGCCGCACGTTCCCAAATTTTCAATTTCGTCGCGGGCCGCAGGTTCCCGATTTTTCGTGGTCGGCTTGTTTTTTTTGGGAAAAATATTTCGCCGCGGGCCGCAGATTTCCAAATTTTCGAAGACCACTCGATTGCGAAATGGCAAATGCAGAATTATAGTACTTTTATATAAAATTATAGTACGATTTTCAAAATTATAGTATTGTGGGCGTACTATACCTATTTTATATCGTACATAGTACGCGGACCAAAATTATAGTACAAATACTATAATTATAGTACGGTTGGCAACACTGATTCTGATTATAGTACAAAGGTGTAAAAATTATAATATTTCTGAAAAATATATAGTACAGGAACATTTTACGTCTTGAATCCTTTAAAATTATAGTATTTAGGCATATTTGATATCATCTGGTGTTCGGTATGCCAAATTCATGTATGTGACAATGATTCATTGACGAGGTATAGACCAGCGTGCCGTTTAATGTATAGGGTTGAATAGAGAAGTTAATGGGTTCCTTTCTCCTTATGATGGGGGTGTGTCCATCGTTCTCTGGTAGTAGTCGTGAAATGTCGACTCACTACGCCAGTTACATCTCTCTAAGATATCATCTATTGGGTATTTTTACAGTTTAATGCAGCCTCCGCTGATCGGACACTGCCTGATGGTTCTTGGGCCCCTGCGTCTAACAGTACTGACCTTATCCAATTCCCTATAACTGTCCTGGTAGCTGGTTTTGGTGGTCCTCTCAATAATTCCGAAATATTCCCACTTCCTCTCTCCTTGGGTTTGAGACGCAGACGAGTATCCGTAATCAGATTACTGGGTCGATGTTCTGACACGTGGAAGTGCTTAGCTTCTATTCCGATTGACGATGCTTGGCAGTATCTGTCTTTGTGCTAAACATTGGCCATAATATAATTATGTGGTCACCTTTATCCACTAATCCATTGTCTACTATTATTGAGTAGTATGAGGTCATGAACCCTTCGTCCCGATGCGAGAAGCAGCCGAGTAGCTGTCCTGCGAATTGTTTCGTATAGGTTGTACTCCACCGGTGTTGTTTTCCTAAGATGATCCATGGCACCCCCCCAAACATGAAAATTATCAGAATGATTTTAAACATTGAAATTGAAAGCCAATAGGCTTAGACAAATAAAAACACGACAAAAAAATGATTTTAATTTCCAACATAAAAATTTCGAAACACTAATGTCGGGTTTTCTTAGAAACCCATCCTTAATGGAACTGTCAAAAAAATCTTGGTGTCCACCCGAATTCCGGAGTGGTGTAGGTCATGGCTGGGGAGTGCTGACAGGGCTCTAGCCTGGGGGTCCGGGCTGTGGGGGGCCCGGCGTGTCGGGTTGACCAGATAAACACACATCATAAATTAGCTTTAATAGTAAAAAAAAAGTCACCTGCGGCGCTATTTTACTTCATGACCATGAATATTTTAGATTATATAATTACATATATTTTCTGATTATTCGAATTTGACTTTGAAGTCCTTGAGATAGGATTTGCTCTTTCTTCTTCGCGTGAGGTTATATTCTACTAATTTATTTTCCTTTTTCTTGTCGTTGGTCATTCCTCCGTTTTCATTTACTGGTCATACCCGCGCGTCTATTTTTTATGTATAAAGTTTGGCATCACTTTTTCTTCATTAAAGATTTGACTTTCTTACTTTGTTTACATGTTAGTCTGACAGTTCATTCTAACTGTCAAAAAAAAAAATATCTTGGACGAACGTTAGGTGATAGTAAAGTGAACGTTAAGTGATCGGTGATTATGGCGCAACATCTGAATGACCGTGAGGAGGATATTCTAAAAGTAATGGACACCAGACGGCGCAGCAGAACTGCTACAGGAGGAAAATTTCAACGTACGAGCGTCGATTAAGATGCTGATGTTTGAGGTATCCTCGTAACGTACCTTATTTCAGCAGGGGGACCGGCAAGGAGTGGCACAACGCCCAAAAAACAATTCTTGGCGGCCCCTACGGTCGTAGAGTTAAGTCTAAATGACAAGTTGCGACGGTGCGAACACTCGTCATCAGCTAACCATCTGACGAAGAGGACCATCGCGGCCCTCCAGAATGCGATGTTTTCCCAACGGGACAGCTTCTGAAAGGGTATGCAAGGGTTAGTGGATTGGGCAACCAATCCTCAAAACATCATAACAGCGATGAGCCTGTACCAAAAAATCTAAGAGGGTTTTGGGGACAACGCATAATAAAATTTGCGAGAACATGACTCAGATCCTTACCGGAAGGATACCTTCACTCGGGAGGCACTATCAAGGATTCCTCCGAGCTGAGAGTCCCGGAAGGCCCTCGAACTCACATTATGTTTGGGGTACTCCCAAGGGGCGACGTCCTGTGGGAAGGGAGTTCTCCATCGGAGGTACGGGCTCCACCAGGGATCCGTACTCTAAGCGAATGTGACCGCATCTGGACGACCAACAACATTGGGGGCCGCCTAAGAGACTTTCGGGGAGTCTGGATGGCGTAGTGTACCCCCCCCCCAACATTGGTAAAAATAATAGCCGTAGCCCGCATACCTTTTGTGCGGATACCACAATTGGTAAGTCCTTCTTTACTTTTACGGAAAGATTTTCAAACGCAACAATCAGCAGAGGTCACTCTCGAGATCGAGGACTTAACGAACTCAAGGGTTCTAGAAGAAGCGGGTCAAACCCCCAGTTTTTCTCTCAACCCTGTTTCTGATCAAGAAAGAAGACGGGGCCCTATGCCCTGTTTTCAACCGAAAGCGTTTGAATGCGTTCCTACAGCCAAAGCCATTCAAACTAATTCACCATTACGAGGTTCCAGCCGTCTTACAAACAGAAGACTGGCTAGTAATAATAGATCTAAGCCAGGCGTCCCTCCAGGTACTAATGGCTTCTCAACATCGTCGATTCGTTCGACTAGCCTACCAAGGGGAGCTCCTACAATTCATGTGACTCCCGTTCGTGCTGCCAACTGCTCCGATTATGTTGGCATCCCTGACCAATTGGGTCGCCGACCGCCTACGAAAGAATGGCTGAGAATTTTCACTTACCTAGACGACTTCTTAGTAGCCAACCAATCCGAGAAACAGTCTCAGTTCAGGTGGAATACAGAATAACCTTCCTACAGTCTTTAGGGTGGTTAATAAATATTAAAAGATCCTGTCTGAACCCAAGCCAACAATGAGGGTCCCTGGACATCACGTATGACACACACAACAAGCGGAGGTTTCTGTTGCCGGAGAAGTGTATAGCACTCCGTCACCATCTGCTAATGCAGGTACAAAAAGGCAGTTGGTCCCCCAGACAGGCACATATCCAATCCCTTCTGGGGCGACTCAACTTCACATCCTACCTCCACGAGGAAGGTTGCATTGCCGACGGCTACAACGCTCCAGTCATCAATATGGCTGAGGTCCCATCCTCGCTAATTGATGACAATCCCACCACAGGCCCAACGGGACATCATGTGGTGGCCCTAGGGGATAGGATCCTCAGATTTGACACAACGCAGGTACAAAAAAGGCAGTTGGTCCCTCAGGCAGGCACATGTCTCATCCCTTCTGGGGTGACTTAACTTCGCATCCTACCTCCACGAGGAAGGTTGCATTGCCGACGGCTACAAAGCTCCAGTCATCAAAATTGTCGAGGTCCCATTCTCGCCAATAGACGACAATCCCACCACAGGCCTAACAGGACATCATGTGGTGGCTCCAGGTGATAGGCTCCTCAGAGTTGACACACATCAATCACTTCCTGACGACAGACGCGGCTGACACAGGCTAGGGAGCCCAACTGAATGAACACCCCTTATCAGGTACGTGGAAATAAGACCAGTTAGCATGGCATGGCATTCCAACAGTAAGGAGATGTTTGCAATTCAATTTCAGATACAATCAATCATAGGATCAGATCTGCTTCTGCAGACAGACAACAAAACAGTGGTGGCATACATCAACAACGAGGGCGGCACAAAATCTGTCACCCCCCCAAACCTATGCCGACAGATACTAGTATTTACCAGTCGAGCCAACATCACGTTTACTGCACAATACTTCCGCAGAAATTATAACTGCGTGGCAGATCATCTCTCCTGCAGACAACTCATTCCCGAATGGCACCTCATCAACACCGCAACCACCCCCCTGTTTCAAAGATGGGGTGTTCCCGAGGTGGATTTATTCGAAAGCGAAACAGCACATGTCATTGCAACGTATGTGTCACGAGACGTTACAGACAGTGGCGCGCTGTTTCACGACGCCTTCGGCCGAGTGTAGGACTTCAGACTGGCGTGGATATTTCCCCCACCAAACATACTTTCACGAGTCCTAGCGCACCTGAACTCAGCAAAAGGGAAGTACTTACTAGTGGCACCGAGCTGGAAACAATGCTTTTGGGGAGTGGACTTACGAAAAAGGGCGATAGTACCTCCTTATACAATACCTCACCTACATACGACACTAGTAGGTATGGAGACCAACCGTCCACCTCCAAGGACCCGGGACCTGTCCCTTTAACTATGGATAATTTCGGGTGGGTGGAAATAACATCAAATTGCATGGTGGAAGAAAGGGCACTTCTTACTTCCAGATGGCGGCCTTCGACTCTAAAAACTTATAAACCAGCTTGGAACAAATGGAAGACAATGACATGGGTAACATGAACCTAATGGATCATAATAGCTCTCAACCAATGGAATTGGCCAGATACCTAGGCTACATGCACAACATGGAGGGTTTGTCGTACATAACCATCCTGGTGCATAAGTCAGCCATAGCCACATTTTGCAAACCGATTATCATTGTAGATATCAGCATCAACGTGGTAGTACAACACAATAATATGTTACAGGCAATTTCGGTACATAAAACGAAACCCGTCAAACCACCGGTTTGGGATCCAGGACGAGTGGTAGATCATCTTAGGAAAACAACACCGGTGGAGTACAAACTATTCGAAACCTCTCGCAGGACAGCCACCTACTCCGCTGCTTCTCACATCGGGACGAAGGGTCCATGACCTCACACTACTCAGTAATAGTAGACAATGGATTAGTGGAAAAAAGTGACCACATAATTGTATGGCCAATGTTTGGCTCAAATACAGATACAGCCAAGCATCGTCAATCGGAATGGAAGCTAAGCGCTTCCACGTGTCAAAACATCGACCCAGTATTCTGGTTACGGAAACTCGTCTGCATGTCGAACCCAAGGAGAGGGGAAGGTGGGGATATTTCGGAATTATTTATATCTTCAAGAGGATCACCAAAACCAACCACCAGGACAGTTATAGGGAATTGGATAAGGTCAGTACTGTTGGACGCAGGGGTACAAGAACCACCAGGCAGTGTCCGCTCAGTGGTGGCTTCGTTAAACTGTAAATATACTCAATAGATGATATTTTAATGAAAGGTAACTGGCGTAGTGAGTCGACATTTCACGACAACTACCAGAGAACGATGGATACACCACCATCAGAAGGGGGAAAGAACCCATTAACTTCTCTATTCAACCATATACATGGAAAGTCACGATGGTCTATAGTCTATACCTTGTCAATGAATCATTGTCACATACAGGAATTTGGCATACCCAACACCAGGTGATAACAAACAGATATCTCAAGGACTTCAAAGTCAAATTCGAATAATGACAGGAGTTTTACCTACCAATAAAACTCTTATTATTCATGTTGACTTTGAAGTCCAGGTAACTTCTACCTGGTTCCTTGAGTCATATCATAATGAAGACAAAGTGATGCCAAACTCTATACATAAAAAATAGACGCGCGGGTATTACCAGTAAATGAAAACGGAGGAATGACCAACGACAAGAAAAAGGAAAATAAATTAGTAGAATATAACCTCACGCGAAGAAGAAAGAGCAAACCCTATCTCAAGGACTTCAAAGTCAACTAAGAGTTTTATTGGTAGGTAAAACTCCTTTCATTATTATGTGTCATACTTGACAGTACCATTATTAAAGTAGATGTATTAAAAATCGTCAATAATTCACTGTATAAGTACCCTTAATTTGAACTAAAATACAATTTGAAAAACGTTAATGTAGTATTTCACACTGCCTTTAATCTTAGCGTTAGGTATGGGGCCCGCCAAATATCCTAGCCTGAGGGCCCGTTTCAGGATGTGGGGGCCATGGTGTAGGTACCCCGAGTGAAATAGACAAAAGACCGATAAACGAGAAATTAGGTTATGTTGAGTAGGTTTGTGTATAAGTTAAATGCACTAATACTTTTTTTGTCCATTTTCAATTAATATTTTGGAAAAGGCGAAAGGAACGACTACACCCACTAGTTGGTGGTAGTGTAAGTCAAAAGAACATTTATTTTCAGTGGAATTCGGCATACATATTGTAGCTCTTTAGACCAAGCGTGTAGCATAGCCGATAATATTTGAGTAATGTTTTAGCATGCTAGGCGCACATGTCCAGCATGGTCGCTGTTAGTCACTTCCAATCCGCCAGTCGCTGATGACACACTCAACGGTTACCGCCGTTATGCCTCCAATTAAATAAAAACTAGGAGACACTGTACAAATATACCGCCGTGTATTGTGAAAATATGTAAAAATAATTATATAAAGAAGAAAAAGTGCCTATGGGACTGATTTACATTCTCCTCATTGCCCCCCCCCCCTCCCAATATCAAATCCTGGGTGCGCCACTGATTGTGGTAATAAACAAAAATATTTGCGAGCCCTCATGAATAATTATTACAAAATACTGTTCGGAGACAAAACGTTGGCAACACTGAGGCAACCCTGAGCACCGTGAACTGTGACCTGACAACCCTGAGGACTAGATGTTTCTTTCTGCGTAATGTTGGTACACTGTTTTACTTTCACGTTTTTGATTTTGACTGTTGACACATTGACAGATAATATATTAATTAAATTAGAACAAAATGTCCGGTTGAGTTTTTAATTTATAAAGAATTATTTCACGCTCTTTTTTGCTCACTAAGTAAATGTTCCGAATTGCTTTCAAATTAAGTTAATAAAAGCGTTGATTCCATTTACATCCGCGACGAAAATAAGTTTATTAAGAAGTGGTGCTGCAATGTCAAAAACAAATACAAAAATACAGCAGGGATGAAGTATACATACGCTTTTGCAACAATTTTGTCAATGAATCTTCCATTGTCGTGCCAAGTAATCGTACAAATGCGAAGACGTGGACTTAGAAATTCCAATTAAAATAAGAAATCCCAATGTACAATTTTATTGTGAGTACGCCCTATTTTTTTTTCGAAAAAAAAACGCCCAATGTGTATGTGCTTACCGAAAATCTATTAGAGCATTTAATTACGATTAAAAACATCTTTCAATTCGTGTCTCGGGTTATTGCAATAAATATTATCTCCTGGAGAAACCTGCCCCTGAAGTCATCATCATCCGTGTAGATCTTGACAGCCTCCGGAAAGTATTTTTTACGAGAAATAGTTATTAATCATTTGTTCGACATAGATAATGCTGTTTTACAATATTGTAGGACCTAATGAAATTTCAAAGAATATTCAGTGTTAAATGCAACATTAAAAAATTTACATTTAATTCAGTTTTACACTCACTGTGTGATATTCATAACCCCCACATCCTGAAGCCGGCCCCCAAGCCAGGATCTATAACGGCCCCCCTATCTGTCGCTAGGGTTAAGTGCAGTGTGATTTTCTACAGTAGTGTTTTCCAAGTGGTTTCCATGGAACCTCAGGGTTAAGGGTATTCTGTGTAGCGATTTTTAAATAAATCCAGTTGATTTATTGAGTTGTCGGCACTTTATTATAAAGAACTGTTTGCGACTTCCTTTTGTGGTAACCAATTAACATACAATCCTTCGCCATAATGGATAAAAAGCCATTTTGTTAAAAATCATTAGGGAAGGCAAATAGTGCCTATTAGAGCAAATTTATAGTGTGTTTTTTTTCACTTAACTGGTCGACCCACCCCGCCGGGCCCCCTCAAAATCCGGGCCCCAGGCTAAAAGCCCTGTCAGTCCCCCTCTTGTGGGGACGATGATGATATCGTCGGTCCCTATTAAAAAAGTCGGATCTGCAAAATGCTATTTTTCAGTACGAGCAATTAAAGATGTTTCATCAAATATCCTTTGTGACCTATTGCTTGCCATAATGAATAAAAATACGGGTTATAGAAACTTTTCTAAACATTTATAAAAACATCCATCTGTCCGGTGAACATAGCAGCAACTGTCAGATCCGACGCATCTTGCTCACCCACGCCCAGCCAACAATGTCGGATGGTAAGAACCGACATTGTTATTCGGACACTCTCTGTAGATCCGTAATTTTTAACTTGAATATCTCGAAATTTTTCAAACAAACAAAAAAAACTGTGTTTGTGGTATAAATGTTTAAAGTGTTTAAATAACTTTTACGTAATAATCCGAAAATGACAAAATTTCAGATCCGACTTTTTTAATAGGGACCGACGATATTAGATCCATGCTTTGGATTCAAACGCAGATTGATGCAGCAAATGTGGATTGTATTCTAACCCGATCCACGGCTTCAAGAGCAGTCATTTTATCAGGTCTTGATGCCCTCTACCTAAAAATTATGTTTACATAATAACCCAAATTACATTCAGTAGGTATATGTGTACACTGGAGTCACCATTGTACAAAGACGATTAGATTTATAAGCTCATGAAGATTTTATTGTAATTTCGAACCCATAAAAAATAATATTTATTTTTGTATATTTTCAAACTGGTGGGTTTACATCAGTAGCGAAGGTTGGAGAGGCTGCTAAGATCTGACATAAATAGTGCACAATAAACTTTGTTAGCCATGCGTATTTGTTTTTATTAGTTTCCAGATGTTATTGGTTAGTTTTTTAAATTCAATTAAATCCTGCCTAACCAAACCATAATAGTTTTGGTATCTTTTGGGTGATACAAAAAATTGTACATACTTATTTGTTTTCGTTGGATTAAGAATACATACCTATTATTAAACATATTGCTGGCTCATTTTTTAAAATTCATTTAGCCCTGCCTAAACGTACTATAATATATAAACTATAATAGATAAAAAAATATTATTCTATCCAGGGCTTATTTTAAACAACAAAGGTGCTGGAACTCACTTCTTGCCAAACTTCTTACCTACTAAAGAAAATTATATTCAAATATCATTTAAAGCATTTTTTCCTATGCCATGAAGTGTATAAAAAATTAAACAAGCAAACAAATAATACAAATAAACAACTCAAGTTAAGTACCTAGTTGATTACCCAGGCTGGAGCCCTGTCAGCCATGCTTTGTGGGGGCCATGGCGATTTCCAAAGTTCAGTCCAATTCTCGTCTGGCAAATCGTCTCGATTCCCTTTCTTAGTGTTTAGAGTCTATGGCCGAATGTCTTCCACTGAGTAACCACCGATCAACGAATTTTGAAGGATCGAAAAGTTTCAAAGGTGGTCCAATGAGTTAAAAGTGCCGAAACTCTTTTGGTCTTCAACGAAGCTCTTATTGGGGTAATAATTAGATTCATTTGCGAAAATTCACGTTCACTATCACTTGAAGAAATGATAATATAATTCAATGCATATATCAAACGTCTTTTCATATGAGATGATTCAGGAAAATTAACTTAGTAATTATGTAAGAGCGAACATTGTTTCGTCTAATTGCTTTTGAAACATTAAACATACGGTGAAAAAAGGCGCCGTTCCACCGCGTTACATGACAAAAAAAGCCCTGATTCTATCTATAAAATATAATAATATAATGTTATTTATGATTTGATTGCATAATTTTAGATATTTTATTGATAGACCAGTATTTTTTGACAATTATCTATTATGACTTGGTTTTCGCAAGGTTTCATTGAAATTTAAAAACTAACCAACACCATCTGTAAATCGTAGTCTTATTTCAATGAAAACAAATACGTATGACTGACAAAATTTAATGTGTACTATGTATGACGGATCTTAACAACCTACCTCCACCCTTCGCCACAGTTTTACAAGGTATGTGGGTTAGTGTTATTAGAGAATAGATATTAATTAATATCAGAATTCATAATTTTAGATGTTTGTTATTAGTGTATCAACTGATGTTCCTGTTATATTTGTTTCAGAGTTTACACAGTAGCCATGTTTGAAAAACATAGGTATGGATCTGCGCTTTGTTCACACCTCACGAAGGTTTTACTTCTGGCCGCCTGCATCATCACATGGAGGTTTCTTCTTTATCCCCAAAAACATGACATCTATATTGACGCCCCTGTCTTCAGTATAGTTGAGCAAAGTAACGAAAGCATAGTGAATATGCCATGTTTGCAAAACTTACCTGTTTCCGATTTTACTAGACTTATCAATCTAGATGATTTCCGATTTTTATTGAATAATTTTCCATGTAATCAATCATCTTCCAAACCTCTTCTCCTCATATTAATTCATTCAGCGCCACAGAACGTCGAAAAACGCAACATAATTCGTAAGACTTGGGGCAGTAAGCATCCTTTGATTGAGTTATTATTTTTTATTGGTAATATTAATAATGAGGCTGTCGGAGAGGACATTGAAAGGGAAAACAGTCTTCAGAAAGATATAGTACAAGGAAATTTTATTGATTGTTACCGTAATCTGACCTATAAACATGTGATGGCCTTAAAATGGGCTACTTATTTTTGCTCTGCTGCCAAGTATGTATTGAAATCTGATGACGATATTTTTGTCAACACACCGGGACTACTGAAGTTTCTTTCTCAGGATATATCTCCGTGGGGGGCGAGAAAGCTTTTGTTGTGTTCGCCGAATTTCAAGAAGCCAGTGAAACGAGGTTACCGCTCTAAGTGGCGAGTTTCACCTATGGAGTACTCGGAGAACATTTACCCCACGTACTGTCCTGGTTGGGCCATCATATATTCACCGGATGTGGTATTTCAATTATATAAAGAAGCACAAGCTTCCAAATATTTTTGGATCGATGATGTTCACATAACTGGGACTTTAGCCGGTCGCATAAATTTGACTCAGATATCTTTCGGGTCATTTGTTTTGAAGAGAAGTAATATTGATAATTTTCTGAATCATCACAGTACTGTGAATTCCTTTTTGTTTGGACCACCGGATCTGTCGACCAATACAGTTGAAAGTTTGTGGAATCTAGTGAATGCTCAGAGACCATTGCCAAATATTTAGAAACACTTCTGTGCCAACAGTCTTTATTGAGATTCATATATTATAAAAATATGTACTGCAAAATGTAGTCAAACAATATGTGATACTAAACTTAAATACTTCTATGTTAAAATTAGTTTTAACGGTGTACTTATATTAGCAGTGTCATCGCACTTGACTATTTTTGAACTCTAATCTTATGTACTCTTTTTGCCACATCTGCCAATGGTATAATTGCCACCCAATAAGCAACTTTGGCTATCTTTCATGCATTCTCATTTCAGTTACTCTTATAAGTCAGATGAATTTGTAGATATGAGATATATAATGGAAAATAAAAATATACAAAATAAAATCAGTGTATCTTTAAAGATACAGTACTCTCTCAGTAATCCGCCACCCCAAAAACCAGACAAGTGTCCAATTAGTGAAAGGGGCGGCATACATACAAAATATGGTAAAAATTAAAACAAGTATTTCGTAAAAATAGTTTATTTTTTGGAAATTTGTACTAGCAAATTACGGTTTTATTTATAATCAAAATCAAGTAAGTATTTACTAAATTATACATATTTATAAACTAAGTTTATTAACTAAAACTAAATACCTATTAAACAGTAAATCACTTGATACAACCAGTTGTTCAGTGAGGCAGATATTCTTGAAGGATTCCTGGCTTTCCCTATGACCAAAAGCTTCATTTTGTGTGTCCTGGTTTCATTGGAGCACGGCATAATTGTGATGAAGTCCTTGGGCACTTTCCTCCCTGGCACATTTCTTTCTTCGCGATGAATGTACATTTTACGAAGGAGAAGTTTCCAAAATAATCCCGTCTCATCTGCGTTGTATACTTGTTCGCGGCGGACTATTTAATTTGACAATCGAATACCGCCGAATCATAGAGCTTGATTTTGTACTTTCAACTAGTAAAAATAACAGCGGATTATAGTAGTCGAGCGGCGGATTACTGAGAGTGTACTGTATTGAATAAAATATTCGTATTTAATTCAATATCTTTCGTGATATTGCGAGAACCCGTGTCTGGAAACTTGAACATAATATGCAGTTCGCCGTATCACACTTCACCGTGAAATTTTGTATCGGAAATATATGGCCATTCACTGCTGACCAGATAATTACTAATTAATTACCACCTTTAAATATCATGCTAATTATATCTAATGGCCAACTAATGCAAACGCGTCAGTCGCATTGTCAGCACTAAATGAGTTAAAGACCGTCCAACTTCTTTCAGTCGTATAGTACTGACATAATATTCATGTCCAAATAAAACCCGATTATTGTCAGTTTATACTTTACAGAATCCAGCAACAAATAAATTTTGAAAATAGCCGATATACTGGATTATTTGTTAGGTTAGGTTAGGTTTTCATTCTCGAATTCATGAATATTGCCAAAATCAGCTATGAAAATAATTTAGTTAATGTTCATATTGAATCTAATAAAATTCGAGACCGTATAGTATACGGTCATCTCTTTCTGATAAGAAAGCTCACGGCGAACTGTGCCACAGTGGAATGTTTTACCTATAACTTACATGTAACTGCGAGAACCTACATGTTGTGAATATTTCATAAAATATTCTGGTGAAGTAGTAGTTGCATTTATTACACATTGCATTATTCATTTTATAAATAAACTATAATTTTTCATATTCAAAGTAACAGCAGTCATAGAACAGATAATTAAATATCAACAGTTCATCCAACCTCTGCTCTGCTGTATTTCTGAAAAGCACTATACAGCCATTAAAAAATGGTAATTTTATAGTTTGTCAAGCTCACATAACATTAAACCCAAGCCACAATTTAAGCTTTTTGTGGTATATTCGAATATGAAATTTTAAATAAATATTTCATAAACAGGAATTTTGACTTTTCAAACAACATGTAATCTGTATTAATAACGACTGCTTAATCAGCAAATCAGCCAACTGCACTTTTGACCAAAAATGATATAAACCATGTTTTCTATGCTCACAAATTTTCAAATTCCTAAACCTATAAATAAATGCGTTATCGTTCTTCACACAAAACAGCCAACTGCAGGTGCCAAATTTCCAATATCATACATGGAACAACTCCGCTTTTTATATAAATTTTCTTTATAATAAAAGGAAAGCTAAAATAATGTATTAATTCATAGTGCAGTTTAATTGTATACCACAAATATTATCCTAAACCGTAAAAATATGTATTTTTGTGTGTGAAGTGTCTAAATATTGTAAATTTATAACATACCATTGTTTGAATTATTTACCAACTCAACATTCACAAAATTTATTTATATATAATTTTAGTAGTTTTACTCATAAATAATACTTACTAATAGCCTCAAATCTTGATACACAATCTTTACAATGAAAAATAAATATACACTACAATATAAATAAAGTTTTATGAATGTAAATTAACAGTGTAATAAAAAATTGTGTAGCCAACTACGTCACACGCCAAAAATACACTTTGATCTGTTTTCCCAAACGCGCCTAAATAAGTATAACTTAAAAAATCAAGAAGTGTATTTTTGAAATTGTTAACTTCCGCGAGATAGTTAAATTATTATAGTTTTTTCTGCTTCCTGAATAATTTTCCCAAACGGAGTTAGCCGGTTTGTGGATTAAGCAGTCAATATTATTTTGTTTAATAGTATGTAGGTAGAGACCAGTGGTGAAGGGTGGAGGTAGGCTATTAAGATCCGACAGATAGTGCACACTAAACTTTGTCAGACATACATATTTGTTTTCATTGAACTAAGACTACAATTTGGAGAAGATAGTGTTGGTTAGTTAAAATTCAATTAAACCCTGCCTAAATCAAGCTGTAATAGATAATAGTCACAAAATATTCTTGTATCTATAAAATATTTAAAATTATGCCATAAGATCATACATATTTTTAGATAAGTACCTATTTAATAGATAGACAAATATTTTTTATCGATTGTGATTTGGTCAAGGCAAGGTGGTCTAGGCAGGGTTTAATTGATTTTTAAAAACTAACTACCACCATCTGCAGTTTGTATTTTTAATTCAATGAAAACAAATGAGTAGTGTGCACTATTTATGTCGGATCTTAACATCCTACCTTAAAATATGACTTACAATACTGCGTTTGTGTTTTGAGCCTGTCATATATAAATATTTTAGATTTATAATGCTACAAACAGAATATCTACAAAATCATCTGTCATAACAGTAGAATGTGTAAAAGATACCATGAGTTCATCTTTTTTATTTAGTACCTATTTTATAAATATTTTAATCTTTGGTCTTCTGGATTTATATTTATCCTCATTCCCATATATCTTATTGTATATAATCTGGTGTTGATATCAATTTGTGTACTTTTAATGTTAGTTAATGTGATAATCAGTAAAATATATGCATATAATATTCATGCAATTGTTAATGTATTGCGCATCTGCAATTAATTGTTTATGATATTATTTATAATTAATGTAGACTTAAAGCATTATCGTTGTCTGATATTATTTATAACCAATTATGAAAAGCCGATGTAAAACTATAAAATTCATGTATTTGAACTAAAAATGTCATCTATTTGTTTCCGAGAACAGTTATGTGTAGATCAGTGGTGCACAACCAAAGCCAAATGCGACTGTCCATGTCATCTATTGCTGCCCATTGACTTGACAATGAAATATGTGAAAAAATCTTTAGATTGTCCTAATAATTACCTAGATTATATTTTCAGTGAAATATGGTAAAACGATTATATCTATTTTAATTATAACATTAAAAAAGATTAATGTGCTGTAAGAGATATTGGTATATGGATATGCTGTACTGTAGAGCTATAAATATTTCCATCGCTAAAGCTTTGTGAGCGGCGCATATAACTGTGAATATGCATCAAATTGTAAGGTTAAAAGATAACTGTATTTTGTTTCCTCCTCTTTGTTCAAAGTCACGAAAGAATAACATTATCAGCGATACTTGTACCCTGTGCGGCACGTGAACAATTAGAAAATGGATAAGACAGCGCTTTTAATAAAACGGCTGTGCATCACTGCGCTAGATCAATTATTGTTGCTTATGTTGAATGAATATTTTGTAATCTACATATTGTTGTTTTTAATGTTTAATGAGATACAATAGCGCACAGACAAAATATCCTAAAAGTCATTCCAAAAATTCTATACATAATTTAATAATTTATTATTGATTTTTTTATGCAGGGGGGGTTAGATATTAATTTTGTTTTGATTATTTTGCGACTTCTGCTCTTACCCCGTCTGCTACTTACTGCACTTTTTTGTTTCCATCGCAGACCCCTGTACATTCCCCATGCCCAGACACTTGTTTTGATTCTATTTTGAGCCTGCAGCTATAACCACTTGTGGGATGTTACCTTTGAATTGCTGCGACCTGTCTCACCTACAAGTCGTTATCGTGTGTACATAGCCTAACAATCATTATTATTAGCACCGCTTATGTCATCCGTATCGTGCTATCCTGTCTTATAGACATTCTGTATGGCAATATTAACGTTTCTTATAATAGTGAATTAATATTGGAGGTAGGCTGTTAAGATCTGCCTAAAATAGTGCACACTAAACTTTGTCAGACATACGTATTTGTTTTCATTGAAATAAGACTACAATTTACAGATGGAGTTGGTTAGTTTTTAAAAATCAATGAAACCTTGCGAAAACCCAGTCATAATAAATAATAATCAAAAAATACTCATCTATCTATAACATATCTAAAATTATGCAATTAAATCATACATAACTTTGAATATTTTATAGATAGAATAATATCTTTTATCTACTATAGTTTGGTTTAGACAGGGCTTAATGAATTTTAAAATAATGGATCGACAACGAAAACAAATAAGTATGAATGAAAAATTGCGCACAATTTTGTCATATCGTCCCGTACCAAAACTATTATGGTTTGGCGTAGGCAGGGTTTAATTGATTTATAAAAACTAACCAACATCATCTGTAAATTGCAGTCCTAGTTCAATAAAAACAAATACATATGACTAACAAAGTTCAACGTGCACTATTAATGGCGGATATTAACAGCCTTCCTCCACCCTTCGTTTCTGCCGTAAGTAATATTCTTTTTTCTTTTGTAAACAAAGGGCACCGCTCCCCCCCTCTTGTATGCGCGCCTGATGAGGTATCCATTTCTTGCCCAAAATAAAATACAAACTGGTAGAGGTTCATTTTTGTTTTGGTAGTTTACAATTATTAATAACAAGAGTCAAGTCAACATGTGAGATTATCTTAAAATAATTATGTATACATTGCATTCTATATAAATACCCAGATGTTACATACCAGGGTTAGCGAACCTTTTTTTGCACGCGTGTCAAAATTTCCCAAATATTATTTTTCGACTGTCTGACGTGCCAAGCAGTTTTTCATGAATTCTATTAAAATTATAATATTGTAGATACCACTCACAGAACATAGTACACATATAGCTTTATCACTTTTTTCAAATAACGCCATATATTTCGGTCCACCAATTTTGAAAATGTCTGCCAGAATTACTACTACTAGCTCCACCAACTTTTTGTTTCTTATGTTTGTGGGTAGAAATGAAATTGTTTGTTACTGTATTACTTAGTTTGGTTCTTTATGCACAAATTGACACAAGAATTGCTCCGATTAGATTAGGTATTCTCTTATTACAGTAGTCGCAAGCATTGTAAATCGATCAAAATCAGAGGTTCGCAGCCCGGCTTCCCCGCTGTCTGATGAGGTTAGTGTGATAAGTAATATTATATGTGACGCATAAAGCCTAAGGACCGACCAATACAATTATATATTTACATTAAACATAATACTATTTTTTAAAGACTATTTGCCTGCTATATTTTATACAATGCAATCTGTCATTTTTATTATGGGTATTTATTGTCTCTTCAAAATAAAACATTCGCATGCCATGTAAATTCATGTACGAGTGTGATAGGTTCGCCACCACTGTTATATACAAATAATTGTCTGAAAACTCTATATTGTGCTGTCATGAACAATGAACATTTGAAATTATTGTTAATTATGATAAGTTGGCATTCAACTGTACTGTGAACATCTTCTCCACAATTTTCTTCTTATAGTTTACATAACTGTAGATGTTGAGAGACAGGTATTAAAAGTTTATATATTTTTGTAACAATACCACACAATTAAATTGTTGGTATATATTTAATGGTTAATAAGTGAATATAAAATGTGCTGACGTTTTAAAACCCGCATTATTTGGGTTTGCGTTTTTTTTCTTAATGAAAAGAGATTTCCCTTGCAGTATGACAATAAAACTATGAGGAGGAACAAAAAATTGTTTTTAATAACTTTATATTCATATCGGTTACTAATGTTATAACAAAATATTGCTTTTACTATAAACGTCAATCCTTCATATAGCTGAATCAATACTAATGATTGCCATTGGCATTGGGGAAGACTGAAGAACTTTGTAAGATTGTAAAGAGGGAGAAATTGCAGAGAGGGCCTGAACAATGGAACCTCACTCAGAGGAGAAGAGGTGATATTATGACAGCGAGTTGCAGTCAAAGCGTCAGTAAAATTATATTTAAATAAATCTATGTTGAAAAATTAATAGTGCACATTAAACTTTGTTAGTCATACGTATTTGTTTTTATTGAACTAAGACTACAATTTATAGATAGTGTTGGTTAGTATTTAAAAATCAATTAAACCCTGCCTAAACCAAACCATAATAGTACATATAAAATTGTGCACACTTTTTCATTCATACTTATTTGTTTTCGTTGAATTAGAAATACATATTATTACACATGTTGTTGGTTAATTTTTTCGAATTCATTAAGCTCTGACTAAACCAAACTATTATAGACAAAAAATATTATTCTATCTATAAAATATCCAAAGTTATGTATGATTTAATTGCATAATTTTATATAATATGTTATAGATACACAGGTATTTTTTGAGTATTTATTATGGCATGGTTTTGTAGGGTTTAATTGAATTTTAAAAACTAACCAACATCTATAAATTGTAGTTTTATTCCAATGAAAACAAATACGTATGACTGAAAAAGTTTAGTGTGCATTATTTCTTACAGACCTTAACAGTCTACCTCCACCCTTCGCCATTGAAATACGCATATAGTTAAACTTGTTATAGCATCTATTCTGAGAACAACAAATCCTCCCTTCACCCGTCAAAGTTCCGTTTAAGCATCCAATAATTCTTGTAATCATTACCTCTAATTATGCTCCTTCAATTGCCTTTACTGTCCATAATATTTTGTCTCTATGGTAGGAGATAGAAAGAAGATCATAGAGTAAAGTAAAAAATACTATTACTGACATATGCAGCGTGGTATGCTCTCCACTATCTTCTTTCGCTTGCCCTATAAGGCCAGTTTGATACACTGAGAGTCTGGAGGTCCTTTTCTAGTCCATCTATCCACTGGAGTTGTCTCTTTTTGCGTTGTTCTTCTGGCTTTGTCGACAATAAGCGATTTGACGGTAATGTATTGTTCATTCTTTTTATGTCTTGTCTTTTGATCTTTGCATTTTTCACATACACAATTTGTGATTTTTTCCTGGATTATATAATTAGGAATAATGTGTAGTCCAGACTAGGGAATCCAATCCCGAGCCAAAATTTTGATTTCAAAAGTTAATATTACTCTTTTTTATTTAAACAAATAGCATTGATAAAATCGGTCAAAATTAAATGTGGTAATTAAATAATAATTAACTGGTCCGCTCGTTCCACGTTCGTCGCACGTTTAATCTTGCAGGGCTTAAGGTGGTAAATAATATTGTAATATTGATAATAATGTGAAAGTAAAACAGTTTTTTTTATTTATTTACGAAAAGATAACATTCATAAAGTTCAGCGTGGAAACAAGTGCCCCTGTCTGCACGTCCGTGGCACTGGCGGTTAGACGCCGTTTGCGTGCAAGAACGTCAGTGGCGTCTAGCTGGTTAAATTAACGAATTTATTATTTTTCTGACGTTCTTACGATTGCGTATGACAACAAAAAATGGTTATTTATTAACCATGACCATATGGCGATTCCCCCTGTGACATGTTGTCACCTCCGGAGGGGGAGGGCGTAGGACGCGCTTGACCCACGCGGGATGATGTAAAGTCTAGGTTAGGTTTGCTGGCTTCTCCTTTCGGGGACATGCGGGTTTTATTGACAACGCGGATTTACGGCGGAAACAGGACTTTTTATTTTGGAATATCTTTAGTCAAGTGAGATACCCAGGGTTCCAGCGGCTAGCTCAGGTGTCCATCGAACCCCGGATTCAGAAAAAAGATATATTTTAAATTGAGGAGAAATTAAATGAAACCACGTCTGTCTTGTGCGTAACTTGGTATTATCTTATATTTTACATTTTCTTTACACGTTTACATATTTTGTTTTAACAATAAGTTTCGCAGGTCCGTACATGTTGGAAAAGGGACGCTCACTAACTTTTTTTTCTTTTTCAAACTTCGCGTACCCACGCCGTCCAACAAAAAGGACTCTCGTGATTGGCCAAATTTTATCGCGTGATGTTTTTGATTTGGCGCAGGCGCGTGGAAATTTGAACGTTGCCGGCAAGCGCGGCAAAATTTATTACATTTGAATAAGTACTTATATTTAATCTTAAAATTATCTCTTTCATCCATCATCATTTATACTTTTTAAATCAAATTAAATTTATCTTAATTACACCTCCGCCCTGTGTATGATTTTCACACACCGGACGAAGGCCTTTACTTATGAATAATAAAAAAAATTACTTAGTTGAGCAAGGAATCAGATTAGATGTTTTATGAAGCCGTTTCTAGAGATCAGGGTTATGTTTCGACTTATGACTACTAAATGATTATTTTACACCGGGAGAAGCCCGCCTGTAACAGGGGTGTATCACAAGAATACAGCGTCTAAAACATAATATTTTAAAAAGAGATAATTCGAGGTGCATCGGTTCCGAGCGACCGACGCAAGGCGAAAGAGAACAACGAACCAATCTCCCTCGCAATCTTGCTCGAAGCGACCGGGTGGTATCTTGCGCATGCGTTGGCGCGTGCTGGCTGAACCATCTGTCACTGCGCACCCCAGAAATATATTCGACTGCGCAGGTGACGCCATGTTGAGTCAATGTGATTTGACATATTTTTTTCGAAATAACGATATCGCTTACGGGCTAGAAATTTCTGTATCGTAGTCGATCTGATCATGTCTGCATGAATCCGCCCAATGATGATTCAGGCCTCATGGCCTTGGATCCTCTGAGGATGCCATGGTTTAGGCGGTATCAATGTGCAGGTACATAGGTACACTTCACTAACATAATTTTGTACACATCCGAATTGATTGTAATTGATAAAAAAATCAATCCCGAAGGTTTCGGGATTATGTTTACTTATCCCGGGATTCATAGGTATCGAAAATTTTCCGGGTTCCCGGGATTGGATTCCCTAGTCCAGACCAAGATACATCTGTGCGTGTAAGTACTGAATAAAAACTGATCACTAACATTTCTATAAGAACATTAAAATTTAATGTTTTAATACACATTTTTTTGTGTCTTGCTACTGATGGAAAACACATGTTCTTAGTCTGGCCCAGATTAGGTACTAATCCAGCTGTTGAGACCTTTCTCATATACATAATATGGGATATGCAGTTTCATTTGTGATTCGTCTACCTGAGACGATAGTATACACGAAAAGTCATGGTGCTAGCAACGGAAGTGATCGTGGATCCCATTCCTCGTCGCCTAACTTGGTATGTTACGCGCACTGCATGCCTCAATTTTGTACGCACAACATTATGACTTCCGATGTGTGTTAAGTATGCATTTATTATATATAAAGTAAGTATCATTTGTCGGAACCTTGACTGGGGATCGTGACTCGAATTGTCGAGCATGCTTTCTCCACGTCTCAGCTCCACACCTCTTGGCATTCTGCAGCACTCGGAGCTTGTTTCAGTTTGAAACCCGTGCCACTGGTGAATTGATCTGTCAATTTGGCTCTTCGTCTTTAATCTCGAAAAAAGTATTTTCCAACATTTCTAAAAGAGAATTCTCATTTCTCGAGAAATCAATGAGATTCTCGATAATTCAAGAAATTGTTACTAGGCACAAATCACATGAGAAGTAGGTATGTTTTCCTTACCATTTTCATTTTATGTTCTAGCTCAGCGGTCCCCAACCGGCGGTCCGCAGAGTAATTGAATATATTTGCAAATTTCGTATTTATTAAAAAGTTTCAGTATATTATAATGTACATTTGTATAATATTTATTTTTTTGCATTTTTAGCCTTATTACGTCGTTAGTCCATATTCAATGTATTAAAGAAGATATAAATTGAATAAAATTTTCTGTTCGGGATAAAATAAAATGCGAATATCGTTATTGGAACCAAGAATCCAACAGCTTGTTTCAAACAAGCAGCAACAAAGTTCACACTGATTATCTTTCTGTTACCCCGTAATCAATCTTTTATGCACCTCTCTGTCGACGTAGAATTCATATTAATTTAATAATTTATTGTATTGATTCTTTTTTAATAAAATGAAATTTAAAAAGTTTTTTTGCATTTTTCGTAATGAATATCTGTGTTAATAAGTTTATTATAATTCTTTTATCATTATATTGATATATCGAATTTTTGACTAGTGTGGAAAAAATACGTGGTAGTGGTCCGCGGGAATCAAGAGTTTGAGTTTAGTGGTCCGCGAGGTCCAAAAGGTTGGGGACCACTGTTCTAGCTAAGCGTCTGCCTATAGAGTCGTGAGTCCCAGGTTCGAATTCTGGGTCTGGCAAGTACCTACACATATTGTTTTTTAATTTGTGTAGTCAGAGTAGAAACATAATATGTTGATCAGGTGGCTGACATCCATTTCTCGTAAAAACAAAAATCTGTTAATACAAACCTCCACTCTGTGGAGGTCCATATATTATGATCTTATTAAGATAGGACATGGTCGGAAAAAACAAAAAAAAATCTGAGAATCGGTCCATAGCCCGAAACGGGTGTCAGTGTAAATTTTAAATATTACAGAATCAACAAAAACCCACCCAAATTGTTCTGCATTGCCTCTTGATCAACATCAGGTTCCGAACATTTAACAGTTTCTGAAATGACGTAAGTCCACACTTCACGGCCACGTAGGTCAAAATAGAGGTTTTATGGTATTTTCAGAGCATAAGCCTGGACATTCCGTAAACGTTGTAGATATTCTATTTATATAATTTTGAAGCGTAATTATCCTTTATATTCATTTTTAACATTTGATGACTGCATAAAGTATTTTTAATACATAAAATAGGATTCTTTAAAACCTCTCGATCTAATATTTTAGAATATAGTCATATTTCAGTACATCCATGTACAGTGAAGTTAAGATTTTTTAGATTTATTAATTTTTAAAGGCATTTATAAAACCATTAGTAAAATTAATATTAACATAATATAGTGAAATATTTACTTATAATCTCTGTGATTCCAAATTTGACAAGAATTAGGCATTTTATTATTCAAAAAATGGGCACGATAAACATATTTGAAGATAATTCTAAAGATGATAAGATTATAAGCTATGTCTTTTACCATTCAAATGTGATAGACATCCTACGAATAATGATTGTTTTATAATAATTATTGACCGAAGAATAAGGTAGTATTTTTTTGAAATACGCCATTTCTATTGGCATTTTCCAGTGGTTAAGCTACGACATACAGCCGTAGCCATAAATTGAAAAACGATAAATGAAGTAGGGAGTAAGATCATGTTAACGCGCGTGTTTGAACATGTACTGAACCGGAAAAAAATCGTTTCAACAACAGCTGAATTATTCTTTATTCATTCTTTCTCAGTTTTAGATATAGATTTCTGAATACTTTCTGAAATGAAAACAACCGCATTTCGTAATAATAGCTGATAATATTGTATTGTATAAAAGAATATAAATATCGACAAGTTATTGACATAACCTCACATGCATTTTTTCGATAAATTTAAATGCATTGTATTTGAATTAATGTCATACCTAATTCCTTCATATTTCTTGACACATAATCATTTTCATCGCTCTTGAATACATTCTTGATATATTTTTGATAAAAACACGCCAAGCTTGTCAAACCCACAATAATACACGCCGAAACGTCAAGCCGATATTGTCGCTAGCGAAATGTTGTGAGCTTTGCCAGTCATAATGGTAAGCGAAAAGGGTGTATCTCAGAGATACGACCAAACCGCTTAGGAAATTGAGATACTGCTATTGTGCTTAGGATTTCATCGTGATTTTGAGATACGCCATATTTAATTAGCTTATATTACCAATTTAAAAATGAGATGCGGCTATATCGCTGAGGAAAATAGATTGGGAGCCCCCTGAATGTTCCTAAGTCAACAAAAACCAGAAAACGAAAAAAATGAGATACCGCTCTTTCGCTTAGGACAGCAGAATAATACTTATTAAAAAATTTTACCTGGAGCGGAGCTAAAGAAGAGCAACTCAAAAAAGGGTCTGCTCCAACGGTCTGGTTTCATAATACTTTACGAAAAACAAAATAGTTTTAGACAAAACATGACAATCTTTTTTTAAAACTATACTCATATGCCAGGTGGTTTTTGGATTGTCCGCTCATCACATTGCGGAATAAAACTTACCATGGGATGTATTAATCACGAAAGTTATTTCTTTTCACATCGAACGAATGACCTTAAGGGTAAGCTCTACAGAATTGCCCTTGAGAATTGAAAATATGTTTTTTTTATATGTGGTCCGGAATTGTTGGTCTACTAGCAATATACAAAGGTCGCCGACAATGCTTGTGTCAAATGTAAATGGTCTCTAAATTAAATTTAAATCATAAACACGGTCGACGTGAAGACAGAATGGGGTGACCAAAAAATAATATCTTCTAATATAGGTAGGTACGTAAATGTTACTAAATTCAATTTGTTAATCAACTGTTTGGGAGAAAGTATTGCAACCAATATGATGGTGACATTTTCAATTATGTGGTTGCCACAATATAAACTTAATAATATATTAATAACTTTTTAACCTGAAATTGTCCGAGAATTAAACATACGAAGGATGTTGAAATGCATATCTACCTACATTTTTATTTCATGTGCTATCCAAAAAACATTAATAATGAATAGTGTTTATTTGTAATGTTTAGGACCTACGTACTAAAAATAATAGGTATTGTTTAATTCTAATGCATATTTTTTAAAACGTAGAATTTAGTGTCTGCCTATTATAAAAAGAAAGTGACTTTTTATTGACTGCGCAACTTCACTTTTATACTAGTGAAACAAGTGGTAGGTAGAACCATTATTGCATGTAAAGGCAATGGGCGAAATAATTTATATCATGAGTGCCTAAAAATAATTATTAACATACAGTCACTAGATACATTATTTTTTTATTAGTCCATCCGACTGGCGGGCGACGCCAGGACAGCCCCGACGCAATTAATTATATTGTACTTTTTAAATTTTATTTATAATATATTTTATTCAAGTTTTATGCATCTAATGCCGGGTCTACACTGGCAACATGTCGCGCGACAACCTCGATAAATTTTACGATAATTATCATACGAGGTTGCCGGCGACATGTTGCCAATGTGGACCCTGCATAATATCCACTGTGGTTCACGTAGTGGAATGGACCTGTTGTTTCTGGGGTCAACTAATTCAAGAAGTAAACACCCATGATAGAATTTTTCTAGTATTAGTTGCATTATATTCCAAAACTCATTTTGGATTTTATAAATGGAAATTTCTTGGTGTACATAGTAAACAAACCTACGAATAAAAAAAGACAGGAAGGAACATACTGATTCATCGCCATAAAAACTGGCAACCAAATTCGCCATTTTGGAAAGCGATGACTTTGCGAAAACAAATATCGTGTGGTCTGCACGTGTGCGGTAAACTTAAATAGGTAATTTTGTGTATTTTATGTTTGTGTATCATGCATTGTTGGCCATATTTTCCGGTCTTTCTTGATTGCCGTGACACAATATGTTCCTTCCAGTCTTTTTTATTCATAGTAGTTGTATTAGTTATATAACGTATTATGAATCTGTAATAAAATAATACACAATTAAAATATTTTCAAATTGAAAAAAACACATTTTCATAGCTTTGAACCGTGCTCACTCATGAATGTCGAATATTATTCATTTAGGTAAGTATATACAAATTTTGATGTTATCTTGCAAATTAAACAGGTATCTGACCTTTTCACTATATTATACATGTACCTACATGCAAATGTATTGTTTTCAAATAATTGATATGGATTATAAATATCATCGTATTATTTTCTCGAAATCATAAACATACTATAATAGTATTTGAGTATCAACCTACGCTCAATTTGAATTAGGTAATAATAATACTATGACGAAATTAACATTTAAAAAATATTAAAGCATATAATATTTTGACAGCCCTGTTTTCTGATCGGCGGACACGTGCAGTTGTTTATCAAATAATAATGTGTAAGACGGCCGACAATGCCAATAATATTTTTTTTTTTTTAAATAAAATCTCCGATGATTAGTGATTTTTGCGAAAATATCGATTTAAATTAACGTCCTAACGACGCCGATGTCCTTTTGATACTAGATTATATTTCAATCTCCTCCTCTTGAGCCGTATTATTATGGTGAAGGTAAGATTTTTTTTATTAATATTGCTGCGTCGTGGAGGACATAATAATTTCAATCCCTCCTTAGATTAATCATTTTCATCTGCTGACAAAGTCTAACTTTTTTGGCAAAGTTTCAGTACATATGTACAGAGGACATTTCATGTAGGTAATTAAAGATAAACTAGCTGAGCCAGCTGGCTCTCGCCAGTCTGTCTCGCTAGGTCTTGCAGACGGCTTGACGGTGTTGGATTTTAATATAATTGTGAAGTATGCATAGATGGCGCCATAGTTTTCTCTTCGGGATGGGTTTTTTATTCACGTCAGACAGTTTGACAATTCCCTGATAGTAGTAGAATGAGGTTGCGGAATCCTTCATCCAGCAGTGGATTGATCCTAGTTGTTGATGATGATGATAACGATATGAGTATGTAGATAAATATAATATCACCAATTTTGATAAATACAGCAATTCAAATGACAGAAAGGAGTAGAATATGGGTAGGGAGGCCTTTATCCAGCAGTGGATTGGATCAGGTCGATGGTGATGATGACGATATTAATATGAAGATAAATATAATATCACCGATTTTGATAAATACAGCAATTCAAAATACAGAAAGGAGTAGAATCAGGCTAGGGAGGCCTTTATCCAGCAGTGGATTGGTTCAGGTCGATGATGATAATTACAATATGAATATGTAGATAAATATAATATCACCGATTTTGATAAATACAGCAATTAAAAAGCAGAAAGGAATATAATCAGGCTAGGGAGGCCTTAATCCAGCAGTGGATTGGTTCAGGTCGATGTTGATAAGGATGATATAAATAAGTATAGTATCACAAATTCGTTTAACTGCTAGTAGTAGAATCAGGTTGCGGAACCCTTCATCCAGCAGTGGATTGATCCTAGTTGATGATGATGATGATAACGATATGAATATGTAAATAAATATAATATCACCGATTTTGATAAATACAGCAATTCAAATGACAGAAAGGAGTAGAATCAGGGTAGGGAGGCCTTTATCCAGCAGTGGATTGGTGCAGGTCGATGATGATGACGACGATATGAATATGAGGATAAATATAATATCACCAATTTTGATAAATACAGCAATTCAAATGACAGAAAGGAGTAGAATCAGGGTAGGGAGGCCTTTATCCAGCAGTGGATTGGTTTAGGTCGATGTTGATAAGGATGATAGAAATAGGTATAGTATCACAAATTCGTTTAACCGCTAGTAGTAGAATCAGGTTGCGGAACCCTTCATCCAGCAGTGGATTGATCTTAGTTGATGATGATGATGATAACGATATGAATATGTAGGTAAATATAATATCACCGATTTTGATAAATAATACAGCAATTCAAATGACAAAAAGGAGTAGAATCAGGGTAGGGAGGCCTTTATCCAGCAGTGGATTGGTTCAGGTCGACGATGATGATGACGATATGAATATGAGGATAAATATAATATCACCGATTTTGATAAATACAGGAATTCAAATGACAGAAAGGAATAGAATCAGGCTAGGGAGGCCTTTATCCAGCGGTGGATTGGTTAACGTCGATGTTGATAAGGATGATAGAAATAGGTATAGTATCACAAATTCGTTTAACCGCTAGTAGTAGAATCAGGTTGCGGAACCCTTCATCCAGCAGTGGATTGATCCTAGTTGATGATGATGATGATAACGATATGAATATGTAGATAAATATAATATCACCGATTTTGATAAATACAGCAATTAAAATGCAGAAAGGAATATAATCAGGCTAGGGAGGCCTTAATCCAGCAGTGGATTGGTTAACGTCGATGTTGATAAGGATGATAGAAATAGGTATAGTATCACAAATTCGTTTAACCGCTAGTAGTAGAATCAGGTTGCGGAACCCTTCATCCAGCAGTGGATTGATCCTAGTTGATGATGATGATGATAACGATATGAATATGTAGATAAATACAATATCACCGATTTTGATAAATACAGCAATTCAAATGACAAAAAGGAGTAGAATCAGGGTAGGGAGGCCTTTATCCAGCAGTGGATTGGTTTAGGTCGATGATGATGACGACGATATGAATATGAGGATAAATATAATATCACCGATTTTGATAAATACAGGAAATCAAATGACAGAAAGAAATAGAATCAGGCTAGGGAGGCCTTTATCCAGCGGTGGATTGGTTAACGTCGATGTTGATAAGGATGATAGAAATAGGTATAGTATCACAAATTCGTTTAACCGCTAGTAGTAGAATCAGGTTGCGGAACCCTTCATCCAGCAGTGGATTGATCCTAGTTGATGATGATGATGATAACGATATGAATATGTAGATAAATATAATATCACCGATTTTGATAAATACAGCAATTAAAATGCAGAAAGGAATATAATCAGGCTAGGGAGGCCTTAATCCAGCAGTGGATTGGTTAACGTCGATGTTGATAAGGATGATAGAAATAGGTATAGTATCACAAATTCGTTTAACCGCTAGTAGTAGAATCAGGTTGCGGAACCCTTCATCCAGCAGTGGATTGATCCTAGTTGATGATGATGATGATAACGATATGAATATGTAGATAAATATAATATCACCGATTTTGATAAATACAGCAATTAAAATGCAGAAAGGAATATAATCAGGCTAGGGAGGCCTTAATCCAGCAGTGGATTGGTTAACGTCGATGTTGATAAGGATGATAGAAATAGGTATAGTATCACAAATTCGTTTAACCGCTAGTAGTAGAATCAGGTTGCGGAACCCTTCATCCAGCAGTGGATTGATCCTAGTTGATGATGATGATGATAACGATATGAATATGTAGGTAAATATAATATCACCGATTTTGATAAATACAGCAATTAAAATGCAGAAGGGAATATAATCAGGCTAGGGAGGCCTTAATCCAGCAGTGGATTGGTTCAGGTCGATGTTGATGAGGATGATATAAATAGGTATAGTATCACAAATTCGTTTAACTGCCAGTAGTAGAATCAGGTTGCGGAACCCTTCATCCAGCAGTGGATTGATCCTAGTTGATGATGATGATGGTAACGATATGAATATGTAGATAAATATAATATCACCGATTTTGATAAATACAGCAATTCAAATGACAAAAAGGAGTAGAATCAGGGTAGGGAGGCCTTTATCCAGCAGTGGATTGGTTTAGGTCGATGATGATGACGACGATATGAATATGAGGATAAATATAATATCACCGATTTTGATAAATACAGGAAATCAAATGAGAGAAAGGAATAGAATCAGGCTAGGGAGGCCTTTATCCAGCGGTGGATTGGTTAACGTCGATGTTGATAAGGATGATAGAAATAGGTATAGTAAAACAAATTCGTTTAACCGCTAGTAGTAGAATCTGGTTGCGGAACCCTTCATCCAGCAGTGGATTGATCCTAGTTGATGATGATGATGATAACGATATGAATGTGTAGATAAATATAATATCACCGATTTTGATAAATACAGCAATTCAAATGACAGAAAGGAGTAGAATCAGGGTAGGGAGGCCTTTATCCAGCAGTGGATTGGTTCAGGTCGATGATGATGACGACGATATGAATATGAGGATAAATATAATATCACCGATTCTGATAAATACAGGAATTCAAATGACAGAAAGGAATAGAATCAGGCTAGGGATGCAAAGTTTCAAACCACAATTTGTGGTTCGGTTCTATGGATTCTATGGTTAGAATTCGCGGATGTCAAATAACTGTTCGTAATATTGTTTTATCATTTTTGTTATCCATCGACATTCTACCGCAATGGCATTCATTCTTGCGATCACTTTGCACGCCGACGAAGTAAGAAGACAGTGTGTACAAGAGATACGCACACTGAATATAGAGCGAAGGAGGCTAAGCGATAGTCAGGATCCTTTTGATGTAACTGAAACGTTCTTTCGACAATTGTACAGACTGTCGAAAGAAATGGTGATCGAGATAGTGACCAAATTGGACTCCGTGTTGATGAGAGGCATACCCAAAGGAATTCCTGTCCAAATTCAGGTAATTAAAGTCACAAATTACTTCGACATTTAGTAGCTATACTTAACCCTACTTTAAGACAGCGGAAGATAACATCATGGGTAAGATACATTTACTCAGTTTGACAACAGCACATGTAAATACCTGCCCACTTCATCTTTAAGCATTCACCACGACAGATTAACAAGATTTGAATATTATGATATTGAAAAAACTTGTTTCCTTTACTTGAATTTTAGGTTTCGGCTACTTTGCGTTTTTATGCAGAGGGAGGCTACCAAAAAGGGGTTGGCCAAGACTTCTTCTGCGCAATGAGCCAGCCATCAGTGAGCAGATGCATTGGAAATGTATCCGATGCTATAATGTCAGTGCTTGGCAGTACTTACCTGAAATTCCCGAACAGTGCTGACTCTCGTGACAGAATTCAAAGAAGATACTTACCAACCAATGCATTATTTTTAGTGTCGTGTTGATACCCTCTGACCAATTTATACAATTTTACATATAACTAGAGTACCAACAACATACAAAAAGCAAATAATGATTGAACTGCAATATTATGTGTCGGTAAAACTTTGTTTTTATTTCAGATTCCAAGAAAAGGCTCATTTCCCAGGCATCATCGGATGCATTGACTGCACTCATGTGTGCATTTTCCCGCCACACACTTGGAGACAGAATCATTTAAAAATTACCGTGGAAATTTTACTGTAAATGTGCAATTGGTAATAAATCATTAATTTTACTATGTTGTTTAATACTTTCATTACGAATAACTCAAACAAACAATTCATTAACACGATATTTATTTTTATGCAGGTATGTGATATGGACATGAACATTCTGGCAGTGAGTGCAAGATTCCCAGGCAGTGTTCATGACCACTTTATATTCAATCAATCGATGGTCAAAGTGGAAATGGAACGTTTGCACAACGAAAGAGTTGGAAATTTTGTTCTGTTGGGTATGTCGAACTTTACTAGTGTGCACTATTTATGGCGGATCTTAACAAACATTTCAAATTTATTTAAATCCTGATTTCAGTCGAAAACATATTAAAATTAACAGATTGTCATTGTTCATTGTCCTTCGTCATTCTTCATTTCCTCTTGGTATTGATTGATCTAAAAAACATTTCAGGTGATTCAGGGTATGCGGTAGAAAAATATATGCTCATTCCGATTCTACGTGCCGAGGTAGATTCACCTGAAGCTCGCTATACGGCTGCCCACTGCTCAACTAGGAATGTCATAGAGAGACTGAACGGTGTGTTGAAAACAAAATTTAGATGCCTTCGAGGGGATAGAGCCCTCCATTATAAACCTGAGAAGGCAACCAAGATAATATATGCGTGTTGTATTCTGCATAACATGATGCAACATTATAGGTAATTATTGAATTTCAAGTAAATGAAAACATTACTTAAATAGATGTGACATTGGACTGAGTCTGTCATGTGCTAACACATCTCTTTTTCTTTCTTTTTCGGGATACCGAATCTAGAACCTGTTGATGAGCCTGTCCCATCGGAATTCATATATAATGAGACGCGGAATCAAAATAGATTAAGGGAGGCATATCGCCCATCCAGAACAAAACAACCATAACTGCTAATTCATAGTTTCGAGAAAATCGCAATTGAAGTTTTTCAACCATTTAAAATAATCTTTTCATATCAATTATCTCAGGTATGAAGATATTTTTTTTTTGTTTCCACAGTAAAATAATGTGCTTGAAACTACTTTCAGCAAAAAAATCTGAAAATATGTTTTTAAAGCCTTATTTTAGCACTTGTGGTCTTTTTACACTAGACATTTTGGTAACGATCTACAATTTTATGCATTTGTGTTGCAATGGAAAATATTTACACTGAGAGGTTGTGTTTATTTTTATAAAAAATATACATTGGAATGACTTAAATGCTATAATAAAAAATATGTTAATGTATGTAATAATTTTTTTTATATTCTAAATGTAAATAACCAATTTACATAACAAATTCAAATAAAAAGAGTTCCTCTAACAATTTTGTGATTCTGAGTAATGGTGAGTCTGTAGACTCACGATTAGTAAATGGCATCGGAGTGGCTCAGATTGCAAGTGAGTCTTATTCATCATCATCATGTTCTCTGTCATCATTAACAGGGAATGGTCGCTCTGCCGCAAGACTATCATAATAATTATGGTACATGTTTGTGATTAGGTTAGACGTGCACAAATCCAACAAATTTTTAAGTTTTGCTGCTGACAGTTTAAGTGGATTATCGTATGCAGCAACTAAAATTGGCTCCATTGTCGACCGCCGACTTCTGTGCGTTCGTATGTCGATGGCTTTATAATTTTGTTCGGCATAATTTAATTTATAAAAAAAAATTGTAAAAGGTACTTCCTTTCTCACTTGGATCACTTTAATATCCTTCCATAAAACTTTATAACCATCTGTATTCACATTAAAATTAGTCCCCATAGCAGTCGATATCGTGAAAAAGTTGAAGAATGAAGAGGTCGACAGCTCATGGACAGTGTATGGGTTGCCATTCTTTTTAAGAGTATATTGGGCCGGAATATAAATTGGACCACATTTCAGATGCCTCTTTTTCTGTTGCTCAATAGTGGAATACATAGAATCACCCTCGTTTTGTATGTGACCCACAACCAAGTATTCGTGGGTAATAGTCGTTATGTCCAAGTTTCCTACAGCGTATAGATACATGCTGGCAATTGCTTTATTCTTATTCTGACCAGTGCAATTGTCAGAATAGAAAATTATGTCTTTGCCAGTACTATTTTCATTAAGGTACATCCAAACGCAAGAACTGATTTCATTGGCACCTCTATTAGCCAAAGCTTCATTCCAAAAATGGCATTCACCTTTTTTGTTAATTATATTAAATATTGTAAAATTAAAACAATTTAATTTTCTTTTATAGTAAAACGCCGTTTAAACGCAAGTTTAAACAAAAACAAGCAATGCTTGTCGATAGGAAAACATCAAATCACAGCACTAAAAGCAAAAGATGGTTCTATCGTCAGAAATTGGGAACATTTGTTAAGCCGAGTTGAAGAGTTCTACAGCGATCTCTACAGTGATGACACTGACAATACGACTATAGACTTAGATCTTCAGAGAAATGGAAATTCGGAACATCATACTCCCGAAATTACATCCTGGGAAGTAACCCATGCTTTAAATTACATGAAAAGTGGGAAAGCCCCCGGGGAAGACGGTTTAACGATAGATATCCTCAAAAAAGCAGGAAAGGATGCAAATGAAGTACTTGCACAATTGTTCACAGCCTGCATATGCAAAGAGGATGTCCCAGAGGTATGGAAAAATGCCAGCATTGTCATTCTTCACAAAAAAGGTGACAGAGAAGACCTAGCAAATTATCGTCCAATAAGTCTACTCCCTATTCTCTACAAGACGTTCACAAAAATTCTCTCAAACCGTCTGCAAAATGTACTAGACGAGAACCAACCGAGAGAACAAGCTGGATTTAGAGGAGGATACAGCACTATGGACCATATCCAAGTCGTCAGAGAAATCATAGAGCGGTACCAGGAATACAAACTGCCACTATGCATGGGTTTTATAGACTATGAGAAGGCGTTTGATTCGATAAAGAAATGTTCAATACTCGACGCACTCAGAAAACAAGGAATCCCTGGACGCTATATAAATATTTTCAATAATATATACAGTAGCGCAACAGCATCTGTAAATCTCCATAAACCATCGCGCAGATTTCCTATCAGCAAAGGAGTCCGACAAGGTGATACAATCTCACCTAAACTATTTACAGCTACCCTTGAAGACTTATTCAGGCAACTTGACTGGAATGACAAAGGGATCCCCATAAATGGAGAATACCTGAGTCATCTGCGCTTTGCCGATGACATAGTAATTTTCTCGCAAGACTCAGAAGACCTCCAAAGCAGAATGCAGGAACTCGCTGAAGTAAGCAACAAAGTAGGTTTGAAAATAAATGTAACAAAGACGAAAGTCATGTTCAACTGCTTTGCAGGCCAAAAAGAGATCCTCATCAATGGCACTCAGCTCGAACAGGTGAAAAGCTACATCTATCTGGGACAACAAGTATCTATAGATGGATGTATATTTGATGAAATTGTTCGCAGAGTAAAGCTAGGCTGGAGTGCTTTTGGCCGCCTGAATAATGTCTTCAAAAGTGACCTTCCACTGTGCCTAAAGCGCAAAGTGTTCAACCAGTGTGTGCTTCCCGTGATGACATATGCGTGTGAAACATGGACCCTAAGTAAAAGAGAGATCCAGAAACTTAGAGTAGCACAACGTGGTATGGAGAGGTGCATGCTGGGCATAACGCGAAAGGACAAAAAGAGGAATGAGTGGATAAGGAAGCAGACAAGGGTTTGCGATGTAATAGAGTTTATTAAAAGCCTTAAATGGAGATGGGCTGGACACATAGCTCGAAGAAGAGACAATCGTTGGACAAATCTAGTCATCCAGTGGTATCCAAGAAGTACAAAACGTCCACAAGGTAGACCTAGAGGTCGCTGGATCGATGAAATGATAAAGTTCTGCGGAAGTACGTGGCAACGCAATGCACAGGACCGTTAGAAGTGGAAGCAACTTGAAGAGGCCTTCATCCAGCAGTGGATAGATTCAGGCTGATGATGATGATGATGACATCATCACAGGGAACTTGGAGTACGGCTTTTTAGATAGAAGCATGCTAGATACTATTGAATCCACAGACTTGGCGGCAATGATGTCAAAGGATTTTTCATCACCAGCCATTTGCTTATTTTGTAAATGAGTTTGATACTCATTTTCCAACTTCTTTTGCTTATCAGTGTCAGCATTTTTAAACCCTTCACAGAGTGTGCACTGATCTTTCTTCGGTAAGAAAAATGACAGCTTAAATTCCTCGTTAAATATTATTGCATAACTGCAATGCTTTGCAATGACACGGTTTTCAGCTCTTTGCCTACATCCTATACATTTCTGCTAGCGTTAAACTTCCATCCAAGAATCACTTGGAAGTGTTAGCCCTTGTGTAGCGAGAATCTACATGCGGAAATGAATTTATATGCTCCCTTATGGCCGATTTTATATCTGGGGGAAGTTTTTTGCATGATTTTAGTTTACAATTATCATTGCAAGTGCCTTTGACACACTTAGTTGCAATGATCTTACCAGAAATGGTTACATGCTGTTTACCAAAAGTTATACTATGTATCGTCCTCTGGACACCATTTTTCTCTGGCGCTAACCAACCGACAGTTAGATATTGTGCGCGATTTTTCCCGCGTAACAGTTACTTCATACACCAAAAACAACGCCACTGCACTTATGGTTCATTTGCACTCAACATTACCCATTGACTTGAGTGAAAAAAGAATATATCGCGACATGTGTTGTTTTTTCATTGTAAATATTTTAAATTGCGAAGACAAGAAAGACAAAGAAGAAAAGAGTGACTAGCAGTAGTGGTGTTTTTACACTATAATTATGTGAATCCTACGGAAATTTTTGCATTTAAAACAGGAAATCACAATTTTAGCACTTATGGTTGTTTTGTTCTGGATGGGCGATATGCTACTCGTCAACGAATTGTTGACATCTATTTTGGTGACGATTAACACAATCACTATACCAGTATCTAATGGACAGGCGCGTTTTCGGCGCTCAATAACTCATTCCACACCGTTCCACATGTATGTGCCAAATAATTTAGCCTGTATTCAAACGTATATATGATATACGAAGGAGATGCAGCTAATGTTGGACAACAAGAAGACCAGGATCATCCCTCGTCAATTGCAGCTCGCCATCCGCAACAAGGAGCTGAACAAGTGCTCTCCGGCGTCACCATCGCCCAGGGTGGAGTGCTGCCCAATATCCAGGCGGTGCTCTTGCCCAAGAAGACTAAGGCGTGAAAAAAAATCGTATCGTCTATGATTACATGCAATAATCCATCTATCGTCGTACAAAAGGCCGTTTTCAGGGCCCCCATTTTTATTCAAATTCGACTGGTAGCGAACGTGTCGAGCTCGTTATTGTTGCTTATGAGATGACATTTATTATTTAACAAATCACTGGTCAAATTGGAAATGGAACGATTGAATAACGAAAGAGTTTTAACTTAAAGTTTAGTGTGCACTATTTATGGCGAATCCTAACAGCCTACCCCCACCCTTCGCCACTGGCATTGCCAGTAACAAACATTTTCGTTTGGTTTTACATTTACCCGTATTCCGTACACATCAAAGGAATCAAAATTTTGCATAGTTATGAGTGGGTATTTAATGAAACAACAATGTATAACGTTTCAAATTTATTTAATCGAAAACATATTCAAAAAACAGATTGTGATCATTGAAATCTTAGTTCTGCATTCAGCTGACGAACGTGAAGCAGATGATGTAGTCGGTCGCAGCTTTCGTCTTCTCTCTCGGTCATCTTCGTTATTCTCTTGTTTCCTTTTGGTTTTCTTGGTATTGACTGATCTAAAAACATTTCAGGCGAATTAGGTTATGTGGTTGAGAAACCCACTGTTCAACGAATGTGGTAGAGAGACTCAACGGTGTACTTAAAACAAAATTTAGATGCCTACGAGCGAACAAAAAGCAACAAAAATAAAAAAAAATATATGCATGTTGTATTCTGCACAACAATTTGCAACAACAATTTAGGTAATTTATGTTTCAAGTAAATGAAAACAGTAGGTACTTAAATAGATGTGACATTGGATTGAGTGTCATGTATTGTGCTAACAAATCTCTTTTTTTTCAGGATACCGAATCTAACTTGTAGATGACCCTGTCCCATCTGAATTTGTATATACTCTGGAATGCCAATAGGATAAGGCAGGCGTATTCTGCTCAACAGAGAATTGTTAACAGATATTTTGGTGCCAATAATTAATTAAATAAATGTGGCGTAATAAATAACTAACCTTTTATCCAATATGTTATCGACAAATGACTGAAGTATGCCAAATTTATCATAATGCACATACTATTATGTACTTATTCTATTTTATACTTTTATATATAATAATTATATTGTATTATATTAACATTAATAAAAATTGTTAGTAATGCTTTTATACTTGGATTATTATTTTTACAACACACCATAATATACATAATTTCTTCTGATACAATAAGTACTCTCTTTTGATATCGTAGTGAGGGTGGCCCTTGACTTTAAAATAATTCGTTATTTCGTACATTTCTTACAATGTAGATTCTTGTTGATAATGCAAAAACTGTGCTTTACCACGCAGTTGCTACTCTCTCCTCCGTTCCCTGTCACCTTCTTAAATACGTAAAAGCGTGGTATTCGACTATTTATATATATAACAAGTTACTAAAGAAAACACCCGTTAACTTTATTACACCCATTGATAAATAAATAATATTTTAATGTACACTTTCTGAGGAACTAATTACGTGGGAAAGTCGAGGGCCACATGTATTAAGTATAGATATGGCGGGCGTATGTACTACTTACTTACTAAATAAATATTGTTTGTTTACATACTGCATACATAATATTATATTAGTGTAAAGCAAGTATGTATGCAGTCATGATGACCTAGTCTAGGTGAATGCTATTTTGATATAGTTAAAATATATAGAGATTATATAATGAATGTATGATAATAGTACTTTCGTCTGGTTATTCTCCATATTCTCCAATAAAAGGTTGAACATCCCCATTCATGGCCGGCAACATTGATGGAAAAAATATAAGACAAGCGGTATGTTTGCGGTGTTTTTTCAATCATTTTCCTACACCAAGGTTTTCTTCAATATTTTTTTATATAAACAAATATGAAACAAACAATATTTAACTATTACCTCTAGACCGGGGTTGCAATCGTGTGCTCTCGGCTTCATCCACAGGATGACGCCTTGATATTTTACGTGCTAGAATATAAAAAAGTGTTGTACTATAGTTGCATAATAATCCCAAACAAAATAATATACCTTCTGTTCCATACACACAAACAACATTGTAATATTTAAATTATATATTCTTACCGTCAAAATCTTTGTCCGGTTGACAATTGACTTTACGTATATTATCTATATTTTATGCAATTGACATGACTGGCAAAATTGTAGGTTAAGTTTGGTTACGTTTGACGTTTGACATTTAATATAAACAAAGCTCGCGCCGTTCGGGCAGTGTTGCCAACTAAAATTTTGAAAATTCAGTAGATTTTTTGATTTTTTCTTCAAAATATCAGTAGATTGACAAAAATGTATGAAATTCAACGATTTTGTTTGGCGAAAGCGTGCATATTGACATAATCTCACAAGTGTCTTTTAAAAAATCATATAAAAAGTGACTTTTATTCATCACAAATGTCATAATTTCTTCTTTTCCTGACAAAAATTTCAGTAAATCTACTGAAATTTCAGTAGACATGGCAACACTGCGTTCGGGTATTAATACCAGAGACAACGCGGCACGAACATGGCCGATTTTAACCGAAGTCAGAAAATCATAGATAATATACCAGCAAATAACGTACGTACTTCACGCCGAAGTTAGCGGCGCTAAAGTGATAATTTCTGACAATGTGCGTGAATAACAAATGTGTTAACTTGGACCAATGGTAACATCGTAAATGTGCTAAAGTGATAGGTAATTGTTAAGAATAGGCCCGCTGTCGATGTTGATAACGATGATAGAAATAGGCATAATATCACAAATTTGTTTAACCGCTAGTAGTAGAATCTGGTTGCGGAACCCTTCATCCAGCAGTGGATTAATCCTGGTTGATGATGTTTTAAATATTATGTATATTATAACACCAATTATTGTTGAATACCTTTTAAATATTTGTGGGTTATATGAGCTAATTAAATTTATATAAGTTTCATTGGTTCAAAAATAATAATATAATAGCCATGCAAAAATTAAAAATAAAAAACAGAAAGGAACATTAACAAATTTTGAAATATTGGTCAATGGTTGATCGTCAAAATGCGCGCGGATAGCCGGATAAAAAAATTAACAGTTTTAATAGAAATTCGTATGAATGTTATTGTTTTTCAATGATTTCAATGATTTCAATGTGTTCAGTTATTATAACAGGATATATTTTTAAGTGACGTTAGTTAACAAAGTGTCAGTGGAATTGTGAGAAGTCAATTACAGACCGTAATCCGTTTGCAAATGATTTCGCGACAACAGCTTTTGAATCATAGCTAGGGTACCGCGCTCAAAACGTCTCACAACGGTTAAGTTCGGGAAACTACCTGCGTAACCGTGACGCAATATTTATCTAAATATATCCTATATATTTTGTTTCAATAATTTTTGATATTGTTTATCCTATAAGGTGGGAACTGAGAGCCCAATACGTAATCTACAAAGCATAAGTATTTTGCTTCGCTAAACGACAGGACGTGACCGGCTAACATTATTTTCTTTCAGTGACTTCTTTCAGTGACTTCTTTCAGTGACTTCTTTCAGTGACTTCTTTCAGTGAACTTGTTTTAAAAAGATAATAATATAAACATTGATCATGTTGTCTACATATCGAATTAAAATAATTAAATATAAGGTATTGCAAGGTTTTCACTACCTACCTTTTCTTAATGATTCAATAATTTCAATTATTAGTGAGTGTGAAATAATTAATGTACTTATATGAATGGTACCTATACCTAAAAATTGTTACTTAGGTCAGTGAGCCAGTGGTGGAGTTCCATTTGGAGGACGATTCGTTGGTGGAGTTGAACGTGGACTGCATGAAAACAGCTGCAGAGGTCTGCACTATAATCTGTCAGCAGAACAACCTTAAAAATGATCCTAGGTGGTGCCTGGTCGAAGTGTGGGAAGAGAAAAAATTGGGTATGTTTTTGGCTATTGCAGTTTATACTCTTAGCTATAATAATATGCTCTCAAGCATATCTCATTGTACTATGTCTCCAATTCAGTGACGTCCCGTGGGGGTAGGCAGATTGAGCGTCGCTTGGGGGCGGCAGTTACTTGAAGGGCGGCAAATCGAGGAGAATAATTTAGATAGAAATAGCTAAAATTATTTTTTTAATATAGTGAAAATGATAAATCTAATAATCTGTGTATTGCCAAATGGTACAAACCAAATGTGTCTGGTAATTTGGGTGTCTAACATAATTACCTACCTATTATTATACTATATTTATTCGCTTTTTATATCTAAATTCAATTTTATAGATTTTAGTAGTATTTATTTTGTTAGTAATGTATCCATACAACATATTTCTTAGATATCGGAGTCGTGAAAGGATGATAAAAAAATACTGTTTTAAAAAAAATGGGGCGGCATTAATGCGCTGGCTAGGGGCGGCATTTTGTCAAGGGACGTCACTGCTCCAATTAGCTGTTATTAGTGGCTTATATTAGGGTTTTATGGTTAGGCATTTTGGCGGGAATCCAGTGGATACATACATCATCGGTCCAGTCTGGCGTCGTATTTTTTCTAGTGGGTATATTTTCAAAATAAATTATGGTAATTTACGTGTGCCGTATGCCTGTTGAGAATTTAAAAAAATACAAATTGCAATTTGGAAACGAATGTTAAATTTAACGGGTAGCCGTGTAGATATTTTATAATTTCATTATTATATTATTTATCTATTTAAGTTTAAGGCAGGGGGGGGCAAACTTTTTGGATGGAGGGCCAAATTCAAGAATTCAAAATGAGCTGCGGGCCGCAAGTAAAATACCGTTTTTAGATATACACTATTTATTATCACGAAAAATAAAACTGCTTGTAAATAGGCATCGGAGATATTTGATCGTAAAGAATTTTGATTGAGGTTCATGATCGAAAACTTTTGTTCACATATATAGGTTGATCCAAAAATAATGAACATTTTTCTTGCATAATCTTTAAGTTGGTCGAATTTGTGTGAATTAAGGGCATTGAAAAATTTGGAGATTTCTTCACGACGATGCAATTCTCTTAAATCGGTGTCACACTGCAGATCAATAATATCAAGTTATAGCTCTGTCGGTATACTATCAATATCTATTGAAAATGGATCGCGTACTATTGCTAAACTTGTCTCAATTTTTCGGAAGTCAACAAATCTTTGTGAAAAATCGTCATTCAGAGCTTTAATAATTTTACCATATTTTTCAAATTTATATTCTGATATATTCAGCAACTTCAAAGTTGGAAAGTGGTCGACGTTGTTATTCGATATTTATTTTGTCGAAGGAATAACTAGAGTTTTAATTGAAATCCATTCAAACTTTTTACCATATCATGGGCATATATTTTTTTTCCTTGCAACGCGGAGTTAAAAGTATTTAAATGTGTCACGATGTTCAACGTAGAAAATAGTGGTTACATAGTGTGAGACGAGACGTAAGGAAGACGCACAGAGATAATACATTTACGAAACAACAAATTCTTCAAATTTTAATCTATTGTCAATATTTTTTAAAAAATTATAAAAAAGTTATTCGTAATCAGAAGTACAATTAATGATGGCGGGCCTCAAAAAAATACCCGGCGGGCCACATGCGGCCCGCGGGCCGCTGTTTGCCCACCCCTGGTTTAAGGTAAGCGAGAATCAATTAACATACCCAGGCATCCATTTTGAATTTACTTGTTAGTAATAATTTATTAACATTATTATATATATTACATACTTACTATCAATTTAAAACTTTGACTAACTGTTCTAACGTATAATGTATACGTTAGAACCTACGTATAATGTTAATGAGATTAACATTGATACACTTAGAACTAAGTAGTTTCCTACTTATACCTATTAATTGCCGTATCATGCGCATTATAAGGAATCTGTATTTCTGATGAATGTAGTTTATGTATAAATACTGCATAGATTTACTAGGAGTAGGCCACCAAGCCAAGTAATAGTACGCAGTATATATATATTTATTGGTATCTACCTATGTACCTATCTAATTATGACTTATTTTACAACGTTTTTTTATGTCGTATTCTTATTTGTCCGGTGATTGTTTGTCCGGTACAAATCTTGCAATCGATTTTTAACTAACTTCCCGACTAGCTAGACATTTGAAACTTTTAGAATAAATCAGAACACGATGTCAATGCGTTTTTTAATACTTTTAGCCGTCTTTAAATAGAATTGAATTCATTTTTAGTTAATTTTGTTTTGTATGAAAAGTTATTTCGATACCATTATTGGTTGTTAGGGGGTCCTAGCAACTAAATTATTAAATAATATATACGTGCATTACTATGGAAATCAATATGGAATGACATTTCATTATTCAGTAATTCTATCAAGTACAATTTTTTTTGAGCGTTTAAGCTAGTCAAGTCAAGTTTATATGATTCAACAGAAAATTTTAAAACGTTGTATATAAACAGTTCTTTTTATTTTCTTTTATTTTGTTAACTGTCAATTCATGGTGAAACTGCATTGTATTGTTGTTTTTATTTAATAAAACGCAATTTTTTTTATAGTACTTATTCCACTTTAATTAATATATTAGGACCTAATATAGTTCTTTATATCTTGTAATTATTTTGTTTTAAACTGCATCTGCTGGGATTGCCAGTAGCCATAGGTATTTGTCAGAACAGATTAATAGATATAATTCCGATAGGCTATACCCAATTACACTACATTTTGACGCAGGGTTTTGAATGTGTGAGTGTCATAAGAAAATTAACCACACATAGACGTACAATAATGTGTATTGATACCTTCAAATATACCAATATTGAATGAGCGTCAGTCCATAAACCGAGAGCAGTTGTCAGAATGAAGTACTAGCGTATTCTTGACACGTGTTTAAGTTTATCCCATATTCATCCACACTCGAGATCGGTTGCCTGTTACTCCACACCCGTTAGGTATTTCAGTTGCCATTATTTCTGAGTTCCCTGGTATTTGTAGTTTTCTCAAGTATATGGCAGTAAAACGTACATACATTTCCCGATGGTGAATAATAATGTGTGTTGACTATAATAATTATATTGAATTTCGTTGACTCGGTTACAGTGAAATCAGCCGCACAACAATCGAAAAAGTTTCGCCAAAAAAATTGAATGTCCCGACAATACGAAAACAAAAAGTGGACAACAGCGTGCCCGAGAAAAAGGATAAGAATATAAAACAGTTTCAATTTCATGAAAAAAAATATTTTAATGGTGTAGGTATAATGTGTGAATCCGTTAAAAGTGCAATGAATCGCTTATCATCAATGACGAACCAATTCAACATTATTTAATGCAGCTTTATGTGTGGTTATACCCATGGCCCCCATATCCTGAAGCGGTCCCTCTGGCTAGGACCATTTGAATCGTGGAGTTGTTGAGTATCGATACACAATTAAAAATTGTATCGTACTAGCACATAATTTTAAATAATAACGTTATTGAAGGAAAATAGCGCCGCCGGTGACTTTTTTTATTACTATTAAAGCAAATTTGTGATGTGTGTTTATCTCATTTATCTGATCGCTTCGCCCCGCCGGGGCCCCAAGCTAGAGCCCTGTCAGCCCCCCCCCCTTGTGGGGGCCATGGTTATACCAAATAGTATAATATACTAGATACCTACATTCTAAAGTTAATATATAAGTACCAGTGGGTACGTAGGGTGGAGGTAGGCTGTTAAGATCCGATATAAATAATGCACACTAAGCTTTGTCAGTCATACTTGGTGGTGGTTAGTTTTTAAAATTCAAATAAACCTTGCCTAAACCACACCGTCCTAGGGGGAGATCCGACACTGACGAGTTTACACTTTGTCAGTCATACTTAATTATTTTTATTGAATTTAGAGTACAAACTGGTAAGCCAAACCATAATAGATTAAAAAAATATTCTTCTATCTATAAAATATTTAAAACGATGTACTTATGATTTAATGCCATAATTTTAGATATTTTATAGATATACGAATATGTCTTGATTATTATCCAATATGGCTTGGTTCACGCAGGTTCGTTTAATTGAATTTTAGAAACTAACCAAATCTATTTGAAAATTCTACCTAGTCAAATGAAAACAAATATTATGTATAGTACTGACAAAGTTTAATGTGCATTATTTATGTTGGTTCTTAACAGCCTACCTGCATCTTTCACCACTGCTACATTACATAATATCTATATACATATTATTTATTTTAAAACTTCTCGACAAATTTGTATTTCGTGGTAATGTGTAATCAGCAGTCGTTTCAAAACTTTATGTTACTACGCCTCCCTTTAAAAAAATCTAATCCATGCCCCCCCATTTATTTCATTAAATAATAGACACCTTTTTAAATATCAAATAAATGTACTAATACGAAAATGAAAAAAAAAATATAAAAATAAATAAGGTTTTATTATTACATTCATTTTTAAATTAATTTGTTTTTCATGCGATGAATGTGCTTGTTTATTGGCACAAAGTGCTCCTTTTCTACTAAATGGGATCGGTATTTGACACATATAGGTACACAGTGACGTCCCTAGACAAAATGCCGCCCCTAGGCAGCGCCAAAAAGCCGCCCCATTTTTTATACAGTATTTTTATCACCCTTTCATGACTCCAGTATCTAAGAAATGTGTTGTATTGATACATTACTAACAAATTGTACACCAATAAAGCATACAAAATTAAATTTAGATATAAAAAGCGAATAAATATAATTAAATTAGACACTTACCCAAATGATCAAAGTCTGATGTCGTATTTGGTTGATATTTCTGACACATTTGGTTTGTACCATTTAGCAATACACAGATTTGTTATTTCCACACCAATTTTACAAAGCTATTATTGTAGGTAGACACAACATGTAAACAAAATGTTTTTAGCTATTTCTATAAGTTGGTATACCAAATCTCAATTTGCCGCCCTTCGAGTAACTGCCGCCCCCAAGCGACGCTCAATCTGCCTACCCCCACGGGACGTCACTGTAGGTACACAAACTAGAGTTGGGTATTTCCCGAGAAAATCTCAATCTCGAGATTCGGGATTTCCCGAAATGACGAAATTTTGAATTCTCGAGATTTGGGATCTCCAGAAAATAATTCTCGAGATATCGGGAAATTAAAAAAAAACATGTAAAAATCATAAATCAGTGTATAAACCGACAAATTCCAAAAAAATATGATTTTACAAACAATATAGAAGTTGGAAAACAAAAATAATTCAAAACATTACTTATTAAAATAGAATTTCAAAAAAAACAGGCTTTTGAGTCACAAAATTCGCTGATGTTGCAAAAATTGCGCTCATTTTGAGTCGACGTTGGCTTGCCCCGATCAGTTTTTGAACGTATTGTGTTTTATGTCCACTTTTTTCATATAGAAAATCGTTTTTTCAATTAATATTTGATAATAAAGAAATCCCGAATCTCGTGAAAAGATTCTCGAGATCCATGATTTCCCGAAATGTTAAAAATTTCAATTCTCGAGATTCGGGAAGGGAAATCTCGAAAATTTTTCGAGAATTCCCGAAACCTAACTCTATACACAACCACATATTTAAAATATTTAATAGCCCTGAAACAAAGTAGCGCCTCGAGACTTTTTTTACTATTAATAAAATAATGTGAAAAGTACATTAGCAAACTATCCAAGAACTCAGTAAACATATTTTTGTTTCCTTCAATATTTCTGGCGCAGAAGATTTTTAATTTCAACCAAATAGACAAGTTTAACAACAAAATTATCGTTCCTAAACAAATTTGCCTCAATTTCAATATTATGATATGACCCTTTTATTTCATTTTTCACGAGATAGCCAGCGCGCTTCACAATCGTATAGAAGTGAGGTATTATAAAATTAGTCTCCATATTTTCATACAGGTTTGCAAACAACCTTTTATAGGACTGTTTTTTTATATAGATTATAACTAGCGGCCGTTTTGCGAGGCTTTTGCAAACTGCAAACCTGTGGCTACATTAATTGTGTTAAACTTTTCGCGCCTCCCTTTGCAACAGTCCGCGCCTCCCAGTTTGGAAATCGCGGGTGTAATCTGATCGCCGACTGATCTGTGATCGACAGATCGCTGACCGTCTTACGCGCCGACATTCACGTCTACTATCGCAAAACCAATTAGGGAAGTACTGATATAGTGATATCGACTACCTCATGTAATAACACACCAATTCGAAATAGTGTGTTTTATGTTTTTTGAGCTATTGTTGCATAAAAAAAAATACCACACCAGCCAATTTTTTTTTGGATTTTTTTCTCGAAAAACACCCAAAATACTGTTTAAAATAATACTCGTAAGTAGAGTTATGATTATATAACACTTTTTGTAAAATCTTAAATTACATGGAATAATAATCCACTTGTAGTTGGTGTGTTATTACTCGGAAAAAATATACATGCTTCCTACACAAATCATTTTAGTGTATCATTTAACTATGATTTCACCGTGGAATATGACACTAATTCAACTTTCACCTTCAAATCTCGCCTTTATCAACATATAACAACACTGTATTGAAAAATCATTATCCTTTGTAATGAATCGCACCTACTTTCATTATCACAAATTGCTTTTGTGACAGTAAAATTGTATTATTTTTGATATTGTGTACAAATGACTAATTATAATATTATTATTAATACTATCGGGCATCGGCCTATGGTAGGTACTATTGGAATTTGAATTTAAATTCTAATGGATTTAAGTTATGAACTATTCCATTTAATTAATATGTCGCCAACTAGATCTCGGCGAATATTACAATAAGCTCAAGAGACTAATAAAATAAAGGATGGAAACAATAAAAAAATAAATCTCCTATTTCAGACAACACATTTTTAGGTTATAATTATAAATGATTCAACCTTAAATATTCTGTCTGTACTATTGACTCCTACAGGATTTTCAATGTTTATAATATTCTGTGTTTCGTAATATAAACTATAACGTCTTCCTATCATTAGTAAGCATCGTATAAATGCATATTTGCACCATTAGTTTCCAATTTACAACCTACAATAATTATTCTTCTTGTATTGATTCCATGACGACTTGTGATAAGTAAATAAGGTAATACTTGCCTATTTTTGCACATGTGTTGACCTTTTTACTATACTTTTATGATAAATATGGTAGTAAAAAAAGTCTAAAAGGTTTATTGCATGTTTGGGTAAAAATTGGATAGTCCAGGTTGATTTTATCCCCATCTGAAGACTCCGAATAGTCCTAGTGATCCTGGATTGTCGGGTTTTAGTTGTTCTTCCAGTGTGCCATTATGACGCAAAAATTTGGAGGAGATTTGGGAATGATTGATGATTTGATCGAAAAAATTACGAAATCTCCAGCAGATCTTACACATAATGAAATATATCGCTCTATTTTAGAGCATAATAAATAACAGTATACTTCTGTCAGTACTTTGCCACCTTGAAACATAAATGCACTTGTAGACATCACGTCATCAGACATGACGTTGTACCTACTTAGTGCATCTGTACAAAGTATTTTCACTATAAATTGACACACTTGAATTGAGAAAAAGAAGAGAGCTGTAATTTAAGACTTGTGCAAAAGGAAGAAAGCCAAAAAAGCATTCAATTCAGGTGAAGAATATGTGAATGAATATAAGAATATTTGAATACCATGGAACACTATGTAAAAATTCTTGCCAATTCAAATATGTGCCCAAAAAATGAGTGAATCCGAACGTCAAGTTAGTTTTGATTCATTTTGTATTATTGGCAATCATGAGAAACAATGGGATTACATCTTACGATATGACAAGTCAGTGCAAAAGAAAACCCAAAAACTACCAGCTTCTTTAAGACGTTTAAAAGCACTTATTTATGGTTTGTCATGCAATAACGAAATAATAAAATTATGTAAAACTATGTTTTTACAAACACTTTCAATTTCAAATATGTGGGTGGTGAGTGCTTTTAAAAAAAGGAAGAGTCAGAATTGCTATTGTATAGTCAAGGCAGGTACAACAACCGTTCTCATGCACTCAAGGAAGCAAAAAAAAAAAATAGTACGAGTATAATTGAACATGTTAATAATATATTTCATAAGAAAAGAATCCCACTATGTTAGAAAAAATAGCCAAAAAGAATATTAAGACGAGAATTTGAATATGGTGAAAATGTTTCCCCAATATAGCATATGATTTGGATCAAAATAATATCAATTTCCAATTGCTACTGAACGCCAATATAAAGGCATATTTTTCTCGTATTTCTTCGTCTGAACAGGAACGGAAACAATAATTGAGTAAATTAAATATTTAATAAAAAATAAAGTGATTATCAGCAACATTTATTATTTACAGAACGTTCGAGAGAGATGAAACAGGGTGATATAAATCGTGCAAAAGAAAATCACATTACAACTGTTACAGCATGTTTTGATTTACAAAAGTTTTAACTGTGTCACAAAGTGAAGTATGAGTCTTTCATTATAAGAGAAAATAATATGCCATCTATAATCTCACTGTTCATGATAGGATGGCTATTAATTGTTACCTTTGGCATCTACAAACTGCTAAGTGAGGTGCGATAGAAATAAGTAGCTGCATAGAAGTATAGAAGTCTTATAAGTACTATTTTTACATATTTTAAATCTAATTTGAAGAATACAGTTGTATATTATATGATAGTTTTCCTATACTTAATTTAAAAAAAGTTTAATTTACTTAACGTTTATAATGCTGCAACGTAATTTACGTAAAATATATAGGTAACAAACTATCCTATCATTTCTTAATTTATACTACCAATCATTATTATGTTGAGTGGAATATCCATTAAGTAACTTTGCAATTATTTTACTATAATATTATGTTCTGTAAAACAATTTCCTCAAACTGACTTAATGGTTAAAATACAGTTTATTGCGATAAAATATTGTTTAATTAAAAAATCTCTTCATATTCCATCAGAATATCTAAACATATTTTTGGTTTAATCAAATATCATCGAGAGAGAAAACACTAAGAGCACATAGTATGTCATTCCCCGTAAAAGTCAAAACAAAAATCTCTCTAAGTCGAGATATTTAAGATTATCTTTCAAAATTAGCATGAAAAAAAACACCATCTCTAGTTACGTGGTACTTTTTTTATGAAAAAAAAAATAATTACGTGGAAAAACACACCAAGTATAGATATATACACCCTCTAAAAATATATAAACGGGAAAAATCACACCAAATCTAGATGTAATATTATAGTTGTCAAACTTAACGTGGAAAAACACATTTAGGGTATTATTTCCCAAATTATTGTCTTGCAAAAGTTGATTGTATGCTTAAATGATACTCTATTTAAAGATATAAATTATAGTTTAAATAATATTTGCACATAATAAACGGCTTTTGCTACACATTTTTTTGAATGGTTTTTTTGCTCTCCTGAAAAGTTGATAATTTAGAGTTAGTGTGTTATTCCATGAGGTAGTCGATATATTATATTATAAATATAATTAAATGACTGTGGGCAAATGCTTACTGAAACAATAATTACGATTAGTTTAAAGTTCTAGATACATAATTTGAAAACACTTCTGAGAAAAATTTATCATCATCATGATGAAATATGAGAACTCTGCCATTCTGGGCAGTGTTGACCTGTGTCCCCCTAATAACTATCTTAGTAATAGAGAGCATCAGTTGTTTATTCCCCCAAGGTGCAGAACCAACCTGCCACTGGTAATGCCAATTGGGAGGGCGATAACTATGTTCAACCAAATTTCTTCGGGTGTTGATATATTTTACTTGCGTGAGGGTGAGTTGGGTGTACGCTATTTTATACTCGGTGTATTTCTTTGAAGTTCTATAGATGTATGTATAGTGTATTGTCAATGCTTTTTTATGTTTATACTAGCTGACCCGGCGAACTTCGTACCGCTTCAGAATCAATAATCTTGTGTTAACTTATTAGCTGAATTAAATTCAGTTTTTTATTAAGTTAAAATGAATACTCAAAATGAATAAGTTCAATAAATGTGCAAAAATCAAATCAAAATGGAAAGTATTTTAATTACACTGAACTGTACACACTGTACACCCACGATGACCGCGTGGATTAAGCGCCGGTCTATAGTGTCGAGGGTCCCAGGTTTGAATCCTGGGTCTGGCAAGTTCACATATTGTTTTTCAATTTGTGCATGAGTCAGAGTATGATCCTAATAGGTTGAGCAAGTGGCTGACATCCATTTCTCGTAAAAATAAAAACTGTTAATACAAACCTCCACTTTGATTTGATTTGACGATTTGAAGGAATGCAGTGGACCAACGATTTGATTTTGAATTGTGAAGTTTAAGTGATCCACATCTTTGTACTTTGCCGCAAGAATGCTCGTTCACTCAACCAATTGTGATTTTTGTGGTTAGCAATGATGTTCGGGAACACTTTGTTGATGAGTTCGTCCTTAGTTGAGACGAAATTGCAAAAATTCAGCGGAAACGAAATCAATCAAACACGGCCGTTACCGATAGTCAGCAATTGCTTTGAGAAATCTTTGGCAGATTGATCGTTTAGCAATGCAACTCGCATGTTTGTCGTCAGCTGAAGTTTCTTCACATAGCGTCACAGAGTCGATGATTTGAGGCAAGCATTTATTTCATCGGCAGCGGTCGATCTTGGAATGACTGGTAGTGTTTGGCGGAAATCGCCAGATAGTAGAATCATTGCGCCTCCAAAACTTCTTGAGTCATTGCGCAGATCTTTCATAGTTCGATTACATGCTTTCAATGCGCGTTTGTGCGTCATTGTGCATTCATCCCAGGTGATGATTTTACTTGCTACCAAAACTTTGGCCATTGCTGAGTGTTTCGCAATGTTGCATGTTGGTTTTTCAGTCGTTTTAAGGTTTAAGGGCAATTTCAACGTTGAATGAGACGTTCGGCATCCTTTTAGCAACGTGGCCGCTATCCCAGAAGAAGCAACTGCTACAGCATTTTCGGATCTCGCACGAGCAGTAGCCAAAATCAATGACATGAGGAATGTCTTCCCAGTTCCACCGGGCGCGTCGAGGAAAAATAAGCCACAATTTCCATCATCAATTGCCTTCATTAACGTATCGCACACTTCTTTCTGTTGGGGGTTCAACAGTGGTACATTCGTTCGAACTGATTGGTTCAATGCATCTCGATCATATTCACGTTCACGTTCCAATTCTTGATTTCAAGCGTCGTTCATTCCACGATGTGGCGTTAGCATACCTAACTTGACTAACAAACTGCCGCACATGAGGTAACACATGTCTTCGATCAAAAGCAAAGCCTGGTTATGTATCTTCTCATTCACCTAGAGATCGGGATTCCCTGAACTGATACGAATTCGATGTAAAAATGTCTTCTGACATGTCAGCCTTGTACTTGTTTCACAGTTCAGGTGGATTCGATGGGAAGCATGTCGAAATAATGATAACAAATAATGTGCGTATCTGACTTGGAGATGCAGAAACAATTGCTTCAGTGATTGTCATATGAGTATCGTTTTCAAGCAAATTGAGCTGTTGACATGAAGCACGAAATGTTGGGCACACTACACCATAGACAGTTAGACATTTCGACTATCATTCTTTCTTTTGTTTGTTTGTTTCTTGTTTATTGTTTATGTCATGTATCAAAGATGGAATTGTCTACGGATTTAAATTTTTTGTGATTTTCTTACTTTTCGAATGCGCGAGGTTCATCGTTCAAATTCATAGATATCAGTCAAAAACCGTTTCATACAAAATGTATGAGAAAATAAATTTTCTTAATAATTTATTTTTTCCGTGATTTATCCGATGTTTTAATAGTTATTCTGCTATTCGGGGCGGAGACAAATCCAACAAATCAAAGATCATAAAAATCGGTCCAGCCGTATATAGATTATGTTTTATATTTTTATATTTTATATTTTTATCGCTTTAATTACTTTTTTCTTGTTTAAAATCATAGATGTATTTATAATTATATTTCATAATATCATGTTGTGAACGTCTTAAACTTATAATTTGTAATGTCCACAATATGCTAAAATAAATTAATTGAAATAAATTGAAATCATCGACATCAGATCTACTGCTGGATGAAGGCTAGCTCTCTCCACTCTCTCGGTCCTTACTTATTCGCTGCCATGTAGGATACCCACCAAACTGTATGAGTTCGTCCATCCAGAGGGTTTTGAGGCTACCCCGTGGACGTATAGTGCCCCATGCAATAAACGACTCAAATAGAATAGTACAAAACTTAAATCCATTAGAATTTAAATTTAAATTCAATCAAGTACCATATTAATAATGAATCTATTTTAAAGAATACCTCATTTACAGAACATTGAAAGCAGAATTTACAATCTCATAGATATGTAATATTTAACTTGGTCACATATGTAATTATTAAAATCGTTTAATGCTGAGTACTTCAATATGTTATGTAACCGTTTTTTTTGCCAATAATTGTTTTTATTTGTTCCAGGGCGAATTGTTAATGACCATGAAGAGGTCATGGCAGTTTATTCAAAATTGAAAGAGATTTCCGAGGGACAAGGAAAATTGCTTCTTCGAACATATAATTCAAAGTTCCATTTCTACTTATTCCCTGAGGTAACAAAATAATAAAATAATAACTAATATGATTTTGAACAACCTCAAAAACATGTTGTATCCTTATAATAATAGTAAAAAATACAACACATAACTACAGTAAATACACTAGACATTAATCAAATTATTCAGCAATTACATTATTATTATTTGTTTTAGATTGTATTTCCATATGGAGTGGTTGCAGGGAAATGGTGGAATACCGAAAGTTGTTTAGCATGGGGAAACCTATCCAATTCACCCTGCAAGAGGGTATGTACCTAATAATATGTATATTCTCATTTAAAAAATTTCTGTAAATGAATCCCTAAAATCTACTAAAATGCCATAAATAGTATAAATATAAAATGCTAAAATTTTTTGTTCCGCCTTATATGACGAGATTATTTTTGCAATATTTTATAATGGTGGAGAAATACCATAATAAGAGTGAGTTAGAAATTCCGCATTTCACAAAAATCACACGTGTGTTTGATCCAAGGATCCAATAGGTTATACTAATTACTAACGACGTTTCGTCGTAATAGTCGCAATACGAAGTTTGTTAAGGCTATACCTCAGTTGAGGCACGGTCTAAAAAGATCGTGGCTAGGCGATGCGCGGATTGCGGGTCGCGGGTGCAAATGACGCATGTCAAACGAAATATAATTTGTCATATAAATCCAACATGTGTCCATTTAATGTTCTGTAAACGTCATAGAAAGCGGCCGTGCATATCCACGGTTGTGCATATATGACGGGTAGTGGTGGGCACTTTAACGTATGTTCTATCAGTAACAATAATAATATATTCATTGACATGTTTTCTTTTTAAAGTAAATGGGTATCGTTTTTGTCATCTTTACACGATTTAAGAATATATTCATCCGACATCATGATGCGACACCATGCCCGTCGCCATAACGAAAAAAATTGACGTGTTTCCAGCTCGACGTTCTCTCTCCGAATGGCAGCGAGTCCAAAATTTCGTCGCGCCTATAGTTGAAAATTATTTGCCGTTTCACTGATGTATGATCTTAAGGGCCCACATGCCCAACGAAGGTCAAAATGGAGTTTTATGGTATTTTCAAAGCATTAGCCTGAACATTCCTTAAACGTTGTAGATAATCTATTTATATTATATTGTCAAAGACAAAGAAATGGCGTATTTCAAAAAAACACTGCCTTATACTTAGGTCAATAATTATTATAAAGCAATCATTACTCGTAGAATGTTTATTATACTTGAATGGTTAAAGACATAGCTTATAATCAGTATCTTTAGAATTATCTTCAAATGTGTTAATCTTGCCCATTTTTTGAATAATAAAATGCCTAATTCTTGTCAAATTTGGGATCACAGAGATTATTTTTTATCGTAAATATTTCACTATAATAATGTCAACATAAATTTTACTAATGGTTTTATAAATGCGTTTAAAAATTAATAAATGTAAAAAATCTTAACACCACTGCACATGGATGTACTGAAATATGACTATATTCTAAAACATTAGATCGAGAGGTTTAAAAGAATACTGCTTTATGCAGTCATCAAATGTTTAAAATAAATATAACGGATAATAAGGCTTCAAAATTATATAAATAGATTAACTACAAAGTTTAAGGAATGTTCAGGTTAATGCTTTGAAAATAACATAAAACCTCCATTTTGACCTACGTTGAGCATGTGGGCCGTTAATAGGTGCTGGATTTCATTTAACTATTATTTTCATTTTTAACGCCCTTACGCGAGCACGTAAAATTCACAATTAAATAATATCATAATGTATCGGGGCGGTATAGCAGAAACGAACTGAAAGATTAACACACATATTAAATATCGTGTCCGGAAACTTGTACGTATGCAGTTCGCCGTATCACACTTCATTGTGAAATGTTGTATCGGAAATATATGGAAGTATATTCAAGACCGTCCAACCTCTCTGGGTCGTATAGTAAGTACCTACTGACATAAAGTTAATGTTTGAATAAAACACGGTTGTTGTCGGTTTACACTTTACAGGAAGCCAGCAGCAAACAAATTTTGAAAACAGCCGATATACTGGATTATTTGTTAGGTTAGGTTTTCATTATTGAATTCATGAATTTGCCAAAACCAGCTATGAAAATTGATTTTTTGTTCATATTGAATGTAATAAAATTGGAGACCGTATAGCATACGGTCATCTCTTTCCGATAAGAAAGCTCACGGCGAACTGTGCCACGGTGAAATGTTTTACGTACAATTTGCATGTAACCATAAAATGTATTACATACGAAAAAGTTAAATGAATTTTCCTGCCAGATTTATGACTTGACTATAACACAAAATAATCTTAAATAAAAAATGATATGAAACTCTTCCTTCGGTATGAAAAAAAGATGATTTCATAATGATAAAATACACGTAAGATTTTTTTATAATTATCTTCAAATTAATAGGTGTTATTGGTTCCTTTAACTTGCGATTTTTGTGGTACCTACTTTAACACGTGTCAAATGATTAATTTGTCACATTACTGGGCACATGATTTATTTGTGCCGAGCGTGGAAGAAACAAATTGTTTTTTTATCTCTAAGGCACTCGTTCTCCATTTTAATATCGACTTTGGAAAGGAAAAAGGGCATAATCTACACCAATCAAATTTTACAGGAGGCAGAAAAACGTTTTTGTTAAGGTTTTTGGTCAAAGTTAAAATACAAAATAGAGATAATCTTGAAGTACATGATAATTATTAATAATTTGGTTTTTATATCCCTAACCTGATAGTAATTATCGAGTTGATTAAAAAAAATCAAAAAAATGATGGTTAAGTCGTTTTTCCCACGCCATTTCCTTCCCTTTTTAAAATTTCTAGCTATATTATTTAAATAATACATCGGCATTTGCAGCTGACATCCGTTGAACACGTTTATTTAATCTTTATTTAATTAACAACGTTATTATGCAATAAAACCTATTTTGAAAAAACTGAGGGTTACGCCGTTTTTCTTTTCTAAAGTCGATATGTAAACTAGATGTAACCGTATTTATATTATGTGAATTGATGGTTAATCGAGCCAGAATAATAATCTACTTGTATTGTGGTATTATGAACTGTTTCAGATTTGGACAGGGGAGGAAGACATGGCAAGGTCTTTACTATTTTCCAAAGCCTCAATTCAAACGCCGAGTAAGCCGGAGTGGGCTGACGTCTATTTGCTTCTCGTTGACGGCACCATGTTCTATTCTTCAACTATCGGTGTGAGTACCTACTCCTATATTTTAAAGCCTAATGGTCGATAACCTACCGGTGGCGAAGACTCCATACTAGGCCATTATTTAAAGCCTACCTTCTCAATAAAAAATATTTTTAATTGCATGTTGAGGTACACTTTATTAAATAAAAATATATTAATTTGCCAACGACATCTGTCGTGTAAGTAGGGAAGTAGGAAAGTAGGAATGTATTATAAATAAATAATTCAGATTACAGCACGTCAGTTAAAAGTTTAAAACAATATGCCACGGCGCGACGTCTGCTTTTAACAAATTTGTCTAATTGTTTGCCGGCTTAGATTATTTTTGCCGGGAAAAGTGATGTTTTTTTTCTGTATGGGCTGTATGTCACGTGACCTCAGGATGTCTGGAGCATTGCATACAAAACTTTAATGCGTAAGCCAAATTCTTTTCATATAATATATTATTAAAATAATTTATAATTAGATCAGGGTTTCCCAAACTTTTTCTGCAATGAAACACTTAACAAACCCGGAAATTTTAACAGAACACTTAGCTTGTTTTGTAGGTTATTTATTATCGCAGCTAACAGCAATTTTGGCAACTGTCGTTAAACTGACAAGACTTGTCAGCCGCTCAGTTAAAAACAATATACCACATCTTTTTCATGCGCACGGTGTGAGAAAAGATGGTCCTCCATCTGTACCTAGATCATGGCCCCCACATCCCGAAGCGGGCCCCCAGGCTAGGATCTTTGACGGGCCCCTACTTATCGCTAAGGTTAAAGGCAATCTACAGTTGCATATTCTAAATGGTGTTCGAGGTAAATTTAAGGGTATTTTAGTGATTTTTTGTATTTTTAATATACCCACTTTTATGTTGATATGCACAATTATGGACATGTCAAATATCGACAATAATCAAAAATTGTAAGTATGGCAAAACCACATATTATCAAATGGTAGTACGCTTAGCGCCGGAGGCGACATTTTTTTTACTATTAGTGCATGTTTGTGATGTGTGTTTATCTCACTTGGCTGGTCGATCTCTCACGCCATGCCCCCAGGTTAGAGGCCTGTAAGCCCCCCCTTGTGGGAGCCATGACCTATCAAGATATTTGACGTCATAAACATCAGTGGAGATTGATCATCACTCGCCTTTTAATATGAAGTAGATTCATTAATTATTTTAGTTTTACTTATTTTACTTCTACTTAGTGGAAGATCTTTAATTGTGTTGCAGTGTATAAAACCTTTCCAAATGGTCGCGGAACACCTATTCAGGTTCCGCGGAACATAGTTTGGAAACCCTGAATTAGATAATTTAAAAAGTAATTTCTATGGCATTAAATTTAATCACATATAAATAAATATAAGTATTAGATCGCTCAATCTTATGTCGTTAGTGAGTTGTTGAGATGTCAACGAATTAGTGTGTCGTTATCATTACACATCATTACACAGTCATTATCGTTACAATTAATCTGTAGTAATATCGTATTATCTTCTTATTTCCCGTAAGTAGGTATACCTAACAAATGTGCTGTTTTTCTTGTATCTCCACAGCCTACCTCGTTCCAAAAGCCACCCTTCGCCACTGTAACCTACATACACAGAAGTAACCAGCGCTCGAAATGGAAAAAAAATACGAACCGGAGAGCTCGATAATTTTACGAAAATATTAACACAATTATCTAATTTTATGCGTATTTTATAAGAAGAGTGTGTAAGATTCTTTTGTTATATTGCCGATCTAGCGCAGACGGTCAAATTATTTTTTCACGAGACGAAGCGAAAATTTTAGGGATCTTATCAACCGGAACGGCGCTCCGGTGCGTTCCGGTCCATTTCGAACCCTGGAAGCAACCTATTTTTTAAAACATTGGACAATCCATGTGCCATACAAATCAAACTAGTAAAAAAAAATTTTAGACTGTAATAATAGAAATATCATACAAAATTCAACATTTAAACATTAGAGACTCCTTGGAGCAGTAATTCCCATTCTTTTTTGAATGGTGGAATCTTTAAAGCAGGGGTAGTCAACCTTTCTATATCTACCGCCCACTTTTGTATCTCTGTTAGTAGTAAAATTTTATAACCGCCCACCGGTTCCACAGTAATGGTGATTATTTATAAACTTTATAAAGCAGAATTACAGCAAGTTAAAGAATATAATAATAATTATAACATTAATAATTGATCATGGCAAGTAGTTGTATCAGTTTCTTCAATATTTCCGGTAAAAGGATTTTTCATCCAGTCATACACCTTCAATTTCAAAATATTTTCAAATCGTTTATCATGTCCAATTTAAGTTCGTTGAGGTGACTACTGAATCTGTCAATATCATATTTTATGGATGACAATTCAGGAAAGTAATACAATTCTCTCTTCAATAGATTATAATCGAAGTAGTTCAAGTTTGTCAACAAATAATAACAGAATACTTTGGCAACCTATAAGAGTTTTATTAGCTCCAATTTAGTTTCACTTTCGTAACGTAAACAAAACTTATGCGAGGACGATACAAATAATATATTTTCTGAAATTTAAATTGTCACAGGGAATTTTATGAAAACATAATGAAAATGTTTTTAAAACCCCTACCGCCCACCATGAAAGCTGAACGCCCACTAGTGGGCGGTAGGGACCAGTTTGACTACCCCTGCTTTAAAGAAATTTATATAATCTCGCGGAACTCTGGTTCAGAAAGATAAATAAGCAATTACTAAAAATGTCGTCTCTTGTTATATTCAATCACAATTCATAATGTAAAATAACTAAGCAATAAATAAATAGCGCTGCAGGCGAAAAAATTGTCGCCAACACGAAATCTACGCGCATTCTTCCGTTAATTTGTTGCCCTATTAAAATGTACTGCCCGAAGCAACGCATAAGAAATTGTACTGTTTTTTTTATTATTAATTATTTGGTGGGTAGGTAACTATTAATTTTGTTTAAAAAATATGTTGTCCAAAGATAATGGGATTAACAAAAAAACAATAAGTGCTTTAAAACATAAATGCTTTGCCGTATCTTTAAAGACTTGCAGCTTTTAAAACTTTGACAGAAGCACAATGAGCAGTGTATACTTTTAATAAGATAGTAACAAATATATAATAAAAACCGACACCTCATTATTCCCCGTTGCTACAAAATATCCCTCCCACCTCACTAGAGTCTGTCTTCTATAAGCTGGCGTGCCGGTTTCCCACCCCCCGTTTCAGCATCCATCTCGTTCCCTCCCATTGAAAACTTGCAACAGTTGAACCCGATGGCACAATGCTTTCCGTGTGACGCGTACGCCAGTTTATAGAATACAGACTCTACTTTAATATAATAATAACTATGGCGCTACATACCTACATCTATTCTAGAATTACAAAATACTGTAGTGTTTTACCATGCGCTACGTACGAACTTACTAAAATGGTTTCAAGTTGTAGAATGTAGATTATTTTATGAATTTTATTCTCGCGGAGTTGGGATTCTCTATCTCGGACATTCAAGTTTTTGAAGATTACACTTTTCCGATTTTTCTTCAATTAAACGATTTCTATGGGGGTTACTTTGTATTATTTTATCATTGAAAATGTGGGACTTTGTTCATGCATGCAAATTTGTCTGGAGCTCATTCCACTTTTTAGTTACAATCTATCTCTGGCATTTTCGAATGTCAATTATTTAATTTCAGAATTGTTGATTTTGATTAATTTTAGTCTAGTAGGTAGGCCTTTCAGCAGTTTCGAAGGGTGGAGATAGACTGAAAAGAACTAAGAATACAATATGTCGATTGTGTTTGTTAGTTTTTTTTTAATTCAATTAAACCCTGACTATTCCAAGCCATAGTAGAGAATAGTCAAAAAATATTCGTTTATTTATAAAATATCTAAAATTATGCCATTTTTTTATCGATTGTGGTTTGGTTCAGGCAGGGCTTAATGAATTAAAAAAAACACCATCTGTCATTTTATGTGTTCCTTATTCAACGAAAACAAATATGCATGCCTGAAAAAGTGTGCACTGTTTTTGTAGGATCGCCCATAGCATATTTTAAACTATTATGGCTTGGTCAGGCAGGGTTAAATTAAATTTTAAAAACTAACCAGCACCATCTGCTAATTGTATTCTTAGTTCAATGAAAACGAATAAGTATAACTGACAAAGTTTAGTGTGCACTGTTTATATAAATTCTTAACAGCTTACCTCCACCCTTTGCCACTGCCTTTTAGACATTTCTTATCTCTTGGGTACCACTGAATGACTATAATATCTACCGATTGTTCCTAAGCTTCGTGTCCAGCAGTGGTGACGAAGCTGACCTCGTGATAAAACAACATAAAACCCATTATTTACATGTCAATGCACGTAATAATATTAGTAATTATTTTTTTTAATTCATCCACATACCTGTTATGGGACTCTTTGATGTTAGTTGCAGCGATTTCGTTAGGCTTTGGGTAATATTTTATACTCGGTTGTGAGAAACATGCATATTTTAAGATTTTGGTATAATTTATTAATTGTATGACTGGTTTGAACTGTTTCGAGACCGCTTTAAAATCTTTCGAATAATCGATTGTGTCAACTACATAAAAGAAAATCGTTCCTGGTATCCAGCCCGTTTCCATTTGAGATCTTTAGCGTACGCTATTATATATCTTCTATATATTGTCGTTTCCATTTCAAAATTATATATCTGGAAAAATATGCGTTTTTGACATTTTTGTATACTTAAATTAAAACCGCACAAATCGCCTTTACACACATGCAAAATAATGTAATTTACAAAAATAGCATTTTATTTGAAATTATGAAAACCTTTTTTGAATTGATTCAAGTGCCATACATTTTGTAAACTGTTTTTATGCTCCCCTAAAAACTTGAGATTTCGCAGATATTCAATTTTACAATGGAAACGACGTATATAGGCACTTACACAATTATTTGTTACAATATATACAACTGTTTGTTAACATTTTCATCCGCAAAAACATTTGTCGCGCCTGTAAATATTGCTGTTGAATTAAAAGTAGATAGTACAGCGGTATCATCAATTTTGCGTGATTTAATCAAAATAACACTCCACAAAACCACGCTGTTTTACCTGTTTTCTGTGCATGTCATGTTTTCTATCGGTGGTGGAATATAATATGCATCGATTTATAAACATTAAATTTCGTCACCTGAACGATTGTTCTGTTACATTTTTCAATTGAGTTTCTTGAAACGGCATACTTTGATTATTTATTGTTTGTATAGGATAGGTCGTATATTAGTACTTTACTTTATTACAATGCGGAAAAAATAAAAAATGATTCACACATTTGAATATATAAATAATAAGTAACTTACGTAGCTGTTTCAAAAAATGCTTCTACAAAATATTACAAACAGGACGAATTGTTGCCTCAGCTAGATTTTATGTGTATTTTTTTAACAATGTTATACCTACCAGTAGCGAAGGGTGAAGGTAGGTTGTTAAGATTCGCCATAAATAGTGCAAACTAAACTTTATTAGTCATACGTATTTGTTTTTATTGAACTAATACTACAATTTTCAGATGGTGTTGGTTAGTTTTTAAAGTTCATTCATACTTATTTGTTTTCGTTGGATTAAAAATACATATTACTCAATACATATTGTTCGTTCATTTTTAAAATTCATTTAGCCCTGCCTAAACCAAAGTATAATAGATACAAAATATTATTCTATCTATAAAATATCCAAAGTTATGTACGATTGAATGGCATATTTTTAGATATTTTACAGATAGATGAGTATTTTTTGACTATTATCTATTATGTCTTAGTTTCCGCAGAATTTAATTGAATTTAAAAAACTAACCAACACCATCAGAAAATTATAGTCTTATTACAATGAAAACAAAAATACGTTGTTATTATTGTAATTATATTAATTTATTGTGCACTATGTATGGCGGATCTTAACAGCCTACATCCATCCTTCGCCACTGAATTACCTACTGAAGTAAATTATTTTATTTTTGTATTTAATTGAATTGATATCAGGCGTTGGTTCGGTTCCTGAGTAATAAAATAGAAACAAATCCATTGGAAGGGGACTTCCTAGAGAGAATCATAACGTACTGGAACACCATTGACAGCGGACCAGGCACATCAACAGTAAGCATTTACACTTCATATTATAGACATATGGTAGGATAGGTTTGGTGTTAGTACCTATGTGTTGCCAGTTCTTTTGTCCTGAGTATCATGATTTTATAAGTTCTGATGTGCCTTTTCTTGGTTAGATTACATTATTTGTACCATGGATAGCGGTTGCGTTTGGACAGTGCTGCTTTACGGTAGCGAATCATGGCTCCTTACGAAGACTCTCATCAACTGTATAAGGTATAAAGTATAATATACATCAATGTACTGCGACGAGATAAGAGAGCGAGCCAAGCAGTCTCTCATCACGCCGAGAGTGAAAAGGTGACGTTGGACCTGGTTCGGTTGTGTGCTGCGAATGTCTGAAGAGAATTTAAACTTGGCTTGCCTGTTCTTCAAGGCGAGTGGATTTCGGTGTCCTGGAAGGCCACTATATACTATCTACAGAGTGTATACGGTGGAGCTACACGTTGCTGGCATGGCCTGGAATGATCCAAGAAGACTGGCGAGCGACGGGGATTCTTGGAGGCGCCGTGTGATGTGATTGCTCTAACTAGTCTAACTAATAGGTAGACATGGTTAAAGAAGACGATATTAAATTCATATTATCTCCAAATGCATTATTTTGATTTCCACTCATTTTATATAAGACTGAAAAAATAAGAATTTCGCATCTCATACATTCTGCGTTTAGTTTAGATCACAGGTTCTCAAACTTATTTCGACCACCGCCCACTTTGAGATTTAAAAAAATCTAGTGCCCCTCATATTTTTTAACTTACCTTTTCACGTTTACCATAATTTTTAAACATGCATTATTATATGGGTAGTCTCCCATATCCTATTTCTGAGATCAAAGAATATTTCAACGAGAGGAAATAAAACTCATATTTGTATGTATTTTTATTAACATTAAAAGAAGGCTTTGAATTTAAAACTTATCTAATGTGAAAGATGAATATGATGCATTTCGACGAGTTTGTTAAATCAAGCTCGAATTCACTTAAAAACAGCCGTCAGTCGCCGCGCCGCATTCAGTAACTTGCAGCCGATTTCTCTTTTTAGTTAGCAACGTTGCTACAGCAATAAATTCATGTTCACACAAATACGACGTTGGGAATGCTATCAGAAATATTATTTGATATAATTTGGATTTATATTTTATGATAGAATTTGTCTGCCGTCGCCCCTCTAGATTTCCTTAACGCTCCCTAATTTTCTTTGAGCCTTCTACTTCCCCCTTCATGCCTCTAGCGCCCACAAGGAGGCGCTATCGCCCACTTTGAGAAAGACTGGTTTAGATGAATATTTTTTTCTCTAATGTCAAACAGTGTTAATTATTTAAAACGTGTTTATATTAATCGGTATGAATTTCAAAACCTATCGGACCTACCTGCAACCATATTGTAGGTTCTATTGGTTCAGTAGAACAGCTTGGGTGCCTTCGAAATGTATTTTCTCTGTTGATTTATGTTAAATTCGTTTTTAGTTTTTTTCCCTTGAATCTATCGCATCTAAGAATTGCTCATTTAACAAAATTGCAGGTGGAGTAAACAATGTAAAAAAATAATAAATTATTTACAAATTAATTAAATGGTGATATTATGCTTATTTTTTTTTGTATAATATTAAAAGAAAATTAACAAAGTATACCAATTTTATCTTTCGGTACCAACAATTAATTGTAAATTCTCTGTTGGCTTATGATATATTTTAATTTGGTTTATTTCCGAGCACAAATCTAAGAATCATTGCCCATCTAACAAAATTATATTTGGAATTGGTAAGCTAAACGTTATAAACGTATTTACAAATGAATTTTTGATAGATATTTTTATTCCACTGTAACTTTTTTTATTTTCACTATCAAATAGCAAATTTCACTCCACAGCATATTAATTAGAGTTACTGCTTCATAACTTTGCACCCCGGCTCTAGGATAAAAATTATATAATTTATTCTAAAAATATATTTTTTACATACTTATATTATCTATTTATTTTCTTATTGATACACGTGAATATCATTTGATCTAATTTTACGGAAGGTAATCAGGCAAAGAGGCGTATTAGTGTATTATAAAAGTGTAAAAAAAGTGCAAAGATATAAAACGTATACTCTACTGCCATAGGGAGTAACTAGTTTCGGGTAGGTAATATGTATTAAAATTGTAAGGGGTTTTCAGGTTTGGGTAACGCCGAATTACAATTTTTTAATACGTTTTTGACACTGTTGACTAAACTTGATGATTGAAATGCATGTGGTACCTACTAATATTATTAGTTTATAATTAACTATACGTTAGTTTACTATACATAGTAAGTTGGCGATGTTTCATTAAAATAAAATTGTGAACTCTTTGAAAATTATGAAAACCATTTGGGCAAAATTTTTAGTTCTTCTTTTGGCCTGTTAATTTCTATGAAACATTAATGAGGAAGTTATCACCAATTTTCTTTCAGCTTTTTGCTAAGCATAGTCTTCAAAATGAGCTTATAATGAGATTGCGTGTAGAGTGAATAACCTACATAGGTATGCAAACAAATAAATAAATATAATAACTATGCAGTGGCCAAGGGTGAAGGTAGGCTGTAAGATCCGCCATAAAATAGTGCACATTAAACTTTGTTAGCCATACGTATTTGTTTTTATTGAACTAAGACTATAATTTACAGTTGGTATTGGTTAGTTTTTAAAAACAATTAAACCCTGCATAAACCAAATCATAATAGTTTTGGTATATTTTGGGTGATACGATAAAATTGTACACTTTTTCATTAATACTTTATTTGATTTTTTTAAATTCATTAAGCTATGCCTAAACCAAACTATTATAGATAAAAATATTATTCTATCTCTAAAATATTCAAAGTTATGTATGGTTTAATTGCATAGTTTTAGATATTCTATAGCTGATTATGGCTTGATTTCGCAGGGTTTAATTGAATTTTAAAAACTAACCAATACCTATCTATAAATTATAGTCTTATTTCAATGAAACCAAATACGTATGACTGACAAAGTTCAGTGTGCACTATTTATGGCGGATCATAACAGCCTACCTCCACCCTTCGCCACTGTAACTATGTAAGTATTTTAATGGGTGTTATAAATTTAATAAGTTTCTTAAACACGATGCTTTTTTTTTCAGGAAGCCATTCCGTTTATACTTGGCACCGTCCGGAACAGCTTGGTGTACGTGATACCAACGAAGGAGGCCGAGGAGACGTCGGTAGCCGACGCGATGACCGCTATGATGATGCACGAGATTGGCTTCTCTGAGGGATCTTGTTTGGATCAGTGGACGGTAAACATGGCCGGGCTGGCACCTTTAGTGTGCGACTCTGACTTGATGATCTGCTCCACGTGTGCTAGCATCATCAATCACGCCACTTCGGAGAGGTGCCTAAAGAAGTCCCGTGGCATCAGGGGCTACAATGATTACAAGTAACATCGCAACAGATTTGATCTCGCTTTGAATATCTATAATCTAATAAGTACTTTTATTCTGACCTTGCGCGACGTTAAATGTTACATCCAAACTTCAATGTTTTTTTTTACTGTGCATCAGTAGCAAAGGGTGGAGGTAGGCTGTTAAGATCCGCCATAAATAGTATACAATAAACTTTGTTAGTCATACGTATTTTTGTTTTATGTTACGAGTATGTATGATTTAACTACATAATTTTAGATATTTTATAAATATGTATATGAGTATTTTTTTACTATTATCTATTATGGCTTGGGTTTCGCAGGGTTCAATTGAATTTTAAAAACTAACCAACACCATCTGTAAATATACCTAGTATTATTTCAATGAAAACAAATACGTATGACTGATAAAGTTGAATGTGTACTGTTTATGGCGGATCGTAACAGCCTACCTCCACCCTTTCCACCCTTCGCCACTGATGTGCATCATTATCGCGAATGTTTTCGGCACCCCGACAAAACCACCCGGACATTGCCGCCCAGACATTACCGCTAAACCAAATGCGCCCATACCAGTGCTCGTCAATACAGAGGGGGGGGGGGGGACAAATCCGCCTAGACAAAACCACCCATAAAAAATACAAAACTATAAAACCAGTGCTTTCTTGGTTTTTCGAATTGCGTATCGATAGAAATTTACATACTTACGATAATCAGTGTAATTTGAGATTTAATCCGTTAGCTGCTGTTAGTAGAGTAATAACTTAAAATCTTTAGCTTTTAACACTTAGTTAATACCTTAGTATGGTAGTATTTCTAATTTAGAATATAGAAGAAGGTTAGCACACAATATTGAAATTTACTTTTAATTATTTTATATTTTTTTTATGTCTTTATTCGTATGTTTTTTATTTGTGTAGTTATAGTAAAGTATTGTTTTGGCGGTTTTGGTTCGGATGGTTTTGTAGGGAACCCGGTACTATCATTTCTAGACATGTATGTACAAACACAAAGAACAAAACTTAGTTTTTGCTTTCCTGTAAAGCTGTCTTGCTTAGACTTATATTATGTACATACATACTCATAAGTCCTCCCATCATGGAATTATTAGTAATTACCATCAGTATTATGACTTCATTTATCACTACAACCAAAAAACATACATAATTAAACTATTGAACTTCCTAAAAGTGCAACTTATTTTGTAGCAACAATTTTATTGGCATTGCGAGGCTCATTCATTTTTAAATATCTAAAATCTATAACCTGCTACTTTTTATGATTGTTCATTAAAATATTCTAAATAATGAAGGTTTTGTTATATGTACTTGGTTACTTGTCAATGTACAATAATAATATTTAGATGGTCTGTCCTTCACAAGCAGTTATAATCTACTTAATAATTAATTACAAGTCGCGTATTGGTATTTTGAATGCTTTAGTTCCGGTACATATTGGCATGTCTCGTAGTAGCATATTATGTATTTCGTAATTAATAATTTCTGGAATTGGGTAATTTATGTGAATCCAGAATTGTGTTAAAATATTTGTAATTTTTGATAGCAACCGATATTAGTGTTAAGTTTACTACAATTGAATCTGCGATGCGAATTTGACCTAAGGATAATTTAGTCTTGCATTATAATATGTTTTTTTCACGATATTTTTCATATGTATAGGATACGTATTTATATGATAAGGCTTTATTCAACTAAGGCAGGGTTGGCGAACCTTTTTACGTACGCGTGCCAAAATTTCCCAAATATTATTTTTCGACTGTCTGACGTGCCGAGCATGGATAAAAAATGATTTTTAAGAATTCTATTAAAAAATGATGATATTCTAGATATCACTCACAGAACATAGCAGACATATTATAGCTTTATTACTTTTTTAATTAGGCCATACATTTCGGTCCAACAATTTTGAAACTGTCTATTGTTTGATACAGCTATTTTTGTGGGTAGAAATGAAATTGTTTGTTACTGTATTATTTAGTTTTGTTCTTTACGCACAAATTTATACTCGAATTGATTCGATCAAATCATTCAAGGCATTCTTTCTTGTAAATCGATTAAAATCAGAAATTTGCGGCACGGCTTCTTCTGCCGCCTGATTAGGTTAGTGCGATAATATTATATGTGACGTATAAAGCCTAAGGACCCAACTAAGCAACTATATATTTACATTACGTAATGCTTATTCTTGAAGATACCTGCTATTTTTTATACAATGCATGAAACATTTGCGTGCTATGGGTTCGCCATCACTGAACTAGGGATTACAATACCGACATTCTGAAAACTGACATCCCAGTATTAATCGATACCGAAATACCGGTTTTAAATAGCCAAAATACCGTTGTCTTCGGTATAAAACAGCAGATAAATTAAGGATGAATAAAATTTTAGAAACGAGATCTAAGCCGACTATCTTTCGAAAAAGGTAAAATAATAACAAAAAATCCTCTACTTATATATTTATTTTTGACGGAATTTTCTTTTATTTAATGTGTAGGGGAAGGTCTTATGGGTACATGTGGACAATTTTTGGTTTTTCATTTCTAAATCGTCAATTAATATATCATATTATGCAATGTTTTTGATGTCATCAATGAAGGTGATTATATGGGTTTATAATTACAAAATAAAAAACATATTTGGATATACAAGACAATATACCTACTACTAGCCATCATATATTCAATTTTATAAGTTTTAGGGTCGACATTGAATGAACATTGACTTTTTAGTCGATCATGTTTACCTATCGTCTAAGGTGAAAACAATTTTGAAAACATGTCAAATTCTACCGTCAGAATATTTTTTTTATCAAATTTAATAAATCAGTAAAAAAATGTGTAAAACATATTAAAGACGGTTGTAACGTTATTTACTAATTATTTAAAAAAATATGCTTTTATTAGCTTAAAATAATGTAAATATGAATAAAACCAATGCATGTTGTAACTTTGGACACGTCCACAGGTACAACCAGCAATATGTCCAAAAATACAACAAATCAAAATTTTACATTAAAAGTTTGCCGAAGTTTTTTGAGTAAGTATTGATAGGTATGGGTTTACGTAGGTTGTTGATTTATACTTTTCACTTATTAAAAACACTGATTCAGGGACATTGTAAGTATATTGACTTGACAAGTAACAATTAATTATTAATAACATTTGTAAACGCACGCTTTGGCGCAAAAAAGTAGCAAATCATATTTAAAGGCGACGTTGAAGGCTCAAGGGTAGGTTACCGACTGACTGTACTACCTACTCTCGATCCTTCAGCCATCCAAAAACAGATAACGGTAACTTTCTTTTTGTTTGTTTCTCTGTGCATCCTGGTCTAGCATTGACTCATTTACAGTTACAATAATATTACCATTATATTCCCAACTCTGTCGATTGGAGGATTTTTGATGGGGGATTTAGGCATTATGATATTTGGTATCAGTATATATTTTGACAAGATGCATTCCTTTAACTTAACAATTACTAATTCACAAATCAAACTACACTTATAAGTTGTATCCAATGATCTCTCAATAATTATGATTACATAAACAGTATATAGTCAAATAGCTAATTACTTTTGGATCTAAAAACACAAATTCAAAATCTGGCAGCTTTCCAGGATTGAAAATTGAATTGAGTGTTGCTAGACTTATTGTGCGTAAATCCCTAGAACACTGTATTCCAAAAATATGAATACCTACCGAAATAATGTCCACAGGTACAACAACCTCCCCTAATGTAGAGGGGACAGAAAAAATAAGGCGTTGTGACGATTTTTTTTGAACAAATATCGGTTTCGATACATTCAATATGAAATATTTGGAATACTGGGATTGGTGTTTGTATTCACTATTGCAATCCCTATCTACCTACAACGTTTTTAAATGGTAATGAAATGATGTTATTGATTGTACTCAAATCCGACCGTATTAGTTGTAGATTTGAGTTAATTTTGTTGCGTGATATAATTTCTAATTTATTATTGAATGTGAGTATTTATAGTTGCACTGCGAAGCGCGTTGAGTAAAAAAGTTATGACATCATTGTTTTGGGTGATGAATTGAATGAGAAGCTTTAGCGTTGTTTAATAACTAATACATATTTAAAATCAATAATTATTTTGATACTTAAATGTTTTAAAAATTGACAAATGATTATACTTAACCGTAAGTAGGTAAGTTTTCCGGTAATTATTTTACCCATAATTGAATACCGTTGAGTAGAAAGGTGCAAAGTACCTACCAAAAATACGAAAAACCATATTTTACGTGGAATGGGTGCCAAGTACTATCATGCGTTAAATTGAAAAACGGCTATGGCTTCAGAAGTATAGAAAATATTTTATGATCGATCAACAAATGGCAGTGCCCCGCCCCGTGTTGTACACCATTTTTAATTTCATTTTTCATTATTTTTCTTAATATCTAATATTATTATATTGTTTTTTTAAGTATTGTAACATATGCAGCGTAATATCGGAGCTGCATTGTAAGTTGACTGAAAAAAATGAATAAATGTTCTTAACAAATAACATGTTTTTCTTAATTTCCCACATTTTTGATTTTTGGTACATAGCACCTTTCTACTCAACGGTATTCAATTATAGTCGAACTGGCCACTGTGGCCAATATTATTATTATTATGTCGCATTTTTGTTGCGCTCGTATGAAATGTTAGTTTTTATAGAACAAGCAAATACTTATGAAAATAATAATAACTCTAGTTTTTTATGAGTGATTAGTGTTTTTGGACCAGGTCTAGCTTAGTCGACGCCTTGAGTTCTCATGAGTGCTGCATTTCAACCTAGGGACGGCAACTTATATGAAAGTATGGAGAGGCAGGCTGGTAATCAAGTTATGGTAGCACTTCAACGTGCGTCACATTGACGTTCAGTTTGCATTGGTAAATCAACGTGGAAGGTTCACCTGAGCTAGGTAATATTCAGTAAAAATGGTTGTGTGTAGTGTGTTAAATTGTAAAAACGACAGTAATGAAAAGAATAAACGCTTAGGAGCCGTGACGTATCACAAATGAGTATGTTTAATTAATTTTATACATGTTAAAATAATAATCTAAAATAATCTCGGCTGCATAAAGCATGCTTAAATTCGTTCCGAATTACTCTGTTTACATACCATTACACAGCAGTCGTGTTTGTATTGCTCAGGACCGCATTTAAGTGAACGCATTGATTATTAATATTATAATTGAATATAAGTAACACATTTTGATTGTATCGTATATTTGAGCATTGTTATATCATTGTATGCGTTGATACTTTGATATTATTCACTGTTAATTCTTCGTGGAATACCAGTACACAAGATTTTAATCATTTAAGATCAATATTAATTGATTATGAGACGTGTTTGTGTTCAGATATTTATAATCCATATACCTACCTATAGATATGTATGTACTATATATTATATAAGTTAGGAAAGGAAAGTTGTTTATATATTATTATATATATTGTTGGTATATATATTATATTGTAGTATAACTTAATTAAACTCGAACTAATTACAAATGTGTAAGTTAAACTTAATTAAGGCTGAATTAATTACAGTGATGGGATATTTGCAAGAATTTAATAATGTGTTTTCTATATCTTTATGTAAACTTTATTTTTGATTAATATAATATGACATAATATATATTATAACCTTTTATAATTTTATTTTCTTTAATTACTTTATTGCTATTATTATAATTACTTAATTACTTGTATTACTTTTGAAAGACATATAGAGTAAGTACCTAAATAACCTACCTATCTTTTCATAAATTCCCAACATTCAAATATAATTATACTAAAATCCTAACAGTGTTGTTATCTTAAACCTTCCTTCGCTGAACATTATTATATTATATGAGTACGTAGTAACTACGTAAGGTACTACGGTCAAAGGGCCAACGTAAATCCTCAGTGATGCCCTGCATTTTTTTTATCGCGTCGCTTTTTCTCGTAAGTTGTCGGCTGTCGTCGACATGCTTCATTTGGTTGCATGAGTAACCCGTTTCGTTGCCTATCTCTATATTTAGAACATCTATGATTTCAACGCATCCTATTAAAAATGTATTAGGTACATACCGATATAATTATTAATATCTATATTTTATCTAGGCCTAGTTCATATAAGATGTGGGTAATTCCACAATATACTTAAGCTGCTATTCAAATCGTGGAACCTCATTGCATTCCCGGACGGTACATTTTCAATCCCGGGCCTGCAGGCATAGTTTTTTTTCAATCGCTGATTTTTTTTAAGAAAACAAAACATTGTGGACATAACAAATCAAAATTCAGGACGTTCACAACATGAGATTTATAATATTACTCTCACAAGAGAGAAGAAGAAAAAAATAAAAAAGAACATAAAACAATTTTATACAGTAAAATGAAGTTTCAAAATCAAAATACAAACAACACATTATGAAAATATCTATGGTTTAGGGAGCGCATTGACTAGTCTTGCACCCTTCGCTAACCTACCTGATAGGATTGACTCGAGGAAACAGTTCTGACCCAAAATAGATCATGGCGACCACGTAGGTAATTGACAGGTGCATATAAATTTTAATCATTTAGGACGCCAGGATTGGAAACCATCCCTTATGTTAGCAGGCAAAAATGTCTCAAGAGTAGAAGTTACCTACGAGCTTCAAGAGAGTGAAAAGTGAGCATGTCTTGTAGAAAGGCAGTCAGAAAGTAATCATTTAATGAATATTAAAAGGAAAATAATTATATCTCTTAAAATAAAGACATCAAAAAAATTTCTTCTGGACGCGCTCTGAAATAAGCTTGTCTTCTTCATAATGACTCCAGATAATAGACCCATATTCAATAATACTAAGCACTAACGAAACGTAGAGTCTACGTATATCATTTTGGATTCTTAAAAATACTAGTACAATGGTCCCCATATACCTACATATACCTACCAATATAATAAAATGCGGCGAGATTGGAAACCGTTTATCTTATTCCATCGTTTTATCTTGTATTTCAGAGAACTGTCCAGGTACACTACTGAAGATGAATCTCCGGCAGTATCCAACGCTCTCATGGGAGTGTATCATTTACGCACGGGTGGCGTGGATCAGATAATCTCCAGACACGACGCCTGTAAGATTGGGCAGACGGTGATCTCAAAACCAGAAGACAAATACACGTTTTATCAGCTTCGCTTTGCTAATGAAGGCACGAGGAACTGTTGGTTGAATGTCATCCAAATCGATAATGTGAGTATTGGGCGTAAAGCGATGTATGAGTATATTAAGTTATTTCCTTACGGTAGCGTATCAAGTCAAGTGGAGGCCCTGAGTGGTAAAAATTTCGGGGCCCCCAAGTTCAAGTAAGAAAAAAAAAAGTTTTATACATAGAAACTCTCATTAATTTATTAACATATAATATATGAAAGGCAATAGAAATAAAATAAAAAAAAACATATTTTTTAAATAAATTTCTGTCTTGCTTTATTTCTTGCAAATTCGTCAATTATTTTGGCTGTGTCAATTCGGTTTAAAATTTCTTGCACTATATACAAAATGGCCATAATATTTAATCTTTCTTCTCCCATAGTACTTCTCAAATATTTTTTTACACGTTTTAAAACAGAAAACGATCTTTCACCTGGCGCATTAGATAGGGGTTGTTAAAAAAAATTCAATAGTATTTCTTCATTTGGGAATGTGCAAGATATTTCTTTGGCGGCTCTATAGATGTCTGGTGTTGTTTTAATAGTGTCCTTGTTTTCTTTAACGGCCCACATGATCAGCGTAGGTAAAAATGGAGGTTTTATGCTATTTTGAAGGCATGATCCTGGACATTCCTTAAGCGTTGTATAATTTTGAAGCATTATTATTCTTTATATTTATTTTAAACAGTTGATGACTGCATAAAGTATTTTTATTACATAAAATACATAGTATTCTTTAAAACCTCTCGCTCTAATGTTTTAGAATATAGTCATATTTCAGTACATCCATGAGCAGTGGTGTTGAGATTTTTTATATTTATTAATTTTTAAAAGCATTTATAAAACCATTAGTAAAATTTATGTCGACATTATTATAGTGAAATATTTACGATAAAAAAATATATGGATAATCTCTGTGATCCCAAATTTGACAAGAATTAGGCATTTTATTATTCAAAATTTAAAAATAATTCTAAAGGTACTGATTATAAGCTATGTCTTTGACCATTCAAATGTGATAAACATTCTGCGAATAATGTTTGCTTTATAATAGTTATTGACCTAAGAATAAGGTAGTATTTTTTTGAAATACGCCATTTCAATTGGCATTTCCCAGTGGCTAAACTACAACATACGGCCGTAGCACATAAATTGAAAAACGATAAATGAAGTATGGAGTAATATCATGTTAACGCGCGTGTTTGAACATGTACCTAACCGGAAAAAAATATATTTTTTAAAAACGGTAAGAACGTATCATGGCGTCCATATAATAGCAAACTTATAATTAATTTTAAATTTTGAAATTCTAAATGTGTCTGAAAGTGTGCGAACGGTACCATATAAATTTAATAATTATAAATGAATTATTATTATGAACTTTAAATAATTTTTTAGTTATTTTATCACATTTATTTTATAATTCTACTGTTCGAATGGATAAATTATTCCCAGTAAACATTTCCATTTGGTGGCAATACATACAGTTATATTATGACTAACTTCACTTTACTTACTATCACTTCTATTATGAGATGTCAAAACGGAATAAGAATAAATGAATGAATGAAATGAATAAACAACACGACTAGGAACTGTTTGTTTTATAGAGTCTACAAAATGAACGAGGGCCTCAAGCAAACATTTGTTGTAATGAATGCATTATTAAAATGACATTTGAATGTGACATAATAAAGCAGCCATTTTGAATGACGTGTGACGTCAGATTGCGTACGTCACAAACAGTGCTATACGCTATCGGTTAAAATAGCTTATAAAGAATTTCGGAATCTCATACATACGGTCCTTAATCTCTATCTTCCGTTCAATGTGACTACGAGGTTAAGATATCAGTATGTACAGCTAAATTTAACATTATTAATACGTGTCTTAAACCAAGTTGATATTTATTTTCAGGATGCTAAGCTGATGAGGGACAGCTTCAGGGATTTTAAAGAACGTCTAGACGCGATATTTTACGATACAAAATGTAAGAAATAACCACATTATAGTTCATTTTAATTCTGATGGATTTGAATTCAAATTCTATCCATAGTTAACATCCATTTTTAGCAAAAACAAAAATCTGTTAACTCAAAACTCCACTCTGTGGAGGTCCATTATTATGATCTTGGTCAAATGTGGTAAAAATAACTTTCAGTTGTTGTAAAAATTTAAAACGTTCTTTTCATTATATTATGGTGTGTGCAGATTTTGGAAGTTAAAGACCAGATGTTGGCAAACTAAAGGCCGAAAGCTAAGAATCGATTTTATGTTTTTGAATTCTTTAAAATCTTTGGACTCAAGTTACGGTTCCTGCAGTGTTTTTGGAACATGATGCAATGGTAGAAGACGTTTCTATATTTCAAAATCAATTTGCTTGTAGAATTGTGAAGCTTTTCATCTAATCTTCAATTTAAAGTGATTACTATTAGTGTTATGACTGATGAAATACGAAAAGATGAATATCATGGGATAAATCTAACTCAATTTAATAAATTAATGTCGTCTAAGCGATCGCTATAATAATCGTTGACGGTCGTATGCTTGGTGAACTATATAATATGTATTTAGCAGTACCTACATGCATGAAAATACATTGTATGCGGTGGTGTTAATTGCTAAGAACTAGATTCCTTGATTTTTACTTTAAACTTAAAACTACTTCTTTAACCAAAGGTATAGGTAATAAACCATTCAGTTAAACTCAGTCAAGTTGTAGCTTTTGCGAATTATCGTGGATCCCCTGACATTGCTCGAGGAAGCCCGGTTGGGAATCACTGGCTTAAAGTTTAAGTCAGTTGTGTATTAATTATAGTGGTAGTTAATAACACTTTTGGTTAGTTATACGCAAGAACTTATTGAAAATTTCTCGACAATTTCATAAAAAAATTCTCAAGAAACAAGAATTATGATGAATTAATAAATTGGATAAACAAGAATCAAAATTATTCAGTTTTGTCGAGAATTATTCTTGAGGTTAGAATTCTCGATTAATTTTGTGTTTCCTATTACTAATTACGACATGTTTACTTTTCAGAATCGCGCTGATTCTCAGGAGACGGCGATTTTCTCATATTACTTCAGATAACGATTTGTTTTATAAACAAAAATGTTAAAATATAACACGATTTTTTAAAAGATAAAAGATATTAACAAATATGATAAGTCTACCAAAGAAATGCTAACTCGATTAATAAAAGATATTGACGTTTTCAACACAATTTTTTTGATTTTAAAACCGTTCAAGGTTTTTAACAGTAAAATTAATGGACAATGTATAAATATTAATTAATCAAACTATTATTATTACCATTTGTTGTTTAAATAGTATTTATTATAAATAAATAATTTTAAATAAATCGTTTATTATTATTAATATTATTCGGTATACAATAATATTGTAAATTTCCTCAATGATCATGACACATGCACATCCATCACACGAAAAACTAATTAAAATAAAAAAGATTATATTATAAGAAAGTAGTGAAACCTTGTTTATTTTTGTATTTAGGTTTTTTTTCATTTTTGTATTAGTACATTTTTGACTATTTAATAAGGTGTCTGTATTATGTAATGAAATAAAGGGAGGGAGGCGCCAAGATTAGATTTTTTTAGGGAGGCGTAGTAACATAAAGTTTGGAAACCACATCCAGAGACTGTAGATTCTATAGTATCTGGATGATTGACTGGTTCGTCATGTGTTATGTCCAAGAAATACAAAGCATTGTGCAAACATTCATCATCATCGGCACTACAACCCAATGTGGGTCTTGGCCGCCTCCAGGAAACGTCTCCACTCCCCTTTGTCTGCCGCAAGCTCCCTCCACCGCCTTAGTCCCAGGGATGCTGTGTCTCTTTCTATACAGTCCTGCCACCGCAGTCTAGGTCTCCCCACCCTTCTTTCCCCTTTGGTCTGTTGAAGAGAAGCCTCTTTGGTGGTTAGGTGTCGTCCATCTTTGAGACATGGCCTGCCCAACGAATTCGCCCCACTTTAACGTGTGAGACTACAGGGGGATCTTCATACAACGCATATAATTCATGGTTGTACCTTCCTCGCCACGTGCCATCCTCCTCACATACAGCTCCGAAGACTCTTCTTAATATCTTTCTTTCAAAGATATCACGCTTCCTCTCATCTTTTTTTGATAAAGCCAAGCATTCCGCCCCATAGGTTAAAATGGGTCTGATGAGGGTTTTGTAAAACTTTATCTTAGTTTTCTTTGAGAGGAGTCTTGGTCTGAAGTGTCTCTGTAAACCGTAGTAAGATTTGTTTGCCAGAGTAATCCTTCTGCTAACCTCTTGGCTGATGTCGTTTTGAGGGGTAATGCGTGATCCCAGATAATGTATGAACTTGTTGACCCTTTCGAACTGATACGTGCCAATCGTGAGTGGTGAACTTGAAGGAACCTCACTTGCAGGCATGTATTTTGTTTTTTATTGATTGACCTGGAGTCACATTTCTATGACAGCTCTTTCCAGTGCGATAAATGCCTCTTTTTAAAAAATTCTTGTGGAAACAGTATGCTCCATAATTTTATACGGTATAGAGTCATGGACCCTGAAGACAAATACCTGTAGCTACAGGAAATCCCAACTGATTAGTGATCAGGAGCATATTTATAGCCAGGAATGGAGTAGGAAAAAATATTTTTTATTCAATGAACCTTGCATCATTTTAGTATAATATGTAAATATTGTTGATATATTTTTTACAAATAACTCGTAAAAAATAATCAAATTGAGTATTAGTAATGTGTAATTTTATATAGGGGAAAGGTGTACAAAATGGTATTGTGGGGAAAAATTTACTTTTGCTCTACTGCCGAAACGGTGCCGTCGAATATGATGCAACTTGCTCAGGAACAATCCATAAAATACTTAGCTATATTTATTTAGTTCACCCAAAAAGGCTGTACACGGTGATGCAGTGGAAAGATTTTTGAACCATACGAATGTTTTTGCAGCTCGTAGTCAAAAGTTAATAGGTATTACACGTATTTTATATTATTAAATATACATATAAAAAGCAGCTTTCGTAGCCGTTATTAGTGTTCATGTTCGATGTAAATTTATTTCAATTAGGTATTGAAGTGTAAACTGCATTTTTAACGAATTTCCAAAATCCTCTGATTGGGGTAAAATGGCATACACTAAGGTAGGGTAAAACGGCATATTGTATCACTGTACTTGGTATAGATAACCAGGTAAGTATTTGTCAAATAATGGCTGGAGCATTTTCAAAAATATGTAAAAGCCTCACCGAATGAGAAGGTCCTACTTGTTGTGGACGGACACCGAGATGTACACAAGACCTATACCTGGAGAAACTTGGCTAAGATGCATAGAATGTGGAAAATAGGCTCATGTAGATTGTGCTGGTTAAGATAAAAAAAAAAAAATTTTTTTCTTCGTAAAACATGTCATTTTATTTAAAATTATACTTTTTTTCTATTTTTGACAAATATTTATGTGGTATGCAATTTTCTACACCAGGTGGGATAAATTGGTTTTTAGCTTCACATTTTTTTTTACTATCACTTACCTATACTAATATAAATAATAAGTAATATATTTTTATTAGAAATATGAAAATAGTGTTACTTTACAGTCATGTTCCATTTTTGTAATAAATTACATATTTTTTTGATATTCTTTTCCTCAATAAACTAAACACTATGCCATTTTGTACACCTTTCCCCTTGTAACATTTTATATTAATACTAATGTTTGTACCCAGCTTCGCTCGGGGTTTTTTTTCGGCGTTTGTGTATCTTTACTGTTTCATATTACTTTACGAGAAACAAAATCAAGTGCCAAATTACGGAGGTGAGGAATTGGAGCCGTAACCACTTACCGGCCGCGTCTGATCAAGCCCCACTTATCAGAAACCAATGCAGACGTAATTTTCGCGCGTACAGCAATGATACTTTTGGTGACCGTGTGTTATTCCATGAGGTAGTCGATATGTCAAAATTTTGGTTTTATTTATATTTTTTAAATCGTTACACCAAAATAGGTCTCATACATGTCAGTCGAAGTGGTCGGCATCCACCAAAAGTCGACAAACGTATCTACTTTTTCCAGACGTGTCATGCAGGCTTCAGATGAGATAACTAATACCAACACACTGGATAAGTCAGTTCCTGACCGGTCATAGTGACTTCACAGGAATGCACATTCAATTTATTTTCAATTCATTTTTTTTTAACATATTGTGGACATTAAAAATTATAAGTTTAAGATGTTCACAACATGACATTTAGAAACAAAGATATATAAATATAACAATATTACATAAAAAAGGGATAGATGAGCAACTAAATTAGATAGGTACAAGGAAGTACACCGGATGAGTTAAGCAGACCCTATTTTAAGAATTTATAAAACAACGTCCACCTAAACTCATTCTCACGTAGGTGGAATATATCAACACCCGAAGCAATTTCGTTGAATATTGTTATCGCCCTGCGGACACGTCCATCAAGACGCTGAACATAATATCTTCTGACATTGCCCATTGATGGAATCCGACCGAGCGTAGCAGTTTGCCAGTCAGTCCACACCCGGACCCAATTGGCCACGCCGACTTGATATCAACCAAGGCCAATCAACATTGAGGAATTTGAAAAATTTGCTGCGTCATATGGAGGACAGAATAATTTCGATCCCTTTTTAGATAATTATTGATACAGATGATAGTGAAGTTCAAAATGTACACACATTACAAATTTCCTGTAATACCTTAATATTCTAACATTCTTAAATCTTGTGAATTATTCGTTGATTAAAAAAAATAGTTAATTAAACATTTTTTTACTAGGTATTACAGGAAATTTGTAATGTGTGTACATTTTGAACTTCACTATCATCTGTATCAATAATTACTTTTCATAACATCAAGATTATCATCAAAGATTTACCTAAAAGTACTTTTCTATTGAAAACCCCCGAAAAACCTTAGTATCACGGAATAAGCTTAGTCCACCCTAACATGTATATTCGTATCCGCTTGTCTAAAAAATTCAATTACCTACTGACTTCACTTCCAATTAATTTATCTTATTTAGTCACTTTACAAGAAAAAATGGCTAATATCAAATGATTTGTAATAATTAATTGTTCGTTTGCAAATGAGCCCGCGACAACAGCTTTTGAATCATAGCTAGGTACCTACCGCGCTCAAAAGCGTCTCACACAGTGATGCCAACCGTACTATAATTATAGTACAATACTATAAAATTGATTCTGCGAAAAATGTAAAATACTATAATTTTATGCCAAATAGGTATACCAAAATACTATAATTTTAAAGGATTCAAGACGAAAATGTTCCTGTACTGTATATTTTTCCGAAATACTATATTTTTTACGCCTTTGTACTATAATCAGCATATAAAAAGATGGCAACACTGGTCTCACAACTACCTGCATAACCGTAACGCAATATATCTAAATATATATAAGTAAGTACATTTTGTTCCAATAATCTTTGTTAGTGTTTATTCTATTGTGTGGTACTGAGAGCAGTGTTGCTAACCGTACTATAATTATAGTATTTGTACTATAATCTTCGGCTGCGTACTATGTACGATATATAACAGGTATAGTATGTAGGTACGCCCAAAAATACTCTAATTTTGAATATCGGAAAAAATATGTAAAAAGTACTAAAATTTAGATATTTCCGTTCGATAAATTGGTGCAAAGTACTATAATTTTGCAATATAAATAGATTTTGAGAACTTGAAAAAAAATTGCTCAAAAAACGTAAAAAAAATCCCTTGACTTTAGTTTACAATGAAGTTTCTTGAATTTTTTAAGCATTTTTGGTCGGAAGAGGTAGGTACCTAAATAAAAAGGGATCTCGGAGTTTCTCCAATACTCCGTTATTTTTTTTCTGAGAAACAAAAAAACCTATACATTTTCAACAGATGACAACGCGTACTATATTTTTTCCCCAAATACTATAATTTTGGAAGCTCTGTACAATACTTCCACTTTGAATTAATGATGGTAACACTGACTAAGAGCCTAATGACCTAATACAAAGCATAATAAGTATTTCGTTCGCTGAACGGAAGGACGTGACGGCTACTATTTTCTTACAGCAAACTTCTTTCGGTGAAATTGTAAACTTATTTTTAAAATATAATATAAACATTGATCATGTTGTCTACATGTCGAATTAAATATAAGGTATTTAAAAGTTTTCATTACCAATTTTTAATGCTTCAATGATTTTAATTAGTGAGTGTGAAATAATAATTATATTTAAATGGATAGTACCGGTGTATACATAAACATTGTACATAGGTCAGTGAGCCAGTGGTGGAGTTCCATTTGGAGGACGATTCGTTGGTGGAGTTGAACTTGGACTGCCTGCAAACAGCTGCAGAGGTTTGCACCATAATCTGTCAGCAGAACAACCTTAATAATGATCCTAGGTGGTGCCTGGTCGAAGTGTGGGAGGAGAAAAATTTGGGTATGTTTTTGGCTATTGCAGTTTATACTCTTATGCTATATTATGATCTCAACCATATTTCATTGTACTATATGTATCTCCAATTATTAGATGTGGCTTTATTTATATTAGGGTTTTATGCTTAGGCATTTTAGCGCGAATCCAGTGGATACGTCATCGCGTCCGTCTGGCGTCATATTTTTTCTAGTGGGTTTTCAAAATAAATTATGGTATTTTACGTGTGCCTGTTGACAATTAAAAACAAATACACATTGCAATTTGAAAACGAATATTAAATTTAACGGGTGGACTTTTATATATTTCAGAATTTCGTTTTATTTATCTGTTTAAGGCAGTGTTTCCCAAAGTGTGGCACGCGTACCCCTTGGGTAGGTAAGGGCGCTGCACCGGACTTTAGCTGCGCCCGGTGCAACAAGCATTAATATGAGATCAATAAAACATCCGTGCGATGTTTATCGCATGCGGAAGAAGAGCAATTAATTGTTAGAATTAGCTTCAGACGGATTCTTGAAAAATAAATATAAGGAGTGTACCTACTTTAACATCATTCTGGTTGCAAATGCAACATGTGTATCCAGTTTTAACAGAGAACGTCCTGAAATACATCATGCCTTATTCAACTTCATATCTAAGTAGGTATATGAAGTTGCTTTTTCAGCATTTGTAGACATTCAGTCAAAAAAAGTAACAGGCTTTTAGATGTGGAACAGCATCTCTGATTAAAACTAGGGAACCGAATTATGATGATCTGTCTCAACAATATAACAATTCCATCCTTCTCATTGATTATAATTAGGGATCCCGAGCTATTTTCGATACCTATGAATCCCGGGATTGATAAACATAATCCCGGGATTTCGGGATTGTTTTTTTTATCAATTTTTATGGAAAATAAAATAAAAGCGAAAAAAATACTTTTAATAAAAAATAACTACATTAGAAATAATCTGAGTTTGAATGAAGTTTGATTTATACCCATGTGTAGGTTGCCGATTAATTTTATTTTTTCACATGGATTATTAAAAATGATAAAGATTGGAAAAAAAAACAATGCACTTTTAACAAAGTAATTCTACCATGATATCATACGTTTTACGGCAGTTTCATATTTGGCTGACTAATTAGATTTATGATGCGGAAAGGCCATAAGTACGCCATGATTATTTGCTTACTATCTTAAATCTCGCTAATCCATTCATTATATCTTTACTATCAGAAACAGCAATCTCATATTAAATTCACATTATTATTTATATTACAATATTATTTACTCCATTAAACTTGTGTATTTCCAAGATTGAACGTATACAATATTAACAATAAATGTCTTAAATAGTATAAATTATACTAGATTTATCTTTGACCGATTTTATCAATGTTATTTGTAAATATAAAAATTTTATATTAACAATGGAAAAAAATGCCAATCCCGGGACCAGTCCCGGGATCCCGGGATTGTTAAATTGTAATCCCGAAATCCCGGGAACAGAATTTTGGCTCGGGATTGGATTCCCTAATTATAATGAATGTTATTACAACGTTTTTCTTAGCTCGTATTCTTATTTGTCCGGTACAAATCTTGGAATTTATTTTTAACTAACTTCCCGACTAGCTAGACATTTGAAACTTTTAGAATATATCACAGAACACGATGCCAGTGCATTTTTTTAATACTTTTAGCCATCTTTAAGTAGAATTGATTTAATTTTCAGTTAATTCTGTTTTGTATGAAAAGTTATTTCGGAAGAAATCCGTAAAAAGTAAAACTATTATTGGTTGCTAAGTGGGTCCTGGCAACTAAATTATTAATATATACGTGCGTTATTATGGAAATCAATATGAAGTGTCAAATTAACATTTCAGTATATTTATACAGTATTTCTATCAAGTACTTACATTTTTTTTTGATCGTTTAAGCTAGTCAAGTCAAGTTTATATGATTCAACAGAAAATTTAAAAACGTTGTATTTCTTCTAGTTCTTTTTATCTTGTAATTATTTATAATATAACTTTTATTTATATTTTATGTTGACTGAATTTTATTTTTCGCTCATTATTATTTTTTATGACATACTAAAAGAGGAAAAATAAATATATTTTGGTTGTTATTAAGGAGGGACGTGCGCCGCGTAGGTCAAAATGGAGCTTTTCTGGTATTTTCAAAGCATGATCCTGGACATTCCTTAAACGTTGTAGAATATCTATTTACCTAATTATATAATTTTGAAGCCTTATTATCCTTTATATTTATTTTAAACATTTGATGACTGCATAAAGTATTTTTATTATATAAAATAGTATTCTTTTAAACCTCTCGATCTAATGTTTTAGAATATAGTCGTATTTCAGTACATCCATGTTCAGTGGTGTTAAGATTTTTTACATTTGTTAATTTTTAAACGCATTTATAAAACCATTAGTAAAATTTATGTTGACATTATTATAGTGAAATATTTACGATAAAAAATTATATTGATAATCTCTGTGATCCCAAAAAAACACATTTGAAGATAATTCTAAATATACTGATTCAAGTGTAATAAACATCCGACGAATAATGATTGTTTTATAATAATTATTAAACTAAGAATAAGGTAGTATTTTTTTGAAATTCAACCAGCTGTTGGGGCCATCGGACCGTCTGACCTGGTCGCCACGAAGGCCAATTTTGTTGCATTTAAAATTTGCGGCGTCATATTGACAATGTGAAGATCTCTTCACTTAGTTTGTTCGATAGTTTTGTATTAGATTTTGTTACTTACTACACCCTCCCATGAGTAAGTAGGTACTCTTAACTTAAAGTCATGTAAATTCAATCAAAGCATATTTGAGTGCATGGCGACTTCAGTCATAGGTAACTACTGTTAAAGACATTCCCAGTCATTAAAAAAATGATGCTTCATATCAAACGTAGGATCCCGTAATACGTCCGATTAAGACCGTGTGTGGTGCGGCGCATTTCCAATAATACATTATTCAATTATTGATAGCGTGGTTCTGTACTGCAATTATTTTACTATTCGCAGAGTTTCTCCGACCAGAAATATATTCCAAACTTTATGTTACTACGCCTTCCTTTAAAAAAAAAATCTAATCTTGGCGCCTCCCCCCCTTTATTTCATTAAATAATACAGACACCTTTTTAAATAGTCAACAATGTACTAATACAAAAATGAAAAAATATATATAAAAATAAACAAGGTTTTACTACTTTATATTCATTTTTAAATTAATTTATTTTTTATGCGATGAATGTGCTTGTTTGTTAGCACAAATTCATCATCGATCATTGACAAATGGATCTATCATGGTCCCCATATCTTGAAGCGGGCTCCCAGGCCAGGATCTTTGGCGGGCCCACCTATCTATCGCTGAGGTTAATGGCAGTGTGGTGCTCTAATATATTGTTTCCTAAATTATACATGGGGGTTATCATTTAAGTATATCAATCATCATAGCGGTATCACATCAAACTGCAACGCACAACCACATATTTAAAATATTTACTAGCCCTGAAATAAAGCAGCGCCGCGGGCGACTTTTTTTTACTATTAATGAAATAATGTGAAAAGTGCATTAGCAAACTAACCAAGAACTTTGTTTGCTTCAATATATCTGGCGCAGAAATCATATAAAAGTGGAAACATGACGAACTTATTTATTCCAAAGCTCCAATTGTTTATGAATGCCTTCACTTTGTCTTTTTAAATCATTGAATGTATTAGTGGTTCTTGCATTGATTTATTCATTATTTTTTTTTTAATTTCAACCAAATAGACAAGTTTAACAACAAAATTATCGTTCCTAAACAAATTTGCCTCAAATTTGAACATTATGATTTGACCCTTTTATTTCATTTTTTCACGAGATAGCCTGCGTGCTTCACGATAGTATAGAAGTGGGGTATTGTAAAATTAGTCTCCATATTTTCAGGCAGGTTTGCAAACAACCTTTTATAGGACTGTTTTTTTATGTAGTATGTAACTAGCTGCCGTTTTATAAAATATGCATTTGAAAACTGTAAACCTGTGGCTACATTAATTGTGTTAAACTTGTCGCGCCTCCCTTTGCAACACTCCCTGCCTCCCAGTTTGGAAAACGTTGTTCTATTCTATACTCCAATGATCTTCGATTGTACCAAAGATAAAGAAATCTGAACATGAAAAATATACATAACTATAAACAAGGTTAACATTGTTGTTATTGGTTATATCAAAAAATGTTGAAGATAACTTTCGTACATAGATATGTAACCTAGACAGTGGCGGCCGGTGATAATAAAATTAGCGAGTACAGTTAAAGACATGCATTTTCCTTTTTGTGGTATTGAAAAAAATCGAAAATAGCCTTCAAAGTGGAGGTAGGCTTATGTTTAAATATATAATACATCTTTTAGTTGAGAAACGAAACGACGCTCACATTCACTGACAGCATTTATTTATTGTCAAAGTTATAAAGTCCAATCTTCTGGATATGATAGGTATGATGCAAAAGGCATACAAACTCTTTTCGATTTTTATTGTAATACATTTCATATGTGCCAACGTAGTTTCCACGTTTGACACTCCTAAATTCCATAAATTATAACTGATGCAAGTATTTTAGACATATTATGTCATTGGGACAAAGCCGTAAACTCCTCATTTGTGTAGCTCCGATATGTAGTACGCGGGTTATGGTCGGTTGAAGTTCACATACTGACGCAATTCGGGCATATCTTATACTCCCCTTTCGGTTATTTGCATCCCACATTCCCCGCATATACCTACGCGCTGTATCATTTTCATAAATACTATGGACCGGTGATTTTTAAACGGGATATAGTTACTACCTGTTAAAAAATTGCTAATACTTTTGTACACCTCAACTCCAGAATTGCACTCCAAATGGGACTGATTTGAAAGACGTATTCAACATCAAAAATACTTCGGTAACACGAATATTGTATTTGATAGAATAATTTAATATAGGTATTTCTTTTCTTCAATAATTGACATTGGAAAATTGCTTTGTTAATCTTCTTAAAAAATATTTTATCCTCTTTTACGTTGAAACATAACGCTCATACTCCACATACACTATTGAAATATCTAATATTGTAGAAATTGTTACAATGTAACGCTTTCTAAGTAGGTACGTAAAAAGTTGTAGTATGTATATATTATGCAAAGGTTATTAATAGTTTATCAATTACTTACTTACAAGTTTATTTTGCTCTAGGCATTATTTAATTTTTAAAGGTAAAATAATTATAAAATTGGTATTTGTATGTTGAGATTGCTACACCTAACTTAATGATCAAAATATCACTCTAATCGATATTTTGATCGATTCAATATTATATGGCAAACAACGGAGCATTTACCTCATAACGTACAAAATAATAATATAATAATTTGAAATATTACGCGGGAATCTTGTACCGACTTCAAAAGCGTTTGTGAGTTGTTATTATAATTCGCGCCAGTCAAACACAGTATTGTCGTGAAATGTCGTCTGCGCTCGTAAGCTCAGATTGGGAGGGACAGTGTTCCAAGTGAGATAAATATTGCACGTTCGGAAATAAAAAAAGATCAAAACTGAGCCGACATTATTGGCAGCGTGAAAAAAAAGTCATCGCCAGGCGGTTCAATTTCTCTCCTGCACAATTAATACTACGAAAGACGTACCTATGCATACATGCAGGCCGCCAGAAATTACGCGCATTTTATGCGTGCAGACGGGCGACAACTTAAAGATATTTTACAATAATTAATTCATACAATATGTAGGTATTTGAATACGTACTTATTATTACATAGTTACGTAATAATTTGGGAGATCAGTGTAACTTTGCTCCTATACAAGAGCCGTTCCTGAACCTAGACGTAAGAAAGTGAAAGAAGAAGAAGACGTAAGAAAGAAGTTATGGAAATAATAACCATTATAATTACTAGTAATACCCGGTTTCAACGTGCATGGATTTACTGCTATCAGTTGTAATATCGCAGTTGAAAGTGCGTATTATCGCGGCCATAATAATAAAATGCAAGTGTTTATTTGCCCTTTGGTGAGTGTACACAGTACCTGAAGATGCCGAAAGGCGAAACTGGAATCGCAAAAAGTTACTCAAATGGAATAGTACAAAACGTAAATCCAGTGCTCGAAATGGACAATTCTACGAACCGGAGCGCTGCATAATCTTCAAAGAATATCAAAGAGTGTAATGAAAGAAATAAAAACAATCTTTGAACTTTTGACATTCACAGCATTATAATCAAGTTATGAGTATGAATACTTAAATTTTTTCCACGTGGTAACTTTGATAATTGTATCTATTTACATCATTTATTTTCCGCCCCTTAATAAAATGGCACTATTGAACAGTGCCATTATCTGCATACTTTTTTATCATACGTATGGCATCACAAGTCCTGAAATTTTGTTATACCATATTAATTTAAATACGTTTTATGGGTAAAGAAATTACAAGACCATAGATAAATTCTTTTTTTATCGACTATGTCCGATCCTAATAAGATCATATGGGCCTCCACAGAGTAGAGGTTTGTATTAACAGATTTTTTTTGTTTTTACGAGAAATGGATCTCAACCACTTGCCCTACCTATTAGGTACATACTCTGATACACAATATGTGTACTTGCCAGACCCAGGATTTGAACCTGGGACCAACGACACTATAGGCCGACACTTAAGCCGCGCGACCATCGTGGGTGTTGTATATTTAAGATTTTGTAAATATGATATAAAAGATATTAAGTGAATTCTCTCCTAAAAATACACTTACTAAAAGTATCATATATTTAAAATTAATAATCATTATACATAAATACATTTGTAACCAGTGTAACATGCAAGAAAGCTTCTCTTTGTCAATATTGTCAATTGTTATTGTAATTGAACATGTGCTAAGCGAAATAATTTGTTCCCGAATTTCAAGGTATGATAAATTTTAATACGTTGGAACGTCATTCATACAGTATATTTTTATATTGGATTAATCTTGAACAACAAACAAATTAATTCACAACTTAACATTACCTGTTGTATTAACTGTTGTACTGTATTTTGTAAATAATACACATATTTTAAAATCTTGGCTTTATTGAATTTATACAATGCAATGAAACCGAGATTTTGAGCCGAGTTATAGACTAATTGTTTTCAATAAAAAATAAACAATACTGTCCAGATTGACCACGTGGAGGTGTAAGCATATCCTTACCAGGAAAGGAATACTGTAGGATAAGGGCGTTAGTGGAGAGAGGAGGGATCCAAGCAATACATTATTAATTATTACAATTACATATTATTATGTGTGTGCATTCATAATTATTATACATATTTATATATAGATAGATAGTATGTATACATTTATATATTTACTACAAGGTTTACGTATTGACACGTTGATAAACAATCATTAAGAAAAATAAGAAATGCATATCCGCATTGGTTTGTTTAATTTTTACAATAATTTCCACAGGAGGTCGTATGTTTTGTCATCTTTCAATTCTCTTTTTCGACTTGCCGTGTCATCCGCTGAATGCCGACTTTAGCTAACCATGACCGAACATATTTTTCAGGATTAAATTGCCTCAATAGCGGACCTACACTATTTATAAATAACAACGTAGCACACGTTTTAATATTAAGACATGATCTTGGTGGTGTCATTATCTCATTTAAAGCGCTAAAATTTCTTTCGCATTCAGCTGTTGATATTGGGATCGTCGCTATAGCTTTAAGGAGAGGTTTCAAATCTTCTGGAGTTTTATTAGAATCATCACACATTTAAAAAAAAAACCTAAAACCGCGTTTAATATCTAATTCATTTAAATGAAATTGATGGCATAATCTGATAATGTTATCCTCTCCATATCGTATGTCCACGCCGTCATCATCTGATTTGCGATAATTATTACGATCCAGTACTTGCATACTCTCTAATAAATTGTTATATAGATTAATGTTTTCTTGGTGAATGTTTGCGTTTCGACTGACATGCGATGAACTTGTTGTAATCATTCGATTTCTTAAGTATTGGCTAGACTTCTATATAATTGAGAAACATTAATGGCTTTAACCTTACCTTCCTGAATAATTAGTCCTTTGTATATCTTTTCATCTATGGCTCTAAGAGCGTCTAATAATTTTGGACCGGGATCATTTGCCATCGAATCAAGGACACGAATGGTGGTTTTAATCGCTTTATCAGCATCGACTAGTGTAATATTACGCCTTTGAAGATAATTCGATAAGAAACCTAATTCATCTAGTGCATCTGACATTGTATTTAAATTTCGAACAAATTCCACACTTGTTAACATTTTTCTAAGGCCACTATATTTGCATCGTTCTGATTCATCCGTAGTATTATCTTCGGATGCTTTATTAAAATGATCGTATAGTGCCGAAAAATTATGAATAACGGCATTTACTGTAAGCATACTTGAAACCACCCACCGCACTGATAAAACTCTTCCAATTTTTAATAACTGGGTTTCTAGTGAATTGACCGCTTGTCTCTTTTCGATCATCTAATTTTTTTTATGTGCAGATATATTAGTTTCTTGTGTTATGTTATTGCCTGCTGGGATTTTTAATCAAATTTTTAAGAGAACGCATTTTCTTTAAAATGTAACTTACATATATATAAAACAGTTAACATTTTAAATTGAAACACAAAACTTACCAGAATGTAGCGACGTCAGCATAAAAATTATTATTATAAACTTATAAACAATCAAATAAAATTACCTACTTTTAGTTAAATTGAAGTAGGTATGCAAGTACCTATACAAAATACATACAAAAAAGGTATAACATGACATATGGTATATAATGTAATAGATAATCACACGACACACCACTTAAATATAGGTATTACCTATAACCGCAATGAATAATTTAAATCATAAAATAAAATTAATGTTTTTGTCTAGAAATTTATTAATTGGTGAATTATTAAAAGTGGTATGAACTCGCCAAAGGGAAAAACAAAACTTTATTAACAATTACATACTTAATTTGAAATATTTCAACCCCTTAAAAACATGTAGGTTATTTAGGGAAAACTTTTTACTATTTACTACAAAGGCTTTTGTCAGGGCACACATTTTGTCGGTAATAAAATAATTTAGCGAACTCATCTGCGAAGGTCTAACTACCTAGTTAGGTTTTTTCATGTATGCAATATTTATTTAGTTTACACTTTACAGCTTTAGTGTCTTTAGACAATGCATTTCGCCCGGTCGCCCGGAAGAATACGTAGAAGGTGAACACAAAATTTATGACATGCATTTGTTTTTAACACGCACGCTCTTAATATTTCGGTGCGTACCAAATTCTTTTTAAAAATGCAATGTTTTTTCTGTGACTATAAATGGAAACAATTGAGAGAAATTATACAATTCTCTCCAGTACATATGCTCGTGTTTTAAAACAATCTTTTTTGAAGAGCAGTTTCATATTGTCTTAAAAAAATAATATTCTGTTGTTTACCCACCGTTTAAAACAATTTCGGACATTCTTAAGTATGTAATATGTACGGGTCATAGAAAATTCAGTGGTTCTAAACCAGTAAAATTATTTTTTAATAAAAATTAATTTTCGTCAATTTTAAATCTGACCCGGAACGTAATAATATTAAGTATGACGCTTGAGGATTTTACTAGACGACTCGCTGTCCGTCGGATATTTTACGAACCGGTACGCCATTTTCGAATTTTTAACGAACAGGAACGCCATCCTCGGAAATCCCACGAACAGGAACGGCGCTCCGGGGCGTTCCGCTCCATTCCGAGCGCTGCGTAAATCTATTAGAATTTTAATTCGGTCGATAGTATTAATATTAATAATGGATCTATTTTACAGAATACCTCATTTTTAGAGAACATTGAAAGCAGAATTTACAATCTCATAGATAGGTATTTAACTTTGTCACATGTGCAATTATTGTAATCGCTTAATGCTGAGTAGGTACTTCAATTATGTTATGTAATTGATTTTTTTTGCCAATAATTGTTTTTATTTGTTACAGGGCGAATTGTTAATGACTATGAAGAGGTCATGGCAGTTTATTCAAAATTGAAAGAGATTTCCGTGGGACAAGGAAAATTGCTTCTTCGAAGATACAATTCAAAGTTCCATTTCTACTTATTCCCTGTGGTAACAAAATTATAACATATACCTATTATGATTTTGAAGAACCTCAAAAACATGTTGTGTCCTTATATATTAGGAAAAAATACAAAATATAACTAAATACAGTAAATACACTAGACTATATGAAATTATTCAGCAATTACATTAAAAAAAAATCACATTATTATTATTTGTTTTAGATTGTATTTCCATATGGAGTGATTGCAGGGAAATGGTGGAATACCGAAAGTTGTTTAGCATGGGGAAACCTATCCAATTCACCCTGCAAGAGGGTATGTACCTTATAATATGTATTCTCATTTTAAAAATATCTGTAAATGAATCCCTAAAATCTACTAAAATGCCATAAATAGTATAAATAATATAAATCCTAAAAAAATTTGTTCCGCCTTATATGACGAGATTAATTTTTCACGATTTTATAATGGTGGAGAAGTACCATAATAAGAGTGAGTTAAAAATTCCGCATTTCAGAAAAAATCACACGTGTGTTTGATCCAAGGATCCAATAGGTTAGGTACACTAATTACTAAAGACGTTTCCTCGTAATAGGTGCAATACAAAGTTTGTTAATAGGTACTGGATTTCATTTAACTATTATTTTCATTTTTTTTTCTCTTTTCTTTTATTTTGTTAACTGTCAATTCATGGTGGAACTGCATCGTATTGTTGTTTTTATTTAATAAAACGCAATTTTTTTATAGTACTTATTCCACTTTAATTAATATATTAGGACCGGTTTCGTCCGCCTCAGTGGGACATTTTCAACTGAATACATTTTTTTAAAACAATATTTATCAAACAAAATTCAAAGCGATAGAAATAATATAGCAATAGGTACATAATAATTATCCGTCCAATAATACCTTCCCAATAACAGACTAATTTAAAACTAATGAGGTTGGACATTAATATGTCATACTACGTCAGGGGCATTAAATAAATTATTTAAAATATTAACAAACCATAAAATATGAAACAATCTACACTTAAGGGGGGACATGCTCGTCGAAGGTCAAAATTGAGTTTTTATTGTATTTTCAAACCATGATCCTGGACACTCCTTAAACGTTGTAGATAATCTATTTATATAATTTTGAAGCCTTATTATCCTTTATAGTTATTTTAAACATTTGATGACTGCATGAAGTATTTTTGTTACATAAAATAGTATTCTTTTAAACCTCTCGCTCTAATGTTTTAGAATATGGTCATATTTCGGTACAGAACTGTGCAGTGGTGTTAAGATTTTTTACATTTATTAATTTTTAAACACATTTATAAAACCATTAGTATAATTTATTACGAGATAATTTTTGTAAAATATTCACGATAAAAAATTATTTTGATAATCTCTGTGATCCCAAATTTGACAAGAATTAGGCATTTTATTATTCAAAAAATCGGCAAGATTAACACATTTGAAGATGATTCTAAAGATATTTATTATAAGCTATGTCTTTGACCATTTAAGTGTGATAAAAATCTTATGAATAATGATTGCTTTATAATAATTATTGACCTAAGAATAAGGTAGTGTTTTTTTGAAATACGCCATTTCTTTTGTCATTCCCTAGTGGTTAAGCTACAACATACGGCCGTAGCCATAAAATGACAAACTATAATTAAAGTAGGAAGTAAAATTATGTTAACGCGCGTGTTTGAACATGTACCTAACCGATTTTTTTAAATTTTTTTTTTTAAACGGTACATGTTCAAACACGCGCGTTAATATCATTTTACTCCCTACTTCAATTATAGTTTGTCAATTTATGGCTACGGCCGTATGTTGTAGCTTAACTACTGGGGAATGACAAAAGAAATGGCGTATTTCAAAAAAACACTACCTTATTCTTAGGTCAATAATTATTATAAAGCAATCATTATTCATAAGATGTTTATCACACTTGAATGGTCAAAGACATAGCTTATAATAAATATTTTTAGAATCATCTTGAAATTTGTTAATCTTGCCGATTTTTTGAATAATAAAATGCCTAATTCTTGTCAAATTTGGGATCACAGAGATTATCAATATAATTTTTTATCGTGAATATTTTACAAAAATTATCTCGTAATAAATTATGCTAATGATTTTATAAATGCGTTTAAAAATTAATAAATGTAAAAAATCTTAACACCACTGCACAGTTATGTACCGAAATATGACTATATTCTAAAACAGTAGAGCGAGAGGTTTAAAAGACTACTATTTTATGTAACAAAAATACTTTATGCAGTCATCAAATGTTTAAAATAACTATAAAGGATAATAAGGCTTCAAAATTATATAAAGAGATTATCTACAACGTTTAAGGAGTGTCCAGGATCATGGTTTGAAAATACAATAAAAACTCAATTTTGACCTTCGACGAGCATGTCCCCCCTTTTTACAATAAAAATTTAATAAAAAATAAAATAAAACAATATTATCAATTGAAGTGAGATCGAATAAAAAAATTGATAATATTGTTTTATTTTATTTTTTATTCTGTCGGTTCTTGTCGGTTTACACTTTACAGGAAGACAGCAGCAAACAATTTTTGAAAATAGTTGATACACTGGATTATTTGTTAGGTTAGGTTAGATTAGGTTTTCATTCTTGAATTCATGAATTTTGCCTAAATTGAATTTATGTCCATATTGAATCTAATTATATTGGAAACCGTATAGTATAGGTACGGTACGGTCATCTCTTTCCGATAAGAAAGCTTACGGCGAACTGTGCCACGGTGGAATGTTTTACGTACAATTTACATGTAACCGTTAAATTTAATGTATGACATTCGAAAAAGTTAAATGATTTTTTCGCCAGATTTATGACTTGACTAGGTATAATACGAATAATATTATTCTACGGTACAGTCATCTCTTTCCTATAAGAAAGCTTACGGCGAACTGTGCCACGGTGAAATGTTTTACGTACAATTTACATGTAACCGTTAAATTTAATGTATGACATTCGAAAAAGTTAAATGATTTTTTCGCCAGATTTATGACTCGACTAGGTGTAATACGAATAAACTTATTCTACGGTACGGTCATCTCTTTCCTATAAGAAAGCTTACGGCGAACTGTGCCACGGTGAAATGTTTTACGTAAAATTTAGATGTAACCGTTAAATTTAATGTATGACATTCGAAAAAGTTAAATGATTTTTTCGCCAGATTTATGACTTGACTAGGTATAATACGAATAATCTTATTCTACGGTACGGTCATCTCTTTCCGATAAGAAAGCTTTCGGCGAACTGTGCCACGGTGAAATGTTTTACGTACAATTTACATGTAACCGTTAACCGTATGACATTCGAAAAAGTTAAATATTTTTTTCGCCAGATTTATGACTTGACTAGGTATAATACGAATAATCTTATACTACGGTACGGTCATCTCTTTCCGATAAGAAAGCTTACGGCGAACTGTGCCACGGTGAAATGTTTTACGTACAATTTACATGTAACCGTTAAATTTAATGTATGACATTCGAAAAAGTTAAATGATTTTTTCGCCAGATTTATGACTTGACTAGGTATAATACGAATAATCTTATTCTACGGTACGGTCATCTCTTTCCTATAAGAAAGCTTACGGCGAACTGTGCCACGGTGAAATGTTTTCCGTACAATTTACATGTAACCGTTAAATTTAATGTATGACATTCGAAAAAGTTAAATGATTTTTTCGCCAGATTTATGACTTGACTAGGTGTAATACGAATAATCTTATTCTACGGTACGGTCATCTCTTTCCTATAAGAAAGCTTACGGCGAACTGTGCCACGGTGAAATGTTTTACGTACAATTTACATGTAACCGTTAAATTTAATGTATGACATTCGAAAAAGTTAAATGATTTTTTCGCCAGATTTATGACTTGACTAGGTATAATACGAATAATCTTATTCTACGGTACGGTCATCTCTTTCCTATAAGAAAGCTTACGGCGAACTGTGCCACGGTGAAATGTTTTACGTACAATTTACATGTAACCGTTAAATTTAATGTATGACATTCGAAAAAGTTAAATGATTTTTTCGCCAGATTTATGACTTGACTAGGTATAATACGAATAATCTTATACTACGGTACGGTCATCTCTTTCCGATAAGAAAGCTTACGGCGAACTGTGCCACGGTGATATGTTTTACGTAAAATTTAGATGTAACCGTTAAATTTAATGTATGACATTCGAAAAAGTTAAATGATTTTTTCGCCAGATTTATGACTTGACTAGGTATAATACGAATAATCTTATTCTACGGTACGGTCATCTCTTTCCTATAAGAAAGCTTACGGCGAACTGTGCCACGGTGAAATGTTTTACGTAAAATTTAGATGTAACCGTTAAATTTAATGTATGACATTCGAAAAAGTTAAATATTTTTTTCGCCAGATTTATGACTTGACTAGGTATAATACGAATAATCTTATACTACGGTACGGTCATCTCTTTCCGATAAGAAAGCTTACGGCGAACTGTGCCACGGTGAAATGTTTTACGTAAAATTTAGATGTAACCGTTAAATTTAATGTATGACATTCGAAAAAGTTAAATGATTTTTTCGCCAGATTTATGACTTGACTAGGTATAATACGAATAATCTTATTCTACGGTACGGTCATCTCTTTCCTATAAGAAAGCTTACGGCGAACTGTGCCACGGTGAAATGTTTTACGTACAATTTACATGTAACCGTTAAATTTAATGTATGACATTCGAAAAAGTTAAATATTTTTTTCGCCAGATTTATGACTTGACTAGGTATAATACGAATAATCTTATACTACGGTACGGTCATCTCTTTCCGATAAGAAAGCTTACGGCGAACTGTGCCACGGTGAAATGTTTTACGTAAAATTTAGATGTAACCGTTAAATTTAATGTATGACATTCGAAAAAGTTAAATGATTTTTTCGCCAGATTTATGACTTGACTAGGTATAATACGAATAATCTTATTCTACGGTACGGTCATCTCTTTCCTATAAGAAAGCTTACGGCGAACTGTGCCACGGTGAAATGTTTTACGTACAATTTACATGTAACCGTTAAATTTAATGTATGACATTCGAAAAAGTTAAATATTTTTTTCGCCAGATTTATGACTTGACTAGGTATAATACGAATAATCTTATACTACGGTACGGTCATCTCTTTCCGATAAGAAAGCTTACGGCGAACTGTGCCACGGTGAAATGTTTTACGTAAAATTTAGATGTAACCGTTAAATTTAATGTATGACATTCGAAAAAGTTAAATGATTTTTTCGCCAGATTTATGACTTGACTAGGTATAATACGAATAATCTTATTCTACGGTACGGTCATCTCTTTCCTATAAGAAAGCTTACGGCGAACTGTGCCACGGTGAAATGTTTTACGTACAATTTACATGTAACCGTTAAATTTAATGTATGACATTCGAAAAAGTTAAATATTTTTTTCGCCAGATTTATGACTTGACTAGGTATAATACGAATAATCTTATACTACGGTACGGTCATCTCTTTCCGATAAGAAAGCTTACGGCGAACTGTGCCACGGTGAAATGTTTTACGTAAAATTTAGATGTAACCGTTAAATTTAATGTATGACATTCGAAAAAGTTAAATGATTTTTTCGCCAGATTTATGACTTGACTAGGTATAATACGAATAATCTTATTCTACGGTACGGTCATCTCTTTCCTATAAGAAAGCTTACGGCGAACTGTGCCACGGTGAAATGTTTTACGTACAATTTACATGTAACCGTTAAATTTAATGTATGACATTCGAAAAAGTTAAATGATTTTTTCGCCAGATTTATGACTTGACTAGGTATAATACGAATAATCTTATACTACGGTACGGTCATCTCTTTCCGATAAGAAAGCTTACGGCGAACTGTGCCACGGTGAAATGTTTTACGTAAAATTTAGATGTAACCGTTAAATTTAATGTATGACATTCGAAAAAGTTAAATGATTTTTTCGCCAGATTTATGACTTGACTAGGTATAATACGAATAATCTTATTCTACGGTACGGTCATCTCTTTCCTATAAGAAAGCTTACGGCGAACTGTGCCACGGTGAAATGTTTTACGTAAAATTTAGATGTAACCGTTAAATTTAATGTATGACATTCGAAAAAGTTAAATATTTTTTTCGCCAGATTTATGACTTGACTAGGTATAATACGAATAATCTTATACTACGGTACGGTCATCTCTTTCCGATAAGAAAGCTTACGGCGAACTGTGCCACGGTGAAATGTTTTACGTAAAATTTAGATGTAACCGTTAAAGTTAATGTATGACATTCGAAAAAGTTAAATGATTTTTTCGCCAGATTTATGACTTGACTAGGTATAATACGAATAATCTTATACTACGGTACGGTCATCTCTTTCCTATAAGAAAGCTTACGGCGAACTGTGCCACGGTGAAATGTTTTACGTACAATTTACATGTAACCGTTAAATTTAATGTATGACATTCGAAAAAGTTAAATGATTTTTTCGCCAGATTTATGACTTGACTAGGTATAATACGAATAATCTTATTCTACGGTACGGTCATCTCTTTCCTATAAGAAAGCTTACGGCGAACTGTGCCACGGTGAAATGTTTTACGTACAATTTACATGTAACCGTTAAATTTAATGTATGACATTCGAAAAAGTTAAATGATTTTTTCGCCAGATTTATGACTTGACTAGGTATAATACGAATAATCTTATACTACGGTACGGTCATCTCTTTCCGATAAGAAAGCTTACGGCGAACTGTGCCACGGTGAAATGTTTTACGTAAAATTTAGATGTAACCGTTAAATTTAATGTATGACATTCGAAAAAGTTAAATGATTTTTTCGCCAGATTTATGACTTGACTAGGTATAATACGAATAATCTTATTCTACGGTACGGTCATCTCTTTCCTATAAGAAAGCTTACGGCGAACTGTGCCACGGTGAAATGTTTTACGTAAAATTTAGATGTAACCGTTAAATTTAATGTATGACATTCGAAAAAGTTAAATGATTTTTTCGCCAGATTTATGACTTGACTAGGTATAATACGAATAATCTTATTCTACGGTACGATCATCTCTTTCCTATAAGAAAGCTTACGGCGAACTGTGCCACGGTGAAATGTTTTCCGTACAATTTACATGTAACCGTTAAATTTAATGTATGACATTCGAAAAAGTTAAATGATTTTTTCGCCAGATTTATGACTTGACTAGGTGTAATACGAATAATCTTATTCTACGGTACGGTCATCTCTTTCCTATAAGAAAGCTTACGGCGAACTATGCCACGGTGAAATGTTTTACGTACAATTTACATGTAACCGTTAAATTTAATGTATGACATTCAAAAAAGTTAAATGATTTTTTCGCCAGATTTATAACTTGACTAGGTATAATACGAATAATCTTATTCTACGGTACGGTCATCTCTTTCCTATAAGAAAGCTTACGGCGAACTGTGCCACGGTGAAATGTTTTACGTACAATTTACATGTAACCGTTAAATTTAATGTATGACATTCGAAAAAGTTAAATATTTTTTTCGCCAGATTTATGACTTGACTAGGTATAATACGAATAATCTTATACTACGGTACGGTCATCTCTTTCCGATAAGAAAGCTTACGGCGAACTGTGGCACGGTGAAATGTTTTACGTAAAATTTAGATGTAACCGTTAAATTTAATGTATGACATTCGAAAAAGTTAAATGATTTTTTCGCCAGATTTATGACTTGACTAGGTATAATACGAATAATCTAATTCTACGGTACGGTCATCTCTTTCCTATAAGAAAGCTTACGGCGAACTGTACCACGGTGAAATGTTTTACGTACAATTTACATGTAACCGTTAAATTTAATGTATGACATTCGAAAAAGTTAAATATTTTTTTCGCCAGATTTATGACTTGACTAGGTATAATACGAATAATCTTATACTACGGTACGGTCATCTCTTTCCGATAAGAAAGCTTACGGCGAACTGTGCCACGGTGAAATGTTTTACGTAAAATTTAGATGTAACCGTTAAATTTAATGTATGACATTCGAAAAAGTTAAATAATTTTTTCGCCAGATTTATGACTTGACTAGGTATAATACGAATAATCTTATACAAAAAATATTTTGATACTCTTTCTTCTGTGGGAGAAAAAGATGATTTCATAATGGTAAAATACAGGTAAGATTTTTTCATAATTATCTTCAAATTAATAGGTGTTATTGGTTCCTTTAACTTGCGATTTTTGTGGTACTTTAACACGTGTCAAAAGATTAATTTGTCGCATTTCTGGCCACATTATTTATTTGTGCCGAGCATGGAAGAAACAAACTGTTTTTTTTTATCTCTAAGGCACTCGTTCTCCATTTTAATATCGACTTTTGAAAGGAAAAGGGCATAATCTACAAAAATCAAATTTTACAGGAGGCGCAAAAACGTTTTAACATGTATATTATGTTTTAACGCTCGGCGTGACTATGAAAATAAAATTCTGCGCAATGTTAAGACGATACTTCAGTGAAACGGCAAATAATTTTCAATTAGAGGCGCGACGAAATTTTGGACTCGCTGGCAATCGGAGAGCGAACGTCGAGGTGTGAATACGTCAATTTGTTTCGTGATGGCGACGGGGGTATTAATTCTTAAATCGTGTAAAGATGACTAAAAACGTTACCCATTTACTTGAAAAAGAAAACATGTCAATGAATATATTATTATTGTTACTAATAGAACAATAAACAGAACATTAAATGGACGCATGTTAGATTTATATGACAAATTATATTTCGTTCGGCGTGCGTTATTTGCACCCGCGACCCCCAATCCGCGCGTCGCCTAGCCACGATCTTTTAGACCATGCCTCAACTGAGGTATTATAGCCTTAAGGCAGAATGTTACAGGTCGAGTGGCTGACGGTCTCGTCGACCACTGAAGTTAAGCAACATTGCGCGCGGATATTGGTTGGATTGGTGACCGCTTAACGTTCGAATCCCACAGCTGACAAATATTTATATATTTTATTTTATTATTATTCAATGTTTTTCATCTCAATTGTCTTACAAAGAGAAAGTTAACAGATACATTAATTTTAATTACATTTTATTTTCTAAACGTAATAATAATTCCATTATTCTTTCTTTGGTAGATTTTCAGTCTGATGCGTAATTTTAGTGTGTAAAATTTGGTAGTTTCATGGATGTGTAGTATTGAATTTTTTTAAATGTACCTTGGAGGCGCCGAGTATCGATCCCGATACCTCTCATATGCTAAGCAAGCGCTCTACCATTTAAGCTACGCCCACGATGAACGTTGCCGACAAAAATAGCGTATTAAAGCAGAGTATTTTAGTAGATTTCTAGTACAATGTTTCTTCTCTAATCTTGTGAATTATTAGACGAATAAATTAATGGTTAATTAACATATAAATGATAGATATTTCCAACAATAATTTATCCAATAAATTTGATTGATGTAATATGAATATAAGTATTACTTATATATTTTTTTATTACTAATACGTATTCCTAAAATATTTTATCTTATTACTAATATGTAGGTATTTCTTAAATTATTATTTTGTATTTTTAACCTTAGTAAGATAAATATACGTTAAAAGGGGAAGGGTTGTACCTACAGAGGCGCCTAGCGGAAAAATACGAAGCTTGCAATTTGAGACATTTTTTTGATACAGAACTTATTGTTGCATTGTTCACTTTCACTACACATGCTACGATTTTCGCTAACGTTTATCAGTTGCAGTATGCAGCACGTACATTTCGTACGTTAGTACACACCGCCCATTGTTGTCGATAACTTATATCTAACAACATTGTTGTAAAATTAGTGGGTAAATGCTGAGTACCTCCGCTATATGGAAGTATATTGGAATGTGGCTATGTGCCTTCAATTGCTCTCATACATATACATGTTCCAATGTACTTCCGTGTAGCGGAGGTACTCAGCATCAGGCTACTGATGCATTTAATATATGCCGGTTTTTTGTTATGGTTTTCGGACAAAGTTAAAATACAATATAGACATAACCTTGAAGTACATAATAATTAATAATTTGGTTTTTATATCCCTAACCTGATAATACGCCCTTTTTCCTTTCTACAGTCGATATATAAACTAGATGTAACCGTATTTATATTATGTGACTTGATGGTTAATCGAGCCAGAATAATAATCTACTTGTATTGTGGTATTATGAACTGTTTCAGGTTTGGTTAAGGGAGGAATACATGGCGAGGCCTTTACTATGTTCTAAAGCCTCAATTCGAACGCCGAGTAAGCCGAAGTGGGCTGACGTCTATTTGCTTCTCATTGACGGCACCGTGTTCTATTCTTCAACTATCAGTGTGAGTACTCCTATATTTTTTTTAAAGCCTAATGGTCGATAATCTACCAGTGGCGAAGACTCCATACTAGGCGACTATTTAAAACCTACCTTCTTAATTAAAAATATTTTTGCTGACGTACACTTTATTAAATAAAAATAATTTAATTTACCAATGACATCTGTCGTCTATGTAATAAAATAAGTAGGGATGTATTACAAATAAATATAGATTACAGCACGTCAGTTAAAAGTTTAAAACAATATGCCACGGCGCGACGTGTCTTTAACAGATTTGTGTAATTATTTTCTGGGAAAAGTGATGTTTTTTTTCTGTATGGACTGTATGTCACGTGACCTCAGGATATCTGGAGTATTGGATACAAAACGATAGGCTTTAATGCGTAAGCCTAAATCTCTGCATTTAATATATTATTAAAATTATTAATAATAAGATAATTTAAAAAGTAATTTCTATGGCAGTTAATTACATATAAATAGATATAAGTAGATTGCTTTTAAAAATAAAAAATAATTTTATTTATGATTTTTGTTGTGTATTAATGTTTAGTACATACTTTAAACTCATTGCTCAATTTTACGTCGTCAGTGAGATATTGAAATGTCATCGAATTAGTCTGTCGTTATCATTAGTGTATACCAATGCATCAGTAGTAATATCGTATTATATTCTTATTTCTCGTAAGTAGGTATACCTGACAAGTGTACTCTTTTTCTCTGATCTCCACAGCCTACCTCGTTACAAAAGTCACCCTTCGCCACTGTAATATACATACAGAGAAGTAACCTATTTTTTGAAACATTGGACAATCCACGTGCCATACAAATCAAACTAGTAAGATAAAATATTACACTGTACTAATATTCTATTATAATGAAAATGCCATACAAATTTAATATATAAACATTAGTGATTCCTTGGAGCAGTAATTGCCATTCTTTTTTGTATGGCGGAACCTTTAAAACAATTTGTATAATCTCGCGGAACTCTGGTTCAAACTAAATTTTAATAATAAATATGACCATAAAATATAATGTAATAATAACGCAACTGGGGAGATAAATATGTAACAAAAGCTGATTTTTTTACAATTGTAGGTTTATCTTTGACTTAATTTTTTTTTCTTTTTAATGTTTTCAGATATATTTTTATTAATACTATTTATAATATTTATTAATACAGCTGAAATTTTAAATTATCAAAAAAATGTCTCAAATTGCAAGCTTCGTATTTTTCCGCTAGGTCCCTCTGCTGGTATAAGGATCCCCCTTAAGCAATAAATAAATAGCGCTGCAGGCGAAAAAATTGTCACCAACACGAAATCTACGCGCATTCTTCCGTTAATTGGTTGCCCTGTTAAAATGTACCGCCTTGGAGCAACGCACAAGAAATAATTGTAGTTTTTTTTATTAATTATTTGGTAGGTAACTATTAATTTTGTTGAAAAAAAATACTACAGGTGTATTCCATTTGTTGTCTATACTTTGGATACACAATTTATATGAACACACTAAGAATATTATGTTGTCCAAAGATAATGGGATGACAACAATAAGTGTCTACATAAATGCTTTGCCGTATCTGTTACGACGTGCAGCTTTTAAAACTATGACAGAAGCAAAATAAGCAGTGTATAATAAATAAGGTACCTATATTCAATAATAAAAATCGACACCTCATTATTTATTCCTACTAATTAAATAATCGCGCTACATACCTACATCTATCCGAAAATTACAAAATACTGTGTGTGTATGTGTAGTGTTTTAGCATGCGCTACTTACTAAAATGGTTTCAAGTTGTAGATTGTAGAATGTAGATTTTATGAATAATTCTCGCGGAGGTGAGAATCTCTATCTTGGAGATTCAAGTTTTTGAAGATAACAATTTTCCAATTTTTCTTCAATTAAACGATTTCTATGGGGATTACTATGTATTATTTTATAATTGAAAATGTGCGACTTTTGCATGCATGCAAATCTGTCTCAAGTTCATTCCACTTTTTAGTTATTATCTATCTCTGGCATTTTCGAATGTCAATTATTTAATTTCAGAATTGTTGAATTTGATTAATTTTAGCCTAGTAGGTAGGCATTTCAGCAGTTTCGAAGGGTGGAGATAGACTGAAAAGAACTAAGAATACAATATGTCGATAGTGTTTGTTAGTTTTTTTTAAAATACAATTAAACATTAAACCCTGACTAATCCAAGCCATAGTAGATAATAGTCAAAAAAATATTTTATAGATAAACGAATATTTTTTATCGATTGTGGTTTGATTGAGGCAGGGCTTAATGAATTAAAAAAAACTAATCAAATCCATCTGTAATATTATGTATTCCTAATTCAACGAAAACAAATATGCATGCCTGAAAAAGTTTGTACTGTTTTTGTATAATCGCTCATAGCATATTTTAAACTATTATGGCTTAGTTCAGGCAGGGTTAAATTAAGTTTTAAAAACTAATCAGTACCATCATCTGCTAATTGTATTATTAGTTCAATGAAAACAACGACAAAGTTTAGTGTGTACTGTTTATATAAATTCTTAACTGCCTACCTCCACCCTTTGCCACTGCTTTTCAGACATTTCGTATCTCTTGGGTATCACTGAATGACTATTTTTAGCGATTGTTCCTTTTTTAAGCTATGTGTCCAGCAGTGGTGTCAAAGTTGATCTCGTGATAAAACACACAATAAAACCCATAATTTACATGTTAATGCACGTAACAATATTAGCGTTTTTTTATTTCATGCACATACCTGTTATGGGACTCTTTGATGTTAGTTGCAGCAATTTCTTTGGCTTTGGGTAATACAAAACACGCATATTTTAAGATTTTGGTATAATTTATTAATTGTATGACTGGTTTGAAGTGTTTCGAGACCTCTTTAAAATCTTCTGACGAATCGATTGTGTTATCTACATAAAAGAAAATCTTCGCTGGTTCCAGCCCATTTTCATTTGAGATCTTTTGTGTACCTACTCTATTATATAAGTATATATAATATATTTTCTATATAATGTACCTACTTACACAATTATTTGTTATAATATACAATTGTTTATTAACATTTTCATGCGAAAAAATATTTGTCGCGCCTGCAAATATTGCTCTCGAATTAAAAGTAGATAGTACAGTCGGTATGATCAATTTTGCGCGATTTAATCAAAATAACACTCCACAAAACCACGCTGTTTTACTTGTTTTCTGTGCAATTATTTGCGTCATGTTTTCTATCGGTGGTGGAATATAATACCGGGTCCACACTGGCAACATGTTGCGCCACAACCTCGTTAAATTGTACGATAAGTATGATAATTATCGTAAAATTTAACGAGGTTGTCGCGCGACATGTTGCCAGTGTGGACCCGGCATAATATGCATCTATTTATAAACATTTCGTCACCTGAATGCTGGACTTTTTTTGTTACATTTTACAATTTATTGATACTTTGATTATTTATTGTTTGTATAGATAGGTCATATTTTAGTATTACTATGCTGAAAAAATGATTCGTATAGGTACACGTTTGTATAGGTATTCCTGTACCCACTAGAAAGAAATCATTTTTCAAAAAAATACTAAACTCGACGGGATTTGAACCCATATAAACCATTGGTGTCGCGCCAATCTGTGCATTAACCGGTTATGCTACGAGCGTCCTATCTAATGACGACAATTTAAACGAGTAGGTCATACATGAAATGCTTATAAAATTGCGTTATTATTGACTATTACCTTAATTACTAACCGACGCCCTGCTCTCGCCAAATATTTGAGTTATAACATCTTCAAGTTAAGTAATAGTATGTTCAATATCAGCGCTGTCCAACTTCTTTTTTCCATTCGGCCATTTTTCTTTAGCAAACATTTCGGGGCCAAAGAGGATAGGTAAATGAAAAATCAGTTAATGTCAATTCAAAAGTTATTTTTTTATACAAAAAAAAATCAAAAATAACACTTAACTAGAAATAATAAAAACAATAATATTATTAAGCTTATTATTTAAGTATATTTTTTTTTGTAAATTTTTTATTCATCATAAATTAATTACGTTAAAAAAACAAAGATTATACTTATACGTACTTATAAGTTATTTAATGGGATCATTGTGGCCTTAATTGTTGAGCAACAATTTCTTTTATGTCAATATCAACATTTGTTGTGGCAAGCTTAATTATATTTTCAAGCGTGGAGTCCTTCAAGCTGTTTCTATATTTTGATTTTATGTATTTCATGTCAGAGAAGCTCGCAGATATATGTACTTCTGAACATAGAAATGATTTAAAGTCCAAAATCTCACATTTTTGGGTATTTTTCTAAATCCAAAATTTAATATTTAGTATTATAATGAAATGTTCTCTTATTTGAATGTATGATGGGTAATTATGAACACACTTTTATATTTTCTTTCACCGGACATTTCACGTGAAATATTAATTCTGCCAAAGTTTTGCTCCCCAATATTTGATGAAAAATTTGCTGTGCTCGCGGGCTGTAAAAGCGAGTTGGACAGCGCTGTTCAATATAATAAATGGAATATTACATTCTGAAAATCGTGTGAATTATTCACTGAATAAAAGAACTGGTGAGTAGAATAGTTCGCATTCAGCCGACGAATTGTTGCCTCAGCTAGATTTTATGTATATTTTTAATCAATGTTATATCTACTGAAGTAAATTATATTATTTGAATTGAATTGAATTGATATCAGGCGATGGTTCGGTTCCTGAGTAATAAACTAGAAACAAATCCGACTTCGGTAAACTCAAAAATCGACTTCCTCAAGAGAATAAAAAGTCACTGGAATGTCATTGACAGCGCTCCGGACACACCAACAGTAAGTTTTACACTTTATATTAAAGAAATATGGTAGGATATCGTAATAGATTTTTGCGCTCTAATAGAGAACACGGGTAAACGCTTACACATAATAATTCCACACATATCTTCGCCAGGCAACATCAAACATAATACTAGCGTAAAATTAATTACTTCGACTATTCCTAACTAATTTTCAATTTGGACTATTAAATAACGTTGCACTGAGTAATGTAATGGTCGGTCATTCGAAGTTAGTTTTATCATTTCAATCAGTCGAAAGAGTAAGCTTTAGTGTGGCTCGGCTGTTTTGTCATGACAATGATATGTGTAATGATGCAGTGTAGTGTAGGTGTACAAATGCAAACGTCGCTCTAAGAATGCCAAAGGAGTCCGATTAGCTCGGAGCAAACGTTGCTCAGAGTAATGTGTCAATCGTTACGACAAGAGATACCGGATCGAATATTGGATTTTGCTGACAGTGGGTTTCATACACCTACACTTCACTTCAACATTACACATATCATCATTGATAATGGCCTCTACATCGAGCCCGAAACATCGAGAAAAAAGGAAGAAAGAAGTAAACACGGTGGAAACCCAAAAATCTATTACGATAAAAAAAACCGTGAAAGTCTCAAACATTATGGTAGAATAGGTTTGGGGTTAGTATCTATGTGTTGCCAGTTTTCTTGTCCTGAGTAACATGATTTTATAAGTTCTGATGTGCCTATTCTTGGTTGGGTTAGATTATTTTTACCATGGGTGGCGCTTGCGTTTGGACGGCGTTGCTTTACGGTAACAAATCATGGCACCTTACGAAAACTCTCGTCAACCGTATACTGAGCTTCGAGGACAGATGTATGCGGCGAATACAGGGTGTGCCTTTATGAGTGACGAGGAGACAATAAAGCGGGCCAAGCAATCTATAGCGAGTATTTGGTGGAGCTACAAGGTGCTGGCATGGCCTGGAATGATGCAAGAAGACTGGCGAGCGACGGGGATTCTTGGAGGCGCCGTATGATGTCCATAATATATACTTTAATAGGCGGACATGGTTAAAGAATTCGATATTAAATTCATATTATTATCTAACCATTCCAAATTCAAAACGAATTATTTTGATTTCCACTCATTTTATAGGTATAACGGAAAAAAAATTCGCTCTCACAATACAATCTGCGTTTAGATGAATATTTTTTCCTCTAATGTCAAAAAGTGTTTATATTAATCGGTAGATACGAATTTAAAAACTTATCGGACCTACCTGTAAGCATATTATAATGGTATTATCGGTTCAGTGGGTGCTCTCAGAACTTTTAAAATGTATTTTCTCTGTTGATTTATGTTAAATTCGTTTTTAGTTTTTTGCCCTTGAATCTATCGCATCTAAAAATTGCTCATTTAACAAAATTGCAGGTGGAGTGGATAAGGTAAACAAATATTAAATTATTTAATAATTAATTATTAATGGTGGTATATGCTTAGGTGTAATATTTTTTTTAATATTAAAAGAAAATTAACATAGTCGGTACCTATACCAATTTTATCTTTCAGTACCGTCAACTGCCGCAACTATGCCTATCGTCCTAACTTTTCCCAGAGTACGTCTCCAACAGAAAACATTTCAACACCTATCTATAAATTGTAGTCTTATTTCAATGAAACTAAATACGTATGACTGACAAAGTTTAGTGTGCACTATTTATGGCGGATCATAACAGCCTACCTCCACCCTTCGCCACTGTAACTATGTAAGTATTTTAATGGGTGTTATAAATAAGTTTGTTAAAAACGATGCACGGTTTTTTTTCAGGAAGCCATTCCGTTTATACTTGGTACCGTCCGGAACAGTTTGGTGTACGTGACACCAACGAAGGAGGCCGAGACATCGATAGCCGACGCGATGACCAGTATGATGATGCACGAGATTGGCTTCTCTGAGGGATCTTGTTTGGATCAGTGGGCGGTAAATATGGCCGGGGTGGCACCTTTAGTGTGCGACTCTGACTTGATGATCTGCTCCACGTGTGCTAGCATCATCAACCACGCCACTCCGGAAAGGTGCCTAAAGAAGTCCCGTGGCATCAGGGGCTACAATGATTACAAGTAACATCGCAACAGATTTGATCTCGCTTTGAATATCTATAATCTAATAAGTACTTTTATTCTGACCTTGCGCGACGTTAAATGTTACATCCAAACTTACTCACATACTGATAAGTCCTGCCATCATGGAATTATTAGTAATTATCATCAGCATTATGACTAAAAAATACCTACATAATAATGAAAAAAAATACATAATTAATTATGTACCTACCACATTTAATTTATCATGCTAATTGCTCTTTAGCAATGACCGAGTTGTGGTAATTAGCTAGTCAGCAGTGAATGAATTTTAAACTCTTGAACTTCCTAAAAGTGCAACTTATTTTGTAGCGACAATTTTATTGGCATTGCGATGGGTCATTCATTATTAAATAATATGTAAAATCTATAACCTGCTACTTTTTATTATTGTTCGTTGAAATATTTTAAATAATGATGGTTTTCATATATGTGTTATACTTACGGTATTTAAATGGTCACTTGTCAATGTACGAGGGTGGGTCAATAAGTCCTTAGAAAAGCCGACAGGTGGCGCGACTAGTACTGTAAGCGGTTTGTTTTCATGCAGCGGCACTACCGATTCAGTATGCTGCGAAGTTTCAATCAGATTGGTCGTGTTGTTGTTTTTTATTTTCGTACATTTAAAAAAAAAATTTGCTTGTTTACAAAAATGGAGAAAATTGAGTTTAGAGCTGTTATTAAACATTTTAATATAAAAGGGTTAACAGCAAAGGAAATAAAAAATGAGTTGGATTTAGTTCACGGCATATCTGCTCCTTCACTTGCAACTATTTATAACTGGTTAAATGAATTTAAACGTAGTCGTACATCAACAAAGGATGAACCACGCTCAGGACGTCCTGTAGAGGTGACTACACCAGAAATGATCAATAAAATCCACGATATGGTGTTAAGTGACCGAAGATTAAAGTTGAGTGAGATAATTGAGGTTACAGGGATCTCAAAAGGTAGCATCATTTCTATTTTACATGGCAAATTGGGCATGAAAAAAGTTTCTGCAAGATGGGTGCCGCGTTTGCTCACAGTCGACAATAAACGCAATAGGGTGGTGGCCTCTAAAGCCCTGTTGTCGCTCATGCAACGCAATCCGGATGAATTTTTTCGTCGCTTTGTGACTGTAGATGAAACATGGATACACCACTATACTCTTGAGACGAAAGAACAGTCAAAGCAGTGGATTGCGAAAGGCGAACCATGTCCAAAGAAGGCGAAAACCGTAAAATCAGCTGGTAAGGTTATGGCTACTGTATTTTGGGATGCACGTGGAATTATTTTCGTTGACTATTTGGAAAAAGGAAAAACAATAACAGGGGATTATTATGCATTTTTATTGGACCAGCTAAAAAACGAAATTGAAGAAAAACGGCCTCATTTAAACAGGAAAAAAATCCTCTTTCATCAGGACAATGCCCGTGTTCACACATGTTTACGATCAATGGCTAAAATTGAAGAATTGAAGTTCGAATTGGTCGACCACCCACCGTATTCGCCAGATTTAGCCCCCAGTGACTTTTTCCTTTTCCCAAACTTAAAAAAATGGCTAAGTGGACAACGTTTTTTTTCAAATGAAGAAGTCATCGATCGGACAAATGCTTATTTTGAGGACCTTCCGAAAACTTATTTTTCTGACGGTTTAAAAAAAATTGAGAAACGTCTAACCAAGTGTATTGAGCTCCAAGGAGATTATGTTGAGAAATAAAAAAAAATACAAAAATAAAAACTGTTTTAATGCTTTTTTCTAAGGAATTATTGACCCACCCTCGTACAATAATAATTTAGATGATCTGTCCATCACAAGCAGTTATAATCTACTTAATAATTACAAGTCGCGTTTTGGTATTTTGAACGCTTTAGTTCCGGTACATATTGGCATGTCTCGTAGTAGCATAGTATGTATTTCGTAATTAATAATTTCTGAAATTGGGTAATTTATGTGAATCTAGAATTGTGTTAAAATATTTGTGATTTTTGATAGCAGCCGATATTAGTGTGAAGTTTTCTACGTTTGAATCTGCGATGCGAATTTGATATGAAGCTAATTTAATCTTGTATTATAATATGTGTTTTCCACCGATATTTTTCATATGTATAGGATACGTATTTCTATGATAAGGCTTTCTTCAACTAGGGCAGGGTCGGGGAACCTTTATACGTACGCGTGCCAAAATTTCCTAAATATTATTTTTCGACTGTCTGACGTGCCGAGCGTGGATTAAAAATGATTTTTAAGAATTCTATTAAAAAATGATGATGTTCTAGATATCACTCACAGAACATAGCATACATATAGCTTTATTAGTTTTTTAATTACGCCATACATTTCGGTCCAACAATATTGAATCTATCTGCCAGAATTACTACTACTTGGTACAGCTATTTTTGTGGGTAGAAATGAAATTGTTTGTTATTGTATTACTTAGGTTTGTTCTTTACGCACAAATTTATACTCGAATTGTTTCGATCAAATCATTCAAGACATTCTTTCTCGTAAATCGATTAAAATCAGAAATTTGCGGCGCGGCTTCTTCTGCCGCCTGATGAGGTTAGTGCGATAATATTATATGTGACGCATAAATCTTAAGGACCCACCTATGCAATTATATATTTACGTTAAACGTAATGTTTATTCTTGAACAGTATATCTGCTATTTTTTATACAATGCGATTTGTCTTTTATTATTATAGGTATATTTTTTCTCTTTAAAATGAAATATTCGCGTGCCATGGATTCGCCATCACTGAACTATGGATTACAATACCGACATAATTTATTAATCGATACCGAAATACCGTTCTCTTCGGTATAAAACAGCAGATAAATTAAGGATGAAGAAATTTTTAGAAACGAGATCTAAACTGACTGTGTCATTCGAAAAAAGTAAAATAATAACAAATCCTCTATTTATTTATTTTGGTCAGAATAGAGGAAGGTTTTGTACATGTGGACAATTTTTTGTTTTTCATTTCTAAATCGTCAAATATATCATAATATTATGCAATGTTTTTGATGTCATCAATGAAGGTGATTATATGGGCTTATAATTACAAAATAAAAAAAACATATTTGGACATACAAGACAATATACCTACTACTAGCCATCATATATTATATTCAATTTTATAAGTTTTTGGGTCGACATTGAATGAAAATTGACTTTTAATCGATCATCTAAACAATTTTGAAAACGTGTCAAATTCCTACTGACAGAATAATTTTTTTCATCAAATTTAATAAATCAGTGAAAAAATGTGTAAAACGGACATATTTAAGACGGTTGTAACATTAATAACTAATTATCTAAAAAATATGCTTTTATTAGCTTAAAATCATGTACCTAAATATCAATGAAACCTATGCATGTTGTAACTTTGGGCGCGACCACAGGTACAATCAGCAATATGTGCTAAGGTACAACAAACCAAAATTGTACATTAAAAGGTTGCTGAATTTTTGAGTATATACTTTAATATTCCTTTAACTTAACAATTACTAATTCACAAATCAAACTACACTTATAAGTTGTATCCAATGATCTCTCAATAATTATGATAAAATAAACAGTAAATAGTCAAATAGGTATGTACCTAATTACTTTTGGATCTAAAAAACACAAATTCAAAATAATACAAAATCTGGCAGCTTTCCTGGATTGAAAATTGGATTGAGTGTTGCTAGAGTTATACGTGCGTAAATCCCTATATATATATATATTGCAAACATATGAATACCTACCGAAATAATGTCCATAGGTACAACAACCTCCCGTAATGTAGAGGAGACCGAGAAAAAATAAGGCGTCGTGAAAGAATTTTTTTGAACACATATCGGTTTCGATACCGATATATAATATGAAATATCGGGATTGGTGTTTGTATTCGGTATTGTAATCCCAATCTACAGGCGGTTCTCGTGGTGCAGTGGGTAAGGCGCTGGCCTTCCGCCCGAGACTTCTGGGTTTGATTCCCGGTGAGGACACAATATTTATGTGTTTTTCTCAAAGCCTGGGTATTTGTGATTGTCCAAAAGTACAAACAACCACCTTGTACGAAAAAGCAAGGACATGGTTATTAATAATTTAAAATTAAAAAAAAATACCTATTTACAACGTTTTTAAATGGTAATAAAATGACGTTATTGATTGTACTCAAATCCGACCGTATTAGTTGTAGAGTTGAGTGATGTATCTATAGTCTAAGATTTAAGTTAATTTTGTTGCGTGATATAATAATTTCAAATTTATTATTGAATGTAAGTATTTATAGTTGCACTGCGAAGAGCGTTGAGTTAAAAAATTATGAAATCATTGTTTTTGATGCTGAATTGAATGAGAAGCTTTTGGCTTTTCTAAGAATTAATAAATATTCAAAATCAATAATTCTGAAACTTAAATGATTAATTGACAAATGATTATACTAAACAGCCCACATGCCCAACGTAGGTCAGAATGGAGATTTTATGGTAATATCAAAGTATTAGCCTGAACATTCCTTAAATGTTGTAGATAATCTATTTATATAATTTTGAAGCCTTATTATCCTTTATATTTATTTTAAACATATTTTGATGACTGCATAGAGTATTTTCATTACATAAAATAGTATTATTTTAAACCTATCGATCTAATGTTTTAGAATATAGTCATATTTCAGTACATCCATTTGCAGTGGTGTTAAGATTTTTTAGATTTATTAATTTTTTAAACGCTTTTATAAAACTTAATCTCTGTAATCCCAAATTTGACAAGAATTAGGCATTTTATTATTTAAAAAATGGGCATAATTACCACATCTGAAGATAATTCTAAAGATACTGATTATAAGCTATGTCTTTGACTATTCAAATGTGATAAAACATCGTACGAATAATGATTGTTTTATAATAATTATTTATGTAATAAAAGTACTTTATGGAGTCATCAAATGTTTAAAATAAATATAAAGGATAATAAGGCTTCAAAATTATATAAATAGATTATCTACAACATTTAAGGAATGTCCAGGGTTATGGTCTGAAAATACCATAAAATCTCCGTTTTCACCTCCGTTGGGCATGTGGGCCTTTAACCAGTTATAAAACACAGTGATTGATAATAAACATTAAGTAGGTACGTTTTCCGGTGAATCATAGGAAATCTGCGCGATGGTTTATGGAGATTGACAGATGCTGTTGCGCTACTGTATATATTATTGAAAATATTTATATAGCGCCCAGCAAATGAGTTCGACAGGGTGATACAATCTCACCTAAACTGTCTACAGCTACCCTTGAAGGCTTATTCAGGCAACTTGACTGGAATGACAAAGGGATCCCCATAAATGGAGAATACCTGAGTCATCTGCGCTTTGCCGATGACATAGTAATTTCCTCGCAAGACTCAGAAGACCTCCAAAGCAGAATGAAGGAACTCGCTGAATTAAGCAACAAAGTAGGTTTGAAAATAAATGTAACAAAGACGAAAGTCATGTTCAACTGCTTTGCGGGCCCAAAAGAGATCCTCATCAATGGCACTCAGCTCGAACAAGTGAAAAGCTACATCTATCTGGGACAACAAGTGTCTATAGATCAGTGGTTCTCAAACTTTTTAAAATTTCCTGCGTGGCGGTCCGTTTAAAAATTGTTCGATGGCTCGCGGAGCCCTTTAATAAAAAAAGAAAATCTACATTATTTTAAAGAAATTGGGGTGCCAAATACTTTATACAAGGGTGCCACATACCTACGGCGCGGCACTGCTTATAGGCTATTGTGAATAAATATTTTTTTTACAAACAATATTATGTATTCAGACAATATTACATAATATTATGTAGTCATTAAATTAAATAACAATTTTAATGGGATGGATGCATCTGCTTTGCCTGAACCAGTTCTTCTATGTTTGGCTTTGTTTTGGCCAGTGCAACTCTCATGTCATTTTCACGTATAATTTATTTTAAGATTTTACCTTGATAGTAGTTAGTGTAGAAAAAGCCATCTCACAGTCATAGGTGGTTGCGAATGGAATTAGCACTCTAATGCCGGGGCCACACTGGCAACATGTCGCCGGCAACCTCGTTAAATTTTACGATAAGTATGATAATTATCGTAAAATTTAACGAGGTTGCCGGCGACATGTTGCCAGTGTGGACCCGGCATTAGAGCCATCTTTGCAACATCAGGATAGGACTATGACTATGCCATTTCAATCCAAAAATCACTACAACACGTTTCACGGAAAACATGTTTTGCACCCCCATCATTTATCAAATCAATAAACTGTTCCTGAATTAAATTATCCTCCGAAGGCAGATCACTAATGTCGAGTACAAATGGGTGATAAAACGATGGTATTTTTGAAATTCCAAAACCCAAGAAATGTTACATGCCATAATTATAAAAAATATGAATAGTATAAAAATATGCGTTTGTTTTTCGCGGTCCTACCGAAACCGCTTCGCGGACCCCAGTTTGAGAACCGCTCCTATAGATGGATGTATATTTGATGAAATTGTTCGCAGAGTAAAGCTAGGCTGGAGTACTTTTGGCTGCCTGAATAGTGTCTTCAAAAATGACCTTCCACTGTCCCTAAAGCGCATGAATACATAAAGTGATGATGATGATGATTTTATTCATATAGTCGAACTGCCCACTGTGGTGGATATGTCCCATTTTCGGCATTTTCGTTGCGCTCATATGAAATTTTTAGTTTTTATAAAATAAGCAAATATGAAAATAATAACAAATCTTGCTTTTATGACTGATTAGTGTTTTTGGACCGGGTCTAGCTTAGTCCCTCCACTTTGAATGTGAAAACAAACTGTCACTTTTATTTTTAGTATTCTTTTTTATCGTCTGCATTTTAGGGTTTGGAGGTAGATAATTAACACACCGGAATTGTTTCGGAAACGACGAATTTATTTGGTGTTAATATATACTAGATTACTACATTTTATATAATTTTTTTTTTTTGGATGACGAAATATGCGAGCGCGAGCGAACAGTGTTTTCTGCGTGCTGTCAAGGAAGCTTCTCCTCGCCAAAAAAAGACCGTCACACTTGCGAGCTGTGCACAAAATACGGCGTTGCCATACGTATTTTTCTTTGACAATGTTGCCGGTCAGATATTTATTAGACAGATGTTAAACATTATTTAATTATTTTCGCAATCAGCCGTTATTATTTGTTGGCTTCGATACCGATTCGGGCCTCTCAAGATACACAAAGACATCTCCAAATGGGGAACATACGGGGGTGTCACAGTACATACCGATATAATTATTAATATCTATATTTAATCTAGGATTAGTTCATATAAGATGTAAGATAGGTAATTCCACAATATACTTAAGCTGTTATTCAAATCATGGAACCTCATTGCATTCCCGGACGGTACATTTTCCATCCTGGGCTTGCAGACATAGTTTTTTTTCAATCGCTGATTTTTTTAAAGAAAACAAAACATTGTGGACATAACAAATCAAAATTCAGGACGTTCACAACATGACATTTATAATATAACTCTCACAAGAGAGAAGAAGAAAAAATGAAAAAGAACATCAAACAATTTTACACAGTTAAATATTTGAAGTTTCAGCATCAAAATACAAACAACACATCATTGAAAATGTCTATGCTTTAGGGGGCGCATTGACTAGTCTTGCACCCAACTCGCTGACCTACCTTATAGGCTTGACTCGAAGAAACAGTTCTGACCCAGAATAGGTCATGGCGACCACGTAGGTAATTGACAGGCGCATATAAATTTTAATCATTTAGGACGCCAGGATTGGAAACCATCCCTTGTGTTAGCAGGCAAAAATGTCTCAAGAGTAGAAGTGACCTACGAGCTTCAAGAGAGTGAAAAGTGAGCATGTCTTGTAGAAAGGCAGTCGGAAAGTAATCATTTGACGAATTATTAAAACGAAAATAATTATATCTCTTAAAATAAAGACATCGAAAAAATTTCTTCTGAACGCGCTCTAAAATAAGCTTGTCTTCTTCATAATGACTCCAGATAATAGACCCATATTCAGTCTACGTCATTTGGATTATTAAAAAGACTAGTACAATGGTCCCCATTTAAAACACATATACCTACCGATATAATAAAATGCGGCGAGATTGGAAACCGTTTATCTTATTCCATCGTTTTATCATGTGTTCCAGAAAACTGTCCAAGTACGCAACTGAAGAAAAATCTCCGGGAGTATCCAATGCTCTCATGGCAGTGTGTCATTTACGCACTGGTTACGTGGAACAAATATACGCCAGATACGGCGGCTGTCTGAGTGGGCAGACGATGATCTCAACACCAGAAGACAAATACATGTTTTATTACCTTCGCTTTGCCAATGAAGGCACAAGGAACTGTTGGTGGAATGTTATGGAAATCGATAATGTGAGTATATTAGCTGTAAAGCGATGGTACGAGTATATTAAATTATTTCCTTATTCTGTTTATGCAGGTGGTGTGTAGTAGAGGTGAGTTGAAAATACTGTCAACAGTTTGTGTACTTAAGTCTCGGCATGCAACTACCCATACTCGGTACGTGTGGCCCAATAAACTTGTTCCAAGAAACTTGTTCGAACGCATGCGATGAGATCATCGCGACTCACCTTTCAATACTAGTGGCATTAAATGCGCGCGAGCGAAATACATAATACACGTATGTCGAGCCGTGATACACTCAACTGTCATTGGCGTCTTTGCTCTCTCTTTCTCCCCAGTCGTAAAGTTGGTATAGTGAAGGACAGAAATGGTAACAAATTCGTTTTATAGTAATAATATGGAGTTAGTTTTAGTGCCAGTCGAGCATGAGACTGATACGTATTAATATTATGTTTATCTGTTTCGTCACGTTGAGTTTTTCGATTTTTTAGTGTTATAATTGGAACTTATAAACTGAATTCAAATTTTGTGCGTGATTGTGTAAATGGATAATAATTATATTGTAAACAATTTCTGTAAAAATGGCTTCTATAAGAGTACTGTCACAGCTTTGCACGCCAAACGCTCTATATAATATCCCAAATACTAGTAAGTATTTTGGAATAAGTTTCGATACTAAGTATCTTTTTATACTGGTAGTAAGTATACGTAGTCTTCAAAATCGACCAGTTTTCCCACTCTAGTGTGTAGTATCACCGTCATGATAATTGGGAAGGCAATAACCATGTTTAATCGAATCGCTTCGGATATTGATATATTCCACTTACGTGAGGTGAATTTATGTGGGCGTTGTTTTATAAGTTTTTATGATAGGTCATTGGATAGGGCCAATCAACTTAGTTCACTCTGCGTGCTGCCATGTACTTTTATTTTTATTATTTTTTTATTTACTCATATTACACTATATTTTTATTTCTGCATTGCTAACACTTTATAATTTGTAATTTATAATTTGTCGTGTTCATTATTAAAAAATAAATAGGTATTATACATATATATGTATTATAATAATACATCGACAAAGTTTGGGCAATACATTATTGTGATTGGAAATTTAATTATTGAGAAAAGTCAAATTTATAAAATTAATCTGCCACTGACACGGCACGTTTGAAAATTGCTTAGGGACACCAGTGTTCAGGTGAAAGATGCGCGGACTCATTTCTCAGATAAGGCGGCCATAGACGGACAGTTTTCGTAGCAGTTTGAACATGGCACAGACAATAACTGTTCAATAACTGTACGTTAGTGGACACACCACAGATCAGTTTAACTACCCCATTTAAATCTGTCGAACTGTCAACAGACGTGCCCATATACGTACAGTTATTGTCTGTGGCAGATCAAGTGTCAAAAACTATGGAGGTTATGTTCGCCGAGATCATACACAGGGGTACCATGTGTTAAATTAGTTTTAAGTAGGGTATACTTGAACGAACGATTGATCTACGAATATTTTTACTTTGTTAGATTTATTATGATTACAATTTATTGTTTGTGTAAATATATGTCCAGATTCTTTTATTTTGAATAAATTACTCATATTATACTAATTGTTGTTTTAATAAAATTTAATTAAGATAAAATACATACGTATTGTTTTATTTAAATCAGGGTTATATACATTAAATTTATGTAATATGTTTTATTCAATCACCAAAACAATTTACTTATTGGTTTTGAATAATATAATATATTAATTTGGTACAGACATATTAACAACACACACTTAATATTGTTTGCGGTACCTAGTTGACACTTCACAATATTCGTAATTATATAATATGAGTAGCAAAAGAATACGCAACAAAAATAATATACTTCTTATCGAACGAACTTAGAAGATTATGACAGAACTGTCAAAATTTGCCGCCAAGTCGCGCCAGCTACTCCTACTTTACAACACAGCTAGCTAACGTCACCCGAAAACTTTCGGTGAGTTGAAATTCCAACAGTTTTACAAAAACACGGGAGTGGGAGGTCGCTGGCAGTTTGAACATGGCACACATCTGAAAGGTCGAAAAGTGTCCGTCTATGGGCGCAGCAGATTATCTACCAAAGATAACTGTATGGTTATTAACTGGCATGTTCAACCTGTTACGAGAACTGTCCGTCTGTGGCCGGCAATACCTGAGATTCAGTCCGCCACGCCTCGTCTTCGGTAACTTAATATGTCTTTAGAACGTTATCATTCTAAAAGGTATACAAGCCTTACCATTATTTTGTTTTACTGAATAAGTAAGATTGCTCAGTTAAACCCCGAGGCCTCAGACTATAATTAAGTTGGATTTGTATTCAAATCGTATTATATACTTGTTTACTGTCAAAATGTCAAAATATTCGTAAAATAAATACGTTTGGGGAGACCTCACCGCAGATAAATCAACCCTTGTTTATATACTTCTAGTCTCTATATTCGGTTCAATATACGAGGTTAAGATATCAGTATGTACAACTAAATTTAACATTATTAATACGTACCTTAAACCAAGTTAATATTTATTTTCAGGATGCTAAACTGATGAGGGACAGCTTCAGGGATTTTAAAAAACGTCTAGACGCGATATTTTACGATACAACATGTAAGAAATAACCACATTATAGTTAATTTTAATTCTGATGGATTTGAATTCAAAATCTATCCATGGTTAAACATCAATTTTTGGTAAAAACAAAAATCTATTAACCCAAAACTCCACTCTGTGGAGGTCCATTATTATGATCTTGGTCAAATGTGGTAAAAAAAGTCAGTTGTTGTAAAATTTTTAAACGTTATATTCATTATATTATGGTGTGTGCAGATTTTGGAAATTAAAGATCAGATGTTCGCAAACTAAAGGACGAAAGCTAAGAATCGATTTTATGTTTTTGAATTCATTAAAATCTTTGGACTCGAGCTACGGTTCCTGCAGTATTTTCGGATCTTGATGGAAGGGTAGAAGACGTTTCTATATTTCAAAATCAATTTGCTTGTAGACTTGTGTAGCTTTCCACCTAACCTTCAATTGAAAGTCATTTATTATTAGTGTTATGACTGATGAAATACGAAAAGACGAATATCAAGAGATAAATCTTGTGGTTTAAGCGATCGCTATAATCAATTAATGTCGTTATGCTCAGGGAATTTCATAATCATATTATGTATTTAGCAGTACCTACATGCTTGAAAAGACGTTGTATGCGGTGATGTTCATTACTAAGAACTAGATTCCTTGATTTTTACTTTAAACTTAAAAATACTTCTTTAACAAAATGTTATATTAAACCGTTCAATTAAACTCAGTCAAGTCGTAGCTTTTGCCAATTATCATGGATCCTCTGACACTGCTCGTGGACAGAGACGTCCCGTGGGGGTAGGCAGATTGAGCGTCGCTTGGGGGCGGCAGTTACTCGAAGGGCGGCAAATCGAGGAGAATCATTAGATATACATATAAAGCTACATAAACTTAGTAATAACGGAAATATATATCCATTAAAAATTCAGATCACTGGTTGGAAACAAAATATATTAATTAGGTAGGTACTTACTATAAATTTTTTAACAGAACTTAATTTTTTTTGTCGGGTTCACGATGTCTAGTTTACTTCCGTTGTACTTTGACGTCACGTTCTCGGTGAACAGCAATGACACGTGCATACTTACCTAATTTAAAAAAAAAAATCCAAATATATTTGCCAGTCACTTGCGAGTTTTGGAAGTTGTCATGTGTATTTTTAAATGTTCCTATCTGAAACCGTAGACTCGCATTATTGTTTGTTTAAGCACAGATGACGTCATCTAAATTAGATTAAGTGGTATACCTATATATTGTTAGTAATGTATCCATACAACACTTTTCTTAGATATTTGAGTCATGAAAGGATCATAAAAAGTACTGTATAAAAAATGTGGCTACATTTTGGCACTGCCTAGGTTAGATGCATATGCTCAGGATACCAAAATGATAAAACATACATAGGTAGGTACCTACTTCGTAAACACCTCAGAAACATGGTGTCCGTCCATCGGATTCCGGCCAATGTGCTACGTTGAAATTAACTCGTAAGTATTTTATTTTAGTTTAATTAAATTAGGTCATGCAACTGAAGCGCTAAGAATGTTACATTCTTAAATCTTGCGAATTATTCGTTGAATAAAAGCTTAACGAATGAAACGGATGAAGGTCAGTTTCTCTGTACTTCTGTTTAGTTTTGTTACATACCATTCCATTTTCTAACCATTCGAAGTTATGCTGTTTGACTTTCTCTAAAGTTCAAAAAAAAATACTATTATTTTAGTCCATTGATTTAATTTAAAAAAATGATTAGGTAATGTAAATTAAGTCATCTATTTACTCACACATAATATTTTTTTTTCCTAGATGCCTTTATGGATACCTCGCATTTACTATCGAGGTTTCTTAAGGACTTTGGCACGCAAACTACTCTACTTGATGCTAGTCAAATGAAAATTGTGCCGGCTGAGAGAATATGTCTTTTTGATAACTATTCTTCTACCCGCATCGGGTATTGCTAATTTGAATTCGGCCAGGGCCTATGAAACCGCCTTGCAAAAACCCCTTGAAAATTCTTTGTAGCGCAAGGCGGTGGTGATTCTGATGAATATTTTGTCTTATACATTGGGAACTGAGGACTGCGATTTGTAGCCGAGTTTTTTTCCCGTGGTAAAAGAAATGTCGCATAGGACTGATATTCTGAGCATATACTTATCCTATCTTATATGATTGCAGTCACTGAATCTGAAAGGCATGAATCATCATTACGTCATGTCACCATTTATTATTTTTATTCTTTTTATTACATCAATACAGAAATTAAAAAGTGCTATAGCTATTGAAAAAATGCATTTATCACGTTCACAAAGTTCCAGTTGTATTCGGCGTATTTATAGGTAGTCAGCAATCGTGGAACACCGTTGGGAATCACTGCTTTAAGTCAGTTGTTTATTAGTTATATTGTTAGTTGGTTAGTTATACGCAAGTACTTATTGACGTTTTCTCGAAATTTCATAAAGAATTTCTCAAGAAACAAGAATTATGATGAATTAATAAATTCGATAAACAAGAATCAAAATTATTCAGTTTTGTCGAGAATTCTAACTTGAGGTTAGAATCCTCGAACGAAAATTATATTCAAAACACAAACAAGCAATTCTCAGTTATGGTAAAATGAAACTGGAATACCTATTAGTTAATTTTGTGTTACCTATTACTAATTACGGCATTATTGTTTACTTTTCAGAATCGCGCTGATTCTCAGGAGATGGCGATTTTCTCATATTCCTTCAGATAACGATTTGTTTTATAAACAAAAACGTTACAATATAACACGATTTAAAAAAAATAACATATTAACAAATACGATAATGCTTATAAGTTTTCAACGCAAATTATTTTGATTTTTAAACTGTTAGAGGTTTTTAACAGTAAAATTAATGGACGATGTATAAATATTAAATAATCAAATTATTTTTATTACATACCATTTGTTGTTTACATTTTAAATAAATATATATTTTTTAAATAAATCGTTTATTATTTATGACTTAATATTATTGTAATTTTGTAATATATAGTAAACAATATTGGAAGTGTCCTAAATGATCATGAGCTTGATCTATCGACTAAGACAGATTTTTCAAAATCTTAAGACATTGTCAAATCTTAAGTAAGTATATTAATGAATGAAATAATGTATCTCAAAAACTAACCTTATAATAATGGCCAATAAGAAATCAGAGAATATTTCTAAGCTACGAGTCCGAAAAACAATTTTTGTTCATTCAATTTCCACATTTTAAGTTATAGGTATAACTATAATAATATAAGTTATAGGTATAATATAAAATATTTATTTTATTGGGTTAACTGTCAATTTTTGGTGGAAATACATTGTATTGAAATAAAACACAATAAGTGGAATTAGTTCCTACTGCTATTACATATTGTGTTTTTTTTTAAATTAATCATATTATTGATTGACACATAATATAATTTGAGCAAATAAAACAAAGCCATTTTTCAAAATATACATATGTATTAACGATGTGGTTTTCATTATTTTACATTATTTAAAATTAAAATATATTATAATTTTAATATTACTTACAAGTTATTTAGGTTCCATGAAATAATTTAGATACTGGAAGAACGCCGTGGATTGATTGAAGTTAGACCGGTTAGTAAATAAGTAGGTAAGTATGTACACCCACGATGGCCGCGCGGCATAAGCGTTGAACTATCATGCCGTGGGTCCCAGGTTCGAATCCTGGGTCTGGCAAGTACACATATTGTTTTTCAATATGTGTGTGGGTCAGGGTATGGACCTAATAGGTTGAGCAAGTGGCTGACATCCATTTCTTGTAAAAACAAAATCTGTTAATACAAACCTCTACTCTGTGGAGGCCCATATGATCCTATTAGGATCGGACATGGTCGAAGAAGAAGAAAAAGATGTTTTGAGAATATCGAATTTGACGGATTCTAAACGATTGAAGAAGAATGAAAGCGAAATGGATATAATATTATTTTTACAGCTTGCTTAAAGGTATGGTGCAGATGAGTGTTTGGCGTATAATAACTCTAATTATACTAAAAACTGGTCATGAATAATATGTGTGCACTTCAATATCTAGATGTGTCTATGGAGTTTATGAAGGGATCCCGGTAAGTAATCGGCCTCTGGACCACCCCCAAAAGATGCAGAGAAGCTGAATTTGACCTAATTGAGTGGAGCTTTGGATAGAGATCTTGGAGAATGTTTGTGCAGTCGGCTATGAAGTTCATAGTATGAACCTGAGCCCTTAAGCCAGTTCGCACATCAAAACTCGCCTCGTCTGCTACACAGACATAAATCAAACCTTCTAGGAACGTTGTCTTGATATTGCATATGAAGGCCGCGCACATCTAGCTAGGTGACAGTCGTGCGTAACCTCTCGAAACGTATACATATTTGGATGCGGAGACCGGCGAGCCGGTATAGACCAATTGAATGACCAATGCGTCTGGTGTCTTCGACTCGCAGCCCGGACGCATGCGATTTGTTGATAGCAGTAATATTTTTTTTTTTCAAACGAAAATGTCACATTCAACCAATCTGCGAAGCTCCATTTGGCAACGTGTGTTTTGTGAATAACAATGACGTCACATCGACGACGTATTCGACAAGTTGCAGTTTTGATGTGCGATCCAGCTTATGGTCTGTAGCGGCAGCTTAAGTAAGTGAGTAGTGTGGTATATTAATATGTTAGAAATTCTCTTATTGAACTTGATTCGTTTTCGTTGGTTTTCATATTAGGTTATTATCACTCTCCAAAAGTTGATTTTTGGCCTTCACATGATCTGAGACCCGAAAATAGCCACTTGGCCCTCTTCAATACAATCCGCTAGAATTAATAGTGATCATCGATATATACGTGTACCTATACACAGAACCCATATGAATACATAGTACCTAGTACCTACCTAGTTTGCAAAAAAATAAACGAAAAAATGTGTTTAGTTATAAGAAATGCTCTAAATAAATCGTTATTTTAAAATTAGGACGATAAATCGAGATATTAGTTTTTTTATCGTATCAATTTACTTATGCTATAATGTGGTTGTGGGTATGCATGTTACTGACAGGGAAAATAATATAGTAGTCACTCCCACCCGTCAACCTTCAATGTAGGGAGACTATTAGTATAACATCGATTGAAAACCATACAAACTGTTTCAATAATTTCAAACAAATTGGCACGCCGTACAACTGTTAGCTATTTTTGTTTTAGTCTTGTTTGGTTATTTTTTTTTACTTATTTATTTATTTTAAAAAGCAAAAATTACAAACAATAATATGATTAATTTGTTCATAAAATAATATGAAAAATATCGAGAATGTTAATCAAAAGAAACGGTAATAGTGACAACTTGCAACTTTTATAGGAGAGCATTTTGAAATACTAACTATCGTTTTCATCATACAATTTCACTAATAACCAGCAACCATTGATTTACTATATTGGATAGACTTTTAGCTTATTTCGTAAAACAATCAGAGTCTTACATTGGTTGGTGTGCAGCCAATAAGGTGTGTGGAAGAGTTTGCAGTTCATTTTTTACAACGTTTTATTATTTGTCCGGTGGTTCTTTCTCCGCTATAAATCTTGCAATCGATTTTTAACTAACTTCCCGACTAGCTAGACATTTGAAACTTTTAGAATATATTAGAACACGATGCCAATGCATTTTTTTTAATACTATTAGTCATCTTTAAGTAGAATTGAATTCATTTTCAGTTAATTCTGTTTTTTATGAAAAGTTATTTCGACACCATTATTGGTTGGTAGGGGTCTGGGGTCCTAGCAACTAAATTATTTATATATACGTGCGTTACTATAGAAATCAATATGACATGTCAAGTACAAATTTTTTTGATCGTTTAAGCTAGTCAAGTCAAGTTTATATGGTTCAACAGAATTTAAAAACGTTGTATATAAAAAGTTCTTTTTATCTCGTAATTATTATATTGCTAAGCTGCTGGTGAGTTAATTTTTGCTCGTAAATATACCTCTATTAGCACAACGGATCAAATTTAACCTCATTCTTTTTTTTCTATATGCCTTTATGGATACCTCGCATTTACTATCGAAGTTTCTTTCAGGAGTTTGGCACGCAAATTACTCTACTTGATGCTAGTCAAATGAAAATTGTGCCGGCTGAGAAATATGCCTTATTGAAAACTATTCTTCTACCCGCATCGGGTATTACTAATTTGAATTCGGCCAGGGCCTATGAAACCGCCTTGTAAAACCCCTGGAAAATTCTTTGTAGCACAAGGCGGTGGTGATTCTGATGAATATTCTGTCGTATTCATTGGGAACTGAGAACTGCGATATATAGCCGAGCTTTTCCCGTGGTAAAAGAAATGTCGCATAGGACTGATATTCTGAGCATATACTTATTGACACGAACAAAAACGCCGACCTTCAGTTAGTGTTTGTGGCAGAGTATGGTTTAACGACATAACTATACAAATCTAGCCTTGTAGTCAATTCTACTTCTCAATAGCCTTGCGACAACCTCACGACACGGTTCAGACAGGATATATAAGTCCCATGGTTCTAAACTATGGAAGAATCAAAAATGAAATGGTCAAAAAGACCATGAACAGGTAACCACTAGCGTAATCGTTTAGTATTAGGAAGTAAAATGTATGTTGTTAACCTTTTCTTTGTAAATGTAATAAAATTTTACGTAAAAAAATTTTCGCCTCCGAAAATCAAGAGTGCTCCAGTGTAATTGGAACGCTGTGACCACAGACCTCGAAATGTCACGTCGTGAAATATCAGCGCGATGTATTTTTTAATATAAATTTCCGGGAAATCTCCATTAAACTTAGAAAATAAGTTATGGAAGAGATTGTTTACGTAAAATTTAGTAAGTACATGCTTCAATAACTTTTATAGCAATAATGGAAATGTATGAAAATTGAAAAAGAAAATTGAATATTTATAAATTTATATACTGTATAATTGTGAATAAAGAATTTTAATACTAATTTTATCAATACAAGATAGAAGCTAACTACCGTTATAAAAATACTGTAAACGCGTACCTATATTTATAGACGCGTAATTATAATTATAGATTTTGTTAATGCTATAACTTACTGACTATAACGAATATTGTAAAAGTAACAATTGGAAAAACTTAAGATTCTGGCATAGATGGGTTTCTACCCATAAATAATAATAAATCTTAATCGCATCTTGGGTAAATAAAAGAATTAAATACTGCAACTAAAAATACAAATTTACGTGTGACCTTGAACTTTAACTGAATTCTGTCCGACTAGAATTTACGGCCCAGCTGTGCTGGCTCGCGAGGTAAAAATAGATTTAAGGTTACATCCATATTACTATATAAAAGTCACTATGCAAGATTAAATAAGTTAGTAAATGCTCGTGTATAACATCTTGTTAGGATTAAGCATTTATATATTTAAGTTGAAATGTTAAGTATAATATTATAGTATTTTCTCGTAATAATATTCGTCCGAAAAGTAAATATCGAATGAGAAAGTTTCTGCGGCTCCAAACAGTTTTATTAAAACTTAGTAAAATTCTATTGGCCTAAAAAGGCCAAGAGTGGTGGAAAGGACTAGTACGTGGGTGTCAACCTTTCATTTTGACATTTTAAATTTAAAGACTGCCATTCCCTTATTTAGTACCCGAATACTTATTCCGATACCTCGATGGAAAGCTAGAAACTTTCCCCTTCGTTTGAACACGAAAAATCATATAAAATCAACTATTTTGCTTACGTCATCCTAACTGCGCATTTAAGGGACATGTTCTAGAGGGTGCTTGAAACACCCCTATTGAGTCTTAATTTTGCGAAAATAAAGTAGAGTAAATTTAACCCGACTAAATTAGAAGATATCTCTATTAGAAAGTTGCCAGGAACGGGAGATATACGTAAATTCATCCCGTGAGAGAAAGATATAGATCTGCTATCCCTTACGGACTGTTTCCTGTTAAACCTCTATCCGAAGGGTATAAAAGGCGACCACTTTTTCCCGTAAAATCATTAGTTTCTACACTCTTCACCAGCGATCTTCAGCAAGCAGCAGTCCTCACTGCAAAGTTGTGAGACATGGTTCTCAGTACATTCGCGATTCCTACGTACCAGTAAGTCCCCCTTCGGCGGGCAAAACGTAACGCGAATAACACGTATCTGTCGGTAGTGACGTCGGCCGCTAAAACGCAGCGCGAATAGCACGTATCTGCCGGTAGTGACGTACACGCGGAGTAATTTTATTTTTCATTACTCATCCTACGAGGTGACGTAATCGGGATAAATTACGCGATCGGATTTGTTTTATAAAAACAAATTAATAAACTCAGTCTGTAATAATAAATTTTACAAATCTTTTCGGGATTTTAAAATAAATTTTTGAAACTTTATTAAGTAAACATAATCATAAAATAAATTTTAGTAAACAAATTCATAAACATAAAAACAAATTTTAGTAAATAAATTTGTAAACATTAAGCAAACCTTTTGTAAACAAGTCTGTAAACACAAATAAATATTTGTAAATACACTGTGAACATAAATAAACTTTATAAACAACAATAAAATAATTATATTCTTTTATAAACCTAATACTGTGTGACCAAAGAATAATTTATATTTTCTTTCTTATGGGAAAATATTTCATGAATTAAAAATATCCAAAGAATATCGGCGTATACATTCTCTGAATTAGGTGTGACTTTTTGGGAACTTGTGAAAGATTTCACAGAGATCCTATAGTGAACTAATAAATAGTTTGCTGATACTTTAATGAGATTTAATTACGGGAACAATGACAGTTAACCTTATTGTGTGACCGTGAACTCTAGTACCTGAATAAATTCGGCACCACACCAGCTGAGAGTTTTATTCGGGAATTCAAAAGTTGTGATACTACAAAGGAGATCCACCTCTCCTAGTTCATCACTAGTCTCCTCAGTGACGGCCCGGTAGCATTATTGAGCTAGCCGTGAGCCGGGTCATGTCATTATCCTATCTTATATGACTGCAGTCACTGGATCTGAAAGGTATGAATCATCATTATGTGTCACCATTTATTATTTTGATTCTTTTTATTACATCGATACAGAAATTAAAAAGTGTATCTCTTCCGGCCTCGTTTGCCATGGTCCCCGGAAGGTCTCGAATGTCCGCATCTGCCATCTGTAATAAAAAGTTTAGGTTGTGCCGCTCCTTGCTAAAGATTTGACAATCTATGAGTAAATATAGCACGTCCTGGTCGCTTCCGTCGTCGCATGGACACTTTCCATCAGCTGTTATTTTAAACCGACTAACCCACTAAACTGACTAAACCATCAAACATAATTGTAACGTCATCGTGGAATACCGCAGTTTTATGTCACTGGTGATGGCATTATCTCATTCAATCAAACTCTCATTCGGCTTCACGGGTGTGGGTTTAAGTTCCATCTGGTTCAATTAAATTTATCTGATTTTGACACACTATAAAATAATATGCCTAAAATTAGATAAATATGTCATTTTTTTGTGTAAGATTTTCCATTTCAAGCGCTAAAAACAATGCTTAAGTTGATTTTTGTTTTTTTTTTGTCAAACATTATAATAGGTGTGGGGCTCGATTTGGTAGTTACGACTGTGGGAGTCGTCAATATATTGTCGTAGGTCATGGTGTTGAGGATGATGATGAAGAAGTCGAAGATGGATGCAGGAGCGAGTTTTATTTGCGGGGTAAACAGTCAGTACGTATGTTACAATACTTATGAAAATGTTCCGGTAGCGATATAGGGAGTGAGATTCTAACAGCCCGGGAACTTAGATTCGAGTGACATTTCCGATTAATTATTATTCGCAATTTATACAATCAAAATAATATTGTTTTTATTGAAATAATCGAGTCAATGGATAAAATTGACTAAGTGAAAATCGGATTATGCCGAATTTATAATTGAGGTCAGCTCCTTACCGGTTTGCTATAATTTCATACTACGGCAAATAAATATTTAATTTGTAATTCTATATCTCTACATAGGTATTATACAAGTAATCATGGAATCAAGAAATTGTACGGTATTCCTGAATTGCAGACCCTAGTTGGATTTCGAAAGAGCTAGGTGCTGATGAAACTACAGATAAACTTGGTTATCACGATCACGGAAATAGCGATATCTCGGATGTAATGAGGAAATATTCGTTGACATTAAATTTTAGTTTATTATTTTCTCCATACATTTATTCACTTTTATAACCAGCTACTTCTCGGGTATACCGAGCAAAACTATTGATGTGTCGATCGTTTAAAAACAACATTTTCGACCCTAAGCAATAAAGTCCGACCGGGCAGTTAACTAGACCGATGCCGCCGGGATCGGATTACGTTTATGACACTAGTTAAGTGTCTAAGTAGGTACTTAATTTGTGTTTTCGCCGACAACATTGAAAAAGTATCCACGCATATGGTTGAAATTGCATATAAAAAATCCAAGCTTTGTGAAGTCAGTAGGTACCTACCTACCAATACCGGCGGCTCAGCACTTCATTACAATAAACAACTTCTTTTATAGTTTGTGAATGCCATGCTTGTTTCGGGGATTTTAGGATGGTTTTCAGATTTTTTATGTTCTATGCATAAATAGAACGTGGCGCGAAAATTGTTATATAACGATATGACGAGTAATGCTTCCAACGAGCAAATTCAGTCGGTGCCATCTTAATCGTAATAACCAAGTTCGACTGTAATTCTAGGTGGTGAAATTTAGAGTTTGTTTAATCGGAACGCCAGAGTTTTTTTTTTGGGCTTGGTGTCGTCCGGGTTGTCCGTGGCTGAGGCCGGGGGCGTATGCGCAGACCACGGGTGCGGCGCGGCTATGGTAAACGGAGGGTAATTGTGTTACGTTTTCCGCCACACCTCAGCGCCATGTATTTGTATGATGAGGTCAGTTTCCAGTTTTCACCCGGGTCGCAAGTCGCTTTATCCGTCTCATACAAACATACTATTTCGTGATATATAATATAAGTACATATTTCTTTAATACCCTCAATTACATTCGAATTAAATTATCGTAATTTTTACAATGTAAATAAGGGATAGATTGTTTTGAACATCTTTTAAAAAAAAAAAAATATATTTTTGTTTATCTAAATATATTTTCTAAGTAAAATAATTTATTATCACTTTAAATGTCAAAAAATGAGTCTTACTTGGTTATTACGAGGAGGATGGGACCGACTGAATTTGCTCGTTATAAGCATTACTTGTTATATCGTTATATAACATTTTTTGCGTCACATTCTATTTAAGCAATAGAACATAAAAAATCTGAAAACCATCCTAAAATCCCCGAAACAAGCATGGCATTCATAAACTACAAAATAAGTTGTTTATTGTAATGAAGTGCTGAACCGCCGGTGCTGGTGGGTACCTGCTGACTTGACAAAACTTCATGCAATTTCAGCCATATGCGTGGATGCTTTTTCAATGTTGTCGGCGAAATCACCAATTAGGTACCTTAGACACTTAACTAGTGTCATAAACGTAATCCGATCCCGGCGGCATCGGTCTAGTTAACTGCCCGGTCGGACTTTATTGCTTAGGGTCGAAAATGTTGTTTTTAAACGATCAACACATTAATAGTTTTGCTCTGTATACCCGAGAAGTAGCTGGTTATAAATGTGAATAAATGTATGGAGAAAATCATAAACTAAAATTTAATGTCAACGAATGTTTCCTCATTACATCCGAGATCTCGCTATTTCCGTGATCGTAATAACCAAGTTCGACTGTATGTATAAAATAAATTCCATTTATTCCACATATTGAAAGTTGCAATAGTGGTCATTACCCCAATTCGGCGTGAGTAATATAAAGTTAATTTCAATAAATATGTGAAGAACTTCTATCATATATTTCACTGGCCAATCGACTGATTACAGTTGGTATATAGATTAATAGAATTATAAATGCGTATGCTTATTATTATATATTGGGAAAATGAAATTTAAAATTTACTTGATCAACATATATCTAGGCTTTAATTATTATTTACAATAAAAATGGAAAATTGTGCTTGTCAAATTGGAAACGATTAAATAATGTTCAATTGTATGAAAAAATATTGTAAATATAATATTTTATTTATTTAATGCATTTATAGTTGTAAAATTATCTAATATTTTCAAACACAAAATTAATACAGTTCCTACTAACTTCTGACTTACCTGGTTTTATCATTTTGTAGAGAAGGAAATTTAATGTAGAATCATATCCAATAGCTATCTCAAAAATATTGAAGTGACGATATACATAATATAATATATATTATTTGTATCACTACAACAGGCCATGCGGCCCAATGATAGTAGTGTAGTGAAACAGTCACAAACACTCAGGTCTTGAGTAAATCACATAAATATATTGTGAACTCATCGGGATCGAATCCGTAGCCCTCTAATAAAAGGCCAGCGCCATACACTGGATGACGAGGTTTTTCACAATGTTACATTTTTATTGCACTGTTCCTAACATTGTTAATGCGAAAGTGTTACTTCTGTTATTAAAAATTATGTTTCGTATTAACCTTGGGTGATTATAGTTCATCTGAGCCCGCATCTATCCACTGATGAATATAAGCATCTCCAAGCCAATCCTAATTAAATAATAATTTACTATCAAATAATTAATACTCAAAACATTTTAATGGTCTTAAGTCTTAACTGTCAATTCTCGGTGGAAAGACATTGTATTAATTAAAATAAATTATAATATGTAGTAAGTATTTATTTCATATATTTTAATAATGATCAGGACCGGTTTCGTCCAATAGAAGATTTTCAACTGATACAAAATACAGATTTATATAGCATGAACAAATTTAAATAAGTACGTAGTTATTAATTGCAGATAAATAATAATATTTCATGAACTTTTTTGTTGAAATATAAGACATTTTATAATTAAATTTACTTACCTAATTTTTTTAGGAAACATGAAAATAATAATTATTGTAGTTTCGACGTACTTAGAGCTGTAAAGAATTAGTATTAGGTACATACCTAATAATTAAATGTATTATTATGTTTAGGTATTGCAATACAGAATGGAAATGTCAATACCGGTTTTTCAGTATTTCTTATTGAATACTGGTAATAATGCCGGTTTTTATTAAACATTAATAAATAGAAGTAGGTGCTTATCAATAAATATAGCTATTAAAATCTTTTTTAAATATTATTTTATAGCAAAAACCTACATACATACATTTATTACGTTGATATTTAAAAATATGTATTGATTATAATTATTGTAGAACTAGTGATTTTTTTACAAATAATTCGAATATATTGATAATTTTAACTCTAAAGCCGTCAAAAGTTCATCAAGTGCAAATAAGTTCCGGTTGCAGAAAAACCTTCTTAAATTCAACGCTTGTACAGTCGTCATCAATAATAATTGAACATTTTTGTCACGGATGTTTTCTATTTCTAAATAATATTATGATAATTCATCCCGACCTCTTGTAGATTCACTCAATATATTTGCATTTTAGCAGCACATAACTTATAATTCATTTTCAAAAACGTAAACGAGTGTGCTTTCTAAATACCGAAAATTACGGTATTTTGGATTTTTAATACTGGTATTTTGGTATTGATAAATACTGGAATACCGGTTTTGAAATACCGGTATTGCAATCCTTAATTATGTTGAAATTCAATTAACCAATACGTTGCAATGGTAATACAAATTAATAGTCTTCAATAATTGTATCGTACTACATATCATTTGTCATATTTTAATTAATTAATACATTTCATTATGGCATACTATGAATAATATAAATATTGAAACACACTGAAAGCCTTCATTGTAAAGGTTTTGTATCATATTATTTTAATTTTAGTATGTTACCACATCAACTCTAAATTCGGTTTAATAAGTTAATAATTTGATGCTGTCTAAAGTTTATTTTTAAACAGTATAATAATAATAATAATATGTTGTTATCCTAAATATAATTCTTTCAAGTTTATTCTATTTCAATTAATACAGTTTAAATTATATTTATTAAAAAATAGTTTTAGATAGGTAGTAGGCATACCTACAAACTTAAAGGTAAGTAAAATTGAATACCTACTTGACGGATGTTTAATAAAAGTATGTTGAACTGTTCGGATTTTACATAAAAATATACGGTACTGTTCGGTTAAAGCGGATACAGCGGAAAACGCATTTTGAAAATAGCCGATAAACTGGATTATTTGTTAGTTTGGGTTAGTTTAGGTTAGGTTAGGTTGGGTTAGGTTAGGTTAGGTTAGGTTTGGTTAGGTTAAACTAACAAATAATCCAGTTTATCGGCTATTTTCAAAATGCGTTTTCCGCTTATCCGCTTTAACCGAACAGTACCAAATATACTTATATTTATAGTTTATATTTTAGTTAGATATGTAATAATATGTATTACTCGCACGTATTGATATATACGTGTTTTTATAGATTAATATAAAAATATAATATAGAGTAATCTAGAATGATCATAAAATTATCAAGCAAAAAAGGTTCATAGAGCCACAGATTATCTGTGATTTAATCGGAATCAATAAAGATTGACTTGTCACTCAAATTTAACACGAATTCAATGTACCTATGTAACATATGTGTCATATCGCGGGTCGTGATTTCTAACCGGTTGCTAACTAGGTAGGTACTATACAATTCTGGTACAAATAGGTCATTTTTACTTTGTGTATGGGATATTATAATATAAAAATACGATCAGACAAATATGGTTTGATGACATTTATTATAACGCGAAATTGTGTGATTTTTAGTTCATTGGTTTATTTTATTTTATGGTCTTTTAAGTTATTAAACTTACTGGATCATTAGGCTGACCCACGAAAATACGAAATAGTTAATAATTTTGGACTGGGAGGGATAAAATGAACTAGTGGTGGCCTTCATTAGGCTGTCTGTATTGATAATAATTTACCAAATAATATTTTAGCAAAGACCAAAATTTTACGCATATACCGTTTGAGTTAAAATCATACAATTATGTTTTCTATCTTATCTATGGCAGTGTTCTTCAACCTTTTAACACCCACGGCCCAGTGAACATAGGAGAAATATTTTGCGGACCGGTATTAGCCAGAAATAATAACCATTATAGATAGAATTTTATTTATTAAATCTTATGTTTTAAAATTACAACTTTTGGTTAGTGCCACATCTGCTGCTGCTTTTTTGTAAGCAAATTTGATATACGTGTTTCCAGCATTGTTTCTGAGAGACAAAGCGCTGCATTAATATCCATTCGATTTCTCTGTTTGGTTTTTATTACTGACATAAATAAAAAAGTCTTTTCACATAAATAGGAATTTGAAAAAAATACCAGTAATCTGATCTTAATTCAGAGGTGGATATTTTTTATCAAAGGATATCAATAATTGAGACAGTGATTGCACTTTATGTCTGGACACTAGAGTGACATCAGAAGATAGCTGGATTAGTTTTTTTTCTCACGAGGATCAAACGCGCATGATTTAATATCTTAAAAAAAGGGATTATAAATCTAGAGGGTAGAGGTCCGCCTTTACGTAGATCTTAATTATAGAAATATTTATTAAAGTTTTCAGCTAAAGCTTTTAAATGTTGACTTACCTATATGATGTTGAATATGACTTCCTGGTTGATATCAGCAGAATTCAAAAATTCTTCCAGCTTTTCATCTAGTGCAAACTCCCCGAATCGTATAGCAATATAGTCGGTTGATAGCATGGTGAAAACTTTCGCGGACCGGTAATAAATTCTTGCGGACTGGCGCCGGTTCGCGGACCACCGGTTGAAGAACACTGATTTATGGGATCACAGCCAAAAACAGCTGTCAATGTAGGTATATGTAACAATATTATAGAATTACACAAACTTTGTTTCGATATGATTAATAAACCACTTAAAAAATGTAATATTAAAAAAAATGTTATAATCACTAATTTACATACAAACATGAAAAGTGAGAAGAGACTTACGCTGATTGATAATTAAATGGCAGCCCAAAGGAAAAGTTTTATTCTTACCTCTAAGCGTTAAAACACTTATTATACCAACGAAACAGTTGTTAATATCTAGAAAATTGTACAATAATTAACAAAATCTTGGGTTGGGTAGAAACCACAACAATAGCGTTAAACATACAAATAATTTGATTTTCATTTGTTATTATATCGAGGGTGTCATGAATGAAATCAATATTACTATACTGTAAACTTACAAATTGTCGTTAACGGCCTAGTTTAGCATTTTCGATAATGAGATTTTATAGGATACAATAGATAAATATGTACCTACTAGCAATATCACTATCCCGTCGTGTTTTCAATAGGGTGCCGGATGAAACCCGAAGCCGAAATTCCGAAGGCCGAAACGTTGAAAGCCGAAAACCCTAAAAATATTTCACTGAATTATAGTGATTATAGAGAAGTGCATGCTGGGCATAACTCGAAAGAACAAAAAGTGAAATGAGTGGATAAGTAAACAGACAAGGGTCTGCGATATAATAGAGTCCTAGAGAGAGAAAACCTAATCATCTAGTAGTACCCAAGAGGTACAAAACGTCTGCAAAAGCTAGATGGATGAAATGGTTCAGTTCTGCAGAAGTAAGTGGCAATGTAACGTACAGAACTGAGAGAAGTGGAATCAGCTTGGAGAAGCCTTCATACAGCAGTGGATAGATTCAGGCTGATGATGATAATAATGATTGTGAATATTATTTTTTTGCAACGTGTAGTTATATATTTTCTTTTATCGATGTTGGTGAATCGTGTTGAATAGGGATATTTTCGTTTTGGATTGTTCTAGAGTGCAAGCACCATCATTAAATACCAAAGCACGAAGAAATTAGTAGACTCGGCGATGGATGATTCAAAAACATGTGGAAAGATCCTCACGGTGCTGTCGATTGTCATTGTAGTGTTGACGATGCCCTTCTCGCTCTTCATTTGCTTCAAGGTGATAATATCTCATAATTTTTAGATTTTATGTCTTAAGCTTTCGATTGTATTTCCTATGCTTTTGATTGTACGTACTAGAGGTGAGTTAGAATTAGTATCGCCAGTTTGCGTACTCAAGTCTCGGCATGTGCTACCCATACTCAGTACGTGTGTCCCAATCAGTGATGCCAACCGTACTATAATATTATAGTACAATACTATAATTTTAATTCCGCGAAAAATGTAAAATACTATAATTTTACGCCAAATAAACCAAAATACTATAATTTTAAACGATTCAAGACGAAAAATGTTCCTGTACTATATATTTTTCAGAAATACTATAATTTTTACGTATTTGTACTATAATCAGCATAGAAAAAGATGGCAACACTGGACTCCCAATATACTTGTTACAAAATACTTAGAACTTCGAACGCATGCTACGAGTATGAGGTCTCTTTGTCCTCATTTGTCCAATAATTTGATATTTAGCGAGTTCGCTAGCTAGTTGGTAGCAATGACATTAATATGGACGAAGCATCTGGGAAAAAAATGACACTCAATTTTTTGTCGGGTCTGCCGAATGGCATAATCTGTTCTAACGCCATTACAATAAAGGTGATATTGCTATAAATTCCCGATGCTTTTTGACGAGTCTGCCGAATGGTTCGGTTCGAACGGGTTCGCTCAAATGAACATTGACACTAGAAACACTGTTCTAACGCCATTACAATAAAGGTCATATTGCTATAAATTCCCGATGCGGGATATCGCATAATGGAAATTGCGTGACGTCTACCTATACATATTATGCGAATGTTGCTATGCACAAATTTACTTGCTAGCTACTGTATTGAGTGGGTTGTCCAATTGGTTGGTAGGGTACTGTTGCTACCTATGGCATCATCGCTGCGGACGCCGCGACTCGCTTATGTATAAACAATAGGTGATAAATTTAGTGTATTTATTGGAATACATTCGCACAGGATTATTATGACAGCAATATGTTTGAAATAAAAAAAAATCATTGTAGGTATATTCAATCAAGAATATTATATTAAGTGTCACCTAACATAAAAACTGCTCCTAATTTTAAAATCGACTCAGCGGTCAGTGTATTTTTTAACGACATCCTAAAGCGGGCCTAGCAGTAGCGAAGCGTGGATTGCACATTAAACTTTGTAGTCATACATATTTGTTTTTAGTGAACTAAGCTACAATTATTTACTGGTGTTGTAAGTTTTTAAAAATCATTCATCAAATCATCAAAAGCACTAAACCATAATAGTTTTGGTATATTTTGTACAATACGACAAAATTGTGCACACTTTTTCATTCATAATCTACTTATTTGTTTTCGTTGGATTAAGAATACATTATTAGGTACTTACACATATTGTTGATTCATTTTTTTAAATTCATTAGCCCTGTCTAAAACAAACTAAGTATAATAAAAATATATTATTCTATCCATAAAATATCCGAAGCATAATTGCATAATTTTAGATATTTTATAGATAGACGAGTATTTTTTGACTATTATCTATTATGGCTTGGTTTTTGCAGGGTTTAATTGAATTAAAAAAACTAACTAACACCATCTCTAAATTGCAGTCTTATATAAATGAAAACAAATCCTACGTATGACTGACAAAGCTTAGTGTGCACTATTTATGGCGGTGATAGGTGTTTTATCTCACATATCTGATCGACCCGTCACGCCAGGCTCCTAGGCTAGAGCGCTGTCAGCCCCCCCCCCCATTTTGGGGGCCATGATGTACTTATTACAGGAATCTTTTTATGGTTAAGTGGGAAAAAATATTTGCAACAATGGGTGTCGTGCCGAGGTTTTTTATAGACAAAATTTCTTCTAAATCCAGTGACAGCTCTTTTTTAGTCTTACTGAAAAAAAATCAACAACCGAATGCAATAATTCGATAATGTATGTGTCTTCGCCAAAATAAAAAATCGACTGCATAACAAATCACAAGCCAATCGGATTTTTGTTATGTTTTCTGAAATAAATTGCGCTGATCTTAGGTTGAACATGAATAATTATTGTACATGTTCAAAAAGACAGTTTGAAATCAATGACCTTTTAAAGAACGTCATAATTAATAATATGATAGACATATAGAACGTTCACGGACACATATTTAAAAATTATGAGTTTTATTTGAATTTCTATAGTAATTACTTCTCTAGTAGAAATGAGGACATGTCAACTCACAAAAACAACCATAACTTTCAGTATTTTATGGTAAGTAGGTAGGTACCTATATAATATATCTTTTTTTAATGCGTTCCACGGGAAGGCGACGAATTTAGAAACGACTCACTCGAAATTGAATTTTGAATATGTACATTGAAATAGGTAAGAATGTAAAATAAGTTCTTTACTGATTACTGATTAGTAGGCTTAGGATTCTTAGGTATTTAAATATTTTTTTTGAGCGGCCCCACAACCAAATATCAAAAATATCTATCTGTTTCAGACAATTTTGAAACATTTAAGCCCTATTGTTAGCACCTATTTTTAAATATTTTTCGATAATTAGGTAAATATTTTTACATATTCTAGGTTTAAGCACATATTTTCACATAAACAAAAAATGTCAATGTTCCTGGACCAATTAAATAGCGTTTTAATTAAAAATACTGGACTTCAACCACTGCAAAATATTAAAGCTGTTTTGGAAAATCCATCAGATTCCTCAGATGTTTAAATTTTTCTACTTCAGAAATAAGTTTCATTTACATACGCAATAATAACATCTGTAGAAGTGGAAAGAAGTTTTTCCGTGTATAAAAAATTGCTAAGATCAAACCGTCAAAGATTCACTTTCGAAAATTTGAAGCATTATTTTATTATTTATTGTAATAAAGTCAATACAGTGTTTTCTGTTTGTGAATAAATAATAAATTAAACTGTTGAAATATATATGATTTATTGTAAATTTTTGGCACCTTTTTTTGTTTTTTTAGCACATATTTATGAAATTTTAATAACATATTTTCCAATTACCTATAGGTATCTACATATTTTAGGTACCTGTTATTCATTTTTTAGCACCTAAAATCCTAAGCCTACTGATTAGGAATTAGAAAATATTGTTTATTAAGTAAACAAAGAAATAACAACTTAAATATGTAATTCATTCTTCTTAAAAAACAAAAACTTTTCATTAGAGAACATTAGGAATGAAATCCCCTATCGAGGGACATCCCCGTAAAATTTAAAATAAACCATTTTTTTAGTTAGGTAGGTACGTCGAAAAATGACGCCACTCGAGTTAAAATTTTTTAGCGACGCAACTCGAGGCTCTAAGTCGTGAGTCTAGTGTATTTAAATGCATAATGATATAAATCTGGATTCCGTTTCATCGTTTCGACTATAAATCCGTTAAGTCTAAGACCTTTACAACTAGGTACAGATAATAATTATGTCACATCACTTTTTGTGACTTGGGATTTATCAGATTTAGACCCTGTGTTGCATGAGATGAGTTTTGTTGGTAAGCATTATATAATTTTCGATGTCTCCTGATTAGTGTGGCATGGATTCTACCAGAGATCCTCCGCATACTTGTCATCAGCGTCATAAATATATCACAGACTTATTAATCTTATTATATTACAAGATATTAATTAGAAGTACTTGGACAATGAAAGTAAAGCGCGAACCAAATTGAGGTGCATGTGGCGGACTATCACGTGACGTCACAATAAGCTGCCGCTACGGGGAAAAAATGTGTAATGTCGTTGTTCTTGGTGTTTAAAATGTTATCAGACTGATGCTCCTATCCCGTAGCACATTTTGACCCTTTAAACGAACATTGTCAGTTGGCAAAATCTGCCGAAATCACTAAAACAACAATGAGGTCACCTCACGTTGAACTGCACTGCATCGACACCTGCATGACTCAATGAACGTTTTTATCATATTCCACATGCCTACACTTTTCGAATGTCATGTCAAAATCACGTTTTTTTTGTTTTTAGCGGTTGGCACTATGTATTTTCGATAAGAATGTTGTCTATTATCTATGGTCTGCAGGTTGAATTCTGTTCAAAATATTATCTATGGATGTCATGCCGCAAGTATTTTAACGTGCGCACACATAGAAACTGTTAAAATTAATTGAAATTAACATGAATAATTAATACTAATTCAAATTACTAATACATTATAGTATACACTCTTCATCAGTGTCATTCTTAAATGAATCTACAGAGATGGTGATGGTTCAAAATATTCTACAAAATTACGAAACCATAGACTAACTTTGTCGTCGCGACAGCGTGACAGTAGGCGACATGCACCTCAATTTGATTCGCGCTTAAGCGTGTATCTAGGATGTATTTATGAAAACGTGATTTGTTTATTAGGTAGTTCAAGAGTACGAGAGAGCAGTGATCTTCAGACTTGGAAGGCTTCTATCGGGGGGTGCGAAAGGACCAGGTTGTACTCTCATTTATGTTAACTATACATTTTAATTTATTTCTGACATCAATCGCTAACCAATTTGTATTGATATAATTGTTTAACGTCAATACTGTTAGCTATGAAAATAAAAAGACGAAACAATTTTACCATGGACTCTGTTATATACTATGCGTGTACCTAATAGTAGAATATATATTGAAATAAACTATTTCTTTTATTCAACGAATAATTCACAAGATTTGAGAATGTAACATATTATATTGTAGGTACATACTTACATACATTGAAAACACCTCATATCCTTTTAGAAATAAACTTTTTTGAAAAATTACTACACCCAACGGGACTTGAACCTGTATGTTTCTAGTCAAGGTGCGTAACCAATTAAATTTGGGTGTCCTATCTAATTACGAAATGTTTTTCAAACTGAGTTAATTTTTGGTTATCGGTTTTTGTGTTTTAAGTATCAAAATATCAATTAAGTACTTACCGTAATTAAGCTCAACTAAATCACACTGGCGTGAATTCAATGAAATCAGGTTTAAGTCCCGTCGGACGTCGTTTTTTTTCAAATAAAGATTTTTCAGCTATATTTACCTATATATATATATATGAGGTGTTTTCAAATTGAATATTAAATTGTCGAATATATATTTTTATATTATTACTATAGATGAAATGAAAATATAAATAATATTAAATTCTACAGGTTTTTTAAAAAGGTTTTGTCGATAGCTATTTCGGTTGTAACATCATTATCAAAACTCCGAAATAGCTATCGACAAAACCTTTTTTAAAAAACCTGTAGAATTTAATATTATTTATATTTTCATTTCTTGTAAAATGGAATTCTACCAAGTAAATGCTATGTCAATTAATATTACTATAGATGTACATAGATATAAAAACAAAACAATGATTTGGTTCGTGGATTGTATGCGTACGAATACGTACGAATGCCTATGAGTCATCGACCAACCGATTCATTGTTTAGTTTTTACTGTACAGTAAGTCCTCGACTTACGTGATTAATTCGTTCCGAAGATGTTCGTGTAAGTCGAAAAATCGCGTAAGTAAGTCGAATAAAACATAAAATCAAGCAATTTTTAAAATAATATGTGTTAGTTTCAAAGGATAAGTGAAAATAAAATGGACCTACATAAGAAAACATTATTGATTGATGAAGTGGTTTGAATTTGCATTCCCCAGCAGCATTTCCACCAAGTAAAAGGGTTAGTCTATCGTCAGATACCTTAGAACCTGGCATAGATATTTCTAGTTGAGATATATAATATGACTGATCTGGCATTTTTTTCCAATAAGCCCAGCTTCGTCCATATTAAAAATTTGTTGTGGCAGGTAATCCTAATTTTTATGATTTCTTGATAAAATTCATAGCTTCCTCTGTATCTGCATAACTCGGCAGCCTCACCTGTTTCTTTGATGTTCTGTAGTTTATTACGGCTTTTAAATTTTTGAAACCGTCCGTGGCTTGCAGTGAATGCATTAGTATCAACACTATCGTCATTTTACAACGTTTTCCTTAGCTCGTATTCTTATTTGTCCGGTGGTTCTTTGTCCGGTACAAATCTTGCAATCGATTTTTAACTTACTTCCCGACTAGCTAGACATTTGAAACTTTTAGAATATATCAGAACACGATGCCAATGCATTCTTTTAATACTTTTAGCCATATTTAAGTATAATTGAATTCATTTTCAGTTAATTATGTTTTGTATGAAAGGTTATTTAGACAGTGACGTCCCGTGGGGGTAGGCAGATTGAGCGTCGCTTGGGGGCGGCAGTTACCCAAAGGGCGGCAAATCGGGGAGAATCACTAGGTATATAATAAATAGAAAAATTCATTAAAAAATTCAGCTCACTGGTTGGATACAAAATGTATTAAATAAGTACTGTACAAGTTATAGCAGGATTTTTTGTCGGGTTCGCGATGTCTAGTTTACTTCCGTTCTCCTTGGACATCCGTTCTTGGTGAACACCATTGACAAGTGCATACCTAATTTAAAATGTATTCAAATATGTTTGCCAGTCACTGACGAGTTTTGGAAGTTGTCAAGTATATTTTTAAATGTACCTATCTGAAACCGTAGACACGCAATATTGTCTATTGAAGGAGATATGGCATTTAAATTAGATTTAGTGAAAGACATATTGTTAGTAATGTATCCATACAATACATTTCTTAGATATTGGAATCATGAATAGATGATAAAGTACCTACTCTATAAAAAAAATGTGACGGCATTTTGGCACTGCCTAGGGGCGGCATTTTGACTAGGGATGTCACTGTATTTAGACACTATTATTGGTTGCTAGGGGTCTGGGGTCCTAGCAACTAAATTATTAATATATACGTGCGTTACTATGGAAATCAATATGACATGTCAAGTACAAATTTTTTTGATCGTTTAAGCTAGTCAAGTTTATATGGTTCAACAGAAAATTTAAAAACGTTGTAAATATATAAAAAGTACTTTTTATCTTGTAATTATTTACACTTTATGTCTTCAAAACGACTCAAGGATTTATCTTGTATGAGTATAAGGCTTATTGGAATAAATTTGTTGTTGCTGCATATCTTCCATCCATATTACCAATATTTCCATTTCTTCTATTAATATTCCTCCTTTCTTGGTAATTATCGTAGATTGCGTTAGTACTAATTTGTTTACATGATCCATATACTTATAATATAATATTCTATCTAAACACAAGCGCAGAGAAACAAACTGCAGCACAAGAAGCATATTTTAAAAAATCGCGTAAGAACGAATTCACGCAAGTCGAATTCGCGTAAGTCGAAGACTTACTGTACATACATAAGATTTAAGAATTCCATGAATAAATATTATAATACTAGTATGTATATAATTGTATTTCTCAAAATTACAATTTTATTCTGAACAAAAATAATCTTATGTATGGCTAGTTCAGGTTAATTTTATATGGAAAATTTTCAGGAATCTTTTTCATTTTACCTTGCATCGACTCTTACGCTCGTGTGGACCTGAGGACAAGGACTTATGATGTTCCACCACAAGAAGTAAGCTATAAAAATCTATAGAAATGTTAAATCACACACGCTTTCGTAAAGAAAATGCGATAATGTTTGTTGATCTATTTCATACCGTAGCAACTCTGAAATAACCTGAGTGTACAACCCCTCTAATCTGGGGAAAAAATCAACTAGTTAAGTAAGTACTTTATTTTAGTGGTCAATGGTATGTAACATTAATTATTATTAAATGTACTTTTCTATTAAAAATAATATAGTATTAAATTTGGTCATAAAGAAAAGCTTTTTAGTTATTTTTCAATGATAAAGATAATAAATCGTCTAGACAAAAACTTGTAAATTACCGATAGACAACAATCGTGTTAATCATGCTCATAACTTATCGAGCCGCTTACGCAACATGTGTACCTATATCAATAAACATCAAATAGAATTACGCCACCTGCGACTTTTTTTACTATGTAGGTATAGAACAACATTGTGAGAAATGTATTTGGAAATTTTATAAAGAAAAATGAATAACATATTTTTTTCTATAAATGGATCGAATATGAAGTTTCCCCTTTCTAATATATACTCCTAAAAAGGGTTGTATTTTCCAATTTGCAGTTGCACACTGAAAATTACTTATGTACTCCTTACATAGCATTTGTTTTAACTCTTAAATTAACATATTTTGGACAAGAGGGCAGCATATGGCATTTTTTTACGCATGGCATAATTATTCAGATGAGTGATGACGATTCCCATTTTGCTTATTGTTAATGAATTGCTAGCCATAGAAAAGTTATTATTCTTTATTATGGCACATTTAAATATGGAGACTATAAACTCTTGCCTATCATCACTAAAAATTGTTGGCTTTTTTATGTTTTGTTATAACGTACCTACGTATAAAAAAAACTAACTAAATGGAGTATTCTACGTCATTGCCTTTTTTGCGAGCTGATACTACTATAAATACTACATAACATGATCTTTGCGTGTTGATTTGTCATAGCAAATACTCAATGTCTGGCACCATTGAGAGGAATTAAAAGCTTTTTTGTTCTGTTTCTCCTCCTCACATTCGAAACAATCCTCTTCTTCTGCTTCCGCAAAAGTTTAAGGTGACGCATCAGTGAAACGCCAAATAATTTTCAACTGTACGCGCGACGAAATTTTGTACTCGCTTCGCATTCATTGAGAGAACGGCGAGTCAGATATACGTCACTTTGCTGCGTGATGGCGACGGGCCAATTAATTCTAAAATCGTGTAAAGATGACTAAAAACGTTACCCATTTACTTTAAAAAGAAAACATGTCAATGAATATATTATTATTGTTACTAATAGAATACGTTAAAGTGCCCACCACCACCCGTCATATATGCACAACCGTGGATATGCACGGCCGCTTTCTATGACGCTTTAAACGTGTCTGAAAGAAGTGATTTTAAGTGCTCATTCCATCCCGAGACGGAGCCGCACGGGACTGATGCTGCAACCATGCACCGTAGTGCTGAAAGAAGAAAGTTAAGAAAGAAAATGTTTGTTTTTGGACTGGCTCTGCTGTCCGCTGACGTTAAGCGCTTTGTGTACCCGCATACTGAGTGTCACGAATTGAAATGGATGAGTCTACAGAAGAGTCGGGACTATCCCGCTCCCCATACGACGCTGCAAATTTCTCAAATGCCGCAAAGTTGGCCTCGGTTGCTACCAGATCTCCATGACCAATTGGGCCCGTGTGAGGACGGACCCTGGCAAACAGCTCCGCTCGTTCGAATTCCATAAGCGGGCAATCCCAGAGGATGTGTTCAACATCTTGGTGGTCATGCCCGCAGGTACAACCCGGCCCATCTACTATCAAGCCAAACTCGTGGAGTCTGGCGGCGAAGTTGCCATGGCCGGTGAGGAACTGGCTAATCCAGTGCGAAGGTTGGAGTCTTCTAGTTTGGTGCCTGCAGAATACGTCTGGAAAAAAACGGTAAGTGTGCCGCCCCTTGGGGGAGGCGGTCCACCTCGCCTGCCATGCCGCAAATGCGGTCTTGTACACAATGTCACTTACAGTCTTCCTGTAAGGAACGTCCTCGGATCTCTATAAACAGAACATAAAATGGACTTATGTTGGATTTATATGAGAAATAATATTTCGTTTGACAGGCGTCTTTTGCACCCGCGACCCGCAATCCGCACATCGCCTAGCAACGATCTTTTTAGACCGTGCCTCAACTAATGCATGGCCTTAAGTATTTTAATGTTAATAAAACTTACGCGATATCGAACACACATATAATTACAAGCAAGGGGAATGTAGTAATTTGTGGGAAAGTAAATGCGGAGGAAGTGTTTTAGTTCCAGAAACGACCGTAATGAAATGAGTAATGACTTTGAATACATCTATGGTAATGAGTAATGACGTACATTTTATGAAAGGCACACTGTACCTACTATGAAATTCTATTGATATTATTTATATTATCACGCACGTGAATTGATCATAATATGTATTCAACCAGTGACGTCCCGTGGGGGTAGGTAGATTGAGCATCGCTTGGGGCGGCAGTTATTCGAAGGGCGGCAAATCAAGGAGAATCGTTTGAAATATACCTATAGAAATAGCTAAAATTATGTTATTTCGATGTTGTACAATAATATCATAGCAAAAATGGAGTGAAAATAATAAACCTGTGTATTGCTAAATGGTACAAACCAAATGTGTCAGAAAATAGAACCAAATAAAACCTTAGACCAGGGGAGGGCAAACTGCGGCCCGCGGGCCGCATGTGGCCCGCCGGGTATTTTTTTGCGGCCCGCCATCATTAATTGTACTTCTGATTACGAATAACTTTTTTTATATTTTTTTTAAAAAATATTGACAATAGATGAAAAATTTTAAGAATTTGTTATTTCGTAAATGTATTATCTCAGTACGTCTTCCTTGCGTCTCGTCTCACACTATGTAACCACTATTTTCTACGTTGAACAACGATTTCAATAGATAATGATAGTGTACCGACAAACCTACAACTTGAGATTATTGATCTGCAGTGTGACACTGATTTAAGAGAATTGCATCGTCGTGAAGAAATCTCCAAATGTTACAATGCCCTTAATTCAGACAAATTCGACCAACTTAAGGATTATGCAAGAAAAATGTTCGTTATTTTTGGATCAATTTATATATGTGAACAAACATTTTCGATCATGAACCTCAATAAAAATTCTATACGATCAAATATCGACGATGCCCATTTAAAAGCAGTTTTAAGAATATCAACTACAAAATTAACACCTGAATTAAAAAAAATAAACAACAGTTTCATTCTTCTCATTATTTTTTTAAATTGAAATGTTTATTTTTCGTGATAATAAATAGTGTATATCTAAAAATGGTATTTTACGTGCGGCCCGCCGGTCATTTTGAATTGTTGAATTTGGCCCTCCATCCAAAAAGTTTGCCCTCCCCTGCCTTAGACTCTGGTCATTTGGGTAAGTGTCTAACTTAATTATCTATATTATATTTATTCGCTTTTTAAATTTTGTATGCTTTAGTGGTATATATATTTTTAGTAATGTAGTGAAGCTGTTGTACCTCGGACCTATTTTCTCTTTTTGATTTTTCATAAATTACTGGTTATAGGTAAAATTGCCAACATTAGTTAGTTTGATTTTAGCATATGTTGCGCATGCTTTGATATAGGTATGTTTCAAATTAAATATCTTGATATTTATGGTGATTTTAGGCCGTATAAAAAAATGTGGATTTAGGCCCAAGGTACAACAGGGGTGTTGTACCTCGAACATATGGAGGTTGTACCTTGAACATACATTTAAACAATCGTAATAAGGGGTCATTTAGGTACCTATGCTAAATAAAAACACAGCTTTATTAAATTCGCAGGATTTGTATATTACGATAAAAGAAAGGAGCTTTTTACAAATATGTTTTATGGAACAAAAGAACATTTTTTTCATAACAGTTATACTCAATCATAAACCATAATTATCTTAATTAGACTTAGGTAGATATTATAATGAATCGGTTTTTAATAATTAAACCTCAATTATCTCTTCCTTATCACCCTAATACTTGACCATTTCCTTAACTTGATAAATGTAGATTTAGAATTTAGTAAATTAAGTAAATTTAGATTGGCATTTTTCAGGTGGTAGAATTTTCTGGATTATGTCATGTCAAGGATAATTCATCGAGTCGATGTTCTCCGACCATTTCCAACCCTTTAGCGATTTTTGCATTCAGCTAATCTTGGCCCCATCCTTGCTAATTTCTAGGATCTTTTCTAGAAAATAATAATTATTCTCTTTCATAAAGAAAAATTACAAAATCCCCCACTTGATATTCTAAATTCAGTGTAGATTAAAATTCATCTGGAAATTCTTGAGGTCCGTCTGAATCGCTGGAGTCTTGCAGTGCAAAATTATCAGCCGATGACTCGGCTGATGAAGATTCGAAACTAACCAATAGCTTTTTCTTAACAGCAGAAACTTTTTTAAGAACATAATTAGTTTTTTTGGATGGGATAATATTTTAAGTCTTCGCCAGCTTCGTTTTCTTCTTATCCTCGATTCTTAATTTCTCCGGTGTATCAGTCAGACTACGAGATCGACCCTTTTCTCGCTCCTGACGATTATTTTTCCGCGGGGCAGCTTTGGGGCGAGGTCTTATCATAGAAGGCATACTGCAAAGATGCAGCTTCTGTAATGTATTGCAGCAACATATTATGTTCTTCTTCTTCTTCACTAAAAACTTTATTTGAAGCAAGATTTTCATAAAGGGTGCAGACTTCCTTACCAGTATTTTCAAAATGATGAATATATCTTCTTATTGTGCTTCTGGGTTACCTGTTTAGTTTCGGAGCTCTGTTCAGCGTATATTTTTGTTCTTTTATTAAACGGATCGCACTTTGTATTTTTTCGCTATCCGGACGAACCCTTTTGATTCCTGTCTTGATACGTACGAGGCATATTAAATAAACACCTGGAACAAGTTTAAACAATACGTTGAAATTAAATTGTATGTTTAAATGAATGAACAATAGTAATCATAGTCATACACATGGTAAACGCGTTGTACCTTGGACATGTTCGAGGTACAACGCATTTGTTATGTCCAAGGTACAACACCACGCCAAAATTACAAAAATAATTAATAGTTTTTTTTTAGGTAAGGAATACAAAATCTATAATAACCCAATGTTATAGACATATGAAATTTAATTCAATTACATAATTACTTATTCACACAACAAACATAGTATGGCATATATTTACAAAAAAAATAAATGAAAATAACTTACTTTTACGAACGAAAATTTTCAAAATCACGTCACATAAACACGCGTGCCGCTTGCCGTCTAAAACTAGCATCAAGTATCCACCGAGAGGAAAGTGTTCAAACTACTATTGTAAATTTCAAGATAAAATGCCGCCAATATACAAAAAGATGCATGTGTTCGAGGTACAACCATGTCCAAGGTACAACAGCTTCCCCTATCCATACATCACATTTCTTAGATATTGGAGTCATGAAAAGATAGTACCAATACTGTACTTATAAAAATTGGGTGGAATTTTGGCGCTGCCTAGGGGCGGCATTTTGTCTAGGGACTTCACTGTATTCAATATACCTACAGTGTTACCAAAAAAACAAGATTCTCTAACATAAAATATAGGTAGGTACTATGTAGGTATTTAATAAAATAAAACGATTTAAATCATCGATAAAGTGTTACACGCAAACCCATTTTTTGAAAATATTAATAAACATAGGCTATAACACCTCAGCTGAGACATGGTCTAAAAATATTGTAACTATGCGGCGCGCGGATTGTGCTAATGACGCATGCCGAACGAAACATTATTTGTCATTAAAATTCAACTTGCGTCCATTTAGTGTTATGTTTATTGTTATATTAATAAATAATAATAATATATTCATTGGCATGTTTGCTTTTTCGAGTACAGGCATAACTTTTTTTAGTCATCTAACACAATATAAGAATATTATTATTCTTACGACGCCATCACAAAAAAACGACGTGCTCTCACCTCGAATTCCGCTCGACATTTGGCGACGTCCGCGACGATGGGAAATTTCGTCCAACCTATTGTTGAAAATTATTTGTCGTATCACTTATGTATGCTCTTAAAGTAAAGTGAGCTGCACGTTGCTCTTTTTACTGTACCTACTTACCACGAGTAGAATAAAATTTTCATAAAAGTGTATTTACGAAAATATTAAGTAGAACACTGGTTGGTAAGTTTTGTTTTAGTGAATCGAGCAACAGTTTGAGAGGTACTGCCTCATTACAGGTAAAACATTCATAACTACCTACTGTAATTATTCGGCATATGTAACAATACTTATTAAGTTTACACTAAATTCACAACACAAGTCAATAGTTATTGATTAAAAAATATCGATTCCAAGAATGTTTAACTACGTAAAATATTTATCAATGTTCAAAAGCTTTTAAAGAAGCATTAGTCCACACAATGCTTTGCTTATTTTGTAGAATGTTGAATATGACCTAATTAATGTATCATTTTTACTGAGAAATATTGTTATTTATTTATGTTAGCAGAATACAATCAATGCTTATTTATATATAGGTATTAAGTATAATGTTTGCTTCAAACAGACTTGTTTGATGACTTGTTCTTAACATTTTAATATATATGTACCTACCTACTCATATTTATGCGAAGATAAGAAAGAAAGAGAAATTTTAAAAACTAATAAAAATACACAATGAATAAACTCACGACACTTTTAAAATTAAATAAATAACAAACATAATTATTTTTTTAATTAAATTAAAATGTGCTTTAAGTAGTTTCTATTTATTTTATCCGTTCTTTTGTACGGTAAAATAATTGATATTTGGAAAACAGATGGGTAGAATAAGTATTAGCCGACTAGTTACAATTACAACGTTCCCTCTAATTTTTATATTGTGTGTGCGGATCATCAACGCATCTGTGCATGGTTAGTTTCATCCGGTGCAGTAAATTTACACCCCCCCCCCCCCCAAAAACATACACGTACAATTTCCTTTTTAATAACAAAGTTTAAAATTGAAGTCAAAGTTCGACGAATTCAAACAACGCATAATACTCGAGAATATCTGTGTATTTAGATACATGATTATGAATATCTTGTCAGAGAGCCATTCCAATTTAAATGTATCGCAGGATTTCTTTTTAAATATCACATCCACTCCTTTTTGACATCTTTAGCGGATAAGTTTTCTATAACAATTAATAAGTATAATAATTGTACTTACTATATATATTATGTAACTGTGCAAGCAATTGTATTGTTCACTTGAATTGTTTTTATGTACACTGAACATACCTGTAGTTATTTATTACAACAATTGATTATTAGTTTTGTATTATAAATATTTTAAGTAAAAAAAAACACTGCTTTTTGGCACGAACACTTTTACCGTTTAAAAAATATTATAATAACTGTGATGTTTTCACAATAAGGACTACTATGAGACTATACTGACAATGTTTCTTTCTGACTATACTGACAAAGTTGAAACATGTCAAAGGAAATGAAGAGGACCCGGCACATAGGTGGTCATTGCTAAGCACTAAAATACGTATCTTTTTTTCGTATACTTTGATATGCAATAGAACAGGACGGATATGGTGATCCCTTCTTGAAACTTTCTTTTACAATATTTTTATATGAGGACTGTGCGGGGGATGAAAACATGTGTGCGGACATATTTTGGCAGGTGGGCGCGCACACCTTAGAGGAACATTGCTTACAAAATGTATAGATAATATTGAACACGACCTCAGGACACTGGGGGTAGTAACTTGGAAGCTAAACAAGACAAGGATTTAATAATACTTTCAAATCATTGTATTTTTTGTCGAGAAACAACGCACTAACCTAATTCATTTCATATAATTTTCTCTAATAATTATATTACTTAGGTATTGACAAAAGACAGCGTCACTGTGTCAGTGGATGCAGTGGTTTACTACCGGGTCTCGAACGCAACGGTGTCCATCGCGAATGTGGAGAACGCTCATCACTCCACCCGACTCCTGGCGCAGACGACTCTTCGTAATACGATGGGCACCAGGCCACTACACGAGATCCTCAGCGAGCGGGAGACGATCTCTGGAGGGATGCAAGCGTCCCTCGATGAAGCCACCGAGGCTTGGGGGATCAAAGTTGAGAGAGTGGAAATGTAAGTTTACATCAAATCGATATGAACATAATTTGGCGTTCTTTGTGCGTAGTGATCTATACTTATTTTATAAGGAATCTTATCTATACATTGCTCGATAAATTACCTGAACAAAATGTCATTTGTATATTTTCTACCTCACATTTCAGTTTCAAAAATTATGAAGACGATTTTTTTTAAAACTTGTTCATTTATGCATACACGCTAATTACCTTATTAACACGGTCACTGCTGACCAGTTAATTACCACAACTCGGTCAGTGCTCAAGACATGCCTGGCGTGTAGCAATTGGCATGATAATTAAATGTGGTAAATAACTGATCAGCGGTGAATATATATGTATCTAATGTGTCACTGACTGTGTTAATAGACTTTTATAAACTCTGTGCAGGATGACACTACGTACTTCACCATAAAATCTGTATCTCATTATGGTAGGTACGGCTCCTTTATACATATTATGAATAAATAATTTTTGATCCAGTCGGTGCAATTGAGGTTAAATGTGGGCATTTTGTACACAGATACATACATTTTAATACATACCATGACCACGTCTTGAAACTTTCTAAAACAATATACAGCTCCATGACTGCAGAATTCCCAAACCAGTCGATCAAAAATCTAAACAATTAGGATCCAGCCATCCTCATAGAATTTTCGAGACCACGAGCAATACTGCTCTTAAAGAGTATTCTTAGTAAGTATATTTTTACCTCTACAGTAAGAGACAAAAGAGAGGCCATTTGGTTCCCTCTTCATCTGCATATAGGTATGTATACAAAAAATAAAATATTTCGCAGTGCTGAGACTCCGTCAATTCGAAGGAGAAATCACTGTATTACCTCTATTTTTCTATATTTCTTTTTTCCCTTCAGACCCACGACGAAGGGCCATGCGCTTTTCGTTGATAGGTATACAAACGCGAGTACTACAGATGACGAGGATAAAAGGTCGTTTGGCCTTGATACCTCATATCATCATCATCATCATCATCAGCCTGAATCTCTCCACTGCTGGATGGAGGCCTCTTCAAGCTGCTTCCACTTCTCTCTGTCCTGTGCGTTGTGTTGCCACGTACTTCCGCAGAACTTTATCATTTCATCGATCCAGCGGCCTCTGGGTCTACCTTACGGACGTTTTGTACCTCTTGGATACCACTGGATGAGTAAATTCGTCCAACGATTGTCTCTTTTTCTAGCAATATGTCCAGCCCATCTCCATTTGAGGCTTTTAATGAACTTTAATAATTTTTAATCACATCGCAAATCCTTGCCTGCTTCCTCTTTTTGTACTTTCGCGTTATTCCCAGCATGCACCTATCCATACCGCGTTGTGCTACTCTTAAGTTTATGGATCTCTCTTTTACTTAGGGTCCATGTTTCACACGTATATGTGATTACGGGAGGCATACACTGGTTGAACACTTTTCGCTTTAGGCACAGTGGAAGGTCACTTTTGAAGACATTATTCAGTCGGCCAAAAGCACTCCAGCCTAGCTTTACTCTACGAACAATTTCATATTATTATACCTATATAGTATATATAATTGAATTGATACATACCTACTACATATTTTTTTAATTTATTATTATTTGTAATAAAAGCCTTGACTCTTCTAATTATTTAATTTACCAGTGAGTAGTTTTTGTTCATGCGCTTAATACATTATTTATAATTTAAATAAATTATTTACACAACTACTAACGATAGTTACAACTTTTGTCTGATATAATTTACTTAAGTACTCCTAATTATTGCAAACGACGGTTTGATATTTCAGTAATGTTACTCATTTATTCATCACAAAGGGATGCGTTACTACATAATGAATGCCCAATGTATATATGGTAAATAATATTATATCGGCGATGGCCATTGCCCTGCGATTCAAGTTATCGATTTCCTGACCGCTACCCCGATAAATAAAATTCAAGGTACATTGCGGTTGTTATGCTAATACATACTGTCAAACAACTAACAAAGAAAAATAGCAAGACAGTGTATATAGATTATAAAATAATATAGATATTATGTAATACAAATCAATAATTACCGAAATAGTATATTATACCATAACAAGTCTTGGTATTAAAACACTCGATGGCATTCCAGAACGTTTTTATTGTAGAAGATTTAGTACAGAGTAAAATTAATATCTAGCTACTTGGTAGCTTTCAATTGAAACATTTTAAATAATTTATATCGAGTGAACTTCACAAATTATAAATTCAGGATGCTCATACCAACCACAAAATGAAAAATATAAAGCAATAAGTAAAATTGTTAACATGGCAAGTTATTTATTTATTCAAGCAAGTTATTTTGTATTTACACTTTTCTACTGTTTAATAACTTAATTCTGATCTCTTTCTTTTTTTATATACCTAATACTGTTTTAATAACATTTCTTTGTTTCTAAATGTCATGTTGTGAACGTCTTAAATTAATAATTTGTAATGTTCACTATACCTACATATGTGAAATATAAATAAAATTTGAAAATTTGAATAACCGTCATCATTGTATTCGTTCTTTGATGCGATTAACAGAACTACGCGTTTGACATATTTGTGATTGTTGTATTATTCTGGAGTTATCAATAAATTATTGTTCACTGTCATATTGGTAAAAAATTAAATTCCTTTTTCCAACAACAAAGTGGTATAAAGGTTTACGTATGTATGATAATATGTATGTATATTATATTGATGTAGAACTATTTTTTATAAGTATGTAATAAGTGTTATGCAAAAATCTTTTTTTTTTTTTTAAATAATAACCTGCCATATATCTTCCAAATTTACACACTTTGCAACTTTTGTATGTCATCGATTTATTCACTTGTCGGATATAATATTGAAGAAATTTTGTAGATGAATGGAAAACGTTTTTTTTGTTTGTTTTTATTTTTGTCAGTATTGATATTATATAATATGTACAATCATCTAGATACCGCTTACCTCAATAATAATATTACAATTGTATAGTTTTGTCATCATTCATTGTATTTTATAACAACATGTTATTTTGACTGAAACAATATCTTTATAAAATAATTGATACACACAATCTCATATTATTGATGTTTTAGTACAGGGATGGCGAACCTATGGCACGCGAGATGATTTTGCATGGCACGCGAATGTTTCATTTTGAATAGAAAAGAAATTACTATTTTACTTGTATATATTAAAAAAATGTTTAGGTATAATGGGAACTGAAATACATAACGGGTAAGGCGATAGCAGGTAACCGACTCGAGTAAAGTTACACACGTGTCAAGAATACGTTTTACGTCGAATACTGAAAACTGCTCTCGGTTTATGCATTTACGCTCATTTAATGTTGGTGTATTACACACACTATTGCACGTGCATAATGCGTACTTCATTTTCGTACGACACTCACACATTCAAAAGCCTGCATCAAGATGCGGCGTATTGAATATAGCCTATCGGTATTCTATTTATTATCTGTTCTGTGATGAGTAAGTAGGTGCTTACTTATATAATATGATATTAGAAAATAATGACGTCATTGCCATGTGTATTTTCTTCGGTTTTCATATTATGTTTAACATGCGATGCGCACACGGAAACATCAAAATTCTTGCATAAATTACAAATCGCAGGCAAACACAAATCTTTTAGCTGATGCCTGCAAAATTTGTGAGTTTTGCGTCTAAATACATCTGAAAGTTAAGGTGATTTCCGTCAATACTTACGGTAACATCTATGTATGCATTTGATTTCAACAATATTATATTTTATTGACGCTATCTACCTACTTTTTATTGCGCGGTTCCAGCTGCTTCATCTGCCTCCGTTTTTCATATTTTATATTTCGGACCAATTTCGAGGTCCGGTGCTTATAGCCTCTTTCTCTAATCCTGATAAAATTGTAAAAAAATGGTACTTATTAATATCATGAAACTTAGTTTACCAAAATACATACATTTAAATCAGTGGGTTTAGTGGATAGGTATAAGTATATATTATATCGTATATAGTAAGTATATAGTATGTCACTTAAATAGCGGTTAGCTAATTTTCAAGATTATATTACAAACAATAATAATTGGACGTGTCCGTTTTATACAATTACTCGCTTTATTGGAAATTAAATAAAATATGCATACAATTGTCACAATGGCTCTTGATCTCACACAAATATTGATTTATATTTTTGGTCGCATTTTTTTCATAATATGTTTTGTATCTAATATTTTGAATATATTATATCCATGCTTGAAAATGCATAACGCTGTCCTATAATTATTATAGGTTATCTTAGTTATCTAAGTTTTCTCCATAGTTATTAGTCTATCGTCTTGCGTTGCCACGTATCTGAACGTAGTTGAACAACAGGGCTCGAAATGGAAAATTTTATGAACCGGAGCAATAGATAAATTTTCGAAAATATTAACATTGCTATTTATGTTTATAAAAATAAGTGTGTTTGATTTTGTGTTACATGGCCAAACTAGCTCAGACAGTCAAATTAATTCTTACACGAGACGGAGCGATAATCTCTTGGATTTAACGAACCGGAACTGCGCTCCGGTCATTTCGAGCTCTGTTATCTTCGGCGATTGTCTATCTTGCATTCGAGCAATATCCTCAGCGTATTATATGTAATGTCATATGTTTTGTAAGGTTTGTCACATCATATACCTAGGTATCTACTTTTGTACACTAATATGACTAATTTTACTGCCCCTACTCCCTATACGTTTATTTCCATTCCATGCTGCACTACTCAAAGTTCTTGGAAGATCCTTGATTTGAATATCAATTTTCCGCATGCATGCGTGACAATTGAAAAATACATATTGGTTAAGGCTCGATGACATTGAGGTACTTCACAAGCTGCTTGTTGGTGAATTTACAATCTGCTTGTAAACTCACCCAGTGTAATCATCGAACAAGTTAACAAGCAGATTGTAAACAATCTAGCCAGAAAAGTTGAAAGCCGGGCTACTTTACACGCTACTCGCTGGCGTGTGGGCCGGTCCTCGTCTGCGCAGTAGAGCGATAGTGGCGACCTCCCGGTAAAAAAAATGAACTACATCCTGTCAAAATAGTCGCTACCTTGTGGCTTCTGAGCGAGTGGAAAGATTTGTGTGTCATCATCACAATCGCACTAGCTGACTCGTCCGCTTTTAAATTCGCCAATACCAACAAGCAGCTTGTAAAGTAGCTTAATGTCATCGAGGCTTTAAACACTCGAATTACAAGTAAACACTGTTGCAAAATGTAGCAAAGACGTCCGCCTACCAGTTCAGCTACAACGCGCGATGGCAGCTGAGGCAGAGGCTGCTCGGGAAGCCAGGGCCAAGGTGATCGCTGCAGAGGGAGAGCAAAAGGCATCCAGAGCGTTGCGAGAGGCTTCCGAAGTCATTGGAGACCATCCTGCAGCGCTACAGCTACGATATCTTCAGGTAACAATAAATATTCAATAATTGTATTTTTCATATTACATAGGTACCTATAATTTTATTTATAAAATAATTTAAAGATAAAAATAACTTTTTATATACTTACCACGTTTTTAAATTATCTGTTGAATCATATAAACTTGACAATTATATGTATTAATAAATACTTTTTTTGTACTTGATAGAAATACTGAATAAATGTAGAATACCTACTGAAATGTCATTTTGAAATTTCATATTGATTTCCATAGTAACGCACGTTACATTAATAATCATTAAATACTTACATATTAAGAATTTAGTTGCTTGCAACCAATAAAAGTGTTTTACTTTTTACGAATTTCTTCCGAAATAACTTTCCATAAAAAACAGAATTAACTGAAAATGAATTCAATTCTGCTTATAAAAGGCTAAAAGTATTAAAAGAATGCATTGTCGTCGTGTTCTGATATATTCTAAAAGTTTCAAATGTCTAACTAGTCGGGAAGTTAGTTAAAAATCTTCAATCGTGCAATACAAATCTTAGACAAACAAGAAAAATTAGTACCTACTGGACAAAAAAGAATATGAGCTAATAAAAACGTGGTAATAATAATTACTTTTGTATTTCAAGCTCATTGTAGGTACATACAATTTTCGGATATGTATAGAATTTTGGAGTATATTAACTATCAACATTGGCTCTCTAATACTGTGACCGTCTACTAAATGAAGGGGGTTCAGATTAAGTTAAATAAAATGAAATGATATTCTTTATTTCTTTTGACCATGTCCGATCCTAGTAGGAAACAGATTTTTGTTTTTACGAGAAATGGATGTTGGCCACTTGCTCAACCTATTACACAAATTGAAAAACAATATAAGTATTGTGCATTTGTCAGACCCAGGAACCTGGGACCCACGACATTATTAACCGACGGTAAGCCACTCAGCCATCGTGGGCGTATAAAATAGCAATAAAATAGTTTGTCATAGAATTGGATTCCGAGAACCATACATGCAAAATACGTCATAATATATTTTTTCATACCGATCAAATTCATCATAGTACTCTGCCAGTCAATGCAATAATTGGCGTAGATATGATTTTTGCCCAGTTTTCAATCGATCTATTAATTATCCTTATGCAAAAACGATTTATAAGTAAACCATTCGCTTAACCTATTACCACCATGCTGTACCTATATCCAAGAATACATTGGAGAAAAAAAAATCATTTCCGGGCCCCAAACCCGCGACGAGTGGTTTCAGTTGCAGATAGTTAGCCACTATAAATAATAAACTATTTTCTTTATTCAACGAATAAGACACGAGATTTGAGAATGTAACATTCTCTATACTGAAGAGTGAATATTATACATAATTTGAAAACGCAATTTGATACTTAAACATTTCATGTAGGTAACAACTACTGGATAAAATGGTCGTAATTAACTAAGATGCCCGTAGATTGATTGGAAAAACATACTGGCGCGAATCCAGTAGGTACAGATTCAAGTCCCGTCGGGTGTCGTATTTCTTTCTAAAATATGATTTTTCTAGTGTGTATATGCATGAGATGTTTTCAAATTATGCATTATATTCAATATAATTATAGTATGTACATAGGTAAATATAAATGCATTTTTATTTCCCGAAAAAAACTTGCTCCCTTACCGTTATTATACGATGGCAGCAAATAGAGTAGGTATACTTATTTTTAGTTATTACTATGAGATTATCTTAGCTATTTACTAGGTATCCACACATATATCTCACTGAGGTATACATAATATATTATCAGGTACCTATTCTTTATGAACGAATCATCATTTAGCTTTAAAATTCCACCCTACCGCTCCAAGGGTTACATCTTGGAATGCGATTTGGCATCCTTCGCGATAATTATCCGTAGTCATCACAGTCTTTTTTCTCCACCACTCTTCTCTAGCTTCTTGGGCTTTTTATGGCTCTCCAAATCTTTCTCCACGTATACCCAGACACTCTTGAGTCTAGCCAGTGGCGATTCTCCCTTGAGAGCGTTGGAGCGGTGCACACCCACCCACTCAACTTATGTGAAAAGACTTTTTTTAAATGAGTATTTAATTTATATTTGATTAATTAAAAGTGTTCTGATATATTACCGTAGTCATTAATTCATATACAAAAACAAATTCTAATATGTGTTTTTAACCGGCTATTTTAAATAATAATATTATATGTTGATGTGAGCGATATTCGCCATCGCTCGACCAAAGCGCCCAGTAATCTAATTTCGATTTCTTTGCAATGAGAAAGAGCGTCGTCTGACGCGTGGAACAGCAATACGTAAATATTTTTTCTACGTGCTCGGGAGCGACAGTTCAAGTCGCTCTCGGCCCGAACGCAGATTCATCGGTTTTAAAACAATACAGCCCGTATCACACGTACAATTATTGTATGACAATTTTTATTCAATATTATTATAAAAATAAATTCTTTTCACAGTACGCATTTAAATTTCTGCACATGTTGACAACATTTCTCAAATTTAGGCGAAGTACAATTTAAAAATAAACTTCAAGTTTTTTTTCAGTTTGATAACTAAATTCACAATGTTTATCAATTATGATATCTCTTCAAACTAGCTCTGTAATACGTCTGACTTTTGAGATAAAAATAAACTCAAAAATGAATTGTCTGTTATTTACAGCTTGGATAATTTTTATAATGCTGATGGCGCCTCAGCATTATAAAACATTTTAATCGAAAAAAATCTCATTGACACATTTACGGAAACGGTTTTACTATTAAATTTAATTTTTACTATTCCGATGACATCAGTGGAAAGCGAAAGATGTTTTTTCACACTCAAACGGATCAAGTGTTTTAGTGGAAACACCATCGCGCAATCAAGATTGAACGCATTATGTATGCTCAGTATCGAAAAAAGAATGATACAAGAGATTCCTGACTTCAACAAACGCGTAATTGAAAAATTTGTGTCGATGAAAAACAGAAGAATGGATTTCTCATACAAATGAACAATAAATCCCGGTCACTGCCAGATACGAGATATTTCGGTACTACTAATAATTCGGTCAAAACAAAATAGTTTGTGTTAAAGTTTAAAATCCATTTTTTTCAAGAAAAACTGTTTTTAGAGGTACAACAAATAATAAATAGTGAGTTATTTATTATTTCTTTTAAATGTACTAAATTAAAAAAACCAATAGTTTTTTTTTTGATTTTTTGGTGAAGTTTTGATGAAGGCAAATGCCTTTTTACGGCAGTCAAAAGGTGAAAAAAGTGAACTCCCAGTAAAATAACTCACCGGTCGCCACTGAGTCTAGCTATAACTATAGGCTACGAGTTATTGCACGCGGTCTCATCCATAAGTAGTTGACGAATCGCATTCTATAACAGTCATAATCATTAGGATCGTTAGTGTCCATTTGTGTCGTCCGCACTGTCTTATCTTTAAGAGATGTCGCATCGAAATATTAAAGCAAATATTGGATGGCCTATACAGTTGCGCCAACTTATATGTAACCCGGGCATTCTTTCACTGGCTGTGGCCTATGGGCCCAACCAATTCATAGGCTGTTCGATAGCTTAATCATCCAGGTCACGATCCTCAATCATGAGGTCCTGAATAATAACACGAAGAAGGAATATTTAATTTACTTAATTAATTTGTATATTTTCCGTTGCTGGGGGGGGGGGGGGGGGGTGACACGAAAACCCGCCCCTTGATTTGCAACGACTTTCGCGGCACACAGTTTGGCAGGCGCTGCTTACGTAATCCACTTTATTTGCCTCTCTTTTTAAGATGTCATTAGTCAGTATCTATTAAAATTACCAAATCATGGCAGTATTTTGTCATCATCATTATCATCATCATCATCATCAGCCTGAATCTATCGACTGTTGGATGAAGTCCTCTCCAAGCTGATTCCACTTCTCTTGGTCATGTGCGTTGCGTTGCCACGTACTTCCGCAATCATTTCATCGATCCAGCGGCCTCTGGGTCTACCTTGCGGACGTTTTGTACCTATTGGATACCACTGAATGACTAAATTTGTCCAAAGATTGTCTCGTCTTCGAGCTATGTGTCCAGCCCATCTCCATTTGAGGCTTTCAATGAACTCTATCACATCGCAAATCATTGCCTGCTTCCTTATAAGGAGGAATGAGTGGATTAGGATAAGTCTTTTGTAACTTGGAGAATCTGGTGGTGATTTACTACTTTTAGTTCTTGGTTAGGTACGTTTAATTCAACGAACTAGGGGGTCGTCCATATACCAAAAATTGTGCAAAACAATAGCTTTAGGCATAATGAATGTGAGATCGACACTATATTATTGTCAGGGACACTCCCCACAGTTTACAGAAGCGTGCCGTAGTCTAAGGGCTTGCGCAGACAGAGAGCGGTCGGAGTTCTGCGTTCAACCGACCGTAGACCGCTAACGTTCAGGGACAGCAGACAGGTGGCGGTCAACAATAAGCGTTCCATTTGTTTACAAACATTGTACTGACACAAGCGCTGCATAATACGAGACCGCTATATTCCGACTGCGAGTGGAAGTGAGAAAGCACCGCTGTTGCGTACTCACTCCCCCGTGTGGTTTCGCTCTATGTTGTGTGACTGCTCAAATTCCTATGACGGGACTGGACGGGAGGTACGGCGTTCTTTGTAATTCCGGGCATAGAACTCCAGAACTCTAGCGTTCCAATTGACCGGCGCGGTCTGACCGCCGGCTGTGTACCCATACAGTATGAAGTCCATACAGTACAAAGAACGCCGAACTCCGAACGCGGAACGCAGACCGCCTGACCGCGCTCTGTCTGCGCAAGCCCTAAATAAATACTATCCCCCAGCCCCATAATGTTTTAATCCCATCAGCTGCACCCAACACTTTGTAATTGACATGGAAAGCGCGATAAAGGTGAGGAAGACTTTACATAAATTAATTAATACTAACCTATAAAGTATAACATTATGTTATGCAGCTGACAGCAATGAGGGTATTTTATTTCATTTCAAAAATAAATACATTGAAAATACTACAATATAGATTAAATAAATATTGGCGCAATTCAATAATAATTTGCAGTTATATTATAAACTACTTAAATGCTACAGAAATTATTTGTCAATAAATATATAACAAAGATTGGCCATTTCGCCGTGAGCTATTTACGTCGACAGCTAATGTGTCTGGCAGTAAAACATTCTTCGGAATTGTCGACTATAACTTTCTGCATAGATTTCTTCTAAGCAAATATTAAAGTCATCTAACGAAACAAACGATTCATTTTTTTAATCTAGTAATAGTACTTACCACTGACTTTAATAATATTATGAGTTGTGTTCACAAAATATCTTTGTCATGCGGAGAAATGTATACCTACTTACTCAAGGAACTCAGAAATAATGGGAACTGAAATGCCTTTACGGGTAAAGAGTAGTAGGTAATCGATCTCGAGTTATGAAGAATCCCGGATAAATTTAAACACCTGTCAAGAATACGTCATATGCCGAATACTGATAACTGCTCTCGGTATATGCATTGACGCTCATTTAATATTGGTGTATTACACACACAATTGCACGTGCATAATGCGTATTTGATTTTTCTAGGACACTCACACATTCAAAACCCTGCATCAAAATGTAGCGTATTGAATATAGCCTATCGGAATTCTATTTATTCTATTACATCATGTTTTCTGCTGCCTTCTATTACCGTATTAAAATTATGACAACCCTGCCAACAGCAGGTACACTTCAGAACGATATGGTGAAAATAGTAAATAGGGGAACGGTGTGTATCAGGAACTGCCCTTGTAATACTAACGGTAATAAGACTAATAATAAGTCTCTGCGAACTTAATAACGATAAATGGTTTGAACTTTATTGCGGTGTCAATAGATTATACGAGTACCTACAGACTAGATGAGCGTGTAATAATTTTAATTTCTATGTATATACGTTGCTTGACGTCATATCGCTTTCAACTTCGTTTTCGTTCGTCATTTTCGTAACGTATAAATGACATTGTATTAGGTGCTTAATCTATTTTAAGTTACAATGGTCTATTTTGGTTGTAACTCATTTTAAAAATAAAACTATATGCGTAAGTATTTATTTTTGTCAGCTTTTATTATAAGCTATTTTTATTTGGACAGTATGTCAGTGGCGAAAGGTGGAGGTAGGCTGTTAAGATCCGACATAAATAGTGCACATTAAACTATGTCAATCATTCGTATTTGTTTTATTGAGCTAAGACTACAATTTACAGATGGTGTGAGTAAGTTTTTTAAAATTCAATTAAACACTGAGAAAACCAAGCCATAATAGTTAATAATAAAAAAATAATAATAATTACACAGATTGTTTTTGGTGGCTAACGTCCATTTCTTATCATCTGATAATACAAACCTCCACTCTGTGGAAGCCCAGATGATCCTATTTGGATAGTACATGAACCCATGATTATCAACTATTCTAGCAAAGAAGTGGCAACAGATTTCACTAACTGATTGATTTATTATTATTTCAATCAAGAAACAATATAATTTTCATGATATATTTTTTTATATTCGCAATCAAACTGATATACTTATATTATCTGTTTTTATATAAAATTAAAAAAACGAATAAACCAAATACTATATAAATTGTAGTTTTTTTGTGTTGGCGGTCCTCACAATGTTTCTGTTATTTTTACCAGTCTGCAGGTGTAAACATGTTAGGAAACACTGATCTAGCATATTTTCTTACTCTATCTGACATATTTTTGTGAATGAAAAGTTGGCAACACCGAGTAATATTATTATTTGTTTTTCTTTTCCAGACATTGAGTACTATTGCAGCAGAAAAGAATTCGACAATTGTTTTCCCACTCCCCATCGATTTTCTCTCATTTTTCATGAAAGGAGCTGACAAAACTTAAGCATTATCTTGTAATATTTTTATATTAATTTCTATACAAATACTAGTTAAGTGTTTGATATGTAAATTGTGTACACATATTATGTAAGTGTCCAAATAGTCATTACTTACTCTATTATACATACGAAAACGAGACGTGCGCGCAGTGACCTTGAAGTATCAATCTACCTGAGAAGATAGTGTACACGAAAAGTCATGATGCAAATCCAGGAAAAGGCTGTGGATCCCATTCCTCACCTTACTAACTTGGTACCTATTAAAAATGCACGGCGTGCGCGCATTCATTTTCATATAAATGTAGGTACTATTGTATGATATACCTACTTACAGTCTTACAAATTCATCTAAAGAACGGTCAAAAATGGAACTACGAACTACCACATGGACGCTATATTGATAACGTCATTCAAAGATTCAGATTCTGTCCAGTCTTGATTGGGTAGTTGTTGACTGTGGCTCCCCCATCAATTCTTCAGATAAGTTTTTAGGTATGTAAGCACATTGCCTTCGGTTATATTGTGTTAAGTATGTACTTATTGTTTGATAACATTGTTATCTTTTGCCATTCTTCGTCGAGACATCATGACTCGGATAATTTTGCCTTCGGACGGCAGCCTTCTCCGCGGCTTTGATTACTATAATGTGAAGCAATTCTGCACACAAACGTGTCTTTTGTGTTCTTTAAATTAGTAACTTCTCGTAGCTATCTATATCGATTTATAGATAAATAGGCTGGTTTTGCTTCTTATTAATATTTTGGATTCCTTTTATAGAATACAACAAAAAAATAAATAACTGAGAATTAAATAGAAAAATATTATTCACAGTTTTTAAAGTTGGTAATAATCTATTTGAAGTATTTTTTTGATCACTTGCTTTCGAGTTTAGATGTTGGATATACCTATAGATTGTTTGTTGACCCAATTAAAACTTAATATTTTAATATTTTATTTAATGACATAACCAAGCATAAATTAATTATTTACTAACAATTTTTTAGAACTTGCAAAATAGTTGAAAAGACCAGAGAAAAATATGTTTACTTAAATTAAATAAACAAAAACATTACCTACATGACGCATACTTAAATCGACGGCACTGTATATTATTATCTTTTTTCAAAATATTTAGATACCTATTACCTACTTGTAGTCCTTGAACTGGTCATAATGCTGTTGGCTATATTTATAATCATTATTGTCAACAGATGAAAGTTTCATGTACTTAATCGATATAAACGACCCGACAAAAAATATTCTTTGATCCGCAAAACATCGGTCATAATATGCACTTATACCTCTCTATATACGAGATGTTAGGGAATTCCCCATTCATGTGTTTTTTTGCGACAATAGGTTGTTGTAAACAGAAATAGATTTTTTTATCATTGCCTCGTGACATGCAATTTATGAAACCTTTGCTGCTCTTGACATCCGACGAAATACAGAGCTGCTTTATTATGACATTCAATGCGTGCTTCATTGTTGGAGCAAAGCTGAAGAAATGTCTCAACCAATCCTTCGGGCTCTTCCGGCAAAGTTAAAATTTTACAGTGTTGAAGTGATTCATCATAACCCAACCGATAATATGACGTATATCTACAAATAATCAGAGAACTGACTTCTAAATTTGCTAATACATACATTGTTGTACAATTGTATTTATATAATATTATTTACTGAGCTTTCGTTACTGGCAAGATTTTAAAAAAAATCCCGCTTCTAGTAATTTACCCCCTGATCCCGGTTCTATATTTTATACCAGGCATGTCCAACGCGTACTTGGTTGATCGCACCAATGAGTATATAAAATGTGCGTACAATCATTTACTTGTGATATAGTAGGTATGACTATATAAAATTTTGAACGGAAAGCATTAATTACTACTATTTATATTAACCAGTTTACGTAATAGTCGTTTTCTATAACTTAATTTGTATTCGTCCAATCAAGGTCTGCAGCAAGAGATAGATAAATATAAGATTTGAATCCCTGCACTTTAAACTGAGGCGTAGTCCTTTTACCGTCACGCAGTAGGCTCTTTTCACAGTAGAATAATAGTTCAATGAGTGGCCGAAAGAAGACCAAATCGAGTGTCATTAGCCAAATATAATAGGTTGTTCAAGTTGAATATTGACATGCCAAGAATAGGTAAATGTTGTAGATCATTGCCAGTATTGATACCAGTAGCGAGGGCTGAAGTTGGGCTCTTAAGCTTCGACATAAATAGTGCACACTAAACTTTATCAGTCATACTTGTCTTATTTGTTTTCATTGAACTAAGAATGCAATTTTCAGATGGTGTTGGTTAGTTTTTAAAAATCAATTAAACCCTGACTAAACCAAACACATAAGTTTTATGGATAGTAAGTAGATCACAGCCTAATTATTGAAGTTGGACATGCCTGCTCTATACAACACTGTTTGACGGAGCACCCTGTTCAGACTGGGGCTCGGTTAGGTTAATAAACAATATGACGCTACTAATAAGTATTGTTGCAATGTATGTTCTTAATGTATTTTCAAAATTTGATGTTTAATTCGAACATATTTGTATAAATTTATTGCCTATGTATTATATTTTGTAATATGATTGTTTTTGTGTATTTATTATTAGTAATACTTAAAGTAAAATAAATTACGCACGCCCAATTTGAAAATGGTTATTATTTACAGTTACATAGTGATTGAATACTAATACATTTACTTGCCTATAATGAATTTATTTATTGAAAGTTAGTTTCGAACGAATGATCGAAAATTCTAAAACTCATGACATTTAATTCATAAATAATAAAACTTTACCCATCAAAATGTGTTTCACTTATTAATCACCTTCAATTATTAGCATCAGCGCTCGAATTGGAAAAGTTTACGAACCGGAGCGCTCGACAATTTTCCGAAGATACATAGTTATCAAATGTTATATGTACATATTTTATAAAAATAAGTGTTTTATATTTTTTGTTGTAAGTATGTCTTATTTATCTCAGACTGTCAAATTATGTTTTTCCACGAGACGGAACGATAATTTTATCGATTTCATGAACTGGAACTGCGCTCCGGTCCATTTCGAGCTCTGATTAGCATAATATATTATAGACTTTATGGGAATACATTTACTTTGACTATAAATTAGGACTTTTGGTAACAAAATGCAATAAAATCCCTTAGGACTACTTGAAACTTTTTTACCTTCGTTGGGACGTGCGCCGCGTAGGTCAAAATGGATATTTTATGCTATTTTCAAAGCATGATCCTGGACATTCCTTAAGCGTTGTAGATAATCTATTTATATCATTTTGAAGCCTTATTATCCGTTATATTTATTTTGATGACTGCATAAAATATTTTTATTACATAAAATAGTATTCTTTTAAACCTCTCGATCTAATGTTTTAGAATATAGTCATATTTCAGTGCATCCATGTGCAGTGGTGTTAAGATTTTTTATATTTATTAATTTTTAAAAGCATTTATAAAACCATTAGTAAAATTTATGTTGAAATTATTATAGTGAAATATTTACGATAAAAATTATATTGATAATCTCTGTGATCCCAAATTTGTCAAGAATTAGGCATTTTATTATTCAAAAAATGGGCAAGATTTACACATTTGAAGATAATTATAAATATACTGATTATAAGCTACGTCTTTAACCATTCAAATGATGATAAAAATGTTTGCTTTATAATAGTTATTGACCTAAGAATAAGGTAGTATTTTTTTTGAAATACGCCATTTCTATTGGCATTCCCCAGTGGTTAAACTACACCATACGGCCGTAGCCATAAATTGATAAACTATAATTGAAGTAGGGAGTAAAATGATGTTAACGCGCGTGTTTAAACATCTAACGTTTTAAAAAAAAAAAAAAAATTGGTTAGGTACATGTTCAAACACGCGCGTAAAATCATAACCACTAACTTTATATTAAACACAAAAACAATACAATTCAGCAATATGTGCTCTCGGTTTTTGAATAAATGGAGCCATTCAAATCAATAATTAGGTACCGGCGACGTTTACAAAAAATATTTAATTTAGCCGCAGAAAATCTATCTTACTCTAACGCTTATTGCGGAGGTATAAGCATGCTGGATGCTTTCTCACTCGCACATATGGTTCGTTTTTGTTCAGGCGTTGGTTATGACGTTATGTTATGAGTGTTATGACAGTCAGTTCAGAATGTTTACCTGAATCTATCGGCTAGTACCAAAATGTCAAACTGATATTATCATTAGTGTATACTTACTAATGTTTATGGATTCCAAACAAGCGTAATATAGGTACCCGTTTTTAGACAATGACCTGTCTTAATAATATATCAATTTGTGAGAATTTGGTGGATGGGTACTAATTGTATATTAATGTTTCAGTGTAAAAAGGTCAAGTAGAATCACTTAATTTTGTGACCTATCAAAAGCAATGTCTAAATATTATAATTATTGTATTTCGAGCGATTTAAAATACTCCCATAAAACGATAAAAGTGACATCTGCGGATTCACACGCATTTTCAATAATTTTATTATTTATAGTTTGACCTAAATTCTACCGTGGAATTACACAAAGTGATTAGGTATTTGTTCATCTGAGTTTTAGACAGCCTCGCTTTATATACATAATATTATGCTTTATATATTATTTTTCAATGCTAATTTAATAATTTATAATTTACTGCTGTTTGTCATTGTACCTACTTACAATTTATACATAATTTTTCTAAACCTACTATCATGGCCCCCACTTGGGGGGGACTGACAGGGCTCTAGCCTGGGGGCCCGGGCTCAGGAAGGGCCCGGCGTGGCGAGTCGACCAGATAAGTGAGATAAATACACATAAAAAAATTTGCTTTAATAGCAAAAAAAGTCGCCTGCGGCACTATTCTCTTTCGATAATGTTATTATTTAAAGTTATATGTTTGTACGACACAATTTTAATGGTGTATCGATGCTCAACAACTCCATAATTCAAATGGATGTATTAAAATATACAAAAAAACACTGAATATAGGTCCACATTAATTATATCGCGTACACCATTAGAAAAACACTACTCTAGAGCGTCACACTGCCTTTATTCTTAGCGATAGGTAGGGGGCCCGCTTCAGGATGTGAGGCCCATGCCTACTATTATCCCGCTTTTACCACTCGAGAAAATGGCATTCTTTTTTCAGATTTAAAATAGATTTTTACTAAATCAACTGTTTTACACGAGATAAGGGATTACAATACCGGTATTTCATAACCGGTATTCAATTATTTATCGATACCGAAATACCGCTTTCAAAAATCCGATATACCGGTATTTTAGGTATTAAGAAAGAATACACGTTTATGTTTTGGAAAATGAATTAATGTTATTTTTTCATTATTTACTACTATATTTTATAAATATATAGTGTATAAATAATTGTATGCTGCCAAAACGCAAATATATTGACTGAAATCAACAAAAATTACATAATATTAAAACAGAATCCCTCAAATATACTTATAGAATTGTCGCGATGAATTAACATATCTAGACATTCGTGGCAAATGTGTCCAAGTATTCTATAACTATTGATCCAACATTGATAGTACATCCAACAAACGTTGTATTTCAGAAAGATTTTCTTACACCAGAACTAGTAGGTATTTTGCAAAAATTAACAGTTCTAAAATATTATCATCTATACATATTTATAAAGGTCAACATAATAATAATGTAAGTAGATTGCAATAAACTAGTATTTCAAATAGATTTTAATGGTTATATGTATTGGTAGGTAGTTCTCTATAATAAGTTTTGACGAATACCGGTATTAATACCGGTATTCAATAAGAAATACCGGTATTTATATATTCATTCGCTATTGCAATCCCTACACGTGATAGAGGAATAGTGACAAAGCGCCCGTATTTGAAGCCGCGGTTCGGTAAAGGAGGGTTACGGTTTATGACATCTCTCATATTATCGCTCCGTCTTGTGGAAAAATTAAGTTGACTACCTGAGCAATGTAGGACATAATTATAACAAAGAATCTAAAACACATATTTTTATAAAATATAGGTACATACAATTAGAAAATAAGTTATTTTTTTCGAAAAATTATCGAGCGCTCCGTTTCGTAAAATATTCCATTTCAAGCACTGGTTTCAAATCAGATTCAGATCAAGGATTCAATCGATCGGACGAATTGCTTCAAACATTTCCATATTATGCACTGCTTATGAGCGAAAATTTTCATCTACTCTAATAAGTTTTCGGATTTTTGATTATACCTACTATACATATCGGGGCAATATGATTAAAACTTATTTTCTGAAGTTTTTACCTTCAGGTACCTACATTTTATTTATTAGTGTGATGGATAAAATGTAAGTACCTATATGCCGATCATAAAATCAATCTATTGATTCAAGGTGACCTACTAACATGAGTATTGCACTTAAAGCGATAATTGCGTTTTTGTATGTCATCTATTAGTGTTTAAACTGTTTAAAGCAACTACTTATATAAAAACAATATCATTATAGATCGACTAACTGATTGGTTAAAGGTTAAATTCTTAGACTTAACTTAGAGCATGTCCAGCGGATATTAGAGAATGATACCGATTCTGAAAATGATTTTTCTGTAGAGCCTAGAATGCTAGTGTGAAATTCAGCATATTTAAATAACATGCTAATTATATCGAATGGCCAATTAATGAGGGCACAATATGTGTAAATAAAAAGGATTTCAAGTTATACACATTTATATTTTTTATAAAAATCGATGTTTTTTAAAATATATATTATAAAAATATTAAAACTATAAATTAGTCATAAATCCAAACCGTAAAAAAATTGAAAACTTAATAAACTAAATTTTAATAATAAATATAACCATAAAAATAATGTAATAACTATTTTTCTATAATCTAAGGTAATAACGTAACTAATTAATACAGTTGAAAATGTTGAAATTGTAAATTACTTATCAAAAAAAAATCTCAAATTGCAAGCTTCGTATTTTTCCGCTAGGTTCTCCGGCATGGGAGTCGTAGCATAGTGGTAATGCTCAAGACGCGTAACCCAAGAGACGCTGGTTCGATCCAGCCGGGCGTCTTAGTTTTTTCGAAAAAGACTTTTTCTATTGGCTATATTTTCTCATGGGTGTTTTCAGAATTATGTATGGTCAATAATTAGAATATTACTTTCTTAAATATTGTGAATCGTTGAATAAAAGAAATAGTTTAAAATAATTTAATACATTCGATTTGTTATATGTAATTGAAATGGTATTTTGTAGATGTCGCTAGAATGCCGCGTTGTTTTTTTTTTTTTTTTTATTTTTTTTTTAAATAAGAAATCAATTTTATATACATTATTTGTGCAAATTATCTATATTTAAACATGTAAAATAAACATAATAATATATAATTATCCTTGGATAGCGATTATTCGCTACTGGCAGACGGTTGGAGAACATCGAAAGATTCACATAGTAACGGATCGGTTGGAGGAAAAAGGTAACAGAGGTCACAGCTACTACAGGATTGAGATATTATATAAAAATTGTATTCGTAATATTAGGTTGTATGAAGTATAAGTGTGTACTTTTAGTTAGTTTTAGTAAAGTACCTACATACCCAAAAATTTGCTTGCTGAAATAGGTGGTTAATAAATTATTTATAACACTGGTTAAAACAAGTATTTTTTTATTTAAAAATAATAAGTTTGTATACATATCTACAAGTTTACAGAATTATATAGTATTGTTTTCCTTAATAACAAATAGGTACTTATGTATAAGTATAATATTAGTATACTGTCTAGATTAATCGTAAATTTAAAATTTTACAAACTATTCATAATATTTTATCAAAATACATATAATATTTTACTTCGTAAAGTACAAAAAATCAATGGGTACCTTATAATTATTTTATAAGTTTTCACATATTTTCAATATCCGATCAATTCCAATAGATTCATACAGGTTTTAAACCAATTAATAAAATTTCTAGCTATACAAATATGCATTTTCAATAGATCTGTAGAATTTATAATCGCATTTTAAAATGAGTCTACTCTTTTGGATATATAATATATCAACTCACGTCATAAGTCGGGTATAAACTTTATCTTTTCATGTTTAGAATGTAACAATTATTTTTTTGTTCTCTGAATTAAAATAACGGATTTTTAAAGCACATAATGATAAGTTCCATTGAATTCATTTAATAATAATATAATATACTGAAGAAAATAATGTACTAATACAATTATACATGTACCTTCCGTAAACTTATATAAGTAGATTCACAAAAACATTGATTGACTGACAACATAGCAATGCTTAGGACAGCTGATGTAAGACTCCATAATTAAGTGGGTAAGTATGCATTATTTTATATTATAATCTGTCATTTATTTTTTTTAATCATTTTTTGCAAGTGATACCTACATACTACTATTATTGCAAACTTTCTAGAACAATAATAAATGCTTTCACTCTTCTGTTATATTTTAAAATGATAATTTGATTTGCTCAATACTCAATATAAAATTAACATATTAAGGGCGGACGTGCTCAGCGTGGGTCAAAATGGAGCTTTTTTTCTATTTTCAAAGTATGATCCTGGACATTCCTTAAACGTTGTAGATAATCTATTTATATAATTTTGAAGCCTTATTATCCGTTATATTTATTTTAAACATTTGATGATTGCATAAAGTATTTTTATTACATAAAATAGTATTCTTTTAAACCTCTCGCTTTAATGTTTTAGAATATAGTCATATTTCAGTACATAAATGTGCAGTGGTGTTAAGATTTTTTACATTTATTAATTTTTAAACGCATTTATAAAACCATCAGTATAATTTATATCGACATTATTATAGTGAAATATGTACGATAAAAAATTATATTGATAATCTCTGTGATCCCAAATTTGACAAGAATTAGGCATTTTATTATTCAAAAAATGGGCAAGCTTAACACGTTTGAAGATAATTCTAAAGATACTCATTATAAGCTATGTCTTTGACCATTCAAGTGTGATAGACATCCTACGAATAATGATTGCTTTATAATAATTATTGACCTAAGAATAAGGTAGTGTTTTTTTGAAATACGCCATTTCTTTTGGCATTCCTCAGTGGTTAAGCTACAACATACGGCCGTAGCCATAAATTAATAAACTATAATTGAAGTAGGGAGTAATATGATGTTATCGCGAGTGTTTGAACATGTACCTAACCGAATTTTTTTTTTTTTTTTTTAACGGTAGGTACATGTTCTACAAAAGTTCCATTTTGACCTACGCTGAGCATGTCCCCCCTTAAGTAAATGTAAATAATTATTGATAATTCTGCCAAATATATTATTTTGACATAACTGCAATTAGTTCATAGCTGTCGCTCGCGAACTTTGCTTGTTTACGCTATGCTGTAAGCCTACAAACCAGGGTCTTAGCTAGAAACAGATTTTACGGGTCTAGGACGATTTGGCACCGGACAACTGGACGCGAATTCGAAAATAGATAGACGTTAGGTACTTATAGGGACTTTAAAAATAAATATTCAATATTATTATTTATATTTCAATGATTATATTATGATTTAATAGTTGGTGAGAATGTAAATATGCAGACGTAAACAATGATTTCATCGTGCATATGTTTAAGTTCCAACGAAAAAAGAGTTTTATATTTTATATAAAGCCTTAGGCATGGTAATTCTCAATCCGCGATAAAGAATACATTATGTTAAGAGTAAAATGAATTCAAACTACTAAGTAGTAGATAGAAACTGATTAAAATACCTCGTCTACACGTGTCTACGACAGTGCGGCGTCCAATTGTCCGGAGGCCAGTCTTCCCATTCCCGATTTTACGTAGGGCATAATAATACCACCAATGTTTTGAGTCTATCGGGAATACCAGAACGGTAACATTATTATTAATTGGTTGTATATCATTAGTATACCAATGCTGGTACAATAGAAGATTTATTTATAAAAACTTGTTACCTAAGACCTAAAAAAATGTGGTGTCTCACCCAAGAAGCCTTCGCCTAAGTTTTGATAGAGCTCTGCCATTTTGGAAAAAATGAGAAATTTCTTAGTATTGCCCAAATTGCATGCAATAATATAGCACATTGAATATACTATTTTATCATAACGTTTGTGTAGATTTAGATTTGCAGATATATAGGTCTAATATATTTTAATATAACTATACTATATTGTTGTGGACGCTAACTATTAATTACATATATTAGTAATAATATTTAAAAAAAAAAACATGAATATAAAATCTGTGAGTTCGGGTAAAACTACGCAAGTCGATTATTAAAAATTCAGAGAGTCAGTAGGTACTTAAAAAAACTTTAGATGCCATTGTGCATAAATAAAAACAAATTTAATTCATCCATACTTATATACGACGATATTCTTCACACATTTTTTATTTATCTAGTAACTTCAATGAGTAGTCAATTTATACTCAATCAATTTTTTTCCAACTGATCATTTACTAATACGTATTTTTACCTATAAGAAGAGAGAAAGATGTTATGAAATGACTTGTATTGCTTTCTTTTAACAAAAATCGACTAATGTAGTTTCACACATACGTACACCAAAAAAATATTATACATGTAGATATATTATGTATATATACTTATATTTATTATGTTTACAATATGTATCATACAACCATAGTCTAAATTACCTCGAAGTATTATTACATATTTATTATTCTGGACTATTTTTTTGACTCTATTGGTAGTTAGATACTTATAATGTCTACTAACTAATGCGAATGAACATTCAACAGCATGATCCATTATTATTGTATCGTCTTCATCTAGCTAGATCGTTTATTTTCAATTCCTATTTGGGGACAGAGTCGAAAGACATTCTGCCGTCTGCACGACTGAAGGTGTCAAATTTTGTTTGAAACATAAATTTATGGAATCCTCTTCTTTCACGCCCTGTCTTGATATTAATTATCATTAGGAAATTATGTATATACGATATTTTTATTTTAAAAAGGTGCAAACTGTTGATATATTTAGTAAACACTTAGATTTAGTAAATCTTTAATAAGTAGGTACCTACGTACTGTTGATGTTTTATATGACAAAATGATATTCACATTTTTTTGATGGTATTAAAAAATAAAACAACGCTTAACACTTACAAGTTGGAATTATAACACTAAATAATAAGGCTTAAGATAGATTATTGGTGCAGGGCTGCTGGACATAGTTGATGCAGAAGCCTCGGTTGCCGGAGTCATTGGGTGCTTCTACTCCATCCGTGTGATAAGAAAGACGGAAAGGTTTCACAGTGCCTGAAATGATAATAATAAACAACCATAATCGTGAATCCATTTATCTCCAAATAATTGATAGGTATTATAATTGCATTTTAATATTGCAGATAAACACAGGTACAGTGATTTATGAAGTATTTCAATTAAAAAAGCACTATATTAACTACAGTGTGACTTCTATATCAAGTCTTCTACGTCACCACTGTCATTATATATAATATATAATAACCTTCCTCCGCATTTTTAATATGCAAACTTTGTCTATTTAAGAGAGAAAAAGTACTTCATTCTGGTAACATTATAGTTAACATTTGAATCAGATATATAGATATATTAAGGACTAAATTTGAATATACGATTATAAGCTTTCTGCATTTATAAGTCTTCTTCTTTCGAGCATGTCCGATCCTAATAGGATCATATGGGCCTCCACAGGGTGGAGGTTTATATTGACAGATTTTATTTTTACGAGAAATGGATGTCAGCCACTTGCTCAACCTATTAGGTCCATACTCTGTTTCATACACACATTGAAAAACCATATGCGTACTTGCCAGACCCAAGATTCGAACCTGGGACCCTCGACACTATAGACCAGCGCTTAAGCCATGCGGCCACCGTGGGTGTGCATTCATAAGTAAGCAGTCTAAATTCGAGAAATTACAATGCGACTTCTACATCAAGTTTTCTACATTTTTGGAACTTAAAATTTCCCCCCGCATTTACTTTCCCCATTAATACATTCCTGGCACCCATAATTCAGTGTGTGTTTGATATCGTGTTGAGTTTTATTATCAAATGCCTAAACCTTTGCGCAATTAGATGAAGAGCATTATTTCGAATATACAAGTATTGTGAGGAGAAGAAACACGAAGGAAACTTTTTAATTGCTCTCAATATTACCAAAGATATAGTATCTGCTATGACATCATAGTTGAAACTTTGCTGGTATCGAAGCCACAAAATAACTGTCAATTGTAAACATTATCTGACGAAATTAACAATTATTGAATCTTGAAATTGAACCACCTTTTTATATAAATATTTTTTCAACATTCGCATTTAGATTTTATCTTTAAAAACGAGGGCGCTAAAAATGACTAACATATTCAGGATTTCTACCAAGATATAGCCAATACGCAAAAGCGATATCAAAAATGTAGTTGGGAACTACTGGACATAAAATCGGAATCTGGAGATGCTCATAAACGTACGTCAGTAACCAAAAGGGTTACTGATGTACTCTGTTAATTTGTGTCATTGTAGTACTTTATCATTTATCATGTTATTTACCCATTATTTGTAAAAAATGTACCTACTTCAATAAAAAAAATACCAAACATTAGAAATAAAAATGTGAGAAATTTTATTATCAAAATCTACATTTTTCATTTATTTACTGAAAACTCAAGGGACACTTTTTCATTTGTTGACCGATGTAATTAGCGTTGGTTACTTTATTGACTTAGGTACTTTTAAAGCATTTTAAATTATTCTGGTGGTCCCATTATTATACGTAATAATATATGAAGAATGACTAAACGTATATATAGTAATTTTCAATATAATTTCAGAATATTATTTAAAATCGATTCAATTTGAAGTGGCATTGGTTAGCAATGTTCAACGGCTCTTAATTGCTGTGTTGCAACACAGCGATTTCGCAGGCAATAAAATTGTGAGGTGTGTCCGGTTATATCTGATCACACTCGGAAAAAATCACTAAAACTACATTGGTACTAATTCTGTCAATGAGTAATTTGATACATTGTATGTGAATGTGGAGGAGAATGATTTTATGGACATTAGGTGACAATAATAAATTATGAATTAGGTAATACAATAATTACGATGCTGGATCAAATGAAAAGGTTTCACTATTTGTAGACTTTGGAGATCATAACTTAAGAGCATAGGTACATCAGTGAAACGGCAAATAATTTTCAACAACAGGTGGAACGAAATTTCGCACTCATTGCTAATCGGAGAGAGGTAGTTGAGAGGTGAGTATGTCAATTTGTTTTGTGATGGCGTCGGAGGAATATATTCTTAAATCGTGTAAAGATGACTAAAAAACGTCACGCATGTACTCGAAAAAGAAAACATATTATTATTATTATTACTAATATAACAATAAACATAACATTAAATGGACGCATGTTGAATTTTTATGACAAATTATGTTTTGTTCCGCACGCGTCGTATGCACAATCTGCGCGTCGCGTAGTCACGATATTTTTAGACCATGCCTCAGCTGAAGTATAGCCTTAAACATCTAGTTAGACTGCGTATGTAAGAATTTTTTTAGATAAAATATCTTCTGATTTTTTGCTTAAATCAAAATATCAATAAACTTTAGTGCGATTCCTGGAATTAAAATTAAACAGGCCTGATCTTATGGCTATTGGACTGTTTGGGCACAATAAAGAAGATCTTATGCCGGGTGCACACTGGCAACAAGTTGCTGGCAACCTCGTTAGATTTTACAATAACTAGGTATAAGAACTACCTTCTACCTACCTACTAACTATAGAACATGCAAAATATAGGTATAAAGTAGGTACAAAACAATATTGTTAAGTGTTTTGGTATCTTACAATTATTATTCTATATTATGCTAATCAAAGAATTATTTTTTTAAGGAATAAATAATTATGAAAGATATTTCATAATATAAAAAAGTAAGAAAAGTATAATTCTGATTAAGTAAGTACCGTATCGTGTTGTAATTATCAATTTTTTTTGTAAATTATTGTACCTAATAGAAATAAAAAAAACAATGAAGATATTTTGAAAATACCTATTTTATATTATGGTTTTGGAGGTCACTATAATATTTGAGCATTAATCAGACCTCGCACTTACTAGCACTGGCCCTGCTGAATTTTCATGTTCATAGTTGCATAAATTGCGCCATAAATAGATAACCTACAATTTATTAAAATACCATGTCTGACACATAGTTTGCACTTTGCAGACATTACAATAATATGCGACTTTGATAATATTGTTTTGATTTATACATCTGAAAATACAAAACATTTAAAGTACATAATATACTTGAGACACAATGTTAAATAGACTATTTATAAGTCACTGTGTCAGTAGGGTATGTATACAAATTAATTATTTTGTATTGATCACACTCTACTAACTACTTCAAGTTAATACGAGTTTACAATGTCCTTGGTCTCAATTGGTATTGAATAGGGATTCGTACATATGAAATTCACATTTTTGTGGTTTAAAATACATTATAAGAATCACGTCTATAGTAGAGAAGACATTTTTGGGTTAAGTTAAAATAACGATTCCAAATCGCTATCCCAATAAAATAGCTTGATTCAAAACTACTTTCGGAAAGAATTAAGGGGAATGGTCCTAACACTAATTAATATTAACATAATTCTTTGTAAATCAATGCAACTGTTCATTATGTATAGTAAAAACAATAAATGGTTTTTAAGAATCATTTTATAAATAATAAGAAAAGAACTAAATACAATATGTTATGCTAGATATTCAGTAAATAATTGACTGCAGTCAATTGAGTATATATGTTATACGATTTATTTGTTTATTTAAAAATTTTCTGCATGATTCAAGAATATATAATAATATCTATCCATTAGTTGTACCTAATTCATTCAATATTCTGTTAACGCGAAGTATTTAAAATTCTAAATGATACACTCCGATTCCTATATTTTTTTAAATTATCTGTGATGATATTAGTAAAAAATTTTCTTCCTAATACTTTTTTGAATAAGCTTGAGAATAGGTCTTTCCTCCCTGGGTACGCATACCCAGTAACATTGACTTAAGGAACAAAATCAAACATTTCAGGTTAGAATATAAACTAAACTAATTTGATCGGATTTAAATACATGTACCTACCTATTCAAATTTCCAATGTAACATTACCTACAGCCCTACACAGAACACAATATGGCGCGTAGAATCAGCGTGCAAAAACCACGTGACGTAGCAGTGTCAACGTATGCAGAGCGGTGACGTAGAAACTACTTGATAATATACAAGTAGCACTGTAATTCAATTTTACTGTAGTAGGTGACAATCTAATCACTAATGCACTGGACTAAGGGTTCGGCCACATAGGTAGGTGCTTCGCTAGTGCAGAGCTAGGTGGTATGCTTGTCTACTAAAAACACTACTGCCACATTGCACGCTACGTGCTTAGGTACAAATTCATTTGACATTTGGGAGCGCTCAAGTCAACAACGATATATCACTCTCAAAACAAACAGAAAGCTACTTCTCACAGAGAATTTAAGTTTAAAATTTCGAAAGTCTCAAATTCGAACTTGTGTGTGCATAATGTCAATTATTCATCACATGCGTCATTATCCATAACCTCAAAATATACGGTGTTTGACGTTTGTCATTCTGAAGAAACATCCGCCATCTTGCGAAATCCATAGACAATAGCAAAATCACTAGGTGACTACTAAATAACCAACACGTTTGTTCGCTGGGAGACTCACTGGGTGACTAATAATCACGTAGCGAGGCGCGAAGCTTGCAGTGTGGCCATTGCGTTAGTATAGTGTGCGTCCGTTCGCTAGGATATGTCAACTAGCACGTAGCCACCAAGAAAGGCACCTGCCTATGTGGCCTTAGCCTAAGAGAAATGGAAGCATTTTAGACACGCGTTCAACCAGCAGTGGCATGATCCTATGAATAGGTGATGTAAGAATACATGTATAATAGTTTTTTTTATTTATTATAGTATGTTTAGTATACTTAGAGTATTTAAATCATAATTTAATTGGAAAAGATCGTTTAATTGTTAAAACATTATTTATTTTAGATATTTTGAATATCGTAGGACAACCGTAGCACCTGGGCACTGTGGCAATATCACAGCAACATAGTATAGTAAGTGTAGCAATATTGAGCTCTAGTGGTAGTGGTTAGATAATTTGCAATTGTGTGCAACACTTTTGAATGTATTGGTAACAAACACATAAGCAAATCAGACATGTATTGTCTTTCCAATACAGCAATAATATCAACCATGAATGTAACATTTTTATTTTTTAATCTTTGAAAAATTAATCACTAATTCCGATTATTGAGACTATGTACCTATGTAATTTATTATAATAATTTGTGAATCGGTCACTAGAATTTAATATTATTGGTTATTAATAGCATTAACGTTTATTTGATAATGTATTTTTAATTATTTACATTTTTTGTTCAACGATTAATTCACAAGATTTAAGAAATTATTGATCATGCATAATTTTGAAAACACTTCTGAGAAAATATATCGTCACTGTTCTGGCAGAAGACACTAATTGGAAAAAATTACATATTGAGTTAGTTATACCAAAATGTTCCTTATTTCAAACTTTACCGTCTGGAAACCTTCTTAATAAATAAACAGTCTATATTTTAAAGTCATCCTTTTTACGATTAATTAATAAACTCACATGCTAGACCATTTCAAACATTTTAACAACTTCAAAGTCAAATTACTCAAAACTAGTATTCTCCAGTTAGTGTGTTCTGCCAGAACAGATACGATATTATAACCGATAGAAAAATTCTTTTTGCAAAAAGTAAGACACCCCGCAGGTATCGAACCTGCACCTCTCGGGTTTTGCTCCCACACATATAGACCACTTCCTATACTAAAGGTACCATACTTAATTTCGACAAATTTTAACTAATGATTAGAATGTTACATTCTTAAATCTTGTGAATTATTCGTTGAATAAAAAAAGTAATTAATTAAAAACTATTAGCAAGATCAAGGAAGCTAATACATCTTACTTATATCTTGGAGTAATCCGTGACGTCGGTTAGTAATTAAAGTAAAACCTACATTGATTTTAAATCCAAAAGCCGATTACCAATAGTACGAGTAGTTCAATTTAGAAAGCCCTTCAGAGAGTATTATAAGAGCCATTAGTTAAAATTTGTAGTAATTAAGTATGATACCTTTAGCATAGTAGTCTATGTGCGTGGGCGCGAAACCCGAGATATGCAGGATCGATTCCTGCAGGGAATCTTACTTTTTTCAAAAATATTTTTTCTATTGGTTATGTTATAATATATTATTTTCTCAGAAGTGTTTTCAAAATTATGTGTGTTTGACAATGTATTATTTAAAAATATGAATTTAATCCAATTAATAAATAATGCACAAAAAATAACATTTAAACAAATTATATAAAACAAACTACAACTAAATAAAAGTCACACTTTTTTTAGCTAATTCGTCGGTAATTTTCTACAAACACGTATCTCTATTTTTGTCATTTTTGAGTTGTTGGATGTAATGAATTCGGAATTTGAATACGCACATATTCCACTAACACGTATCTCAAAACCTACTTTATAACATAATAGATTTAATATTAATATAAGACTTTTCTAAATATTATAAACTCGTGTCTTGACATACGTGTTTGCAAGTATACAGAATACTGAACTCCGACAGATGATTATACTGAAGCTCTTTATCGTAAGTCAAGATACGTGTTTACTGTAGATTACTACTATTCACAGTAAATTTGTAACGCATTCTCATATCTTCGACAAAATGACTGATCGATCGAAAGTATAGTGCGATAAATTGAAGAAACATAACAGTTTTTTCATGAAAATATATGTAACTATACTAAATGGATATTTCATGGACAAAAATTTATTTATAAATTAAAAACTGAGAGAATAAAGTTGTTATTTGCCTCTCCTGAAATGTTGTGTTTTTTGAGATACGTGTTTGTAGAAAATTAACAACGCTATGTAACCAATAACAGTATGACTTTCGCGTGATATTGTTTAATCTAAAATCAGATTAATACGCGTGCCCGACGATATACCCTGTGACATGTGTATCAGTTATATTTTAATCAACATACCAACACAGATAAATCCTACAATATTACGTATCAAGCATCTTTCGCTCTTTATAACGTTGTACCTACATTATTTAATGTCTTATTTTATATTTAAATTAGTAAACATTTATATGCGTTACATTTTTAAATATAATGCGATTTAAATCTTTCAACTGAGATTGAAGATAACGTTGAAACCTATTTATCTGCATATACAATTGCATGAATGTGCGTCATTAGAAAGATCTATTGTCGAAATAATAAACGCAACAATCGAACTGATTTTCTATGCATATAATTTAGAAAATAATATATAATGCTTAGCTTAAAATAAACTCATTTTATTTGAAAGAAAAAACACTATTGATAAAACTATTGTTCAAATTTGAATCAGATATAGTAAATATTAAAATTTATAAAAGATTGTAAACTTTCACATTCATGAGTAAGTAGGATAAATCAGAGAAACTACAGTGCGACTCTATAATATCAAGTCTTCTACGTCACCACGGTCATTTATGGAACTAAAACTTTTCCCCCACATTTACTTTTGTCGCTACTACAACATTACCTGCACCCATAATTCGGGGTGTGTTCGAAAATGAGCATTATTTTTAATGTAAAAGTATTCTTAGGACGAAAAACGTAAAATAAAGCTTTAAATTCCTCTTAATAGTAGTATAGAATATAGAGTATCTGCTATGACAAGTCAACACGCAAAGAACACGCTACGTAATAGTGTCAGCGCATGCTGCGTTGTGACGTCGACGACTTGATATAGACGTTGGTCTACTCTATATGTTAGTGTCAAAGGGTGAAGGTAGGCTGTTAATTAAGATTCGACATAAATAGTGCACACTAAACTTTGTCAGTCATACTAATTTGTTTTCATTGAACTAATAATACAATTTTCAGATGGTGCTGGTTAGTTTTTAAAAATTCAATTAAACCCTGCCTAAGCCAAACCATAATAGTTTAGGTAATCTTTGGGAGATCCGACAAAATAGTGCACACTTTTTCAGCCATGTTTTCGTTGAATTAGTAATAGCTAAATACTACAGATAGTTTTGATTATTTTTTTTAAATCCATTAAGCCCTGCCTAAATGATCGTTAAAAAATATTCTTATATCTATAAAATATCTAAAATTATGGTTGAATGGCATAATTTTAGATATTTGATCGATAAACGAATATTTTTTGACTATATCAACTATGGGTTGGTTTAATTGAGTTTTTAAAACTAACAAACATTATCTACACGCTGTAGTCTTAGTTTAATGAAAACAAATACGTTTGACTAACAAATTTTAGTATCCACTATTTATGTCGGATCTTAACAGCGTACCTCCACCCTTCGCCATTACTATAAAAGTGGGTAAGTCGATAATTTAGGTATTTAGAGTTAATATCGGTTAATGTGTCTCTTATATAACATATAAATGTTACTAGAAAACTAGAAAAAAATCAAGGTAATCCGATATATAAAACATGTACATGAATCACAAAGAACTTAGCATTATGTCTGCTTTTAGAGGGCATATCAAACTTCAAATTGCAACTACTCCATAACATGGTTTCGAAACTTACCAACATTTTGTACTACCAATTGTAGTATATAGTGTACTATGTGGAGATGGCTGTTGAAATAAGTTAACTTGTGGGAAAGAGACTTATCAGAAAACATGGATGTTGAAACTGAAAGCCTGAAAGCTGTGGTGAACGGTATGTCGTTGATTAGCCTTAGTAGGTAGTAAAATATTAGAATAATATTATTATCATGACTATGGTTGAAATAAAATAATGGTGTCGATATTGTGTATCGATACTAATAATGACAACTCCATAATTCAAGTGAATGTATTAAAAACACAAAAAATTGGTAAAAATACACTTTTAATTTTACATCAATCACCATTTGTGGAGAATGCTAGTCCAGGGCGTCACAACGCCTTTATGCTTAGCGATAGGTAGGGGGCCGCCAAAGATACTAGCCTAGGGGCCTGCTTCAGGATGTGGGGGTCATGGATTCAATAAAGAATAGGTACTACATCAAAAAAAAAATTAGATAGTTACTTAATTATTTATACATCATTAATAAATTAGTCAAGTAACTGTACCATTATATTATTGGATGACGATTTTCTTATGGAAAACATAAATGACACGAGTTGCAAAATAGCCTCGTTGCAATTTTATTATGTTATTCGAGTATTGAACCAAATTCTTTGTATTGCATGTACATTGCAAAATTTAGATGCTTCATTTTTTTTGGGTCAACGTCCTGAGGTTATCCACATATCATATTCATAATAATATCATGTTTTAATCATTTTTCAACATCGGGTTTTTATTAAATCGCTTTGAACAAAATCTTATCATAAATAGTAATTAGATAAAACGATTATTGTCGTGTTAGATATTTTACGATTATTTACCAAGAAATGAACGATAGAATGAACATTTTATATTATTAATTATTATTCTTTATCTCCATCAATGTGACGAACTCAAGAAATGACTGTGTAGAAATAAGTTTCTTGTAGCGATATATTATTTTATTAATACTATCGACCGTAGAAGGTACTTGATGGAATTTGAATTAAAATTCTAACGGATTTAAGTTTTTTACTAATCCATTTGAGTCGTTTTTTGAGACTTGGGTTTCGCCTTTCGGCATCTTCTGGCACTATGTACAGTGCAGGTACACTCACCAAAAAGCAAATACACACTGACAACGAATACTATCAACTCTAACTTATATTAACAAATCATTACAATAAAATAGGTAAAAACTGTATCATCTACCTATTATGTCAAAAATCACAATAAAAAATATAACAAACAAATTATGAATAGTTGAAATGTTTCTAAAAAACCCACATCTTATCAATAATAAATTAGGACACTCGACAAGCATATAATAAATCGTCAAATATCGTTATTTACGTTAAAATTGCAATAATGTATTGGTATGCATTATCTCTTATGTATAATCAAATATTTTCTATTATATTCAATAATACATAATATATAATGCACTTAAATATTACTTAAGTGCATTCAGGATTAAAATAATATGATACAGCAATAATTCGTAATGTAAATAATTATTATCATTTAAATAAATCTCAATATTTTGTTGCTACTGGGATTTTGTCATCGGTCATCGTCTATCGATTTATAAGCTAGCTACTATCTTTGATGACTTCATAATATTATATTATGTGTAAGTATGTTGATTACATGTCATTTACAGATTTTTATGTCATGTATTATGTAGCCGAGAGACATTAAAAATCGATGTAAATTTTTAAAGAGTGAAACATACAAATAACGCAGTAACACCATCTTCATTGATTATTTTAGACTTGTAATTCGTTTTATACCTACTAATACGCCATATCTTCGTGTCAGGGGCGGATCAAGTCAAGCGGAGTCCCTGAGCGGTAAAAATTTCGGGGCCAGCAAATTCAAGTTAGAAAAAAAAGTTTTATACATAGAAACTCTCATTAATTTATTAACATAAAATATATCAAAGGTAATATAAATAAAATAAAAAATACATATATTTTTTAAATAAATTTTGCAAATTCATAAATTATTTTGGCAGTGTCAATTCGGTTTAAAATTTCTTGGTCTATATAAAAAATGGCCATACTGTTTAATCTTTCTACTCCCATAGTACTTCTCGAATATTTCTTTACACGCTTTAAAACAGAAAACGATCTTTCACCTGACGCATTAAATAAGGGGATTGTTAAAAAAATCAATAATATTTCTACATTTGGGAATGTGCAAGACATTTCTTTGGCGGCTCGATAGATGTCTGGTGTGGTTTTAATAGTGTCCTTGTTTTCTTTAAGGAATATTAAAAAAATGGTGAAATTCATCTTCAAAAGCACAAACATCAATGTCCTCTTTGTAAATATGCATCAATTTTTTTATCGCGTTCTTTTTTTCTTTCAGTGATAGATTCCAATCAAAAAATATTCGAAAAGGCTTTATTACTATTTCATATGTTTGCGTTCTTTGCGATAGTTCTGCCTTGGTCTTATCACATATGACATAAAATGAATTTACTTTGAAATCTTCTCTAGTTGTAAATTCATGTCCGACTTCTTTGTTTTCATCAAAGAACATTTTTCTTTTTTGTTGTCTGCGAGTTTGTCCATATTCATCATTAAAGGATAATCTTGATAAATCAGTTGCCTCTTTTTCAACTTTTTCATATTCTTCTCGGAAATTATTGATGAAATTTTCTAATGACTTCAGTAGGATAGATCCTTTCAATAGTTCGCATTCCACTATTTAGTAGCGAGACCAAAATAAAGTAAACGATGAACTGCATCCACTCACAGAAATTGTCAAAAAAAATATTAGAAATTATCAAAATCCGTCTGTAAGACAATTCTTTAAAGACATTCCAAGATCTCGGGGGGCCTTGGTATTTTCGGACCGTAAGCGCCCGTTTAGTCGCTTACCGCTAGACCGCCCCTGCTTCATGTTGATATTTGGAAGTTAAAAAAAATCATTTTTTTCTGTGTGAAACTTCTGTGACATTTTGCACGGCCCTGTCATATTATACATTTCATTCGATGGAGTTATGTAAGAGAAAATATTGTACGAGTATCATCATTCATCATCATCTTTAAGACATTAAGGGGGCATGACCTATGGTTCATGCCGGACTGTTTGAAACAGGACTCATCGAGATAAAAGCGTTATTATATTATGTTATATTAAAATCAATTAAATTTCACCGATCTAATAACAACATATTATATTGTACCAATTGTTGCATGTTATACAATAACCATTTTCGCTTCTACGCCAAGTATAAGATGGTCCTACAGCGTTTTATTATGACATATTATAGTTTTAATGGGGGTTTGAGCAATCCATTGGATTCTTGCCGGTTTAAAAAAATAATGTATAATTAACTATTTTTTTTTATTCAACGAACAATTCACAAGATTTAAGAATGTAACATTATAATTATTGAACATACATAATTTTGAAACCACTTCTGAGAAAATATAATACTTATAACCAACAGAAATAATCTTTTTTTAAAAAAGTACGATACCCCGCAGGAATCTAACCTGTATCTCTCGGGTATCGCGCCCATGCACATATACCACTATGCTAAAAGCGTCATACTTACATAGACATAAGTGTTTTCAAAATTATGTATGTTTAATAATTATAATGTCACATTCTTAAATCTCGTGAATTATTCTTGAATAAAAAAATAGCTAATTAAAATTATTAGCAAGCTCAAGTAAGTTACAACAAAAAATCTTGGAGTGATCCGTGACGTCGGTTAGCAATTAAAGTAATACCTACTTTGATAATACAAAAGCCGATCGCCAATAGTAGCTCAATTTGGAAAACGCCTTTAGCATAGTGGTCTATGTGCATGGGCGCGATACCCGAGAGATGCAGGTTCGATTCCTGCGGGGGTGTCTTACTTTTTTTAAAAAACGATTTTTTCTATTGGTTACCTATAATATATTTTCTCATAAGTGTTTTAATAATTATGTATGTAAAATAATGTATAGTTTTTACTGAAACAATTTAAATTTACGAAAAATAAGTGAGAAATTAGCGATAAAACTGATACGAGAGTGTGAGAAATATACCCATATTCTAAACAATACAAATACAAATAGTTGTCAGGTACCTACATATCTTAAATCGACTCTTATCATTATTTTATAGATTTTTTTCAATATTATATGTATTAAAATATAACACTTTATGGTTAGGACGCTAATCGGAATTCAAATATATAGCATAATAATTATTGAACATACATTATTTTGAAAAACACTTCTAAGAAAATATATTATAACATAACCGATAGAAAAAATCTTTTTGAAAAAAGTAAGAAACCCGACAGGAATCGAACTTGCATCTTTTGAGTTTGAAGAGAAGAAAACCCAAGAGATTCAAGTTCTATTCCTACCGGGTGGGTTACCCTTTTCAAAAAGATTTTTTCTATTGGTTATAATATATTTTCTCAGAAGTGTTAAAAATTATGTATGCTCATTAATTATAATAGTACATTCTTAAATCTTGTGAATTATTCGTTGAATAAAAGAAATAGTTAATTATAGCATAATAACTGGCACAGCCATATATAATTAGGTGCCTTTATTATATCTTAAAATGACATTTAGGTACAAAAATACCATTATCGTTTAGGTGTTTTTAAGGTTCTGATTATAAAATAATTCTAGTTTATTACACAGAGATGATTCAGTTGATAATCATATTCTCCTAACAGAAACTATGGATTAATAATGCCTACCTAATGTAGGTTTGTAGACTTTTTTAATGTAATACTTAAGTATCTTTTTTTAAAAAGTATTTTATACTCTAACGTTTGTCATTTATTATAGTTCGAGCTCTTGCTTGACCTGAGTTCATTTAAAAAAAAAATGAATGAAAACGAATATGAAGTAAAGTTATTGATTGGTGAATATCTTGTCGTGGCAACATAATATTGTGCACTCTGCACACATACACAACTTGAACCGACATTTATTTACGTGTTAAAGTGTAGACAGCTGATGCCAGTGACGTCCCGTGGGGTAGGCAGATTGAGCGTCGCTTAAAGGCGGCAGTTACTCCAAGGGCGGCAAATCGAGGAGAATCATGTGGTACTTATATAAATAACTACATATCTAAACTTGGTAATAAAGAAAATATCTTTCCATTAAAAAAATCAGCTCACTGGTTGGAAACAAAATGTATTAATTAACATAAAAGGTTTAAGAGGACTGCATTTCTTTGTCAGGTTCGCGATGTCTAGTTTATTCTGTTTATTTAGATTTTAGTCTGTATCAAAGCATCGCTATCGATTTAAACCTTTGCGATTACAGGCTAAAATATCATTACAAATATTGCCAAGTTTTGTGACGTGGAAAGCGACACGGATCGCCCTTTATTCCTCAAGATGAAGCAAATTAATGTAAGTATCACAAAAATGACATGTAAGAAGCCACTAAGTTACCAGCGTCCAAAAAATCCTCACTTTTGAGGAAAATATTTTTGTAAATTTTAGTGGTACCTATATATTTTATTAGTAACGTATCCATACAACACTTTTCATAGATTTTGGAGTCATGAAAGATGATAAAAAATACTGTATAAAAATAGGGCGGTATTTTGGCGCTGCCTAGGGGCGGCATTTTGTTTAGGGACGTCACTGGCTGATGCTTTACTGGGTAGTAGTTTTTTTTTTATAAATAATCTATTAAATTTATCGGGTAGAAGTTTCACTCACGTGGAATACAAAACGTGCTATATAACAATCATATACATAATTATTTATTGAATGCAAAATGAGTGTGGTGGCAATTTTTTAAAATACATTATCGAATACATTATTACCTACAGGAGTTCATAATATTATTTTTGTACCTAGGTATTAATATGAGATGAAACGTATTTCTTATTGAAATTATTAATTAGAGATAGGTACTTTGTCATGTATTTATAATTATAACCATGTTTGTTTACAAATTTATTGTAAGTAAATAAAAATTCAATTTTCATCAATTTAATGATGAACGTTAAATAATGACGAAAATTCTCATAATATAAATCTTGACTTGTAGATAGTAGATAAGCTCATTTGATATTTTAATGTCGGATAAGTAGGACAATCATCAAAATACATCATAACAACAGATAATCTCATACCTACTGTTATTCACATAATAATAGTTCCTGTACTAGGGACGGCAGGTTATATAAAAGTATGGTGAGGCAGGCTGGTAATCAAGTTATGGTAGCACTTCAACGTGCGTCATATTGACGCTCAGTTTGCATTGGTAAGTCAACGTGAAAGGTTCATCTGATCTAGGTAATACTCAGTAAAAATGGTTGTGTGTATTGTACGACAACATCTTCTTGGCTACGCGAAGTTGTCGACTAAATGGGAGGAGCTTGTTACTTTATAATGGAAGTGTGGTTAAAAATGGGAGGAGCATGTTAGTTCACAGTTTTAACACGTAGCCAAAAAGATGTTGTCATAGAGTAGTGTGCAGTTCGATACTCTAGTTCAGTGTTTTCCATACTTACTGCTAGTACCTATCGCTTTTAAGACAGATTTTACTAGCATACCAATGCTTGCAGCATAATTTGAGAAACACTGTTCTACTTTAATAGGAAAACATTTGAAAAATAAGGGTTTCGAGCTCGAACAAAGTCGATGAACGTGTAAATTTATTACATTATAGGTACATAAAGAAATACGTAAGAAAATTCTTGAATGTGTCATACACTTGATAATTTCTTTCTATACGGGAATATTTCGGTAGCCTTAAGAACACAAAAATCATTGATTATTGATAAATATTATAAGGTTGGTACCATGTCAAAATACAAAACCGCTTACAGTACTAGTCGCGCCACCTGTCGGTTTTTCTAAGGACTTATTGACCCACCCTCGTATCACAGTGATAGACTTTTTTAAATTTCATATTGACACACATATTAAATTTGCTGACGACATCTGTCGTAGGTATAGGTATGTAGAAAAGTAGGAATGTATTATAATAAAAGGTTTAAAAAATATGCTACAGCGCGACATCTGTCTTTAATAAATTTGTCTAATTATTTGCTGTGAATAGTGATTTTTTTGTATGAACTTTATGTTACGTGACCTCAGAACATCTGGAGCCGTCTTTGCAAAACCGTAGGCGCTCATCATCATCATCATCAGACAGAGTTCGTCTATCCAACGGGTTTTAGTACGTCCCTTAAGTAACACTATATGCCGGAATTTGTCCAGCGGTTGTCCACTTGCCGAACGACCTATCCAAATCAATGCCATTTCATCTGCTTATTGATCTCTATCACATTGCTTATCCATTGGTTTATTTTATGGCATACGCATTATGGACCTTTCCATTAGGGATTGCAATACCGAATGAAAATGTTAATACCGGTTTTTCGGCATTTCTTATTGAATACCGGTATTTCTTAAACATTAAAAAACAGAAGTAGGTGCCAGAAATTTTTATTATTTAGCAAAAACCTACATACCTACATTTATTATGTTGACATTTAAGAATATAAATGTATTGATCATAATTATAGAACTAGTGATTTTTTATAAATAATTAAAATATAATGATAATTTTAACTAAAGCCCTCAAAAGTTCATCAAGTGCAAATAAGTCCGTCTGCAGCTACTTAAATTCAACGCTTGTACAGTAATTATAGAATAATTGAACATTTGTGTCACGGATGTTTTCTATTTCGAAATAATATTATGATTATTTGTAAAATATATTTGATGAAATTAGTTTTATTATTTTTTGACCTCTGTTAGATTCACTCAACATATTTAGCAGCACATAACTTATAATTCATTTTCAAAAACGTAAACGAATGTGCTTTCTTAATACCGAAAGTTTCGGTATTTTGAATTTTTTAAACCGGTATTTCGATATTGATAAATACTGGAATACCGGTTTTGAAATACCGGTATTGCAATCCCTACTTTCCATGGCACGTTGCTTTATTTGCAATTTTTGGATTTCTCCATTAAAAGTCTTTGTCAATATATTATTATTTTATATATTATGTTTTCTCCCTAAAGATGTAAGATTTTGTGATGTTGCTACACTTTTAGTGCTCATGATTTTGGTATGTTTTCTTGTAAAATTAGGGTATTATCTTCCGACCCTGTTAAATTTAACTTTTTCATTTACAAAAATTATGAATGTTGGTAATTTATATGAACAAAGAAAAACGGATGTCCTTATAATTCGATTAGTGTGTGTTACTGACCAAGTTAATAAAAGTTGTCAATTTCAAATCGATAACATTTGAGCCTTCTTCCGACATAGGTAAATCAATTTAGTGTTAATTCAATCTTTACTAGAAATTGTCGATAATTTAAATAAATCTTGTGCCCGAAATGAATAATCCGATATAGACTCTAATATTTAGTTTGATTGACGGCAAGTTCATATTATTTTTTTCCCGATATATTCATTGAAAACCGTTTGGTATACTAAGGATAGTAAATAAAATAGTTCCCTTAATAATAAATAAATATGGAATGGTTTAAAATACAAGAAAAAACAGAAGTTTGTGTTTCTATTGTTTACATAATGCCGTGTCTGCACTGGTAACATGTTGCTGGCAACCTCATTAAATTTTACGATAATTATCATAATTATCGTATAAATTTATTTTACATATTTTTTTACATATTAATTTACATATTTTATAGATAGAAGAATATTTTCTATCGATTATGGGTTGGCTTAGGCAGGGCTTAATGAATTTACAAAAAAAAATCAATGGCATCTCTGTTTTATGTATGCTTAATTCAACTAAAACAAATGAGTATGACTGAAAAAGGATGCACTTTTTTGATGGATCTTCCATAGCACACCTAAACTATTATGGTTTAGTTTAGGGCGTTTATGCAATGTTTAATTGAATTTTAAAAACTAACCAGCACTGTTTGCAAATTGTATTCTTAGTTAAATGAAAACAAATAAGTATGACTGACAAAGTTTATTGTGCACTATTTATATCGAATCCTAACAGTCTACCTCCACCCTTTGCCACTGATATCAACAACGTTTTCTAATGGTATTTTCCATATAATTTATTAACTCCAAAGATATAACAATCATTGCGCATGATAAAAACCCGATTAAAGAATATTATTCTTGTTGTTTTTATTTAATAAAACGCAATTTTTTATAGTACTATAGTGGAATAAGTACTATAAAAAATTGCGTTTTATTAAATAAAAACAACAATACAATGCAGTTCCACCATGAATTGACAGTTAACAAAATAAAAGAAATATTATTCTTATTAAAACTGAGTTAATTAATTTACTTTGAGGATTTTTATTATATTTTTTCAAAGCATGAAAAATAATAAGTACTTAATTGTAATTAACTAGATCATTAATGACAAAAAGACATTATAATGATGAGACTTACTGAAAATGGGGGACGATTGTAAGGAGACTTCGGCCGCCAGCGCTCCTCCGCAGATGCGGTCCGTACAGGCGGGAACTGCGGTCGGTGGTCTGCCAACGTTGGATGCGCACGGCACCAGCAGCCAATCTGCCGGGCAACTGTTCGGGGTGTTGCTGGAGCCGACCATTGCAGGAACTGCCAGATTCGAGTTCCCGGACAATGTGAAACTTCGTGAGCGATTGTTCGACGCTGAAAAGTTATCCGTTACCAAGCGTTAATCAATGCAATTATTTTGATAGATTTTAAGTTTTTGTTTATTCTCCAATTTTCAGTTATATGTTCGATGACATAGAGTCTGTCTTCTATAAGCTGGTGTGCGGTTTCCCCTTCGTTTCAGCATTCAGCACTACATTCCCTCTCGTTCCCTCCCATTGAAAACTTGCAACAGTCGAACACGATGGCACAATGCTCTTCGTCCATTAGGTCGTCTAGGTACATTACTGATTTTTTTCAAATTGGCTTATGTCGCACAAACAACTCTCTCCACCATCATTGTAATGAAGTGCCACAATGTAAACCCCAGTTTAATTAATAAGATTTTTTTTACTGAATTGCAAATATATAATATATGTTAAATGGATTAGATATTAGAGATTTTACGCCGTAATAGTAGGTAGGTACTGGAACAGTTTCTAAAAGTCTAGACCAGATAATTTTAATAGGTACAAAAGTGTTATTAAATATACACAACTTTTATAATATCAAAAATATATTTAAGAATAACATTATTAACTACATTCGTAATTGTATTAAAAAACTTATTTGTAATTAATAATTAGTTCGTACCTATAGTTAGACGATTTATTTTATTTTCTAATAATAATATAAAGTCTGATATTTTTCAACTGTTCTACAGTCAAATAACAATAAAATTATGATCAATCATAATTATTAATCTATGAAAATTGATAACAGTAACAGTTAGGATTATAAATTAATGGTTGTAGTTGGTGATACTATGATTATTATTCTTTTATCCATATTCTGACATCTGACATACTATACTTACCATTAGATATTATAATTATAATAAGTGTACTAGCTGCCCAGAATAACTCCTTAAGAAAGCAAATTATGGTGTGGTGTAAGATTTGTATTTGCTAATAAAAAATTAAATAATCGATATAGAAGAAATATGGTTTTAGGTAATACCTACTACATAAAAGTGGAAAAGGTACATGTAAAAACATTATTTGTAAATAAGTTAATAACGTATAGCTTGCCCATTTGACACGAATTTTGTTAGATGACAATTCATAGATACTGGCCAAAAACTGAATGAACATGTATCAGAAGTAAACAGACCAAATACAATATTTAAAATATTCTCAGGACACTCGAGTTGTTCTGACAGATTTCAAAATTCGTCGTAAAACAAAAATACGTTTTAAAAATTACACTTTCTGATATTTCAACAAATTTTCATATAAACATACCTAGTTTATATGCAAGTGACAGCTTGTTGTTTTTTTAATTTCATAAAATGAGTGGATAGCAGTGGCGAAGACTCCATACTAGGCGATTATTTAAAGCCTACCTTCTTAAGAAAAATATTTTTTAATTGCATATTGACATATTTATATACTTAATCACTTCATTATTTTATGTTATATAAAAATAATTTATTTTGCCAACGAGATCGCATATGTAGGAATGTATTACAGTATTACACAGTTTACAAAACAACTGCAAAGGTATTAAAAAAACCACAGCGCGCCGCGCCGTAAATTAAATAATAAATGCCGCGACTTCTCGACGTAAATAAATTTCCGATTATGTTTGGAATAATTCTGAATTTTTTTTGTATGGACTTTACGTCTCGTAACCTCAGCAAGTCTGCTGATTTGTACGAAATGAGGCAAGCTCCTTTCGCAGAGCCTAAAACATTCGCGCATAATATTGTTGTCACGACTGCGCACTTTGTCCAAAATCATTAATAATTAGATAATTAAAAAAATAATTTCAACGGCGTTTAATCGAATATTAATAAATAAGTAAGTATAGATTGTTTTTAAAAATAAAAATAAATTTTATCTAATGATTTTCTATGGGTATACATGTTTTGAAAAATACGTAATTTAAACACATCGCTCATTTTTATGTCGTCAATGAGTTTTTGAAGTTTCATTGAATTAGTGTGTCGTTATCATTTATTAGTGTGTGCCTATTCATTAGTAGTAAATATCGTACTATTCTCGTAAGTATACCTGACAAGTGTGCTCTTTTTATCATATCTCCACAGCCTACCTCTTTCCAAAAGTCACCCTTCGCCACTGGTGGATAGTATGTAATCGACTTGTATTTTTGTTTAAATCTTATAACTATCAAAAAAAAAGTTTTTTTTAATTTGGAATGGTTTCATATATCAAAATCTATTACAATGATAGTAGTGTAAATACTTATGGAACAAACAAAATGATCAAAATAATGATTCATAGGATGCGAGTACAGTTGGGTATTTCCCGAGAAAATATCAATTTCGAAATTCGGGATGAACTTCCCGAAATGGTGAAATTTTGAATTCTCGAGATTCGGGATTTTCAGAAAAGAGTTCTCAAAAATTATCCAGATATTGAGAAGAATTTAAAAAAATTGTAAAAGTGTTACAATCAGTGTAAAAACAGACCAATTTCAAAAAAATATGATTTTTTTTTTAAATAAAAAGACAAACAAATATTCGTAGAAGTAGGAAAACAAAACATTACTTATTAAAATAGAATTTCAATAAATACATACTGTCAATGGCTGCGTCTGACAATCGCTCACCTACGCTTTTGAGACACAAAATTCCCTGATGTTGAAAAATTGCGCTCATTTTGATTCGACGTTGGCTTAATTATTGTGTTGAACTAAAATCACACGATCGCACACTCGTACACACTCAAAATCAAATTTTGTTAATTTATTTCAATTAAAAAAAAATCGTTTTTTTAATTCATATTGATAATAAAGAAATCCCGAATCCCGGGAAAAGATTCTTGAGATCCGGGATTTTTCGAATTGTTAAAAATTTAAATTCTCGAGATTCGGGATGGAAAATCTCAAAAATTTCTCGAGAATTCCCGTCGGGAAATTCCCGAAACCCAACTCTAGATGCGAGTAATGGCAAACATGACACCGAACGGTTTTTAACATTATACGTGAAAATAGGAGTTGTGAATCTAAAATCACTAGGCGAATATATTATATGAAAACATCTTCCATGTTTACGGAAGACAGAGATTGAAATGGCTACAACTTAACTATATATTATATCGAAAGACTATATTATGATCCCTACAGTCTTCTCCATAATATATTATAACTGTTAATGGTGGAGAAACATGGTCAGTAAAAGCAAGTGACAAATAACTGATAGATTCTTTTTTTGAATTGGTGCTGGAAAAAGTTGATCTGAGTTCCACGAAGTTAATGGTACTAACGTTTGTATCCTGAAGTAGTTATAATATATTTAGGATATACTCAGCCCTCGAAATAGAAAATTTTACGAACTGGAGCGTTTGATAATTTTACGAAATATTAACATAGTTATTTAATTTCATATGTATTTCATGAACATAAGTGTGTTAGATTTTTGTTATATGGCCTATCTCGCTCAGACGGTCAAGTCAATTATTGTTCAACGAGACGGAGCGATAGTTTTGATGATTTTATTAACCGGAACGGCGCTCTGGTGCATTCCGGTCCATTGTGAGCCTATATACGAAGATATACTGTTTATTTGGCTATAATGCTGGAATGATCGCTAAAATCAGGGGAAATTTTTTCGTCACAAAAAAAACCACCATCGGATCCCGACTTGCTGAAATGACCAAATGAAAGACGCCTATTTACAAAAATGGTCGTCAGAGATGCAGAGTGCATGCCGGATGATTATTGAGACTTCCCAATTAATATAATAACATTAAGAGCATACATAAATGAAACGGCAAATAATTTTCAACAATAGGTGGGACGAAATTTTGCACTCGTCGCCAATCGGCGAGCGGATGTCGAGGTGTGAGCACATCAATTTGTTTTGTGATGGCGTCGGAGCAATATATTCTTATATCGTGTAAAGATGACTAAAAAACGTTATGCATGTGCCTATTTGAAAAAGAAAACTTGTCAATGAATATATTATTATTATTACTAATATAACAATAAACATAACACTAAATGGAGGCATGTTGAATTTTTTTGACAAATTATGTTTCGTCCGGCACGCGTCATTTGCACAATCCGCGCGTCGCATAGTTAAGATCTTTTTAGACCATGCCTCAGCTGAGGTATTATAGCCTTAACTCAAAACTGCGTGTTTTTGCAGATGCAGTGAAAGCATTCATATTATTACCTACCTATGTCATTTGGGAGCATTGTTACTAATGAGTTTTTTGTAGTATATATGATTGTTTTATTGATATAATGAATAAATCAATAATCATCTGTCTACGTCATTCATTATTCATGGTCAAAGATTGTCTGATTGGATATAAGGAAAAGTTTGATTAAAAAAAATAGTAGGTCTATTACGATTTACTATAACAGATAGGAGAGATAAAATAATTAATCTAGGGATTGGCTCTTGTATTCATATGTAGGTACCTACTTGCTCACCTGATTATTTTCCTCATTTTTATTTGTTTTTGTAAATCTTTAACATAAAAAAATAAACGCCTTATATTTAAAAAATGATACGTCCACATGTGGTCAAAAGCCAGTATTGCCGCTTTACGCAGTATACGCGGTCCAAGAAATTATAGTATTTCGGAAAAAAATTGTAGTAGGTACGTTATGTCATATGTTGAAAATAAACCTATAGGTTTTTTGCTTCAATTCACCAAAAACAATAACGGAGAAATTGAGAAATTCCGCTCTTTTTTATTTAGGTACCTCTTCCTACAGGTTCTCCAAATTTTCTTATATTGTGAAATTATAGTACTTTGAATCGATTATTTATATAGGACGGAAATATCGAAATTTTACTACTTTTTGCGTATTTTGCCGATATTCAAAATTATAGTATTTTGGGCGTAATTTCCTCTTTTATATCGTACATAGTACACAGACGAAAATTATAGTACGGTTCGCAACACTGTCAAAACCTAACAAAAAATACGTTGATATTCGATGTGTGATTTCACGCAATATGTCAAGTCATTTAATTTTAAACTAAAAAAAAACTTTTATTATTTCAATCTTTAAAAATACAGTGAAATTTAAACAAGGAAATAGATATGAAACAAAAATGATTTATAAATAATTACAAGATAAAAAGATCTTTTTATATACCTACAACGTTTTTAAATTTTCTGTTGCATCATGTAAACTTGACTTGACTAGCTTAAACAATCAAAAAAAATTTGTACTTGATACAAATAATACTGAAATGTCATTTTGACATGTCATATTAATTTCCATAGTAACGCACGTATATATTAATAATTTAGTTACTAGAACCCCCAGACCCCTCTAGCAACCAATAATGGTGTCGAAATAACTTTTCATATAAAACAGAATTAACTGAAAATGACTTCAATTCTACTCAAAGATGGCTAAAAGTATTAAAAAATTCATTGGCATCGTGTTCTGATATATTCTAAAAGTTTCAAATGTCTAGCTAGTCGGGAAGTTAGTTAAAAATCGATTGCAAGATTTGTACCGGACAAAGAACCACCGGAAAAATAAGAATACGAGCTAAGAAAAACATTGTAAAAAACGAAACTACAGACGAAATTTCGATAGAAGACTAATCCAGTCGGTTTGGTTTCAAACGGCATCAAGTCCATTTCAACTAATCACGTTTTTCAAAGCTAGATGCCACCTTGCTGAATAATGTCATACATGTCATACATGACGCGTTTGTTTTATTGCTATTAACACAAACATTTTAGAAAGGAGAAATAAAAAAATAGTCGCATTTTCTCACTTTGTCAAAAAGTGGATTTTACCAAATTTGAAAATTACGTTCTAAATTATTATGACATTTATTTTCTTTTGGGGTTGGTTATACCTGCATATTTGTTAATAGTTTTTAACAATATTATAACCATGATATAATCACTAATGTTTCACTGCATGTATACTACATATGATCAATAGTTGTAATGTATGGCTCGAAAACCTGGTGCACGACGAAAAAATTGAAAAAAACTGCTGGGGCTCATTTACGTATTGCGTGGTATATATTCGTAGAAGATGGGCGTGAAGTCCTTAGCAGTCCAAAATTAGACTTCTTTTTTTCTTTTTAACACTACAACAAATAGTATGGTCGGCCATATTTTGCGTCAAGATAAAATATATATACATATATATAATATAGAGTTATAACATAATGAAATTGAATAAGTATGTACCTTTTTATTAAAATAATGTTTTTTTTTTAATTTATTGAATAAACATATCGCTTAAAACGGCCATTCACAAATGTTCACATAATAATATGACTGCTTCACTGATCCATATCGACAAAAGTATAGAATCATTTCTCTCTTCCGTTCGTATAATTAAAAATGAAATCTTACATAAATGATTAGTGATAAGAATAAGTAATTATTTTATCTTTGACGATTCTTCACATAAGTACTATGCGATAAATAAAACACTAACACTATTGATCGTTACTACGAACACTACTATAACTTTCACACACTATCTTAAAATATGCTTACAATCATAAAAAATAATAATTCTCAGAAAACTTTGCACATACTTAGAAAGAAATTATCTTTCCATACATTAGTAAATTCTTATCATTTTTTTATATATAATTTTAATCAGAAATGTGTAACATTTATATTACTGGTTATATGATTAATGAATATTGTTATTCGAAAATATGTATGTATCTATATATCCTTTCTTCTATGTATCCTTAATTAAGACTACCCCTGTGTCTGAAGAGTACAATATTTAACCAATGTGTTATTCAAGTTCCTACGTATTAACGTTTTGTTAGGAGACATGGATATTAAATACAACAGAGGTTGCAAAACTAGTAGTAATATATATATGTTACGCCGAATGTGTGAAATTGCGTATTACATGAATTAGGCAAAATTTTGCCGATTTCATGTAATACGCAATTTCACACATTCGGCTTAATATATACAACACGGCGTGGAGAGATGCATATTGGGCATAACGCGCAAAGAGCATCTAAAAATATTGGATATAATAAAATTGATCTATCATCTATGGAAAAATTCCATTATCCAGATATTCCCAAAAGATATTAAAATACTATTTATTGATTACCACTTGCAAATACAAATTTACTGGAAGTTCATAACAACGAAAGACTAAACCGAGAACAGTAGAGGCAGCAAGGAGATGCCTTCATCCACTAGTGAGCGAGAGAGGCTGATATGACGATAAAAAATTACTTCACAATACATTTTCCTATAAACCAGTACTTATCAAACTGGGAACAAGCTGACATATCGATGATTACACTGGGCGACTTTACAGGCAGATTATAAATTCGCCAACAAACAGCTCGTAAAGAAGCTCAATGTAATTGACGCTTTACGAGTAAGCACGTTAAGTTCATGCGATGTGGCCAAATATACATTATATTTTTATCTTGAACAAAACATCGTGTTAGATTGGGAACCTATGGAATAAAATACAATCGCCATACCTAAGATGGACACATTATCTTGTCATCATAGTAAAGCAAGAGTAAAAGATAATATGTAGGGAATCTTGTATTTTTTGTGATTATCTCAGTAAATATTCTAAATATTTTATAATAAAATAAAATAATTTACATCTAGCCCAAGACTATTGTATCTTAACCTTCTAGCAATTAACTCTTAGGGGGAAAATGTGTTAATTTTGCCGAAAAATAATCCGCGAATTGTCTTGCAACCGATTTAATCATGAGCCTTAGTAACATTTTGTTTAGCTTAATTTCATTGTGTGTAGCTTATTAATATCTGAAGAAAATAATGTTTAATACAATTGTAATAATTCCACTAGTTCTGTAATCCTGACAAAAAGATAAAAATATTTGAACCTACAATACAATCAATCATTAACCAACACAGAGAAATCTCATCAATACATTGACAATAAATTTAATATGATGCATACTTAGATAAAATTATTTCCTACTATCCTGTGATAGGTATCTGAAAGAAATCCTAGGACAGTCATGTTTACGAGGACGGGAAAGTATTTTACTGAACATAAAATATTATATTTTACTTTTTTATACAAAATATTTCACTAGAAAAACGCACGAAAATATATATTTTTAAAAAAAGTAGTACCGAACCAGGAATTGAACTTGTGTTTAAAAAAAATCGGCTTTGTTGATTGAACTTTTTGTAAGGTAACCCAGTCGAAGGTTTCCAGCAGAAAAACTTTACCCGTTTCATAATATTATAATTAAGACAGAGGCGTCAGGTCCCAAGGAAAAACACCATCGAATTTTGTATAATACAACTTAAGATTATACCAAACCTCTATTAGTAAAAGATTCGATAGACTTGAATAGATACAATATATCTGTTTATGTGTATGTGATTCTTCCTGAAAACAGATGTCTCCACAGCTTAGGCTTAGTTAATAATTAATATAATATCAATCAGTTGATCTTTTTTTAACCTATGGAATGTCTTTAGTTTTTTTATTTCTTAAGAAGGTAGGCTTTACATAATCGCCTAGGAGTAGCAAAGTACCTACCATAAATCTCCAAAAATAGTGCACATTAAACTTTGTTAGTCATCGTATTTGTATTTATTGAACAAAGGCTACACTTTACAGATGTTGTTGGTTAGTTTTTAAAAATCAATTAAACTGATGCGTGAAACCATACTAATTATGATATATTTTGGGCGATAAGACAAATTTGTGCACACTTTTTCATTCATACTTATTTGTTTTCGTTTTATTACGAACACATATTACACGCAATTAATGCGTCATTTTTTTAATTCAGCAAGCCCTGCCAAAGCCAAACTATAATAGAAAAAAATGTTATTCTATCTATAAAATATCCAAAGTTATGTATGATTTAATTGCATAATTTTAGATATTTTATTGATAAACGAGTATTTTTTTACTATTACCTATTATGTCGTGTTTTTTGTAGGGTTTGATTGAATTTTAAAAACTAACTAACACCATCGCTAAATATTAAATTTGTAGTCTTAATTAGCTAAAACAAATACGTATGACTGACAAAGTTTGATGTGCCCTATTTATGGCGGATCTTAACAGCCTACCTCCGCCCTTCGCCACTGTCACCTTGTATGGATTATTTATTCCTGGTACCTACCAACAGTATTACGTATTGAGGTAAAATGTAACTTAGCATAATTATTTCCATAATTATTATTTTAATGTTTAAAAATAAAATCGATCATTACCTTGTACCTTATTTGTAATTTGTTTAACTCATATTACTTATATTAACAGACTTATTACTTACAAAATATGATTTGTGTTATAATTATGTCAACATATCACATAATACGTAATAATATGTCACGTTGAATATTTATATTATAACTTTTAAAGTGACCTACAAATTTGTTTATATAGCAACATGGTACATTATATCAGAATCTATTAGTTGCAATATAATTATTTATATGTTTTCCAACAAAAGGTATACTAGAGCAGGGGTGCCCAACCCAAATCGTTTGGTGGGCCAAAAAATATATTACTGAGAGGTGTGCCACACATAATATAAAAAAATAAAACAAAGAACTTATTCAAAATATGTTATTACTTTATAATTAATGTGACACATATTTTTGTATATTGTTTGATATCTTTTACATATATACAGGTAAATTAACCGACGCGCATCGCAGTTTATTGGTCGTGTTTTCACTTCGATTTGACTACATACTATAATACAATTATTGCCAGTCGTTTTAATTTTGGAAATATATCTTTGAGAATATATTTCTGATAAAACTCAAGATTATTGCCTTCGAACATGCACTTGAACTCTATGCTTGATTGCTGTTCTATTAGCTCCATTTATAAATTTAGTGGCGCTGATTCCACCTCCACGTTAACGGAGTTAACGAATGAGAATGCGAATCTGGTATCGAATTCTTCGATTATTTTTGTGACTTCATTAGCCCTTCACTGCATGATTTTTTTTTTTGAAAAATTTTATTTTTTCTTAGTGTTAAAATGCCTTGTGAATAAAGGAAAATTTTTTTTTTTTTCTAAAATTACATTAAATTTCGCATGTTACTGCGTGGTGTCGCAGATTTACGACATTAGGAAATCTTACATTTCAGTATGTCAAAATATAAAACCAAATGATAAAAATCATAAAAAATATAATGTACACACCTTATATATTTGATGTGCAGATATTTTTATTTAACCAATTTCAACCTTCTGTACATTTTTTTTTTATTTATTTACAAATGCGGATTTTTGCGTACATACGAATTCGTCAACTGTCAAAGCAGAAATGCATAGACTATAATGCAGAAATGCTTTATTTCTTGAAATGTCCAAACAAAATCGGTAAAGTAGCATGTTTATGGTAAAACAGTTTACTAGGCATCGAAAAAGGATATTATTTGATAATTTACACAGATGGCATTGGCTATATCGAAATAGTTTGAAATGTCGCAAATTTGCGACACTATGCAGTAAAGGGTTAGAATATTTTAGAACGCACTTATTGTGACTAACGCGAGTAAGCAATAAGCATAAAAACAGGTAGCACGCAGCACAACAAGAAAGTTCTAATTTCACAAAATTTAATATAAATGTGGTAAATTGTCGAGAATGATATTTTTTATTGTTTGAATACCAAAATGCAAAATATAAAAAGCTGAGAACTTCAATTGGGCCGGAAAAAGTTTTCGTTTGGACGCGGGTTGGGCATGTCTGTACTAGAGCGTAGAAACCGGGTTAACTCATAATCAGTTAATTGAGTGACTATATTATATTTTAAAATTATCCGAAAACCGGGCACATAACTACTATTTTAATCAATCAAATTATTTGATGCGTAAACAAAACAGAATAAATATAAAACATATAAAACAAAAAAGCAGCAAGGTATGACGATTAATAACAAATTAAAAATTGAATTTTATGAAATTACTATCCCGACCATTTCCGATCCTAATAAGATCATTATGGGCCTCCATAGAGTGGAGGTTTGTATTAAAAGATTTTGTTTTTACGATAAATTGATGTCAGCCACTTGCTCAACCTATTAGGTCCATACTCTGACTCATACACAAATTAAAAACAATATGTGTACTTGCCAGACCCAGGATTTGAACCTGGAACCCGCGATGATATAGGCCGACGCTTAAGCCGCGCGGCCATCATGTAACATCAATAAACTATACTTTAAATATTTTATGCATCAAATGAATTTTTAATGTAAGAAATGTTAATGAACACAGACGAAACCAATATATAAGCAAGCATACATGAATACGCGATGTGATAGAAGTCGCACAAGGTGATGAAGTGGCAATGGGCTGAACATATCACTCGGCGAGTGAGCAAACGTTGGAAAAATTCAGTCATATATTGATACCCAAGGTGCACTAACTGACCACGGGGACGCCTTAAAACCTGCTGGATCGAAGAACTCATATAATTCGGCGGATAATAGCGAAGGAGCTATGGGAGGCATTCACTCAGCAGTGGGTCGATCACAGATGATAATTATTGTACCTACCTATTTACATTCCTATTGTGATTTGAAAATTGTATGCTTACCTATAAGTATCCTAACGTATTTCTGCATACATAATTAATTGTGCTCTCTATAATAATATTATGTATCTACGAGTTTCTTGATAATTTGTATATAATTATATTTTATATTATTGTTTAGGTCTATAATACATGCAAATTTTTATAATATTTTTTTTTATTAATAAACGATGTTTTAACCGATTAAACGGTTATTATTTCCTCCCGGTTAATTAGAAGCCCTATTATCTACCGAAGTATTAAAATACAGTTTATAAATAAAATCAACACTATACTTTGTAAATAATATCAACATCATACAGGGGGATCATGGAAACTAGTCTAACATATAGAATAAGATGAAAGGAAAACTATTAGCATAGATTCAAAACACAAGTTTTTTTTATTTATTCTTAGACTCTTTACCTACAACATAGTATCACAAGTATGATGTCTCACATACGTAAGCACTATCTGAGAGAAGAATTAGTTTTCAAACTGTACGCAGTAATAAATATGTTGACATCCAAATTAAGGATTGCAATACCAAATGAAAATACCAATACCGGTATTTCGGTATTTCCAATTGAATACCGGTATTCGTGAAAAATATAAAAAACATAAACCAATAAATATTGTTATAAAAATCACTTTAAAATTTAATATTTTATAGCAAACATATCTAAATAACTACATATAGTATGTAACTTTTAAAGTAAGTAACTGTGAGATATAGTAGAGATGCAATAGGTTGAGCAAGTGACTGACATCCATTTATCGTAAAAACAAAATCTGTTAATACAAACCTCCACTCTGTAGAGGCCCATATGATTTTATTAGTATCTGACATGGTCGGATAGTAGAGATGCTGATGTTTACAAATACCTATATAGTTTGTGATTGAACCATTGGCACTTTCTTCTTCGAATGATCTTTCATTAGATTTATTTTATGAAGTGTTCTTAGATGTGTATGTGCCCCACTGGTGATTTCATTTATTGCACTTTTTATACTTAGTAACTTCTTTACTTTTATCCCGTTCACAAGAAAAAAATTGTACTGGACAAACAAGAATACGAGCTAATAAAAACGTGGTAAAAAGTATAGACCGCGAAGAAGACCCCTGAAATAATATGGGTACTATGTTATATTCACAATAGTATTATGCAATAGTATCAAGCTAATGAGATTGGCATCTGTACTAACTTACAAATAAATAGATCATAAACAGAAAGCACGTCGCATTAAACATCTGAAACACACTGTCTTTAAATGTTACAATATTTCTTAAATGTTTTGATACACAATTTTCATTTTAAATAAATATTATGCTTATAAATCTAGAATTTACTTCTATTTAACTCTATTGCCTATAAATACAAATCATCTTATGAAGTTTGCCATTCCATTTTATTTCATCAAGTCAAGTGTGTTCTCGTTGAGTTTATAGTGGTCGCAGATTTTGTGTGTGATGCTTGCTTTGGACGGTAAGAATAATTTATTATGACCTACTTAGATACTAAATTTAGTACTTATTTAATTAATTATGTGAAAAATTTCTACCGAACATAACAAAAAAAAAAAGAAAAAATAATTTTAAGACCGTTGATAAATATCAATAATAGTAATGCAGGGCTCCATTTTTAATGATAATAAAATGAAAAAACAATGAATTTAATGATTACACCAAGCATTTCTGGTTGAAAAAAGGTACCTAGTTTAATACAAATAATGAATTACGGACTAATCGGTGTTTATATAGGTGAAATAGTAGATTTATGGGTATTTTTTAGAAATAATAATTATATCACTAAATTTCATTGTGTGAACTGTCAATTCTTTGGTGAATATATTATTGTATTACTAAAATAAAACACAATAATATTTAGTACTATTTATACTTATTTTAATATTAGCCAGGACCAGTTTTATCGGATTCAAAAAGACAATTAATCCCAGTTGACAATGTCCCTGTGAAGCGCACGAAAGCGGTCCTGAATAATATTCAAATAATTGAAACTAGTACTAAATATTTTGTTTTTTTTTGTTAATATATTATCACTAAATCCCTTTCTTGGTTATTTCATTTCATAGATTTTACCTCAAAAATATTGTATGCTTATTATGAGAACATGTCAACAAAGTCGCTAGATTTAAAAATCAGCCAAGTCCGTAATGGATGAATATAAAAAAAACAGCTTTTTGTTTTCTCAAGTACATAGTCACAGGGTGAAAGTTTATATTATTTCGATTATAGAATATTTAAAATTAATAAGCTCCACATTTCGATAATGCAGACATGTAAGGAAGCAGTAGTTCTTCAGCAATTCACAAAAAAGTCAAAAGTACCTAAAGGTGGACTTGGCTTATTTTGAAATCTAGCGACACTGTAGTTATTGAAATATTTTAAATAAGTGCACGTAGGTATATTTTGTGGAATATGGGCTACAGACTTTAAATTTTTACGTCTACTAGGACACCGTCAATGTTAACTGAATCGATAAGGTTTAAATATGTACTTTTGTGATTATATAAACAAAATGCACATCGAAATCTTACCAATTCGGTTAATTCATCATTTCCCTGTGAAGATGTCCCTGCGAAATTGTCCTGACTAATATTCAACTAAGTGGAACTATAGTATCCATCAGTGGCGAAGGGCGGAGGTAGGCTGTTAAGATCCGCCATAAGTAGTGCACATTAAGCTTTGTTAGTCATACGTATTTATTTTGTTTTTATTGAATAAAGACTACAATTTACAGATGGTTTTCGTTAGTTTTTAAAAATCAGTTAAGCCCTGCTTAAACCAAACCATAATCGTTTTTGTATATTTTGAACGATATCTACGACAAAATTGTGTACTTTTTCATTCATACTTATGTGTTTTCGTTGGATGCAGAATACACATATGGTTGGGTTTTTTTTAATTCATTAATCTCTGCCTAAACCAAACTATAATAGATAACAAATATTATTCTATCTGTAAAATATCCATATTTATGTATGATTTATTTACATAATTTTAAATATTTTATAGAAAGACGAGTATTTTTTTACTATTACCTATTATGGATTGGATTTCGCAGGGTTTAACTGAATTTTAAAAACTAACCAACACCATCTGTAAATTGTAGTCTTATTTCAATGAAAACAAGTAAGTATGACTAACAAAGTTTAGTGTGGACTATTTATGGCGGATGATAACAGCCTACCTTCACCCTTCGCCACTGGTATCCACGACATAGCTTGTCACTTCATGATTAATATCATAGTCGTTTTCCCTCAACCGATTCTTCGATATGATATTAAATGGACGTAAAAAATAGAATTCTTCATTGTTTAAAAACACCTATATTATAATATTGTATTATATTATATAGATGCTCTCATCGTGAGCGAGAGATAGAACATTCGTGACTTGCTGTAAAAATTGATATAGTACTACATATTGTGTTTTTATTTTATTAATATATTATCTACTTATCACTAAAACTAAACCATTTTTTGATTATTTCATTTATTTTTCCTCAATAATATCGTCGGTGTTTTGTAAAAAGGGCGAATTAACCAAAATGCTACTTTACAGGAGGAAGATTTTTAACTTTTGACATGTATTTGTTTTTTACCTGTAGATGATAATAAATATCTAACAAGTTTATAATAAAGCTTAGAAAGAATACTGTCATTATAATAGGTATTATTATATAATATTTTAAAAGGCCTAATATGTCACATTTGCTTTTTATTTTGTAATTTTAATTAATTTAATTTTAGTCGATTATCGTTTTTAAGTACTTTCCTGTGAAGATAAAAATTCGCCGTTTTTACACATCAAAGTTAGTGAGGTACATATTGTATTTTCATTAAAATCTCGATTTCGCCAAAATGGTTGATTCGCCTTTTTTACAAAACACCGATGATATTGTCTATTAAATTTATGGTTGATATTGTATATTATGTCAACCTATTATGTATATATAATTATTAAAATATTTTAAATCAGTACACGTATACTTTGTGAAATGTAAACTTCAGATCCTACGACGCCGTCAATGTTAACTGAATCGTAAAGGTTTAATAGGCAGTTTTGTGATTATATAAATAAAACGCATATTGAAATCTTGGCAATTCGGTTAATCACATTACTTTTTTTATCAAATACTCAAAAAAGGTAACAATAACTTTACTATTAAAATTTTGTGTTTATGTCCATATTGTAATATATTCGATAATAATTAGTTTGAGTAATTGGTTTGACATAGGGATTCCAATACTGAATGAATATATCAATACCGGTATTTCGGTATTTATTATTGAATACCGGTATTCGTCAAAACATATTATACAAAAAAATAAGTACTTATCAATTATTATAGCTATTAAAAACTATTTCAAACACTATTTTATAGCAACCTAAAGAGCCTACCTATATTTATTATGTTGATCTTCATGTGTATAGAATATATTATATCATAATATTTAAGAACTGATAATTTTTACAAATACTATAAAGTCCGGGTACAGAAAAATTTCTCTCAAATTTAACATTTTGTTGGATGTAGGTACCTACTATCAACGTTGGATCATTAGTTATAGAATGATTGGAAATATTTATAAATGATTTCTTTTTCGCAATATTTAAATTCATTGCGACAAGTCTATAGGTACTTAAAAATATTTGAGTGAATGGTACTGTTCGGTTAAAGCGGATACAGCGGAAAACGCATTTTGAAAATAGCCGATAAACTGGATTATTTGTTAGTTTGGGTTAGTTTAGGTTAGGTTAGGTTGGGTTAGGTTAGGTTAGGTTAGGTTAGGTTAATCTAACAAATAATCCAATTTATCGGCTATTTTCAAAATGCGTTTTCCGCTTTAACCGAACAGTACCGAGTGATTTTGTTTTATTATTATTTGACTTTTGTTGGTTTCAGTCAATATATTTGCGTTTTGGCAGCATTAATCTTATACACTAAATTGAATATACATACAATATAGTGGCAGTAATGAAAAAATAACATTAAATTAATTTTCGAAAAGCATAAACGTGTATGCTTTCTTAATACCGAAAATATCGGTATTTGGAATTTTTGAAACCGGTATTTCGGTAACGATAAATAATTGAATTCCGGTTTCGAAATACCGCTATTGCAATCCCTAGTTTGACACAGAGCTCTACCAACTTTCTTACTTATGATGAAACTAAAACAATACACCTTAATATATAAATTACGTACATGAAAGATATACCTAACAAATTTCACTATTATGGTTTTAATTATTTATAAGAAGCATTTTTTAAATAATTCGATTTTTCTTCATTCATATTACGGCACAAAATAAAGACTTTGAAAATCATAATAATAATAACTACAAGATAAAAAGAACTTTTTATAAACCACGTTTTTAAATTTTCTGTTGAATCATATAAACTTGACAATTCTATGTATTAATACATATAGAATACTGAAATGTCATTTTGACATTTCATATTGATTTCCATAGTAATGCACGTATATATAGATTAATTAATTAGTTGCTAGGACTCACTTAGCAACCAATAATAGTGAGTAGTAAATATTAATTTTAACGATTTCCGAAACATACAAAACAGAATTAACTGAAAATGAATTCAATTCTGCTTAAAGATGGCCAAAAGTATTATAAAAATGCATTCCCGTCGTGTTTTAATATATTCTAAAAGTTTCAAATGTCTAGCTAATCGGGAAGTTAGTTAAAAATCTTGGACAAACAAGAAAAAATCTGTACGGGACAAACAAGAACACGAGCTAATAAAAACATGGTAAAATCAGACTAGCTTAACTTGTATAGATGGATTTTGAACCTAGTAATTAGGATTTTCCATTTAAGGGAGGACAATGACGATTAATATGCGAATATAGAGAACTGTGAAGGAGACATGTAATGTCGATGCGAATTTATTCTTCAGATTCTTCAAGAAAATTCCTAAGATTTGGAAAAGAGTCTAAAATTATTTTGCTTCATATCTCATATTCAAAATTTCAATTAAAGAGACAATTGTAATATAATATTATCTCTCGTATTACAAACCTTAAAGTACCTCTATTAATTAGAGCTACTTTATTTAATTTTATAAATATGAATATAATTATGCATTTTTTAATAGAATCGGTCAGACAACCAAGATTTATGAGTTTGTGACCCAGAAAATATAACAATAATGTTCCACACAATTGATACATTTTTATGATCACCTTAACGGCCCACGTGCTCGTCGTAGGTCAAAATTGAGTTTTTATTGTATTTTCAAACCATGATCCTGGACACTCCTTAAACGTTGTAGATAATCTATTTATATAATTTTGAAGCCTTATTATCCTTTATAGTTATTTTAAACATTTGATGACTGCATAAAGTATTTTTATTACATAAAATAGTATTCTTTTAAACCTCTCGCTCTAATGTTTTAGAATATAGTCATATTTCGGTACATAACTGTGCAGTGGTGTTAAGATTTTTTACGTTTATTAATTTTTAAACGCATTTATGAAACCATTAGTATAATTTATTTCAAGATAATTTTTGTAAAATATTCACGATAAAAAATTATATTGATAATCTCTGTGATCCCAAATTTGACAAGAATTAGGCATTTTATTATTCAAAAAATCGGCAAGATTAACACATTTGAAGATGATTCTAAAGATATTTATTATAAGCTATGTCTTTGACCATTCAAGTGTGATAAACATCTTATGAATAATGATTGCTTTATAATAATTATTGACCTAAGAATAAGGTAGTGTTTTTTTGAAATACGCCATTTCTTTTGTCATTCCCCAGTGGTTAAGCTACAACATACGGCCGTAGCCATAAATTGACAAACTATAATTGAAGTAGGGAGTAAAATGATATTAACGTGCGTGTTTGAACATGTACCGTTTAAAAAAAAATAAAAAAAAAATTCGGTTAAGTACATGTTCAAACACGCGCGTCAATATCATTTTACTCCCTACTTCAATTATAGTTTGTAAATTTATGGCTACGGCCGTGTGTTGTAGCTTAACCACTGGGGAATGACAAAAGAAATGGCGTATTTCAAAAAAACACTACCTTATTCTTAGGTCAATAATTATTATAAAGCAATCATTATTCATAAGATGTTTATCACACTTGAATGGTCAAATACATAGCTTATAATAAGTATCTTTAGAATCATCTTCAAATGTGTTAATCTTGCCGATTTTTTGAATAATAAAATGCCTAATTCTTGTCAAATTTGGGATCACAGAGATGATGAATATATTTTTTTATCGTGAATATTTTGCAAAAATTATCTCGTAATAAATTATACTAATGGTTTCATAAATGCGTTTAAAAATTAATAAACGTAAAAAATCTTAACACCACTGCACAGTTATGTACCGAAATATGACTATATTCTAAAACATTAGAGCGAGAGGTTTAAAAGAATACTATTTTATGTAACAAAAATACTTTATGCAGTCATCAAATGTTTAAAATAACTATAAAGGATAATAAGGCTTCAAAAGTATATAAATAAATTATCTACAACGTTTAAGGAGTGTCCAGGATCATGGTTTGAAAATACAATAAAAACTCAATTTTGACCTTCCACGAGCATGTCCCCCCTTAACTTGTGATAATTGAATTTTTAAATCAAACCAACACCATCTGTAAATTGTAGTCTTATTTCAATGAAAACAAATACGTATGCCTGACAAAGTTTAATGTGCACTATTTATAGTGGATCTTTACAGCCTACCTCCACCCTTCGCCAATACTCGATGGACATAATATGTAGTATGTCGTATGAACGGTTTGTCATTAGGGATTGCAATACCGGTATTACAAAACCGGTATTCCAATGTTTAAAACTAACGAAATACCGGTTTTAAAAATCCAAAATATCGGAATTTTCGGTATTAAGAAATCACACTCGTTTACGTTTTGAAAATGAATTTAAAGTTATTTTTCACTACTTTGTACTGTATTGCCTATTACATTGAGTATATAAGTTATGTGCTGATAAAATGAAAATATATTGACTGAATCCAACAAAGGTGAAATAACAACAAAACAAAATCCATCAAATATACCTATTTATAAAATTGTCCGGATAAATTAACATAATATTATTTCGAAATAAAAAACATCCGTGACAAATTTTCAATTATTATATAATACAATTATTGATATGACTGTATTATAAGCGTTGCAGGAGCTTTTCCTGCACCCGCACTTACTTGCACTTAATGAACTAGCCTTTTAGAGGGCATTAGTTAAAATTATCGGTATATTGAAATTATTTGTGAAAATCACCAGTTCTACAATATTAAGATCAATAAATATTTTTAAATGTCAACAAAATAAAAATGTAGGTAGGTATGTTTTCGCTTTAAAATAATGTTTTAAAGAGATTTTATTAGGTATATTTACTGTTTTTTTTATATTTTAACGAATACCGGTATTAATACTGGTATTCAATAATAAATACCGAAAAACCGATAGGTACCTATTGATATTTTCATTCGGTATTGCAATCCCTATTTGTCATTGTTCAATATGTAAATGTATTTAATTGATTAGATTTAATCATTCATAATATTATATTATCACTGATTTCTCGTATGTACCTACTCATTTAAATATTAATATTTTTTATTATTTCTAGGTTATTCATGAAATCGACTATCTAGACTACTTTGGCTACTTGCAATACATGAGGACATTTTGTTCGATTTAAAATCAACCAAGATTATCAGTTACACCAATACATTAAATACCTACCTGATAATAATTATTCTACTGTTTATTCAGTCAGGATCTGGATTTAGACCGAATAAAAGTAGACACAGTAAACTTCACCTGAAATGAATATATTTTAGAAATTATGTATTTTAATTTCTATTGCTGTATGAATGCAAGAAGACAATTCAAAGCTTCAACGCAATGGCGGAAATATCAACGCACATACGTGGTCAAGCAAACAACCGCAAAGAAAACATTAAACGTACATCTCGAAAAACATGTATTCACGTAATCATATTATATTTGTTCGCATTATACTAAATCTGTAACGATATTAACATTTTAACTGTTTCCTGATAAAAATATTAACGGTGATTGTAATGGCACCGCAGGAGAATATGCGGGAAAACCAAATCGAGATCACAAACCTTTCGCCAGAAGGCTACTACTATTCGGAACGATTCAGAATCATTGTAACTGTGTTATTTTTTTTAACGTCGAGTTTTCTTATCATCTTGATAATATATATATATTAAGCAGATATTAAAAAAAAACGTTTATTCTACAATTAATTATTGAAAATATTTATGTTAAATGGATACCCATGATTTCAGAGACGGCCGGTATATTATGACTGTTCCATCGGGGGTCGGATTTTCAATGTGTGTTTGATTAAAAATCACGGGTATCTTACCATAATCCCTCACGTGTAAAATGTGTGTTAATATATCAATTACTTCTTACTTTATAATATTGTGGCGAAAATATACATTTTGGTTAAAAAAACGATACCGACATTCAATTATGATTTTTTTAAAAAATGTAAATACATACCTACCAAATATATAATATTGCGATAACATAGTTTTACATAACTGTCAACAAATTATTAAAATATTTCTTTGGAATTAACACATATTCTGTATACAATATCTCCATACATTAGCATTCCACCAAATGGAAGAGCTCACAAAATCTAGTAAAACTGAATAGGTACTAATCTTTTCAGTTAAAATAATATGTTGACCAAAGGTCACGGATATAATAAATAATATTACTATATAATGTTAATTCTTTCATTTGGATATTTTTGAATTTCTTACCTAGCATATAAGACAAATCGAATTAATATTTGTTTAGTCAATAAACATGTCTTTTTTACAACCATAGTAATATGGGGTTATTGTATTAATAATATAATAGTGCACAGCTGTGAATTTATATATAACTATGTATTAAAATCACTTATGTATTATTTTTAATGATCAACTTTTAAAATTAGAAAGTCATAGTTGCAGAAAAATATCTATAAAAATATGTACCTACCGTATAATATTATTATGTATTTCACAATTTTTTTTTTATAAGAAATAACTATATTTTATTTAAAAACAGAAATATTTCATCATTTTCTCATTTTCTCATTCTGAAATTAATTGATTTGAAATAATATTTTATATCCAAAGATAATCAATGAAACTCACGAAAAAAATTTAATACTTATTAAATTTACAAAAAATATACTTAAGTTTTAATAAATGTTTAAATTTTAATAGTTATTTTGCCCAATATATTATATAATATGTGAATATTATTTGTTGTTATTTATTGCATTATCTCATGTAGAAATAGCTGTAAAACTAACTACACAGATAACTAAGTATTCACTTAATGTGTTTGAACTTTGGTCAGTTGATATAATATTCATCTCTCGAATCATGGAATTCGCCCTTAAGAGTCTTCAGACATATTATTTATCAATGTTTCTTTTGGATAAACAAAATATGCCTCAAGGGTAGCATAATTTTATTTGGCGGTGAAACAAGAATTTGTAAAGGTACAATGTTCGTCTTACCTTTGCAGTCGCATTCCGACACATGTAATAAAATTTGTTATCAGTAAGCAATTGTGGTGGTGTAGGTATTAATGATGCCCCCTGTTCCAGTGTGGTTAGAGTCCCCCTCCAAGAAAGAAAAAGTTTGATATTTACGCTGTCCGTCGAAGAATCCCCCCTCACCTGCAGCGGAGGAGTCGGGGCAGGAGGTATACTGGATCCCGCAAAAGTTCCTCTCCACCCTCACGCACATGCTGTAGTCCTGGTTGGACAGCTGCAGCCCACCGACATTGTCGTAGTTGAACGAGCGGATTTGCCCCGATACTCCGGTGTAATACTGAAGACACGCTTCCTCGGCTACAGTTTAAAGAAAATGTAATACTTAAACAATTATTATATGACATATAGTAACACCAATAATAACATTTTACAAAAGGTGTAAGAACTGTGAGGTGTAAGAAGTGTCAACTTATATAGGTATTTAGTTTAATTAACTAACAACTTTTATATCCTTCTTTTATCGTTATCAGTTTGTCTGGATTAATCAATTATTACCAGATGAAGGCTTCTGTAAGATGATTATATTCCTGTGCACATTCTCATGTACTTAACCATCTTATCGATATACTATTGGGTGATAAAATTTTACCTGCGATTGTCGCTTCTTCAAGCTACGTGCCATAAAATTTCCATTGAAGGTTTTAGCAAATAATACTACACCGCAAACTGTTGTTTATTTTTTTGTCTAATTGATTTTTCTTTTTGTTTTTGGGAACTTGTTCAGTTTGTATTTTTCCATTCTACCTTGTGTTACTCTTGTCTTTGGACTTTTTTTTCCATAATTCGCGTTCATATGCAATTACGAGGAGTATACACTGGTTGAGCACTTTGAGTTTTAGCCACAATTTGATATCAATATTGCAGACATTAATCAGACGGTCAAATACGTTACAGCTAAACTCTGGTCTAGGAACAAGGTACTCCATTAAACATACGTACATGTGTAGAGACTAGTTGTTCTATATAGAGGACGTTGATGATAATTATTAACATTGACTTTTCGGTCGCCAAAGCAGCCAATCTTGACTTTTGTCTTTGTTACATTTTTATTTATAAGTCTTCTCTACTATTTAGTATTTTAAATGGTATTTTATTGGATTTATATAATTATAATATTATTGTAATGGTATATACATCACAATATTTTAAAATCAATATAAGACATTGAAAAAGGTCACCGTTGAATTATAAATTTCCACGTGCGAGGAATACAAGACGTTATTTTTGGATACAATCAAATATTCAAGCGCAAGTCATTGGATCGACCGCTAAGCAATGTACTTGCATTAAACCTATTAACTGCAAGAGTGCGATAATAACACAAATGTCGAATTTGGTCAAGATTCCGTACAATATACAAGTGCGTATGTATTAATTTGTAATCAACAATAATATTATGTAGACGTAATGGCGACGTCTTCAGAAGTGTAGAAGATGTTGCACAACTGATTTATGTATATTATCGTTGTCCACTAATTCTGATTGGTTCAGAATATCCAAGTAATAATTATAAAAATATTTTATGTTAGTCACAATAGACTGACCAATTAATTGTCGGCTATTTAACGCGCTAAATGTAAAGGTTGTCGGTTTGTGAGTTTCGTGAAGCGTTGTCTCTGCAGAATTTTGATACACTGGCACGATCACATCATAAACGTTTGACTTTATATGAGCCGATGCATCAGTTATGATCATAAACAGACTCATCATATGGCCTAGATATTGTGTGCCTCGAACCGTACATGAAAATGCTATGGTCAGCATTATTCTGAAACGGATTTACAGATTTCGACATCATGGATAACCCTCTCTACAATCGATTTAAGTGCTAGAGGGCTAACGTTCTAAAAGGCGCGTTACGTGACAATGCGCTAAGGCATTTTGCATTAAGGCAATTAAATTTACTTATTTTACCAAGAACGAAGGCAATACATAGGGCAAATAAGTGCAGAACTCTCTGAGGACTTATTTTGAGACTTGGCCATTCGACTTTTCTTTTCCTTGCTTGCGTGCACCGTGCTGCCCTTCAAAGAAATTCTGATGCTCATCAGTCTCCTTACGACTTTCCAAGTCATTCCAAGGGCCACATGCCTCTACTGTAAACACCATGCGTTTAACGGAATCTGGTTGGCTTAATGAATAAGCAGGTCAGGTTGTCTACACATTCGTTGTACGTGGATAATATGATGCAATACTGCATGGCCCGCTCAGTTATCTCCTCAGTACTGAAATATACGTGCCATAAGGTATACCCAGTATCTGTATCAAAAATCTATTATTGAAACTCGGCATACAATTTTTTCCGAGTTTTTGTACGGTCCCATGATTTGCTACCGTGAAGAAATATTGTCACAGTGCGACAATTTAGTCAGGCGGCGTCTCATACATTCTACAGTTTTCAAAGCTCTTTCTTTGCAAAGCGTCGTCTCTCACGATGTGGATTCCCATATATTATTGAAAGCAGTGAATACGCTCGATGTTCTTTCTGTTCATTGCTGATCAAACAAAAACCTGGATCTGAACAGATGCATTTTAGATATATAACATTGGTTTTCTTCGCGTTGATTTTTACACCAACGCCACATGAATTGTTATCTACCTCGTCTCTCAAATACCGTGATAAAATTGTCAAATAAAACTGTATACTAAATGATTAATTCTCACCTCTGTAAATGGTACTGCAGGGTATTTGTGAAACTTTCACTTTCCAATTTCTTTGAAACGCGGGTCCGCTCGTGACGAACGTCAAAGTCACAGGGTTGTTTACATTCACCCCGGCATCGATGTACACTAAAAATATTATTGTATTATATTATTATGATTGATATATATGTATACATACCAAAAGGTGATCCCAAGATTTTTCATTGTCCCTAAGATTTTATAAAAAAATATATTTTTGTAAAAATATCCTGAATTGATTCAAAGACATAAAATAAATTGATTTGACTGGTACATAACGGCATTTGAATATAAATTAAAATTTTATGTGAGTTTTGAATTATTTCAATGAATCATTTTTAGTGACATGGGTTTTGCTTTTTGGCATATTCATGCACTATGTAAGAAAATTAGCTGTAAAAAGTAACTGAATAACAATGACGTGTGTCAGCTATTATTTACCATAGGTGTACCTAATGCTAGAAAATGCTGAAATACGAAACCCCCATCGCTAAAATGATTCGAAATGAATAGTAGAAAACTCACACTTATTATAATTGTCATATAAATATTCATATTTTATTCGGATATTATACTAAACTATAATTATACTATATTATACTATAATTTATTTATAACTATAATTTATTATACTATAAAACAAATTCATTATAATAATTATACTATAATTATATTCAATTTGTTGATGTTGGTAATAGTTTTAATAAAATCTACTAATTTATTTTTGTTACCATCAAACTTCTAGCCCATTTATCAGATAAATAGGTAGGTACATATGTAAATTAATCACTTATATTGTATTAATACCTTTTGTGTTTGTGTATATTTGGCCAAGAATGTGTTGTATTAATTTCAATAATTTTCTAACAACGTAACAATAAATTTTGGAAAAAAAAACTTTTTATAATGATGCTGTTTATTGATTTTTTTTAAACTATGTTTGACAAAAATAAGTCTTTCATTTGACTGTGAATTGTGAATTAAATTATATAAAATAAATACAATTATTGTTTTAGTAGATATACCTACCATGAGGCTAATTATATATATTTAGATTTTTATTGTTTATGTCATTATTAAGTACGCATTGTATTTTAAAAAGAAATATAAAATAAATATATATTCCATTATAAATAGGTGTGCCTTATTATTTTGTTTTAATTGAAACCTACTACGACTTAATTCAATAGTAATATGCATTTATATTTCAACTGTCTAAAAAATGATTTGTGCTATTATTTGTGCGCAGCTATATACTTATTCGACTGAAAATGACGTCTTAACTACCACGTTGGTTATGTATAAATTAATAAATAATTATGCGCGGTAACATTTCATGATCTATACGTTCTTGGAGCTTAAATGGGACACTATGATCGATTGTATAAGAATTACATGAATTTAATTCGTCTTTTTACCATGTTTGATCCTAATAAGATCATAATGTGGGTATATAATAATATACACAGAGTGGAAGTTTGTATAAACAGATTTTTGTTTTTACGAGAAACGGATGTTAGCCAATTAAATGATCAACCTATTACCGGGTGAGCGAACCTTTTTACGCACGCGTGCCAAAATTTCCTTAATATTTTTCGACTGTCTGATGTGCCAAGCAGTTTAAAAAGTTTAAAAATTATGAGTTTTTGCGATTGTATTTTTACTGTGTTTCTACCCGAAGGCATATCTTTTATTATTTGAATATTTTTTTCCTTGTTATCAAAATTTTCAATGAGATTGTGGAAGTATTTAAGCCACTCATCTTTCATAATATATTCTCCATCACTGAACGGTTTTCCATTTTTAGCGATTAGGTTGGAAGGAAATTAGCAAGTACCTAGCTATTATATTTGAATGACTGTCGCTAATTAATTTCATAATGTTTGTTGATTGAATATTTTTATTTTTAATTGCCCAATCCTAAGGACCGACCTATGCAATTATATATTTACATTAAACGTAATGATTATTCTTGAAGAGTATTTGCCTGCTATTTTGTATACAATGAGATCTGTCAATTATGCATAAATTTCCGTTCGCGCATCGATTGCTAAAAATAATATTATAAACCGAAGAAAATACGCATGGATACGTTGTCATTATGTTTTAATATTATATCTATAAGAAATTATATATTTATTTGTAAAATATTTTTTCAATTTTTATAGGTAAGTATGTAATGTTTTTTTTCTTCAAAATGAAACATTCGCGTGACATAGGTTCGCTATCACTGACCTACTAGGTCCATAATCTGACTCCAAACACAAATTGAAAAACAATATGACGTGTAATTACTTGACCCTGGATTTGAATCAGCCATCGTGGGCGAAAAAAAATAAAGAAAACGAAATTTAATACACAATTTAATACTATTATATAGGATTCGGAGAACGGTTTCTTGAACAATAAATGCATATCGCTGTGATATTGTACTTACTATGATTCCCTTGGTTCATTCCGCAAATAGTCGGGACAGGACTGCCTCCAGATACGATGAATTGATCGTTGTTGCAAATGTGGTTAATTGTCTCAGGTCCAGTTATTTGAAACTGATCAAAGTCCAGTCTAGAAAAAACAATATTTTAATTAATTAATTGTATTTCAAGTTCAAATTGCATTCAGATGTGATAATAAACAGTTTTATTTATTAGGGTCCATTCATATAAATTATTATATACAGACATCCAACTCACAACACAAACATAGACCCCTCCAAAACAACCCGCCTCGCAACACACTTGGTCTTAAGGCCGTACATCAGTTGAGGCACGGTCTAAAAAGATCGTTGCTAGGCGATGCGCGGATTGCGGGTCGCGGGTGCAAATGACGCCTGTCAAACGAAATATTATTTGTCATATAAATCCAACATACGTCCATTTTATGTTCTGTTTATGGTTGTGCATATATGACGGGTGGTGGTGGGCACTTTAACGTATGTTCTATTAATAACAATAATAATATATTCATTGACATGTTTTCTTTTTAAAGTAAATGGGTAACGTTTTTAGTCATCTTTACACGATTTAAGAATTAATTGGCCCGTCGCCATCACGAAGCAAAGTGACGTGCATCTAGCTCGACGTTCTCTCACTGAATGCGAGCGAGTCCAAAATTTCATCGCGCCTACAGTCGAAAATTATTTGCCGTTTCACTGATGCGTCACCTTAATTGAGCGTATCACGAGGCCCTACGTTTTAGATGTGAAGCATCTGCAGTTTTTTACGCCTAGGAATGTCTGAGTGTCAGACTCTGTACTGAGTTTACTGAAATAGGTAATTTAATAAAAAGTGCCATGGAAGCGAAATGCACGGAGATTCTTAAGTCTCCGTGCATTTCGCTTCCATCTCTTCCTTCCATCTCTTCCTTCCATCTCTTCCTTCCATCGCATCTCTTCCATTGCATCCATCGCTTCCATCTCTTAAGAAATAAATGGATTTAATGATATATAAGATTAAAAAAAAAACAATACGGACAAACAAAATTATGTGAAGAGATCTTGACGTCTGCAATAAGACGCCGCATTTTTTTTTTATAATAGGGCCGAGGTGGCATACTTTTTTTGGTTATAATATATTTTCTCAGAAGTGTTTTTCAAAATTATGTATGTTCAATAATTATAATGGTACATTCTTAAATCTTGTGAATTATAAATGACTCAATTAAAGTAGAATTAACAAAAATAGCTTTGTTTCAAAATCATATAATTGAGCTATACCACGTCAACGCCGGATAATAAAAAAAAATATTTATATAACTATATATCAAACAGAATTGTACCGCATGCGACTTTTTTATTATACGTACATGGAATATATTTATGAGAAAAGTGTATGTAAATATAATATATTATATTTTTTTTATTAGAATTTACTATATTATATAAGACACAGCAATACCTACTGGACGGATAAAAGATTATTGCTTTGAAAACATTTACTAATTAAATAGTAAATTACAAGCAATTCAATTACATAATAGTCATTCAAAAAAATATTGTATAGCTGCGCAATAAATAAAACTATTACCACACTATCACTAAAATGTGCTCCACATGGATATGGATGGCTTGGCTTGCCACCTGTGATCTTATAGCTATAGCACAACCATCCTCACACTGCGGTAACGCCACAATAGTGATTTGCGCGTCTGCAAGGTTAACATGAAAATAGTAGAACTTAGCGTATCCTCCTGCTTACCCTGTGCTCCAAAGCTGGAGCGTGGCAAGGTGAAATAGAAATAGTATACAATTAATACAACTGAAGAAATTTTGTTTAAAATATTAAATTCGTCAAATAAATAGCAATATTATTTAGATCATTTGTGTAAATTAATCGCAATGGCAAATAAAGATACTTAATAACTAAGAATGGTGTACTTCGCTTTACATTATGTAGCATTATATATTATATATTTAGTGAAGAATTCAAAATGATTATTAAAATTGTTTAATACAACTTATTAAACTGATACATAGGTGTGTTATGTAAAGTCAGCTGCTGCAGGCATGGAACTACGGATAAACGAAAGTAAAACAAAATACATGTCAGTTATCCACAGTGCAGCATAGAGGTGGGAAAACTGGTCGATTTTGAAGACTTAGTATACTTACTACCAGTATAAAAAAATACTTAGGATTGAAATTTGTTCCAAAATGCTTACTAGTATTTGGGATATTATATAGAGCGCTTGGTGCTATTTTTACACAAATTGGTTATATAATTATTATCCATTTACACAATCACACATACAATTTGAATTCAGTTTATAAGTTAATTATAACACTAAAAAATGGAGGAACTCGCCGTGACGAAACAGATAAACGTGTAAATATTTATCAGTCTCATACTCAACTGGAACTAAAACTAACTCCATATTATTACTATAAAATAAACTTGTCACCATTTCTGTCCTTCACCATCCAATTTTACAACTGGGGAGAAAGAGAGAGCAATGACGCCAATGACAGTTGAGTGTATGACGGCTCGACGTACCTACGTGTATTATGCTATCTCGCTATCTCGCTCGCGAGTCGCGATGATCTCATCGCATGCGTTCGAACAAATTTCTTGGAACAATTTTATTGGGCCACACGTACTGAGTATGGGTAATTGCATGCCGAGACTTGAGTATACAAACTGGTGACTGTATTTTCAACTTATCTCCATTGCAACAGATGATAATAACACATTTATCATTGGTAACGATGATTTTGAAATTGTGGATTCATTTGTTTATCTAGGGTCCATTGTCACAAAAATAACGCGAGCGACGAATAAAACGCCGGATCACCATTGTTAAAAGGCGCTATTTTGATCTCCAAAAGCTTCAAAAGAACACATCACCCTCAAGGAAAACCAGAAAACTCTCCAGCGCTCGGTATTAACATGTAGATCAGAACGCTGACACTCAGCGATCAGGATGAGAGAAATATGGATATCTTTGACTAAAAAGAAGAAAGTGGCATTTGGAGGTCAATGTATAAAGAGGGACTGTACACACTTTATGGGGGCGAAAAGATCACGTAGCATATGAAAATGCAGAGACTGCGCTGTATCAGCCACGTGCATAAAATGCCAGATGATATACCGGTAAGACGGGCTATGTACGCAACTCCCGATGGCAAGAGAAGACGGCCGAAATTGAGATGGCTGGATTGCGTCATTGGAGATTTAAAAATGGTCGGTCAAAGCAACTTTAAAGTGTCGGTGCTAGATCGCCTAGGATGGAGGAAATTTTTAAAGTAGGCCAAGACTCGCCAAGGGTTGTAGTGCCATAAATGATGATGACTCTTTTTCGGCCCTAGGTCTTTTTATATCTCCACTAAGTACTAACGCACTCTGCTGTATCAAAATATGCAACAAAATCAAGGTTTTTTTTATACAAATATAAATAATAATAACCTATACTGGCAGACGTCAGGGTGCGACTTCATGATGGTGAGTTGACAAGAGCCGGTTCCGTCGTAGCGGGATGGATAGCCATCGTTTACGAAGTACGTTCCGTTCTCTGTGGTCGAGCTTCCGCAGCCTAAAATAACTGCAACAATAATAATTTAAAGAAATATTTATAAATCACATTCAATGAAAAATAGTAGATGCAGGTAGTAGGTAAAATCAAGACCTCCCAATTTTTTTCTTTTTAGTAACTGGTTTAGTATACCTACATCATTTATCATTAATTATTATTATATTATAATATAAGTAGGTGCCTACATATATTTTTGTCAAAAATAATGTACTGCACAATGTTAGTTTATTGCAAGGCAAAAACACTGAATATTTAATATTAACTTAAAAATAATAATAAATGTTATATCGCGTTATCTCATCTTTTTATATATTTACATAAAATCGCGCCCATGATAATAGAACAAAATGTGAGAAAATTGCGCGAAAATTTAAAAATAATTTACAAGTTTTAGAAGGGTAAATGACGTGGTTTGTTTGTTAATAGTGAACTGTCAAAGGACTGAATCTTTTCATAATCTCACAGCAATGCACTGATGTTTGGTGATAGAATTAGGATTTTAAACGATATATAATATGTACACCTAAATTATTTATGACTCTATAAATCGAAGGCTTGCAAAATATATTAATAAAATAAAATTATTAAACTATTTCACATTTTAATAAATTGTGCGGTGTGTTAAAAAAGTGTTATAATTATTCGTAAATATTCGTATAATAATTTTCCCTAGAAAAACCTCCGGTCCCCAGTTGGAAAATCACTAATAAGAGATTGTTACAATGCATGTTTAAATAATATCTTTGAAAACACGATTACTATAAATTTTCATTCACGACACTGCAACATGGGTTTTATTTTCTATTAATAATGACATAAAAGCATGTTGTATGTAAAGCAAGGAAACCAAAAGACGCGACGTAAAAAAAGATAATTATTAACAATGGGCATTGTCATATTATTATAGCGGAATTCTTACCCGGAAGCGAAAGTGCATGTACAAATGGAGGTGCATGTACAAATCTGGGTGAAAATAAAAAAATATGATATTGCACTCTGAAAATAAAAAACGAAAAAGAGTTAAGTGGTCTTTCCAATGTTTTATATAGATATTCTTTAAGTGTAGTTAACTTTTATGCCTGATCAAATATGATATTACTTTACAGTCGGAAGATTTAAACGAATAACTTATTGAAAGCTGTTAAATATCGTGTTAGTTTTTGTTTAATATAACGTCTATTTAATATAGAGATAAATCACAGTTTAATGAATAACAAAACAGCGCAAACATCGATTATCCGCGCAAATAAACATCGCTAGAAATTTTTAATGCATCGAGTCCTTCATGTCTGCTGATTTATGATTTCAACATATTTTAGTCTTACGATTTTAATTATTTTATTCGTGGACCATGAATCAGCATTGCAATCTGGATGATGGAACTAACCATGATAGTATTCAGGTGTTGTTTAGGTGCCACATACTGTTATCATTTATATAATAACAGAAACGAAACAACAAATTCTATTACGACTGAGTGATGTGAGAGTGATGGTGTTGTGGATGAGTAAGTCGAGATTTGGTGGTTGCTGTGATAGATAGAGGAGCGAGTTTTATTTTCAGCGTAAACAGTTGGTATAAGAGTATGATACAATACTTATGATACTGTTCCGAGGTCTGAATCTCGGTATAATGGGATGTTGTGCGGAGCGATACAGAGACTGAGATACTAACAGACCGGGAACTTAAATTCGAGTGACATGTCCAATGAATTATGATCCGATATTTATTGACGTACTCACAAAAGTGCACTCAAAATAATATCTTGATAAAAATATTCAGGAAATAATAATTATTATAATTGAGTCAGCTACTCTATATGGAGTTTACGTCATTGTATATGGCGGACTATGGGGAAAAATGGATAATGCGGAAATTATAATTGTTGTAAGCTATTTACCGAGTTTGCCATAATTGAACACTACGGGAAATAGATATTAAGGAATTTTTAATTGTGGTCAGTGAGTTGTTTAATATCGCCGATCAAAATACTGGGACCAATGACATTAATATGGACGAATCATCTCGAAAAGAAAATTACACTCACTTTATTGTCGGGTCTGCCGAATGGCATAATCTATTCTAACGCCATTACAATTAAGGTGATATTGCTATAAATTCCTGATGATTTTTGTTGGGTCTGCCGAATGGTTCAGTTCGAACGGGTTCACTCAAATGAACATTGACATTAGAAACACTGCTCTAACGCCATTACAATAAAGGTCATATTGCTATAAATTCCCGATGCGTGAAATCGCATAATGGAAATTGCGTGGCGTCTACCTATACATGCGAATGCGCGAATTTACTTGCTAGCTACTGTATTGAGTGCGTCGTCCATTAATAATGTCATTGACTGGGACGGATAGAGTTGTTTATCCCCATACGACTATCCACGTTATTCGTTTATAATTATTCAATATTCTTCTCCTTTCCTATGTTATTTCATCATTATCTTGCTACATTTTACTATATTACAATTAATATAAGGACACTTTATTGGGTGAAAAATCTCTCATTAACTGCTTGTTTTCCTTAATAATAAAAAAAATATGCTGTAATAATTAAGGATAAACTATCTATGCTTCTGAGATTGAAATAATAGTAGTGACTTACAAAGACAACATACGCCAAAACCGTTTGCGCAGGATCCATCTGGAGATCCTCTTCTGGAAATGCAGTCCTGGGAGGCGAGACACGTACCGTTGTTACCTGATGAGCCAGGACAAGAATCCGCTGCAAAGTTCACCACAGTCAGCAGAGAGAGAACTAAAAATAAAAACACACACATGTTATTAGGTACTAAACAGATCTCTTCTACTTTCTTCTTGTCAGGTTGTTCTCATATGCTTCCACATGGTGAAGGTTATCGAGAAACTCTAAAAATAAAGATAAATGATTTTAACTATATCAATGGCTTAATGCAGGGATGGCAAATAGGATTTGATGATTATTTTTAGGTGTAGGTATACATGTTAATTATAATCTACATCATATTTATTGAATATAAAAAAAAAACAATTAAATGAAAGTGAATAAGGAAATATAAAAATAATATTTTATAATACACTAATAATTTGTGTTTGAAGTTTTTTGTTTCATGTCGTTGATTGCAAATTAATATATGCTGCTTAATCTTCCTTTGTCGACATATTTATTGTCTTTGATTGACATTGACATGATTCTATATAGAAGAAATACTTTCATATGAGTAGGTGGAAGCAAAAATGGTCAACAACGAGATTGCTAGTTTTTTAACAGATATAAAAGTATCAGGCATTCTTTTCTTCATGAAGAATAAATAGATTTTTTTTTTGGCGTGCCGTCGAAAACTTGTAGCGTGCCAAGTTGGGCACGCGTGCCACGAATTTGCCATTGCTGGCTTAGTGCAAAGATATTGTATGTCCAGTTTTTGTCGAAATTGAATTAACATACACAAAACAATAATCTGCATCGTATCTTTGTGCTAATATTGTACCTCCAATATTTAAGAAGAAATTGTATGTTTAAAATACTTTGTATGTCCATTTCTCATGCATCTCAAATCAAAACCAAACTGGACATACAATATCTTTGCACCAGTGGCTAAGGGTGGAGGTAGGCTGTTCAGATCCGCTATAAATTGTGCACACTAAACTTTGTCAGGCATACGTATTTGTTTTCATTGAAAGAAGACTACAATTTACAGACGATGTTGGTTAGTTTTTTAATTCAATTAAACCCGGAGAAACCAAGCCACAATTGATAATAGTCAAAAAATACTGTTATATCTATAAAATATCTGAAATGATGCAAATAAATCATATATAACTATGAATATTTTATAGATAGAATAATATGTTTTATCTATTATAGTTTGGTTTACACAGGGCTTAATGGATTTAAAAAAAACTAACCAACATGTGTAATATGTATTCTTAATTCAACGAAAACAACTAAGTATGAATGAAAAAGTGTGCACTATTTTGTCGAATCGGCCATAAAATTGTTCAAAACTATCATGGTTTGTTTGGTTTAGGTAAGGTTTAATAGATTTTTAAAAAAACTAACTAACACCATCTGTAAATTATTGCCATAGTTCAATAGAATCAAATACGAATGACTGACAAAGTTTAAGGTGCACTATTTATGTTGGATCTTAACAGCCTACCTCCTCCACCCTTCGCCACTGATACCCACAATCTATTGGGTCCTTTCTCTGGATTAAATAAAAAATGAAATGTGCTATACGCAATTTCCAGACGCGAGATTTGAAACCGAAATTCATGGCTTCAGAGGCGGATGATATTCCAAAACTGTGTTGTAAAAATGTTTGAGTTCAATTATATTACAATATGGATTATCCTGGCTCGATTATGTGGATGTCTATATATAATATACTGATCGTGGAGAGTTTGGCTTGATTATAAGAAAGGGGATGACAACAGTGTGACTTTCATATCGAGACTTGTAAGTCACCACAGTCGTTTTTTATTTTCGTTTGTCGTCTACTTTCACCGCTACTGTATTCTCCGGGCCTATTGTGTGTTCGATATCGAGTGGAGTATTATTAACATTATAATGCTCAAAGCTTAAACCTTTGCTGAAGCAAACAAAGAGAATTATTTCGAATGAATAAGTATAGTGAGGAGGAGACATAGAAAGAAAAGCTTTTGATTGCCCTTAATAGTGCCAGAGATACAGTATCTGATATGATAAATCAACACGCAAAGATCACGTTACGATTTACGTAATAATATCATCGCGCAAAAACAGTGTCAGTACATGCAGTGCTCTGACGTAGGAGACTTGATATATAAGTTGGTCAATATAATATCATAATGAAAAAGTAAAAATTTCCTTAAAATTGGAGTAAAATAAATGTTTGTATGAGTTTTCGATTATCCGGATACATTGTCATCAATTCGTCCGGATAATTGAGGTTCTACTTTACTTGGTAGGTAGATACTTTCATCGTTATATCACGCGTGTGTCAAACTATTTTAAAACTCATGTATTACTCAAATAATATTATTATCATTAAATAATTTTCACAACACTTATGTGCATAGATTATAAACTCATAGATTATACCATAACATGAAAAAGCGCCTTTAATCGAGCCGTCATTACTGCACATGACATATTTCCGATCGGCTTTTTAATATATTATTTTTACTACATTAAGATTTAGGAGTAAGGGATCCGGATACTGTACTAATATGTATCAAATTAAAATGATCGAAATTGAAAAATTAAGCTGTCATTTTTATTTTGTAATCAGTTCAGTTCAGTTCAGTTCAAAATACATTTAGTTAGGCGAATGTGGTTGCGTATAAAAGAGTTTTTGTATATAGAATGAAATTTAATAAATACGCTACGTCCTATTACTCTGACCACTATGAAAAATTGAAAAAGAGATGAAAAGAGAAGTCTGTTAAGAGCATACATAAGTGAAACGGCAAATAATTATTTTGAACAGTAGGTGGAACGAAATTTCGCAGTCGTCGCCAATCGGAGACTGACAGTCGAGGTGTGAGCACGTCAATTTGTTTTGTGATGGCGTCGGAGGAATATATTCTTAAATCATATAAAGATGACTAAAAAACGGTCCGCATGTACTTGAAAAAGAAAACATGTCAATGAATATACTATTATTATTACGAATATAATAATAAACATAACATTAAAAGGACGCAAGTTGAATTTTTATGACAAATTATATTTCGTTCGGCTCGCGTCATTTGCACAATCCGCGCATCGCCTAGTCACGATTTTTTTAGACCATGCCTCAGCTGAAGTATAGTCTTAAAGCATCGACACATATATTATCGTCACCTCAATACTAGAACTAGATAACTTGATTTTCACTGTTTTTGAGATAGATATTGAATATGATTCTACATTTCCTTCTCTACAAAATAATAATACTAGGTAAGTCAGAAATTAATGAGAACTGTATTAATTTTGTGTTTGAAAATATTAGATAACTTTAAAACTATAAATCCATTAAATAATTAATAAAATATACTCATACAATTGAATAATTATTATTTAATTGTTCCCAATTAGATAAGCACAATTTTCGATTTTTATTTTAAATAATAATTATAGCCTAGATTTATGCTAACAAGTTTATTTTAAATGTTATTTTCCCAACAATAAGGCAAAAATGGACATATAAATAAAAAATGCAATATCACAGAAACTTTGCTAAAAAACTTAAAAATGGGCAAGATATTAATTATAATATATAGCAGAAAACGTTGGAAAGGTAGGCCTTGTGGGTTAGTACGTGGCAACACAACGTATTATATCGATATGAATAGAAATGTAAAAGAAAGGCCCTCAGTCAGCAGTTGTTTAGTTCAGGCTGATGATGATATATCTATTTAGTTTTATATTAATAAATTTGTAATAACGATAACATGTCAAAAAACGTATTTTGAAAGTTGCTTTTGTCAAAATATCATGTTGTTCTGTATAGCAATGATTGTGCGTTATATTTTACATATTACGTATAAACTAGAAAAAATAACTGAATGAATAAGGTTAATAATTTAATATACTCACATCGACTCTGCCTGTCAGGCGGATTCCACAAGGACCTGTCGTTCTTGGCCGGAGGGTCCCTGGTCAGGTGGCCCAGTAGACTGTTCATAAAACCACGTTGCCGAGAATCCCACATCGCCCGAGACGACTTTTGAGACCCTTCTATCCATTCACCTGTAAAACAACACGACATTATCATTCACTCTGAATTGCCATGGGGTTACTGCGTCGGAAGCTTTTAAAAGCTTTCTAGAGTACCTACTCAGGTCATATCTTAAAGGATGTTGTTCATGTATAATTTTATCTAAAAGCTTTTGCAAATATTTTTGACTATAAATCTATTATTAAAATATTTTCAATAAGAATTTAAGAATCAATTTTTTATTGAAGAATTATGTGTACATAAAGAGTTCACGCGCGTACAAAAATAATAACCATGATTATTAGCGAAATGCAAATTAACCGTATTAAATTACAAAGAAAATTTTCAAAACAACTTCGAATAAAACCAATTAATTTAGAGTATTTTTAGGACTAGTAAATTATTGTCTTCTTAATACATCTAAGGAAGATTTACTTTTCGATTTTAGAAGAGTTTTTTTTTCACTTGTTAAGCGCGGCTTAAACATCGGCCTATCGCTTCGTGGGTCCAAGATTCGAATCCTGGATCTGGCAAGTACACATATTGTTTTTCAATTTGTGTAATAGGTATTGTTCTTATAGGTTAAGGAAGTGGCTGATATCCAATTTTCGTAAAAACAAAATCTGTTAATACAAACCTCCACTCTGTGGAGGCCCATACGATCTTATTAGGATGGGATATGATCGGATGAATTATATTTATATTTTGCCGTGCACCATTTTTAAATACCGATGTTTGCTTTGCCAAAAAAACGTAACTAATATTTTGGTGAAAATGACATATTTAGATGACAGATTATTGGTAGATGAATTCGATTGTTTAGTTTAGGCGCCACAAAAGTTTTTTGTTAACGAAATTACAACTACTTGTTTGAACGCGTATATTGTGGAAAGATAATAAGTATTATATCGTCGGTCTATCTTGTAAAACGTGTTAATTACATTTTAGTCAAAAATTGGATTTGGTTCACGCTAGTATTATTGTGTAGTAGGTTTGAAAATAAATGTAACAAAGACGAAAGTCATGTTCAGCTGCTTTGCGGACCAAAAAGAGATCCTCATCAATTAATAGCACTCAGCTCGAACAGGCTAAAAACTACATCTATCTAGGACAACAAGTGTCTATAGATGGATGTATATCTGATGAAATTGTTCGCAGGGTACCGCTAGGCTGGAGTGCTTTTGGCCGCATGAATAATGTCTTCAAAAGTGACCTTCCCGTAATCACATATACGTTTTAAACATGGACCCTAAGTAAAAGAGAGATCCAGAAACTTAGAGTAGCACAACGTGGTATGGAGAGGTGCATGCTGGGCATAACGCAAAAGGACATACAGAGAAATGAGTGGATAGGGAAACAGACAAGGGTATGCGATGTAATAGAGTTCATTAAAAGCTTAAAATGGAGATGGGTTGGACACATAGCTCGAAGACAAGACAATCGTTGGACAAATTTAGTCATCCAGTGGTATCCAAGAGGTACAAAATGTCCACAAGGTAGACCTAGAGGCCGCGTGATCGATGAAATGGTAAAATTCTGCAGAAGTACGTGGCAACGCAACGCATAAGACCGAGAGAAGTGGAAGCAGCTTGAAGAGGCCTTCATCCAGAAGTGGATAGATTCAGGCTGATGATGATGATATCTATTATTTCAAAAACTAATCCATAAAAACCTCCTAAATTGTGTTCATACTCCTCCTAAATATACACATATTCAATAAAGAGTTTCTTAAATAATTATTTCTTTTATTCAACGAATAATTCACAAGATTTAAGAATGTACCTTTCTAATTATTGAACATACATAATACATAATTCTGAAAACACTCATAAGGAATTATTTCCAATAGAAAAAAAAGTAAGACACCTGCGTCTCTTATGCACAGGGCGCAAAACCCAAGAGTATATTAGCTATATATTATTTCCTCGTGAGTGTTTTCAGAATTATGCATGTTCAAAGAGTTTGTTCTTTGTTATATATTTTTTGAAATTTCATTCTTTATGAGGTTTACTTGTAGATAGAACGACGATATAACGATACCAATAAAATTCTTATTTCAAAATCCTTTCTTGTTAGGCGGCAAATTTTTTAAAATTGGCAAAATGTACTTTTACTCAGCAATTACGAATATTTTCTTATTAATAATATTATGCAACATTATTGGTTGATGAAACACTGTTATATATAAATAATAAAAAAAAGGTTGATATCTAGTCAGTTAGTCTAGTTTCATATTTTATGTAATAATAGAAATGAAATTGTAATATTTTAAAATCCATATGAAAATAAACAATTTTACTTTTTTAAATAAATATACTCACCATTTAATAAAAGCATCACCGCTATTGTCATAAACACTCTCATTGTAAACATCACCATTTTAATTCAAATAAGTATTACCAAAATATTTCGATCAATGTTTTAGTATAATTCAAAAACTTTGTATTAATTGCACACACCAATTTTATTTATTAGTTAAAAAAAATCATTTACTAGTCATATTATAGAAAAAAAAAGTTAAAAATGTGTTCTGTTAGTAATTGTATGTTATGTGAGTATTGATAATGCAGTGAGGGTACAATGCATTCAGAAAGAGTTTATATAGTTTCGAGTGTGACACGCATGACGGCAATCTACCACAATGAAAGTGAAAATCACTCTTCTGTCACATAAACCGTTTAACTCAACACTCCCACACACAACACTGTCACAAGTCACGTCACATTAAAGTGTATTATTATACCCATTTTATTAAATATAATAATACTATATAATGTTTTCCACTCGTCGATTTCATTCGATTAGTATTGTTCTTTAACATAGACCATAAAAGAATTGTACGATTGATTCAAATTGAAAAATGCAGCCGAAACTTATTACGTACCGTACGGACATTTTTGACAAGTAATGCATTTATAAAAATACCACTTTTAAAACGTATCATTTTTTTCGATCGTGTCCGATCCTAATAGGATCATATGGACCTCGACAGAGTGGAGGTTTGTATTACCAGATTTTATTTTTACGAGAAATGGATGTCAGACACTTGCTCAACCTATTAGGTCCATACTCTGACTCATACACAAATTGAAAAACAATACTATGTATAAGTACTTGCCAGACCCAGGATTCGAGCCTGGGGCCCACGACACTATAGACCGGCGCTTAAGCCACGCGGCCATCGTGGGACCATACAGAAGACAACGATATACGAGGAGAAAACACATATCAGAGCTCAAGTACATATAACCATAAAGCACAACCTCGTTGTTCCAGTCAGTGGTCTAAAACGTGATGATCACCATCTTTCGTAGAGAGGATGGTGATAATATGTATTCTTAATTCAACGAAAACAAATGACTATGTCTGAAAAAGTGTGAATATTTTTTTAGCATCGTCCATAGCATACTTAAACAATTATGGTTTGGTTTAGGCAGGGGTTAATTGACTTTAAAAACTAACCAGCAACATCTAAAAATTGTATTCTTAGTTCAATGAAAACAAATAGGAGTATGACTGACAAAGTTTACTGTGTACTATTTATGTCGAATCTTAACAACCTACCTACCAACATACCTCATCACTGATACCTAGCTATTTATTTTACCACGTTTTTAATAGCTCGTATTCTTGTTTGTCCAGTATAATTTTTTCTTGTTTGTCCAATACAAATCTTGCAATCGATATTTAACTAACTAAATAACTAGCTAGACAATTGAAACTTTTAGAATAAGTATATCAAAACACGACGGCAATGCATTATTTTAATACTTTTAGTCGTCTTTAAGCAAAATTGAATTCATTTTCAGTTAATTCTGTTTTGTATGGAAAGTTATTTCGGAAAAAATTCGTAAAAAGTAAAACACTATTATTTGTTGCTGAGGGGGTCCTAGCAACTAAATTATTAATATATACGTGCGTTACTATGGGAATCAATATGAAATGTCAAAATGACATTTCAGTATTCTATATTTATTCAGTATTTCTATCAAGTATAAAAAAAGTATTTATTAATACATAGAATTGTCAAGTTTATATGATTTAACAGAAATTTTAAAAACGTGGTGTATAAAAAGTTCTTTTTATCTTGTAAGCATATTACGAGTATATTTTACTGAAATCATGTCCAACTCTAAGTAGGCTATGATCTATTATCAAGTAGGTATCGAAATTATCAATGACCTACCACACTATCCTATTGTCATTTTTTAACTTAAACTAACGTATTTTTGGCTGAAGACACTGAGACGTTAAAATTAAAAAAACAATATTTATCACAAAGAAATAGTCAATCTCCTATTCGTTGTGAAAATTTCTTTTTTGGATAAGTACCAACTCATTGCACTCATCATAAAACTAATCTTCTACTGTACAGACAGCTTATTGCTTACTGTAAGAAGAAACTCCGCATCTGTTTAAATCACAGGATTCACATCTTCTCTTCCTTTCGTAAGAGTGAAAGGAAGAGAAGATGTGAGCGATTCAATATTAATCAAGTAATATAACGAGATGCGCGATATCAAAATAATGTTCACGCAGTGATATCCAGTGCCAGTCCCGTGGGGGTAGACATATTGAGCGTCGCTTGGGGGCGGCACTTACTTGAAGGACGGCAAACCGAGGAAAATCATTTGGTATATAAAGAAATAACTACCTAAACTGAGTACTTTCAAAAATTCAGCTCACTTTTTGGAGACAAATTGTATTAATTAGCATAAAAGGTTTAACAGGACTTTAATTTTTGTCAGGTTTGCGATGTCTAGTTTACTTCTGTTGCCCTTCGACGTCCTTGGTAACCAGAAACGACACGAGCACGGATATTATAAAATATTGTATAGAAAATGGGGCGACATTTTGTCTAGGGACGTCACTGTGTTTACGTAAGCTGGAAATAAAAATATGAATGGTTAATAGAAAATTTCAATGAAAAAATATTATATTAGAACAAGGCGTATGTACGCCATTATTACATGTTTATAACTCAATTCCTTTGAGTGAATGGTGCGATCGACTAAAATCCATCCGGTGATCAACCGGTTCATTGCGATCCTCGCGTTGGACATGCCTGAATAGAGTATGACTTTTAAATGTAAAATTAAAAATATACTTAATTTATTCCAATGTGTATGCGCTGATTTAAAATGAAACGATAAGAGATAAAGAGAATGCCCAAATTAAGTGGAGCGATCGGGTGAAAAAAAATCATTGAAGTAGGTACTATTAGTATTCGTTTTAAGCAGAGGGTTGGAGAGGACCCTTTTTTGAGTTGCTACGCTCTGCTTACCTACTGCTACTCAATACTTGCACCAGCTCCGCTCCAGGGTCAGCTCCGCTTCGGATAAAAAGTTTTAATAGGTCATATTGTATACAAATTTTAAAACATAAAAATTAAGTAGGTAGTTTTGAAATAATCGTCTTTTTCATTATAGATTCTAGTACAAAATTCGTCTACAGCAAATCGTCTTTCATTATCTTCCTCTTTTGTCAAAAAGCGAGGTTTTTTATCACTCGGCATTGTTGCTGTGTTTCAAATAATTCCAGTGTAGCAAAGTGTCAAATATAATTTATTTTCATTGGATTTTAGGACAAACATTTAATAATAATAAAAACATCCGGGTCAGTGGAGCACTATAAATTTTCAGTACTACGGCTCCGCTCCTCCTCTGGGTAAAACCCCACTGCTCCACTACTCCGTGCTCCTGCTCCGAGCTCAGCTCCAACGCTCTGGTTTTAAGGCTAGAAAAGGCAGTAAACTGTAAACAGTTGATATAAACTTCTGCATATCATCCGTCGTGAAATTACCTAATGACGAAATTGGAGACATATTCTCTAAAATAAAATTGATTTTCTTAATACTCACATTTCGAAAGTTTCACTTATTGATTGTTTATTAGTATTGCCATTATTGGGTGTAGCTTTTTTCGATTTATAATATATAATATAATAAGGTCTGTACATAACATTTTTTTGACAGATGAATTCATATAATATTATATGGTATCGTGAATCACTCTTTAAAACTGTATCTTAAAAAGCTAGTAGAATAATTCTGGCAAACATATTCTATTATAGTTTACAGTGTTTATGAGAATATGTACCTACTTCAGATCCATATCGCAGAAAATTAAATTAAGCTCCACAATATGAATATACCCACCAGCGTTATATGGACCCATGGAGTAGAGTGCTGAGTTTTATTAAATAAATATGATAAGAAGTCATATATTTTTAAAATGAAGATATTAAGAAGCACTTTTAGAGACGCATGCGATGATGAAGCTTCGTACTAGGGATTGCAATACCGAATTAAAATATCAATACCGGTTTTTCGGTATTTCTTAATGAATACCGGTATTCGTTGAAACATAAAAAAGTACTTTTTAGTAAATATAGCTATTAAAATTTCTTTAAGACATTATTTTATAGCAAAAACCTACCTACCTACATTTTCATTTTATTATGTTGACATTTAAGATATGTATTGATGATAATATTATATTTTAATATATATATGATTGTATGATTTTTACAAATAAATTGATAATTTTAATTAAAACCCTCAAAAAGGCTAGTTCAGTAAGACGTGCAAATAAGTGCGTTTGCAGGAAATGTTTCTTCAATTGAACGCTTGTACAGTCATGAATAATTTTATTATTGAATAATATAGTTGGACATTTGTCACGGATGTTTTATATTTCGAAATAATGTTATGTTAATTTATCGCGACAATTTTATAAATACCTAGTTGATGGATTTTGTTTCATTACTATTTCAACTTTGTTGGGTATATATATTTGCATTTTAGCAGCACATAACTTATACACTAAATTTAATTGGCAATACAGTATAAATTGATGTATAAATAAAATTAAATTCATTTACAAAAACGTAAACGACTGTGGTTTTTAATACCGAAAATTCCGGTATTTTGGATTTTTAAAACCGGTATTTTGGTATTGATAAATACTGGAATACCGGTTTTGAAATACCGGTATTGCAATCCCTACTTCGTACGTCCCGGAAGAAACATATCTCTCTCGTCTCACACGTGATAGTGGAGTAACTTTGGTGACCATGGCCCCCACATGGGGGGGGGGGGCTGATAGGGCTTTAGCCTGGGGGCCCGGCTTGGCAAGTCGACCAGATAAGTGAGATAAACACACATCACAAATTTGTTTTAATAGGAAAAAAGTCGCCTGTGGGTGAATTACAATATACAAAAAACACTAAATATACACATTGATTTTACCGCGTACACCATTTGGAAAACCCTACTGTAGAGCGTCACATTGCCTTTGTATCCTTATATACACACATCCTTAGCGATATGTGAGGGGGGGGCGCCGAGGATCCTAGCCTGGGGGCCCGCTTCAGGATGTAGGGCTCATGTTGGTGACACCACCTAAAAGGATCCTCTTCAATATACCGGCAATAAAACGTGACTTGGAGGCCTGAGATGCGTGGTTGGAATGTATAGATGTAGAAAGAGGTACAGGCCCGCTCCAAAGGTGGTTGTCGCTCACGCAATCCAAAAAGGGCCGCCTCCCAAATATAAAAATCTTTTTTATAATGGAAATAAATATATAAGAAATGAAATAATTAATTTATTATCATCAAAATATTTATTTTATGAGAGATTATGTTGTCGATTGTTAATAATATGAACGAAAATTGCGCCAGAGGGGATTTTTTTGCAGTCCATGAAACCAAAGCAGTAAAATAATGCCCCTCACATATCATAGCTAAATGAATCGGTTAATATCCTGGATAATAAATTTACATTTTCATTTTGCCGAAATATTGTATGTCTATCATAATACGACACTGAACCATTTTATGAAGATTTCGAGAGAATACTTTTCAGTATAATTTTATACCTTAGTGATGTATGTCGCTAGTTAGGTATATATCGAAGATCTTCAACTGATAAAAAGTATTATTATTATGTAGGTATCTATGTCTATAGATTATATAATATCATGCGTTAATTCTTCGATTTATCGTCCTTTGATGAGTGTCACTCTTCGGTAGTGTACATTACACGCAGGAACTTCATATATTTCAATATAAGGTCTAGTAGTTTACGTAATTGATTTTAATATATTATATTTTTAATAATGCATAATAAGTATTATAAAATATATTTTCTGCAAATTTTTCTGCCGCTTGGATGCTTTGTATCTCCAATACAGTGGAACCCCGAACTACCGTTCTCGCTTAAATCGTTTTCCCGCATGGATCGTTCATTTTTGAAAATCCCGCCAAACACCCATAAGAACAATGTTAAATAATCCCGCATTAAATGATTTATCGTTTTCCTCGATATATCGTCTTAATATTATGGTCTCGTCACAAATATTATTCCGTTTGATCGTTTTTGTTGAATATTTTTTATTTCGCTTTCGTAGAATTGTTTGTGATACGAGTACATACAGACCTTTCAGTCGCGTCGGTCGGCGCTCAGCTTGCCACGCATCTCGTATCACGATTTTTTATAAGTCGCAACTAAAATGCCTTCCATGAAGAAAACTAGAACTCTAGCTGAGAAACTAAAAATAATTCAAGACGTCGAGAAAAATCCGAGAGAAAAACGTGTTTTTTTTAATTTTTTTTAATATATCCCGCATTTATCGTTTTTTTAGGGTCCCTTTAAAACCGTAGAATCGGGGTTTCACTGTATATCATCTCTGATGGTACTCGTAAGATGGTAGACAGTGATCAGTTGTAGTGACGATGATATTATAAATGAAGTTATATTAAGCCTCGATGGTATTGAGCTACTTTACAAGCTGCTTGTTGGCGAATTTAAAAACGGGCGAGTCAGCTAGTGTGATTGTGACGACAAACAAAACTTTCCACTCGCTCAGAAGCCAACAAGCCAGCGAGTTGAAACTGTCATTTCTGGTACTATTTTGACAGGACGTATTGAGTAGTTCGTTTTTTTACCGGGAGGTCGCCACTAACGCTCTACTGCGCAGACGCATATCGGTACCACACACCAGCGTGTAGCGTGTAAAGTAGACCGGATTTCAACTTTTCTCGGTAGAATGTTTACAATCTTCTTATTAGCTTGATCGATGATGACACTGTGCGAGTTTACAAGCAGAATGTAAATTAGCCAACAAGCAGCTTGTAAAGTAGCTCAATGTCACCGAGGCTTTAGTAAACAAATAAAACATTTGCTTGTTAATTTAAATAATGCCTTATGATGTGAGTATAACGATTGTTTTTTGCTAAAATGCAATATCAGAAAATAATTGAATGAAAGAACAGTAGGTAGGTAATACAGATTTGTCAATATAATTATATTTTTTCATACAATAACGCATAATGCATAGAAATTAATCTAACATTGAGACACCATCTTCCCAAACTCTTTACGGAACTGGAAGTATGTAGGTAAATAAACAAAATTTTTAGTGCGTGACGCGCCAAGACTAATAATTCTGCTTATTATCAGTTACCTCACAATTATTATTTTTACCGGAATTAATTGTTTGATGTCTTCTCCAAATTTATTGTATGTCCTACTCTAGTATTTCATTGTAACGTTGAATCATCAGTACGCACATATTAGCAAAGATTGCCTGGTTGTCGTTTAAGGTTTCGAAGTCACCGCCAACAAGATTTGTGCAGACAATCAAACAGTATTTATTTAATAAATTTAAAAAGGGTATTGTGGCATTATAGCGATTGGTCAATGCGCCATAATACATAATAAATACAAATTATAAAAATTACTTATTTATAAATAACAACCAATATAACAAGAAAGTAGAAGAAAAAGTATGTGCCTATGTAGATATTAAAGTAAAATGATAAATGCAATAATTGTTCAAATGTTCACAAGCATGGTATAGGTATACATAATTCTGAAAACACTCATGAGAAAATATAGCCAATAGAAAAAATCTTTTTTAAAAAAAGTAAGACACCCGGTAGGAAACGAACCTGCGTCTCTTGGGTATCGCGCCCTGTGCATTACCACTATGTTACGACTTCCATGCTTAATTGCGACATATTTTAACTATTGGCATTTTTAATACCTGCTCATAAGCGCTCTCCAAATTGAGTTATGGTAGGCGATCGGTTTTTGTATTCTAATTTACTTACTTTTTAATTTCATTACTTTAATTACTAACCGACGTCACGGATCACTCAAATATTTTCTGTTGCAACTTACTTGAACTTGCTAATAATTTTAATTAATTATTTATTTTATTCAACGAATAATTCACAAGGTTTTAAGAATGTACCATTCTAATTATTGAACATACAAAATTCTGAAAACAATCATTTTTCAAAAAAGATTTTTTCTATTGGTTATATTTTCTCACGAGTGTTTTCAGAATTATGTATGTTCAATAATTAGAATGGTACCTTCTTAAAATCCTGTAAATTATTCGTTGAATAAAAGAAATAGTTAATAAAAAATAAATCAACCTTTACGGTGCCATCAAATAAGTGAATCGAACGATTCACATCATCATGAAACATCACATCCGTCCTGCGACGTGATAATATCATGAATACCGTAGAGTTAGGAGTGATATTGGTGGGGACATGACAATTAATATTTGCCAGTATATACGGATTGTAAATGAACCCACAAGGAAGTAAAAAGAAATGCTTTAAAAGAGTAATCACTCTTCGGATGGACAGGGATTGCATTGATAGCATACCGAGAAGAAAACGAGTCGGAAAATTCATTTTATTATCATTATCATAAGGAAAGAATCCGTATGTACTTCAGAAGAGAAATCTAAGAAATTTATTGTGGACTCGATCCAACGGACGGACTCCAAATAATGCTGGCATATTCAAGAATAGGCACCTACTCAATACAAAGGATACGTGTAATGTACGTAGCACTCGGACGTTTTCAAAATGATCTCGGAAGTATTGTCCACTAAGGAAAAACTAGAAGACTTAGGTAGACATGATTGAAAGCTTCGATTGAAGCTGCATTGCTATATTGAATAACGTGCAGTTTTTCGTTCGAATCATTTTTTGTGACCCAGATTTCTCTTCGAATATTCACCAATGACAAACGTGCAACCGACATATAGTTTACATAGATAATAAATGAATATCATAAAGTACATTATGTCTAAGTAAAGAATATATCCAGGCATTGGAAAACTAAAGTATTGTATATTATTAATATTATTATGTATTGATCACTTTGCTACACTACAGTAAACTTTTTAATTGTTTCAGTTTCTTCTTTGTCATTCCCTCATGGCTGAGGCTACTGACCACCTTCAATTTGTTTCATCTTCTGAGCGAAGTCTTTTCAATCAAAGCTTTCAGTTTATAGTCCATTTAATAATTAACACCTCAAAAATGAAAAAAAAAACATGTAAAGTACGATTATAATAATATGATATATATATATATATCAATAATTGTCAGAAACGGTATATTTTCTTTTGAACCTTTGGAATGTCACACCCACAGAACAGATTAATAAATATAATTCCGATAAGCTATACCTAAATACACTACATTTTGACGCAGGGTTTTAAATAATATGTGAGTGTCCTACGAAAATGAACCACACATTATAGACGTGCAATAGTGTGTGTTGCAACTTTAAAATACAGCAATATTGAATGAACATCAGTGCATAAACTGAGAGCAGTTGTCAGAACGAAAGACAAGCTTTTATTTAACACGTGTTTAAGTTTATTCCATATTCTTCCACACTCGAGATCGGTTGCCTGTTACTCCACATCCGTTAGGTATTTCAGTTTCCATTATTCCTGAGTTCCCTTGTCACACCATTTATCAAATCTTCACCATACCATTACAACATAATATTACTAGTATTATATGTCATAGTAATCAAATGCGGTAGTTAAACATAATACATTAGGTAGGTAACAGGTAGGTATATGTTTATCAGGAAATAAACTGCAGGAATTCTATTGTATACATACAGAAAGTGGTCACATACTGTTACTGTCACAACATTATTCAGATGAACTATAAATTTGCAGAGCATCTTATTGAATTTTTGGTCTAATACATCGTTCAATAGACCACGAAAGACATAGATAATATGACTTGATTGGGTCAAATCAACTGAACATTAATATTAATATTCAATCGTTATCTTTAATTCAATTAAGCAGCGAACATGGTTAAAAAAAGGCTTTTGGATAGTATAATAAGAGGAGCTGGTTTAGAAAAAAACAGAAATATAAACAAATAATTACAAGATAAAAAGAACTTTTTATATACAACGTTTTAAATTTTCTGTTGAATTATTATGCTCAATATGCTCAAACTTGTACTTGATATGAAGTAAATAGAGAACAAACAAACAAATATAGAATAATGAAATGTCATGTTGACGTTTATATTTATATATATTATTATACGTTTATATATATTAATAATTTAGTTGCTAGGACCACCCCCTTAGCAACCAATAATAGTCTTTTACTTTTCACGGATTTTTCTGAAATATCTTTAATTAACAGAATTAACTGAAAATGAATTTAATTCTGCTTAAAGATGGCTAAAAGTATTAAAAGAATGCATTGGCATCGTGTTCTGACATATTCTAAAAGTTTCAAATGTCTAGCTAGTCGGGAAGTTAGTTAAAAATTGATTGCAAGATTTGTACTGGACAAACAACCACCGGACAAACAAGAATACGAGCTAATAAAAACGTTGTAAACTAGCAGGCATCTGGAATGATGAGCTCCTATTTGACAGAGCTCCCATGTGCTCAAATAAGAAAATCGCCGTGCGTATACGTGGATATTAAATCCTACCTTTTGTGAGCGCGGATAAGAGCAACACCATTGGGTTTTTGTAGAGATTTGCAACGCCCTGACTTGCGTAGGTTCAACATAACTTGCATGTCCATATGCTTACCCTATACTCTGATACTCAAGTGAGAAAAAATAAAGTATACTATTACTAATAATATAAATCTTTCGGTATTATAAAAAGTTGTAGATCCGTTTTATTTTTTACTCTAATGAATTGTACTAATTACTTATCCACATACTGTTTATTTTGAATACTTGATGGTTACTTACTATTTACTTGTACTGTCAATAAATATGAATAGATAATCTGCCATCTGTACATATAATATTAATATGTATTTAATATTTACTACCTCGCATTGCATAATATTGTGATATATCTATTCTATTTGTAATCGTATATATGTTACACCGAATGGGCGAAATTGACTATTACATGAAATGGGCAAAATTTTGGCTAATTCATGTAATAGTCAAGCCTGTTGCCTTATTCATGAATTAGGTAATTTTTCTGCTGAGTACATGAATTCGCCACGGTATGGAATTCTTGAACTGTCAACATGACAGAAGAAAAAGTAAATTTAATATGGATGGTTTTATTAGTTATAATTGGACATAATATAATATTATTATTATTATGTTAGGTTAGATTAGGTTTTGTAATTCTGAATTAAATTATTCAACTGAATGTCCATTTTGAGGTTAGCGATCAAGTGTCAACAAACTATCACAAACATTCAATCGACCATTGCACAATTGATACCCAAGCACGAATCAAATCGCGAAAATACTTTTCAATAAAATTCTTCCGTCATCATATTATAGTTCTAGAATTTTTTGCGCATAGTAAATGGATATGAACGTCATTCAAATCAATGACATTTGACACATTTGTTTAGTTGCAAAAAACACCACGGAGCGCGATCATCTATTTTGACCATAGATAATATAAATGTATATTTTGACCAATCCATGAGCATTTGATACATTTAGTTTAGTTGCAAAAAATACCACCGTAGCGCTACTATCTAATTTGTCCAAGACATGAAGTAGGCAGAAAAATTACTGCCGATTTCACGCACTCTCCAGATATTTTGTCTAATTCACGAATAAGGCAACGGGCTTGCATTTTTCATGATTTAGGCAAAATTTTGCCCATTTCATGTAATATTCAATTTCGCACATTCGGTGTAACATATACATACATCGGCTGATATGGTCAACAGATTGATTGTAAACAATTTTAGTCGATCGTGGCTGTATTTGTCCACTCCGTGATTTACGAAAAAATCTAAGATATATTTATTATTCAGTTATTATTTATTTCTCGAAACAAGATCTCTCAATCAATGACATTGCTCTCAATACAACTACTCGCGGATATATTTTAATGCAAACAGTCCACAATAACAAACAAGTTGACTGCCCCTGCTATACCGACATGATTTATGAATATTCCATGGTATTGTAATAATTTCATGCTTTAACAGCAACAATAAAAATATAATAATACATTTTTATAATGTAGTTGGTTGGAAATGAAAATGCGTAAAATGTTAATTCTTTTTTTTTAATTATCGATGTACATAATAACATCCTGTGATTGCATTTCTATGTGTATGATAAATATTATAATGTGGACATACTCTTAAGTATGTCACATACACAATATTATAATAATGGTGAAATATAACAATACGAAAATGTTATAGTTGACAATTTGTTATTTTTATTTTGAAAAAAATGAGAGCATTTTATTTAGGCATAATATGGAAAAGTTAATGTTGGATGAAATTACAAGGACTTAGTTAGTTTCCATAAAATTACATAATAAGCTATAGTAGTAATGGCATACACTATAAACCATGTTAACTATTACATGATATATTTCAATTTTATAATAGTTTAGCCTTACAGTACGATGAAAGCCGATAAATCTTAATTTGAGCCAATTGTCTACTACGATCGTGCCTCCCACATCCTGAAGCGGGCCCCCAGGCTAGAATGATTGGCGGGCCCTTCTACCTATCTCTAAGGGTAAAGTCAGTGTGACGCGCTGCAGTAGCGTTATCCAAATAGTGTATTTCTAGCGATTTTTTTATATTTTTAATATGTACGAGTACATTATGAGTGAATTATGGAGTTGTCAAATATCGGCACATAATACAAAATTGCATCTTATAACCAAATAGTTTTATGATTATCATCATTCAAGTGAAATAGCGCTATTAGAGCAAATTCGTGATCTGTGTTTATCTCACTTATCTGGTCGGATCGTCACGCCGGGCCCTTTCTGAGCCCGGGCCCCCAGGCTAGAGCCCTGTCAGCCCCCCCCCCCTTTGTGGGGGTCATGACTACGATCGTCTGCTTTTACATTGCTGATTGCAGAACTGGCATTTTTTATCGATCAGTAAAGTTGCGGCATCGTACTGTAAGAGAGAAGGTCTCTACCATGGCCCCCACATCCTAAGGCCAGGATCTTTGGCGAGGTCCCCTACATATCGACAAGTTTAATAGCATATTCTGTAACGCTCAACACAAACGTTTTCAAAATTGTGTTAGAGGTTAAAGTAAGGGCCTTCAGTGTATTTTTAGCGTTTTGTTAGTTTAGTTAGTTTTAGTAGTTTTGATACATCTACTTGAATTATGGAGATATCTACACAAAAATTGCACTGCACAACCTCATGTCGATGTGTTTATCTCACATAACTAATCTACCCGCCATGCCGGGCCTCTAGGCTAGAGACCTGTGGGTGCCATGGTCTCTAGACGCAACCCAAGTAATAATTATAAAAGCATAACTATTTATAAATTTGATAATTTGGTGTATCAACTCAAACATACTAAAACCTTTGTGGATTTGTTATCAAGTACAGTCCTACAAACTTATCTAAAGAACGGTCAAAAATGAAACTGTAAACTACCATATGGATGCCATTTTGAAAACGTAATTCGAATGTCAGATTCTGTCCAGTTGAGAGTCTTGATTAGGAAGTTTTCGACAGTGGCTCCCCCATCCATTCTTTAGATAAGTTTGTAGGTCTGTAACATGCGTATCATTCCTTATATAAGCTCAATATCTTTCTTATTGTATTGGCTAACGATTCAAAGAGGTTACGATGATCAATAATTATTGTTGTTGTATATTTATATTATAATATAATATCGTCACCTCAATACTAAAACTAGATAACTCTGATTTGATCGTAGTTGGCAAAATTAAACTTGAACTTTACTCGAGTAACATAAATCTAGGCTATTATTATTATTTAAATTAAAAATGGAATATTGTGCTTTGTCTAATTGGAAACTATTTATTATTAATGCATCTATAGTTTTAATGTTATCTAATATTTTAAAACACAAAATTAATACAGTTCCATTAACTTTTGACTAACCTAGTTTTATTATTTCGTAGAGAATAAATGTAGAATCATATCCAATAACTACTATCTCAAAAACAGTGAAAATCAAGTTATATAGTTGTAGTATTGAGGTGACGATAATATTATATTATGTATACCGATAAGTATTTTTTTTCCAATTTTGTACTGTTATATAATTTATTTATCAATACGGATTGCAATCCCAGAAAATATTTTCAATCATTTGATTTCAAGAAATTGATCAGGATCCTACAATCCCGGAATTGTAACTCTAGTACCTATATACTCACAACATGAACATGGCTAATGAGAGAGTAGGTAGGTACATAATGTAATACTTTCTCGCCGTCTGATGGTGTGTTTGCATTATTCTTAGGTACACAATTATTCATTGTACCGCAAAGCACCAGTTTTTCTGTTATATAATATAGTAGCATTGTTTTCTATTGACACTTAACTACAATTTACTATTACTCTTTGTTGTAAGAATTTCAACGGTTTACCTTCACAAAGGTGTTAATAATAATGTCTTTCAACAATATTATAATATTAAGAAGTACACATATTTTATGGTGAATATATAGGTAAACGTTCCCAATACATAAATGAATAATTACGATTCATTTAAATATTAAAAAGCCATTTGATGATTATACCCCGTTTACACGTTTACTGCTGACAGTACGTATCATCATGGCCATAACAAGAAAATGCACGTGTAAACACGTATTTTGTCATGCAAGTTACAAGATTGCATGTATGAATCAAAAAAAATCGGAAACTTCTGAATTTTCAAACGACAGTTGGGTTTTTTTTCGATCTGCGCCTACGCAGTTGAACGATAGTTGCGAACCTGCCGGCAAAAAAACGAACTACACCGGAGAGACTCATTTTGAGGTTAACCAATTTTTATGACCTATTAAATAGTACCATAAAATGACAACATCACGTCTCGCTTACTCTTGAAGAATGAGATTGGGGAAAAAGTCAGCAATTTTACGTGTAAACATTTATTGTCACGATAGTTTAAAATACACACTATTGCTGCCAGTATATCCGTGCACGTCTACAGGCGCTAGTAATCTATTATCCGATTATTTAGAGATAGCCTAATACTATGTATGTCGCATTTTCAAATTATGCAATTACATGTTGGGGGCACGTGGCGTAGGTCAAAATGGAGTATTTATGGTATTTTCAGAGCATGATCCTGGACATTCCTTAAACGTTGTAGATAATTTATTTATATCATTTTGAATCCTTATTATCTTTTATATTTATTTTAAACATTTGATGACTGCATAAAGTATTTTTATTACACAAAATAGTATTCTTTTAAACCTGTCGATCTAATGTTTTAGAATATAGTCATATTTCAGTACACCCATGTGCAGTGGTGTTAGGATTTTTTAGATTTATTAATTTTTAAACGCATTTATAAAACCACTAGTAAAATTAATGTTAACATTATATAGTGAAATATTTACGATAAAAAAAATATTTTATAATCTTTGTGATCTCAAATTTGACAAGAATTAGTCATTTTACTATTTAAAAAAAATGGGCACAATTAACACATTTGAAGATGATTCTAAAGTAATAATATAAGCTATGTCTTTGACCATTCAAATATGATAAACATCCTAGGAATAATGATTGTTTTATAATAATTATTGAACTAAGAATAAGGTAGCATTTTTTTGAAATACGCACATTTCTATAGGTATTTCCCAGTGGTTAAGCTACAACATACGGTCGTAGCCATAAATTGACAAACTATAACTGAAGTAGGGAGTAACATCATGATAACGCGCGTGCTTGAACATGTACCTAACTGAAAAATAATCTTTTTTTTAAAACGTTACGTGTTCAAACACGCGCGTTAACAGTCTTCAAATGTTTAAAATAAATATAAAGGATAAGAAGGCTTCAAAAAATATATATAGATTATCTACAACGTTTAAGGAATGTCCAGGATTATGCTTTGAAAATACCATAAAATCTCCATTTTGACCTACGCGGAGCACGTAGGCCGTTAATGAGTTGGGCACAATAATAGGTACCTAACAATAATTAAAAAAAATATTTTATTTTATTAATTTTATTGTTTCACATTTATGGTTAATACAGTAAGTTACATACTTGTTGTGTTACATTTATAGAATATATCTTGTTGACATTCAATACACCGATAATAATATTTTCAAGTTAATATAGAAAGCAGAAAATAATGTTATAGATGACCATTTGAAACGCGTAACCAACTATCGCCCAGTTATTTATAGCTGTTGACATTATACAATTTACTACATTATTTATTATGAGGGCAGTATTTGTAAAATCAGTATTTATTTCAATAAATTCGACAGTATTAGTAATTTATAAAAATTGTATAATATGTTTTTCACTTTGTGTTCACCATAAAGAATATATTAATTACATTAAGAATATTTTGTGATACTTTTCTGAGTAAGTAAGTACACGTAATTCATTTATAAAGAAATAAAAAAATCTTATTAGGTTATAATGCACTTTTTGGTATTTAAGACATTATGTAGTGGTCAATTAACGAAAAATAATATACCTACTTATGCCTTCCGATTATTTTAGTAATTATAAATTCCAATGATATGCTTTCGTGTAACTTTTTGCTTGAGAATAAATATGAATTTCTGATTTTTTTTATGTAAATTGTTATTATATGTGTATTTCATGTATGAAAGTCCACGGAACAACTAGGTACCTACTCGTAATGATATCTTATAATATAGTAGGTATATTATGCATTGACCAACATATTATTACCATTTTATTATAAAGGAAAAAAGTGTAATATAATGACTTCAAATAGATTATTAGTATTAGAATACCGTAATATTATGCTATTGATAAAATAATATATCAATATTAATTACCCAGTCGATTTTACCGAATTTACAACTAACTTTAGATTAGCGATTTTACCTCAGTTTTTTCTACTAGCAGATCAACATATTATTAAACAAATTCGTTTAAAAAAAATACTTAAAAACTTCTTATCAAATACTGAACAAGATATAACTGACTTTGCAAATAATGCCCTACATATTGAATAGTATTAGGTACTGCACGAATGGAAATAGAGATAATAAACAGCTTATTTCAGAAGTAATAAACGAATTGTACAGTATTTAAAAGTTGTTTGAGTTGACGTCATAAGAACATTTTTATGATATTTTACGGCAATACTTGTTTCACAATTAGATTTATTTTTAAGCGATAATTGGTTACAATAAAATACTTATAATATAACAAATTATAATATATGTATTAATACCAGGGTTTTAATTACGCAAGTCTGTAATTATTCATTTATAGAACAATATTTTTGAAACCGATAAAAAAATAAATTATAAAAATATTTAAAAATTAAATCATATATTTAAATGACGATGTCAATCTCACCATTTTCTTATATTGTAGATAATGAAAATGATAGACAATAATATTAGGTACCGTTGTGTGCACAGTTGATATATTTTTTAATTATTGCTGTGGGTATTTGACACAGCTGAATTTGAAATAGGTATATGACACTAAAGTGCCTGCTAGACGCTGATGCTTTATCTCTTTACCACAAGCTTACCTACGCAAACCGGTTTGTATCAGGAAGCGTGTATGGACGGGAAAACTGTACGCGCAAACCGAAAAGCGCTGTGAAAATGTCCCGTATTTTTATACCCCGCAAGCAAGTCACTGCCGTCTAGCCGGCGCCTTATGCATTTCATTATTATTTATGCACAACAACTTACAACATGGTACCTATTTGTATATTTTTTGATATGCTCGTTTCTTCTCTTTCTTCCCATGTTTTATTATAAATAATACAGAAAATAATTGTTAAAAGTATTTTTCGAAGATAAAATCAGTAGAGATTTTTTTTAAAAAGTTTACGCATATTGGTGAAAACAATATAATATACTCCTGGTATTAAAACACACATACCTTTTAACATATTTGATGGTGTACAACATATATTATTCAATATAAAAAAACGTAGTTTTTAAATCATTGGGAAAAATTCAGACTCTTAGGGTTGTCGATTTATTTATTATTTTAATGTATTTTAAGGTATGTCTAGTATCTAACTAAATCTGCAAAATTTAGAAATTTTTAAAAGTTTTAGCTGCTATTTTCCTAAAAATGTGTATAATAATTTTGTGTGCGTTCTACTTTAAATATAATGTTTTATCATACTATCAATACAATCATATAATATGTTGACAACAGTTAAACACCGATAATATTTTATTTCAATTACAAATAAAAAAACGTACTTAGTCGTAACTTTTTATCATAGCTTTTTTTTCATTCTCAAAGTAATTTTTCATTCAAAATACAAATGATATCTCCAATAACATAATAGCTATATAGATTTTGTGAAACAACATATAAAAAAATACATTTAACTAACAGGTGTAATAAAATAAATCATCCAATTAATGAACAGTATTTCAAAACATGATATAAAATAAAGTTTTGTGAATCACGAATATTTTTGTTATTGCCATTGTAAATTATTTTGTGATACCACAGAAAAAATGGATACGTCAAAACAACGGGAACTGAATTAAAAAAAAATGAACATTAAGACAAGTCAGAATCCCATTTCTATAGATAATTCTTTTAAGAAAAATAATACTTTGCTATTTTATATAATCATTACTTTTTTAATATGCTCTAAAGATATTAATATAATGAATCAATTTTAATAATTTTTACTTGCCTCTCTTTTTGTTGAGTCTACATAATTACTGCCATAAGTATGCATATACTTCAAATATGCTTAAATATAATTACTCGCACATTTCTCATTTATAAGTAATCAACTGAGAAATCGTTATGTCAGCATTTACTGAATTTAATTTTGAGCCTTAGGCATTAGAAATACATTCTTATTTTTTACATTACATTCGAAAACTATTCCATCATTTCATAAGTCAAAAAAATTATTTTAAAACACTCAATTCAACAGATGCACTAACTCTTTACCGATAGATAAAAAAATAATATAAGTACTAAGTTACTTTTCATTAATTACCTTGAGTACACGCTGATACAATTTTAGAAATTGCTTTCCCAATTTATCGTACTTAAGCAAGCATTATTTTCCCCATCACTATAATTCTTAATTGAAATAATTTAGATCTGACTATAATGTAGCCTTATTTAAATAAATAAAATTGTAGATATACTAAATAATAATTCTCTCAATTCAACAATTTATTGTTTTTTTTCCTTCCTAATTTCCATTTTCCTCGATAAAATTTCAAACAACTTTTCAATCGCTACGACTACGATTTTTTTAATTGTTATTATTTAAACACATATTTTTTTGTTTATATATGTTAGGAATAGAAATAGACGTTGAAACGTTAACAATGAAATACAATTTACAACAAATAGGTACAACGAATATAACAAAAATGTAAATATATATTAAAAAATACGTAATTTTACAATCTGCAAAGTAATTTGATCAACAATAATATTGTTTGATAAACCGACAGAAGTGATGACATTTACTCACTTTACATAGCAAAGATAATAGAGATGTACATAATTTATTTTATAACTGAAAATGCATTAGTCTCACTATCTCACTACCGTTGATACTGAGTTTCTATTTTAAAATATTATACATGTGCATAATGTGACCAGAGTATAGTGTTCAAATATGTTGAATAAACCCCTATTTTGTGGTTTCCCTGTAAAAATCAAGGGAATGAGTTCTTGTTTGACGAAAGTCCCATTTTATTATACAACCTCCGAAACTCTTTTAATCAGGTAGACTTGGGGATTTCTTTATTCAAATCCATATGTTTATACACCATCTCAATAGAAGAAGATTTTCTTTAACATATTATTTAGTCATATCTAATAATAAAAAATAAAAAAGTTATTAATTAAATACATTTTAATGTTGAATTATTAATCGTGTAATTTTAGTAAAACATTTTAGTTTTCCATTTATTAAGAATAACAAATAATAATATTTAAAATATTTCGTTAATTGACTCATTCGCTGCTGACTATATAATGAGATTTTAATTGTCACCTTTAAAATGCACGTTAATTACATCGATCGGCCGCCTGGTCATTACGCGCATATGCGTCTTCAGCGTCCAAACTATTAATCTCATTATTTTTCTATCAATCATAGTAAGTATATAAATATTAATAAAACAATAACAATTCTTTCCACGTCAATACAACTGTCGGTATTTATCATGAGAAATTAATAAACATAAGTAGGTATATAAAATTCATTACCTATGTAGGTAATCTGAAAAATTATCCAATAAAGCAAACGAAGCTATTTTATTTCTGTAAACATCCAGTATAATTTAACATTAAGTACATATTCCTTATTTAAACATTTATTCACACAAAGCAATAAATAAAGCACACTACGATTAATTGTATTAAAATTAACTCATACAAATAGGTTGTTGTTTTAAATTATTAAGGGACTAACTAAAAAGTATCAAATTATATATGAAGATAAATATGTAATTCAATAATTATATGAACGCCGATCAAAGAGAATAATAATTGAAAGCAAAAGTATTATGATAAATATTATACGAGACAGTTTCAATATTTATAAAAAAATCTTATGTATGGATTTTGGCTGTGGATTCCTTCAATCATTGGGAAGTGACAATATAGTTGTTATTACTAATTGATTACTGAAATAACCATTTGAAGGGTAGCATGTCATTTATATATAATGGGCAATTATCAACAATACAATTATATCAAGATTGACAAGTCAAAAGAGCAAATATTAAATTTGATGAATTATATATTTATTATTTATTGGACTGAACTGTAATATGCAATATCCTAAAAGCGTGCATTTATTAGTTATTCCATGATGACTTGAAAAATACTTGAATTCAATGAAATTCAAATACAAAATTTCTTTCATGTAAACTTGAAAAATGTTATTTAAAGTCTTTTGGCTCATCAATCCTAATAGTAGCCAAATCACGAAACAATTTCACAATCATAAGTAAAACAATCGTGATCAATCCATGACAGACGAGTATGATCTATGCTATATTTACCACCACTAGTAAATTATAGAGTGTTGGGTATTAAACCCAAAAATATTGGTATTTTTTTAAACATTCATACTCACTCCCCTAAAAGAATAATGCCACATCTCAAATTTGACCAAACAAAGATATTCGACGTTCAAATTTATATTACAATTTATTTTAACAATCTGATTATGCTTCTAATAAATAAGATCTCAGTTATTCAGTGTATTAATTATAAACAATGTATTTAAAATCAATATCTAAAAGTGCTCCAGTTTCAATTTTGTGTAAGTACGGGTGTAGTGAAATATTTGCTTGACATATTTTTAATAATGTTTTTTGTAACATTCAAATATAAACGTTACAAAAAATATGTCATACGAACTTCACGGCGTTGAGATTATTTTAAGGTCACAGATAACAGAATGATCGTCAATATTTACCGCTATATCATGGTCCATGGACCATCCTGCACTAATAGGCTTATTGCGTTTATGCCCTTGACATCCCGTATAAGTTCTCATCACTGCATATGGTGCTATAAAATCACAGTTAAGACAATATGGTGGTAGTTCTTAAATAGCTAAAAACTGTATTTTTAGTTGTGGCAGTATTTTTACAGAGATACTAATTACGTGCATCTAAGATCGAAGATCTTAGAAGTATACTCAGAATGCAATAAACAATAAAAAATGTTATCAATACGATGGAGCGAGAAAAACTATAGCAATTTGGTCACACTGCACGGAATAATAATTAGGTACATACCCATTAAATATATTTGGAGATAGCAATAGACCACAGGTTCTAAAACTTCTGGGAGTATTTTTAAACCAAAGTATGAATTCCCTGTTTCGGTAGTAAGCCCCGCTTCATCATAGTTGCTAACTTGTGGCGTCTGGTCTTTCAATATTAAAAAACCTCAATGTATTTGTCTCGCATATCGATAACTTAGTATAATTAATATTCAATGGAAAATAATATTACTATAACATATGTTGGTATAATATAGTTAGTTATAAACATCGATGGAATAATTGTGCGAACCTATTTTTTAATTTGAATAAAACTAGACACTGTGTTATACACTTATAAATAAACACCAATTGATTATAATTACATGGAAAATGCATATAAGTACGGTCACGGTTTATTAAGTACTTTGATTATATTCTTGTTGGTAAGTTGTTGTAAATATCATTTATACAGTAAACTTTAAAAATGTCACTATTTTTAATGATTTTTTTTCATACAGTTTTTATAATTTAATTTACCGTGACTGTACATGCATCGATTCATTTTTGTCGTTGCCTTCTATCTGGCGTCGCAGATGATGATGTTAACAGCTGGTTTCAGTGAATCCAGGCTTATGGTATACGACATTATGAATATATTTAAAAAATGGCATGCATAGGGACTTTGGCCATTCAATATTTTATATCATTTTAGATGGTTGTATTGTTTGGAATATAATCGCAAAGGAATAACTCCAATAATTCATCCTTGCTTGCGATAAAAATAATATACTTTTTCACCGATTTTCATCAAATACTGCTGTTGACAATATTGTAAGTAATGTAAATTTTACGTCAGTAATTGAAAATTCTATTAATATTGCCAAATAAACCCTTCTAATTGATAATTACAAAAAAAAACTATTTTCTACTCAAAATATACGAACCGATATTTTTCATTGTTAAGTTAACACACGATGCAAAATATCAATTATCAATAATGTTTAAAAAAAATTTTTTTTTTCAATTTCGTTATTTTTAATTCATTCTAACCAAAATATCCGCCATACAAAGAGACAGAATATTTCGTTGATTAGTCAACACATTAGGCCGGCTTCAATTCAACATTTTAGTCAGATATTATCAAAAGACAATACTTATGTATGTCAAATGTTTCCCGCAAATCTAAAATATCCGTAAATACTATACGACCTAGCAAATTCGAAGCTTTTCATTTCACAGCTTTAACTGTTAATGTTCTATATAATAATATAACAATACCAGGTATAACATAATGAAATAATAGAACATTATTTCAACTTTTTTCACATTTCTGTAAATTTAATAAGTTCCAAATGTTTGAAAATAACTTACATAATTATTTAATTTATTTAAATTACTCCCAATCAATTTTATTGTTACAGGAATATTATATTAAAGCTTAATAAGGGTCCAAAAAGATAAAGTGTTTTTTTCCAAAATAAGTATGGCACATAGCCAGAGAAGAGGTGGTAATTTTTGATTACAAAATATTTATTCTCTTTGGAAATTAACATTTACAATTCTTCAATTGAATTGTCTAGTCAGAAACACACCTACCAATGATGTAGGTGCATGATTAATATTATTTTCTACACATTCGCATTGTATTTATATATCTACTATATACAACAATTACAATCTATAATACAATATTTTTGATATTACAACACTATTATTAGGTTACCAATAGGATTTTATCCATGAGATTGACTACAGAATTAAATTGAATTATAAGCCCTTTACTATCAACAAGTTTTGTGTATAATTAGTTCAAAGTTAATTTTATTGTTCTTTATGGTAAATAAATACATAATTTGGAAATACAATTTTTTTTAAATGTTTCTGTTTTAAAGATTAGCATTTGAATCCCATTAGTTTGTTTGATTGGTCTCAAGGTTTTTGATAGTTATAAGAAAATTGTTACTGATAGAAATATTTTTTTCAAAATAATTTTTGGATAAAAATAATCAAATTAATTTGTTTAGTACCTACAGTTTAAATGATATTTATATTATTTTATATAAGTATCGTATTATACATTTTAATTTTAACATACCCAAAGAGTTTAAATACGTATACCTACTTATCTAATGTAGATTATTTTAATTTTAGTTTATCTAATTGTTTTTTTTGTGATTTTTCTTTACTAAACGTAATCTGAAAATATTTTACGGTGGAACCAAAACTTTTATGTTAGGACTTATGTACATTGATACCGATAAATGAAAAAAAATGTTAAGTGAAGATTTTTTTGAATATATAGATATATTCAACTTATTACCTGTATTCGATTTGATTAATAACTATTCTCAAAACTGTAATATTGTGTTTTTGCAGTAAAATATTCAGTTCAAAAAAACACTTTGATCAAATATAATCAAGTGTGTAGTATTACGCTCTTATAAAACTGCAGCCTTTCATAATAATACTGTGTATATAGCTGTAACTCGGTGTTAATAATATACCTAATAATTATTCTAATCATATTTAATAATAATATACGTAATATTATATATTACTACATATATACTTTCTCTTCAAGAGTTCATTATAATAAAAAAAACTTTAATTGCCAATAATATTAACATGAAGCATTTAATTAAACATAATATTGAATCTTAGGCTAGGCAGAGATAGCATATTATTTAGTATTAAATACTCTAAATATATTTATTTATAATATATAATGAGTAGTATAATATATTATATTATTACAGCATAGGTTAAATTAGAATTCAGCACTCTTTTGAATGGTTAATATTATTAATAATTGATTTACAACTATTTGGTCTAAGTGATACACAATCTTCATTTCTCATATGTTTCTATGATGTGACATTTTTCGTTTATGTTTTCGATGCACGATACATTTTTTTACAATATTTAACTATTTGGCGCAGCAAAATCTCCTTTCAATATTAAATGTTATGAAGAATGAAAAAAAATTCTCACGCACTGATATAGTAATATGTAAGGTGTAGTAGCTACATAATACATACACATATTTAAAAATAAAACGTTATCAATTGTTAAAAATAACTCATCTTTTGATCGACAAGTCTTATGTAATATTATTATCATTCTTTTTTCATCAGTATTATCATTTTCCTTACACTATTTATAATGAAAAGCCTTGCTTTTTATTTAAACCTAACCACTCTTCTTTAAGTATTTTTATAGAATTATCATGTATATTAAACGCTCTTTCAATTAAAAATCGACTTCCGAATAGCTAAACGTTCCATGAACTCATGATCACATTTTTAGGCCACAATTCTTTTAGTATTGATATTTAATTCAGTCTTCAACAACCTTTAAATTATTTTAATTCAAAAACCAATTTTACATCTTCATCGTTTTTATATCAATTGAATTTATAATACTACAATGAAAATTAGTCAATAAATGAAGGAACAAAATAAATATTAACATGTTTTTTATCCATTTTTAAAAAAATGGATTATATACTATCAAGGAAACCGCGATTGCACCGCATAATAGATCAATTTTATTTACAATTAACTCTATTCACACGAACTACTTTTAGAGGGGGGAGGGATCAATTGTTAGTTGCTATAAATATATTTTACAATGAATGCACTGAACATTTTTCATCATTTGACAGTAGAAATACAACTGCAAATCTGGTCTCAACAAATTCTTAGGTCCATTTGAAGGAATTCGATAACTACGTTTCATTAATACAATAATGGATCGTAAGTTGATTTATACATATTTTTTATCCCAATAAACATATTATGTACAATATGATTTTTCCGATGTTTTAGAACAGAATGTACTCCACACAATTTAGTACCAGGTACTTATGTCCATTTCAAAATGATTGGGACCGACAATCGGATGTTTACCAATCAACTAAGATGTTGTCGAATATTTTAATGTATCGTTCTGGGTTATTTATTATTTCGAATGAGTTTGAGTTTTTGAGTTTGAATAAATAAATTCTTTAGTCTATTGTTTACGTGTTTTGTAATAATAAACAAATCACTGACGTTGCACAGTCTACAGGACAAACTAGAAGTTTCCCATGAAGAAAGTGTAGGGGCGGACGGGCTATTCGGGTAATTGCGGTTGGTGTTGCAGCTGACCTTGATTCTGCGGCTGTGCCTGAGCTTGCGGTTGTGCCTGAGCCTGCGGCTGTGCCTGAACCTGCGGCTGTGCCTGAGCTTGTGGCTGAGTCATCGACTGCTGCTGCAGCTGCACGTGGCGTGATTCTTCGGTATCAGACTCGCCTGGAGACCTATGTTCATAATATATGTATATATAAATAAATTATGTATCTACTAATTATCTGTAAACGACGTATTTTAAAGTATTGTTGGTACATTACCCAGATGGAATGTTCAAGAAGTTTTGTCCTCTGACGTTGTAGTTATGTGTCTCTAATGGGCTTGACGATCCAGTTCCACGAGATGTTGAGGCCCCTTTGTTAATATTCTGAACAAAATAAACATTATTTATATATAGTAAATCTTTTATTCGACGAATAATTCACAATATTTAAGAATGTACCATTCTAATTATTGAACATAAATAATTTTGAAAACACTCATGAGTACCTACGGGTACCTAATAGTACTCCCAAAAAAACTATAATTTTGAATATCGGAGAAAATACACGAAAAGTACTAAAATTTCGATATTTCCGTACTATAAATTGGCGCAAAGTACTATAATTTTGCAATAATAAGAAAATTTGGAGAATCTGGAAAAAAATGCTCGAAAAAAGTAAAAAAAGCCCTTGACTTTGATATAAAATGGAGTTTTTTGAATTCGTCGCTAAGTGTTTTTAGGTATCTATTTTAAAATGGGTCTCAGTTGTTTTTCGATGAGAAAACCTATACATTTTCAACATATGACAACACGTACTATAATTTTTTCCGAAATACTATAATTTATTGGACCGCGTACTATAATGATGTGACAAAAAGATGGCAACACTGGTAAGAGGTCACAAATAAGCGCAACGATACAATATCATTGTGATTACTGATTATACACCAGCGCGCTGTATTAACCATTTACGAAATTTCAAACGGCTCGCAGCATCCCTGTGTGTTCACGATGCCGTGGCGCACAGTTTGACAGTTTCCACGTCACCATTTTGCATACCCAGTAAAATACTGGAGTAATCCAAAATATGCCACTTTGCAGAAGAGCCATTTAAAGTTTCAAATCTTTCAATTAATATTTTTCTAGATACATGAAAAGCATTAATGTGTAAATGACTTTTATCTAGGTACCTTTACTTACCAACTAAAATTACAATTTTTAGACTTACTACAGTATTTTTTTGATGGGTGAGATATTGTTAACAATCTATGCCTAAAATTCTTCAACTCTTTGTTTTTTTTCCAACATAAAAATACATTTGATGAATTAATATTTATATATATATATATATATATATTTATTACCTAATATGTACTCCTTTAAACAGTAAAAACACTGATATCCAAGAATCTAAGTATAAAAAATTGATCAAAGTCGACCAATCCATTTAATCCTCACTTCCTCATTAACTAATGTGACTATTTTAATATTATTTAGGAGTGGGAAATGAGTGGGAAGTTATATGCGAGTGAAAAGATAATGAAGAATCAAAAATTATCCCAAGATCTTTCGCCTCAGATTAACGCTTTACTAACTCATTTAGTGCTAACACCGCGACTGACACGTTTGGAGTCGTTGGGTATTAGATATAATTAACGTGTTATTTAAATGTGGTAATTAAAAGGTCAGCAGTGATCGTTATCGGAAACAAGAGAATGGGCAATAGAGGACTCCGGAACTGTTATTCTGAACGAAGAATATTTATTCTTTATGTTGAGTTTACTAACCACAAATTTCAAATCTCCTACACTCTCCCTCATATAATCAGTAAGGCCACTTACAGTTCGTCGCTATAGGATTGGTTTCCCGAATACCCGTTTTTGTCGAAATCGACCTCTTAATTCAGAATGTTTTTTTGTATCTAATTGGACGAGAACCATCCCTTTCTTTAAATTACTTTGTAATGGTAATGAATACATCATTCATATGCTGTAAAAATAACATTTTAAATATCTCCATGTATTTAAATATAGGATTATGAAATTTGTTTTTCGTCTCCTGAACATTTGGTCTATTCGGGAAACCAATCCTACAGCGACGAGTTGTGTCCGTATGTAATGACCATATGTGCAGACTTCTGCCTTTCTCAATTCCAGAACATAATTGTGAACCAGGTTCGGAACCACATATATTTTTGAAAGAAGAATTTTGTCGGCTTGGTCGCTTTGTTTAATTTATGGTCGGTAAAATACGTCGACTCATAGGTCTTATTTTTTACCGTCCACCATTCACCAACGCTTGTTGACTGAGTGAAGGTAGTCTGCTCGATAAATGGTAAATCGGTAAATTATGGCTTGGTTTTCGCAGGGTTTAATTGAATTGGGTCTTATTTCAATGAAAACAAATATGTATGACTGACAAAGTTTAGTGTGCACCATTTATGGCGGATCTAAACAGCCTACTTCGCCACTGGTAGGTATGGTATAAGTTATATAATATTGAAACGAACCTTATCTTGGCTTTTATTATAGAAAGTGGGCGTGAACATGTAGCTGCTGTATATTGGTTCGCGGGAGACTTGCTTGGTCTTGGACAACGGCGGATTCTTTGACGGTGAAGAGAATGCAAACGCTCGCCTCAGCGACGCTCTGGAAATCAAAAGTGCGAATAAATATTCAAGAATTGATTAAATACAATAAAAAGTTAATGGGAAAGTAAAGATACCTGGTGGGACTTGGTGGGGGATAGCTGGTGCCCCTGGTGTCCTGAGTAAGAGCTCCGGCTGGAAGTCCCGTGCGTAAATACCTTTGCCGACCGCGAGTCCCGGGAACTCCCTGAGGCACGTTCAAGCTCACGTGAGGTGCAGTGCTGCAGGTGAAAATTAAAACTTAGTAACTATTTGTGTAGGTACTTAAGTCATATTTGAAAACATTTTTATACAAAATTGAATATACTAAATAATTAAGAATAGATATAAATAAGATTGTTATTATTTTTAAAATGTGAATGTATTTGTTTTATTTTTTTACATTATACTTAGCTATTGACAATTGAAAGGACATGAAAAATATAGATACATTTTCGGCTATAAAATTATGTAATTAGTATCATTTATTGCCTTGATTTTATTTATAAATTGGTAAACACATTTTCTTGGCGGACATTAAAATACCTCAGATTGCGTATTTATTATCATATACATGCAAAAATAGCAGATTAATAACTAACTATAACCAAGAGCAAATCATGCAAAAAACGGAAAATGTGATCTTTTGATGTTGAATGTTTATGAGTTTGTTTTTATACACAAATAGGTAGGAGTAGCGAAGGGTGGAAGTAGGCTGTTAAGATTCGACATAAATAGAGCACAATAAACTATGTCAGTCAAACGTATTTTTTTATTGAACTAAGACTACAGTGTGTCGATAGTGTTTGTTAGTTTTCAAAATTCAATTAAACACTGCCTAATCTAATCCATAATAGATAATAGTAAACAAATAATCGTTTACTTATATAATATCTAAAATTATGTACGGTTTAATTGCATAATTTTAGATATTTTATAGACAGAGGAATATTTTATATCGATTATGGTTTGGTTTAAGTAGGGCTTAATGAATTTAAAAAAATAAACCAACAATATATGTGTACTATAACTATGTATTCTTAATCAAACGAAAACAGATAAGTATGAATGAAAAAGTGTGCACAGTTTTGTCGTGTCGCCCAAAATATACCAAAACTATTATGATTTGATTTAGGCAGGGTTTAATTGATACAAACAAATACCATCTGTGAGTTGTAGTCTTAGTTCAATAAAAACAAATACGTATGACTAACAAAGTGTAATGTACACTATTCATGGCGGATGTTAACAGCCTACCTCTACCCTTCGCCACTGAATTACCTACACATACACCCATTCCCCACTCCTAAATATTATTAAAATAGTCACATTAGTTAATGAGGAAGTGAGGATAAAATAACTATTAAAATTAACTTTAAAATACTAACCAACACCATCTGTAATATGTATTCTTAATTCAACGAAAACAAATAAGTATGACTGCAAAAGTGTGTAGTATTTTTGTCGGATCGCCCATAGCATACTTAAACTATTATGGTTTGGTTGAGGCAATATTTAATTGAATTTTAAAAACTAATAAGCATCATCTGAAGGTTGTATTTTTGGACAATCATAAACACCCAGGCTTTGAGAAAAATACATAAATATTGTGTCCTCACAGGGAATCGAACCCAGAACTTTCGGGGGGAAGGCCAGCGCCTTACCCACTGCACCACGAGAGCCGCTTCATAGAATCGTTATGTTATAGGTATTAATTAATGTTGTGTGAACTTACGTCGTAATGGCCGGACTGATATGCCCCGTTGTCAGGTTAGGCAAGCTCTGCATGATGGACATGCCGTGGGGTGCCTGCACGGTTAGAGTGTTGGAGGTGAGCGCCACGCTAACGATAGGATGTGGTGGGCCCATAGCGAGTGACGTGGTGATGCATTGAGGATGCACTTCACCGGCGATGCGTGGTGGAGTAACCATCTGCTGACCGCGCTGAGATGGACTCCGCGACCTCATCTAAAACGTTATCAAAATCAGTATTTTAGCTTGGATACATGCTATTGCTTTGACCTTCCGGGTGGATTCGTTACGAAAAATCATACGGGCGTAACGGTCACAATTGTAGCGCGGCCGCTAGAGAGACTCCAAACGGCCGCGCACCCTTTTCAATCACGAAAGTACCGCGGCGCGGGCCGGAGTGGCTTCAGTCGGCCCAAGGCCGTGAACGGCGCTTAGGGCAAGACGTGAGACCCGCACGCCACAATTTATTATTGTTGTCATTTACATACAACGCTACAAAATGTTCGTCTAGCAAGGTTCTCATTGTCCTTCATCAACTTCTTCTGGTAAATGCACTCTTCATTCTGATTACGCATCTACTTCTGTGTGTACTTCGACATTTACTTCTACATCTGTTGACAATAATAAATGTAAGATATATCGTAGAAGAAAGAGAGGAGAGCTTTCTCCTAAACATGCGCCAAGTACACCAGCAGAACGGAAAAAAGGAGCCGACAACGGAGAAAAGTCCAAATCATTCAAAAACCAGTTTCTAGCAAAAATAAATTGTCGTATATAATTCATTACCAACAGAGATTGGCATTTTTTTCTTAAGAATTTGAACAACCAGCATTCAGAGAATCAGTAGGCAAAGTATGTATCCATGTTTAATTATTTTAGCCGTCAGGGTTTAAGTAACCATCATCTGAGGGGCCAAGGGGGGCGAAGCCCCACCGCGAGGCGCAAAGCGCCGAGTTCTCATCATGACTGTTTGAGATGTTGATGGGCGGAAAAACAGTCACTACTAGAGGTGAGTTAGAAATACGGTTACCACCAGTTTGTGTACTCAAGTCCCGGCATGCAACCCCCCATACTCAGTACGTGCGGCCCAATAAATTTGTTCCAAGAAACATGTTCGAACGCATGCGATGAGATCATCGCGACTTGCTAGTTGGTATACTTTCAATACCATTGAAATTAAATGCGCGTGAGCGAGATACATAATACACGTATGACAAGCCGTGACACACGCAACTGTCATTGGCGTGATTGCTCTCACTTTATCCCCAGTTGTAAAATTGGTATAGTGAAGGACAGTAATGGTGACAAGTTCGTTTTATAGTAATAATATGGAGTTAGTTTTAGTTTAGACTTATGTCTTTCCGGAATAGGTAGGTACTAGTGCTCGAGTTCTGATTAGAGATTAAAGATTGAGAAGTATTTACGCGTTTATCTGGTTTCGTCACGTCGAGTTTCCCGATTTTTTAGTGTTGTAATTGGAACTTATGAACTGAATTCAAATATTATGTGTGATTGTGTAAATGGATAATAATTATACAAACAATTTGTGTAAAAATGGCTTCTAAAAAGCACTGACGCACGCCAAACGCTCTATATAATATTCCAAATACTAGTAAGTAATTTGGAATAAGTTTCGATACTAAGTATTTTTATATGCTGGTAGTAAGTATACTTAGTCTTCAAAATCGACCAGTTTTCCCGCCTCTAGTCACTATGGTATGTTAGTCCACAGTATAGAATTTTCAGAATACATATTTATCGCATCACCTTTTTGACCAAATCGACGTTGTGATAGTATTCAGAGGGCGGCAGACTGAGGGGTGGCGGAACGCTCTCGTCGCTGCTGACGGAGGTAGTCCTCCGGTCGGTGGAAGTGTCAGCGCTGCAACAGCCTCGACGTGGTGCTGCCCACTCGCTCGTCTCGCACGAACCGCTGGAATATAACACTCAAATCAATAACCGTACCCTAAAACCCGTGACATTATAAAATAACGCTCCTTTCACATTATTCGGTTTTGACCGTACGGCTAAAAATCGAACGGTCAAAATCCGAATCGGCAACAAGTTCACTCTCTTTTCTCACTATACGGTTTATGCACGGTTTTTCCCGTCACGTGACCTTATGGTTTAAAACCGTCTAATAATAATATTATGAAAGCATGCGTTATGTCACGTATACAACTGAGTCATGTCAAGCCGCCGTGCAATAAAGTAGCAATATACGGCTATTATACGACGCCGTTTCGGTTTTTAACCGTCGCCGTGTAATGTGAAAAGGGTCCAGCTCTTCTTCGCACCACTAAAAGAATGTCGCCGTTCGATTTTTAGCCGTACGGTCAAAACCGAATATTGTGAAAGGAGCACGTCACCACTCGGCCATTGCAGATGCTTAAACATTGGTGTTCTCAATTTTTACGGTATATGGCAAAGGAGCGTAGATAGATTCCTGTGAAATGTGGCGTTGCTGACGAATGCTTTAAATTGCTTGGACGGAAACTATTGAAAGTATTTTAATTTTGGAGTAATTTTCAGAGATGGTGAAATAGAAAAAGAGCACAGTATTAATTTATTTTAATCTAAGAGGTGTTACCCACTTTAAGGTTATATTATTTGTTTAGTCTAAGATTTTCCATTTTGGGAATTTGGGATCAAGGAATCGACAGTGATCCGGGATCATTTGATTAAAGACAGTAATGCTCATGGTATATCTGTCTCCCAATACACGCAGAAGCCAGGTCACATAGCCATATTCATGGGACAAATTCTGTGGCATCGATAGTGGAATAGGCGAATAACCGTAAAAATGTATAATAGTTACCTGTACGACTGTTGAAGGCTGGACATTCGCGAGGCTCTGGAGCTCGCTCGTGAAATTCCTCTTCCACGCCCTGCTCCAGCACTCGTGCCCCCTTCAAAATTATTTCATTAATATGTAGTATTATTACATACAATTTCCACGTCCCTGTGGAGAGCAATTGTGTGGAATACGTTCAATATTAATTACTGACGTGTTCGCTTACGAACTCAAGTGTTTATAACATGGTCGTACCCTTAAGATTTGATAGAGCCATTGATTCTCGAAACTCTAAGGTTAAGGCCACATAGGCAGGTGCTTTGCTTGGGCGGACGCACATTATACTATCGCAATGGCCACACTGCACGCTTCGCGCCTTGCTACGTGATTATGAGTCACCTCGCGAGTCTCCCGGCGAACAAACGTGTTGGTTATTTTTATTGTGTAACCTGGTGATTTTGCCATTATCTATGGATTTTGCAAGATGGTGGATGTTTCTTCAGTATGACAAACGTCAAACATCGTATATTTTGAGGTTATAAATAATGACGCATGGGATGAATTGACATTATGCACCCAACAAGTTCGAATTTGAGACTTTCGAAATTTCAAACTTAAATAAATTCTCTGTGAGAAGTAGCTTTTCGGCTTTCTTTTAGTTTTGAGAGTAACATATCGTTGTTGACTTAGCGCTCCCAAATCTCAAATGAATTTGTACCTAAGCACGTAGCGTGCAATGTGGCAGTAGTGTTTTTAGAAGACAAGCAGTGCTAGCTCAACACTAGAGAAGCACTTGCCTATGTGGCCGAAGACTAAAATAAATTTCGTTGTAGACACGTCGGTTCTTAGTGACTGCATCATTATGACACACCCAGTTGCAGGAACGTATCTTGCATAGGAGAAAAGGATGCACTGATATCCTAATTTTTTTTTATAGTAATAAGTAGACAGTTATGTACAATGGAAAGTCGATTATCTGGATTTTTGATTACCCGAATTATTCAAAATAAACATAAGCTAGTTTTATGAAATTATTATTTTGAATATTATCGATATTCCATCGAAAAGAAAACTTTTTGGACTATCAATAAAAGACAAAGTGGATCAAAGATTTGAAAAGTGGTAACTCATGATTTGTTTTATCTAATAAATGGCCACGATGGCCGCGCGGCTTAAGCGTTGGCCTGTAACGATGTAGGTCCCAGGTTCGAATCCTAGGTCTGGTACACATATTGTTTTTCAATTTGGGTTTGAGTAGGTATGGACATAATAGGTTGAGCAAGTGGCTGCCATCCATTTCTCGTAAAAACATTATCTGTTAATACAAACCTCCACTCTGTGGAGGCCCATTTATGATCCTATTAGGATCGGACATGGTCGGAATAAATGAAATGACGTTATAATAGAAACATGAAGAACCTAACCAGTAAGCATACTAGAAAGAAATCCATACTTTAGGGTCGTTCCCATAGTTTAGTTACTTAAAATTTTTCATATACTTAGTTAAAAATAGTAGTAAGTACCTGCCTACTTACATAAAATATTAATGTATTATATAATTATAAAAATATACCTTCAGTATTGTCGGTGTCTAATGATATCGCGGCTCCGTGAACCATGGTTGCGAGTCGTCGCCGTGCTGCTCGCTCCAGCGCCAACTGTGCAGGGGTCATGCTCTCATCCTGCCACAAAAATGATTAAATAGTTGAATGCTAATCAATAATGAATATTAGGAAAAAAACATTTCTAACACACCAAGATATTAATGTAAATTAAAGATTCAGGAGGTTAAACGCCGACTCAAACCCAGTGACGTCCCGTGGGGGTTGGCAATTGATCGTCGCTTGGGGGCGGCACTTAAAAACTCAGTTCACTGGTCGGAAACAGAATATATTAATTGACATACAAGGTTTAACAGGTCCGTATTTTTTTGTCGGGTTCGCGATGTCTAGTTTACTTCCATTGCCTTTTGACGTTCTTGGTGACGACAAGTGCAGATTTTTGAATAATTAGATTAACCAATGCGCACGGAAGTTGCGTTGACCGTGGAAACTAAAGATGCACCCCTTTTTACAGGGCGTCCCACCTACCGCTCATGGTCCACGATTTTAGTCTGTATCGAAGCGTCGCGCCGTCATTATATCGATTATCGATTTAATAAAATGCCTAAAACATTGCGATCTCAGGCTAAAAATATCATTACAAATGTTGCTAAGTTTTGTGAAGACGAAAATCGTCACAGATCACCCTTAATCCTCAAGACAGAGCAAATTAATGTATCGCAAAAATTAGAAATAAGAATCCACTTTAACCAACGTTAAAAAAAATTCTGCTTTTGGGGAAAACATATTATTATAAATTTAATATTGTGTATTTTAATGGAATATAATATTATTTTATTAGTAATGTATCTAATCAACACATTTTTTAGATTTTGGAGTCGTGAAAGGAAGATAAAAAGTAAAAAAAAAATGGGCGGCATTTTATCTTGGGACGTCACTGCTCAAACAACACGAAGCTTTCACCAAATAATTTTTGTAGTAAAGAAAGTTGAAAAGTAACATATAAACATTTTTACTAATTAAGCGTAGTCTTACCCTCCTATCAGTCTCATTGTCAGAGAGAGAATCGGTATCAGTCCAGTAGTCCTCCCTTGGGTTTCTGTACATGGCCCTGGCTAGCTCCAGAGTTATCTGAGCCTCCCTGATGGCGAAGTCCCATTGCTTGAGGAAATTTAAGAGATGAAAAATATTGTAAATTTAACATTGTTTGTGATATTGTTCAATACAGTATAATACCAGAGAGAGAGAGAGAAGGGAGCGGTTATTGTTAGGTTTTCTTGTAAAAAAAAAAATCGGCGGCAAATATATTATAAACTCCGATTTCCGTCTTCAGCTTTCTTATTCGGTTTCAACTTCTTTTTGTTATTTTTGCCCAGAATCTAACAATAATTATTTATCGAATTCTCGAGATTCTCGTTGATGGTTTTTTTGAGAAATGAGAATTCTTGAATTTTTGACATTCATTTTTCTCGAGTCGGAATTTCGTGATCACAACTACGTATGGCAGCAGACAGTTATGTTTATAAATTTTGTTCAAACTGAAAGTAAAACATTGCCATGGTAATAATTTGACCGAAACGTGCGTACAATTATCTTATAAACTAAGTCTTTAATTAGAACCGTGAATAAGTAAATTAACATCAGACAAACAATAAATATTTCAGTTATTTCTAAAAAGATATTATTATTTTATTATTCGACCATGTCCGATCCTAATAGGATCATATGGGCACCCACAGAGTGGCGGTTTGTATTAACAGATTTTTATTTTCACGAGAAATGGCCACTTTCTCAACCTATTAGGTCCATACTCTGACTCATACACAAATTGAAAAACAATATAATGTACTTGCCAAACCCAGGATTCGAACCTGAGACCCACGGCGTGATAGTCCAACGCTTAATGCTATACTTCAGTTGAGGCATGGTCTAAAAAGATCGTGGCTAGGCGATGAGCGGATTGCGGGTCGCGGGTGCAAATGACGCATGCCGAACGAAATATAATTTGTCATATAAATCCAACATGCATCCATTTAATGTTCTGTTTATTGTTGTATTAGTAACAATAATAATATATTCATTGACATGTTTTCTTTTTCAAGTACATGGGTAGCGTTTTTAGTCATCTTTACACGATTTAAGATTTAATACCCCCGTCGCCATCACGAAACAAATTGACGTGTTCCCAGCTCAACGTTCTCTCTTCGAATGCCAGCGAGTTCAAAATTTCGTCGCGCCTATAGTTGAAAATTATTTGCCGTTTCACTGATGTATCGTCTCAAGCCGCGCGGCCACCTTGGGTGTAACAGATATACTTAAGTATATTTATAAAATTATTTTATTTTATATATATATAAGATATTGAAAGAATTACCTTGAGGCTAGGGTTGTTCTCCCTTGATGAGCTGATTTCGTGCAGGGTGAAGTAGCTAGTGGCTGTGCCAGTCTCATCAACAATAATGCATATCAGTGATGTGAGCTCGCTGACTCCATCTCGAACGTGGTATTGTGGGTATAGACGAATCTTATCCACCATGTATTTTTGCCTACAACCAAACGACGATAACGTGTAGATCAGTGATGTGGTGGATACTTCGAAATTAAGACTAAGTATCTAAGGGAAAATCAATCAAAATCAGGTGACATCGCAGCACTTTTTGGTTTGTGTCCGGAAATTTGTACGTATACAATTGACCGTATGACATTTCTTCGTGAACCGTTGTCTTTGAAACATGTGTTCGTATAGCATTTAATAAAATGACGAGTTGTTCGTTGAACGTTTCACCGTGGAGTACCTATATTGTACGTATGTTACAAAATGCGACGGTAGTTTGCAAACAGTAATGTTCCAATTAGATAGCTACATGAAGTATTTTCGAGAAATGGATACAGTTAAGTTGGTACCTATTGGTAAACTCTATATTATTTATATTTAAGTAAATATTGTTACTTCAGTTAACCTATAGGTACTATTCATGTCAAAATAAAACGTAATAAAACTAACGGGAAGACAGAAAAAATAGGTAAGTAGGTAACTAAATTAGAATAACAATCATGTAGTATATATTTATGTAGTTTCATAATTAAATTATTTAAAACTAATAAAGACATCTCATAAAATTATTAATTCGTATTGAATATAATTGGAACATTACTGTTTGAAAGCTGTCGCCGCAATTTGTAACACACGTACAAATATACTCCACGGTGAAATGTTCAACAAACAACTCGCCATTTGATTAAATGCTGTACGAACACATGTTTCAAGGGCAACGCCTTACGAAGAAGTGTCCAACGGCCAACTGCATACGTACAACTTACATGTAACATTTGTGGTCAGCTTTTATAAAGCACATAAGTATTATATGCTCAATACAAATATTTTAATCGAAACATACACTTTCAGTAAACTTTAGATAAGGCCCCACGTACTGTATAATTATTGTAGATAATTAATAATTTAGTGTAGCTTTGTGAACGAAGTCTGAATAATCGATACATTTTGCAGGGAAGATATAGCACGTAAAATAAATTGATATTATACGAGTTTATTATTGCAGACGCCATTGACAATACAATTATATTTTTGTTTGTGTGATGTTGGTGGGTAAAAATTTTATTTTACAACATCACATTATAAAACTTATATACTTATTTAATTTAATATTTACATAAAATTATATACAAAAAAATATATGTTGTGTTTGCAATACTTAATTGGTTTTGTGTTACTATGTTGTGTTAATATTTTATAATTTAAGAAGTATGATATTTTCTGATGGTAATTTCTTTTTAAATGTCCCTATTTTGTATCTGCATATTATAATTATGTTTATGTTATCATGGAATGTTGATTCCCAGGATGATAAAATACATAGCATCATAATAACATATACGTACACTTTCCCTACAAAATCTACTGATTGATCAGACTTAGATCTAGAATATACCTCAATTTTTTTTAATTTCAACCATCATAGGTACCAATCCCAATTATCATACAAAGTAACTAAATTATTTTGTTATAGGGACCAGTGTTGCCATCTTTTATATTATGTTGATCAAAGTATATATATATATACGAAATCAAAATTATAGTGGACTACTTACTATAAATAAAAGTACCGTTAGCAACACTAAATGATTGGGAATATTCATAATAAATTAAAAGTAACTATACATTTATTTCAAAAGTATCCGTAAGTATATTATATTATAAAATAGTTATAATATTATGTAGTGGTAAGATTATTGAGAAGTTGTTAGGAAAAACTTGATATAATATTATGTGATTAAATTTTTAATATCGGCGTTATGTAATTTATATGCATAAATATTTTTCCTAGGACTCAAGACAATGATGGTATTAAAAAAGAGGCCAATAATAAATATTATTTTATTTGGAAAATATTGATAATTAAAATGAAGCATTCAATGATTTGCTTTGTTTTTCTGATTGTGAACTTATGTATTTATCTACTCTTCTCTATACGAGTAAACTGAACATAAAATAAATGCTATCAAGTAACTATTTTATAAGATAAAACATTGAAGATGTTTTCTTTTATATAATATTAATTAATCATTCATTTTTAAACACCAATACTGAACAGATAAAATAGACAACTTTGTAAACAAGTCTTGTTTAATGTTATGATTATGTTTTTGCAAAAGGTTATCTGTACAAGTCAAATATTGAAAATTATTAGGTTACTATTAGGAAACACCCAAGTAATATGTTTACATAAATATTAACATAAATAACTAACAGTTTTAAATAACTTTTACTAAATATCTTAAAGCAACGCGACGCAGTATAAAGCAATCGATAAATAGAACGCTGTATGGTAAACTGTCAATAATTTATTATTTGTGAAGTGAATTGGCCTCGTCCGCTTCGACGGACACTCAACTGATACAAAATTATTTACAGCTATAGTAATACATAATACCGTTCCTGATCGTTATTAAATTTTGAAATTACCGTACTTAAGTACATACCTACTTTAAATAATCTTTGACAAAATGAAATTTATCTGACACTTAAAACATTTTTCCCACATTAGTAAATTATTTAATATGATACATATTATTATCTCGTTCATAGAGTAATCTTTACCAAGTATGATAAAGTATATTTTACACAGTGTCCCCATTAAATTCATGTACATCAAGGGTAGTCAACCTGGTCCATACAGCCCACTAGTGGGCGTTCCAGCTTTCATGGTGGGCGGTAGGGGTTTTAAAAACATTTTCATTATGTTTTCATAATATTCCCCGTGACAATTTAAATTTAAAAAAAAAAATACTATTTGTATCGCCCTTGCAATAAAAATTGAGCCAGATATCCAGTATTTAGTTTCGCAGCATCAGTCTCAGAGATCTCATTAATAATATAATTAATTAAATATACCTAATATCATCAAACTTCATGCTTCTATGTATACAAAGTATAAATAAAAAGATAGATTTAATTACAGTAAGTTGTTTTATAAAGATTTATTCCGCCAAACTTAGCGAACGTCTGACATAAAGTATTTGGCAAGTAATTATTATTATATGCTTTAACTTGCTGTAACTCTGCTTTATATATTTTATAAAGTAAAGTTACTTCCATAATTTATAAATCATCATTACTGTGGAACCGATGGCCGGTTAGATAATTTTACTACTAACAGAGATACAAAAGTGGGCGGCAGGTATAAAAAGGTTGACTACTCCTGATATACATTGTATCTTTGATTTTGGCAAAGTTTTAAGCGTTGACGACGCTTTTATTACGGGTTGCTAGTATGCTTTATTAGTTAGTATGTACCTTTTCCATTCAAATATATTTAGTAAAACTGGTATGTTACATATTATTTATTTACAGCAAGAAAATAAAAAATATTTTATATACAACCATCGTTATTATTTTATAAATATGTGCTCGCTGCAAGTACAAGTTACGCGCGATATATCATTTATTAAGCAAATGTAGTCAAATTTGTAAACAATATTGTATATAATTAAATACATCAACTATAGTGTGTTGACATAATCAGCAATTTATTAACATTACATTCTAAGATATTATGTTATATTATTTATAATATACTTACTTAGATAATTTAGCAAAGACTATAATTTATTTATCATGCATCATACTTAGTCAAAACAGCAAATTTCAAATTTATACCTAGATATTGTTATAATTATTATCAGAAAGTTTAATACATATTTTTAAATGTGTTTGATTATGAAATAGGTATCTGCGCATCTATTCTATACATAAGACTGCTTTCGGCCGCTGCGGCAGCTATCTAGGGTAGGTTTGTATCGAAGTATTAGCACTCATTGTAACAATTACAATAAGTTAGCCGTCAAAACAGTCAAAACTGTCTATCTCGCTCAAAAATTCATCACGGCCAAGAGAGGTGCTGTTAAAACACAAGACTTATTGTAACAATTACAACTAACTCATTGTAATGGTTACAATAAGTGCTAATGCGTCGATACAAACCTACCCTAGATAGCTGCAGTAGCGTTGTATATATAATTGATGCGCTGGTATATTTAATTTTTAAGATGATTATAATATTATCCAATTAAATGAATTTCCATCTAAAATTTTGTCTATAAATTGACAAAATCAATAGACTGAAGATGGATAAACTATAATATACACAAAGCTTATACCTAATCCCATATAAAGATTATGTCCTGATGATTCCAAAATGAATACACCTAATTTTTTAATATTATGTTCTCTTGATACGTATCATGAATTATTATAAATGCGCGCAACAAATAGGTAGATATAATGTAGTAATTACTAAGTAGAATTATACATACATAAATATATATTTTTTTATTATTCATTGCAAATACATTTCTAGTGCAAGTCACCGCAAATAGGCTGGATTTAAATCCCGCCACTGGATCAAATTCGTGCTTTTTTTCAATCTGTGTATGGTAACACAGAATGAACGCAATGGGTTGTGCCATTGCCGACTAAAGTAGAAAGCCGATACATTCACAACGACTGGTCCTACTTTTTCCACCCCTACCGTTGTTGTATATGTTCATTGTTCGCCTGTCATTGTTCTATACTCTATAGAGTGCTCATGCTGACACGTCTGTCGTGTTCACACAAGGAATGGTTTGATTTGGATATATGAGTTACATGATAAATATTACAATAGCATTAACACACCTTCTACAAAATATGTAATGCATAGATCAATGCTACATATTTTTTGGAAATCGATATTACCACCGGATTTATTTGAAGGACTAGTCTGACTTTGACAGCTGATGAATAACAGGAATGTATATTATTTATAAATAACACTGATAGTTAATAAGTTTGATTTGAGAATTTGTTATAATTCAATTTGAAACGAGAAAGGGCGAAAAAATATTTCAAGCAATCTGGGATCTGATTTTGACAGCTGAACAGTGGACCACTCGTTGCTTGTGCAAAAAGATATGCTCAAGCTTTATTAATCTAAAGATGGCGCTGGTTGTGCGAATCACTAATAACCATTCTCTGTAATAGAAATCTATTAAATGACCTTTACAGGAGGTGGTCAAAATTAAGTTGCTTACCCGAATTTTGAAGGCTTGTCCACGACCAAATCGAATATTTAATACATTTTAGTGTTGTTTTTTTTTTGTTTTTAATTAGTGTTTACCTTATTATTCTGTATGTGGCGGGCTGGTTGCCTTTTTTCTTCTTAGAAATCAGCGATATTAGGAGCATGTCCGTAAGTAGAATGGCTCTCACCTCCAGCTACAAGAATAAACAAACGAAAACGCGTCAACGCTTTTACTTATTTTGTAAAAGATTTTTTGGTACTAGTCGATTATCCCGGATACAGCGGCAAACACATTTTGAAAATAGCCGATATACTGGATTATTTGTTTGTTTGGGTTAGTTTAGATTATCCTAATAAATAGTCCAGTATATCGGTTATTTTAAAAATGTGTTTGCTGCTGTATCCGGGATAACCGATTAGTACAGATTTTTTTATATCTATAATACATACGACGTGCATAAAAATTTATCTTAAGTATTGTGTGTAAGCATTCACACAATATACGAGCTATATAACAATAACATAACACAATAGACAAAGTTCATTTTAATAAATAATATTGTAATTAAAGTGAGAGGACGCAATGAAAACTGATCAAATAGAAAATAAAACTTGTACCTATGTATGTTGAATGTAAAATGATATATTATTATCGACAAAATATTTTGTAATTTTAGAGAATAGTTACTATGATATCATTTAAGACGTCTCATTTCTAGTGGATATCTGCCTATTCACCATAAAGTTGTAAATAATAAAATTCGATTTTCTAACATTGACACCTCGTATCTGACATTCAATATTTTATAAAACGTTATAAAAAACAAGGTCATTAAATTAAAAAAAAAAAAAACAAAAATACAGTTACCATAAAAAATAAACGAAATTATTTTTTCACTAAGCGTATTTTTTATTTTACTTCATTTGATAGTTTTTTTATAACAGTTTAACTTTCCCCTATCAAAAATATTGAATGTTAGATACTAGTATATTAATGGTGGTTTAAAAATAATAAAATCTACGTTCACATAACAATGAATACCTAAATAATGTTGCGCATTTTTAAGTAAATATAAATTAAATGAAAAACTTTGAGATTAAGTATTTTATTTTTAATTAAACGATTTATTAGTTTTAAATTAATCGAACTCTGAAATTACTCTAAATACGTACAGTGTTGTTAATATATGGAAATAGTAGAATTTCAGGTATCAAATACTTTGTCGATTGATAATAATTATATGGCAATGGAGATATCACAGACCAGGCAATATAGACCAAAACTACACACATTCGCGATAACTTCATTTACCTTTCAAAGCAAGGTGATTAGACGTATATTTATCTTAGCAATATTATGTACTTACGCAGGTAAAACATTTTTCAAAGCGCACAGCGAACAATAATTGCATTATTACATAAGCTAAACTATATCATTCATCCACAACAAATCTGCCACACAAAACATAGGATAAATTAATATTACGTATGTCGGTTGGTTAGAATAAATTATTAATTAGTTATCTACTGGGGACTTGGTAATTTTCACAAGCGCAATTTTTATTAATTTTTGTTGATCTTTTGAAACAATCGATTGTAACAAATTATACTGAAATAAAATACACAAATTACTAACTGCTGTCAAGTATCATTCTTTAAGCGATTCCTATCAGACTTTAAATCAGATCATACGCGTTGTTAACGTACATTGTTAAGAGACATCTGAACCGTACACCTTCGCATTTGCTGCAGCTATGGACAAAACCGTCGGCACTAAAGCTATACTTTAATATAGCATAATGATTACTCTACTTCAAATATTGCACTTGTTGGAAAATTAACGGAATAATCCATTTTCATCTCTATATTCTGATAAAATTGCCTCTGAATACTGAACAATTAGAAATATGTTCATATTTAAATACAAATATTTTATTTCTATTGATATCAGTAGCGAAGGGTGGAGTGAAGGGCTAGGCTGTTAAGATCCGACATAAATAGTGCAAATTAAACATTTTTAGTGATACGTATTTGTTTTTATTGAACTAAGACTAGAATTTAGGGATGGTGTTGGTGAGTTTTTAAAAATCGATTAAACTAAACCTAACCGAACCATAATAGTTTTGGTATTTTTTGGGCGATACGACAAAATAGTGCACACGTTTTCATTCATGAGTATCTGTTATCGTTGTATTAAGAATACATATTACACATATTATAGTTGGTATTCTATTCATTACGCCCTGCCTAAACTAAACTATAATAGATAAACATATTATTCTATCTATAAAATAGCAAAAGTTATCTATGATTTAATTGCATAAATATATTTATTATAGATAGACGAGTATTTTTTGACCATTATCCATTATCGCTTGGTTTTCACAGCGCTTAATTGTATTTTGAAAACTAACCAACACCATCTGTAAATTAAAAATTGTAGTCTTATTTTAATGAAAACAAATACGTATGACTGACCATGACGTATAGTGTGTATTATTAATATTGAATCATTACAGCCTACCTCCACCCTTCGCCACTGATTGCTATTATATTATTTCCACACATCTTTTGATAGGTTTGGTTTACTTTTAATTTATGACTAAGAGTTATATTAAAAATTAAAACCATCTTTTCTCATTAATAATTGTTAAAACTGTTATGAATATATTCAATAAAAAAAGCTGAATCGTATTGATACTTCACTTCAAATTATCAGCAATGTTATACATAGGTACAAGTTCATTAATTTATATATTGTGGTATTAATGATCATGGTTTCATCAAATAATTAAGGTAGGCATGTACAGTGTACTGAGTACATGAATACAGAGATGTGAAACAGATTGTTTTTAATATAGTTCACGCGCACATCTCTATGATCCTTGAATTTGATGTCGCCCTCGAGGATCAGCGCTCGGCGGTGCAGAGGATCGCAACCCATCATTCTTCCGCGTAGATCTAGGTCATTGTGCCGCCGTAGCAGTCTTTCAATTTCATCGTCGCGGACTTCCTGTAACACCAATAATGATATTAGCAATGAAAAACTCAATATTAATTTTGTCGTTGCAGGGTAAAAGTTCTTAAGTCACGAAATTAAGATTGTAATACCAATGTGTCTAAATAAGTATGCTCTTTTTGTGTATCATAATTAATTTCTTCGCATGTAAGCAAAAATTTTAACTACTTATAAGAAAAATAACTTATTCAAAACCTTGAATATAAAATATTATTAAAAACTTAATCATACATACATATTGTAAAATAAATTTTAAAAAAAAGATACACCAATTAACTTCTAAGCAAGATTAGGTATCACATTTACCCCGAAACTACAGAATTATTAGTTTAACAATTCATCCACACAAAAACGTTGTGGAATTATGATTAGTTGTCCTCCAATGAAAATGCTCTACGTAAAATGTTCATTTAAAAGTCTAAAAGAATATAATATAAGAAGTGTATCACAAAAACTTTATGGATTGAAAAAATCTGCTGTTACTCTAAAAATGTTGAGAAGCACTATTTTAGTGATTTTTTTAATAACTTAAAAAGCTGTTTTTTTCTGGATTTAAGTAACCCTATATTGCTCCATGCTGATGCGTGAAGTAAGTAAACATAACACTGACCACTGCATCATAACTCTCGATGCTGTCCACTATTCTCATCAAGATTTCGTTCTCGTCCCTGAACCTAATGGCAGTGTTGACCTCATAGATGTATCGCTTTGTATTGCGGTACATCATCCTCATGGTCATTCTCTCGGGCTCGTAGTCAGTCAGCGTGTATATCGCATTTAGCAAAAGGCTATACTTTGTAAGTCGTTGCATTGGCTTTACCAGCAGGTCTGTCAGCTTTAATCTATCACAAAATACAAAAATACATTCACTATTAGGTAAACATATAAGGCACCTCCTTCATTGATAATAGGAATAAGACTAAGTTAATAGTGTTAGCAAGTATACTGTAGATAGGGCAAGGAAGCGGAGGACAGTTGATACCTTCGAAATGTGGTAATGGCGTCAAATGCTTCTTATTTAGTCAACAAAGCACATAACGAACAAGTAAATCTTCTAGAGACTCCATATAAAGGATCAGTTCTTGACAATATATTATATTAAACGCATTTTGCAGATTTGTCGACATATTATTATTCGGCGCAGACTGGATAACCTGGAGAGACTGGTGGTTTTGGGTAGCCTCCATGGAAGGCAGTCGAGGAAAAGCGTCGTCACGATGGAGCAACCAGCCTTATTCTGCCTTGAGAGGAGCAGAGTACGGAAAAGAGTGAAGAGTCTTAGTAGTAATGCGACATCTTACGTGGGCGAAGTCAATGCGAATGCGACGCGGTGCGGCACGAAAATAATCAAACAGTCAGCGCCACATGTAGTGGCCTATGTGCAGATAATACCCGGCGAGCGGTGCGAAGCGGTACGGGGCTTCAGCGATGCGATCAAACGGTTTGATATTTTTGCGCGAAGTGGACGCGGCGGTCGCCATGGTAAGAATTTTATAATAAACATAGGAGGTAATTATTTACATACATCTAAATATTTCTAGGCGTTACCATGGTAATAAACAAATTGTATAAATGTGCGATAGTGACAGCTGGTGACTCAGCTACATGTAGGACAACGATGCCGCTTCGCATGGTTTTGGATCGTATCGCTTCAAACCGTATCGCGATCGCGTCCGCATCGACTTCGCCCACGTAAGAAGCCCAGTAAAAGTCTCAGTAAATGATTGAATTTTAAGGTTGTCAAAATGTCATGGCTGAGGAGCCATGAGGGAACGAATACAAGAAAATAATTTGGCGCCGAATCAAAAAAGTCCTAGAGGACTAAATATTTTTAAACATTAGGGAGTGGTTATAGGTAACAATACTCCCTCCCGCTTAATTCATTTTTGCTGGCATTCCATACAAATTTAATGAAAGAGGCGCCCAGTTGAAAAAAGATATATAAGGTAATTTTTTAAATTAAAAACAAAAAAATAAAATAGAAATCAGTCAGAATTAGCCGTGTAGTTAATGTATTGACGCAAAAGGGTTGTAAAAGTTAATTAGCAATCGCTAGGGGTAAATGGGTCACCTTTTACATTCCTTCTGACTCTCACACCATTTGATGAAAGCATTAAATATATCACATGTCTCCATCTTCTCCTTGCAATACTTATGCAACTTCTTCTGTTCTTGGACGTATAGCTCGTAAGGATGGAAATTTTCCCTAAACGAGTAAAAACCCTCGTACAGGTGCTGAGTATTGAACCTGTCAAAACAATAATAATCCATTCAACAGTGCATCAGTATCATATTGTCATAATCACACTGTCTACCTAGTATCTACATACTACTAGAGATATAATGTTATAAAAAAATAACATGTTTTGATTTAATGGTCCCATATTTTTGTTATTAATTAGCGACATTCTCCATAGTATGTGAATAATAAAAGAGCCCTCGTAAGAAATTCTTCTTATAAAAATAATATAATATATGTAAAAACATACAAATTTCATCCTTTGACTTATGTTTTTTGGTAACGTTCTATTTCCCAATAAATATATTTACTTAAATATACAAATAAAATAATCGGCATGAGGAAAAGTCAGTTAATAGATTGCCACCAATTAAAAATCATTTAGATATACTATATACCACATCAAGATAGGGTAAGGTCATCATCGGCATGTTCACTTTCTTTACTGCCAATATAATCGAAAATCATAAATTTATTTCATTTCTATTAAATAGGTAAATCAAACTATGTGATTTTTCAATCAAACAAGTAAGTGAACAAAGAGATTTTTATAATTAAAAAGGAATTACGTTTTTAATAATTTACATATATATTCAAGTTTTAGGGCATCTGAATTAGCTCCTTTCACCCTCTGATGAATCTAGGCTAGTAATTCATTTTAAATTATTGAACATATGGCTGCAGTATGTATATAATATATATTATATAATATGGTATGTAGTATATTTGGTCCAATTACACGATAATAACACTTTATAAAAATACAGGTCGGTACAATAAATATAAACAGGTACTTACCTACTCTTAAAATTGTATATCTCACATTATCCATACACGGAATTCTTTTGTTTCTATTATTATAGTAGATAAATTAATGCCAATATTGATTGAAGTATAATGAAAGATACACATATATTAGTTTTTTAATGAAATTTTTAGTTATAATATTCGGTTCAAACAAAATTTATATATCTGAATAAACCATTTATTTTATTCATCGAATAGTTAATATTAAACATGCATAGTTTGAAAACATATCATGCGTATACGTACTAGAAAAAAAAATACGACACCCGACGTGTTTTCAAAGGGTGAACATGTAACAGCTGGATATGCGCTTTATGAAGCTAAGGACATCCTACTTAATTACGACGATTTTAACTAGTAGTTCTTAGGTATATGAAATGATTTTAATTTATTTTTGTATATTAAATCAAGGTGTGTATATTAATTAAGTCCCGTCGGGTGTCGTATCTTATAATATATATTTTTTACTACATGTTATAATTATTATTAATTAGGTAAGAAACGTTTTATCTTACCTCTCAATAATTTTAAGTGGGTACCTTTGTTTCCTATTCATGGTATCTTCCAGCATTGGGTAAATGCTGTTACCCCAGAAGGCTATATTTACATTTAATATATCTGGAATATTATAAAATATTCGTTTATTATCGATGTCAGTCAATATTCCTTCTTGCTGTAGTTGATGAGCCACCGAGTAGAATAGCTTTAAATAGAAAAAAAAATATATATATAAGATTAGCAATGACACATTATTTCGTATGATATTTTAAATATTGTTTCTTTTTTTACAAATCAGTTGTGCTATTTAACTATGTAATATTTCTTTCCATACCAACGGATTTTCAACGGACCAATGAAAATTTGTGCTTTGAAATCGGGTATTTTTTTAAACCTAACTAGTTAGCTTTATTCGCAAAATGATTTTGCGCGGTCCTGGTATCAAGAACATAGAGATTTTTTCGTAATAATTAACTAAGTACTTAGTAAAAAAAAAACACGACGATGACGTATTTACGATGAGTTTAATAATTGATGTGCGTTTAAAATTAATCAATCATGATTTAAAGCAGTGTTTCTCAATATTTTTCACACTTGCGGACCACAGAAAATGGAAGAAATCAAAATTCATCGGTATAAACATAAACCAACAATATTGCAAAACAATAAGTGCAAGTGAATCGTTTGATCGCGAATGATTTTGTCACGTACAACCATTCATCTATATTAAAAACAAAAACACAATGCACAAATACTTGCAGGTGTACGGGTTTTGAAGATATGGAATTTTTAGCATATGCGTTTGGACGGAAAAAATTCGCGGATCAGCAGAAAATTTCTGCGGACCACCGGTTGAGAAACACTGATTTAAAATATTGTGTGATCATAGTTATGTTAATATAATCAATGTCAAAGATATTTCTAACCTTATATTATACTGTTATATTATATATTTGTCTTTATAGCGGATGAAAGCTCAAAATAGTCTCAAATACATATTTGTTAAAGGTGAGTTAAGTATTATGGTTAAAGTTACAAATATTTTTATATGAAAAATATATCGACGAAAGCAATACAATGATTATTTTAGTTTGCACTTCGATAATCATTCAGTTAGTTTCTCACGTCATTATCGCTTAAGATAAAATACGTTCTTAAGTTTGCCTTTCGAAAATATATATATTTTTTTATATATCTACTCAAATGAATAATTATCAGTTATCACTGACGTTTTCATAATATTGACTTGAGACAAACCCACTGAAGACAGACAAAATAGAAGAAAAAAGTAAGCCACCAGCCTGATTAAAGTTTGTAGTAAATCTAACAAGAGTTTACTAAAACTGCTACAACTTTTATATAATATGATTATTTTACTTATTTGACCAAATAAGTGATGTAAACACACATCATAAATTAGCTTTGATGGTAAAAAAAGTCGCATGCGGCGCGATATTTTACTTAATAGCCATTAAAATTTAAATTATATGATTGTGCGATATAATTTTTGATTATTGTGTGTCGATACTCGACAACTCCATAACTAAAGTAGAAGTATTAAAAATCGATAATAATACAACTGAATAAGTAAGTACCCACAATTTAAAAAACGTTAATGTTGTGTTTCACACAGCTTTTAACCTTAACAGTAGGTAGGGGGCCCGCTTCAGGATGTGCGTGCCATGATTATTTTAATATTTTTTCAAACCTTGTATAGGTATTGAAATACTTCAACATTCAACTTATGTTTTTAAATTTGTAGGGTTATAAAAAAATCTAAAATTAAATAATAAAACATTTAACCAAGGACAATCGGTGTCATATTGACGTAGACAATACGTGACAAGAGGCGCTGATTGTCCCCAATGGGTTAAGTCTCACGATAGTTTTTAATATATAAAATGTACTTACACATGTCGCGAAGTATTTCTAAATTTATCTTCTTTCTTATTGCGTATTTAAGCTTTATTTAAAATTGCTTCATTCATTCAGGTAGGTAGTACCTATCTATTACCAAATTTTTCTCACAATTTATTGCAATATAAACTATTTTATTACACCTAATATACTATTATTATAAGAATCAACAAAAGAAATACTACGCATTGTTTATAAAAAAAAACTTTGACGTTACCTAACTGCAAAAAAACAAACTATACAATGTAGAAACGTTAGTTTAGGTGTATGTACCTATACCTACGCACCACCGGAACCAAACAGAAAAAGATACAAAACAGAAGCAAATATAAGTAGGAACATGAAAGTGATAATCATTTTCTTTGTTTTATCAAATGGGTATTTTAACTCATTCGCTTAATATTGTATGATTTTATAAACAACGAAAATCTCTCACTCAGAAAGTTGCTGTGAAATCGGACAAAAATAAAAATGTCGTCAATTTCTCAAAGAGAAAATTACTGTCAATTTAATATGCGCACTTATCAAGTATTGTTAAAATTTTAATTAAAATAGTTTTACCTCTACAATTGTCCTCATGTGACCTATAAAAGATGCTTCCGTCATTACTAACTCCATTATCACTCTTTGCCGTTTCGTCTCCTTGGCTGACATACCTGAAATGGTAAACGGATCTATAGTATTATTGTTAATGATTTCAAAAGAACAGATTATAGGTACCTATATGTTATCAAATATCTACGTTTAAGCTTAAGGCGATGCCTCTACGTACCACAGGCACCTAGTGGAAAAATACGATGCTTGCAATTTGAGACATAGTTTTGGTAATTTACAATTTAAACTGTAAGTATTAATTAATAAATATGTATCTGAAAACATTAAAATGAAAAATATTTTTTATTTTAAATCAAAGATAAAATTACAATTATTGAAAAAAAATGTTGTAAAATGTGAATTTGTTAAAAGATCCCATCTTATTATTGCATATTGTTTTATGGTCATATTTATTATTAAAGTTTAGTGTATTAAGTTTTCTATGTTGTATCTAAGATATTTTTGACTAATTCAGGGTTTTAATATTTTTTATATTTATTTTGAAAAAAAAACGATCTTTATAAAAATATAAATGTGTATAACTTCAAATACTTTTTATTTATATCAAATCTTATTTAGGTATGGTCCCAATATTGAAACTCGATATTACATAAGATAAGTTTCGTATTTTCTGCTAGGTAGCTCTGGTAGGTACAGGTATCGCCTTAAGGCATATTATTAAAATTTTATATTATTCTATTTCAGATATATTTGTTTTTAAAGACCCGAATTTTGCTTTTCAGCATCTTCAGGCAGTATCAATAGCGAGGTGTGGAGGTAGACTATTAAGATTCGATATAAATATTGCACAATGAATTTTATCAGTGGTAATTATTTGTTTCGTTGAATTAAAAATACATGTTACAGATTATGTTGGTTAGTTTTTTTTTAAATTCATTAAGCCCCGCCTCGCCTGCTCCAAACTATAATCGATAAAATATAATATTCTTCTATCTATAAAATATCTAAATATTTTTTTACTTATCTCATATGGATTGGAATAGGCCGGGTTTAATTGAATTTTAAAAACTTACAAACATTATCTACACTTTGTAGTATTAGTTCAATGAAAACAAATACGTTTGACTGACAAAGCTTAGTGTGCACTATTTATGTCGTATATTAACCGCCTACCTCCACCCTTCGCCACTGGGCAGTATAATACATATTCATCTATGGCAGGGATGGCGAACCTATGACCCGCGGGTCAGTCACTGACCCGCGCAGGCTTTTTAAATGACCCACGCGTTGATTTTTATGAAATTATATTTTGAAGTTATACTTCTTTAGGCGCGTTTGGGAAAACCGATCAGAGTGTATTTTTGGCGTGGAACGAAGTTGCGCGCGCAAATGTAACGCATTAATTTGGCGTGGGACGGAAGTTTTGCCCGCCGATGCAACATAATTTATTTTGCGCGGCGAAGTTCAGGTGTTCTAGATGCTGGAGGTTTGTAATTATTTTCAGCTGTGATATTGAGGGCTGTGGCTTGGGATGGTTGGGTAAAGACTGAATGTTGCAACTTTTATTTATGAGAACAATTATATACCTATCAATAAATAAATAAATTTTATTTCATAAATTAAATTTACATAAATATAGCCTCAAATCTTGATACAAAATCTTTACAGCGAAAAATAAATATACACTCCAATATAAATAGAGTTTTATGAATAACGTTAGGAAAGTTAACAAGAAACTAATATGAATCCGCCTAACATAACGATAAATATTTCAAAGTATTACGCAACCCGAATGCAATATAAATTATAAAAATTAAAAAATATATAGATTATTAGATCGCGGCCGGTCACACGCAAAAAATACAATCTGATCTGATGAAAATAAGTATAACTTCAAAAAATATTTTGAATAATAATCGAATGTTAAAAAAATATTTGGCCTCTAATAATAAGAATGTGCGCAATCTTTTAAATGTATTAACATTTTTTATTCTAATAATTTTGAGTTTTACAGAATGTGACCCCAAAGTGGTGCAAAGTATGCTGATTCATTGTATACCCTTCAATCAGGAACCAATCATGTAATTAAAATATTCACAAATAATGTACGTACACTCAAAATCAAATATCCACTCTAATTTAGTCTCTTGAATGAAGCTCAGAGTTTTTCTTGCATTTTCGCTAATAGGCTCTCTCTGAAATCCTGGCAGCAGGGGAACTCCATGCTCAGTCATTTCGTTTAGTTTTTTTACCAGCTTTTCCATTTTTCCTGGATCGGTCTGTGGACATGCCAACTTAATTTCAAAATTATGTTTTACTTATCTTAGGGTAGTTTGAAAAGTTTGTTTGCAATTCATTAAATAATTGCTGTTAGGTATCTATCATTTTTCAAACAACATCTGATTGTAATGAATGGGTGTCATTGGTTATCAGTGGACCAAAGTGTGTAGCCATAATGTCATATTAAAAATATAATTTTATTGTTTTGTTGCAATAAATGTTATTTTTAAACTTTTCAAACTGCCCCCGTATATATATATAAATATAAAATAATAAAAAACATATACTATTATAAATAATAAAAATATAAATTAAGTATATAAATAAATAAAAAAATATGAAACAAAAAATCAAGATATCCATTTGTTCATTTCACTTTCGTGTGAAATTATTAGTAGGTATGTAAGCGGGCAATATACATTTAAACTGAATAATATATTACAAGAATCGATATATTTGAGACAATTTTTTCCATGTTTGATTAGGGCAGTGGTTCTTAACCTTTTCGAAGTCACGGTTCACTTTTGGTCATTGCGGTGCACCAAAATCAAACGGTCAGAAAACAATGAAAAATGTGCGGACACAACTTTTATTACAAATTAAACAGATTACATAACAGTTAAAGAAAATATATATTTTCGTAAGTAAGTTTTTCTCGTTTAGTTTTTATATTAGTTATTTTTGAGAAACCGAGCTTACACAAATATAATGTTGAAAACTGTAACAAGATTTTCAGTGACATTATGTAGAGAGCTGGATTTCATCTTGAACAGAAATCCAAAATTCCTCGCGGATTTTTCTGTTTTTTATTATTTTTTTCGCGGTGCACTTGCAACAAGCTAGCGGTTCACCGGTTAAGAACCACTGAATTAGGGATTAGATTATTATAAAGAAATGTGGATTCTTTAATCTTTTTAGATTGTACCATAATAAAAACTAAAAACATAATTCTACTTCTTCTATCATTAAACAATATTTTTAAATAAATCAATAATACTATGTAACTGTACCGTTTTGCTTTACTTCCCGGATATGCTGTCATCACAAGAAAAAAAACAGAAATCCCAGATTTTTGAGCTGAATCCTCGATGGTACACTTTGTGACTTAAGTTATAAAAAAACTTGAATAGTATTAATTATAATCTAAAGATATACTTCATATATTTTTGATTAGACGACTGAAAGCATTGAGATTCAGAGAGGACTGGGACAGGGTTGTATCTTATGCCTGATGATATTTAATAATATATTCAGAAAAGCTCTGATGGGGTCAAACACTCGAATCAAAGTAAATAGAATCCTCAATAACATACATACGGACAAATAATGAAGGTATGCGGAAGACTTAGCACTCACTCTTGCAAACAGTCGGGTATTTTTGAAATACTCATAAACAGGAAAAACTTGGTCACAACAAATAAAGCTAGTTTCCTTTAAATGGCAAAAGTGTGAAGGAATTTTAGTACCCTGAGAGAGTATATTTCATTATGTAAATACTTAGTTTGACGCTGGGTGAACCAAGTATGTACCTATATAACGGATTGGGGACACACACAATTAGAACTTTATTATATACCATTGAACTGAAATGTCCAGGATGGCTTTTCCCCTTTGATTAAAAATAAATACTATGTAGCTACAACGTAAATCTGGTAATCGGAATTATTGTAACATCGAGGTATCAACGTATGCATTTTATCATTCAGATGAAGAATTCCTGATGAAAGACTCGATTGAGACTGGTTTGAGCTGCGTAGCTGTTTGTAGCCGTCTCCGGAAACTTGTACGTATGCAGTTTGCCGTATCAAACTTCACCGTTAAATGTTGTATCGGAAATATATGGCCGTATATTAAAGACCGTCCAACCTCGTTGGGTCGTATTGTACTGACATAAAATTCATGTCTAAATAAAACACGGTTCTTGTCGGTTTACACTTTACAGGAAGCCAGCAGCAAAATAGCCGATATACTGGATTATTTTTTAGGTTAGGTTGAGTTAGATTAAGTTTTCATTCTTGAATTCATAAATTTTGTCAAAATCAGCTATGGAAATTGAATTAATGTTCATATTTAATCTAAAAAAATTGGAGACCGTATAGTATACGGTCATCTGTTTCCGATAAGAAAGCTCACGGCGAACTGTGTCACGGTTAAATGTTTTACGTACAATTTACATGTAAATGATGGACAATAATGAGATGACCAAAATCATCTCCGATATCCGTTAATGAATGTGGTAAAAAAGGAAAACTTAGGAAGGCTACATGTGGAGGTCAGGACCAGCAAACGCGAATCGAAAGCTTATATCTGACTAGATATTTGCAATTATTTAAAAGAACCAATTGTACCTTTGTGCCAAAAATAGATGTCCACGTCTGGTTGATTTTATGTGAAAATCTGGATGCTTTGAGCTCATGTTTTTCTGGAGGCCAGGAGTCTGGCTCTGCGTTTGGTCCCCCGTCAGAACCGGCCGCTCCACCACTTCGCCAGCGGCCATAGCTCTCGTCCGTCGACGTGCTGAACATCCGGGACGTCGTCGCCTTATGCTATCAGCAACAATATATGATATTAATTTATCTATATTGAAAAAAAATCGGTGTGTGTACTTATATACGCGCGTTAGAAGTTATACTTCTTTGGCGTAACAAAACAAAAACAAAACTTCTGATAACCTAGATTCTTCGACTAGCTCTTAATTACATTGTTAAATTACACTCTCATGAAAAAGGACCGTTTCTTGGAACGCCGTTGGTTTATTTCTATACACTTTAACTTATATTACTAAATTATATAATTATTTATCGTTGTTTTTTATTTTTAAAGTAACAACTGCCACTATGACGTTTAATAGTTTGTTTACGTAAGGAATTGCTAATGGCCGACAGTAATAAATTCGCTGCCTAGGCAATGGAATAATTCTAAACTATAATATTATAATGTATAATCGTCACGATTATGATAACTGATAATAGCTGATAACCGAACAGATGGTTCGAATCCAATCGAGTGCGTTTTTTTTTCGTGTGAAAAAATAAATTATGTGTTACATATTACACGCCAAAAATACACTCTGATTTGATTTCCCAAACGCGCCAAAAGAAGTATAACTTCAAAAAATATCACGACTGTTATGTAATACTGATGATGTGGTTAGTTGGGGAAGACGACGAAAAAAATCTGGAATACACACGTCAATGAGTAGGTGAAACTAGGATTCCACCAGTAGCAAAGGGTGGAGGTAGGCTGTTAATATCCGCCATAAATAGTTCACATTAAACTTTACTTGTCATACGTATTTGTTTTTATTGAACTAAGACTGCAATTTACATAATATGGTGTTAGTTAGTTTTTTAAAATGAATTAAGCGCTACCTAAACGACAAAATTGTGCACAATTTTTCATTCATACTTATTTGTTTTCGTTGGATTAAGAATACATATTACATACACATATCGTTGGTTCATTTTACAAACTCATTAAACCCTGCCTAAACCAAATTATAATAGATAAAAAATATATAATTATATCTATAACATATCCAAAGTCATATATGATTTAATTGCATAATTTTAGATATATTTTATAATTAGACGAGTGTTTTTTTGAATATTATCTATATTATGGGTTGGTTTTCGCATGTTTTAATTGAATTTTAAAAAGTTACCAACACCATCTGAAAATAATTGTAGTCTTATTTCAATGAAAACAAATACGTATGACTGACAAGGTTTAGTGTGCACTACTTATGGCAGATCTTAACGGCCTACCTCCACCCTTGGCCACTGGATTCCACATACCGTGATGCATCGAAGTTCTCAATGGTCGTCTTTCTCCTGACAGATCCCAAAAAGATGAAAAGATAATAGGAAGTCAACTTTGAAAAAGTATGAAGAAAACAGAACTGTGCATCTATTCTATACACAAGAGTGCTTTCGGCCGCTATGGCAGCTTTCTAGGGTAGGTTTGTATCGAAGTATTAGCACTTATCTAATAATTACAATAAGTTAGCCTAAACGCCCTTTTAGTTGTAATTATTGTTGCAATAAATGCTATGTTTTAGATGTGCAAATGTTTTAGATGTGTAAGATGATCAAATATGGAAAAAATACGTGGTAGTGACCTGCGGGATTCAAGATTTTGAGTTTAGTGGTCCGCGAAGTCCAAAAGGTTGGGGACCGCTGGTTTAGACGGTTAACTTATTGTAATTGTTACAATAAGTGTTAATACTTTCGATACAAACCTACTCTAGATAGCTGCCGTAGCGGCCGAAAGCAGTCTTGTATATAGAATAGATGCGCAGATGGTCTAACTAAAATAACCATAAGTGGAAGAAGACTTACATTAGGGGAAACCCGGACAAAGTGAATCGTATAGGTAAAGTGTATACGGTCACAATCCATAAATTTCTCGCACATCGATGCTATGTCACCACAGGTTAGTTGTTGCGGTAAAATGGTTTTATGTTTTACGATTTCTTCATAATAATATTATTATGTTTGAGTTTAAATTATTACCCAGTAAGTAGTTAATCTTATAGAATCAAAATGATATTTTGTATGATTGGCCTTTGTTTTATAGGTTTGTTATTGATATTTGGCTATGTTATAAACTTATAAGTTATTTATCCTTGATGAGTTTAATTAAAAAGAGACAGATTGATAAAACTGATAAGGTGTCAAACACAGCTATTATTTAAGGTTGGTTCGAGAAATCTGATCCCAGCAAAGTAATTTATTATGTATATAATAATACCTATTCAGTTTGGTGGTAAGACTAGTCATGGTGATTCTGAAGATCGCGAATTCAATCGATCGATTGAGTCCACATTAGAGGTGGGAAAACTGGTTGATTTTTAAGACTACTTACTACCAGTATAAAAAATACTTAGTGTCGAAACTTATTCCAAAATACTTACTAGTATTTAGGATATTATATAGAGCAGTGATCGCCAAACGGTCGCTCGCGAGCTACTGGTAGCCCGCGTAGGATATTTTATCATATTTATAAATTTGCGGTTTAGTGACTTTAAAAAAGTTGAGCGGCTTAGACAATTTCCTGCAACTCCTTCTATTAATTTCGAATTATTACGCTCAAAATGAAGGCATTGTTTGGTTCTACCTACTTACCTATATGAATCAACGTTTTTCACTATGAAGGTGGTTAAAATTAAATAAAGAAACAGACTCACAGATGTACATCTTGAAAATTTTCATTCGGATGGGAAAGACAAGGTATTCACCGAGAATTAAAAAATTGTAGAACTTTAATTGAATTATTAATTTAATAATTTATTAACTATTTTACCTTGAATTGTGAAAGAATTAAGTGTGAGTTAATCCACACAGTTACACTTAATTGAAGATATTTTCTAATTATGATTTTGTTTATAAATACATAATAATTAAAGTACTTATGCATTTTATATTTTATTTGAAGTCCGATGTCCTAATTTATTTTAAGTAATATAATAATATTATGACGTATGGATACGTAGTTATTATTCTTATTGAGTTTGGACACAACTGATATAGAGCGTTTGGCATACTTGACTTTTTAGAAGCCATTTTTACACAAATTGTTTATATTATAATTGTTGTCCATTTACATAATCACGCATAAAATTAGAATTCAGTTTATAAGTTCCAATTATAACACTAAAAAATCGAGAAACTCGACGTGATGAAGCCAGATAAACGCTAATATACATATCAGAACTCAAGCACTAGTACATATTATTTTGGGACTCGAGACTGACATCAACTCGATATAATCTGATACTCAACTGGAACTAAAACTAACTCCATATTATTATTACTATAAAACGAACATGTCACCATTTCTGTCCTTCACTATACCAACTTTACAACTGGGGTGAAAGGGAGAGCAATGGCAGTTGAGTATATCACGGCTAGACATACGTGTATTATGCTATCTCGCTCGCGGGCATTAAATGTTAATAGTATTGAAAGTCTACCAACAGTACCAGCTAGCGAGTTGCGGCGATGATCTCATTGCATGCGTTCGAACTTCGAATAAGTTTCTTGGAACAAGTTTATTGTATATAAGTATGGGTAGATCATGCCGAGACTTGAGTACACTAACTGGTGACAGTATTTATAACTCACATCTAGTACACATGTCTTGCACATAGTATTTAGACTTTAAAATAGAGGTGAGTAGGAAATACCGTCACCAGTTTGTGTACTCCAATATTGAATGAAACTACCCATACTCAGTACGTGTGGCCCAATAAACTGGTTCCAAGAAACTTGTGATGATATCATCGCGAGTCGCTTGCTAGTTGGAAGACTTTCAATAGTATTGACATTAAATGCGCGCGAGCGAGATAGCACTTGAATACAAATATATTTTAATTTATGCATGCATGCGAATAATGACGCATAATAATGTATGTGAATGACATAATTTTATGTATGACCAATAGGTCATAAATTTTCTGTAGCAGCACATTTCCTCGGGAATGTGGCAAGGTGACTGAGATGACTGAGGTGACGGCAGTTTAAAATTAAAAAAAATCATTGTCAATCATTTTATGTTTACAAGAATATTATAAATTATAACATATCTAACATAAAAACAACACTCATAAATTTAAAATGTGTTTAAAATTTTATAATAAATCAGACATTTCGAAAAGCCCAGCTCAGTGTATTTTTAGCGATTCTATTGAAGCCGATATTTCAAAAAATACTAATATGGAGTTAGTTTTAGTTCCAGTTGAGTATGAGACTTATGTCGCATACGCACGCCAAATGCTCTATATATAATTCCAATAGTACATATTTTGGAACAAGTTTCTTTACTAAGTATTTTTTTATACTGGTAGTAGGTAAGTATACTTAGTCTTCAAAATCGACCAGTTTTCCCACCTCTACCTTAGAAGCTTTTTTCCAATGGACTGATGATAATGCGCTCATTCCGTACTATTCGCTTTGCTCGGAAGGTTCGAAACTCCAGGGTACTTGAAACTAGGGAAACGGGATCCCGAACAATAAACGCGTACAGAATCACATGTCACATGCCACTGGGGGCATTGTCGGATGTTCATGTGTAATAAATTGACACGTTATGCTGCCATACGTAATCGTAACAACATCAGAAAAATAAAAATCCGTTTAATAAATCCAGTTAGACGCCACGGACGTGCAGGTACGCACTTGTTTCTACGCCAAATTTGATGAATGTATGTTTTAACTTTCTCATTAAATTTAATTGTAATTAATAATAAACACAATATCTACGAATGAATAGCATAAATTATTAGAATTTCGGAATATTTGTGAATTTTATTATGTATTGTATTTATTGTCAGCACAATATGTTATTTTTTATTTTCATTGAACTTGTATTTGTTATCTTTTCTTGAATAAATAAATTGAACTGATTTAATTTCACATTAATATTTATATTACAATATTATTTACTATGTATTTAAGCTTAAGATTTAACGTATACAATATTAACAACAGGTAACTATCATAAATAGTAGATATAAATTAGACATTTTTTACCAATTTAATCAACGCCATTTCTTTGTATAAAAATGTATATTAACTATCGAAAAAATGCCAATCCCGGGATCGTCAAATTGTAATCCCGAAATCCCGGGATCAAAATCTTGGCTCGGGATTGGATTCCCTACTAGAAACTGATAGTGTTTTAGTCTTTTTAATTAAGAGACTTTGCATTGCATTTCTATATTACTATGCATGCAATCACATCGACTGTAGAAAGGAAAATGGACGTAACCCTCAGTTTTTTCAAAATAAGTTCTATTGGATAATAACGTTATATACACGTTGTGCCCAAATGATGTAATCTGAAAATGCCGATTTATTATCTAAATTTAGCTGGAAGTAAAAAAAAAAGAAGCAAATGAAGTGGGAAAAACGACTTAACCGTCATATTTGATGGTTTTTCTTTAATTAACTCAATAATTAATAGCAGATTAAGGATATAAAAATCAAATTATTAATTATCATGCACTCCACGGTTGCCTATTTTGTATTTCTAAGCTTTGACCGAAAATCTGTAAAATTTGATTTGTGTGGATTACGCCCATTTTCCATTCTAGAGTCGACATTCTATCATTGTGTGCCCGGATTCGAGAAATTTTTGTTCGATGGATTAAATATTATTATTATTTTTATTTAAACGAACACAGCTCACTCCCGCAACTGTCAAAATTCAAACTAAACTGACCAGTGACTGACTATGATTCATGATTGCCGCACCGAATTTCACAATTAGTTTAATTTAAACAAACAAAATCAGTACCAGAGGCGGATAAAGTTAAGCGGAGGCCCTGAGCGGTAAAAAATTCGGAGCCCCCAAATTTAAGTTAGAAAAAAAAGTTTTATACGTAAAAATTCTCATTAATTTATTAACATAAAATATAACAAAGGTAATAGAAATAAAATTAAAAAAAAAAACATTTTTTTAAAATAAATGTTCGTCTTGCTTCATTTCTTGCAAATTCGTCAATTATTTTTGCAGTGTCAATCCGGCTTAAAATTTCTTGCTCTATATACAAAATAGCCATACTATTTAATGTTTCTTCTGCCATAGTAAGTACTTCTCAAATAATTTTTACACGCTTTAAAACAGAAAACGATCTTTCACCTCACGCAAGACATTTATTTGGCGATTCGATAGCTGATGTCTGGTGTGGTTTTAATAATGTACTTGTTTTCTTTAAGAAATATTGAAAACTGGTCAAATTCATCTTGAAAAGTACAAACATCATTGTCCTCTTCGTAAATATTCATCAACTTTTTTATCGCGTTCTTTTTTTCTTCCATTGATAGATTCCAATCAAAAAATATTCGAAAAGGCTCTATAACTATTTCATAATTATGTTTGTGTTCTTTGCGATAGTTCTGCCATAAATAATTTATAAATATTAAATAGTAGATTATATCGGATATATAATATCACATAAAATGAATTTACTTTGAAATCTTCTCTAGTTGTAAATTCATGTCCGACTTCTTTGTTTTCATCAAGAAACATTTTTATTTTTTGTTGTCTGCGAGTTTGACCATATTCATCATTAAAAGATAATCCTGATAAATCAGTTGCCTCTATTTCAACTTTTTCATATTCTTCTCTTCTAGACTTCAGTAGGATAGATCCTTTCAATAGTTCGCATTCCACTCTTTAGTAGCGAGACCATAATAAAGTAATCGATGAACTGCACCCAATCACAGAAATTATCAAAAAATGACATTCCAAAATCTCGGGGCCCCACGCGGCCGCTTAGTCCGCTTACCGATAGACCCGCCCCTGATCAGTACCTCACTAGTTAAATGTGTGAGTGAATAGGATAAAGTTAATGTATACAATCGCATATATTTTAAAAATTATAAATAAGTGACCTGTATCAGGAGGCTTTCTTTTCTTTCTTAATTGATCAATTTTAATGACTTCTATTTCCATGCCCACGATATGAAATTAGCAACAAAAAAATGTACTATTGGCACCAAAAAAAAATTACACATAAAAATCCAAACTAAACTTGATCTTGAATGACATAATTACATTAAAATATATATTTATACTACTGAATATTATCCACGAAAAATAACATATTAATACAATTTTCTGATTGAGTTAAAACTAATAATAAGAACAGGATTAAAATATAAAAAATATGTATATTGGTTTTATATTATCTATTTTTTTAGTAAGTACTGATTTAGGTAAAAAAAATAAATACATACTACAAAATAATTTTATTGTGAAAATGTGCAGTCGTGCCCTGACATCTATCTATAGTGAAAAATAGATATTTCTGGCGATCTTTTGGTGAAAACACTGTGAAAATTTTCTTTCGGTTTGAAAACCGGGAAAACGCAACTGTCGCACCTAGATGTCTCTTAAATAGTAATGTTAGACAACATGATTTTACTCCACCAAAATAATTATTGTGACGAACAATAACTTACTAAAGCTCGATTTGATAAAAATTAATGAAATTTACGTTAAAACTATAATTTAATGAAAAATAATATATTGAAAACAAATCGAGATAATTTAGTAAACTACATATTCATGACAAAAATAACCTCCATAACATTAAAGCCTCCAATTAACGCACAATTTTAAATTAATTAAAATGCTTTAAAATGTAATTTATAAGTCAATTGTATAAAATTGCATCTTATGTATTTCACCAGTACAACGTGTTCTTAGTATCATTACACTTTATCATATTTATTAGGTAGGTATATTAAAAAGACTTACCCCGAAAGCTTTCTGCAAAAACGTTGCTTTGGGCGGCTTTTCTGTGAAAATAAAAACGTGACGTTAGTATTCAAATATTAATAATTATTACTACACTTATTATTGTATCGTCAAGATGGAAACGGGGGTCCGAGGCTTCCCTGTACTTCAGTTAATCTGTTGTTTTAGGCTGTGCAGGTGATTATCCCACGTGTCCCGCAGGTGATCACGGTTGCCGACGATGGTGGTATTTCTAGTGAGCTTGGAATCCGCATCGGCATGGCGGAATGCATTCAGCCAACTTGGAGTCGCATGGAAGTAAAACCTGTATTCTGTGAAGACCAAATGCCGTTTTTTCAACGCGTGCGTGCTCCTGTATGGCTGTGAGACATGGCATCTTACTAAGCTTCAAAAGGTCTCGGCTTTTTAGCTTTGAGAATCGATGTCTCCGCCGAATCTTAGGGGTACATTGGTACGACTGCGTTACAAACACCTGAGGTCGTAAGCAGACACAGCAGCCTTTGGTGATTGACGTAATCACGAAGAGACGTTTCAAGTGGCTGGGACATGTGTTCCGGATGTCGCCAAAGAGTGTGACACTTCGTACCCTTGTGGCACAGCCTCTAGAGTTCCGTCGTCGTGTCCGACCCTCCCTCACCCTGCAGCGGTGCTAGAAAAGCAACCTACGCGCTGTAGGTCTGGAATGGCGAGAGGCGCAAGAGTTGGCGAGAGTGCTTGCCCTATACCCCAACGCTGGGTCATGACAGGGTGAAAGAAGAAGAAGAAGAATTATTGTATTGCATTATAATCACCTTAATATCAATCCATTGCTATATTATAGAGGTCAGTTGACAAGCGCCAAGTTCGTAACTTGATATCTACGAGGAAAAATGTCTCAGCTTTCAAAAAGTTTGCGGCATTTTACGGCGAGCGAGAAGATCTTTCCTCATCGAGAATTGACCGTACGGAATAAATGCTTTTATTTTTATTAATAAAGGTATTTTTTGTTCGTCTTTTATTCTTTTTGTTTTCGTCGATCTATTTAATTAAACGCTCGCGATGGACGAGTGGCTAACGCGTCGGCTTATAATGTCATGGGCCCCAGGTTCGAATCATGGGTCTGGCAAATACACATGTAGTTATAAAAATGGTGTGTTATAATATGACCGAAACCATTTTCCTCTGACTTGTCTACTTGATTTTTACTCCGCCATGCTCCACGTCTATACATCCGTTATGGAAGCATATACCGTGACGTAATAAACTTTAGGCACCTTTAAAAGTTGTGCCGAGAGTGTCGCAAGAGCTTGCCATGGAACACTTCGCAAATCCTAATTTTTTATCGGAACACCTTGTTTATTTTGTAGGTTACTTGAAAAATAATGCATAATCAATAAATAAAAAAAAAATGAAGGAAAAAACAATAATTATTAGGTATTAATTCATTTAGTAATAATTATTTTTAAAACATTCTCAACATATAAAAATATAAGTGAACGAAGTTCTTAATGACTTCGATGATTTTGGAACCTTGAATTGCAATCTTCTTGATACTAGGCACAATATTAAATAGTTGAATTTTTATTATCTTCTGTGGTATCTAGCTTATTCCTGAACTTTGCAGCATAATAAGAAAATCCTGCTTAGTATAAAATATGTCGTAGGAAACGGAAGTTAAACAATAATAGCTTGTTTTGATATAGAGGAGTAGGTACACTTCTGATAAATTCGCGGAATACCTATTCACGTTCAGCGGAATCTAGACGGATCTAGCGGGTCTAGATAGACGTAGTTGTTAACTCTTTTGTTTTGAATGCTTTAATAATGAGTTATTTTGGAACAGCGAAGCAGTTATATTATTATGTGTAGAGTTTTATAACTTACGCTGCAGTTTCACGGTTTTGCCAGCAAGGAGGGCTGCATCAGTATTATCCAGCGGCAAAGGGACGCCAGAGTCCTGCAATGTGACTGTGTAGTCGGACCCAAAGTTCGGTTTTGCATCTGACATTATTGGTCCGCAAATAGAACCCCACTGTGCTGCGTTTCTGTGAAATAATAACATGATAAACGTTTATTATTAAAGTAATATTCATAAAATATATTTTTATTTACTAGATATTTCAAAACTTCCTGACATAAGAACACTGTCTTAAACTCACGAAAACCTAAATGAATTATAATGTGAAGTTCATGTATTATTACAATACTTTCATTGATAAAATCTCGTCAACAGCATGAAAAGATAAGCAAATTAAACACGCGCATTATATTATTACATATTTTAGAATTATTTGGTATAATTAGTAGGTATTTAAATATATTTTTGTGAGTGCTTTCGAAGATTTCAAAGATTTTTTTTAAATAATACATTGTTTTATACAATTATATAACTACTTGTTCATCCTAAAGAATATACGAAATTTTGGAGCTAAGTACATCAATATATTTTGCAAAAATATCGCTTGATACTCGTATTATGTAAATACAGAACGCCGTCCAATTGGATATTCCCTTCAAATAATGGATATGTTTGTTTCTTGTAATCGTAACCAAATCGGCCTTAATTTGTAAAAAAATATGATTTTTGGAAGTATTTAATAGGTCTCTTTCAGTTTGTGGCATTGTAGTAGATGATTATTTCGCTGTGGCCTTTTTTCTTTCTTTTGCTTTCTTATATAAATTTATAAATACGACACCCAACAGGATCGAACCTGCGTCTCTCGAGTTTCGCGCCCATGCATATTGACCACAATGCCATAGGTATACTGTTGCGACAATTTTTAACTAATGTCTATTATAATACTCTCTGAAGCACTTTCCAAATTGAGTTACTGTTGTCGATCGGCTTTTGTATTTTAGTAGGTATTAAGGAATTACTTTAATTACTAACCTACGTCACGGATCACTCTCAAGATTTTTTTCGTTGTAACTTACTTGAACTTGAACGAAGATTAATGATGCATATTGATGAATATTGAACGGTCCGGACAATGGTAAAAATGTAAAAAACACTATATAACAAGGTTCCAGGAGATATTATGTAACATTTTATTTAACAGTAGGTATTGTATGCCTGTGATTTAATTTACATTGCATAAACATCTAATAATATCTAACTCATTGATTTATCTAGATTTCTCCGACGACTAAGCAGCAGTAGCGAAGGGTGGAGTTAGGCTGTTAAGATCCGCCATAAATAGTGCACGTTACACTTCGTTAGCCATACGTATTTGTTTTTATTGAACTAAGACCACAATTTACAGATGTTGTTGGTTAGTTTTAATAAAACTGCTATTGTTACTAAACCTTGCCTAAGCCAAACCATAAAAGTTTTGGTTTATTTTGGGCGATATGACGAAATTGTGCATACTTTTTCATTCATACTCATGTGTTTTCGTTGGATTATGAATAGGTACATAATACATACTGTTGGTTCATTTTTTTAATTTAAATAAACCAAACTATAATATATAAAAGATATTATTATATCTATAAAAAATCTAAAGTTATGTATCATTTAATTGCAAAATTTTAGATATCTTAAAGGTAGACGAGTATTTTTGACTATTATTTGGCTTGGCTTTCGCAGGGTTTAATTGAATTTTATAAAACAAACCAACACCATCGATTAAAAAATGTAGTCTTATTTCAATGAAAACAAATACGTATGACTGACAAAGTTTAGTAGGTACGCACTATTTATGGCGGATCTTAACAGCCTACCTCCAACCTTCGCCACTGCATCCTACTGTAGCATCTGTCTTTAATAATCATGAACGTGCTGCGGGACTGATATGGCGATAGGGTTGATTAAGTAATATATTTTTTTAATTACCTGAGAGAGGTGCCCCCTAGCGCTGGGACATAGACAGAGCTCTCGAGGTGCTTCTTTGACTCTGCCGTCGACTCATCGAGGGAGAGCGAAGTGTCAAAGACGCTTGGAAGAGATAGTTTGATGAAATCTCTTGGAGAACCCTGAAATCATTTCATTATTTAAAAAAAAACCATGATAATCATCATCACAAGCGCGACAACTCAGGATGGGTTCGGAACTTTTCCAAAAATTCTCTACACCTCTCTAAAGTGGCCATTTTTTATTTCGGTTTTCCAAATACATTGTAGTCATTTGTGGTTCCATCTATCCATCGAATTTTTATCCTGTGCTTTTTTCTGAATCGTATTGATTTGGTCAACTCACTTTGCTAACCTTTAATATCTTTCATACGGTGCACATGACCTAACTAAATATAAACCGATTTAGTATTCTTTTATGTACATGGTTTTGATTTGAAGTATTTAATTGCATATACTTATTTACTCTGACTGACTGTCCACGATCGGTCCCAAGCATGTTTAGGCCGCGGTACGAAACTGTGTATTTCGATCCTAGTGTTAGTTAATAATTATTCATCAAATATGCAATATGGTAAACTGCCTGTAGCATATAATTTTTATTTCATATTGACAAAAATGGTAATATTTTAATTAATATGAACGAAAAAGCAATCAAAAATCTTCATTTTCCATATTGCATTCCATAACGAAACAACTGGCACTGCCATCAGTATTATATATTTTGTCGGTAAATTTTGATGAAATTTTGACTTTAAGGTTTTTGCAACACCTAGTCACGACTCATGATATAGAATATGTATGGACTTACCTGGCTGTAAGTGTGCCGCAACTGGTTTTTGGAGCACCTGACGAATACAGACTTGCCTTTTGTTACCCCTATCGAGTAAGGAATGTCTCCTGCAACACAACATACATTTTAAGACAACATAAATACTCTCAGTGGGTGGCAACTGTCATAGGATTTTTTTCTCTTTCATAATGAATCAAATACGTCATTCATATCAACACATCCTTAATTATTTCACCCTGTCACGCTTCAGTATTACGCCGTGTCCACATTGGCAACAAGTTGCAGGCAACCTCATTAAATTTCACGATAATTATTATAATTTATATGACCGTAAATTATTTTAATCGCAATTTAATGAGGTTGACAGCACTTGTTACCAATATGGACACCGCTTTTAGAGCTTAAGGCAAGCTCAAGACAATATAATTTCCCCTTTTCCAGCTCCACCTCGTCATCTGTCAGAACTGTAGTACGTAGATCAGCCTTGTAGCAATACCACTAAGCGAAACAAGATCCGCCACGATACCAGCATTCTAATTGCTGACCTACATTCATGCTACTCTTTTCATCTGGATTTTTTCTCAAACTATTACTACTACCCACAACTAATTTCGAAGGTGATTATGGCAAAAATAACGAATATCTTCACAACACCTTTCGGCAACATTTATTGACTTTACTCGTTAAAATGTAAAAAAATGATCATGTATTAATAAGTGATTCTATTAACGACTAAGCAAAAAACTGAAGTATTGTTAAAACATTTTTTTTTAGATTGCCTATTGTAATAGAAATTATTTTTTGATGCCCCAAATAATAATATTATATTTTTACATTATATATTAGCCCACGGCCCCTTTGAGCGTGCGGCCCTGGTGATCACATTTTGTCACTAAAAACTGAGCTCCTGCTCACGATATCGAGTGTTTCATCATTTATCAACAATCTCGAATTATTTAATTCTTATATTCGAATGGTATACATAAAAATGGCAATCTATTCTTACCATTAATAAATTGTCATTAGTGTTTATGTAAATATTTTTATAGTTTGCATTATCTCCCTTCCAATGTGTTTTATTTATTTATTGTTATATTGTGACTGTCATTATTTATTACCTTGTATTCTTGTTTGTCCAGCACAAATTTTGTCTTGTTTGTCCAATACAAATCTTGCAATCGATTTTTAACTAACTTCCTGACTAGATAGACATTCGAAATTTTTAGAATATATCAGAACACGATGACAATGCATTCTTTTAATATTTTTAGCCATCTTTTAGCAGAATTCAGTTAATTTTGTTTTGTATGGAAAGTTATTTCGGAAAAAAATCGTAAAAAGTAAAACATTATTATTGGTTGCTAAGGGGGTCCTAAAGGGGGGGCAACTAAATTATTAATATATACGTGTGTTACTATGGAAATCAATATGAAATGTCAAAATGACATTTCAGTATTCTATATTTATTCAGTATTTCTATCAAGTATAAAAAAAGTATTGATTAATACATAGAATTGTCAAGTTTATAATATGATTCAACAGAAAATTTAAAAATGCGGTATATAAAAAGCTCTTTTTATATTGTACAATAAATATATCTTATAGATTCGCAGACATATTTTTAATAATTTCAAAAATTATGAATTATGATTGTGAGTATATTGGTATTTTCGTGTTTGTCTGAAAGCATTATTAATTCAGCTGACGATTATAAATTTACAGATGCAAGCGAAAGTTGTTTCAGTCAACATCAAAAATAAATATCCAATTATAAATTTTCAATAAAAAAACATTCAAAATGGACCATGTGAATAACATTGTATACACATAAAGAAGTACATAGAGTATAATCCAGTATAATTCAATGCACTTCATGTTTGAATCATTTTTCACTGTATGCTGCTACCATTCATAAAAATATTCATAGTCATTTAAACTGAATTCTCCAATATTGAATAGTAATACCAATTCTGATTGAAATTTAATGATGGTTAAGCCTATTGAGTTGGCAAAATTAATTTGTTTCTATTAGATAAATAAATAAGTGTACAAGTCTGGGGCGAAATCAAGAATGAGGCAAATCAGAAAATCCTATGAAGAAGAATTCGCAAAACCACGAAAGCCTCAAAATATATACAGCTAATAAGTTTTAAAAGAAAGGATTAGTTGGTTAATTTAGCCGAAGTAATTATACCTTGCAAATCTATAGTATTCTTGTTGTTATTCGTAGGCCAACATCATTAAATATAGATTAGGAGGCAGTTTAACTAACGCTGTGGTAATTTGATTTCCCGACGGATAATTATTTTCATCTTTTGTTAAGTCGTTAGGCGAGCCCCTGAAGCACTCCCCTAGCTCCTTTCTCTCCCCCTTGCCACAAATTTTATTCAAGTTCACATCTCATTCAATCAATTTTTAGTTCCACTAGCGTTTTGCAGTCCATCACTTTAAAATATTGTCAAACTTTCACGCTCTCGTATCGCTTACATTCTGTACCTTCGTCTTGTTGTTGTAATAAATAAATCCTATGTACATATATAGCAATTATTACTAAGACTCGATACAAAATGATTATTAAACGTTTACCTTTAATCATAGAAATATATTTTTTTAAATACATCGATTTTTAATAAACCATTTCTTTTATTCAACGAATCATTCACAAGATTTTGAGAATGTAACATTTTATATATTGAACATACGAGTACATTAACTTGAAAACACCTCAGGTATATTACCCACTAGAAAAAATCCGGTTTGAAAAAATATGATTCTCGACAGAATTTGAACCCGTATGACCACTAGCGCCAACTGTGTATTAACCAATTATGCTACTAGCCTCATATCTAATTGCGACAATTTAAACTAGTATGTCATTCATGAAATTTTTATCAAATTGCGTTATTATTGACCATCGGTTTTTGTGTATTAAATCAAGGAATATTAATTACCTTAATTACTAACCGATGCCCGGCTCTCGCCAAATATTTTAGTTATAACGTCTACCTAAACTTGCTAATAATTTTTAATAAACCAATTCTTTTATTCAACGAATAATTCACAAGATTTTGAGAATGAAATATACTAATTATTAAACATACATAATTTTGAAAACACTTCTGAGAAAATATATTATAACCGATTGAAAAAATCAAACAAATAATTTAAACACGTTAGTTTTCTAAATAGGTTCATCGATTTTTATTAGGTCATCCGTAAATATAATAAAAATATAACATAGGAAATTAGCGCCACCACTGCCAAATTATTTTAACTAATATTATTTAATTATAAATATCAGTTTAGACACTCGATTTTTTTTCTCAAAACTTTTTACTCTCTCTCAACTCTCAACTCTTTTACATTATAAAACAAAAAAGAGGCCATTTAGTATCCCCATCTACATAGAAACTATTGATTTTTCGGTTTGAAGGAAAAACCAATATATAGCCCCTGGTTTACCCTCTAAATTTATTTTTTCTTCCCGTAGCGACGTATACCCATGACAAAAGGCCATGAGCAATGTTCCCTATAAGGTGTGCGCGTGTGCGCCCGCACAGCTACCACAATGTGTCCGCACACATGTTTTCATCCCCCGCACAGTCCTCACACAAGAATATTGTAAAAGATAGTTTTCTTTGCCAGATTTTAGTTTTGCTAATTTCTAACTGACTAATTTGTCGGAATGCGAAGGTCAAGTGCGACTAACGCGAGCACCCAACTGAAATTTTACGACGACCAGGATCACTATATCCGTCCCATTCTATCGCGTGTGATGTATATATCGCGTATACGAAAAGAAGATACGTATTTTAGTGTTTATAACTAAGACCACCTATGTGCCGGGTCCTCTACATTTCTTTGACATGTTTCAACTTGCAAGAAACATTGTTAGTATAGTCTGATTAATAGTAGTTCTAGTTTATTTACTACAAAAATTATCGTTGTCAGTGTTATCAATCATCAAATAAAATCACTGAAATTAATAAATAACTTATAAATATTGAAAAATTGTATTGTGTCTTTGTTGTGGAGGGGGTGTTACCGCACCGGGTGACACCAACCCTAGCTACGCCACTGCTTAGATGCGTTGATGATCCCACGCAAAAATTAGAGGGAACGTTGGCCATGAGATCTTCGTCAATAAGTATATAATCGTGAGTACCTACTATAGATGACCGTTTAAGGTTCATAATATATTATATCGTCACTGTTCTGGCAGAAGACACTAATTCGAAAAAAATACATATTGAGTTAGTTATACCAAAATGTTCCTTATTTCAAACTTTACCGTCTGGAAACCTTCTTAATAAATAAACAGTCTTTATTTTAAAGTCATCCTTTTTACGATTACTTAATAAACTCACATGATAGACCATTATTTCAAACATTTTAACAACTTCAAAGTCAAATTACTCAAAACTAGTATTCTCCAGTTAGTGTGTTCTGCCAGAATAGAGACGATATAATAGAATCAGTTATCAAATTGATATTGATATCGAGTTTGACTAAGTTTAACGTTATAACTCGCCTAGTTCAGTACAGTTAATAGCCTTGCTTGACTTCTGAAAACATATACACTGTATTCAATAAACCCTATCAGAGTCAAGTGCACTTTTCGATTGAGCTCGGTATACGATCGGATTACGTCTTAGAGCTATGATGAATTCGCTCTGAATAGCTCTTATGAATTTATCCGTCGTACGATACTATATCCGCGTCGAATTAATTATTATCATTATAACCTGAAAAAAACTGAAATGAGTTATTAATACAAAAATAAGCGATAGATGAGTAAAAATTATTCAGTGTCCAGCATCTTTTCTACACAAAAAATAATATTAATAATAATCAAAACATAATTCCTTTATTCTGATTTTTTTTGAGTAAAACTGAATATTATTCTTTTTTCAATGTTTACGATTCAAGAATTCTAGACATCAATAATATTTGTTTTCTTAAAATTCGAGATTAGGTTTTTAATTCCTCAATATACTCGATAAATCTACGTTACTACGAGATTATTTCGATTTTTAAAATTATTTTTTAGATCTTCTTCAAGTAAAAATATTACTTAATGTAGGTATTTTTTCTAAAGTCTACTACAGTGGAAAACTTGAAATAACTGAATCTTTGGTTTTACGAATAGGTACATATATCAAATTCCCAGGAGATGACTTAGAGAGATGATTACCTATATCAAATTCTGAGGAGATTAAAACCAACCAATGTTAAATATTTCTGATTGATGCAGTTTTGCATAAATATTTAAAATAAATGGAATATATTCATAGCATATATGCAATGAAAATTTTGTTTTTTGTTTGATTATGATACCTATTAAAATGGGTAATAATATATACATGAGTACATTTTATATTCTCAGTTTAAAATGAATTATATTACTTACGCAATATTTAACGTATAGTGAAAAACTGCAAACCAATCAAGTTTTTTTAAAACTCAGACGAAAATAATAAAGTGTAGGTACATGACAAGAAATGGCAAATACACTTATTGTTTTTTAATGTGTTTGAGTCAGGGTATGGACATAATAGGGTGAGCAAATTGCTGACATCCATGTATCATAAAAATAAAATCTGTTAATACAATCCTTCACTCTGTGGAGGTCCAAAATAATTATGATCTTATTAGGATCGAACGCGGTCGGAAAAAACATAATAACTTGTTTGTCTTAAATTAAATATCTGTTCAATATTTATTAATATATTAATATAATTATTATTTTTCATTATAATATGCACATATATTTTATACAAAATTGAGAACCACAACTTGTATAATTCTTAAATTGATTAATTATTCATTGTTTTGACGTAAAAAAGGATTAGTAAACGGTGGGAAACAATTTTAAGTATACAACAACCACTAAAATTAGCAAATCTTTATAATAAATGCCAGCGAAGTATTTAAAACAATGATTTATCTTTTAAAGCATCAAAATTTTAGCTTTTGTTGTAAACAACATTATGCAAAACAATCACAAATTTTATTATTTTACTTTCCCATTTTATATTAATTTGCTTCATCTGGTAAGTATTTTTTACTCACTGACACGACTTCCAATAAGATTATTGTATTAGGGTAAGAGGTACAATGATGGGCCAGTTAAGCGAATGGCTTGCTTTGATTGGTCAGAACAAGCTAATTAATGCGGTTTTATTGAAATGCAATTTTTTTTCGTGTTCACAAAGCATGTATATTGATATATGTGTACATATTTTATAATACCAAACATGGTTATTACAAAAAATATAAATGAAAAAAAAATCGCAAAAAGTACAGTGATGGGCCACGCTCAGATAGTGATCGGCCACTTTCCAGACAGTGATGGGCCACCCGTCTTTTTCTGCATAAATTAAACATCTAAGGCATAATTTTCAATAAAATAATGAATCAACGTGTCTAATCTTATGATATAATCAACAAACATAATCCTTTATCTCACCGTTGATGTAATAAAAGAGGATAGAGTGACAGAGAGTGTATTCTAAGGTCTTAGAAAATTATCGACCTATCTGTTGAATACTTCATCACCTGAGTCACTAAATAAAACATCAATCTCAATTGAGACATGGACCTGCTGAGATTTTGGAACGCAATTTGAATGGACGCTATCTTTATACACTGAAAATTCTTATTTAATAAGATGTTTTATTATTATTTCACAAATCGCACAACGATTTTGGCCGCCATTTTTTAAACTATAATTTTTGATTGCCTCTACTTTCAATTGCCTCATTAAAATGTGTGGTTTTTGCCTTTATTCTTTTTATCTTCCTCTGCACTTTTCTTGTTTTCCATTTTTTGATCTTAAATATCTCTATATTTTTGCGAAGTGATGGCGAATGGAACTCTTTGTTAAACATGTTTATCGTTTATTTTTGGTATCTGAGGCCATGATAATGTTTGAATTAGAACTGTAGATATATTAACCATATGTTCATTTATTTCTTCCATGCGTTCAGTATCTATTTCCATGTTGCATTCTCTGACGGCACTGACACGTTAGATACATTTAATTGGGTTATATTTTCTATGCTCTTGCTGTTGTCAGATAATGACTTAATTTGATTAAGTTTTTCCGCAATCGGTAAGTATGGTATAAAAATGTTTTATCTGTTTACCTCAGCTAGTATTTTGAATATTTTTAAGCTTTTCTTCTGTTTAATTGCCCACTGCATTCGTTAAATCTTTAAGGATGAAAAGAGCATTTTGCGATATTTTGCAGCTTTAACTGGAGGGAAAACAGTTATATCTATAGGCTGAAGAATCCTAGATGCATTAGGATTATAGTGCTATAAGATGTATTTCAAATAAAATTTTAGACAAAGCTCACTAACTTGGTAGATAAGATGTGACTTATGCCTTTCGATAAATAATATAGGAAACTCTATTCACAGAGTAACCAGATTCGGATAGAAAATATTTCCAATGTATTGTGTATTGTGGCACTCCGATTTTTTTTTTGCAACTTCACATAGTGATCCCCCATTTTTATAAAAGTATGCAACAGCATCATCTATTGTTTTAACATCATATTTAAACTTAAATTATTCAGTATTTTGATATTCTGAAAGAAATGGGAAGTTAAATGTTTCTAAATACAGTGATCGGCCAGTACAAATTCAGTGATCGGCCACGTGGCCAACGACTGTCTAAAATTAAAATAACATAAAAATAAAAACGGCAGGTACCATAGTGCGTTATAAATATTGTATTTAGCATAAAAAAGGTAACTAAAAGTAAAAAACCATTTTTTCAGTCATGGGCCAGCCCGGCCCATCATACAACTGCTATATATATTTAGTGCAGTAAATGGCCACCCAGCTAGATGTGTCATTTTAATTTATAATTGTCGTAGACTTAACATAATTATATGTTTGAATATCCAGCATAACGATTAATAAATAAAAAGTATAATTAGTAATATAGTTAAAGAGATCTTACCTTCCAAAGTATGTTATTTCCTTAACAAAAAGTTAAGCAATTGTCAGACAAAATGCAAAACGTGTGACTTGGTATACAAAATGGTCACTTATAGGGTCAGTCCTGCTACCTATACAGGAAATAATGTGCTAGAACCGAAGTATATGATGTTGTGAGTCACATATAGGAACAAATACCCATAACTTAGGTTTTTAAATACCTATTTTTTGTGTTTTACTGCTGAGTGGCCCATCACTGGAGGGTGGCCCACGATTGTACCTCTTACCCTATATGGAAAATAATATTCGATTGTTTATTGTTTGGATAATTACACAATGTCGACGCGTGCTTTCTTTCGTATAAGTACCTAAGATCAAAGATGTTGTATATAATATTCCAGTGGCGAAGGGTGAAGGTAGACTTTTAAGATCTTCCATAAATAGTGCACACTAAACTTTGTCAGATATATTATGTATTTTCTTTCATTGAAATATGACTACAATTTACACATGTTATGGTGTTGGTTAGTTTTTAAAATTCAATTAAACCCTGCGAAAACCAAACCATAATACATAATAGTCAAAAGATATTCGTATATATATAAAATATCAAAAATTGTGCAATTAAATCATACATAACTTTGAATATTTTATAGGTAGAATATTATTTTTGAAAACGCGTTTGGGAAAACAGATTAGGGGGTATTTTTGGCGTGTGACGAAGTTGCGCGAGCCGATGTAACACGTTTGGCGTGTGAGGGAAGTTGCGCGCGCTGATGCAACACATAATTTATTATTATGATTATACTCATTTCGGTCTCCAGAGTATATGCGCATACGCATAGTGTCATTTAATTAGTCGTTAAATACAATCAAGTAAACAGCACGTGTTGTAAACATTACCAATGTTGTATCATAATAAATATATATGTTTATAAACAAATTTCTGAAGACTAACATTCTACACTGTTAATTTATATTTATTAAACTTTATTTATATTGGAGTGTATATTTATTTTTCATTGTAAAGATTGTGTATCAAGATTTGATGCTATATTTATGTAAGTATTATTTATGAGTAATTTATCAATAAATAAATAAATTTTGTGAATGTTGAGTTGGTAAATAATTCAAAAAATAAATTAAAATTTGATTTTTTATTCATTCATCATGGGCACTTCTGAATCGATTATAACCGCTGTATGGCAAAGATGAGTTTTGGTCCAATAGAATAATTAAATTGCAATTACTATGTGCTATATGAAACACAGATGAATCGCGTACGTTTTCATCAACTTAATCCACTGTAATATTAATAGACTCAGGTAACGGTTTATTTTGTTTTGTTACGCCAAAGAAGTATAACTTCTAACGCGCGTACATAAGTACACACACCGATTTTTGAAGTTATACTTCTTTAAATGCGTGTGACATGTAACACATAATTTATTTTTTCACACGAAAAAAATCGCTCTCGATTGGATTCGAACCACGATTGTTCGGTTATCAGCCGAACGCACTGCCTTTACGCCACAGTATGATAAAACAATCATGACGATTATACAGTATAATATTTTAGTTTATTTCGTTATCTAGGCAGCGAATTTATTATTACATGTACGAAGAATTGTTCCGTTGCCTAGGACACGAATTTATTATTGTTGGCCAAAATAAAATAAAAACAACGAGAAATAATTAAATAATTTATTTAGTAATATAATTTAAAGTGTCTAGAAATAAACCAGCGGCACTCCAATAAGCGGCCCTTTTTTAGTTTTTATTGATATGGGGCTATTAAAACGTCAATTCTATCTTATATCATACCTAAGTGTGATAGGTACGTTACTTTTGTTTCGTATTACATATTTAGTTTATGTGAAAACTATTTTCCCACTGTTTGAATATTTTTGGTTGATGTGAATTTTGACAAACGCGGTGTGCGATTATTTTATTTTGTTACGTCAAAGAAGTATTACTTCTAACGCGCGTACATAAGTACACATACCGATTTTTTATATATTATGGTTTTATTTAGGTGGGGTTTAATGAATTTAAAAAAAATAAGCGACATTATGTGCAATATGTATTCTTAAACCAATAAAAACCAATAAGTATGAATAAAAAAGTGTTCTGATTTATCGTATCGCCCAAAGTATACCAAAACTATTATAGTTTGGAGTAGGGAGTGTTTAATTGATTTTTTAAAACTAACCATCACCTTCTGTAAATTGTAGTCTTAGTTCAACAAAAACAAATACGGATGACTAATAAAGTGTAATGTGCACTATTTATGGCAGATCTTAACAGCCTACCTCCACCCTTCGCTACTGATATATTCTTCCAGAGTACCAGAGGTTTTATTTGTATCATTATTTTATACTTAGACTCCATCTACCTATACACGAAAAGATTTTCTTCAATATCTTTGGTTCAAGCAAAGTTTATTGTCGATGTTGGTGATATTAAACTTACTGGTATGATTTATGGCATTCAACTCTGGCATAGACGAGAAAAATCGTGTGTTGATTTTCCGTGCCAGCAAAAGTCCAGGAGCTGGGGGTACTGCCAGTCGGCTTCCATGGGCGTCCACGCTGTCCAAGTTGTTCAGACTGCGAGACCTCACCTGAGATGAAAAATTAAAACCAAAAATGTAATATACTATATTAGCATCATATCACCATCATCAGCTATTTAGGTGTGTCGTACAACCTTTTGTAGAGGACCTGTTACTTAATATTTTTTGTGCGAGAGAGGAAAAGGGATATTAGTCTAAAATCACTACTTTTCAAGGCTAAGTTTTTAATAATTACTTTGTCAGTTCAAACGAGTTAATTCAAAACACAGTACATTTTTCTCATTTATGCATTAATGTATTGTGGTCAACCTGTTCAATAATTTTTTAAATCTTTTTTCCTACCACCCTTTACTTTTACAGACAGATTTAATTTTTGATAAACTTACACAAATAACATTATTATGTGTACATAATTTTTATAAAATATATAATAACATAAAGGATATTATACTATATACAATTTCATATCTTAATTTTCTCTAAATACTTACCATATTGCATTATAATATTGATACCATGCCCCCCACAAGGGGAGGATTTACAGGGCCTTAACCTGGGAGGCCAGGCTCAAGACGGGCCCGGCGAGGCGAGTCGACCAAATAAGTGAGATAAACACACAGCACAAATTTGCTTCACTAGTAAAAAAGTCGCCTGCTGCGCTATTTTCCTTCAATGATATTATAGTTTAAATTGATGTGGTTGTACGACACAATTTTTAATTGTGTATCAATACTCGACAACTCCATAAGTCAGATGGATGTATTAAAATATACAAAACAACTCTAAATATACACATTCATTTTATCGCGTATACCATTTGGAAAACGCTACTGTAAAGCGTTACACTGCCTTTATCGTTAGCAATAGGTAGGGGGACCGCCAAAGATCCTAGCCTGGGGCCCGCTTTAGGATGTGGGAGCCATGATTGATACAATATGTAATTTATATGCAACATAGTTTATTCTAGACAGTTTCACTCAAGCGTTTTTCTCATTCAACTAATAAGCTACCAACTATTGATTGTATGTAACTATAATACTTATTAAATATAATACACTATAATGCAAAATAATGTGTATTTTACAAGTGCACACCTGGTTCAAAATAAACGCGAAGCGAAATTGTACAATAATTTATTTTGTTCCTGCGGACACTGATTAATCGTCATCTTTACGTGTTGAAAGGACCTTTTCAAATACCTTTACAAATTCACAATTTTAAAAATTACACCAATGCTGAGCTTTTGAGTAGTTTTAATAAAAAAAAAATGTAAAAATACATAAAAGATGGATTTTCAATGTAATACTTTACTTGTTAATAATTTTAAATCCCCCGAATAGTGTTATAATATAAGCAATAATTATTAAGAGTAAGGTGCAGTATATGTATCTAAAATAATAGAGAATACTGAGTATGTTAGAAATTTAATTCTAAAAAATCCGTAAATTTTAGTACTTATCATATTTTTGTATCATTTGTCGTTGTGCGAAATTACAGTTAATGATTAGATAATATATATATTTTTTGATATCATAAAGTAGGTAGTAACATTTTAAACTTCTTCATTCTAAAATCGAGAATAAAAAACCACATATTTTGATATCTGCATTAATTGTAAATAGCAAAATATTCTTATATGAACATAAAATAATGTTCATTTATCATTATATTATAGAATATTATGCTTGATTAACATTCTATTGTATCCATATTTGCTATGAAATATTATAATCCTTATAATAATTTAAAATTACTCTAAAATTTAAGCTTCAATTCAATTACTTGACATGAAATAAAAATACTTTGAATAGTTTTAGTTATCTACGAGTTAAATTTATATTTTATATTTTTCTTTTCCACGAATGTTTACTAAAGTTTTCCATTTAGTTGATGATTTATTTTTCTATGAACGCATTTCATTCGGACACTTCCTGTGAGTGAATACAAAAAGACAACCCTCCAACCCCGTTAACAGTGAGTTAATCAGCAGTATTCGGTATCGTTTTTTTTTGCTACCACCAACATGACTGGCAATGTCAGCACCTGTCACAAATGGAAAACATATCAAATGCTCTCACCTCAATTATTGTAATAATATCTCAACTATATTAGGTATTACAATATAAAAAAGCCTGAAAGTTGAGATTAAAACTTATTATTGTGGTTATTAAATTAATGTCATTACATTTATTTTATTATTTATTTATTGTGCAGATTAAAAAAAATAATGGTAAAATCTATTAGTCGTATTAACTAATTATGTAAGCAGAGTGCATATAAACTAATGGTATTGGTACATGTTTTACTATGTGTTAGTTTTGCAGGAAAGGGTGAAATAACTGTCATACAACACAAATTTAGAAATAAACTCATAATCTAGTAAATTAATATTTAAATTAGATTAATACTTTTATTCTTATTTCGTAAACTAGTGAGTAATATTTTATCATGCTTTTATAGTAACAATAACCTTATAGGTTTGCATTTAATCAATGTTAGTTTTTTCCAATATAATATGTGTTAGATTAATTTTTCTAGGAAAGCATGCATATTGCATAAATAGATTTTTTAAAAATTCTTTTTACAATATACAATATTTTTATTAAATCACTTTATAGTATTATAAAAACAAAAGTAGAACCATCCATGATTCAATATGCCGAAATATTAAAGAATAATCTGTGGTTGCAGGGTAAAAGTTTTTATGTCACGTTTTTACGAAATTAATATTTTAATGTCAATGTGTGTAAAGAATTGTGCTCTTTTTTGTGTATCATCATTTTGTCACATTTTATAAAAATAGCTTAAATTAAGATATAATCATTTTTTAACTTTAAATAAAACTAATTATTATTGAATGTAACACATTATCAAAAACTTAATTATACATAAATAATGTAAAATAAATACACCATTAATTAACTTTTTAGTATTTTGAGTATTTTTAAAACTACGATTTATTTCAAAATAGATTATATCAGGTGCAATCAAACTGACTTACACACTTTTACTTTAAAACCACAGAAATTTTGAGTACGCTTTAAGCTTAATGTTTGTTTGACAAACAGCAATATGTTGTAACCCACCAATTTGGATAATTTTACATTTGGAAAGATTCGAGTGAGGAGTTTAAGTACACGTATAAGTTTTAATTTAAATTTAAAAACAAATTGTCATATTATTATTCTATATAGTATGACCAAAAAATAGTTACAATATGTCGTATGCCTTCAAAGCAAAATATAGAATATTTTGCATGTTATATTTTTACTTGCTCTGCATCGTATGCTACAAAAATGTACAGAAGAAACTATGTACAGCCTCATGATACTTTGCATGATATACAGTTTTTTGTGCATCCTGTAAAATTTGTGAATTATGGGTTACGTCACATTGCAGTTTAAGGAACGTATATATATATAATACATTATAGATATTAATAATTCAAATAAAAAAATTGCCCTTATAAAGCCATTGATAATACAACTATTATATAAATACTGAATCACTAAAAAGCATACACCAGGTATATATTTTTTTGATTGGAAAACTCTCTACATAGACGCGATACAGATTTGACAGACATATTATGATGAATCAATAGTTACCCCAAAATAACACCCCATTTTATCGTTTTTTTTTTGCTTTTCATCCATATATATATGTTAGATTTAAATTAGCATACATTATATACAATTATACAATATATCAAGATATATTTATGTATAAAATTTATATTTAATATACCTTAAAATTTTATCTATCTGTGGATAATCTTAGCGCCAAATATGATTTTAAATATAAATTTAATCTGAATTATATTAGTTGTTGGTCATGATACAAATGATACTTATCCTCTTATGTGATGCAGGGTTTACATCACAATGAAAATTGTTACATAGTGAAATGTTTGAACTCACAACCACTGGCTATTTGCATGTAACCCTCGTGTCAAGTGGAAAGGGGCAAAACAGCGTTGATATAGATCATTGAATTCGCAGAAACCTTTATTTTTAAAATGAGGTTGTCGTTGTTGACTAGCTGATTGGAAATAATTACAAATGGATAAACGTGAGGTAAGTCCTATTGATCTACAGTCTTTTTGTATAAGTTTAGTGACTTATTTAATAATATTATATCGATTTTTGAATAGTTAATAATAATGTTTACTCAAAATTTAAGGCTGTGAATATCCGGTTTGGGTCTAGGCCGCTTCACGAAGATTTCCTAATCTAAAGCGTCCATATTCTGGATCCAAATACACATTGTGAATTTTGCCTGGCCATGAATTTTACCCCGAGACCCTCGACTTTCCCAGCGGGTACGATACAACTCTGCAATTGCGGGTGCGTGTTATATATAGAGGTAGTACTATCAATAGTTTATAATAAAATATTTTAGGGAAACTAAAGTATTTTAAATAATATTAATTCTATTCGTACTAAATACATAATTCTTTCCTGAGTATAAAACAGCAGTAACAGCAAATTTGTTTCGTAGCGAATTTATAACAATTTATAGTCAAATTAAATAATAGTGAACTTGATTATCAAAAAAAATATTTTTAACACATATTTCCATAAAAAACAGATTTTTTTTCAAGAGAAATGGATGTTAGCCACTCCTTCAACATACTAAGTTATGATCTGGGACCAAACACACATTGAAAAACAACATGATTTTTTGAAATAATTGGAATTTGAGACCCTCAAATTATCAAGAATAATTATTTTTACTTACCACTGTCTCACACTGAGGGTGGATTTAACTACATTAACAAATAATTTATTTACAAGTATTAAAATCTAAGTAATTACATAAGAATTAACCAAGCGTAAAAAATATTAAACAACTTAAATGTGATATATTATAGTTCATTAAATACATAGTAAAATCTATTATTTATTAAATTAATCATAACCAGTTGGTGTACATAATAAAAGATCTCAATGATTTTATTATGTGATTAATTTGTATGTTTTTAGATTTCATTCAATAAACCCCTCATCGTTCTTATGGGAATTCTGATAAGATACGATATACTTAATCGCATGGGTACAAGATAATTTACTTTAGTTTTGACCTTGCTCTAAAAATACGTTTATAGAATATCGTAGAATAATGTAGTATTATTTTTACAATGATATAATAAAGACTTTTTATATTATATATCCATTATTACCAAATATTATATTTATATAAATATTACATATTTATATATTTAGAGATTTTTTTAAATAATAGAAAAAACCATGTTATAATAATTTTAATGCCTACTTATATTATCACTGATTACAAAAATATAAATACGTATATACATATCTAAAATTAAAATAATACTGACTACTTAAGTTAGATTATAATACTAAGTATAACTATCATTTTATTAATACTTTCCTTAAAATACGAAAAATATCTTGAAGTAGGTAGGTAAGTGAAATATATTACTACTTATATTTAAAGTAAGCATGCAACAAAGCGCTAATAATGAATTAAAATAAATATTAAAACGGTATCTAAAAGCGGTGCAGATCACAGCATTAATCTAGAGATTGGTGGGCAAGCGTATCTTGAAAAGGACCATGAAAGTTACCTGCGTACGCGTGGCGGGGGGAGAAACAACCAAGAAGATCCTCATAGAGGCAACCAGGAATTCTCCTTGCGAACGGCCTGCGGGGCTTTCCTGTCGCATATTCTCAAGGGTTTCCGCAGAGAGCGCCTTGTCTCTGGAACTGGAGGCTCCCCTCGACCAGATGTTATACTTATCGCGCAAATTGCCGAAAGTTATCGAGTTTTTTCTCACAGCTTCTCCTGACTTATCTTTTGATTTTTGCTTAGAAAAATATTTTGTCTTTTCTTTCATAGAACTGGGTTTAGTCTCTACTGGACTCACTGACTTGGGCCTTTTCTCGTTCTCAACGTTCAATGTATCTGAACCAGCTTTTGTGGTATTAATTTGATCCACATTCTTTTTGGGTTTACTAGAAGTCAATTGACTTCCTTTAGTTGATTTTACTTTCTGTTTACCTTCTTTGTTTGATTCTTTTTCTTTCCCTTTAAAAAACGAGAATGAATAAGATTTTGTAGCTGGTTGAAATGGCTCATTGGTAGACTCCGGGTTTGGTTCAAATGAATGTGCTTTGGTTAATTTAGTCTCTTTATCGTATGTCAAAGACTCAATCTGGGTGTTGTTTGGCTCATCGTCTGATACAAACCATCGACATTCACCTGGCTTTGTTATTTTTGCTTCGAGTTCGCTACTGTCTTTTTGTTTTTCTGATGTACTAGGCGAAGCGTCCGAGGTGTCTGGAGATTTTAATAAATCAGTTGTTAATTCGCTCTGCTTAGATATTTTGGTAGAGTTCGATGATTCACCGCGGGTATGGTTGCCGTTTTCTGATTTTTTGATAAAACTGGCCCACTTGGGCAACCGCCGCTGAGCGTATTCCAATAAACCCGAAGGAGATTTCGATCTTTTCTTATCTGAACTCGATTGCTTGTCTGTAATCATTTTGGATACTGACCTAGTAATCCAGTTTTTAGAATTAGTATCCTTTACAGTTTGCACACTTTCTGGCGACAAAATTTGAGGTATCTTTTTGCTAGGCGCTCCCACGTTTCGAAGATCATCACTTGCTTTGCATATCTTCAGTTTGCTAGTAGACTCTAACCCAGCGCTACTTCCTGTCCTTCTGATGCCTTCGACATCTGATTTATTTATTATGTTCGATTGAACTTGATTCATAGTGGATACTTTAACCGAACTAGCTCTAATAAGCTTTTCTTCCGGTTCGGGAAACATTTCACTCTCTATTCTCTGTAGTCTTGCAAGAGAAGGTCCATGACGAGGGCTTTTTCTCGTGACTGGAGTAGTAGCTCCCGGTACGCATGGTAAAGAGAGATTGCCAGCCGATGGCTTATCCTCAGTTATATTTTTAGGTTCCAACGACATGTCTTGCGTTTTGGAATCGGATTTCAAAAGGAAACTATTTTTGCGTTCCCTGATAAAGCTGTCACTACTGCTAAGGTTATGCTGCAGTGCGATATTGCAGGTATCACTAGACGTTGTGGGCAACATCTCGGCGCTGACTGTTGCAAAGATTATCGATGGATCTCCGTCGAGGTCTTCCTCGTAAGAGCTAGGATATCGCTGAAGTCTTCTTCTGAAGGAACCGAGAATGTGTGTCCAATTGCCGGGTGGAGGTGCGAGATGTTTTCTGAAAGTTTCTGATCCCCCACTGGGATCCGGAGGCTTATCCTCATCGGACATCGTTCATTTTTAAACCCTCAGTTTTCATTTCTGCCATTGAATATCCAACGATAATGCTGATGCGATATCTTGACATTATGTCACTCACTTAAATTAGGCAAACAATTAGAGAAATACAGTTACTTATATTGATATTGTCGATCAAGGCAATAATTGTTGATTTTTTTTAAATTTACCTACATGCAGTCATAATTTTAAAATCTGGTCGTTTCAATTGTAATTGACAATTTTATATTAGCTCTCTGTCGATAACATAAACAACAAATCGTTAACACATTTTTTTTTATAAATTAAATAAAAATAACAATATATCCACATTGATGAGTCAAAGTAAAATTTTAAAAATGTACTTATAACATTATTAGTAGACAATTGCTTTAACTCATCGTGCTGAAGATGCAAACAAATAATATTTTTTGAACAAAACTTTTCAATACGTATTGTTGAATTTCGTTGAATACGAGTTAATAGGTAATGTTTTTCAATTTATTAGCACAGCTAAAAGTATAGTTAAATGTACGAAATATTTCACCATACGAAAAATGTCTTACGTTTGTCACCGTCAAAATATTTTGCTAGCCACCCCTTTTTTAGAAAAGACAACTAGAACAAAATAAACAAAATATACTAAACTTCTCAGAGTTTTATAATACTACCTATAAGTTACATAAAATATGTGCTTATGTATATTTTCTCCTTTTGGATTATAGTAAAGAACGTCTTGTTTTAAATAAGAATTATGTATTTAAATCAACCATTGTAACGTTTGTATTAAATATAGAAATTATTGATTTTGGATATCATATTATTAAAGGTTGATTTATTATTTATTAAATAAATAGGTTAAAATTATAATTATTGTATTTAACATTTTACTTTAATACGAGGGTGGGTCAATAAGTCCTTAGAAAAGCCGACAGGTGGCGCGACTAGTACTGTAAGCGGTTTGTTTTCATGCAGCGGCACTACCGATTCAGTATGCTGCGAAGTTTCAATCAGATTGGTCGGGTTGTTGTTTTTTATTTTCGTACATTTAAAAAAAAAATTTGCTTGTTTACAAAAATGGAGAAAATTGAGTTTAGAGCTGTTATTAAACATTTTAATATAAAAGGGTTAACAGCAAAGGAAATAAAAAATGAGTTGGATTTAGTTCACGGCATATCTGCTCCTTCACTTGCAACTATTTATAACTGGTTAAATGAATTTAAACGTGGTCGTACATCAACAAAGGATGAACCACGCTCAGGACGTCCTGTAGAGGTGACTACACCAGAAATGATCAATAAAATCCACGATATGGTGTTAAGTGACCGAAGATTAAAGTTTAGTGAGATAATTGAGGTTACAGGGATCTCAAAAGGTAGCGTCATTTCTATTTTACATGACAAATTGGGCATGAAAAAAATTTCTGCAAGATGGGTGCCGCGTTTGCTCACAGTCGACAATAAACGCAATAGGGTGGTGGCCTCTAAAGCCCTGTTGTCGCTCATGCAACGCAATCCGGTTGAATTTTTTCGTCGCTTTGTGACTGTAGATGAAACATGGATACACCACTATACTCCCGAGACGAAAGAACAGTCAAAGCAGTGGATTGCGAAAGGCGAACCATTTCCAAAGAAGGCGAAAACCGTAAAATCAGCTGGTAAGGTTATGGCTACTGTATTTTGGGATGCACGTGGAATTATTTTCGTTGACTATTTGGAAAAAGGAAAAACAATAACAGGGGATTATTATGCATCTTTATTGGACCAGCTAAAAAACGAAATTGAAGAAAAACGGCCTCATTTAAACAGGAAAAAAATCCTCTTTCATCAGGACAATGCCCGTGTTCACACATGTTTACGATCAATGGCTAAAATTGAAGAATTGAAGTTCGAATTGGTCGACCACCCACCGTATTCGCCAGATTTAGCCCCCAGTGACTTTTTCCTTTTCCCAAACTTAAAAAAATGGCTAAGTGGACAACGTTTTTTTTCAAATGAAGAAGTCATCGATCGGACAAATGCTTATTTTGAGGACCTTCCGAAAACTTATTTTTCTGACGGTTTAAAAAAAATTGAGAAACGTCTAACCAAGTGTATTGAGCTCCAAGGAGATTATGTTGAGAAATAAAAAAAAAATACAAAAATAAAAACTGTTTTAATGCTTTTTTCTAAGGAATTATTGACCCACCCTCGTATCTACACAAGTACAATATACTTTCTTTTCTATTTTCTTGTTATATTGCATGTTATTTGTATTTTTATAATTTGTATATATTATGTATTATGGCACATTGGCCAATCGCTGTAATGCCATAATAATCTTTGTCTAAATAAATAAATAAATTATTGTAAACTATCAATACCATGTGCATATTCCTACCGACACGCTCACCTTCATATTGGTATAACTTGCATTATCTGTGTTTATTTAAAAATCACATCTAATTTAACTGTATCTTACAACGCATGAAACATGTGGAAACAATTTTTTTTTTCAAAAATTCTACCGACAGCCAACGATGTGTAAATAGGATTTTTTGTAAAATTTTCATTGGTGGTCTTTATAATACTTTCTCGTTATATTCAAAATGGATAGATTTCACAGAAGAACTGAACAAAAGTGGCATGTGAGTGCGATAGAAAAAAAATCAGGAACACTTATTATTACGACATAAGCGTATATTTCACTGGTGTAAAATCACTTTAGTAGTGCATTATTTAAATATATTTTTTTGGCCTAAAATAAAAATAATTGTTATTTATTATTTAATAACAAACTATATACATAGTTGAGTAACTCTGCAAGAATACAGAGACAAAAATGCCTAAAAGTAGTAAATTACTGTATGCAAAGATTGATTGTCCAGATTATCTATTATTATAGCAATGTAATATGATTCAAACACTGTATAGATAAACCGTTATTTTGTAAGTAAAATAGATTTATAATTATCTGTCGATTGGATATGCACTTTTATCTCAATTAGTGCATACAATTGATATTATATCTACTTTATGTATTCATAGTAATATAATCGCATTAATACGTCTGTGCTGTGATGCCAATCGGTTATAATTATTGTTATTTACACATTTTTACAGGAGAGAAAAAACAAAGCTTTGAAATCAGTCTGACAAGAGTTAGTTTATAAGATATTTTAAAGTATTTTATATCAAAATAAGCGAAATTAGTATTCCAACACAAACCTCAAACCATTTCGTTAAAAAAAAATAAGTTTTATTTTCTTTCATTTTAAGCAGATATATCTTTTTGTCATATCAACTTTTTTCACATTTGGTAAGATGCAAAAATCTTTTACGTTACTTTGTGACCAATAAAGTTGCAGCTCTGATATTTTGCCACATCAAAGAATGTACAACGTGTAACGTAATATTATGGAAGAAAACTAAAAAAGTGAAATAACAGCAGTTATAACCGTCTGCTTAGGGATTTTAATACCGAATGAAAATACCAATACCGGTATTTCCGTATTTCCTATTGAATACCGGTATTCGTGAAATGTATGAAAAAATAGAAGTATCTACCAATTAATATAGATATAAAAATCTCTTTAAAATGTGATAGAAAAAATATCTAAATACGTACCTACATGTTATAATATTATGTAAATATTTAAAAATAGGTAAAGATAAGACATGGTAGAGATATTGATGTTTACAAATACTTAGTAAATTAATGATTGGCACTTTTTTCTTCGAATGATCTTTCAATAAATTTTAATTATGAATGATATTAGATATGTATGCACCCCACAGATAATTCCATCTAATATCTTTTTATTTTAAGGCATTTCTTACAATTTCACGTCAAATGGCAATGGAAGTAAACTAGACATCGCGTAATTCGACAAAAAATGTACAGTCCTGTTAAACCTTTTATAATATTAGATAATACATTTTGTTCACTTTCAATACCGAAAATATCGGTATTGTCTGATTTTTAAAACCGGTACCTATTTCGGTATTGAAAAATACTGAGATACCGGTTTTCAAATACCGGTATTGCAATCCCTACGTCTGCTATCACAGTACCGAAGTACTGAAACAGGTTGTATAAAAGCGGACAATATCCTCCCTCTCCGCTATGTAAACTCTGAGGATTTGTCGATACCTATAAGTACCATTTTCGTATCGATTTTTCCGTAATAATTCCCGTTCGCCGGTACTCCGATAAAGTTAGTTTATTTCGCGGGGTTTTAATTAAAAACAATATACGAGAGTAAGCGTGGCAGGATTATCCCACAAGCTTGTGAACGGCCGCTCCCGCTTATGAGGCGATTATTATCACACGAAAACGAAACTAAATTTCGCCCTCTTTCGACCTTTACGATGAACCTCGGACCAATATACTTTTTCAGTCGTAAAAATAAAAATATTTAATTCTATTACACTTTTATCATCATCATCATCCAAACTGACTTCATAGAAAATAAAGTAATAGATTACCTACCATTTTTTTTAATACGGCATTTTATTTAATTAGGGCAATAAAAGGGCGTATGATCTGGCAAATGAAGCAGGCCAATCAGAGATTCCATATCAGTGTGTACCAGAATACTTGGACTGGAATGAAACCATAAAGAAAATGTGGCAAAGCATGTAGATAGATTTTCACCACAGGGCATCCCTAGAAAAGGGGAAACGGAGTAAGTCCATTATACCATCCCCACGTTCGGTGACCTGGTTTGTAGAGTCTCCTTTAAAGAGAAATGAGCTTAAGCTGCTATTGAGGCTAAAAATAGGACAGGACACACAATGGGTAAAAGATTTGATGGCTTCATGGGAAGAAGCGATTCGCAGCTCTGCGATGAATGTGATGTTTTGGAGGACACTGTACATATAGCAGTATAATGCCTTAAATATAAACAACACAGAGTACAGCTGCTGATTGCTGATATCTTTGAGAATGTCGACGAATTGAAAAGTGCCCTGGCGGTGGGTAGGCCAGAAAATCTTGGCAAAATTGTAAAGTTTTTTTTAACATAATTGAAGTGAGGGCCTGATCGGCGGATCCTCTTCTAGATGAGAAGAGGCGATATGACAGCGAGTCGCAGTCAAAGCTTCGGTAAAATCATATAAAAAATTAATGTATAATTATCAAAATGTATGTGTGACGATCATGAAGATCATGAAGATCATAACATAAACCAATGAAAAAGGAATCAGACAAAAGTACGCGATGTGATAGAGGTCACTAAATAGGTAAAATGGCAATAGGATGGACATGTCGCTCGGCGAGTAGCGAATGCCGTCATACAGTGGTAAATAAGGGGCACAAAACGCCCACATCCAAAATGGACAAATAAGATGGTTACATGAAAATTGTACGTAAAACATTTCACCGTAGCACAGATATCCTTGAGCTTTCTTATCGGACAGAGATGGCTGTATACTATACGTTCTCCAATTTTATTAGATTCAATATGAACATTAATTCAATTTTCATAGCTGATTTTGGCAAAGTCATGAATTAAAGAATAAAAACCTAACCTAACCTAACAAATAATCCAGTATATCGGCTATTTTCTAAATTTGTTTGCCACTGGCTGTAAACCGACAAGAACTGTATTTTATTTAGACATGCATTTTATGTCAGTACAGTCAGACCCAAAGAGGTTGGACTGTCTTTAATATACGGCCATATATTTCCGATACAACATTTCGCGCTGAAGTGTGATACTGCGAACTGCATACGTACAAGTTTCCGGACACGCAATAGGATAGCCGCACTACGAGCTTGTTTATTTTTATGTAGTTGAGATTAAAAATTTAATGGCACTCATGGTTTAAAATTTAAATATTCAGAAACAAATTTTAAAACTGTATTTTTACTCCAACGAAACGGTATTTTTGTGACAATACTAATGAACCTTAAGATAGCACATTCAGACTTGTCTTGCGGCTTATTTGGTATTTAGTAAGGCGTGGTGAGAGGATGTAGAAATTACAAGACAAAGTGAATTGGCTCAACTAAATGATTTTACTAATTAATTACTCAATTAAATTTGTGTGTCCATAAACATTTAGTTACTAAATTACTTGACACCGACTAAAATACAAGCATAATCTAAGTTCGGATTTAGTGGACAAGAAAATTTTAATCAAAATATTTTGAATTTTGTGTACTCGATGACTCTGAAAATGTACGCTTGTTGATAAAGAAGGGGATGTGTTCATTATTATATTTATTAATAATACTAGAATTGGCAGATACCTATATACTCGTATAATTCTAGAAACACAATTATTTGCAATAATAATTATATTGATTTCGTTATATTATATTATTTTACATTACATATTTACGTTATTTGCCTAATACGTTATAATATCACGTCTCTACCGCCGTTGATGTAAGGATTTCAATACCGGTATTCTGAAAACCGGAATCCCGCTATTAATCGATACCGAAACACTGGTTTTAAACATCAAATACCATTATTTTTAGTATTAAGAAAGCAGAAGAATTATAAATACTACATCTGAAATCACTGAATCCCCGATTAAACTAAAATGATTTTAAAAAATCCCTACGTATTTATTTTGTGCGGAAAAACTTTTGACTTTGATGTTGAATGGAATATTTTGGCAAGAGCTAAACAATTCTATAAATTACGGTTTCTGTATGGAATTTTGTGTGAAAAAGGTGGCCGTACTCGGTAAAATATTAAGGTGGTTTGAAAGAAATTTATTGATATATTTTGATACCAGTGTTCAATTTGTGTTAGGTACCGAAAAACCGGTATTGATGTTTTCATTTAGTATTGCAATCCGTTCTTACATGGTTATCAGAGCCCTCTTGAGTTTTCTAGAGTTCCCACTTTTGAAATCACTGATATACGCAATAATTGATATTCTAAATGTCTACCCAATTCAAATAATGGAATATCAAATTAAATATGTTTTATTCTTCAAAAAGAAAAACGCTGTGATTTGGCCATTTCACTTTCTCTTTTGTCAGTACTGTAGGCGATTTGAAGGGTCGATTGCATTTTCAATTATATTCATGCGAATCCTTCTTTAGGATTATAAGAAGTAATGATGCTCGGCCAAATAAAATAAATCTCGGAGTGTTCCTATTATAGGATTGTCGATTATTTCGAAATTATTCTCCCCATTAGTAATTTCGTTTGGTTTGCAATATATTTCCTCGCAAAGTGGACGTTTCAGATTTTATTGTATCTAAATTTCAGAAAGATTAAGCATATTGTACTTAGGTATTATAGATTTTCTTTTTATACTGTTGGTATATTAATAAACGGGCAACATTTTGCGACCAGAATAATTGAATTAGTAGGGGATATGTACCAATGTATCATTATGATTAGTATTTCATTTGTCAAAACATTCCGTTTGGTTTTTGACATTTTGACACGTTTGTATTTGCGGTGCGTACGGAGTGCCGTGACCATAATAGCCGCATCACGAAATCGGAAGTTATACAAAACGCTGATAATTATAAAATATTCAAGATATCGTAAGAATATGGTGGTGTTGTATAAACCACTGCTTCCCAAACACATGGGTCACGGGAAGTGTTTTAACGAATATATTTAGTATATATTTTAATTTGTCAGATAAGAACTCATTATGGAAACTTTTTATTCAAATATTTATATTGACCGAAAGTAATAATTGATACTATCAAAATAACAATTGAATGTATGGAAGACAATTCAATTTAAATTTTTTCAATTTATTTTACATATTGTGGACATTACAAATTATAAGTTTAAGACGTTCACAACATGACATTTAAAAACAAAGAAATATTATTATAACAGTTTTATGTACAGTATGTACAATATTATAAGTCAATTAATATTTCGGAATAAACAAAACAAGTTCTGTGCAATTCAGCTACTTGACTCTATTGATATTACAAATTGTGCACATTTAATAGTTTTTCTTAGATATCAGTATGACGAAATACTTTGTAACAATTTGCTTGTCGGAAAATTTTTCGGCGGATGGAGGCCGGAATTATTTTTTTCAAAATTTGGGAGTCGTGCTATGAAATAGTTTGGAAAGCAAATTTATAATATAAATTGAAGATAACATTTTGTGAGGAGAAAGGGATATATGTGACGGCAATTATTTCAAGAATATCATCAGTTTTCCAACAATCACCGCAAGTAGAACCTGTCATATGTATCGCAGAAAATCAATGAAGTATCAAACGATTTTCTTCGAACTCTAACCATATTGTGTATATTATAAAATAAACATAAAACTATATTGAATATTATATAGAAAATAGTACGCCGAAGTGTGATTTTTTTGCCAATCTCGGTAGGTATATATGAGACGAAAATACAATCAGAATTTAAAAAATCGGTTCGTGTACTTATGTACGCGCGTTAGAAGTTATACTTCTTTGGTGTAACAAAACAAATTATTTTTACACTTTAACACACTTTATACACTTTAACTTATATCACTAAATAAATTATATAAATATCATTGTGACGATCCTTTGTTGACGTAAAGTATTGCAAGTGGCCGACAATGACTATTATATTGGTATGTTGGTATACCTCGATCACGCGGCGGCTGACTACATTTCCACTATATTCCAGAATAACTTCAATAAATTATATTATTACCTACTTAACTTTCAACATATTTCATTTAAACAACGTGTTTTATATAAGGTGAATTTAGTGATAGTTGCGAATTTTTGCCTAAAATAATATTTATTGATGATAAAATGCTTATGATACAATATGTTTAACGATATTTAACTCATTTAAATATCTTTTGAATGTTTGTTTGACAATAAAATCTGAGTGTGTCATATTTTTTTTGTATTTGTTTGTATTTGTAACAAAGTATTAACTTGATTTTTTTTTCTTAATTCTACAAATATTATAATGTTCATAGGTAACTAAATATGTCGAGAAAATGACAGAAACGTACAGAATATAATAAAAACCCTTGCCAACAGAAGTTCAATTCAATTTTTATTCAATTACTACGAGTTACTGCGATATTGTGAAATTTATTGTGTAATCACTTCAGTTGGCAACCGTCCGCAGTTAGCATGTATACCATAAAATTGTCAATATCGTCGTCAAGCGAAAGGTCGGCGGTTCGAATCCACTCGTGAACGCGTTTTTTCATTTGAAAATAAATGATTATTGGCGAGGTGCAGTATATTATATACGTATTTTATCTATGGGCGCAGGCGGCCGCCATGACAGGACAGCATATTAATTCGCAAATACATGTTGGTATACATTGACTACGCGGACGACGTCATTTCCACCTCCGTAACGCTTTCTCAATTTCACTTCGTCCCAAAAGAAATATAACTTCAAAAATATAAAAGTAGAATGTCATGTTTTTGTATAAATTAGAAACTAAAATTTAGTAAAAATTATATGCGACATCGCGACCCGAGAACTACAGGGTTCTAAGTGGACAACTGCAGCAAAAAGGTTATGGGCTGTTGAAGTTTAGAACGCTTGTATTTTGTTATTAATTGTGAATGTTTTCAATTATTTTTTTGATTGAATATCATATCAATGATGGTACTGCTATGGTGTAACTATCAAAAAAACTACGTTAAAACTAGTTTTCGATAGTTAATATTGTATATCATAAATTCAGTTAGAACTTTGTCCACCTGAAACACAAACAAATCGCCTCTACTACAAGGTTCTAACTGAAATTTGTATGGAAATCCAGGTGATTCAGGACAAATAGTTTCACTTTTCATGTTAAAATAAATAAAATTCTTGTACATAAGTTATCTAATATAATATTTTTTCCGGAGAAAATGTATGGAAATTATTGGGAAAATGGGAAATTCTGAAAAATATAAATATTATTTTGTTTAATACCATTTTAAAATGAAAATTATGTTGAAAATATAATTTAAAAAAAAAACTATTGTTGATGCAACAAGCCCAATGATTGTTCAATTTCAACTGGCTTGTTATCTTCATCTACATCATATACATTTATTGTAATTGTGTATTATACAAGATTGTTGTTACTAATGGCTGAGGGAATGTTATGTAAAAATTCTTCTATTAAACTATTCGCCGGTATCTCGTGTGAAACGGCTCTTAGTCAGAATAATAGTCATAGAAGATAGTCAAGGATTGAAAAGTCAATGATGATGATGATTCCATTCATGAAGATTTATATATTATATATATGTGGTTTTGATTCATATCGGCGAAAGTTAGTCTAATACAGTGTTTTAATAGTTGCATAAAATATATGGAGCATGTTTGTAATAGAGACCAAAGGGTCCAACTGAGGGTAACAATAAATTACGTTAAAGTATCAACCAAGCGGCAAGTGTGCCGCGTTTTAGACCATTTTGGCTCTAAACTTTGCCTGAGTATTGCTAAACAAATAATTAGTTTAATACAGCCCGACCAGCGAAAGTTGCGATCTGAGATTATTATGCTTATTATTTCGCGGCAGTCATGCTTTGGGTAAGGGGGGCGTATTCTATGAATAGAAAGACCCACGCAGATTTATTTGACAATTTGGAGATGTCGCTTGGCCTATAACGACAGTTTGCAAATTGGCATCCCCGATGCGACACGAATAATTAACCAATTAGCATGAAGATCATACATAATATTAAATATCAAAATATCTATATATATAAAAAATGAATGTTTGTCTGTGTGTGTGTGTGTCCCGTATGCGTTCCCATACCATTTATCTGATTGCGATGAAACTTTCGTCAGTTGTTGTGTGCACACCCGCGGAGGTTTCTGAATTATAAAAACTATCTTTTTTTTCTTTTTCTTCATTCCATTTTCTTTTATTCGTATGGTTCCTATACTATTCATCATCATACAGTTATTGTGTGCTCACCCGCGAAGGTTTCTGAATTTGAAAAATCATATTTTCTTCCTCATTCTATCTTCTTTTATTCGTATGGTTCCTATATCATTCATCTGATTGCGATGAAACTTTCGTCAGTTGTTGTGCGCACGCCCGCGAATGTTTCTTAATTAGTACAACTATTTACTTCTTCATTCTATCTTTTTTATTCGCATGGTTCCTATACCATTCGTTTGATTGCGATAAAACTTTGGTGAGTTATTGTCCGCACACCCGCGAAGGTTTCTGAATTAGTACAACTATCTTATTCTTAATTTTATCTTTTTTAATTCGCATGGTTCTTATACCATTAAATTATCAATGATTTTGTTGACTCGCCAAACCTACTCGAAAGGATGGGTTTTCGTTGTCCATCAAGATTTACGCGAAACCAAGCTTTGTAACATGTCAGTCGATTCTAATTATCGATTCTAATTATGCACAAACCCTTTTATTCGATGTTCTTGTTAAAATTCCAATATATATTTCTCCACTACGCTATGTCCAAAATGAAAATTAACATTATTTTAACTTTAAACGTATGTTTTTTCCCCATTATTCTTTTTCTTTGGTTCTATCTTAGATGACTCATAATATGTTTAAATTTCAATAATTTTTAACACACATAACTTTACATAATATGTTTAAAAAAAATGTATTAATTTTGTCTATAATTATTCTATACTCTTTCTCACTTATCTTATGTAATTTCACTATATTTTATGTTTTTCTTACTCTTTTACTTTATATCTGTTAGGCTTAACTATATTATAATTTATAGGTATATGCAATCTTTGCTGGTTGCAATATTTTTTTTCTATTCTATTTTTATACATATTTGTGTGTAATCTATGTAACTTTTCGTTTTCCTTAATACATAAAAAATATACAGTAATTTAATTGTCATTTAAATTGTATCTGAGACTGAGTGTGACCTACTGGAGAGAAAGAGAGTTTGGGATAAGAATGCCCGGAGAAGCGCCTAAAATTGGATGCCTCCAACAAAGGCACACACGTATTTTTTTATTTTTTATTTATATAATATGACCGGGCACTGTTTTTACTGCAGCTGATTTTATTGTGACACACCTGTTCGTATGTCGGTCTGTCTAAGCAGAAACTGACACACTCCACGATGACTTTCGCAAACAATTAGTCGTTTGTATTGTATTTTTTTTATATAAAATCTCACGGTTTCTGGAAAGATTTTAAACTGCACTTAGGATTTTGATAATAAAACAGTAAAATTTGGATTATTGTGGCCAAACTTTTGAGCTTGTGATGGTTTGAAATGACATATTATATCATTACTATATTCTTAAACGATATGAAAAGAAGAAGGAGAGTATTCGTATGTTAAAAATCGTTCCGTAGATCTTTTATAGCAGTTTCTTCCTATCGATTTTTATGATCAACATAAATACGTTATTTCAATAGTGTTTGATCTGTCTATAATATTGAATGGACGAAAAATTAATTAATAAGTTGGATTTATAACCAAAAACTAGAATCGTTCACTATTGATAAATTCAACAAAAATTCACAGTACAAATCGATTCAAGTTTAAAAAAACCGCCTTGAAATAATAGACTTTATTGAAGGAATTGTTTTTAATAAAGGGGTAGTTTTATTTTCACATTGAATATTTCTAAACACCGAGCACGCATATTAAAAATCTAAATGTGGCTAATAAACCGCGATTGGATGGCATTTTAGTGAGGAATCAAGAAAAATAATATAGTATATTAAAATTATTTTTGTTATTTTAGAACTACTGTATAATATATTTATATATATTATATATAATATATTTTAAACCAAACGGAACATATTATGATTATAGGATAAAAGAAGATTGATCTTTGAAAAACTTCTAAGACCTAAAAACGGCTTCTTCAGGCACTATGCGCACTCACCAATGGCATATACACACTGACAACGAATACAGTTAATTCCTGTTTATGTGTATACGTTTTCAGTGTGTGTTTAGTATTGGTGGGTGTGCATAGTGCCTGAAGATTGCGAAAGGCAAAAGCAAAAAAATAGCTCAAATGGAATAGTACAAAACATAAACCAATTAGAATTTTTATGTTTTTGATTAAAATTTGTTAAATCAATAGTGTAAATTCGATACGATATTATACTCCTTAATGCATGTTATAAATTGCATTATAAATAACATGTATTTGTGTACTATATTTTTTTTCTGTTGCAAATCGGTTATGAACTGTGGGTAAACCATTTTGTGAAGGTAGAGCACGAAATTTTGGCGCAAAATCGATTTTTTGGAGATGAAGAAGTTCACGAGGTGGGTTGAAGGGTAGTAAAGGGGGACGGGTTAAAAAGCTTGTCGTGTAAAGTAGAATGACGGTTTTGTGATCTTACACAAAGATTTACGAACATTTCACACAAATAAGAAATAATGACTTTTTCATTTTCCATTAGCAATATGACAAATTACAAAATTGAACGTACCGATACCTGCCCAAAAATATAAAGATGTAAAGTATTAAATTGGATTAAGAGTTTAATAAATATTCCAAAAACGTTTATATTTAAACCTTACATATAAAAAAATATTTTTAAAAAAAATGACTCTGAACCCGTGGTCGCGATTTCGTGTGATGTGTAATTAAAAGGTGTCACAGTCGACTTTAAAAACGCTCCCAAACAGGCTCCAACCGCCATTTTTTTTAAATCTGCAGTCAAAGACTTTACCACTGAGCTTTATATCAAACCTTGGATTTTTTTCCGACCATGTCCGATCCTAATAGGATCATATGGGCCTCCACATAGTGAAGGTTTGTATTAACAGATTTTGTTTTTTTACGAGAAATGGATGTCAGCCATTTTCTCAACCAAGTAGGTCCTTACTCAAACTCATACACAAAATGAAGAACAATATGTGTACTTGCCAGACAAACCTTAGATTATTGAACAAAAAAAATGTGGAAACATAAATTACCTCGGTTTGGTTCGAATGACCGACCATTCAATAAGGCTAAGGCCACATAGGCAGGTGCCTTGCTTGGTGGCTACGTGCTAGGTGACATATCCTAGTGAACGAACGCACACTTTTCTATCGCAATGGCCACACTGCACGTTTCGCGCCTCGCTACGTGAATATGAATCACCTCGTGAGTCTCCCGGCGAACAAACGTGTTGGTTATTTGTATTGTGTCACCTAGTGATTTTTGCCATTGTCTATGGATTTTGCAAGATGGCGGATGTTTCTTCAGTATGACAAACGTCAAACACCGTATTTTTTGAGGTTATTAATAATAACGCATGGGATGAATTGACATTATGCACCCAACAAGTTCGAATTTGCGAGTTTCAAAATTTTAAACTTAAATTCTCTGTGAGAAGTAGCTTTAGTTTTGAGAGTGACATATCGCTGTTGACTTGAATTCTCCCAAATGTAAAATAAATTTATACCTGAACACGTAGCGTGCAATGTGGCAGTAGTGTTTTTAGTAGACAAGCATAGCACCTGGCTCAGCACTAGCGAAGCACCTGCATATGTGGCCGAAGCCTAAATAGCCGAAATCGCTACCAATTACGTAACTCAGGCCGTGGCAAGCATGACAATAATTTTAGGAAACAATAAATGTGTATAACCATATTCATTAAATATTCTTTTACTATTTTTTCTTAATAAAACTGATGCAAGAAACATTATATGTTGCTATATGTTTAGTCACGACAATATAACGATAGCTAAAAAAGTTAGATAATATATTGGTTTTAAACAAGGTTACCAATAATTTCATTGTAATTAAGAATATATCTATTTATGAGATGAGATTATAAAAAAAAACAAAATATGTTTTTATTGAAATGTGCTTGCTACATATTCCTACTCATTGTTTCAGTGTAAATAATAAATACGTAAGATCGACGTCTTTTAATATGTGGTGGTGGAGACGTGTGTTTAGGAACAAATATTTATTATATATATATTTATTTATTTCTCTAAAATATATTATGTGCCAAGAGTTCTGCAGTTCTTTGGCTACATAAACTAAAGGGCAAACAATAATATCCATATCGGAATTATTAAAAGTCAGTAATGAAGAGGGAAGTCGCCTACATAATAATATATTCTGATCCAGTAAATACCGCCTATGGGTGAAGTTCAGGCCCCCTATGTTAGAACTTGCGAGTGCCAGCTGCCCGGTCGACATGACGTCATATGACATCATTGTGATGTACTACCGGAGTGATAATAGCATTCGAGAAAATAACGCTACTCAGACAGTGGCGCTATTCATTGTCACCATACACATATAGGTGTTTCATCATATCAATAGCTATGGTGAGCACTATGCGCTGGGCGGCATGCCTCGAGCGTGTATTGGCTGACGTCACAATTACGTCATGTCGTCTGGTGCCACACGAGTCGATAGTTAGGAAATCGCGGTGCTGAGTTCGTTGAAGATATATTATAACTTGGACATTTAAAAGGAAGAATATCTTGAGAAATAAAATTAATAATGTTTAATTATGTATCTCTTATATCAATTAATATAAGATACTCATTCATTCGCAATATTATAATAAACAATTTACTTAGTTTGAAAACGAGTGAATTAAATTTAAATAAAAACAAATGAATGAAGTGAATCAAGTGAAGATTACAAAAGTCACAGATTTTAAAATAAATGTTTAGATACTTATTTCTTTTTTTATATTCGCTTGATTTACTTTTCTTGACTTTTTCACAGGCGAGTTTCTTTTAAAAAAAATCATCCAAATTTTCACACTGCTGAATTCAGAATTCAATTTACTTATCTACTATATTTAAAAATAATTCTGAACATTTAAATTAAAATAATTACAAGATACAAATAACTTTTTACATACAACGTTTTTAAATTCTGTTGAACCATATAAACTTGACTTGACTAACTTAAAGGATCAAAAAAATTTATACTTGACGAACAAACAAATATAGAATACTGAAATGTCATATTGATTTCCATAGTAACACACGTATATATTAATAATTTAGTTGCTAGGACCCCAGACCCCTAGCAACCAATAATGGTGTCGAAATAACTTTTCATACAAAACAGAATTAACTGAAAATGTATTCAATTCTACTTAACACAATGCTTACGGGCCCTTTTAATTAATTTTGTAATTATCGCGTTAATTTTAATTTGAAAAGTAATTAGCAAAAACACAATTTTGTGCGGCCCGTAAGCTATGGGTTAAAGATGGCTAGAAGTATTAAAAAAAGCATTGGCATCGTGTTCTGATATATTCTAAAAGTTTCAAATGTCTAGCTAGTCGGGAAGATAGTTAGAAATCGTTTGCAAGATTTGTACCGAACAAAAAACCACCGGACAAATAAGAATACGAGCTAAGAAAAACGTTGTAAAATGCAATTAACTGACACTTAAATATTGTATACAATTTGATTATATTTGAAGATCGATATAGCTAAGTAAAACTTATATTATTTATATTATCTAATTCAGATACATTCGTTAATAATAAATTATTAAGACACAATGAGAGATTACTTAATGTTATGAAACAATAAAACTAAGACTATCAGAAATTGCCAGGCTTTTCTCATAATGTAACGTGTAAGACATATGAATACAATTGCAAAATAAATAAATATATAGGTAACTGTGGTATAATAATGTTATTATTAATTTAATTATCTAATATGGTGATTAAATTTTATTGAAAAGCAGATTTAAAATAATTAGTTCTGATGAATACGTTATGTATGGTATAGTATAATGACATCACATTAGTATGATTTGATTTCAAGTGACTCATGTTGTTAAGGATGCTTTAGTATGTACTGTCAAAGTTGTTATATTATCTATCTTAGTGGTGTAAATGGGTAAGCGTAGGTAATAAATAATTCAAAATCATATAACGTATTGACATTGAATCGAAAATATTGAAGAGTATAATAAATCGTATGAAATATTTTTTATCAGGCAAGTGGCATTTGAGTGTAGATAATAATATGATTATCTGGTTTGAGCACTCGTGAAGCACTTTTCAGCTTGAATTTTTTAGTGCAAAGATGCCTAGACGTTAATGTTGATGTTTATGTATCTTTCATCGATTACGAAAAAGCATTCGATACTGTTAAGCATCATAAACTTCTCGAAAAGAAATCGATGTAAGAGAGATTCAACTGATAGCTAACATTGGAATCGAAAACGAACTCAGTGGAGAGGTAAAAATTCGTCGTGGTGTACGACAGGGGTGTATATTGTCACCTCTGCTATTTAACCTGTACTCAGAAGCTATTTTCAAGGAAACCTTACAAGGTGAATCGGTGGGTATTTTGTTTAATGGGAAATATATTAACAATATACGATATGCCGATGACACTGTGCTGATTGCTTATACTTAAAGAGTTTACATCAACTGGTAGAAAGGGTTAATGAGGTCAGTAATTCTTATGGCTTAAAAATGAACCCCAAGAAAACAAAACTATCACTAGTATCAAAAATAGCGACACCAACACAAATTTTGTCATTAACAGCGAACCAATCGAACGTGTGACCCATTATAAATATATAGGTACATGGGTCAATTAGAAATGGGACCAGTCTCAGGAAATAAAAACTAGAATTAAGATCGCAAGGAGTTCCTTTCTCAAAATGAGGCGCCTCCTTAGCAATCTAATCCATAACCTAGGTCTGAGACTACGTATGGTACGTTGTTATGTTCTCTCAATTCTTTTCTATGGTATGGATATACCATTCATTCTTCCCTGCGAGAAGCGGAAGATCGAGAAGGATGGAAAGTCTTGGTCGCTCAAAGGATAGCAAAATTAAAAAGTGGTCACGATCCTCAGCCATGAGTGTACGACCAAGAAGAAGCATCTTTAATATGAATTTTGAATAGTGGGTATAAACTATTGAAAAAATATCAAATTGCATAGGAAGACGAATTTTCAAAAGGAGTTTGACTGTGTTAATTTGTTTATAAATAAGATAATTATTATCGAAATGTGATATGAATGTGAATATATCAACCGATGTCGTATTTATGCATAATGCATGAATGTTTATCTAAATTATTCAGCATAATATTAAATTGAACGATAAATTAAATATTTTAAAAGCATTCCTTTCGATATCATATAAATCTACTTAACTTAATAATGTTATGAAAACTATAAATAGAGCATCTACATCTTTGTTGACTTTGTACAGTTCAAAGCGTAATTAAAATAAAAAATGAATCAGAATAATCATTAAAAAGACTCCGTAGAAAAAGTTTGCTATTGTATTTTCCTTTTATTCCTTCTTATATATTTCGGGAACTTTTAGAAACTGTTTTTTTATCGGATTAAACTTGAATAATCTGAAAGAAATATTGTAAGTTTCTTTATAAGAAAGCTCTGGAAGATTTTTAGTAAGTAATTAGATGTTTAAAATTGCTAATGCTGTTAATTTTAGAATAAATTAAATAATATATTTTCTCCTTTTGACTATGCCCGATCTTAATACGATCATAATATATGTATTAACAGATTTTTGTTAGCCACTTGATAAACCTAGTGCTCTTCCTCAAAACATAATACATTGAAAAGCAATATGTGTATTTTCTAGACCCAGGTTTTTAACAAGGGACTGACGACATTATAAGCCGACGCGTAAGCAACTCGGTATCGTAGGCCAATTACACGGATATTACTTAAGTATAGTTTGAATTGAGAGTTGAATTACTAATACGTGACCCAGTTTGCATTGAACAAATTAATCAGACCGTTTGATTTCAGTTATTTAGTGAATAGTTAATGAATTACCCTCGTAAAAAATATATGAATATACCTCTGCGTTTAGAAGTTCATATTATGCTCAACCTTGAAATGATAATCAATAGTATTTCAATTGTAACACTAAGATTACCTATATAATGTAGATATTTGTTGAAAATAATTGCATTTTTTTAAATTAATAAAATATGCGATTTTAACCATTCAATATATCGGCGTTAGCGACCCGAGTGTCACCGTTTTTAATTTTACCACGTTTTTATTAGCTCGTATTCTTGTTTGTCCGGTACAGATTTTTTCTTGTGTGTCCAGTATACATTTTTTCTTGTTTGTCCAAGATTTGTATTGGACGATTGAAGATTTTTAACTAACTTCCCGACTAGCTAGACATTTGAAACTTTTAAAATATATTATTAGAACACGACGACAATGCATTTTTTTAATACTTTTAGCCATTTTTAAGCAGAATTGAATTCATTTTAAGTTAATTCTGTTGTATGGAAAGTTATTATTGCTGGTTGCTAAGGGGGTCCTTGCAACTAAATTATTAATATATACGTGCGTTACTATGGAAATAAATATGAAATTTCAAAATGACATTTCTGTATTCTATATTTATTCAGTATTTCTATCAAGTACCTACAATAAAAAGTTTTTATCAATACATAGATTTATTAAGTATTATACATGATTCAATAGAAAATTTAAAAACGTGGTATATAAGAAGTTCTTTTTATTTTCTAATTATTTGTATTAAGTATATATAATATAAGATTAAAGTTGTATATTTACTATATGCGTTGGGCGTGCAATATCTTAAGGATAGAGGGTACCCAATTATGTAAGAGGCTTCCCTTCAATATATCAAAAGGGAAAGAAAGACTGGGGTGTTTGGACTGTATACATACAAGGCAAAAAAAATTGGCAGACATAGTAGAAATAATCACTGGATGTGGCCAAGAAGACTATCGAAAATAAATGAAAAAATTAATTCCTATGAAATATTACAAAAATCTCATCAATTCTAATCTAAATTCAAATTATATTGAGAAGTTACTGTTACACCCCCGAATGGTCCCCATTTGGGGATGTCTCTGTGTATCTGGAGAGGCACGAGTCGGTATCAAACCAACAAATAGTAAGAGTTGATTGCGAAAATAATTAAATAATGTTAAATATCTGACCGGCAACATTGTCTGAATGCCGTTACAAAAAAAATCGAACGGTAACGCCGCATTGTACCGCTTGTAAGTGGCCGTTTGTTTTAGCGCGGGAAAATCATTTTTGACAGCAACGCAGTAAGCAGTGTTAACCTAGCTATCCGCCAAAATTAAATTGAAAAGAATTTGTATAAAAATGTAACCATTAGATAATATTAAACGTTAACACATCTCCCCGTTTCCAACACAATTCCGGTGTGTCATTTGTCCACCTCCAAGTCCTGAATCCAGACGAAAATCCATACAAAGAATAAAATTGACAGCGTGTTTTCACTTTCAAAAATGGAGGGGAATGACAGTACCTTCGTTCGATTGTACAAGATAAGCCCAACCAAACGAATGAGGTAATCACAAGTGAACTTGTGAAAGTGGATTTGAGACAGTCTTCTCGGTTTGCCTGTATTGAACTTTCAAATTGTTCGGTCATATATCCCGCAGACAGCATAGCAACGTAGAAACCTCGTATTTGGTAAGTTCAAACTATTGGCAAGAATGAGGAAGGTCTATCTTCAAATAGACGGACTAAATCATGGCGCCCACAAAGAGGGAGCTGCCAGGTCTCTAGTTTGGGGTCCCGGACTTAATGAGGGTCCGGCATGGCGGATCGACCAGCCAAGTGAGATAAACACAAAATTGCACTAATATTAAAGAAAATGGCGCTGTTTCACTTTAAATAAACTGACAAATTATGTGTTTGAGCGATGCAATTTTTGATTATTGCTTGTCGATATTCGACAACTCCATAATTGAAGTGGGTGTATTAAAAAAATGCTAAAAAATACCCTTAATTTAACCTCAAACACTATTTGGAATACGCAACTGTAGATCTTCTCACTGCCTTCAGCTTTCTTCATTTTCACCTTCACTTCGCTTTTTTATTAGCGATAGGTAGGGGGCCCCGCCAAATATCTTAGCCTTGGGCCCGTTTCAGGATGTGGGGGCCATGGACTAAATTAAGAACACTACGGGTTTTTAAATGCATGTCGCTGAATGTCGATAAGGGTATAACAAAGCCATGAAGAAGGCTATCCGATGGTTAAATTATCTGGCTCTCGATACTTGTTGGTGGAGATCAATAAAAGAATTGGTTGAGCCATTTTTATTCGCATTTATTCCTTATTTCCCCATCCACCTTAAAAATCCTTGGTATTGTCACAAGACCAGGCAAGTGTGGAGTTACGATCATAATTCGAGCGTAAATGCAAGAGACATTCAGTTAGATCGACACAGCTGACGCGTGCGGGTTTCTAATAGCTTTCTGTCGCTTAGTGATTAACTCAATAATACAGACTGATTCAGAAGTAGTTCATCAGCTTGATATAGTGGGACCGTGTCGGATACTTCTGAATACCTGGCAAGCCGTGATACGGGCTATCATCCTTCATACAACCTGCCACCATCATTCATATATCATTATTATCTATAAACTGTGTATCGCCAAGTGCCGCGCACTGGGTGACCTAAAATAAACAATACCGCGCGAGTGACAGTGCAACCAGGCCACCGGGCCAGTCGGGGGCCAGTTTCTTGCATTCTGTTAAATCGCCCCCACCCCTAGATCCGGACTCCATATCATCCTTCAAATTATACATTCCACTGCGAAAAGCGCCACCAAGAATCTTTAATCGATAATATTATTTTTGCAATATACGATACTCCACAAAAAGTAAGAACGCCTTAAATGAATTTGAGAAGGAAAACTCCTATAGGTATATGAGATAAAGCACAAATTTACAAGACAATACAGTTAAGTTATGTAATCCTCAAGGGACATGCCATCGCACAGAAACTAGGGTAAGTCGTGGCCTCGTTACCTTCATAATAATATCTTTCACTCAAGATGCCTTGACAAAATACCTACCGAATTAAAAGTTTTATAAAAAGAATTAGTGGAGCTAATTTTGATACGTCATTCGATTACATTCATACTAGAAAAAAGATTTGTAGGTACCAAGCGGGACTTGAACCAACATTTATAGCATTAATATACTTTAACAATTATTAAGCAACCGCTGCAATACTAATCCCGTCGAAATCTCTTAATAACTATACCTCTGAGATTTATCTATGGAGATTTTATAAAAATTGTCCATCACTTGGTATGCAATAGATATTAAAAAAAAACTTAATACAACAACGTGTTTACCGCACATGATAACTTTTTATATTTTACTTTATATAATCAGACTTTTCAATGGAAAATTCACTGGTGTGGTGGCACGGTGTAGACGACAGCATATATTATAATATATATTATATTCACAGATGGTTTGGTCACAAACCTAAGAACACGAGAAAACAGTTATGACGAGAAAGGCACCGGTAGTACTACATTACTTCATACCGGTGCATTTCCAACAACTTTACGGATTGCAGAAAGTGCATGAAACAACATGCTCAGTGGTTTGCATTTCTCTACACTTTTGGAAACAATTTGGGAAAAAAAATTTGTTGTTGATTCCAAAAATTGTTATTATATTTTAGTAAAATTAATTTACATTAATATATATAATAATATATATATATAATATACCTATGTTAATCAATTAATATTTACATGGTAAAACTTGATTGTAATGGTTTTAAAACAACGTTATTTTTGTTAATTCTACTTTCATTTAGTTATTTGCGGTAACAGCTGATTCGGGCTATAAACCTATCTTACGTTATATAACAACCTTATCGATAAACATTTCATGTAAAAAGTACTAGTTAAAGTTGTCGTGATTCAATAAGATTCTCGTAGCTTATTGGTAAAACATACTGCCGCGAATCCAGATGATTTTTTCTATTCTGTATATGAATGAGACGTTTTCAATTTATGTATATTCAGTATATAAAATGTTACATTCTCAAATCTTATGTCTTATTCGTTGAATAAAAGAAACAGTTTATTTATTATAACCTTATAGTCGACCGTTCCAAAGATGGGTTTATATACTGAAACAGCGTCAACGTATATATTACTTAATTAAATTAAAATTTACACCCACGGTGGCCGCGCGGCTTAAGCGTTGGACTATCATGCCGTGGGTCTCAGGTTCGAAACCTGGGTCTGGCGAGTACACATATTGTTTTTCAATTTGTGTGTGAGTCAGGGTATGGATCTAATAGGTTGAGCAAGTGGCTGACATCCATTTCTCGTAAAAAACAAAATCTGTTAAAAAAAAACCTCTACTCTGTGGAGGCCCATATGGTCCTATTAGGATCAGACATGGTCGGAAAAAAAATTAGAATTTACAAAAGAACTTTGTTTCAAAACCATTAATAGGCATAATATTTTAAGATATATAATTATATATATAAATAACTTTCCTTGGATTTTTTATTTCCATATTCAAACCCATTCATGAGTATTCAAACCCCACTAATTGTCAATATATTCATATTAGTAATCACGAAATACGGAAATATTATGTGAAAAATCCTGATGAAAGTCCTGGGTCCAAAAGCGGTGTCCACATTGGCAACAAGTTGCTGGCGACCTCAATAAATTTCGATTAAAATAATTTATGGTTATACAAATTATGACAATTATCGTAAAATTTAATGAGGTTGCCAGCAACTTGTTGCCAATGTGGACACGGCAAGATAAGAAGTGCAAACATAAAAATTACGTCAAAAAAACTCTATGCCAGCGACCAAGCGTGGCCAATTTATAAGTATGCTACTGTATAAAAATAAACACTAGTATTACCAAACATATTTAATATAAACAATTTTTTTTAAAGAGATTCAGAATTTATTCGTGACAATTTATAAAGTGTACTAAATAATATATTCTATTACAATATAGGTATATATTCCATGCTATGTATATTTCGAAATAATAATTGGATTGTTACCTTCCCAACTTAATACGAGTATTATACTCGGTTCAGAATCTGTTAATACATAATGTCTAAAATTAGTATGCATATACGAGCATATGTAAACAATTCCTGTAAAGCCGGTATTCGTTTATCCCCGGAGATTATCGTATAATTGAAAGTCTATCTGCAAAGGTATAAAATTTCAGCCAGTCCGACACTGATTGAAAGTACATCGCTTTATTGGATTAGATTTCCACAAAATGCCAACTTCAAGTAAGAAATTGATAATTTTTCCGACGTGAGCTCGAGTTGATAAATGTTTGAACTAAATAGGATCTATTCTTTTGTGGCATGTCCAATTTCAATTTTACCTGTAAGTAGTTTATCCAAAGTGTTTTTCAGTACTTTTCATTTTAATAACGCTAAAGTTGTGATTATATTGAGATGCACGTCGCGTACTGTCACGTTGTCACGCCGACAAATTTAATCTATGGGTTCGTCATTTTGCAGAATATTTTAAACGATCATCACCTAGGTAAATTCAATGATGGATAGTGTCAACTCTTACGTATTAGTATTTTGAATTATTATTCATTATTCATGATAATTTCAATTAATTTTAACATTTGCTACGTGTGCGTACGTTAATATTACTTGCGGTATTATATCCATAGATAATATTTTGAACAGAAGCCAACCTGCATATTATAGATAATAGACAATTTTCTTATAGAAATTACATAGTGTCTACCGCTAAAAACAAAAAACACGCGATTTTAATATGAATCGAAAATGTGTAGGCATCTAGAAAATGATAAAAAAATGTGCGGCCACTACGATGACAGAAGCAGTAGAAGATTACTATTTTTTTTTTACTAGTTGACAGTTATTTTAATTGTCACAACATTATCAAGACTACAATTGTGTAGACCAGAACCAGACTTGTCCAACCCACAATTATTCAGTTAATTAATGTTAAAGTTATAGATTTTAGTGCTAATTCATTCAGTGCTAACACCACGACTGGCGCGTTTGGAGCAGTTGGCCATTAGATATAATTAACGTGTTATTTAAATGTGGTAATTGAAAGGTAATTAAAAGGCAAGCAGTAATTGTTTGAAAAAAAAACTCAATATTGTTTCAGCAAAATACCTGACAAATTTATCAGATGAATCACTTGAAGGCTTGTATTCACTGTTAACTGTTGACAAATCTTTATTTATTTCTTCCAGCATTTCACGAATGCCAGACTTGTCCGTCATTTTATGTGAAATAGACAAATATGGAATTCATAATGAATTATTTTATGTGATTGCAAGAAATAACTGTAGATGGTAGTGTCATATGATGACATTTTTTTAGTGATATTCATATTAATTTGAATCTGACAATTAATATATTTTAATAGCGACGAGATGTCTAACTCAGTTTTTTAGTCTTGTTCTGATCCACACAATTATTAGCCAAGATAGTTTTGTGACAATCAACTCATCCTTGTCGTTACCCTCGTGACTGAAAATCGCGATAACTTTGGAAATACAGCCGAATTCTGTATAAGCGTTCTCCGTCTTTTCTTATTATCTAATAACCCTTTTATTTGACTGTGTTAACTGTCAATTCATGGTGTAAATGCATTATATTATCAATTTTGTTAAAACTAAAAGCCTTTGTGCGAGCGGAGTTTTTCAGTGAATTGCTCATCGTTTTCCCTCTACGCCAATACGCTAGACAAAACAATTATTATTATCCTGCAGGAAGTTTATGAGTCTTGGCGAAGATTGTGTCCGAATTATCTCATACTACGATGCAAAGACAAAGAGGATGATCCAAATACGTATTGACTTTATTAACCAATATATTGATTTTAATATTACTTATTATATTATACTATTATTAATTGTAAAGTGGAGTTTGATCGAGTAATTAGTAAATGGCAATTTAATTAATAGTAAAGGTATTATAAATCCTCGAGTATCAGCATTTTTCATGGTTGTCAGATTTTAGCCAAGTTAAATAGGTAGTGATTTAAAGAAAGGTAAGAGGCAATAAGGATAATCCTTTGTAAAATGTGACATTTATTTTTGTAATTCTGCTACGTAGAACACCACAGTGCATATATAATGTTGTCATGACCTGCGCATCAGCTATTCTATACACAGGACTGCTATCGACCTCTATCGAGGGTAGTTTATCATAGGTTCGTATTGAGGTATTATAATTGTTACGATAAGTTAGCCGTATAAACAGTAAAAATTGTCTATCTTGCTCTTAAAGTTAGCACAGCTAGGAGAGGTGCTGTTAAAACATTTGTAACAATTACAACTAACTTATTTTAAAATTATAATACCTCAATACAAAAATATGAAAAACTACCCTCAATGCCGATGGCAGTTTTGTGTATAAAATAGATGCGCTGCAGCGAAAAAAAGAAGCAGGTAAGCCAGTCATTTCATCAAAAATTACCAGAATATTAAAAATATATACAATATTTTATTATAATATATCGTCTCTGTTCTGGCAGAATACACTAACTGGAGAATACTAGTTTTGAGTAATTTGACTCTGAAGTTGTTAAAATATTTGAAATGGTCTATCATGTGAGTTTATTAAGTAATCGTAAAAAGGATGACTTTAAAATAAAGACTGTTTATTTATTAAGAAGGTTTCCAGACGGTAAAGTTTGAAATATGGAACATTTTGGAATAACTAACTCAATATGTCATTTTTTCGAATTAGTATCTTCTGCCAGAACAGTGACGAAATCATAATTTATAATCTGAGTTGTTCGAAATCAATCAAAGAGTAATAAAATTCTGGCACGATAATCATTGCCATATTTTAATACATTGGCATTATTTTCTTAAAGAATTATTGAAGGGGGGGGGGGGGAATTGGTGTCCATATGCTTAAATGCACAAATAAAAAATAATAAAATGATAAATATGTAGGTAGTGAATCTCTGTACTATGCACATAGTCTAAAACATTGTTGAAATTTCATTTGCAAGCACGTTTTAAAAATTCCACATAACAATGATTCATTACAGCTATTTACCGCCATAATCCGTGAATTTTATTAGCGCTTTAAATATATAGGCGTCCATTTTCTTTGTGAGTTGTTTGCTGAGGCAGGGACCTCTTTCGGTGTTGAAAAGAAGCAAAAGGTGAAAATTTTAGAATTTCAAAAGAGCCTCCTTTCATGCCTTCGCCTTACAGCCTTAGAAGGAGGTTTCATTTTTGCTTTGCTTTTCTCCATATCAGAAAAGATGATTGGCATAACGCGATTCAGGAGCAAACATTGTACGTTGCAACCTTAAAATAAATTGCAACATTTTACCACTGAGTACAGCAGATCAAAATGCAATCAACAAGATAAAAAAATCCGTATATTAATAATTGTTTTGTTTATCATCGTGATAAGGACAATATTATTATCCCTAAATAAGTTTAAGTCATCTCGTTTTTTTTAAACCATGTGAAATACACCGCGAAAATAGACTCATCGAAAAATTATAATTGAACAGAAAAGCAAAAAGAAGAATGAAATTGTTATTGGTTGTAAAATGGGTTTAATATTAAGTAAAAGAATTTATAAAATATTGATTTTTCATTTATTTTGAAATAAAAAAAAAAAAATAATAAAAAAAACTTACGTTTTGTGCAGTTTTATACACAATGAGCTGATTTTTGCCGTAACTACACTTTTTTCTCCCTTCATTTATGAAGTAATGAAATCGATTTTGGTAGTTTTAACCATTCTTGAGCACTTCCTCCGTTGAACAAATTGGCATTTAAATCTCAAAAATGAAAAAAATGCGATGAGCCTGTTTTTGCCATGTACCCTTCATGTCCGATGTTAAAAAGACGTGTATTTATTAAAAATGATTATTAGTAATTTGCTCAATCTATTAGGTCCATTCTCTGACTTCAAACAGACATTGAAAAATAATATGTATATTTGCCAGACCCAGGATTCGAACATGGGATTTATGACATTTTAGATCAACGCGTAAGCCCACCGACCCTTTCGATACTATATTAATATAAGGGTACCTATCATAATCGTGGAGTCGTTGGTCGATCGCCCGCCCGTAGCCGTAGACTCTGACTTGAATTCTAAGCACTTATTGTAACAATTATAATAACTTAGTTGTATATATTGCAATAAGTGCTATGTTTTAACAGCACCTCTTTTGGCGGTGGTAAATTTTAGTGCGAGGTAGACAGTTTTGACTGTTTAGACAGTTAACTTATTATAATTGTTACAATATTTGTTAATACTTCGATACACACCTACCCTAAATAGCTTCCGTAGCGGCCGAAAGCAGCATTGTGTATTGAATAGATGCGCTGATTGTGCGTTTTGAAAATTATTTAACCATGTTTGATCCAGATCAAAAAACGGCCATAGCTTACTACCATTCCTCATAAAAAATCTTTAAACATTATAACCCACATGCTTTGAAGGCCCATATGCTCAGATCAGAACCAAAATGCTAATTTATTTTTTATATATTCGTGTAATAATATTTTATACTGACAATTTGGTGTAGCATTTTTTGGCATATCGTCCGTAAATATTCATACTTATATACGTAGAACTCCTAGATACCAATTCATTTGAATGCTTTTATCTATTGCAAAAGGTGAAACATACATAATTATAAGAAGACGGGCATAGAAACTCCCTTCGGTGCATTTGTAAAGTAGCTATTCATTTTGTTCTTTGAGTGTTATGCACGTATAAATTTTACACAGTATAGCCGATGGGTAGTCTTTGAGTTGATAGCGTAAAACAACTATTTGCAATACTATGTAGTAGATATTAATAATATACGTATGTAAAAAAAATACTACTTTGTATGTCTCTCTGTACTCTGTATGCCATTTTGTTATTATCCACCATTCGCAATTTACGACATTCGACGATTAATATTTCTAGTTTTTTTTTTGTAGATAATTTATTATTATTCACTTATTTTTTTTCAAGCACATAAGTATCTACTGACAATGGTAAATGTATTTTTTATTTAAAAAATGTGCGTATACATAATGGCCAAAAACATAATTACACACCGCAGATTGTAGATAAGCATTGAGACCGAATAATGTTTTTTCTTTTTAATTAACTATTTTTTTATTCAACGAATACTATTTCAAGAAGTTTTTTCAAAATTATGTATGTTCAATAATTAGAATGTTACATTCATAAATCTTGTGAATTATTCGTTGTATAAAAAAATAGTTAAGTAAAACTTATGAGCAAGTTCAAGTAAGTTACAAACAAAAATACTTTGAGTTATCCGTGACCTCGGTTAGTAATTAAAGTAATACCTACTTTCATTTAAAATACAAAACCCGATCGCCAATAAGTACCACAGTTTGTAAAGCGCTTCAGTGAAAATTTGAAAAAGCCAATTAATAGTTAAAGATTGTCATAATTAAAAATGTCTACTTTAGCATAGTGGATTATGTGCGTGGGCGCGATACCCGAGATATGCAGGTTCGACTCCTGCCAAAAGATTTTTTCTATTGGTTATAATACATTTTCTCAGAATTCAAAATTATGTATTTTCTTATACTTTTTTTTAAACACATGTCATTTAATTGAGATGAGACAGTTGGTTTTGTAAAACGTTGTATCAGTGTTTGTTGGTAAAACATACGTTGCAAATAAAAAAAAAAGTTTACATGAATTTATACGTAAAAAAAGTGTGTAAAACATTATCTTATTTGTTGTGGTCTGGACTTAACATATTATGTATTATAATAGTTTTAAAACAAAGCTATTTTTGTTAATTCTGCTACATATTTACATCATTTACGTTTATAGCCCAATACAGCTTTGGTGAAAGCTATATTTATATAGAAGCATTTCTAATTAAATAAAAAAATAAATAGTATGTATGTATTATCCTTTGGCACTATATAATAATTATATGCGTAGGTACAGCTGAAACCGGGAGAATTGTAATATTTACATTATACATTATTTATTTTAAATTTCTCTTAGTGAATAATTTGGTAGCAGCTATCAAATCCTGATAACTAGTATTGATACTAATTTATAATGACAGCAAACACAGCATGACAACAACAAAGTGGATCGATAAGACGTATTAAATTCAATTGTCTATTGACAAAATGGTGAAAACATTTGTATTATTAATTACAACGTTTTTATTAGCTCGTATTCATAATTTTCCGGTAGTTGTTTGTCCGGTACAAATCTTGCAATAGATTGTTAACTAACTTCCCGACTAGCTAGACATTTTAAACATTTAGAATATATCAGAACACGATGCCAATGCATTCTTTTAATACTTTTAGCCATCTTTAAGTAAAATTGAATTAATTTTTATTTAATTCTGTTTTGTATGAAAAGTTATTTCGGAAGAAATCCGTAATCCAATCCACTATTATTGGTTGCTAAGTGGGTGCTCCTAGCAACTAAATTATTAGTATATACGTGCGATACTATGGAAATAGTATTATAATATTGTAATAATATTGTTTGTTTTTTTATTTACTTCATATCAAGTACAAGTTTGAGCATATTGAGCATAATAATTCATCAGAAAATTTTAAAACGTTATAACGTTTTATATAAAATGGTTAAGTGTAAAATAGTTTTTTTTGTCAAATTAGTTAATCGCTTTAACTGCATTATACGGTTCACTTACAAAAATACAATTTCTCTGCGTAAATCGAATCATGTCAGGAAAGACCTCAGAAAGTAATCGTGATAAGATCGTCCGCAATGATTTTTTACGTTATATAAAGTAGTCGTTAAATGAAATCCAGGCAAGAGCCCTAAAATGCCGAATCGATAAAGTCATAATACAGGTATCTACCAACATGTAAACACCTTCTTTGCAAAGAAGGTCGTACTCAAAACTCATCAATCCCCGTAAAAAAAAAACTTCGTCGGTAGCTCATGACTGAGGATCGTAACTGGTGCAATCTGAATCTGGTTCCTTTAGTATTTTTCCAAGAAATGATTGTTAATTAATTATTAAAACTATTAATTTGACGCTTTGGATACCGACTAATATTGAAAAGTCTATCTAAATTTAAGTTTTGAATGTTTCAAACCATTGCCGACTTAAGTAGAAAGCCGATACATTCACAACGACTGGTCCTACTTTTTCCGCTCCTCCCGTTGTTGTCTATGTATGAACTGTCATTGCCTCTCATCGTTATATAAAGTGCTCATACTGATGCGTCTGTCGTGTTCACACAAGGAATGGTTTGATTTGAATAGATAAGTTACATGATAAATAATACACTAGCATAAACACACCTTCTACAAATGCAATGCATAGATGAATGTTACATATTTTTTGGAAATCGATATTACCACCGGTTTTTGTGTGAAGGACTGGTCTGACTTTGACAGCTGATGAATAACAGGAATGTATATTATTTATAATTTATTAATATATTTGATTTGAGAATTTTTTATAATTCAATTTGAAACGAGAAAGGACGAATCAATATGTCAAGCATTCAGGGCTCTTATTTTGACAGCTGAAAAGTAGACCACTCGTTGATTGTGCAAAAAGTTATCCTCAGGCTTTATTAATCTAAAGATGGCGGTATTGAAACCCATTTTGTCACTCGCTTTCGTTTGGGTTACAAAATTCGTATCATAAATTTGTATAACAATAATATCTACGAACTGACTTAAATAGCAAGTATATAATATTATGTAATTTACTTAACTTAATAATATCTATTCATATTTACTTATAAATTATGAAAAAACTCAAATAAAAATGATAAGTTATCTTTAGACTATTCTGAGGATTGGTTTATAGCCCAAAAATTGTAGCGAATATTAATAACTTAAACACAGTTCAATGAACATACACTTTGTTTTTTGATTCACTTAAGTAGAAACTTGATTTCTCATGATTTTTATTTTTATTTCAACTCAAATAGGTATCCATGTCGGTCCTGATAAATATAAAATTATGTCGATTTGGTACTATACATTTGGTTTTATTTTATCTAAGAAATATAATATACCTGTGATATTGATAATTTATAATAATTGTATGTCCTAGGGTTTCCGATTCCGGGATTTACGGCAATTTCTTGATTCTGAAATTCCGGTATTGAAAAAATTGTAATCCCGGGATTAATTCCTTTAATTAATAAGATCCATTAATTTACCACCAATATAATTTAAAGATACTAATTTGATACTTATTATATCTTGAAATGCACGTACTTTGTGATTTAGTTAAATCTAATTATATGTTTATTAGAATAAAACGTCGACTTTTAGTATTAAAAAAAAATAACCAACATTAATAATTATTATTCTAATTAATCTGATTTCTTTTAAAATTCATCTCAAATTATATAAATATTATTACTTTTCATTATGATAGTTATTGTATATATGTATAGCATGCAACTCCATGCTCAGATCATAATATAAAAATACTGTCTCAAAAGTCAGTACCTAGTTGAGTTCATTTCTGTAAAGTGGAATTCACTCACTGTAAGTTACATACATAAAGTGTCTCGAAGGAGTACAACATATATTTTCAAAAGCACGTCAATTGTACAGCTTCCTGTTATGATTTATATAATAACAGAAGCGAAACAGGAAATTATATTTCAACCACTACGACTTTCTTGGTAGCATCTTTGGAAAATCAACGTTCTCTATCAGACCAATTATCTTTTCAAAATTGTCAATGGTTTTCTTGGCTCGCTAAACTTACTGCAAAAGTTGGGGTTCCATTTTCCGTTATGATTTACGTGAATCCATGTTTTGTACCATGTCAGTCGTAGTGATTCTATTTTTTTACGAAAGTCCTTTATTCGGCGCTTTTGCGTATGATATTTATTTTCTTCACCGTTGATCCATTCAATAATTTACTTACTTCATTTAAATCTCCAAAATTGTATATAAACGACACTAATTTCAAATGTATGCACATACATAATTTGAAAACACCTCATATAGCCGGCTCGAGTCGAGCATCGTATTTTTTCAAAAATGTTTTTTTTAGTGGGTATATATCTGAGGTGTTTTCAAGTTATGCATGTTAAATATAATGGAATGCAACATTCTCAAAATCTTGTGAATTATTCGTTGAATAAAATAAATGGTTTATCAAATGTATGTGTTTTCTCTTTCCATAGTATTCTCTTTTTATGTTCTCTTTTACATTACTCATAATATGTATACAGTTCAATAGGTAATATTTAACACACACACACACATAATATGTATTATACATATTTAGAAAATGTTATCTTTTCGTTTATAATTAATGAATACTATTTTTCTGTTTTTACCCCGTAAGTCCGATATTATGGAAAAATTAAGTTTGTTCGTCAAAATTCAAACAAAAAAAAAACATTTTAAATCAAATCAAAATCTCGGTCCTCTGGACTAGTATGCTGTCCATCTATCGACAAATTTAAAAACTCGTAGGTCTCGTGGTTTCAAACATGGAATTAAAACCTCGTATTTCACAACCAGTGTTAGCAGATTCATCGTTTAGATAAGTGTTTTATTACGTTTTTTTCCTTCCCCTCAACAGTCTTCTCAAAAAGACTTACGAAGTTTTAATAGTAAGGTGACGATATATGGAAACTTTGCTGATTGAAATATCGTCTCTCTAATCTATTTGTATAAGTATTATAATCAATGTTTGTTTTCCTTCATAAATAAAATATGATAAAATAATATGAAATAACTAAAATAAGAATGTCACTATTTCAAGCATCGACCTAGATAGAAAAATAGGTGTTCATTTTAACAAGCGCTGCCATCTCATTGACGTACCTATATAACCTTATCATCGCTCGTGACGTGCAATTTATGGAATATGTCCATCCGGTATACGTGTGAATAACATTTTAGCGGGAATATGAAATTGTGCTGTCAATAATCTGAGAATCCGGGAATAAAAATTCTTTCCGGGATTATAATCCCTAGTGTCTACGTATTTGCTGGCTACTATTTTTAAACGCTGCAATACAAAAGCTATCGACTTTTCTCGTACTAGAAAGAAGGGGAGCTTAGGCGGACCTGAATTGACATTTTGGGCGAAACAATGCGCCCGCAGGGGAGAAAAGGTCACCACCCTGTTTATCGCTTATAATTTGAAACATATCTGCCCCAAATCGGGTTGTTTATAAAGAAAACTTATCAACCCTTACAGTGCATGTAAGAAGATATTTGAATACTACCATTCTGCGATAATATATTATGTGAAGCCATTCGATTTTCAATATCTTCGATAATTCATTCAAGTGCTATGATTATTAGAAACGTCTACCGACAGAAATTTTGTAAAATAACCCTACATATTATTTTAATGATACTAATAAATTTATTAAGACCTAATAATACTATATTCTAGATATATTACATTTGCGTGATGGTGAATTTAATTTAGGTGGACGTTGCTGTATACATAGGTACTTAAATGGGGTAGAGGTATTAATTGAGCTCATTCAGTACACTTAGGTATAATATATCTTTTTTAAATCATATTTCAATTTTTATTTATTTGGACTTATTATCATCCATTACAAAGACATTAAACTAGGGTACCTATATTATTTTACCTCATCGCAAAAAAACGAAATAGTAGATAACAAATTTGAACCCAGAACTTGTCAAAAATGCATGTTATACTTTCAATGTGCGTTATATCCAATTAGTCCAAGATATCCACCGCCTGAAAAGACCAATGGAGATGGCTCATAGTTTTAGCATATGGCTGAGCATAGCGTTAACTTTACTTGCCATATTTTTCTAAATAATATGTTTTGTGCCATGTTGTGAACGTCTTCAATTTATAATTTGTAATGTTACTATAATTATTTCATAAATCTAGTGGGCAATGGCCTGATCTTCCAGATACCCTTTCTAGCTCTTATTTTTAAGCATCCTTCAATATTCAAGTGTATTAAAATAATATAACAGGGCATATTCTTGACCTAAATTGATTATGTAATTAAATTTAATCTTATGGGGTTAAATTGATGTTACGATACTCTATCTAGAAAATCTTACCTCTTATAGAGCGATTGTGATATATGTCATATATATTATAAAGATTGTATAAAAAAGATTTCTACCACCGTTCGAATTTTAGAAAAAGTTTTAAATTGAAAAGTTGTTTACTTAAGTGTCCCAAAGTGACGTACATCATGAAACGTCAGTATTTGATGAAAACGTGAGCGCGAGCTTAAACCTGCGCGTAGAAAGTTATATGTATTTTTTTCCAACGTGCAGAGCAAGGAAGAAAAAATATTGTAACCTCAATACTACAACTATATAACTTGATTTTCACTATTTTTGAGATATCTATTGAATATGATTCTACATCACCTGCTCTACAAACTGATAAAACCAGGAAATTCAGAGGTGGGAACTGTATTAATTTTGTGTTTGAAAACATTAGATAACTTTAAAACCATATATTCATTATAATATTAATACTATCGACTGATGGTGCCGGATGGAATTTGAATTTAAATTCTAATGGATTTAAATTTTATACTATTCCATTTGACTCGTTTTTTGCGATCCAGATTTCTCCTTTCGGCATCTTCATGCACTGTGTGCACTCACCAAAAGGCAAATAAACACTCACAACGAATACTATTCTCTAACTTATATAACCAAACAATACAATAAAGCAGGTAAAAACTCCATTATGACTGGCACATGAAAGGCGAAACCCGGGTCGAAAAAACGACTCAAATGGAATAGTAAAAAACTTAAATCAATTAGAATATATAATCATTAAGTAATTTAAATAATGCATCTACAATATTTTTTCATACTATTGAACATTATATAATTTTTCACAATTACACAAGCACAATTTTCCATTTTTATTTTAAATAATAATTATAGCCTAGATTTATGTTAATAAGTACCTAAAGTTTAAATTTCATTTTTCCAACAATGACTAAATCAGAGTTATCTAGTTGTAGTATTGAGGTGAAGATATGGAAGTTCTCAGTCACTGTGCTATAAATAAGTATAACAATGAACGTCGAAAAAATACAAATATGAATAACCTAACTATTATAATTTCATATTGTCTTAATTAATTGACTATTTTTTCGTACCTTGATTCAAGCCACAAAGGCTCGTCGCCAATATTAGCGAAATTTATAAAGCACTTCAGATATTTACTAATTAGTTAATTTCATCGTAATTAGGTAGGACACTGGTAGCTTATTGGTCGCAATCTGATAGATGTGGGTTTAAGTCCCGCCCGGTGTCGTATTTTTTTAAGATTTTTTCTAATAGTTATGTTTCTGAGGTGTATGTTAAATTAGTTGATGCATCATTCAATCCTTAGTCTTGTATATAATAATATGTAGGTAGTGTAGCTGACCAATTTTTGACCGACTAGATCTGGTTTATAGTATAGACACAATATATCACCTGTAAGTAAGTCTTGTTTAAGATTTGTGGTACCTATATCAATGATTAAGGGTAGAACTGGTTAACAGTGTGATACTTAATTACTTAAATATCGCTTTTATTGAGAATTAGTTAAGCACACTATGGGTCTGTAGCGAGGGGTGGAGGAGGACATAATTAGTTCATGCTAAATTTTGTCAGTCATACTTATTTGTTTTCATTGAACTAATAATAGAATTTGCAGATGGTGCTGATTAGTTTTTCAGATTCAATTAAATCATGATTAACCAAACCATAATAGTTTAAGTATGCTATGGATGATCTGACAAAAATGGTGCACAATTTTTCTGTCTTACTTATTAGTTTTCGTTTAATTAAGAATATTATATAATATAAGCGCTGGTGATGATTAGTTTATTAAAATTCAAAGCCATGCCTAACCAAACCATAATCGATAAAAAATATTCTTCGATATAAAAATATCTTAAATGATGTAGTTTATGATTTAATGGCATAATTTTAAATATTTTATATATAGACGAATATTTTTTAACTGTTATCTAATATGATTTGGATGAGTCAGAGTTTAATTGAATTTTAAAAACAAACATATTAACTAACTATTTACACATTGTAGTCTTATTGTAATGAAAACAAATACATTTGATTGACAAAGTTTATTGTACACTAATTATGTTTGACCTTAAAGGTCTACCTCCACCCTTCGCCACTGCTATGCATATATGAAATTAGAAAGAGGGATAACAAATGAAGACCTGAAAATGAAAACAGGATAAAAACCAAAAAGTCTAAAAACGGTTTTTCGGTGATTTCATATTTAAAAAAATACTCTATCGATGAATTTGAGAACGAGATATACGATGTTGAGATGTTGATCCCCAAAATGAATGAAAAATATTGTTGATACTCTCATATTTTGTAACATTTTTACTCATAAGTTTTAAAAAAACATTTATGAAAATAAATAAGCCAAAAAACGGAATTAATATTCATTCACTTAGTATTTAAAAATAAAATAAATACACAATATTTAATTGATAAAAAATATGTATTTGCAAATATTTAATTATTTTGATTATAACATGTTCAAAACTAATTTAACTATCATGTTACATTCACTTTTTGAATGATAGGAACACACATATTTTTAAATCAGTTTATAGAGGCTCTCCTGTAAAATTCACTATTTGGTCTTTGTCCAGTTTTCATTCTCAGGGTTTCAAATAATTACTAACATGACATCGTTGCTTCAAGCGTAATAGTTTTTAAAACCATTATTAAAATATACAATTGTAAAATTATATATTTTTTTAAATATACTTAAGTATACGTAAGTATAAATTAATTGTTATGCAACTTAAAAAAACTTATCAGTGATAAGTAGTAAAGTAGTCCTAGTCTGAATTTATTACTGTAATAGCGACATGGCAAATATTTTCATCGATTGTTTAATTAGTAAAATCTACAACATCTATCTACAAGGTTTGCAACTCCTTTTCGCTTTACAATCTCGATATTATAAAGTTTAACTTAACATTATATAACCGAAATTTAATCTGTGCTAAACTAGTGTAGTGACAGTGGCGGCGGTTTTGGGGAAACTATTATAACCTACTGTTTATTAAATTTGTGGGTGCACGGTGAAAGCATTATTTTAGCGATGCTCAACCAAAACTGATTTTTATTTTATGTATAATATTATAAACCACCACGAGTAGTACTAACTGTATATACTCGGCCAGGGATGGCGAACCTATGGCACGCGAGATGATTTTGCATGGCACCCGAATGTTTCAGTTTGAAAAGAAAAGAAATTACTTTTTTATATTATATTATACCTAGGTATTTAAAAAATGTTTTTTCATAAAAAAAGTTTTACAAATAAATATATAACTACTTACTTAAGTACTTACTTATACATAATATTAAAAAATAATGACGACATAGCCATGCGTATTTTCTTCGGTATTATATAATATTATGTTTACCAATCGATGCGCAAACGGAAACGACGGATTTCTTGCATAAAAATGACAAATCGCATTATATAAAAAAAATAGCAGGCAAATCTTTTTCAAGATAATCATTACGTTTAATGTAAATATACAATCGCATAGGTCAGTCTTTAGGATCGGGCAATTAAAAATAAAAATATTCAATCAACAAAATTTATGAAATTAATTATCGGCAGTCATTCAAATATATCAAACATAATCTCAAAAAATGGAAATCCGTTTAGTGATGGAAATATAATATGAAAAAAGAGTGGTTAAAATGCTTCCACGATCTCTTTGATAATTTTGAAAACAAAGGCAAAAATATTTAAAGAATAAAAGATATGCCTTCGCTAGAAATACGATGAAAGATAGTATATAAAGAACCATTTGTAATTTTTAAACTTTTTTAATGGATTTCTTAAAAACATTTTTTTCGCCATGAAAAACTGCTTGGCACGTCAGACAGAGTAAATATTATTTGGGAAATTTTGGCACGCGTTCGTAAAAAGGTTCGCTATCCCTGCACTAGGCCGTCACATGAAACTGTAAATTTCGATGGTAGTGATCGTTATTGGTCATACTTCGAATACAATATGGTAAACTGTTTGTGAAAAATGATTATTGTTGCATATTCAAATAAAAATAATAATGGTAATAATGCATTCAAAAATCTGCATTTATTGCGAAGCAATTAACGCATTACATTCAAAAATAATCAATAACTAGCACTACACAATTCGCAATTTAGTGCAACGGCCAGAATATAGTCAGCCTTGGGCCATACCCTAGTCTTGGGTAACAGCTCCTGAGACATTCCCAGTCATAAACAAAATGATGCTTCACAGCAAAACGTAGGGTCCCGTGATCGCCCGATTAAGAACGGGTTTGGTACGGGGCGGGTGTGGTTTGGTGAGGCCATTAATTTTAATGTATGTTATGACCACAATGTAAGGGTAAAAATAGTAATCCATTGGATATACACTTGGGTTACCGAACTGTACAGAGGATATTGTAGAATCTATAGAAAACATCAGATTATTGCTTGCCTGATGCTTATGACGATGGAAGATAGTCATATGTTTCGAACCGAATTAAATACTGCGACAACATTATTAAAGCTACACTGCTATGTTCAATATATTAATGGTAAATGAAGAGCGTAGCCATTATCCCAGTGGAACATCATCTTTGGCGTAGACCTCCGTAGAAGTGTAGCACATACAGAAATGCAGCTTTACTGACTAGACCATGACCATGATATATTTTTCTGAAATAACTTTCCATACAAAACAGAAGTAACTGAAAATGAATTCAATTCTGCTTAAAAATGGCTAAAAGTATTAAAATAATGCAATGTCATCGTGTTCTGATATATATTCTAAAAGTTTCAAATGTCTAGCTAGTCGGGAAGTTAGTTAAAAATCGATTGCAAGATTTGTACTGGATAAAAAATCACCGGACACACAAGAATACGAGCTAAGAAAAACGTGGTAATAATAAGCAGTCTTGCTTGAAGAGTCTTGACCGAGAACTTCAGGTTGTTCTTTCAAATATCAAGTCAAAATATATAAAAATTTTACGTTCATTGAAACAAGCTCAGTTATCACATTAATTAGTTATTATATTGATAATACAAATACATGAAAATGTGTACATTTTGTTTTTCTTCGCCACCACTGGTATAGACTATGATTTAAACTAGACGAATCACAAAATAAAATTCGTCCACCTAATTATCTATACGAATTCGATGACACCACTTGGACTATTAGAGTTTGTCTAGATGACGCGTTTCTCGCCGCGATACGTCGCGAGAGTATGTGGACAGCTCAACGAGGTCACTTGTACATCGATCGCGCTTGAGAAGTGACTCGCGGCGATTAAATGAGGACGGTTCATGAGGTCACATGTACCTGAAATGTGCGCGAGTTTTTACGTGCGAGTCAAATCGCGCCATCTGGACAAGGTGTTAGGTGTGTGTGCAAAAAATGTATAAGTTATTACACCAGATACTAAATTTATTTTTCAGTAGTCAAAGTTGTGTGTTGTCGTTGACGTGGCGCTGAACCGAGTGAAATAGCGTGAGGTTTTTTACGAAGTTGGGGTGTGATATGGCGGACCTAGTATTAGTGAGCAGACGAGTCAGTCCCTCGTTGTATGACTAGGGAAGTCTTTTAGATAATACACGAAAATGTTATGTTTCACAACCCATATACCAATACTATGTTTTGGTCAGTCACGTTACTAGACAAAATGCCGCCCCTGGGCAACGCCAAAATAACGCCCCACTTTTTATACAGTATTTTTTATCACCCGTGCACGTATCGTCTCTGGTTATAATGGACGTCGCAGGACAACGGAAGTAAACTAGACATCGTGAGCCCGACAAAAAAATAACAGCCCAGTTAAACCTTTTATGTTAATAAATGCATTTTGTTTCCAACCACTGAGCTGATTTTTTTATGGAAAGATATTTTCGTTATTTAGTACTAAGTTTATGTAGCTAGTTCTATATATACCAAATGATTCCCTTCAAGTAACTGCCGCCCCCAAGCGACGCTCAATCTGCCTACCCCTACGGGACGTCACTAATTTGGTGTGAATATTTAAAAATCATTTCGAATTTAAAATAAAACATAAAGTGTGTGACAATATAATTTGCCATTTTTCCGTAAAAAAATTGAAATTATAATTGTATTCGTTTAATCAATTCCTCTACAATATGCGTTCGCATTAAATTAGTTAGTGCAACTACGTTGATACAAACAAAAGATTGAAAAATCAATACCTAGATTCAAAGTACAAAAGATGGTCGAAAATATTAACAACCGAGTTCGATAATACTTCAATCGCATATAAAATAATTAATGATTTCATCGAGAGCTTAATTGGTTAAAGCACAGCGCCCGGAATGCGACGGTTGTAGGTTCAAGCACACTTGGAGCAAACATTGTTCTCAAACAATCTAGTAGGGAGAAACGTATATTTCTGAAGTTATTTAAAAAGTATGTAAGTGGACTAAATTACATGAACAACAATCACAAAGTAATGAAAAAATATCAAAAAAATAATTTTCGGCTTATTTTGGCGTTCTAATGGACGTATTCAAAAAACATTTCATAAAAATCACTTGATCGTTTTACGCACGATTTGTGATTGTGCGATGACCTACAGTATAATAAAATTATATATAATATTATAATATCATGTTTGTCATAGGTATGCCTTGTAAGTTTACGTATGGCAAAAATAAGATAAATAATAATATTTCATATGGTATTAAAATTGAGGAACAATAAGTGATTTCTGATTTATATACTTAGATAATGTGTATAATATGTATATTATATCGTCGGTGTTTTGTAAAAAGGGCTAATTAATCAAAATGCTATTTTACAAAAAGAGGACTTTTAACTTTTGACATTATTTATTAATTACTTGTGGATGATTATAAATGACTAACAAGTTTATAATAAAGCTTAAAAAGAATAATGTCCTTATAATAGACATTATAATTAGGCTTACCATACGTCCCGGTTTGACCGGAATTGTCCCGGTTTCACACATTGGTCCCGGCCGGTTTGGCATTTTGTCCCGGCTGTTCTGCTTTATTATTGTCAATAATAAATTTTCGTGATTAACCGTAGTAGCGTATATATGATGAGACGGCGGAGAAGGGTGCGAAAAAGTTCATTCCAGCGAGAAGTACGAATGGTACAATAAATAAATAAAATAATTTAAATTTCTGCTGCAGCAGACCTGAATGCCTCTTTTGTACATACTTTTAATAATAAAAGAATTTTTATATACTATAATACGAATAAGTCAAAGATGGATGCAGGAGCGAGTTTTATTTGCAGAGTAATGGTCGGTACAATACTATGGTAATGAATCAATCTGCTGACACAAGTAATGAGTTGTTTAACTCCATACCTATAAATATTGCATGTTTCTAGTTTTCGAATGTTTGTGGTATAGTAGTTTCAACATTATTAACTTTTTCCATGATAAAAGAAACGCTTTTTTTAGAGTAGTTTGTAAAAAATACAAATGATCCATGGATTATAATTATTCTGGACATACACCACACAAGTTAGTACACTGCGGTTGATGCTAGGATACTTTTTTGCATGACAGTGAATTGTGAAATTTAATATAATTCACGTTACTGTTTTTAAAATGGAATTCTATCTCAATTATTTTTGGTCTGGTACATGTACGAAGCACGCATTTTAATTGCCATAAAGCTTTGGCACTGCAGTTGGCAAGTAATTAATGCTGCTCTGTCATTGTAAGTGAACATCGAGCGAGAGCGGTCCAGTACCATGGAGATAGTTCGCAGGGAATAAATGCATATGAAAAATTGCAGGATTGTTTTACCATTTATTTGTTTTATTGCTGATGCATCATATATGAAAATATAAAAAATAAAATTCACTTGTATAATTTAATTGGCTGCGGTGTAGAGTATTCACAATATCCACAGTTTCATAAAGAGAACACTCACTTTTGTATTCTATCATTGTTTGTGGCGAAACAAAGCAGCCTGTGGGTACATATTTTTTTAATTTTATTTTTTTACATATAGTGAACATTACAAATTATTATTTTTTTTTATTTTGTTAACTGTCAAATCATGGTGGAACTGCATTGATACAAACCGGTCCTAATCTCTTGATTAAAAGTGGAATAAGTACTACAAAAAAAATTCGTTTTATTAAATAAAAACAACAATACAAATTATTAATTTAAAACGTTCACAACGTGACATTTAGAAACAAATAAATATTATTAAAACAGTATTATACAAAAGTTATTAAACAGTAGAAAAGTGTATATATAAAAAAAAAATATATAATATAAATTAGATATAAAAAAGTACACTAAATGAGCAAAGCAGACCCTTTTTTTTAGAATTTATAAAACAATGCCCACCTATCTTATCCACACACAGGTGGAATAAGGCAATATCCGAAGTGATTTGGCTGAACAGAGTTATTGTCCTCCCAATTGGTATTACCATATATGCTCCCGATTTCTAAGGATACACAGGTCAATACTACCAAGAATGGCAGAGTTCTCATTTTCAACGCGTATAAGTCGGAAAAAATACGTGGCCAAGTCAGTAGGAGTTGTTTGAAGAAGATTGTTAATTGTTATTTTAAGGTGTGGAGAAACATTGCTGAGACTGAGAAATTAACAATATTTTATTCGACACATTCTACTTTTTTCTCAGGTTTTTTTAGTCATATAACCCCTAGAGAAAATTGTAAAAACTTCGAAGGTTGGAAGGCGCTACGAGGAGCTATCTTCATATGCACAGAACAAATTGAGAGTGCTACAGGTTTTATATTGATGTGAGTTCCTGCATGCCACTGAAGTGCGTTTGATCATAAGAACACACTTGGTTATTCAAATGTTTTCCGAGTGACCGCTGATGTAAAATTCTAAAACTTACATTATTATATCTTTTATTATTAGGTCGGAAGTTTCAAACCAATAATGAATTTCGTTACATACCATGTAAGACCACACTTCTTGTTTCAATTAGGAAACTAAAGCCCCAACAAAGAAGACGTATGAAATGTTTAATATGAAAAAAAATCTTCCATATTATCATATTATTACTAGAAGACATACGTTGTTAAAATTAGGCATTAATTATAAATATCGTACAATATAATATATAGGTTTTAATGTTTATTTATAAAATTTATATGTATAAGCAGTTGAGTGATAATTGTAATTACCTTCCATTTTTTTTTGAAAAGCATAATTCTTTTCCGTCGCCGAGTTGGGGTTCTCAAATTTGTGAGTACGTAATTATTTTTAATTAGAGTCTCAAATAGGCTTATAATAGTTTTTTAAATCATTTAAAACTCACAAAAAGTCTTTTTAACGATATTAAAAATACTGTGTAAGTTCATTATAATTTAGATAATTATATTTTTATTACAAATAAATTTCATTGAAAATTTAGATGAAATTGATGTTTTAAAAAATCTTGATAATACCTACTTACAATTCTTTATTTAAAAAAATGGTGATATCGACAAAAACTAAAATAATACTCGCATCTGATAATACAGCACTCATCAAAAAATACTTACTTAGATCACATTGTAATTTTAGTCGTGTCACAGAAATCAATCGATAAACATCCACCAAATTATATGAATTAATTAATTAATTCTGACTCCTATCTTAAAAACATAAATTCAAACCCGTGGCCCATGGCTTGCCGCTCTATCAACTCGGTTGTTTGAGTCCAAAACGGGCTATGCGAGTGGCTAACAATCATTCTTAAAAATAAGCCTGTTAATATAACCTCCACACTAATAATTTTAATTGGACATAGTTATGCAGAAAGTATAAAGTCCACAAAAAATAAAAAAATGAGATATGATATAGATCAGATGCGAGAAGGTTTTCTCTATATTCTGCTGAAAATAGCCAAGCCGCAAAAAAAATATTCTTGAAATAAAATACTATTTACAATTTGACATTTTACATACATTTTAAACAATCGTGTTGTTACTAAAGTGCCATTATCTCAGCTCGACATTATTGTGGACTGGCTATATTCTGCATAACTACGTTCAATTATGTCTGCGCTTTGTAATCTATTAATTCTGGTATAGTCACGTTTTAAAAATGTAGTGGTAACTGGTTAAATGAGCCCACACATATATTTTTATAATAATAAGCATAATTTTGTATTACATAGGTAAGTATTTAATAAATCGTTTGTTAACGTTTGTGTAAATGTAAAATATTTACATATTTTTAACTGACATACTCTCATTTTACATTATGCAGTGGATATGGCGTCTGAACGCCCAGCGGTATAGAGAAAAGCCTCTCAGATGACCAAATTTCTGTGTTACGATATTCAGTGATGAGATTCCGATGAATAAGAAGATTAAAATTTTATTTTCTGTAGATAGTAATCTAAATATAATAAAGAAAAAAAATCGGTGCGTGTGCTTATTGTACGCGGTGATATTTCCCTCCATTTTGAATGTGAATAGCAAACTGTCACTTTTATTTTTAGTATGGTTTTTCGTCTGGATTTTAGGATTTGGAGGTGAACAAATAACACACCGGAATTGTTTTGGAAACAGCAAGGTATATTTAAGTTAATATTATATAGTAGTTACATTTTTAATAATTTAATTTTAGCTGTTTGTAGCTTTCTGCGCGCCATCTTGTGTTTTCGTTTTTCAACGAGAGCCGTTGTCGAAAGACGGCGACGTTGCAAATCTTCAACGGTCATAATGTACGGCATTGCCGGCTCGGCTATGTTATTATTATTTATTTTCGTAATCAGCGCTTTACTATTTGTTGGGTTGGATACCGATTCGGGCCTCTCCAGATACACAGAGACATCCCCAAATAGGTCCATACGGGGGTGCCACAGCGGGTTAGAAGTTATTTTATTATTATTATTATTCGTTTCTTTATTAAACACTACAACAGGCCGTGAAGCTTAATAATAGTGGTTAAACTCCCAGGCTTGAGAATTTTGAGGAATGGCACACCATTTAAAAAACACATGTTTTTGAAGTTATCCTTCTTTTGAGGCGATAGCGAAATTGAGAGCTGCGCGCGAACACCGTTACGACATTATGAAAATATCTGCGAATAAGTGAGCTGTATACAAACGCAAGTTTGATAGTAGAATTGTTCCGTTGCCTAGGCAACGAATTTATTATTGTCGGCATAATATGATATGGTGTTATTATAGACGTTTTACACAACTCTACAACTGACAGGTTATTGTCTATGCTCATATTCTCATATATAATCTTATATCTCATTGAGAACATGGACAGTAGTGAGTCGGAAATGACAGTAAGTTTTCTAGAGACCTTCAATATAATATAGGTATGTAGAGGTAACAAGAACACTCAGCCCTTTTCCAAATTATCAAGTTAAAAAGATCATGATACACTTTTACACGTAAAACATAGTTTAATATAACTTCATCATATCTGTCGTGTAATACCACTAGTGTATTTGTGCCATATAAATAAAGGACCAAACGATATAAATACCAAAGCGCGTTTGCCTTAAACACTGTCCTCACAATATCACATGTCACATACAAAAGCAACCGTCTGTAATATAAAATAATAACGGGGGTAGTTTTCTAAACAAATAACAACTACTTCCTTTATAATATTATCTTTGGTCATGGCTGCGAGGATAGCATCCAGCGATATCGCTACAATCATAAGGTCTATAAGAAGCTCTTTAATGAGCCTTGCGTTAATAGAGTGAGATACTTCGCGAGTGTCGCTTAGTGGATTATAAGGGAAACCGAGTGCGGCGACTTTGTTGACTTGATGCCCGAAGGAAAAAAAGCGAGCACTGGAATTAATCGACTGGAGAAAGAGTTTGCTTGAGGTGATTAAGTTACACCCTGATCTGTGACGCTAAAATGAAAAAAATAAAAATCGCTTTGTGTACTTATGTGCCCGCGTTAGAAGTTATACTTCTTTGGCGTAACAAAACAAAACAAAACTTGTGATAACCTAGATTCTACGACTAGCTCTTAATTATCTTGTTAAATTACATACTCAAGATTTTTCTTGAGCTTATTGGAGCGACGTTGGTTTATTTCTATACACTTTAACTTATATTACTAAATTATATAACTATTTCTCGTTGTTTTTATTTTTGAAGTAACAACTGTCACTCTGACGTTTAATCGTTTACGTAAGGAATTGCAAATGGCCGACAATAATCAATTCGTTACCTAGGCAACGGAACAATTCTACTGTCAAACTTACGTTTGTATACAGCCGACTGATTTGTAGCTTACTTCATACTGTCGCGCACTTTCGTAACGGTGTGCGCGCGCAGCTCTCAATTTCACTCTCTACCAAACGTCCCAAAAGAAGTATTACTTCAAAAATAGGTAAACCTATTTTGGGAGCATTAATTTATTGTCATTCGTTTAAATTTTAAATAAATAGTGTTGATTAGTTTCAAATGTTTCATTAATCCAATGAGAGAAAATAAATCGTCTGAATTTGATCAATTTTTTTTGAGTATCATTTTTATTATTTTATTATGGTATTATCACTGATTATAGATCCATAAATGCAAGGTAGAAGATGAATATTTGGAAATAACGACATGTTTGTAGAATCCTGGCGCCGCGAACGGTAGGCGTCTGGAATGAGTGACTCCTATTTTGCCATAGACCCGATGCTAGAGCTCTTACCTACCCAGCTACCCGGAAAATACAAAGTGGAACTTAACCGCATTCGCCCGATGTACGTACAGCATACACAAGAGGACCGCTTTTACAAAGCGAAATGTTTACCGAGAATTCAGAAAGCGCTTTTTTTACAATTTTGCATTCATTTAGTAGATCGCAAGCGTACGGCAAAAATAAGTAATCAATATCATAAAACGATTTTTTTCTAATACTCCTCTCCATTTGTACGTATTCGATATTTTTTGGGCTAGTGCACACATGTTTAATATCTCGTTTTGTTTGTTTCGAGAAAATAGAATTTGAACATCAAGAAAGAAGTAATATATGAGTGAATCAATATCTACACTCACTTAATTATTAACTTTTTAAAGACTGATATCATAGACATATCTCATTGTTAACTCCATTAAATTCCCAATACGTTAGCATTGTTCCCAGAATGGACGAATTTACACCTCTTGAGTGTAGTATTTTTATTACTATTGATTTATTATTACTGGTTTGACGATTTATATTTGTACGGTTATCGAGTGTATTATTAGTGTTAAGGTAGGGGTTTTTTACAAACACTTCAAATATTCATAATTTGTTTGTTATATTATTTTTTATTGTAATCCTTGACTTAAAAGGTATGTGATAACGCGTTTACCTACTCTGTTATATTAATTTGTTATATAAGTTAGAGTTAATAGTATTCGTTGACAGTGTATATTTGATTTTTTATGAGTGCAAACTCAAATGGAATAGTACAAAACATAAATACATTATAATTTAAATTCAAATTCCATTAAGTACCTTCGGTCGATAGTACAAATAATAAATCTACCCTATTTAGCCATACAATATTTTTACAATCTCGGTATTAAAAAAAATACTAAACATTCAATATAACATGAATTAACCCATCGACATAATAATAATAATAATTAATTAAAATATTTTTGCAATTATGTATGTCTGCATTCTAAGGTTTTTGAATGAAAGCGTAGAGTAAAGCACTACTTTTCCTAGATATACTTCGGTTGTATATAAGAACCCCAAGACTCCAATTAAATTTAATTACATAATGTCAATAGTTCATTAAAGCGCCAATCTGAGGCAAAATATCTTAGTATAATTTATGACTCTTATTTATCTTTTCACTCGCATATAACTTCTCTACATGCAAGTAAGCTTCTATGATTCATCATGCGACAAGCCAAACCATTCAAGAATCCAAATGTGATACGTACACTCTACAGTCTACATCTCGTTACTCTATGACAACATCTTCTTGGCTACATGTTAAAACTGTGAAGTAACATGCTCCTCCCATTTAGTCGACAACAGCGCCTTCCTTCACGTATCCAAGAAGTTGTTCTCGTACAATAGAGTGTAGTATTCTTAAATATTATCTGGAGTCCTTATGAAATTTCCTGCAGGCTTATTTTAGAACGCGTCTAGAAGAAATTTCTTCGATGTCTTTGTTTCAATACATATAGCTATTTTCATTTTAATAATTTGTCAAACGATTACTTTCCGACTACCTTTCTACAAGGCATGCTCACTTTTCACTCTCTTGAATCTCGTACGTCCTAAAGAATTTGAATTTATATGCGTCTGTCAATTACCTACGTGGTCGCACGACGCGCAGTCATGGCTTATTCTGGGTTAGAACTGTTTCCTCGGGTCAAGCCTATCAGGCACCGTTAGCGAGGTGTGCAAAACTATTCAATGTGCTTCCTAAAGACACAGACATTTTCAATGATGTACTTTGCATTTTTCTTTGAAATTTTATTGTATAAAATTGTTAATGTTTTATTATCATTATTATGTTCTTCTTCTCTCTTGTGAGAGTAATATTTGTTATAATGTAAATCTCATGTTGTGAACATCCTAAATTTTGATTCGTTATATCCACAATGTTTTGTTTTCTTAAGGCTATACCTCAGCTGAGACATGGTCTAAAAAGATCGCAACTATGCGACGCGCGGGTTTTGCTAATGACGCGTGCCGAACGGAACATAATTTGTCATAAAACTTCAACATGGGTCCATTTAGTGTTATGTTTATTGTTATATTAGTAATAATAATAATATATTCATTGTCATGTTTTCTTTTTCGAGTACAGGCATAATGTTTTTAGTCATCTTTTTACGATATAAGAATATATTCTTGAGACGCCATCACTAAAAAAATCGACGTGCTCTCACCTCGAATGCCGCTCGGCGATTAGTGACGTCTCTGCGATCCCAAATTTGACAACAATTAGGTATTTTATTATTCAAAAAATGGGCAAGTTTACCACATTTGAAGATAATTCTAAATAGACTAATTATAAGCTATGTCTTTGAGCATTCAAATGTGATAAAACATCCTACGAATAATGATTTTTTTATAATAATTATCGACCTAAGAATAAGGTAGTATTTTCTTGAAATACGCCATTCCCAGTGGTTAAGCTACAACATACGGCCGTAGCCATAAATTAATTATATTGATTAAAGCCATGAAAACGATTTTTCTTCGGTTCGGTACATGTTCAAACACGCGCGTTAACATGATCTTACTCCCTACTTCAGTTATCGTTTGTCAATTTATGGCTACGGCTGTATGTTGTTGCTTAACCACTGGGAAATGCCAATAGAAATGGCGTATTTAAAAAAAACCGCCGAAACGCAAATATATTGACTGAAACCAACAAAAATCAAATAACATTAACATAAATCCCTCAGATATGCTTATAGAATAAATTGACGCGATGAATAATTAACATATTTTAAAATAGAAAATATTCGTGGCAAATATTTCGAATTATTCCAAACTATCACTATTGATCCGACGTTGATAGTTCATCCAACAAACGTTGGATTTCAGAGAGATTTTTTTGTACCAAGACTTTTGTAAAAATTAGCAGTTATTATGATTTATACATACGTAGTTATAAAGGTCAAGATAATAAATATTTGTAGGTACTTCAGATTGCTATAAAATAGTGTTTTATATAGATTTTAATAGTTATATTTATTGATAAGTAGTTCTTTATCACAACGTTTTTCTTAGCTCGTATTCTTATTTGTCCGGTGGTTCTCTGTCCGGTACAAATCTTGCAATCGATTTTTAACTAACTTCCCGACTAGCTAGACATTTGAGACTTTTAGAATACATCAGAACACGATGCCAATGCATTTTTAATACGTTTAGCCATCTTTAAGTAGAATTGAATTCATTTTCAGTTAATTCTGTTCTGTATGAAAAGTTATTTCGACACCATTATTGGTTGCTAGGGGGGTCTGGGGTCCTGGCAACTAAATTATTAATATATACGTGCGTTACTATGGAAATCAATATGACATGTCAAAATGACATTTCAGTATTATTTTTATCAAGTACAATTCGTATTCAATAAGAAATACCGAAATACCGGTATTGATAATAATATATTCATTCGGTATTGCAATCCCTAATTAGTATTAATTAAAATGCTTACCTCGTTCATACATTTATCATGGTCTACTTTCTTCATTAATGTGTATTTTTCATAATATCTTTAAATATATATATGTATGATCTTCTATTGAATTTTCATTTATAAAAATGTGACATAAAGTAGCTTTTATAATCAGGATAGGTGGGGTTAAGTCTCATTAGTTCGTGTCAGGTTACATTGGATCAGGTTGAAAGGTCTGGTATAAAAGGGTTTTTGCAGAAAACTAAAGTCATAGAGGATTCGGCGTGTTGGTCAGGTAAAACTCGAAATAGCTGTATTCGTACGGTGACAGTAACATCTATGAATGGAGAGAGATAATAAAACGATAGTGATTCTCGGCACAGGCTATAATCCGCTAATGGATTACAATTATATTTATAGGACAATAAATTTCGTTCGGACCTCTACAGAGATGGCAAACCGCAACGATTAAAGAAAACCTTCTCCATATAGAATGAACCTAAATACATGAAAATGAAGCTGAATTAGCCACAAATAATTTGGATAAAAATAAATTTGGAAAAAACTTCACCCTATTTTCGACATAATTTTAGATTCACTCACCCATTCATAAAATATTATTAGGTGTAAAAATATTCCCTTAATAAATCATGAAACTTAGTATTGTGAATGGATAGTGAAACGTTATTCTTATTATACATATATTTTTACCACGTTTTTCTTAGCTCGTATTCTTGTTTGTCCGGTGGTTGTTTATCCAGTACAAGTCTTGCAATCGATTTTTAACTAACTTCCCGACTAGCTATACATTTGAAACTTTTAGAATATATCAGAACACGATGCCAGTGCATTCTTTTATTACTGTTAGCCAGCCATCTTTAAGTAGAATTGAATTCATTTTCAGTTAATTCTGTTTTGTATAAAAAGTTATTTAGGAAGAAATCTGTAATCAAATCCACTATTATTGGTTGCTAAGGAGGTGGCCCTAGCAATTAAATTATTATTATATACGTGCATTACTATGGAAATCAAAATGACATTTGAGTATTCTATATTTGTTTGTTTGTTGCAAAATAGCAAAAAAATGATTTGTTGACAATTGCCTTATTTGTCCTAAATTATTAATACATAGAATTGTCAATTTTATATGATTCAACAGAAAATTTAAAAACGTGGTATATAAAAAGATCTTTTTATCTTGTAATTATTATTATATACTAATATTTATTTGGCTCTACGAAAATGGATGTTTGTCACTTGCTCAACTCATTAGGTCTATACTTTGGGTCAAAATACATATTAAAATCAACATTTGAATTTTTGACAGACTCGATATTTGAAACTGGGACCGACGATATAATTCGCTTGATTTGTAAGCACTCGGCTATCATGGGACATTATTATATAGAATACTGAATATCGCTTGATTTGTGCATTATACCCACGCGTCAAAACAGGCCGCCATCTTCTGATACATCAACATACAAAATATTTTTCTAAGACTACTAATAATTAAACATTATAGACTCGCCCTCGAGTATTGTATTAACATCAGTCGGGAATAGGACCTCCCCTAGCTCCTTCTACTCGGTCATTCCTATATAGTCCAAACTATATGGATGAAATATAATAATAATACATTATCTAACAGAATTACTTCATATTATTTGAATATAAGGTTATTTTATTATAGTTGTTTAATCCTTCTTGAATGAATGGTGGCTATTCTATAAATTTTGGTTTATTATTTGTGCAGATTTGGATCACGCATAGTTTAAAAACAAATACTAATAGGTGCCTTCCCAAAAGATCAACAATCACAACAAACATTATAACACACACTTTTCCTCGAAATACCACCGGATTATGGAGGGCAAAATCAGAACCGACTGACAATTATTCAAATTAGTGATTGCAATACCTTACTTCAAAACTGGTATTCAATTATTTATCGATACTTAAATACCGGTTTCAAAAATCCAAAAATACCGGTATTTTCGGTAGAAAGCATACACGTTTATGTTTTTCGAAAATGAATTTTATGTTACTTTTCATTACTTTCTAATATATTGTAGGTATATTAAGTTTAGTGTATAAGTTTTATGCTACCGAAACGCAAATATATTGACTTAAACCAACAGAAGTTAAATAACTTTAAAACAAAATCCCTCAAATATACTTATCGAATTGTTGTGATAAATTAACATATTTTGAAAAAGAAAATATTTGCGTCAAAGATTTCCAGTATGTACATCCAACAAACGTTGAATTTGAGAGAGATTTTACTGTACCCGGATTTTGTAAAAATATTATACATAATAAAGGTCAACATAATAAAAATGTAGGTAGGTACTTTAGGTTGCAATGAAACAGTATTTTAAATAGATTTTAATAGTTATATTTATTGATATGTACTTCTTTTTTTCAATAACATGTTTTGACGAATACCGGTATTTAATAAGAAATACCGATATTGATATTATATTCATTCGGTATTGCAATCCCTAATCCAGATCTTCACATGTAATTTTTAATTGCCATGACTGATTGTAATGGTCAAATATAAATACAAATTAATAATCTGGACCATTTTATGTAGCAATTTCTTTGATGAAAACATAATCTCCAACATCCCTCTCGGAACCCCACTTTATGAAACATTTCTCTACCGCATATATATACATAATATGTGTGAGCTTGGACTGTGCATGCATATACATGCAGATGGCAGAAGTGTTCTACATGCAAATCGGATATGTGTCTAACGAATGCGGTTGACACATGCCCGAGAGATACACTGGTAGGACAAATCAAGTGTATCCAGATTCCGGCCATTCGCTTTGATCTTAATTGTAATAGCACATATTGCAATGTGTGTTCGAAGTCAGGGGTTGCGACTTCATGTGCCGCGCACCCGAAAGGATCTTTTGTCATATTTTATTGACGTCGTTAGTCAAGTTGCCGCCTTTGCGAAGAATTTTCCCAAAATAAATAATATATCACCGATCTGGCGGCTTCGGCAAGGCTACCTTTTAAAAGGGCAGGTGATTTCAGTCTTCAAAGGTAATAAAAAATATATTGCCACATTATTGCTATGCGGCGGACACTGTGGCTTAGTATGTTGGATTCAAGCCACGATCAATTAGCTATATTATCTACACATTTAATTATTGTGATTAGGGTTTCCAATCCCGGGATTCCGAACTATTTTCGTTACCTATGAATCCCGGAATTGGTAAACATAATCCCGAAACATTCGGGGTTGATTTTTTTTTATCAATTTTTATGGAAAATAAAATAAAAACGAAAATTAAACAGAAAAAAATACTTTGAATAACATAAATAACTACATTAGAAATAAACTGAGGTTCAATGAAGTTTGATTTATTACCCATGTGTTGCCAATTCATATTGTTTTTTCACCTAAATTAATAAAAATTGTAAAAAATAATGCTTTGCACTTTTAGAAACAGACTACCAGAAAATGCTATTCTGGAGACCCATTGGTCACAGGGGGAATCACCGTATAATAAATAACCATTTTTTGCTACCTTGCGCAATGGTAACAATATCAGAAAAAACTAAAAAAAGTAACACTTCATGCCTTTTTATTACTTCGGGTATATTATTCAGAATAATGTTTTAATTACCTACTTAAATCTTTAATTTTTCTATATTGTATTTATTGGAAACACAATAAATATTATTTTTTATTTTAATTGAACTTGTAATAGTATTTGTTATATTTTCATAAATAAATAAAACTTTTTTTACTCTCTCATCATTATTTATTTTTACAGTATTATTTACTCTATTAAACCGAATGTATTTCCAAGATAGAATGTACAACAATAAATGTCTTAAATAATCGTATAAATTTAATTATATTAGATTTATTTTTGACCGATTTTATCGATTTAAAAAAAAAAAAAAAATGCCAATCCCGGGATCGTTATATTGTAATCCCAAAATCCCGAGATCAAAAATTTGGCTCGGGATTGGATTCCCTAATTGTGATAGATGATTGCATAGAAATACCTTAGATTGACATAATGTCTAATGTTATGCTGATATCCTCAAACGAATGTGAAATTACTGAAAAATTCTGCATCAAAACTAGAAAACTACTGTACCTAAATCACACAACCCTCTTACTGAGATTCATCTGGGACAGATTTCTCCAGATTCCTCTGTCTTTTTTCTGCATGCCTTCTGGTGGATTTTATCGGTTTTCTAAAGAGTTCCTTCACTTCGTCACTCAACTTTATCGATATTTCCATCTGCCCTTTTTCAATCACATTATGAAGACAAAAAAGTACAGGATTCCCTTGCTCATTATACCATGAATAATTTACCGTATACGTAGCCATTGAAAACACCGCAGTTTGTCACGTAATAAACAACCTTCGTGATTAATACGAGTGCATTTTCTAGCTATAAAAAGAAGAGGGAGAGAATTAAATGTTTATATTATGAAGCTTTTTTACTACATTTTTTAAAACCATGTCCGATCCTAATAAGATTATTTATTATGGACCTCCACGGAGTGGATTTTACAAGAAATAAATGTTAGCCACTTGCTCAACCTAATAGGTCTATAATCTGCAAAACAACATGTGATTTTTGGGACCCATGACATTACAGGCCTACACGTTATCCTCTCGTCCATCGTATACGTTACTACTATCGAACAAGATCTTCTTGTCAACGTGTTAAAACTGTTAACTAATAAGCCCCTCGTACTTTTAACCGCACTTCGACTCCAGCGACTTCCGGTTATTGCCTAGATCTTCTTGTCGGACAGTTAACTAAAACAAGTAATTTATTATTACTATATCATACTACATTCCGTGTAATGAGAGTCCTATTATTTTCTTAATCCAAATAAAGTGTATTTGGTAAACAGGTAAGGCTTTTTTTAGAATAGTATCTATTTAAAATATCTAATATTAACTTAATCAGTTTCCCTCGCAGTGCTATTACTCTATTACTCATTGAGATATAATATTATAAAATATTATTCAAAACTTGAACGCGAAGCTCTCCGAATTTTGAATAATTGAATATCAATTATTTATTTGCTCATTTCTGAAATGGCAAGATGTATACATACTAAGTATTTAAAATATATTATCATAGTTCATAATAAGACTTCACACGTTTAACACTAAGAACTAGCCGAGAGTAAACAAAGAAAGCCTTGTAATGATTTAATGAAGGCGAAAGGACAGACAGACAGATAGGCAGACACATCACTCTGTCGCGAGCGTATTGTTACATCGCAGCTGGAAGTTGTTTCATATCACGCGACTTACATTACATGTAAGCCCCTTTTAATAAACAGGCACGATGCCCATGTTAATAAGGGTTTAACTACGCGCTGAATAGACGCGTTATACTTCCTTACATAAATGTCGCGTAACCACAAATTAAAGGGGAGTATAATAATTATAGGGTCATTTAGAGACAGAATTACGTAATAACGATAGATTAAGCATTACTTTACTCTTATTTAATACACACATTAATCTAGATTTATTATAGAGTGATATCGTAAATTATTTTAAATACTTAGTTGTTTAGAGTAAAATAAATAATAGGACCAGCCCCTTAGCAACCAATAATAGTCTTTTACTTTTTACTGATTTTTCTGAAATAACTTTCCATACAAAACAGAATTAACTGAAAATGAATTCAATTCTGCTTAAAGATGGGTAAAAGTATTCAAAAAATGCATTGCCATCGTGTTCTGGTATATTCTAAAAGTTTCAAATGGCTATCTAGTCGAGAAGTTAGTTAAAAATCGATTGCAATATTTGGACAAACAAGAATACGAGCTAATAAAAACGTGGTAAAATGATCCACATTTTATGTGTAAATTACAAAAACTTGTAAGTTTTTTTCGATTTTTTTTTTTGCGATACGCGAAAGGAAAGGTATTGACTTAGTTCTTGCTAGAAGAAGTAAATTTTATTTTCACAAAATCTAGCGTTTTTTCCTGCCAAACAGCTTGTTTTCGTACCCCGCCTGGCATGTTTTTGTCAACGACAGTAGTTGTCAACACTGATCGCGGTCAACCATTCCATACTACGCAACGGTAGCAATGTGTTACATTTAAGCATGACGCTGAAACTGAGGAAAAACGCATGACTTTGTGATTGCCCTAATACTCCTATACTAGAACGTGACAGAGTATACTCATATTTATTATTTAAATATTATTATTCCCACAATTGATTTTATCAAATAATAGAAAGATGCTATTTATTTTATTCACATTGTTATTTATGCGTTCAATCGCTCTTTCGTTATTTGGTGAACTGTGAAGTGTAAATTCTTCTTACATTTAAAATTGATTGAAATTGCCATGAATCAAAATTGTGATTCAGCGAGACAAAATTGCGTAACAGATGCAAAAATGATGTTCATGTCTATATTACTTTCGCAATATTGATCGGTGATATTTAATATTATTTGCAACTTTATATCACAACAACCATTCCACGAAGAAAAAAATGTCAAGTTAATTTATACTGCAGTTGAATTTCAGAAAATATTATCAATAATGAATAATGCATTTTTACAACACTAGCAACACTTGGAGTCACGTGGAGGTCAAGGCTGAATTCTGTAAGGACCAAATTTAATGTCGTTTGTTCAGCGCATATGTGCTGCCTGTGCCCCGGTATGTCTGTGAGACATGGCATCTTACTAAGCTTCAAGGTCTCGGCTTTTGAGCTTTGAGAATCGACGTCGCCACCGAATCTTAGGGGTACATTGGTACGACCGCGTTACAAATACTCGAGTTTGTGAGCGGACACAGCAGCCTTTGGTGATTGAGAGAATCACGAAAAGACGTTTTACGAGGCTGGAACATGTGTTTCGGATGCCGCCAGAGAGTGCCACACTTCGCACCTTTGTGGCACAACCTCAAGGGATCCGTTACCGGGGCCAGCCCTTCTTACCCTGCAGCTGTTCTACAAAAGCGATCTGGCATGGCGAGAGTTGGCGATGGACCGATGGAAGTGGCGCGAGCTTGTGCTTGCCCTATGCCCCAAGTATGGGTCGTAACAGGGTGGAAGAAGAAAAAGCTCTTAACCTCATCCGTCAATAACATATCACAACGAAAAAAGACTCCGCTACGCGTGTGGTAACAATCGATAGCGTGAAAAGGCGCCTTTACTCGAATATACGCATGTAGGTAATTCGGCATTGCTTGATGTATTTCCGTTTAGTTTTCCGCCACATTTTTCTGACATCACTACGCTATGCATTCGAGAGCTAATATTATGTTTACATAATATCTAAAGTCTATTTAATTTTAGACATCACAAAAAAAGTTAGGTACATCAAGGCTAGGCTTATCATAATTATGAAACTCTATACCGAGACAGAAACGGGGTATAGGGCAAAGAAACAAATTTAACCACAAAAAATTGTTTTATTATTAAAAGTATGTACAAAGAAGAATGCAGAAGGTTTGCTGCAGCATAAATTTTAGTTTATTTATTGCACCAGTCGTACTTCTCGCTGGAATGAACTTTTTTCGCACCCTTCCTCGCCGTCTCATAAAATATATACACTACTACACGGTCAATCATGACAATTTATTATTGACAATCCGCGGAACAACAGCCGGGACAACATGCCAAACCGGCCGGGATGTGTGAAACCGGGACGTATGGTAAGCCTAACTATGGCCAAGTTTAGTTGCAGCTATTTTTAGTAAAGTACTTATTTAACAAAAAAAGTACGTCCATTTGTCGTAGCACGTCCCATTTATATTATTCCTTTCTAGTTGACTTTCGAACCGCCTTATGTATATTTGACAATTTGTTGTCGCGAATCTAGAACGTCAAAGTTACTTAGAGAGGAGCCGCTTAGACAAGACTTCATTAATCACCCCTTCCTCTCCCGCTACCTTTCGTCATGCCAAACTATCTACCTACGTGTAACATAATACGGTCGCTTCATAACAGTCCAGGAAGCGTGTACAATTTATGAAACGGTACTTACTTCTAGAGAGCTCAAAATTTCAGTTAAATATATTCAAGTTACTTGTTTATTTACTTCTCCACGACTATGATAGTATACCTGAACTAAAACCTGTCTCGTCTACATTTATTTTTATCAAAGCTCTTCTCTCCCATCGTATTATGAATTTTATAACCATTTATTATTTTAAATCAGCGGTGCTAAATACATTAGCTGTGGAATTACAAACCTGGTATTCAGTATGAAAGGGTGTCTGTTGAAGGTAGGTAGGTTGTGAGGTTTACATGTAAATTGTACGTTAAACAGTGTTCACCGTGAGTTTTATTATTGTAAAGAGATGACCGTATACTATACGGTCTCCAATTTTATTAGATTCAATATGAACACTTATTCAATTTTCATAGCTAATTTTGGCAAAATTCATGTATTCAAGAATGTAAACGTGGAAATGTGGAAAGAATACAGAGGGTAGTAAAGCAGATGCAGCCAAAATAAAACAATGGATCTCAGATGCATCTCACATAAAAAAAAATATGATTTTACTCTAAGGGAAGTTGTCTGTAATAATAATATTGACTTTATATAAGAATATAATCAACAACTGACTGTATTTGATATAATTATTATGTAGTATATCCATATTCAACTGTTTTTTAAAATTGTATGTAATATCTTTATGATGTGCCTAGTTGTGATTCCGTGTTAGGGTCGTTGTATATTTTTCTTGGCTGGCGAAAAAAAGGACAAAGATATATTATAAGGATTAATGTGATAAAGCCATGTTTACTATAAAAGGTTTCATATTATTTAATTAAGACCAGACACACAGAGAGAATATGGTGACTTATGGCATGTGAATACAGCAAAATAAACAAAAATCCGGTCGTAGGTGTTGGGTCGACCTCACTTGAAAGGGTTTGCATTCTGAAATGTAATAAATGTGATTTTTCACCTTTAAGGCGGGAAAGATCACGAGTTTCCGGCGTCGCGGCGCCCAATCGCGTTGCCGGAAATGACCTGTCCCAACATTCCAGCGCGCCTCGCATTTCCGGTTAGCTGAGGCGGCGGGAAGGATGTTTCGACTGAACACCGCATCGAATCACATTTACTAATGAGCGCTGACGCAATTAGACAGGTAATTCCGATTGTTTCGTTCTACACACCTGCATAAATTATTACTTATTTGATGACAACGAGAAAATATATTCCTCAAACCTTATCACGCGAATTTTAATGGATGTTACGAGTACATACTATTTCAATTAAACGTGACTTATTTTCCATTTTTTTTGCATGGAACATGCTTTTGTCTTTGTTTAAGATTTCAAAACGCCTGATAACCTACACAATCCAAATAAGCTTGTGACTTATCGTATAATAATATCACAGTACCTAGTATATTATTTTGCTTTTCTCAAACCACCGATAACATAATTTATACGAAAACCCCAGAACTATTTCCATCCAATATTGGATGCGGGAAAACCACAAATAATTCGTAATTGTTTAATTTGCTGCTACAAGGGTGATCTACGATATACAGGGGTATATTAGAATAAGAACCAGATTTTACGTTGGATGCCTACGCCTATTATATCAGAATCGAATATTTTTTCCATGCTCCCACGCTGACCATATACGTACTTTATTTTTGGTTACATGTAAATTGTACATAAAACATTTCACTGTGACACAGTTCGCCGTATCGGAAAGAGATGATCGTATACTATACGGTCTCCAATTTTATTATATTCAATATGAACATAAATTCAATTTTTATAGCCGATTTTAGTAAATTTTATGAATTCACGGATGAAAACCTATACTAATATTACAAATAATCCAGTATATCGGCTGTTTTCAAAATTTGTTTGCTGCTGGATTCCTGTAAAGTGTAAACCGACAAGAACTGTGTTTTGTTTAGACATAAATTTTATGTGAGTACTATACGACCCAAAGAGGTTGGACGGTCTTTCATATAAATATAATAATAGTAAAATAAAAAAGCCTTTTTATTTCTTACAAACAAAAGTAAATGACAGTTAATTGACTATATCTAATGAATATATAATATATAACCTATGACTATATATATATATATATATATCCATCTATGATTGTATTATCTACTTATTTTCTAGTTTATATAAAAATTAATTATTATTATTTTCGTATAATACATATATACCTATATTAAGATTTTTTTATTTTGTATGTAATACTATTAGATAATGTTTATAAATTAGACAGAGGTATATAATTAGTTTGTTTGGTTTGTAAGAACCCCTCGTCAGGTGAAGACCTCCTCCAAAGAGTCCCACTGGACTCTGTTTTTGGCTATTTGTAGCCAATTTGGGCCCGCTGTTTTTATGATGTCGTCTTGCCATCTCGCATGGGGTCTTCCTCTATAGCGTTTCCCTTTTGGGCCGTTCCATGAAGTAATTATTTTTGTCCATCTCTCATCTTGTAGTCGCGCTACATGACCCGCCCATTTCCATTTAAGTTTTGGAGCATGGATTAGGGGTCTAGGACGATTTGGCACCGGACAACTGGACGCCACAGAATCCGAAAATAAATAGACGTTATTACGTACTTATACGTACTTTAAAAAAAATATTCAGTATTATTATTTATATTTCAATGATTATATTATGATTTAAAAGTTGGTGAGAATGTAAATATGCAGACGTAAACAATGATTTAATCGTGCATATGTTTAAGTTCCAACGAAAAAAGAGCTTTTTATTTTATATAAAGCCTTAGGCATGATAATTCTCAATCCGCGATAAAGAATACATTATGTTAAGGGTAAAATTAATTCAAACTACTAGATAGTAGATAGAAAATGATTAAATTACCTCGTCTACACGTATCTACGACAGTGCGGCGTCCAATTGTCCGGAGGCCAGTCGTCCCATTCCCTGGATTAGAGCGTCTGTGGCTTTTGAAATATTAATTCTTATTTTTGTGTCTTATTGTTTGTCTTTTGTTGATATATAATATGGTCTTTCATATTTCACGGCGAAGTGCGATACGGCAAACTGCATAAGCACAAGTTTCCGGACATACTTTATTTTAGGGTCCCGTTCATTAGATTTATCTTTCAAACTTTTATCGAATATTTTTAATTTAAAGCCAATTTAAATTTTAGAATCTGTGTAACAAATTTAATATTATTGATTTACATATCAATACTGTCCAACAACAAGATCTAGGCAAAAACCGGAAGTCGCTAGTGCGGTTAAAAGTAGGAGGAGTTTCTTAGTTCACAGTTTTAACACGTGGACAACTCGTCGCTAACCTGAAGGCGCTTCAATCGAAGTGCGGTTAAAATGGGAGGAGCTTGCTAGTTCACAGTTTTAACACGTAGCCAAGAAGATCTTGTTGGACAGTACAGTTATATCGTATGTATTCACAATAAGATTGCAGGTAACAACATTATTAAATTTCACATAGGTATTATTGTTTTTGTCTCGAGCCTAATAGGATGAACGAGTGACTATGATCTATTGCTCATAAAAAAATCGTGTTGCAGCAATGGTTCACATAGGATTGTGCCAATGGAAAAAATGATATGTGCATTAATTATTCAGTTAATTTGCGCGTTCCAAAGTTTTGTAAACGCCCCATCCTCACCCTACTGATTTTTTTCGGAAAAATAAGACCGTAATTATACCTCAATATCGATTCAATTTGTTCTTTTACGAAGTGTACGAATTTAAAATATGGTGCTCCTTCTGTTCCAGCAGTAATTCATTATTTTCGGTGACAAATAGGACGTCAGCATTTTTTGCAATTAAATCTTTTGTAATACTTTCAAGTTTTTTTTTTATTACGAGACGGATTGATTTATTTACGCGTTTTTTGTCTTTTGCAATCTCCCGGTTATCTCTTGAGACACAAATTATTAATTTTGAAAAACTGGACTACTTACATACTGATTTTTTTTTAAATATATCTACCAATATAAAAAAAAAAATTTTCGACCATATCCGATTCTAATAAGATCATCAACGGGCCCCTCCACAGGGCTTAGGTTTGCATTAAAAAAAATGTTTTTACGAGAAATGGCTGTCAGCCACTTGCTCAACCTATTAGATCCATACTCTGACACATATACAAATTGAAAAACAATATGTGTACTTTGCAGACCCAGGATTCTAACTTAGGACCCACGACGCTATAGGCAGATGGTTAAGCAGCTACATACATATTGATTGCATATTACATTTTTCCAGTTTATGATCATTAAGCATAATGAAATTCGTCATCTCCAATAGTATAAAACTGAGTAGTAGCTATTTTTACGAGGATATGTTTACGTTTTTAGTTAAATTTCAAACCTATTGGGTCCTTCATCAGTCCTTGCACTGGATAAAACTAGATAAAATATATGGAATCAAACTCGCGACTGGCTCTACGTTGGCCACCGTGGGTGGTAATAATTATCTCAGCAAACAAATTTGTATATTGTATTTATTAACGCACGCGCGTTAGCCGAGTGGTGATGTATCGGTTTATAATGTCGATGGTCCCGGGTCAGGCAAATTTACATGTTGACGTACCGACCTAATAGACTGAGCAAGTGGCTAATATCATTTTACCGTAAAAAACCTATACTCTGTGAAGACCCCTGTGTAATCCTCTTAGGATTGATCATGGTGATGCAGTGTCATGTAATTTATTGATCCGATATATATACGTCGTATAGTTCAATGATTTTATTTAAAATATTATTTTTATTATGTCCTTGCTTTTTTGTACAAGGTGGTTGTTGGTAATTTTGAACAATCACAAACACCCAGGCTTTGAGAAAATCATATAAATATATTGTGTCCTTACCGGTAATCGAACTTAGAGCTCCCGGATGGAAGGCAAGCGCCTTACGCACTGCACCACGAGAGCCGCCGATTTTCATGAACTATAATGCAACGTCTAACATTAATTAATATTGATCATGAGCGGACCATTATAATCATGGCTCATCCCTGGCTCGCTTGGGTAAAATAAATGACCCTGGGTGCCGGTGCGGAAGTGAGACTGAAGATGTTAACCACGTTGTTTGGCAATGTTCTTTGTATGCTACCCAGAGACAGCGGCTTCTTAAAGATTTAAGTAAACAAAGGTACCAATTGCCACTGGATCTTGCGATATTTTTGGCTCGGCCGAATATCAAGGCGTTCCAGTATGTCCAAATGTTTCTGAGTTTAAACTGTTTTTGTTCTTTTTCTTTTTTTTCCCTCTCCTGTAAATTTTTATTGTAATAACTGTTTGAGTAATTATTGTAATAGTATGTATTAATAGTGTATGTTAAAAAGTAAAGCTAAATAAGACTCAATTGAGACTTCGGAGCTTAATAAAATAAAAAAATAAATATTGAACATAGTACATAATTTTGAAAACACTCAAACAAAAAATCTTTCTTTTTAAAGTAAGCCACCCGGCAGGAATCGAACCTGCGGCTCTTGGGTATCGCGCCCTGTGCATTACCAATATGCTACGACTCCCATGATTAAATCTGACAAATTTTAATTATTTACCTTATTAATATAAACCTTATAATTAACCTGCTCATAAGCGCTCTCCAAATTGAGTTACGGGTGTCTTTCGAGTGTTTTCAAAATTATGTATGTTCAATAATTATAATACTACAATCTTAAAATCTTGTGAATTATTCGTTGAATAAAATAAATACTTAGTTAATTAATTAATATATTAAATTTCAATAGAAAATCCATTAACGCTATTCGTGAAAATGTTTCTAGATTATTTTTAGAGTCAATGTAAACATTAAACAAACATGATAACACTCCAACTTGATTGATAATTCGTCTAATAGCGAATCATAACTTATATGTTATTATTTTTATGTGAATTTTCCTTCATATCGGAGTTTCAATTCCTTCGCACAGGATATAATATAAAAGTCTGACCTAGAAGAAACTCCTTCCATTTATTATTGAAGGCTTTTTCTGATATTTTTTGTTCGCGATGTATTTTGATTTAATAAGAAATGAACTCACACGTGGGGTAGGTTAGCAGTAGCGTATACGGATGTACATTGTACGTAGCCACCAGTTTCAAAAATAGAAAGGCGGTGCATATTAGCATGCTCGAAAAAATATGAAAATCTTAGCGCGTGCTAAACTCGGGGCGTATTTTATGTAACTTCTCATAAAACATTAATATTGTGCAGTAATAAACCTCGTAAAAACTTGGTATTATCCTTTATTTCTTTCCACCGTTAACCCAAAAGTAAAAACAAAACATGTAAAAGGTGCGTAGAATTCAAAATAAAAACTGTGTTATGAATAACTGTTTTAAGAGATTTTAATAAAGTGTTCCTACTGATAAATTAGTTTTTTGAAAACGGTCAAACATCATGCTAAAATAATCAAATAAAAATAGTATAAAAGAGAACTCTCACACTGCATATACACGATTTAAAAATTGATTTTTATTTATGTAGTAATCCTTAAATTCCACGGATGCGTGCAACTGAATTGCCTAGAGTCCTAACCCACATATTCAAAAAATCGAGTTTTGAGATAATCGCAAAAAACACCAGAGCAGTATTTTTTGTAATTAGAATAAAACTATTGAACTCTCTTGAATATTAATGAGTGCGTGAGTCGATTTAAATTATTTTTTAAAAATAGATATTATATATTATAATACTCCTAGGCTGCAGACACACAGAACACTATGAGAAATAGAGCTCCCTGATTGGGTAGAAAGACCTTGATGACAGAACTCAGATTATTCATTGAAAAATGTGAGTTATGACACGAACAGTCAACTTTGTCAACGAATTTCACAAGGTTCATAGTTAATTTTAATAGCCAACTATTTTTCTTTATATAGATTAATTAATGACTTTAGAATCACTTGGTATATTATTTAAGGTAAATTATCTAATGAATGCAATAAACAATGATCATTTGGAAACATTGAACTATGTTCTTGAAAAATAGCTATATTTTTTTAGAATTTTAATTTAATCATCAAATCTTCAACGTTTTTAGAAATGCCTATTAACACTAAATAAAAAAAAACGGCATATTTTAAATTCTCTTGTTGTAAAGATATGAAAACGGTTATCATATATTTTTTATTCCTACTATTTCCTTATATCATATTGAATTCCATGAGCTAATTTTTTTTTGGAATAAGATCGGTAACATCAAAATATTACAATCCACGCCCGATTGAATATTTTCAACAATAGATGAAACGAAATTTCGCATACGTCGATAATCGGCATTCGAGGCGTGGTAAGAATATATTCTTATATCGTGTAAAGATGACTAAAAAACATTATGCCTATACTCGAAAAAGAAAACATGTCAATGAATTTATTATTATTATTACTAATATAACAATAAAAATAACACTAAATGGACGCATTTAGAATGTTTATGACAAATTATGTTCCGTACGACACGTGTCATTAGCTCAATCCGCGCGTCGCATAGTTACGTTCTTTTTAAACCATGCCTCAGTTGAGTTATGACTCTAGGCAACTCAACTTGTTCTCCTGTGTGGCAGTAAGATGTGGCATCTTAGCAAAAGCCGAGGGTATTGATTTTTGAGTTTCTACAATTGACATCTCCACCCAATCTTAAGACTAGATAACTTTACAAACACTCGAGTTCGTGCAATTGCACGTTGGTCCACGGAGACAGATGTTATCAGGGAAACAGACACTCAAAACTCACACCATTGCAGCATAGTCCCACACCCTGTAGCGGTACTACAAAGACGATCTACGTTATTCAATATATATATATAAATGGCGCGAACTTATATTTGTTTTATGCTCCGAGTCGCGGGACGCGGTTAAGTAATATTTTTTTGATTGATTTCCATTACAAATTTATAATGATATGCTAGTTTTCTATACCCGTTAATGCAGAATAGGTTAACAACCATTCTTCGTGAAGAGGTTATTCAATTTTGATTTTATGAAAATATATAAATATAAAAGACAAATTAATACTTTTTTTTTTAAATATTAAAATCATATAGGTAGCAGTAGCGAAGGGCGGAGGTAGTCTGTTAAGATTCGCCATAAACAGTGCACATTAAACTTTGTTAGTCGCATGTTTTTGTTGTTATCTTACTAAGACTACAATTTACAGATGTAATTGGTTAGTTTTTGTTTAAATTAGACTATTATCTATTACGGCATGGTTTTCGCAGGGTTTAATTGAATTTTAAAAATTAAACACCATCTGCAAAATTGTAGTCTTATTTCAATGAAAACAAATACGTATGACTGACAAAGTTTAGCGTTCACTATTTATGGCGCTTCTTAACAGCCTATCTCCACCCTTCGCCAATGATAGGTAGGTAGGTACATAATATTCATTTGAACACCAGCTTTACTTTACTTCACAAACCTTATTTCTACACTGTACCTATATTGCACGGTATGTTTTAGAAGCGGTGGCATAATTTTGAGGACGGCATGTGAAAGTGAAACCTCAAGAGTGTATTTGTAAATAGCATACGCTTCCCACCGCCACTGACTAGAAATATTTATACTGCCTCCGTTTTGTAAGGAAATGGAATTACTGTTAGTATATTATCTCACAGGGGTAGCCTGGGGCGATAAAGTAGAGGAAAAACAATGAATATGTGTGCAGAGCACGAACGCTCGAAGTGAAACTTCTTTAAAAGTGGGCTGTGAAATAAACATAATATGATTCTTTTTATTTATCTGCGGAATATAGTTGTTTATAAATACATAAGATAATAATTATAAGATAAAAATAACTTTTTATATACAACGTTTTTAAATTTTCTGTTGAATCATATAAACTTGACTTGACTAGCCTTAACGATCAAAAAAAATTGTACTTGACATGTCATATTGATTTCCATAGTAACGCACGTATATATAAATAATTTAGTTGCTAGGACCCCAGACCCCTAGCAACCAATAATGGTGTTGAAATAACTTTTCATACAAAACAGAATTAACTGAAAATGAATTCAATTCTACTTAAAGATGGCTAAAAGTATTAAAAAACGCATTGGCATCGTGTCCTGATATATTCTAAAAGTTTCAAATGTCTCGCTAATCGGGAAGTTAGTTAAAAATCGATTGCAAGATTTGTACCGGACAAAGAACCACCGGACAAATAAGAATACGAGCTAAGAAAAACGTTGTAAAAATAAATAAAAGCAAAAGTGCTGCAACCAATAAAGTTTCCATAGATAACAGATAATATAATAAAGTATAGCAAGATAGTAAATGTAAATATTGATAATATAAAATAGAAAGTAATCAGAAAAGAAAAATGAATAAATTATAAACGGATAAGCTATGTAAAATTTTTATAATAGTACCTATATAATAATATATAACGGTGATAATATTGAAATATTAATTTGTTCTGTAGAGTCGATTATGCAATAATATGTTGGAAATGACGTGTTTAAATGAAGCAATTGGGTTTTATTAAAATTATCAAAAATAGTTATTATTATTATTACCAAATAAAAGATGTCCTGGCAATACAAATTTGTTAAATTCGATATGATTTTGATCAAAAGACAATATTTTCATCACCTCAGATTTAATGCCAGAAGTAATCGGTTAATAATATAAATCAAGTACTTATCACGATTTTCGACAAATGTATAAACAACGTCATATTGTGTATATAGTAACTATTTTTAAAGTAAAATAAAACGGTGTGTGTACTTATACTGTATGCGCGTTAGAAATTAAACTTTTTTGGCGTAACAAAACAAAAACATAACTTGTAATAACCTAGATTCTTCGACTAGCTTTTAATTATCTTGTTAAATAACACACTCAAGAAAAAAAGCCGCTTATTGTAGCGCCGTTGGTTAATTTCTGTACACTTTAAGTTATACTACTAAATTATATAAGTATTTATCGTTCTTTTAATTTGTAAAGTAACAACTGTCACGTTGACGTTTAATCGTTTACTTTACGTAAAGAATTGCAAATGGCCGACAATAATAAATTCGTTGCCTACGCAACGGAGTAATTCCACTACAAACTCGGGTTTGAATACAGCTGACTGATTCGTAGCTAACTTCATACTGTCGCGCATTTTCGTAACGGTGTGCGTGCGCATCTCTCAATTTTACTCTCTACCAAACGCCCCAAAAGAAGTATAACTTTAAAAATAGGTGAAATTATTTTGGGCGCATTTATTGTCATTCGTTTAAATTTTAAATAAAGAGTGTTGATTAGTTTCAAGTGTTTCATTAATCCATTGAGAGAAAATAAATCGTCTGAATTTGATCAATTGTTTTTGATTATCACTGATTATAGATCCATAAATGCAAGGTAGAAGATGAGTTATTTGGAAATAACGACAGGTCCTGGCGCCGCGAACGGTAGGCGTCTGGAATGAGTGACTCCTATTTTGCCATAGACCCGATGCTAGAGCTTGTACCTACCCAGCTACCCGGAAAATACACAGTGGAACTTAACCGCAATCGCCCGATGAACGTACTGCATACACAAGAGGGCCGCTTTTACAAAGCGAAATGTTTTCCGATAATTCAGAAAGCCCCAAAAGAAGTATAACTTCAAAAAAACTTCAACTTACAAGTTATGTTATTTCTTTTAAAATAACTAATTATAATGATTATTGCGCGCATACAGGGTTAATTTTTCAGCCACAATCATCTATATTTATAAGTTTACAAAAGAATGCAATCTGTGAGAATAATCAGATTATACCTATGGGCCGAGCCATTTACCAGAGTGTTGTTTATTTTTCACACACTGCTTACTCTAGTAAGGATAGACATTATTACGTTATATAGACTATGGCGTGTTTTCTCTTTTGTAAAGATTTTATACACTTACTAAGTATATGTTTTCTTCATATTGTGTCATATTATAGCAAACATATTGAGAAAGCAGAAGGTCTCCTCAATCAGTGTCAGTTTTTCAAAGAACTTCCTTATTTTGTTAGACGCAATAGATGAATATTATGACCTGCATTATGGCACATTCATATGAAAAGCACTCTACGTGTGAGAAAATTCAATATTGATTACATGCTAGTTTGTAGCGTCGATGACAGTTCCTGTTATTAGATTTTTCTTTATGAAACTGGCATGGAAACTTACTGGAAATTTACTTCAGCTGTTATGTATTACATAAACCTAACAATTTTATAATATTATTCAGTTCATTTGTATAAATAAAGGTGTCAATCCCGTAATGTCATATTATCAATATTATATTATGTAGGTACATAATCTATTTATCATTTTTTGCTACCATTTTAGTAGGATAATATATAATATTATAAGTGCTGTTATTATAAATGGGGAAAAAATCTTTGTGAAGGAAATTTTCTAAGATAAATAATTTTATCAGCCATTAATTTTATTTCAGGAACTTACGGATTGAGTAATTAGTAAAGTCCATTTCTTGTAAAAAGAAAAGGTTCACATCGGGTTGTAGAGCAAAATATTAAAAATTGTTAGTGGCGGAGCATACTGCTAGAAACCATGCGATGCGCGCACTGTTTAGTGAGGCTATTCTAATCTAAAAATAGCTACATAAATGATAAATATATCACATTTATCGCTTTATGTATTCAGGCAGTTAATTATTACAATAATTTAACCGTCTGAACTGTCAAAAGGTGCTATCTTTTAACAGCCCATCTCTCGGCTGTGTTAACTTTTAGAGATAGGGTACCTCAATTATACATATTGAGAATTGAAATGCAAGATCCGACTGTTTTGAAAAATAATAACGTCACGGCCGCCGCCTTAATTTATAGTTTCTCGCGAGCTATCAAATATCGAGTAGTAACATAATATTTGTTTTACTACATATATTGACATGACTAATAAAATTCTACGATATATTCATTTTCGCCGTATTAAAAATTTACCAATTATTGAAGATAACCGCTGATAGCCGTCGATAACCGCTTTGTGTATGGAATGCCTTCCATGTTAATTTTGACCAATGAAAATGACGGAAACGTGCTAAAGTGCTAACTGTTAAGAATAGCTGCGCAAGGGGGCCTAAACGGGACTATCCTTGCACATTACGGTTGCTTTTTACGCCTCTCGTGCCACGCATGTACTTGTGTAGTGTATTTTGGCCATTAAAGGTAATATTAATAGCTTGATACTAGATAATTATCTTGAAGACGTTCCTAAAAAAATAATACTAACCCTGAATGACTATATGTTTTACTTATGTAATATTATTTGGTTTGTTATTTGTAACAAATGATTTTGATGTCAAAATTACTTACTTATAGTACTTTAAAGCTATACCTAGGTTGAGGCATGGTCCAAAAGATCGTGGCTAGGCGATGAACGGATTGCGGGTTGCGGGCGCAAATGACGCATGCCGAACGAAATATAATTTGTCATATAAATCCAACATGCGTCCATTTAATGTTCTGTTTATTGTTCTATTAGTAACAATAATAATATATTCATTGACATGTTTTCTTTTTAAAGTAAATGGGTTACGTTTTTAGTCATCTTTAAACGATTTAAGAATTGATACCCCCGTCGCCATCACGAAACAAATTGACGTATTGACACCTCGACGTTCGCTCTCAGAATGCCAAAATTTCGTCGCGCCTATAGTTGAAAATTATCTGTCGTATCGCCTTAAGCTCTGTTAGTTATATAACGACGGAATAACATTATTACAAACACGATATAATTTTGAAATATTAGGTAATTTAAAAAAACGAGGAATACATTTTATCGATTAATATCGGTTTACATATACGTGCATTAATATAGTAAGCAAAAATACAATAAGACGTGACATATTATTATGATACAGGTATTTGCATATCGATGTTATATTTTTGTGTGTTCTTAATAAAGTATACCCGTGTCGCCATTGCCACCGGCCTACCCCCAATATCCCTAAAGGCAGTCCCCGTAATATATCAACCTTACCCCTTACCGCCACTGCTTCACTAATTTAACGTTGTATGGGATTAATATAACACCGCATTTCTTGCATTCCACAGCGGCTAATGACAACATTGCTACAAATACGTCTTAGCCAGTCACACAAATTAAACACTGTCGTAAAGAATATAACACACTATACATATGACGTCGAATAAGGATTTCAATGATAATGAATTCATTTCTTCTCCAGATGAAACTCTCAGCATCCGCCACCAACACAACGCACCCCCAGAAGTACACTGTAGTATGTCAAAATAAGCCATTTTCCAGGAGAGCCGAAACAAACTTTTTGAACCATGTTTATGTATTTGATTTAATGTGTAATGGCTTTACAATGTCCATTTTTTTTTTGAAGAATTGGAAAAAAATATGTCTTTCTATTTGCATTAATAAATATAATGATTAAAAAGACAGTATTTTTTTGTAAAACAAAATAATTTTTGAGTTGCTTCCTTGTTCTTCAAGGAAATAAAAATAAACTCTGGGCTTAAAAACAGTATTACTCAGTGCTGCCATTTACTGACCAATGAATTCCCAGAAGGACGCTGGAGCAACTCAGTTACCTCAGTGTTCGGCTAGGGACTTGTTTTTTGCTTTAAAGATATAATAAGAAGGACAATGGAGTATCAGATTTATTGGAATTTTTTTTCTCGATGTTTGACGCAATTTATTTAAAGAACACTGAAGTTAGGCGTATATCTTATTAAATATTTTTTTAGAGATACGCTATTGTTTTCATGAGATATAGAAAAAAGATGTAATTGAACTGCCATTCATAACTCAAAACAGCCAAATTCAGGCTCAAATCAACAGGCATATCATCGTTGAACTATTAAAACCTTCTACGTGACAAAATTGAAATTTTACAGGAGCGACAAAAACTTATCTAAAACGATAAATAATATTAATTATTAATCTATTATCTTTAAGCAGAATTTAATTCATTCATTATTTCTGTTTTGTATGTTTCGGAAAAAAATCGTTAAAAGTAAAACATTATTATTGGTTGCTAAGGGGTCCTAGCAACTAAATTATTAATATATACGTGCGTTACTATGGAAATCAATATGAAATGTCAAAATGACATTTCAGTATTCTATAATATTTATTCAGTATTTCTATCAAGTACAAAAAAAGTATTTATCAATACATAGAATTTTCAAGTTTATATGATTCAACAGAAAATTTAAAAACGTGTATTTCCATGATTTAACGTACACAATATTAACATTAAATGTCTTAAACAGTATAAATTATAAATTGTAGACATTTTTGACCGATTTTATCAATTCTATTTGAATAAATAAAAAAAAAATATTAACTATCTACCGAAAAAGACGCCAATTTGGAATTGTCAAACCGTAATCTCGAAATCACGGGAAATTTTGTCTCGGGATTGGATTCCCTAATCACACTAGTAAACACAAATTCTAAACGTAAGCCATTACGGTATATTAACTAATTATTGTCCCACCTAATATATATATATATATATACAACGCTGAGCTCATCTGTGTGTTAATTATAGTGTAGACCAATCAATCAAGATTGAGAGTCTGTGCCGATAATCATGTTTAATATAATCATTAACAATAATTAGTGTCTCACCATTTCATTTGTGGATTTATTTTATACACGATCAGTTAGTGGCAAAGGGTGGAGGATGCTAGTCAGTCAGCGTTCCCACTATTTTTTCTAAAACATCATATTAAATACTAAACTTACAGAACTTTTTTTTATAAGTATTTATATTAAATCTATATAATATTTGTATGTTGTGTTGTTTTTGTTCAATATAAACACTTTTATGCTAAATAAACATTTATAAATCGTGGGTTAGTTTACCATGCGAAAACCATGACATAATAGATAATAGTCAAAAAATACTCATATATCTGTAAAATATCTAAAATTATGTAAATAAATCATACATAACTTTCAATATTTTATAGATAGAATAATATTTTTATATATTATAGTTTGGTTTAAGCATGGCTTAATGAATTAAAAAAATGAACCAACAATATGTGTAATATGTATTCTTAATCCAACGAAAACAAATAAGTATGATTGAAAAAGTGTGCACAATTTTGTCGTGTTGCCCAAAATATACCAAAACTATTATGTTTTGGTTATGCAGGCTTTAAATGATTTAAAAAAAATAACCAATGTAATCCGTAAATTGTAGTCCTGGTTCGATAAAAACAAATACGTATGACTAGAATTGTTTAATGTGCAGTATTTATGGCGGATCTTAGCAGCCCACCTCCACCATTCGCTATTACCATCAATAGGTAAGTGGGCATGTTAAGGTAATTAATACAATCAATGATTTCGTAAAAATATGTTTCATTAAATAAAAAATGTGATTTGACCGGTGACTGTAACAGCCTCTGATATTTAACTTCCCTGCAACGCTGCTTCTTCGCGTCTCATAAAATATTTACATTTATTACCTTTCTTATTAATACTTTAAGTCATGACCAGTTAGAAATACATTTCTCAACACTTTGTCATAACAAATATATTTATATTACAGTCGAACTCGGTTATTACGATCTCGGACATAGCGAGATCTCGGATGTAATGAGGAAACATTCGTTGACGTTTAAAAACATTTCGACCATATGCAATGAAATCCGATCGGACAGGATGCCGCCGGGGTCGGATTGCGTTTATGACACTAGTTAAGTGTCTAAGTACCTACTTAAATGGTGTTTTCGCCGACAATAATGAAAAAGTATCCACGCATATGGTTGAAAAATCCAAGGTTTGTAGGTACCTACCAGCGTTCATTACAATAAACAACTTATTTTGTAGTTATGAATGCCATGCTTCTTGTTTCGGGGATTTTGACGATGGCTTTCAGATTTTTTATTTTCGACTTTTTGTGTTATGCGACCGCTCATTTAAAAATACCTATTCTCTGATATAACAAGTATCGCTTATAACGAGCAAATTCAGTCGGTCCCATCTTCCTCGTTATAACCATGTTCGACTGTAGTTCAAGAATTGGCTTAATCTTACACTTAGATTGTTGACGATGCATGATAAACTATCATCAAAAAAATAACATTGTAAGCCGATGTATACCTACTTCATTCGAAATATTAAAAGATTGATTTTATACCTGATCCTTTACGTGGGAGATAATATAGTATTTACCATGTATTGTTGTATTAAATTGCTAATATAAAACAAACAAGAATTATTAACTGTATTTGTCATTGGTGAGTGCCGAAGATGCCTAAAGACGAAACCCGGGTCGCAAAAAATGACTTAAATCAATGATAATTTATATAATATTATTAAAACTAATAATTAATTCATACTGATATTTTTTATTTCCGCTTATAAACATAATTTTGTGACAAGACTTTAGGTATATTTTACACGAAAAAGGGTCCACAAACTATTATACGAGTGTATTTTTATTTTGTTATAATATTTTACTTTAAACACTTTAATCACTTTAAACTCTTTCTATTAGGTAATATCATTTTCTTATGTGATTCTTGGGTATTATAATTCAAGGAAAACAAAATGCTACACAGACCCTTAGCATCAGTAGGAGGCTCTCTATTATTATGCATTTCTTCAAAGATATATACATAGTATAAGAAAAAAAACTGCTAAATCTGATCATTTCCTGGGATTTTTTTCTAATATAAATATGTTCCAATTATCTATATTATGATATTTTTTTTTAAATATTAACAATGAAATATTGCTGCACCTGGCGCAATATTTCTCACCATGTAAGCAAGCGGCTATGAATAAAATGCCTTACCTGGTTCAGGTTTTTAATCATTTCGAGTTTTAATTAAATTCCAGAGGACAATAATATTCCTTCATCCAAATGATTTAAATAATAATATATCTACGAAGTTTCTGAATACTTACAATGGTTTTAATGGAAAACACCAAATTTAATTCACGGTTTTTTACTTCTCTGTTGGGAACTATATTATATTATTATAAGTCCCCAAACAATAATAAATTATTTTCGTTTTAAACATTTTTTCGTCTAATTCTACGCTGCAGACTATTTTTTTAAACCGGAGTTAAATTTCAAATAACTATAGAAAATATTTAATTAGTATTTTAAATTTCGACGGTATGTCTGTTTATTCGGTTATAAGCTATAAATAACTCAAAAACTATTGCATCGATATTAATGAAACGTGTACAGTTTATAGATTATATTATTTATACTAATTTCGAAGGGTCTCGTAAATTATTTCTAAAATGAGACCCCAAACAAGATTCTTTAAAAAATATATATTTTATAATGGTGCTATGAATCTTAAATGATTACTGGTTGATTTCTCGTGATCGGTTCTTACATAGAAAATCAAACAGCGTCAGCGTCGTTGATTATGTTTTTAAGATAATTGACCTTTAAACTCTCAATTCTCGATTTATGTCAAAAGTAACGACATGATAATATTTAAAAAAAAAAAAAAAAAACGTATGATTATCAAATAATAAATACCATAAATCACACCCGAGCAACAACAAATATTTCAGTTAGTAAATGAATACAATGCACGTTGTTTAATTTTAAAATACTTACGTTCATTTACAATCCGTATATACTGGCAAATATTAATTTTCATGTTCCCACCAATATCACTCGTACTAACTCTACCTCGGGACAGATGTTATGTTTCATGATGCTGTGTATCGTGCGATTAATTTATTTGATGGCACCATAAAGGTTGATTTATTTTTATCAACTGTATAGTATTTGTGGACGTGTTAAATAGGTTAAATTTATAATTGTATATATCATGTTTCTTTAATATTTTCATAAACACATGCTGTCTTTTCTACTTTCTTGTTATATTAGTTGTTATTTGTAATTAAGACATTTTTATAATTTTGTATTTATTATGTATTGTGGCGCATAGGCCAATCGCTGTAATGCCGTAATACTCTTTTTCTAAATAAATAAAAAATTATTAAACGCTTCCTTAATTTATAATATATACTTATTCTTCTTTTCCTTTCACCCTACAACGCTTCAGCATTGGAGCATATGGCAAGCACAATTTCGCGCACTTCCTTCGGTCCATCGAAAAATCTCACCTTGCAGTGGTGCTATAAAAGTTATAGATACTTACTTTACATTAATATTTATTTTATTATGCATATAATACAGAGGGTTGGAGCGGATCCTTTTTTGAGTTGCTTCGGGACCTAATAATTGCTCCAGCTCCGCTTCAGGGTCTGCTCTACTCCGGATAAAAAGTTTTAATATGTATAATTAATATGTAAGTATACAAATGTTATTTTTTTTTAAATAAGTTGTTTTAAAATAATATTTATTATTCGTCATTTTCATTATCAAAGTGTCAAAAAAGCTTAGGTTATTTATCACTCAGTGTTGCCGTATTTCAAATAATTCCAATGTTCCAAAGTGTCAAATACAATATTTTCATTAGATTTTAGAATGAGAATTTAATATTATTAAAAAAAAACATCCGGAGCAGAGGAACACTATAAATTTTCGGTGCTCCGGGTAAAACTCCATTGCTCCACTGCTCTGTGCTCCTGCTACAACGCTCTGATATAATATATTAACTTTTAATAAGTTTAGAGTCTCCGTGCAGGGGCCAACTTGATATTTATTGCCATATGCCATTTATGTAAATAATTTAGTACATAATAAGAATGGGCTTACGTAACATCGACCGCCGCGGACGATTGATTGCAGAAGTAAACTAAATCTCCTTCTATTTTAATTACATGATTTATTTTTAAATGGTTTTTTAGTAATAAAAAATAAGAAAAATCCACTGAGTTTATTCACTGATTTTCTATATTTTTTTCAAGGAATTATTGATAATAGTAATTTAACAATGATTAATTAACTACATAATTATATTTTTTTCTGCAATGTCGCACTGAGTTCGTTGTTTGAATAAGCCTTAGAGCACGTCCATGTATCCGAGTAGGTACGACACATTAGCATATTATTATGCTATGTAATACTGTAATACAAAACAAAATTATAACACTGTTCATTTTACAAGGAATAATCCGGTCTGATTGTGTTTAATATATTTTTAAATTTCCTGCCCGGACCTTCTGAAAATAAAATTATTTTTTACTCAGGTCCTAACGAAGTTGTCCTGTAACCTCATAATGGTCCCAAACTTTATTCATGTCGGAACCCTTTCCCAAAAATGACCTTTTTGAAAAACCGTTTACCCATATCATCTGGTAATAAATAATGCTTACTGAATGCCAAAGAAAAATGTATTAAAAATCTGCACCCGAAAGGTGTCCTAGCATGACTCACTTTTTATAACATTTTTATCTCACATATTTTTTTGAAATACCAAATCCCACGATCAAATTTTAAAAAATATTTATGTTGAATAAATTTATAGTAGGTATTACCTTGTTTTTTTTTGCAACGATAAAAGATAAATAATATATTGAACATACATAATTGTGAAAACACACAAATATATTATAACCAATAGAAAAAAATCTTTTTGAACAAACTGATACCCCACAGGAATCAAACCTGCATCTCTCAGGTATCGCGCCAATGCACATATAACCACTATGCTAAAGAAGTCATACTTAAGTGTGACAAATTTTAACTAATGGCTTTTAATACTCACTGAAGTGCTTTAAAAATTGAGCTACTATTGGCAATCCGCTTATGTATTTTAAATCAAAGTAGATGTAATTTTAATTAAACTTATTATATTTTTTGTTGTTACATATTATTAACTTACTTGAACTTGCTAATAATTTTTAATTACCTAACTAATTATTGAACATACATAATTTTGAAAACAATTCTGAGAAAATATAATATTATAACCAAAAGAAAAAATTGAATTTTATTTATTTTCTCAGAAGTATTTTGAAAATTATGTGTGTTCAATAATTATAATGTTACAATATTTTATCTTGCGAATTATTCGTTGAATAAAAAAATAGTTAATTAGAAAATATGTTTATATCAATATACCTAAACATAATTAAGTCTACACGGAAACCGCAACCATTAAATACATAAGTATCTAAATAATTAAATCGTCATTCTAGAGTCTAATCTAAAGAGTTTATAAACTTAGTAGCTCCGTTTGTCGGAATGAGTTGTTCCGAGTAAAATTAGAAATGTTTTTTTTATTTGCTTTATGTATTGAACCATTGCCCACTGAAAAAGGAAGCCGGTACATTACACGACTGGTCCTACTTTTCGCCCCTCCCGTTGTCTATGGATGACCTGTCATTGTCTATAGAGTGCTCATACTGACGCGTCTGTCGTGTTCACTTATCGGAGTATTCTTAGTTTCAGATTTCTTTCAGATTATTTTAACGTATCTTGGAGACCTTGGAATTCATCTGATTTAGTGGTTCTGTGTTATTAATAATTGGAAGTGACGAACAAAGTTAGTAAACTTCTTCTGTGTATAATAATATCATAATACACTAGAACGTTTTTGATCCCATAAAAAAATGTACATCTGGAGATAAAAACATTATTAATCTCAGAGTAATGATATTTATTATGAATCCTTTCTACTCATAAGTATATATTTTTACCTATATAATATATTATTTACATTTCATTCTATCAACTCTGGATTAATTTAAAGATTAACATATGTACGTAACTCTATTAGAAATAATTAATAATTGTAAATTGATTTTCACCCACGGTGGCCGCGTGGCTTAAGCGCTGGACTATCACGCCGTATCAAGGACCCGATAGGTTTGAAATTTAACTGTAAACGTAACCTCGTAAAAACAGCAGCTAGTCAGTTTAATAGTATTGGAGATGACGAATTTTATTATGCTTATTGATCATAAATCATACTGGCAACATGTAATATGCAATCAATATGTATGTAGCTGCTTAAGCATCTGCCTATAGCGTCGTGGGTCTCAGGCTCGAATCCTGGGCCTGGCAAGTACACATATTGTTTTTCAAATTGTGTGTGAGTCAGGGTATGGACCTAATAGGTTGAGCAAGTGGCTGACATCCATTTCTCGTAAAAAACAAAATCTGTTAATGCAACCCTCTACTCTGTGGAGGCCCATATGATCCTATTAGGATCGGACATGGTCGAAAAAAAAATGATTTTTAAAGTGTGATGTATAATGTCAATGTCTAGACCAGCGATGGTAAATACGTGGCACGCGTGCCCAACTTGGCACGCTAAAAGTTTTCGACGGCACACCAAAAAATATTTTTTTTTGATATTAAAAGTGAAATCATGTTGATGTATATTGTGGCAACACATGAAAAGGCATGCTTGATACTTTTACATCTGTTAAAAAACTAGTAATCTCGTTAATGATGATTTTTTCTTCCACGTACTCATGTGAAAGTATTTTTATATTGAATCATGTAGATTTAATCGATTGGCAAAAGGAAGATTCAGCAGCACATATTAATTATTTGCAATCAACGACATATCAGCCTGATATAAAAATTCTCGGTAATAACTTGAAACAAAAATTAGTGTGTTTTTATATTACCTTATATTTTTTCATTTTATGTATCATTTTTCTATATAAGTATTCAATAAACAATATAGTTACTAATGTACCTAATTGTTTTTTTTTATATTCAATAAATATGATTTAGATTATATTATGTGTACACATAAAAAGAGATGGCACTTGCCACGAATTAAAAAAAATCGGCATAATTTGGTACGCCGATCAAATCCTATTTGTTATCCCTGGTCTTTGACATAAAACTTTGAACGGTTAATTAATAATCAAAGTGTAAAGTTTTATTTATTCATAAGCTGTAAGTAATTTTAATGTATTACTTTGTTGGACATCATAACCGAGTGCTTAGCTTAGCGATCTACCTTGCCGAATACAGAGACATGTTTTTACGTCAAAAATAATAGAAGAGGTATGAAGTTGGTTTAGTTAGTTTACAAAATGTATTGTACGTGGTCGATAATGGTGATGTAAGGTTTATCATCCAGGGCGTCCGTTTACTCGAATTTCCAGCGAAAAGAGAAAACTAATGACCGCATCTTTAGACGTGCTCTCGCTTCGGTTAGGATCACTTTATGAATAATTTAAATCCATCGATGGATGGGAGTTACATATTTATGCTGAAACACTTTTCCACCACCCACCCACCCTTATTTGCAAGGGAACGTGCGTTGTAAATACTGTTTATTCTATTTTTATTAAATCCAACATACCACTATTCTTTGCCAACGACAATTCAATTACCTATCTCAGGGTCACACAACCGATAGCATGTTCCTGCATACAGATGACACGAGCGATGGAAAAAATGCACACACATAATATTATAATATGATAAAATTTGCCGACACATTTCGAGATTTCGAATTTATTATATACTATATACTATTATATAAAAATAACTTTTTATATACAACGTTTTTAAATTTTCTGTTGAATTATTGTGCTCAAACTTGTACTTGATATGAAATAAATAAAAAAACAAACAAATATAGAATACTGAAATTTCATATTGATTTCCATAGTAACGCACTATATATTAATAATTTAGTTGCTAGGACCACCTTCTTAGCAACCAATAATAGTCTTTTACTTTTTACGGATTTTTCTGAAATAACTTTCCATACAAAACAGAATTAACTGAAAATGAATTCAATTCTGCTTAAAGATGGAAGTATTAAAAGAATGCATTGACATCATGTTCTGGTATATTCTAAAAGTTTCAAATGTCTAGCTAGTCGGGAAGTTAGTTAAAAATCGATTGCAAGATTTGTACTGGACAAAGAACCACCGGACAAACGAGAATACCAGCTAATAAAACAGAACGTGACAACGTTTTTAATAATATTTTCAATGAAATCATTTGTAGCATTTGACAATAATTGCAATATTATTGGTATTTTTGGTAATACGTATTATGTATTATTATTAAGACATGTCATAAAATATTATTTATATACAGTTAATACTAAATGATACATCAATTGTATATTATATTTAATCACTGATCCTCAACATTTTCCGTGTCGCGACCCCTTTTTGCAGTCGATAATTAACATGCTTCCCCTCGCCATAATACCGATTTTAATAACGGAAAAATATAGTTAAAATTTAATGTGGAAAGTCAATTATAAATCTTCTCTTTATGTGTCTATGTTTGTGTCATTTTGTTAATTCAAATTAGCAATTATCATTTTTTTCATGTAGCAATTTTTTTTGTTAATTCTATATTATTTTGTCAGCTGTTTTGCGCTGTTAAACCATCTTCAGAATTCTAGAAGATAACGAGGAAAATATACTCGTATGATTTTAATTATCAGCGTTATTTATTCTCTATTAATATATAGGTACTCATTAATTGAGATCGGTTCAATTACTAATGAAGGCAGTCGGTAGAAAGCTCTTGTTAACCCTACCAGTTCGTAACATTAGCTGCCTCGTATTTTCGTTAAACATAATCAGTTTGATGATGCAGCAGGTTTAAGGATGCTTAAGAAATGAAAGACCACATAAAAAACCTATAAACAAATTTTAATAAGCATGAATTTTGCGGTATAATAGGTATAATATGTCTTCATACCAAATATTTATAAAGATATCGTAATATGTAAACAAATTGCCTTGTTTTTTTTTTAACATAAACGATCGACTAGAGTCTAGAAGACTAATGACTAAATTCTGATATAATAGTACAACATAATTTGGATAATGTTTTCATTTCATAAAAAAAAACAGGCCCAAATTTACACTAATTTGATAGACCTGTTGGAAAATGTCAATAATTTGAAAGAATTGGATTATTAAAAATACTATATAAGAATATTTTTTCAGTACTCCAAACTGCTCCACAGAGTCGGTTATCTCCGTAAACTTTTATCCTGAAATATTTATAAAACTATACGTCAAAAAAATGGTGAAAATTAATTTAATATGTGAAAATAAATTCACTATTTTCTTTAAAGAAACATTTTTTTATTCTATTCAAGTGACGCCCCTTGCTCCAATAATAATAATATAGTTAATACTAGATGGTAAATGTTACGGTTACATGTAAATTGTACATAACACATTTCAGCGTGGCACAGTTTGCCGTGAGCTTTCTTATCGGAAAGAGATGACCGTATACTATACGGTTTCCAATTTTTTTAGATTCAATATGAACATTAATTCAATTTTCATAGCTGATTTTGGCAAAATTCATGAATTCAAGATTGAAAACCTAACCTAACCTAACAAATAATCCAGTATATCGGCTATTTTCAAAATTTATTTGCTGCTGGCTTCCTTAAAAGTGTAAACCGACAAGAACCGTGTTTTATTTAGACATGAATATTTTGTCAGTTCTATACGACCGAAAGAGGTTGGACGGTCTTTAGTATACGGCTATATATTTCCGATATAACATTTTACGGTGATACGGAGAACTGCATACGTACAAGTTTCCGGACACGAAATGTTACTGACTTCGAAACTAATTTGCTATTTTAAAAGAGTTTAACTGACATTTTAAATTTCGTAGCTTATTATCTAAAAAAACCAGGTAGTAAAATATATTCTAATGGATTTGTTTAATTATCAATAAAAAAATATTAAAAAAATAGTAGCATGTAAGAATATTTCGTCGTATATACTTTTTTAAAGATTGATAGGTATTATTGATTTATCTCATTAGTAACCTCCATTAAATTCAAAGAATATTTGTTTAATAATTAATATAACTTTTAAAGACTGATAGGTATTATGGATATATATATATATCATTAGTTAGCCTTATTAAATAATTCCTAGTATTGAAGGTTAGACCTCTTGAACGTAATATTTATTGGTTATAATTTAATGATCTATTATGAGGGTTTAACAATGTATACGCCTATTAGTTGTATTATTAGAGATAGGGTTTTTTTACAAACACTTCAACTATTCTTAATTTTTTGACTTAATAGGTTGGTGATAAAGTTGTTACCTACTTTATTGTATTAATGTATTATGTTAGACTTAATTATATTCATTGTCAGTGTGTATTTACCTTTTGGTAAGTGCACATAGTGCCTAAAGATGCCGAAAGGCGAAACCCGGATTGCAAAAAACAACTCGAATGGAATAGTACAAAACTTAAATCTGTTATAATTAAAATTAAAATTTCATCAAGTTCTTTAGGTCGATAGTATTGATAGTAAAATATAAATATTCGACTATACTTTGATATACTGACAGCTATTATACGTCTTAATAATATTACCTAATAACGGGGAATTTTTTGCCTTTTTAACTTAATTATATTATTTAACTTGATTATATTATTTAACTTATTATATTATTATTTGTAGGAAAGTAATATTGCCGCCCATACCCAAATATTCAAAGCAATGCCACGCGAAAGCCGTACAGTCCAGTGTTCCCCAAAGTGTGGTACGCGTACCCCCTGGGGTACGGGAAAATTTTGGTGGGGGTACGCGCTGCGCCGGGCTTTGGCTACGTCTGGTGCAACAATCATTAATACGACAGTAATTTACAACATCCATGCTAGAAGGTTTATCGCACGCGGAAGAAGCGCAATTGTTGGAATTAGCTACAGACGGATTCTTGAAAAATAAATATCGGGAGTGTACTTTAAGATCATTCTGGTCGCAAATTTTAATGCAACGTCATGTGTATCTAGTTTTAACAGAGAAAGTCCTAAAATACATCTTGCCTTTTCCACGTTCATAATATCTATGTGGAGTTCCTTTTTTAGCATTTGTAGATGACAAGTATACATAATTACAATATAAAAATAACTTTTTATATACCACTCTTTTAAATTTTCTGTTGAATCACATAAACGTCTTCTAAACATAAACATAAACAATTATATGTATTCATAATTTAAGACAAATAAGGCAATTGCCAACAAACAAACAGACAAATATAGAATACTGAAATGTCATTTTGACATTTCATATTGATTTCCATAGTAACGCACGTATATATAAATAATTTAGTTGCTAGGACCACCCCCTTCGCAACCAATAATATTGGATTGAATTACGGATTTCTTCCGAAATAACTTTTAATACAAAACAGAATTAACTGAAAATGAATTCAATTCTGCTTAAAGATGGCTAACAGTATTAAAAGAATGCATTGGCATCGTGTTCTGATATATTCTAAAAGTTTCAAATGTCTAGCTAGTCGGGAAGTTAGTTAAAAATCGATTGCAAGATTTGTACTGGGTAAACAACCACTGGACAAACAAGAATACGAGCTAAGAAAAACGTGGTAAAAAGGAACATGCTGTCGGATGTGGAACCGCATCTCAGATTAAAATTAACAACCAGGGAACCAAATTATGATGATCACTGTCTCAATATAAACCACTTCATCCTTCTCATTGATTATAATGAATGTTATTTATAATATAACTTTTAATTATATTTTATTATGAATGAATTTTATTTTTCGTTTATTATTATTTTGTTTATGTACTAAAAAAGGAAAAAATGAATGTATTTTGATTGTTATTAAATTCGAACTTGGTTACTACGAGGAAAATGGGACCAACTGAATTTGCTCGTTATAAGTCTTACTCGTTATATCAGAGAATATGTATTTTTAAATGAGCGGTTACATAACACAAAAAGTCGCAATGAAAACAAAAATACACAATTAGAATTTTCCCCGAAACAAGCATGGCATTCATAAACTACAAAAGAAGTTGTTTATTGTAATGAACGCTGGTAGGTACCTACTGACTTCACAAACCTTGGACTTTTTACATGCAATATCAACCATATGTGTGGATACCTTTTCAATATTGTCGGCGAAAACACCAATTAGGTAGGTACTTAGACACTTAACTAATGTCCGATCCCGGCGGCATCCTGTCCGGTCGGATTTTATTGCTAAGGGTCGAAATGTTTTTAAACGACCAACACATTAACAGTTTTAAGAAACTTTTTGACTATATTTAGCTCGGTATATGTGATAAGTAGCTCGTTATAAAAGTGAATAAATGTATAGAGAAAATCATAAACTAAAATGTCAACGAATGTTTCCTCGTTACATCCGAGATCTCGCTAGATCCTTGATCATAATAACCGAGTTCGGCATATATGCAATTTTTTTAATAAGGGGTAGTCAGTGTTACGAAAATAATTATAGAAAGGGTACACATATGTCGAAAGTTTGGGACTGCCGTACACCATCATCATTATCGACAAGTTACAGAAGCAGGTTGTGTAATGCATCGAAGGTTCGAGAAATGTCACGCTATCTGTAGATTAGGAACTTAATATTTCTACAGCATAATCGCGTTATCATTAAATCTGTTTCACGTGGCCAAATACCGCACCGGGCCGTGCATTTCCACAGCATCGTGCCGCACGATTTAGCATATTTTTTTGGTAATGACATCGGGATTTTATTTTCCCTATTTTCCTGCGACCTCTATTAATATCGATCGTGCGTAAATGATTGAAAGCGCATTTTCTGGCATGTTATTCTGTCAAAAAGCTCTCGAATTATATCATTAATTGGAAACGTGATCATCGGATATAACATATTGGAATGTCGCTCAAAAACCTAACTCAAATTAATAATCCTTTATTTTTTGTTCAACGTTATAGTATTTGACATACCTACAGAAAAAATCTTTTTGAGAAAAGTAAGACACCCTGCAGGATCGAGCCTACATCTCTCTGGTATCGCGCCCACGCACATAGTCCACTATGCTAAAGGAGTCATACTTAATTACGACAAATTTTAACTATTGGCTTTAATATTTACTGAAGCGTTAAAAGCGTTAGCGAAACAAAACAAAATATTATTGCAGAATGTTGGAACAAACTTTGGAAGAAAAAAAACCTCAAAAGCTATGTTTGAAAAATTTAGCAAACCGCTATTTCGACTTTCTTTAAAAACGGTTATTAGATGCAATAACCATGTTATTTAAATGTGGTACTTAATAAAAAATTAATTAAAAGGTATGCAATGATTGTGTTAAACTATCATGCCGTGGGTCTCAGGTTCGAATCCTGGGTCTGGCGAGTACACATATTGTTTTTCAATTTGTGTGTGAGTCAGGGTATGGATCTAATAGGTTGAGCAAGTGGCTTACATCCATTTCTCATAAAAAACAAATTCTGTTAATACAAACCTCTACTCTGTGGAGGCCCATATGATCCTATTAGGATCGGACATGGTCGGAAAAAAAATATATATATTTTAAAAGTAGGTAAGTACATATTATTATAATTCATTAATGTCTATTTTTATTTTCGAATTTCATTCAATTGCGTGGCGCCCAGTTGTCCCGGTGCCAAATCGTCCTAGACCCAAAAGTAAAGTGCCTGGATATGGAGAATGTTCAAGGATCCGTGGGTCCCTCTGCTACTCTACTAAAAAACGTAATATGATATTCCTGCTGATCGACTAAAAATATTTGTGTCCTACTTTTCTACTGCCATGTGCCATACACACGAACTTAATAATATATCAGCAACCGCGAAACACAAACAGTTCCTAATATATTATTGTTATTAATGAAATTGGCAATAAAGGTGGCTACAGCTCAAGTTTTTCAGTGACGTCCCAAACTAAGATTTAAAAAAAAAGAGAAAAATGTTTCGGGTGGAATAATAAAATATTTTTGAAGTCCCACTTCTTTAGGGGCGTTTGGGAAAACAGATCAGAGTGTACTTTTGGCGTGTGACGAAGATGCGCGTGCAAATGTAAGGCATTAATTTGACATGGGACGGAAGTTTTGCCCGCCGATGCAACATAATTTATTTTGAGAAGAAGTATAACTTCTAATGCGCGTACATAAGTACACACAAAGTGGCTGGGTTTTTTTAATGATTTTGTTTTATGCTCGATTTACTAAAATTGCTGGTAGAGTGAATCAAGCTCGTGTGTGACAAAAAATGTGGTGATTGACTAAAACCGGACGAGTACGCTGCTCGGCCACATATTTTTATTAATGAAAATGATCTTTGAATGATTTTTTTGTTAGCATTCTACAATACTTAACTTTACAAAAAGATGATGCATTTACATTTTACAAAAACTATTTTTGAAAGCACTTCAATTAGAATTGTAAAAACGACTATTTAATTTCGTCACAATAATATAGAGCACATGGGTGCCAATTACAAGGGGCATGGGTTCGAACCTACTGCGTGTAGTATTTTTTTTTTAAATTGTCTAGTCGCTATATATTTCTCTAAGGTGTGTTAAACTCTTTTTCTTTATTCCATAATATAATAAAGATAAAATGGCAAAGCTGTCAAACAAAGTTGAAGTTGAAAGCAAGATACTGACTACCTTAACTTTACTAATTATGATCGTAGACTGTCGTACCAATTCCAAAACCTCAAAAAATTTCAAGTGAAATGTAATACGACGTCTTATGAAAAAGTTTAATCATCAATGCATCAATGGAAGACTATTTTTTGTTCTCCTGGATTGTATTTTTGTAATTTTTTGGACTAACTGTTCGCGAAGGTCAACAAAGCTTCAAGACATTACTCTTATGGAAAGTGGGTTAACTAAAACAGGTAATTCTTAATAAATTAGAGTAAACATGTGAACCCATATCATACGATATAAGGCTTACAGAGGATTACAAACTCGTATATTTGATGTAATTATTTATTCACCAACAACTGATAGTAATCGTAGTCATTGAATCATATCTGGTTTCATCAAATTGAAATCTTTGTACAATTCAATTTATTTATTTTTTCATATTGCGGACATTACAAATTATACGTTTAAGACGTTCACAACATGACATAAAACATTATTATAAAGAAAAAAGAAAACAAAAAATAATAAAAGGGATAAAAATGAAAATATACAACGAGAACATAATATAAACATACAATAGCAGTGAAAATACAATTATGCACCTATATAAGTGCAAAGAAGTACACCGAGTTTGCTAAGGAGACCATATTTAAAGAATTTATAAAATAGCGTCCACCTAAACTCACCCTCACGCAAGTGGAATATATCAACATCCGAAACAAGTTGGTTGAACATAGTTATCGCACTCCCAATTGGCATTACCAGTGTCAGGTTGGTTCTGCATATTAGGATAATAAACAACTATCTCTATTGATTCTGAGATAGTTATCAGGGACACACAGGTCAACATTGCCCAGAATGGCAGAGTTCTCATTTATACTTCGTATAAGTCGAAAAAAATACGTAGCTAAATATAGATCTTTTCTAAATTGCAGACTGCAGTATGTAATGTATACCTAAGAGAAAGGCAGTTGAATAAAGCCACGGAGAGTATCCATACAACCTCAAGTAAAGGAGTCTCAAGAATTTATTATGAACCCTCTCCACCATAAGGCCATACTTCAACTGATGCGGTGCCCAAACAATAGACCCACTCTCAAGCCTGATTTGAACTAAAGAAATAAACACACGTTTTAATACCGTAACATCTGAAAAGACCCGAGAAGTACGAAAAATTTCGGCAGAATTTATTGAATTATCATGTCATTTGTCAGAAGCGTAGTGACAAAATAAATTACATTTAAAATAGTAAAGGTTTTCTCTGAATATTCATAAGTTGTATATTGTGCAACTGGTGAAATTTATATAGCGTATTATTTGTATCAAAAACCCCTAGTTGATTTATGCAGAATATAGAAATAATATATATTTTTCTAAATATCAGAATTACTGATTTTAAATTGTATAAAAATCAATTATTCTTCGTTACAGTAAATGGATTACGTCAATATGGCTGGTGGATATTTTGAATTCATCATTAATATTTTACCTTTAATGTAATAAATCTGTTTGGTACGCCACTGATTTAACCACGGTGGAAAGCCAATGAGTCTGATGAATGACCTAGTAACAGGTGTCGTCAACTGTGTAATACACGTAGCAATTCGTTATCATTAATTGCTTAGAAACAGACAAGCAATCATTTCTGATGTCATAATTAATATTTTAAATTTTTCGAAAATTAAAACGGTAAATTGGGGCGTTTTGAGAAACTCTTATTGATTTTTTTATATCACTAAACAAATTGAAAATCAATAATATGTGTACTTGCCAGACCCAGGATTCAAATCTGCGACTCACGACGCTATAGGCTGATGCTTAAGCCGCGCGGCCATCGTGGGTGTACAGTCATTAATTATTCAATACTTAATATAATTTAATACTAAGTATGTTACTGCTAAAGTTTTTTTTTTCTATAGTTCATAAATAATCTAACATTCTTAAACTTAGTGGCGGCTCTTGTGGTGCAGTGCGTAATGCGCTGGCCTTCCATCTGAGAGCTCTGGGTTCGATTCCCAGAGAGGACACAACATATTTATGTAATTTTCTCAAAACCTGGGTGTTTTTGATTATTCAAAATTACTAACAGCCACCTTGCACGAAAATACTTACAAAAAAAATCTTAAACCCTATCTTTATTCAGTATTGAATAAAAAATAATAACTTTATTATTCATAGGTACAAGAACGTCACTAATAAACATTTTCCCAATTGCCATTTACCATGATTTATTACAAAGCAGATTGATGAAATTTGAATAGAATCGTAGTTATAATAAATAATTCGTGAATCATAAATGGACTGAGATGGAAAGACTCACCCGGAAAGTGAAAGACGTGAATGCGACTCCCAGTCAGACTTACATGTTTTCTAGATTTTTTAAAGAATATAATTATTACTGTGTTATACTACGATTCTTGTCAGTGTAATGCAATCTATCGATTTCAGTATTTTTACGGTGAGCTATGAGCCCTGGATGAGAGAAAAGTTTAGGCAATATTACCGATGCCTTAAAAATGTGATATTGCAGCTGAATGCTATAAATTATTTGGAATAAACACAGAAAATAATAATCTTCATTCAGAGAATAAAAATATAGGATCGCCCATCGGCAATAATATGTCGACGATATGTCAAGAAATTTGACGTACAAACTATTCGTCGTAGACCGCAGAATTTAGAGAGATTGGAGAGTCTTCAGAGTAAATGATAGTCAGAGGTAGACTATAAGGAACTTATTTGGTACAGTCTTCACTTTGCCCTGATAGAAACTGAAGATCGTGATGGATGGAGTCTCAAAACTCTGCTGTATTTTAGAATGGTCACGATTCACGGAAATAAAAGAACACCCGAACAGAGAATACATTATTGTAATATATTATATATGGTTTGCAGTAGATTAAGTAGCTGAGTAAGTACATATTTTTAATAAACAATTGTATTCGTAAAATACAACATAATTTAATTAATTTTCAATTATTTATGAATGCTTATAACTAGGGATTGCAATACCGGTATCCTAATATTTTTGAATACTGAAATATCGGTATTTAAAATTAGATAATATCGATTTATTCGATATTGAAAGTTGAAACAAAATGTATTAATTAACGTGGAAGGTTTAATAGTTGCCAGGTGTATTTTTAGATGTAGGTATCTAAAATCGCGGTGAAATACTATCCGTTTGTATGATCATTAGTAACCTCAGCCCTAGTGGCGAATATTTCATGATGTCCGTGCCTAATTTTTCGATGTTTATCTACTAAAGAGTAGTAGGTATATAAATAATAAGGTTTAAATATATATATATATTTTTTTTAACAAAAAGTGAGCAATATTGTGTTTGGTTTTACTTCTTACATTTTTAATGATGTTTTTACTCCAGTGGTGCGGAAGAATACAATGTGGAGGAAGGTATTTGAACACACTTTTATGAAGATAATATCATGATAGCCATTCACTTCACGCGTTGGAATTTTTCCAGAAGTGGGTTTTCAATCCACAATAATGTTAAATTAAAATAGTTGTTTTATTTGTAGTATGACAACGAGGTCATTCACAGTTGATAATGGAACCTGGAATAGTTCAGAATCATGATTTTATTCATAACTAAAATGTTTTTTTATGTAGCTTTAAAAACATAAGAATAGATTTTCTGAACACGTAGAAAATCGAGTATTAGATATCCCGATGTATATTTTATGAAATATATTTCTTGAATCGCTTGGCGACCTGTGCGCGAGAGAGTAGTCCTCGGGGAGGTAAGTAGAAGTGGAGAAGCCATCAATAGGAAGCGAATCCTCCCCCGAGGGTTAGAAGACAGATCACATCATCAGAACTGCTCCAAGACCAGATTATAGCTACCTGGAATTTTATACCCCAGTTGCCACGCATACAGAAATATTACACGTCTATGTGTGAAAATAAAATACTGACATCTGTATTCAGAATTTAAAAAAAAAAACATGTCTACAATTTTATTTAAATTGAGTATTGAATATAATATATTTCTACTAATATTACTGTTATTCTGACCAATAATAGTTACTGTTGTGTAGGTATTTATATTTGTAATAAGATTTATTATTTTAACACTATCAGATCTTTTGAATTAGGTATATAGGTTATACATTTGAAGTTCTAATGAGAACCGGATTTTAATTATATAATAGTTTTATTTATTAAATATTTATTTTATTTATTATGTTATTATAGAAGAGTAATGTTATATGCTGAAGTTTTTTCTCAATAAGTTGATTGTGTTTAGCGCTGTATGACATATTGCACGATCTTGTTGGAACACGTCATAATATTATCGTCCAGAGCAAAATCGTCTAATTCATGCCAGAAAAAATCTTCTCTCTTCGTTCTCCATTGACAGTAACTGCATTGCCATTTTCGTTTTCAAAATAAGATGGTCCGATCTCTATATTATCATAAACTACACCAAACTGTTAATTTTTGTGGATGTAAAGGTTTTTCAAGTGTGAGTTTGTGAGTGATGTACGATGAGTATGTTAGTTTTTATTACTCCAAATGCGACAATTGTGCTCATTTACGAATTTATTTAACCAAAAATGAGCTTCATCTCTGAAGGTGATTTTTTCATGAAGTAATGGGTCTGTTTTAAGTCGTTCTAACTAAAGCCTAATCAGCAAAATTTCGACGTACCAAATGGTCATTCGATTTATGTTCATATAAATGTTAACCGTATTTTAGATGCCTTCAAATGTGTTGATGGATATCAAACGCCGTAAAGTCCACATATTGAAAAAAAATACTTTTGATATACGTTTAATAAAGTATGCAAATCTGCACATTATGGTATACTGCAAACCCCCAAAAGTCCACTGTTTACGTATGAAATCACGTTTCGAAAGATCAATATTTTTTCAAACCACCTAAGTCCACAAGCTAAAGGTGAACGATGGCACCTATCATTTTCCTTAATTTCTAAACAATTATAACATAAAATGGATGTAGAAGTGGATTTTGTGGATCCAGACAAAGCCAGAAAGAGGTCGAGCACTGAAGCTAAGAAGAAAAATCCTTGTAGCCATCGTGAGTATTAGATTCAATTATCTTACAATATCTCACATGTTACAACCATTTGTATTACAAGATATGATAAAACTGCATTTTTCTCAGTTTGACATTCAGTGGACTTTACGACGTTTGATATGTGTCAACACAAATTCAAATCGATATGAAGAATATTCCATCTAGTGCCAGGTGAAAGTCCAAGTTATCGAGAACGATGTGTAATAATTGATCGTTCTGAATTTTCATACATACTTTGATTCACAACATCGATATTTTCAGCAGTGCGATTACATTTTTGCCAGGGTGGATTATTATCATCATACAATTTACTAATTGAATTGGATTTTCTAATTAAATTACGAATAGTAAGCTCTGTAGGTCGTTTATTTTGACCATACATTTCACGTAATACCTGAAACGTAGCTCGAATAGATTCATTAGTGTTGCGATACATTTTAACAATTTGTATACGCTGTACGAGTATGTATATTTTCATCATGATTTTTCAAACAATACTGAACACAAATGTCATTTTTTGTAGGGATTAGAAAAAATGGCTGCAATTACGTTTTAAAAATATATAGTATTAATTAGACAACCTTTTATATTATATGACAATTAGAGTAAAAATCATGTATTTCATAAATATTCTGCTAATGTATCCAGTTTAATGTAAGACTGTATGTAAAGGTGTATGTTGGTATTTATCCTTTTATAAACGGCGAAAACACATTAGATTGACACTTTTATTTATAACAACAAAATATTGCAATTAGGCAACGGTTGTAATAGATTTAAAAATATATATTAAATAGTGCACATGTAAGGTCTAATTTATTGCAATTTAATCTTTAAACGTTTGACTTGCATAATATCTAACGAAGATTTGGACAGGCAATGTCTACTAACTGCTAGCACCGAATAAATTCAAATTTCTACGAAATATATTAAAAAACATGGTATTATGTATAAATAAAATACTTGTTGAGTTGAACAATTTTTTTTTGAATTATCAATAACCATGTCCTTGCTTTTTCGTACTAGATGGTTAGTAATGTTAAGCAATCACAAACACCCAGGTTTTAAGAAAAACACATAAATATTGTGTCCTCACCGGGAATCGAACCCAGAACTCTCGGGTGGGAGGCAAGCGCCTTACGAACTGCACCACGAGAGCCGCGTAATAAGATTTTATTAAAAAATTTGTGCCCAAATGGAGGTATTGAACATGCCGATTTACGAAATATTCGAAAGATAATTTTAACCAAATTTACCCAACATAAATTATTTTAATAGAAGTTCTGTCGAAGTATTTTAGACAATCGCTATACATATCAGTGTTCAAATTTCTGTATAATTTCAGCTATGAATAAATAATTGGTATTTAAATCTTTGAATTTAATTGAGATCTTAATGATCGTCCAAACAAAAACATTGACCGAAAAGGCGTGTCGAATTTCAGTCAATTATTTCGTAATTTTATTGTAGCGGGATTATATTTTTTAAATAAAATCTACAGGGTGAAGGGTTGGAGTGAAATAATAAATCACAATACGCATAAGTCTGCGGAATTATTTGTATTGTATCGGAAGGGTAGATTTTTGAGAATGAAAGAACGGGCTAAGTAATAGGCCAAACCTTTCATCTCATATAAATGCGAAGCGTTTTACAAAACCTACCCCACACTACCCTTCACTGATAACCTCTAGCGTACCGACTGAACGGGTAAACATTAATGCTTTTCTAGGCATCAAGTTGAGTGTATCTTTCAATATTGAAACAGCACTAGTTCAATTTATTAGTCTTCATATTATTGACCCAATGAACTTTGATTCTTAGCTATCAAGTTTATAATCTCAATAATTCGATTAAAATAAAACCTAATATTATATAGTAGTTAAGTAATTTTATATAGTAGAATAATATAATAATGACCGTTATAGATAAAAATACATTTAACAGTTATTTATATTATTAAAGGGAAATAAAAAAAAAATTAAGGTCACAGGATATTCTTAAGTTGTGATCAAATTGAGATGCATGTCATGTCACTGTCACGCTGTCACGGCGACAATTTAGTCTATGGTTTCGTCATATTGTAGAATATTTATAACGATCACCACCTCTCTAAATTCAATTATAGAGAGTGCCAACTCTAATGTATTAGTATTTTGAATTATTATTAATAAATTATGGGTCTGTTTTAAGTCGCTCTAACTAAAGACTATCAGCAAAATTTTGACATACCAAATGGTCATTCGATTTATGTGCATATGTTAACCATATTTGAGATGCCTTAGTATATGGTTTCGTCATATTGTAGAATATTTTCAACGATTACCACCTCTCTAAATTTAATTATAGAGAGTGCCAACTCTAATATATTAGTATTTTGAATTATTATTAATTATTCATGCTAATTAAGATTAATTTTAACTGTTTCTACGTATGCGTACGTTAAAATTACTAACGATATTATATCCATAGATAATATTTTGAACAGAACCCAACCTGCAGACCATAGATAACAGACAATATCATTATAGAAAATATATAGGGCCAACCACTAAAAAAAAAACCTGATTTTGACATGAGTCAAAAATGTGTAGGCTGTAAAAGATAATACAAAACCTTCATTGGGTCATGCAGGTGTCGATGCAGTTCAGTTCAACGTGAGGTGACCTCATTATTGTTCTGGTGATTTCGGCAGATTTTGCTAACTGACAATGTTCGTTTAAATGTCTAAAATGTGCTACGTGATGAGACCATCAGTCTGATAACATTTTAAACACAAATAAAAGCAACATTACACATTTTTTCTCATAGCGGCAGCTTACTGTGACGTCACGTGATAGTGGCGGCATGCAAAATAATATATTTGCTTAAGAATCGTTCATATTATTACACATAAGTATTTTGAAAAACGTACAATTTTCACGCGTAAACTCTATTTTTCTTAATTTTCTAGACTCTAGAGCTCCCAATTAACATAATATAGAAATATTGCACGTTAAAAATCAACTTGTTTCCATGCTCAATATATTTTTTTATATTATATTATTATTTATCTGTCAAATAATCTATTCCAAGTCGCTTGTAACTATTGTTTTAAATCTTAGTTCACCGTGACATCGAACAATATGTTTTAGTGATGAAGAAGAAAACCGATTAAAATATTATTCATAATTTAGAAACACTTCAGATAGATTTTTTTTCTTTCGTAACTTCCTTGTTTAAGCACTACAGCGCATGGTTGCAACATCAGTCCCATGCGGCTCCGTCTCGGGACGGAATAAGCACTTAAAATCATGTCTTTCAGACACGTTTATAGCGCCATAGAAGGTGGCCGGGTATATACACGGCTTACATACATAACGGGTGGTAGTAGGAACCAAGGCAGACGAAGAAAGACTCGAATCCCGCATCGTTCACCGCCTCACTTGAGCGTAGCAATCTAAGTCTTGGGCATCTTCTCCCAGGACACTCCCAGGCCAATTCTTAGATGCTTCACATCACCAATTGACGGGTCCCGTGATACTTTCGATTAAGACCAAGGGTGGTACGGGGCGGGTTTGGTGGAGGGACTTTAACTTCAATGCCTGTGTGAGGGCTCTTATCCATTGCAAAATTATAAATATAAGTTCAAGTCCGCTTTTTTAATATGTATGTTTTCTGTGTGTAAAGTGTTTCAAAATTATGCCTATTTGTAATAATCGGAATGTAAAATTCTTAAATTTTGTGTTTATGAGGCTATAAGTTTCAAAATCGCTAGCCTATATTTCATTTTTATTGATAACTTTCTTCATTGTTAAAATATTTAGTCATAGTATTAAATCCAGTTCCGTTTGCTAGTTAAGTAGAATTACACCTAAGATTTAATGCCAAATCGTTTATACTCGAGAGCTACCATTTTTTTATATTTTACAACTAACATTTAAACAGAATTATGTATAATTTTTAATGATGTTAAGATTTGACCGATTGTTTACTAATATGTATGCAAAAATAAAATATCTATCCACAATCCGAAAAGCGTTTGATGGTTTTTGCGACTATCTAAAATGGCGGAATGTGGAGGTTACCGATTTTGTAATTAAAACAGAGCGTTGGAGCGGAAGTCGGAACACGAGCACGGAGCAGTCGAGCAATGGGGTTTTACCCGGAGCTGGAGCGGAGCCGGAACACCGAAAATTTGTAGGGCTCCACTGCTCCGGATGTTTTTTTTATTATTCAATTTTCTTAAATATGATATGATAAATAACCTCACTTCTTTTTGACAGACGAGACAGATAATGAAAGACGATTTGCTGTCGGTTAAATATAATTAGTAATGAAAAGGACGAATAATAAAACTTATTTCAAAACTACTTTTTTATTTTTTAATATTTGTATATAAATATAATACCTATTACAACTTTTTACCCAGAGCGGAGCAGAGCCTGGAGTGGAGCTGGAGCAAGTATTAGGAGCAACTTAAAAAAGGGTCCGCTCCAACTCTCTGAATTAAAAGCTTCATTATACAGTATCGGAAAAAATATTTAACGTGTGTTAACCCTTCCACTGTGTATGTGCGCCAGTGTAGTTTTCAATGGAAAGAATTGAAAAGCGGTGGCATTTATTATCCAGAGAGTGTATTTTTTCATACATACAAAAATAGGAACACGAAAATGCTTTCTTTATAAAAAAATATATGCCGCGAAGATGTTCCGAGTTAAAAGAGGCCTGAGATAAAGTGCCAGAGATCAATCGCCGTCGAAGTAACTTATTCTGAATTGAATAACCGCTCTTAATCGGCAAAACGTTGGCACGTGAGCAACACGCCGAAAGCAGAAAATGCCGAATAAACTCAATACACGGCGATGTATTATTTCCTTTCGGCATGAATGGTGATATTACATAATTTTATTTCTGTAAATCCGCTGGCAGCGTTTTCCGTAGCGCTATGCACGAAGACAACATAAAATATATTGCTTACCGACTGAAATAATACTTAATTTTTTTCATACACACTAACGGTTGCACACAAAAAAGTTATCGAGCATAATAGGTAAATAATTAAAAAATAGTGTCAAATAGTGCCCTTTAGAAGAAGACGATAGGCTCTAATAGCCATCATAAAAAATAGTAAAAATAATATGATTGGTGAATATATAATACACACTAATTATAATATTTTTTTTTAACAAACGTTAACGTAAAAAATTCACCCCGAAAACTAAACATTTATGAATAATTATTATTATATTATGCTATAATTAATAGGCACCTAGCGGGAAAATACGATGCTTGTCATTTGAGATATTTTTTGTTAATTTACAATTTCAACTGTATTAATTAATAATTAATAATGATATGTAAGTATCTGAAAACATTAAAAAGAAGAAAATTGTTTATTGTAAGTGAAAGATAAACTTACGATAAATTTTAAACAATGTAATAAAATGTATATTTGTTGAATTGAACCCCATCTTATCTATTACATATATTTTATGGTCATATTTATTATGAAAATTTAGTTTTTTGAGTTTTATAAGCATCGCCTAAGAGATTTTTGACTAATTCATGGTTTTAATATTTTTATATCTATTTTAAAAAATATCGATTTTTATAAAAATATAAATATGTATAACTTGAAATTCTTTTTATTTATATCAAATCGAGCTTCAATATTGGGACCATCCCTAAATAAAATTTGATATAAATAGTGATATAAATGAGTCAAAGTATGGACATAATAGGTAGAGCAAGTGGCTGACATCCATTTCTCGTAAAAACAAAATCTGTTAATACAAACCTCCACTTTGTAGAAGCCCATATGATCCTATAAGGATTGGACATGGTCGAAAGAAGAAAATAAAATACGAACGAAAAGCGTATGTATTTAGAATTAGATAATAATTTTTGTATACAGTACACTGGATGCTATAAATAGGATATAAAACGATTTTTACATGTCTCATAAGCAATAGACTTATATTTATTATTATCATCGAACAATGATATTATATTTTTAAGAAAAACTTATTAGTTACACAAAAATATGTAAGAGAGAAAATTTATATAAATCGAATAAACAATGGCAAACTTACAATCGTTTAGTTTGTTAATTACAGTTTCAATAAAAAAACTCTTCATATAACATAATTATTTCATGAGATTTAATAAAGATCACGATGAGTTTTGTCCACTTGAACTGAAAATTGTAACAAATTCCTAATCCTGGTAAAGCGCACGAAACCGGTGTTGACCATTATTAATTTATGTGAAATACGTTTTGTCTTTTATTTTAATTAAGTAGGCACTACAATATCTTAGTGCCGAAAATTTTAATAATTAATTCAACGAATTAATTATATCACAATAATAGCCATGAGTCTCTATAAAACGCTACATTAAAAAATACTGGCTGATGTTTCTAGTTTACGGAAAGGTAGTTTTTTTTGTTGATAAAAGAGTGTCTGGATATTTATTTTTTATTCTCCCACAAATAGACACTTTTCTGATCTCTTGTAGCATATTTTTTTATCAATGAGACTTGGCAACGATGTTGATTAATCATTAAATAAAAAAAAGAGCAGAACTATGAACTGTTTTATAGTCGACGATCTCCAGCGAGCACCCTTTGGCAGTACACAAGTAGGTACACCTCCCCGTATATCAGTTTGAAGGTGTCGAATAGATAGCGCGAAATAAATTCCGCCGAAGTATGAGGAGGGAAAAAAACGTGGTACAAAGCGGGAAAAGTGACACATAAAGGGACTTGCAATCACTATAAAACAATATACCCGAGCCTTACCCTTTATCACATACCAACTTTTAATATAGACTTTTTTACGTTCAATATTTTTTCGAAACAATATTAAATACTACTTCACCTGAAGAATGTTGAGCTATCGTCAATAATCATAAAAAAAACATTCATCAACAAAAGCTTTATTATTTAGTGCCCAATTTTCTGTCTGCAATTTAGAAGAAATCTTTATTTTTTGCTACGTATTTTTTTACGACGCATACGAGGTATAAATGAGAACTCTTGTCATTCTGGGTGGTGTGATAACTATCTGAGTAATAGAGAGCATCAGTGGCTTATTCTCCCAAGGAGCAGAACCAACCTGCCACTGGTAATACCAATTAGGAGGACGATAACTATATTCAACCAAATTGCTTCGGGTGATGATATATTCCACTTGCGTGAGAGCTATTCTATAAATTATTAAAATAGGGTCTCCAATAGAAAACTCGGCGTTCTTCTTTGAAATTCTATAGATGTATTTAATTGGATGTTCACTGCTTTTGTATGTTAATATTATGTCCTCTTTTTATATTTTAATTTTTATCGCTTTTATTACTTTTTATTCTTCTTTATAATAATGGTTTACGTCATGTTGTGAACGTCTTAAACTTATAATTTGTACTGTCCACAATGTTATAAAAAAGATAATGGTTACTTAAACTCTGACGGCTAAAATTATTAATCATGGAATATGCTTTGCCTACTGATTCTCTGAATGCCGGTTGGCCAAATTCGAAAGAAATTTTATTTGTCAAAGTAACAGCAATTTTACTTTTTTGAAAATTATATAATTACAATAATAAAACTAAAGAAGTAATAATAACAGACGAATAATAAGTCGCACAGACTGTAGGCTTCTGAACGTAAAATGAAAATAATTGGGACGGGGCGCGGGCCGCGGGCGGGCTGCGCGTCTATAGTTATTATACATTTATTTTTCGTAACTTTTGCATCGGAGATCATGAGTAAAACATGTTCCATGTTAAAATAAATAAATAGAATTGAATTGAATTAGCGACCAATTATTACCCGTACATCAGAGTGTGAGTATAGCGAGAGTCACCAAACTACTGAAATTTTAATGGTTTTGAAGTGTTCGGCAAATAGATAACAGCAGGACAAATATTATCATACACAAAACTATTCAGCTGTAATATGTTCACTGCAAAACCCGCTAAATAATCGATTATTATTAATAAATTTATTATGGAAAAATATTCGATAAACCAATATGTTTTTTTTTTAAATGAACCACGAGTTGGAAGAGCTGATTGAATAGCAAACAATCATAAGATACTGTAAGTCCCAAAGACTACGATGGGCGGGAGATGTGGAGAAAATGCCTGAAGTTAGACCGCCAAGGATCATGACGATGTGGCTACCCCAACGTAAGAGACCCAGAGGCCGTCCAAGAAGGAGATGGGCTGACGCCGTAGAAGTGGACTGGCTTCATATAGGAAGACCCGGTAACTGGAGAAGTGTGGCGAGAGACCGGAGTGAGTGGAGAGCAGTTGTGGAGGAGGCCAAATCCCACCCCGGGATGTAGCGCCGTGGAAGAAGAAGAAGAAGAATATGTTTTAATCGTAAAAATATTTTATCAAAATCAATCAATTATTGTGACGACTAGAAAATTATGTAAAATGTTGGGTAGAAATAATGTGCCATCAAAACCCACTATTTATCGATTAGTAAATGATTTTGAAGAAAGGGGCTATATAACAGATAATTAGAAGCCAATTTATTCATCAGTCACCTTTGCATCCATTAAAAGTGACTGTATGGTGCGCTATGTGGTTTGGAGGAATCATTGGCTCTTACTTTTTTTAAATATGGACGTGGCGTTGCGGTAACTGTTAATGGAGAACGTTATCGTAACATGATTGATAATTTTTTGATACCAGAAGTTAATGCTTTGGGCTTGGTTGACATGTGGTTCCAACAAAATGGTTCCACTTGATATATAGCCCGTGTTACAATGGTATTACTGAGAGATCTGTTTCCACAACAAATTGTCTCAAAAATGGTGATGTCGATTGGCCTCCGTGGTTGCCGGATTTAACAGCCCCGAACTTTTTTGTAAGGATATCTAAAGAACAAGGTTTATGCCAACAAACCAGAAACATTTCAGCAACTTAAACAAAACATTCGTGACTAAATTAAGGAAATATCGGTTGAAATGTGTGAAAATGTGATGAAAATTTTGTAAAAAAAAAGCCCGCATTTTTAAGCTTAACAGATGCGGACATTTAGTTGACACTGTCTTCCATACGCAATTCCCAACATTTAATAAAACATTTATCAGCATTAAACCATTTTGTTTTCATTTTCCATAAAGCTATACAAAATTAAAATATTAAACCTTCCCGGCGGACACCCTGTATTAGTTATAATATGATGTACCTACTCATTTAATAGTTGACCGATCTCAGCTGATTGTTATACTTAATTAAAATAATATTAGTACGTAGTTTAATTTTGCGTGAAATAAAAATGTATATTTTACTATATTTTTATTGGCTCGTATTCTTGTTTGTCCGGTACAGATTTTTTCTTGTTTGTCCAAGATTTTTAACTAACTTCCCGACTAGATAGACATTTGAAACTTTTATAATATATCAGAACATGACGACAATGCATTCTTTTAATACTTTTGGCCATCTTTAAGCAGAATTGAATTCATTGTCAGTTAATTCTGTTTTGTATAGAAAATAGAAATAGAATAGAAAATCAATATGAAAAGTCAAAATGACATTTCAGTATTCTATATTTATTCAGTATTTCTTTGTATCAAGTACAATAAAAAGTTTTTAATAATACATAGAATTGTCAAGTTTATATTATGATTCATCAGAAAATTTAAATACGTGGTAAACCTATAAAAAGTTCCTTTTATCTTGTAATTATTTTTTAGTATAAATGCATTATTTATCTGTCTCTGTCACCTTACGCAACCACAATTCGTCAACATTGGCATTGTAATTTATTTAGTTGACATTGAATTCACAAAATATGCGTTATTATTATGTGGTAAAGAGATGCCTCAACATGATGGGAAAAAGTGGTTAGCTAGGTAAATTAATAGCGACGATGCATGCCGCTGGAGACTGTATAGTTTTCACCGCTATCAACTGTCAAATGCACGTAACCACAATGGATGGCAAGCTTAATCACGTATTTTCCGTATGGGATAGCTCTACCAACAACAAATGCACTGTGCATTGAAATAATATTGTATAAGTCAATATTTCCGCCAACCTTATATTTGTCAAAATTACTGCTTTACTGGTTGATGTAATTTTGTTCAATAACGTTTAGCCGCTTTGAGTATTTGACAGTTAAATCGATATTGGCTGTGTGTGAGATCAGAAAGCCATTTTTTTTACTTCAAATTAAGTTGCTTCTTTATTTTCGATACGAACCGGATATATTTTCATCGATCTCCCAAAACGCGAGATAACTAAAGTTTTAACAAAACAGTTGATAAATTATTCAGTAATGAACACCCCTAAATACTTGTGGACCTCGGACTTAAGTATTTTAACTATTATCTAGTAGCGAAGGGTGGAGATAGGGTGTTAATATCAAACATAAATAGTGCACATTAAACCTTGTTAGTCATCCGCATTTATTTTTATTGAACTAAGACTACAATTTACAGATAGTGTTGGTTAGTTTTAAAAAATCTATTAAACCCTGCCTAAACCAAGCTATAGTAGTTTTGGTATACTTTGGGTGATACGAGAAAATTGTGCACACTTTTTCATCCATACCTGTTTGTTTTCATTGAAAGGAATATGTACGTATTACACAATATATTGTTGGTTCATTTTTTTAATTTATTAAGCCCTGTTTCAACCAAACTATAATATATAAAAAAAATCGGTGTGTGTACTTATGTAGGTGCGTTAGAAGTTATACTTCTTTGGCGTAACAAAACAAAAAAACTCATCTTTGCCATACAGCGATTATAATCGATTCAGAATTGCCCATGATGGATTAATAAAAAATCAAATTTTATTGGCGTGTTATTATGATTATATTCATTTCGGTCTCAATGGTATTTTATCGATATAAATACCGTCAGCAATAATATTATGTATTCGAATAAATAATATTATTGCAGAATGTACCTACTTTAGAAGAAAAAATCTTAAAACCTGTGTTTGAAAAATTTAGCAAACCGCTATTTCAACCATCTTTGCTTAAACAGATGACTGTACAACTATTTTTGTTAAAAATAATAATTTATTACAAATCAAGAGTAAAACATAGCCTATTTTATTTAATGGTTTCACTGAAACTTTATGTTGGCTTTTTTGATGAAACATAATAATTATTATTGTCTTCAATTATTATAAACCGCTAATAAATAAATTAGCATGGGATATCCGACAAATATTGTTACTATACCTAAACTGTAAAAATATGTATTTTTGTTTGTGAAATGTCTAAATATTGTAAATTTAAAACATACCATTGTTTGAATTATTTACCAACTCAACATTCACAAAATTTATTTATTTATTGATATATAATTTAATAATTATTTATAATTTTAATTCTAATAAAAATGTAGCCTCAAATCTTAATAAATAATCATAATAATAAATTGTCTTGCATTGGCGCGCGCAACTTCCGTCACACGCAAAATGCGTTACATTGGCGTCACACGCCAAAAATACACTCTGATCTGTTTTCCCAAACACGCCAAAAGAAGTATAACTTCAAAAATAATATTTTATCTATTAAATATCCAAAATTATGTATCATTTAATAGCATAATTTTAGATATTTTATATAATATAGACGAGTATTTTGTGACGAATATCTATTATGGATTGGTTTTCGCAGGGCTTAATTGAATTTGAAAAACTAACCAACACCACCTGTAAATCGTAGTCTTAGTTCAATGAATACAAATACGTATGACTGATAAAATTTAGTGTCCACTATTTATCGCGGATCTTAACAGTCTACCACCATCCTTCGCCACTGTTATCATATTCATTAAAATGTCGAATTAAATATGAAATTGAATCAACGTTTATGTATAAAATAATTATTTAAACCCAGCATGATAGTTTCGCACATTTATTAAGCGCATATGATCAGAAATAGGCTAAATTATCATGGACATAGGACATAGAACTAGGTGGGAACTATAAAATAATCACCCGCAATTTTTCACAAACGCCAACATTTTATTTGGAGACACTTAAAAATAATTGTGCAATCATATTATAAGATACTTATGCGATTTTCATTCATAGTAAGTAATTGTCCAGGTTTTTTTAATTGACCCTGTTGAAACAATGTGTGTGACTGTGCGCTCCAGAATCGCTCACTCAATAATTACAATTAAAATTCCAATGAAACATTTGTGTGTGTGTTGATAATACATAATATCAACACACTAAGAAGTATATTAATTTTATAAATAACTTACAGAAATTTAATTTTATTTATTATAAAATTCATACACCTTTTCTGGATAGGATAGAGAGAAAAGTCACAACGTCTTTGTTACATTGAAACGAACTTTATTAGAGACAGAATATATCCTGGATGTATCTGATCCGGATCCCCTGAGGTGTACAACAACAAATTCGTCTAGCGAGGTGTAAAAGATATGGATAAGTAGGGCGATTTTCTCAGATGCAAGTCAATCACACGAAAACATGCGCGGAGTTAACTGGTAATTTATTGTTGTCGTCACAGATCAGCTGATCAAAAAAGAACGACTACTTCACACTCATCAGTATCGCTTCAGTATTTATACCGTTCTGTCGATACATATTTCACATTTTAAATTAATTGAATATTTTTACGTGAAATACACCAGCATTTTTTATAAAGTGAATCCGACTGACGAAAAAACGTTACAATCGTTTTGAATGAAAAAACAGGTCCGTTCAAATCACCAAGATTTATCCGAATCCTCTACTACTGATATATATTATTCAATGTTTGATTTAAGTAATAATATTTTCTGTATCCGCCTGATATTGATTCAATATTTTACTGTATTTAATCGGTTCAGATTAACGAAACGTTTTACTTTGTTATATTGTTTACTACGTGGAAAAAATAATTCCCATTATTGGCTTCTAACTACTAATTTTTTAATGAAACTAGTGAAAGTAATAAAAATCAAACTCAAAGATGAAGTCTCATCCCAATGTTTTTTTCGTGGTAAATGTAGGTTTCGAAGGCTTGATGGGAATGGGAATAATGAAACTTGTTTCTTTAAATATTTTTTAATCGAAAACATGAAATTAATCAAAAGTATTACAATTTACGCTTGCATAGGTGTCAATATCAATATAATTCAAGCGGATACGGAACTGATACCGTAGTGCCTGAGCTGTATATGCATAGCTTTATGACTTATTTACGTAGGAACATTGTTTTCACATCTCCGAGTAAACAAAACAGCATCACTGTATGTGATTGGTTCAAATCCATTCTAAATTGGCGCATGATGTGGCTTTACAATTTGATCAGTCAAGAACGAGAATTTTCTCTCGGAAGTTTCTTGAAGGCAGTATGTCAATCATATACCACACTGCATGCGTGGGGCGGAGCGTATGTATATCAAAGACGTTTATACATTAAAATAAATATTTTACAAGAAAAAAGATAGTACATACTGTTAAAACTCAATTAACATAAAGAAAACATAATATTTATTATATTATGTTACTAGTAAATATAAATATAATGTGAATTTATTTTTTCCCGTAGATGAAAATTTCACTTCTTTACAAAATTGATGTATTACGTCTCATGTTTATAGTAAATACACAGAGCATACGCATGAGTGATTTTCAATACTACTTTACAATTCCGATATTATGTATTATTATTTCGTATTTCAAGCATAACTTTACTCTTCCATAAAAGATAACAGTTGTAATGCGAAAAGAACTTTTTCACTGTATTTACTTCTCGGTGGAGCATATAGATTAATTATTGGAGTATTGCCAGAGAATGACTGCTCTGAATTTCTCTTTGGATTCAGAACAAGGGCCTCTTCTGTTTAGCTTATGGTTAATAAATTTAATATGTATCGTTAACTGTCCCACAGCCCATCTCATGTTAACTTTCTGGATGAGTAAACAAGTTTATAAAACACTTTGTTACTGGGTAACCAGCAAACACTACGCGAAAATCCATGGTACTCTTATGAGAACGGCATACACAATTTTTTCTCTCGCAGAGAATATTCACAGCGGATTTTCTCACTAAAACATTTTTTTTATTTAAACCATTATTTATATTAAAAAGTTTGATCAATAAATAAATAATATGTAATATATTACGATATTTGCAAAAAAAAAAATGGTTTCTAATAATGCTCGATATCCGATATTAAGAAGTATTTTTCTTTTACATTTTTTTTTTTACAAAAAATACCTTTTTTAAATATTACAAATAAAAATACCGGTATATCGGTACAAGTCGATTTACAGGAAGCCAAGCGGGAACCGCACTAATATTCATTGCCGATTTTGAAAAAAATCATGAATTCAAGAATAAAAACCTAACCTAAAATTACCGTCGACTATGTCCGATCCTAATAAGATCATATTATAGACCTCCACAGAGTGGAGGTTTGTCTTAACAGATTTTTTTTACGAGAAATGGATGTCAGCCACTTTCCCAACCTACTAGATCCATACTTTGACTCATACACAAATTGAAAACAATATGTGTACTTTCCAGCCCCAGGATTCAAGCCTGGGATCCACGACGCTATAGGCTTAACTTAAACTAACCTAACAAATAATCCAGTATATCGGCTATTTTCAAAATTTGTTTGCCGCTGGATTCCCTTAAACCCCAGAACCCAAGTTTCTAACATTATTTTGAAAACTACAGAAGAACTCCTAATTATTATAATATCACAAGTTATTAGAAGAAATTTGCTTGAACCATATAAATATATATATAGTTTAAAGCCAAGAGTAGGTACTCACCCAGAAAGTGAAAGTTAATAATAATATATATAGATAATTTAAACCCTTAGTTTTCGACTATAGATACATTAAACCTATTTTTTAACAAAAAGTTTTCAGTAATCTGTACAGTTCTCTGACTCTCGATTTCACCTGCGTAAATTCATACCTGTTAAAATGCAAAACGTAATAATTAATATGTTCTATTAAAAGTTGGCCAAGCGATAGTAAGTAATGTACCTACCTACCTACTATCGCAACATTAAAAGTTGAAACAATTCGTTGCGTGATTGAAATAAGTTGGAAGCAAGTTAACTTGCGGCGGCAAGCTAGAGTTAAACTTTGACTTCGGAGTTGAAGTGAAGTTTTATTTTAAATTGATGTCGGCCGTTAAGGTGTTTCCCGCACGAGACTAAGCTTAATCCCTAAGCGCACAGGCTATCGGGAGACAAAAATCAAAATGAATAAATTGTAGAGTGGCTACACTTAGTCCTCACATTTGCGAGGTCGCTTCAGCGAGTGAAGGAAATTACCTATTGTATTCGCTCGCTACACCCTAACTATAACGTATCAAATAATGGATTCGATAAATAAACACTCGAATGTGACGAATCTTATTATTAACGTTATGACAATCATGTAGGTAAGTAGTAAATTTGGTATACATAAGCTCGCTTGATGGGATTGTAATGTATATACCATTAGATACATTAAATACGAAAAGGTGAATGTTGGTATATTGTACATAGTAGGGATTACAATACCGAATGAAAATGTCAATACCGGTTTTTCGGTATTTCTTATTGAATACCGGTATTAATACCGGTATTTATTAAATATAAAAAAAAAACTTGAGTAGATGCTTATTAAAAAATATAGCTGTTAAAATCTTTTTAAAATATTATTTTATAGCAAAAACGTACATACCCACCCCACATTTATTATGTTTACTTTTAAAAATATGTATTGATTATAATTGTAGAACTAGTGATTTTTTACAAATAATTTGAATATATTGATAATTTTAACTAAATCCCTCAAAAGTTCAACAAATGCAAATAAGTCCCGGTTGCAGGAAAAGCTTAGTTAATTCAACGCTTGTACAGTCATCAATAATTATAGAATAAATGAACATTTTTGTCACGGACGTTTTCTATTTCGAAATAATATTATGATAATTCATCGCGACAATTATTACTTATATAAATATATTTGATGTAGTACTTTCTTAATATCAAAAATTCCGTTATTTTGGATTTTGAAAACTGGTATTTCGGTATTGATAATTACTGAAATGCCGGTTTTGAAATACCAGTATTGCACTCCCTATATAGTAGTGACGAAGTTTCAATATCATATAAATGGATTCTTTTATTATTATTAATGTAAGAATAATTTTTGTTTCTTACATTTATTTTCTTATAGCATATTTTACAAAAAATAATGGGCTCGATTTATCATCACTTTTCTAATGTTATTGGTTTAATTTATTTCATGTGCAGTTACTCGGTGTACATAATGTATAAACAAGGGTAGCGTGTCAAAGATCTTTGTTTCCAAAAATAAACGGACACCACATTTACTAGTATATGACTATGACGAAGACTGCATGTCGGACGGAGGTAATCGATTAGTACCTACCGTTGCTTTTGAATTAAGGGTCAATATCAACACGCGTATGTTAGCACTGGTAGCCGACATTTAATAGCCTTAGCCTAATTACTTAGTGCACCTTCTGGATTCTTACAATGTTTTATTAATGAATTTTACGATCCTGATTTCTTTGCTTTCCCTTAATAAATGAGGGTTAGGATAAATGATAATATCCGCTTACTAGGTTAAATCATAATACCATGATGAATGACATTAGATTAGAATAGATTAGATCATAATATGATATTCAAGAGTGGAGCTTTAATAACGTTACGGACATGCAACTGGGTTGCGGAAAACTACAGAATTAAAAATTCTTATAATAGGTATACATATTTTTTGAAGTTATACTTCTTTAGGCGCGTTTGTAAAATCAGATCAGAGTGTATTTTTGGCGTGTGACATGTAACCCATAATTAATTTTTTTACACAAAAATAAACGCACCCGACTGGATTCGAACCACCGATTGTTCGGTTATCAGTCGAACGCACTACCTTTACGCCATGGTATAGTACTGCAATCGTGACAATTATACAGTATACTATTATAGTTTAGAATTGTTCCGTTGCCTAGGCAGCAAATTTATTATTGTCAGCCATTTGCAATTCCTTACGTAAACAAACGATTGAACATCGGAGTGACAGTTGGTACTTTAAAAATAAAAACAACCAGAAACCATTATATTATTTAGTAATATAAGTTAAAGTGTATAGAAATAAACAAACAGCGTTCCAATAAGCGGTCCTTTTTCTTGAGTGTGTAATTTAACAAGATAATTAAGCGCTAGTCAAAGAATATAGTTTATCACAAGTTTTGTTTTTGTTTTGTTACGCCAAAGAAGTATAACTTCGAATGCGCGTACATGTACACACGCCGATTTTTTTGTATTATTATTTGTTAACCGATTTCCATCGCAGAGTGTATAATATCACTTCGGTAACTCGACGATAGGAACTTTCATAATATTTGTTTTATTGACTGATGTAAATTTTGCTACTCGAAAAATACATCGTAAAAAAAACTATATTGCATCAGTATGTATTGCTAAATAAAATAATATTCTTGTATAATTGAAACAATTTTGTGATGTTTACCGTATTCCAATGTCGGATTAAAACGATAAAACAATTATTGAAAATACATCGGCAGTAAATGCAAGAATAAAGGTTTACACGTATTGTATAGAATTCAAATTTCGAAATGAATGGATTACGTATACCCAAACTCCAATATTCGACACGGGTAATCCCGTCAAATAGACATTTCGCTAATCCGTTGAAGGCATTCATACTGTTAAAATCTATCAAATTGATTTTCTTTGTGATTTTTGAAAGACAAGACTGTGACCTATTTAATAAACATGCCCCACTTTCTATACTTAAAACAATAGTATACATCTTCGCCTTCACGGTAGGTATCAACTTTTTAATGTTAATATTTTTTTATTGAAAAATTAAACCATTAAAGACTGACTAGAAATAATTTCCTTACGATTCGAATATTTGTTTAGTGTCACAGTTTCAATTCATCATAAAATTAGAAACAATGAATTGTTTATTATATTAAATTTAATTTGTGAAACCCTTGTCAAAAATCCAACTAATTTATGCAAACTATATCTTGAGGCAGATGTATTCAAACTTTTTAGATTCATTTTATCTTTTATGTGTATTTTTTTATGTTTTGCCCATCGCTAATCAAAAAAAATCCGGATCAGGACAGGTGCTATTACACAAAACGCTGGTTTCGAGAACGTTGAGAGCTTCAAATACCTGGGGGTACACATGATGGGAGTTGGCATTTTGCAAAGAGAGCTCGCTATCCGAATGGGAATGGCTGGAGCAACATTCAACTCGATGCGGAGTGTCTGGGACTGACGATTGTACTCAGTCGAGACCAAAAGCCGCCTATTCGACGCTGACGGTGCTGCTTTATGGTAGCGAATCATGGCATCTTACGAAGGCTCAGAACAACCGTATACTGAGCTTCGAAAACAGATATTTGCGGCGGATACTGGGTGTGCGGTGGTATGACTTTAGGAACAACGAGGAGATAAGAGCCGCAGCCTCTCATCATGCTGAGAGTGAAGAGGCAATGTTGGATCTGGCTCGGCCACGTGCTGCGGATGCCAGAAGAGAACCTCAACCCAGCTTGCCTCTTCTTCAAGCCGACCGGATTCCGGCATCCTGGAAGGCCGCTAAATACTATCTATAGATTGTATACGGTAGAGCTACGGGATGCTGGTTTGACCTGGAAGCAAGAAGACTGGCAAGCGACGGGGATTCTTGGAGGCCCCGCGTGGTGTCCATATGCTCCAACTAAGGGGCGGATATGGCCGAAGAAGAAGAAGTTTTCTTTACCCAAACGATTAATAGGTACTAGGCTGGCTTAAAAAATAGTAATATCTTAAAATGGTGCCGCATTTATAATTGATTGCTGGAAAATATTATTCATAAAACGACTTATGTCAAAATTTTAGACAAATTCAACGCGTTAGACAGGTCGGATTTGTACATTTTTGCTTTTGCGGCACAAGTGGAAGATACTCATTCTGTAGCGTTATAGAAATTTTTATTTGAATAAAAGTTAATGGTCACACAGATCAAAGCAGGATTGCGTGAAGTTCACGGGGATTACGTTTAAGTTCATATTTTTTTAATGAATGAGATTAAACGTGGCCATACTCGGTACTAGTACGAACGATGAACCGCGTTCCGCACCCCAATTGAGGTCATCACGGAGAAAATCACTTTTCATATTCTGTAAATGCTAAGAAAATTAAACAAAGGGTGCTATAACCACGGCTATCTTATAAAATTAAATATTATAGCAGTATTCTCAATTATTTTAGAATCACGATGTTCAAACTAATTCTAATTAATGGCATTAATATACTTTGCGTGTTCATGGAATCACGGTGAATCATATTTTTCTTAAATATTACAAATTGTCAGGCTTAGAAATACATCAAATTCATAATTTTGACTTATATACGCCACGTAGACCCTTAATAAAAGCGATAATTTTAATAATTCGGAGATTCTATTTTTGCCAGAATACTTAAGATTGAGAATATTGTTTCATTGAATAAAAGTTCCGAGTTTATACCGCTGTGACATCAATTCTTTATTCCTCTGTCACAAAATCTGACATTTCTTCATAGTCTGTCACGCGACCGTTTAAACCAGAGATGTCCAACTCGATTGTGTCGCGGGCCGTATTGAACAATTATAACTATTATAATATATTTTCTTAGTTTGCGCAAATAATCGATTTCCGTATTTATATTTGAATAGGGATCGCATGCATGAAATACGAAAAGAAAAAGTAGATATATTAATAAAAAAAATTGAATAATTGTATTCATCTATTGTTATTTTTCAAACCAATGACATAGACAACGATTGGATCTATTACTTAATACTTTGGACGCGGAAGACGCACCTGGCGCGTAATGACCAGGCGGCCGATCGATGTAATTAACGTGCATCTTAAAGGTGATAATTAAAAAGTCATTTTCTAGTCAGCAGTGAATGAGTTAACTAGTGATTAATTTTTGCGCGTGCGTTTTTTTTTGAGAATGCTCATTTGAAATATCAAGACGATTAAATTCTATTAAATTAAAATCAACAATAAATGTAATGTATAAGCAATATGAGTTTCAACAATATTGGTGCAGTAGTTTTAACACTTTTTTGTTAAATGTTAACATTTCCTTTACGATCGTACTATATTGCCTACATTTCGGTGATGTCACCTTCATTTACCGTACAAGACAATATTACTGTAAATAAGAGAAAATGCAGTAGAAAAGTATTTACTGGATAATGGCATCGATTTTGAAAATGATAACATTTTATGTAGATAATATTATTGATGATTCTAGGAATAGCTAAAATATGAAAAGTGCATATTAACTGAAATATTTGCAATCAAAAAGACTGTGTCACCTAAAGTAACATTACAGCAATGGGTTGAGATACAAATGGGTTGAGTTGTAAGTTGTCGCGCTCATTTAGCTTGGCAATCTCGATAATAATCCAGAATAATAGTAGTCACTTCCTTTATAATTCATCTGAAAATGAACTGCGAACCTTTTACAAAGCTTATTTTATATGCGCGAATGCTCTTTCTGAGCTTTGATTAAGGTACTTACTACTATGTTATTTTAACGTTGTTTCGCTATATATATTATCTTTGCGATTTGTCTTATTTAAATTTCTTATCACATTCTGTCAGTTTGTTAACTTTCAATTAAATCACTCATATGGCGGTAGGCTGTAGACAACATAGAAGTACGGACAGAAATAAAATCACCAACAAAATACAGCTTCACGTTGTCAGGATTATTTAAACTATAAATCATTCACAGTCAAGTAGGTATACGTCATTCAGAAAATGTGTATTAGTAAATTCATCATGGGACACTCCGGCAAAGATTTGAAGCATGCATCACGTTCCTTACTTTACGGTAAATACCCGAAGGGCTATGGAAACGTAAGGGATGGTTTCTCCAGACACATATTTATTGAAAATTTCATTAAAACACACATAATATTGATTCAAAACGTCAATATCTACTTATCTGTCAAAAATTTAAACTACACGACGTAGCCGTTTCATTGAATATATTTTTATTATAATATCGTGAAAGAGCTATTTTTTTCATAGTATTACACCCCCGAATGGTCCCCATTTGGAGATGTCTTTGTGGATCTAAAGAGGCCCGTACCATTATCAAGCCAACGCATAATAAGGGTTGATTACGTAAAAAGTAAATAAATACGTGGCAACAAAAATATATGAATGGCAACGCCGCATTTTGTACTCACCGACAGCTAACAATTTTCCCGCACGGCAGAAGCATTTTGACAGCCAAATCATAAACATAATATACATTACGCGCTCCGAAATAAATTTTTAAAAATGTAGTGGCCATAATTATAGTAATATTTATATAAAATCGCCATTTTGACCCTCATGATCATTGTAGTGTTATTTTTTCACTTCCAAGTCCAAAAATGACATACGATGTCAAACACTACCATACTGAGCGAGAAGAGGGAGCATATTCTCGCTCTCTGACTTGACGCGAGATGGCAATAGGTAATTGGTTTAATTTCACACCCTTGTCTTGTATCTATAAACATACCACAGAAACGTGAAGTTTTAAAGTTTTGACAGAAAATAATATGACGTAGTTAGAGCGATGCCGAGTGAGAGAAAATTATGCAATATGCTTCATGTCAGACCAATCGAAAATAATAATGGTAACATTAGCATTAGAAGATATAACTGATTATAATAATTTGAATCAACGTGTGTTTCCATTGTGTAATTTTCATTTCAACATCACCATCATCTATCTATACTATCACCCGATGTGGGCATTGTTCGAGTTCAGGAATTCTCTCCACCCCTCTATGTCTGTCGAACATCTAACCACTGAAAACGACGTATCGTCGATATGGTTTAATAACGTCCGAAGCTTAATTAAACTCTCTAACCGATAAACTATTTGCATTGTATATCGAATGAACACGTTGGAATTGACTGGAATGATATCTCATTTTTTCCGGGAAAATTTAAACCTGGTATTTACAAATTATATTTCGCATTGGACGAATATCCTAAGTGACCTCGAATATAGAAATTCAAGCAATGTTATGTAGTTAATTTGCTTTATATTCAAAGAACTTTTGTTAGGACATACCATACAACAAATATAACGATGTTAGATTGATAACATTATGATGTTGTTTTTTAGGCATATGGTAATTCAATTTCAATTCAATTTATTTTTTTAACATATTGTGTACATTACAAATTATAAGTTTAAGACTTTCACAACATAACATGAAATATTGTTATAAAGAAGGGAAAAAAAGTAATAAAAGCGATAAAAATAGTACTTATATAAAAAGAGAACATAATATAAACATATAAAGGCAGTGAAAATACAATTATTATACATCTACAGAAGTTCAAAAAGTACACCGAGTTTGCTATGGAGACCCTATTTTAATAATTTATAGAATAGCTCTCACGCAAGTGGAATATATCAACACCCGAAGCAATTTGGTTGAATATAGTTATCGCCCTCCCAATTGGCATTACCAGTGACAGGTTGGTTCTGCACCTTGGGAGAATACACAACTGATGCTTTCTATTTCTCAGATGGTTATATAAGAACATACAGGTCAACACTGCCCGGAATAGCAGAGTTCTCATATTGTATACCTCGTATAAGTAGACAAAAAATACGTAGCTAAGTCACGATCTCTTCTAAATTTCAAACTGCAGTATATAAGCATACATAAAAAAGTCAGTTGGATAAAGCCACGGATAGTATCCATACAACCTCAAGTAAATGAGTCTCAAGATTTTTTTCTGAACCCTCTCGACCATAAGGCCATTTTTCAACTGATGCGGTTCCCAAACAATAGACCCACCCTCAAGCCTGCTTCGAACTAAAGAATTAAACAAAAGTTTTAACACCGTAACATCCGAAAAGACCCGGAAAGTACGCATGACGAAGTCCAACATCTTAAGCGCCTTGTTACAAATGGTAACTATATGACTAATAAATATCAGTTTACTCTCAAACGTAATTCCAAAGTCCCTTACAGATGATATTCGCTACAGAACTCTGACATGCATCGTGTATTAGAAAAACAATACTTTTGAGGCTAATGAATCCATAGACGGTAAAGTGGACGCATCTCTTCATTTGTCTAAGTACTATCCATTGCGTTGCTATATTTACCAAAATTTGTAACATAATATACATATTTATGTTATCATTATCTCCATCAGCCTAGATTAATACACTGCTAAGTGAAGGTCTCTCTAAGCTGATCTGATTCTTCTTTGTCTCATGAATTGCGTTGGCATATATTATAATCAATCGGCATTTTCTTTCATTTCCTTCTAAAAACGTGTTTCATGTTTGTTTCGAATGATAAAATTCCTGCTATTGCAAGGACCGTTTAAATATCGTATTGTATTACATAACAAACTTTATTTATTATGTCGAGAAGAAATATATAATATTTATCGTAATATTGCTCATTCTACATTTTTAATACATTATGTACATTCTTTACGTGTATAACGCGCTCAAAAAAAAATGATAATATATAATATACAATAAATGAATTGAGTTAGAGCGCAACGGGAATCAGAAACTAATCCAATAATCAACCACGTCCTAATCCCACCAACCGCGATGTGGTATTGGCCATTGATCACTGGCTCTGCTTTGTACTGTTTATATTGTAATAAGCAAAATTCATCAACACAGCCACTATTTATAATATATACACCTACCAATAAAACTATAGATCAGAAATTCTTAACCGAGGTTCTACGAAAATTCTCAGACGCTTGCAAATAAGCAATCGCTCACAAGCAGACGCTTGCAAATAATTTATGGTGATATTATATTATACAACAAATATTTTTAATAATTTTATTTTTACCACGTTTCATATGCTCGTATTCTTGTTTGTCCAGTACAAATTTTTTCTTGTTTGACCAAGATTTGTAATGGATAATTGAAAATTTTTAACTAACTTCCCGACTAGCTAGACATTTGAAACTTTTAGAATATATCAGAAAACGACGACAATGCATTCTTTTAATACTTTTAGCCATCTTTAAGCAGAATTGAATTCATTTTCAGTTAATTCTCTTTTGTATGGAAAGTTATTTTGTAAAAAAATCGTAAAAAGTAAAACACTATTATTGGTTGCTAAGGGGGTCCTAGCAACTAAAGTATTAATAAATATGTGCGTTACTATGGAAATCAATATGAAATGTCAAAATGACATTTCAGTATTCTATATTTATTCAGTATTTATATCAAGTACAAAAAAAGTATTTATTAATACATAGTTTTGTCAACTTTATTGATTCAACAGAAAATTTAAAAACGTGGTATATAAAAAAGTATATAAAAATCTTGTAATTATTTAATCTTTACTTTTAATAGAACTACATAGTTGTATTGTTTTTTTGATTTACCGTCGTATTTATTCCACAATAATTAATATATTAATTTAGTATTGGTCAGAATAAATCGGTTTTGTTTATAATTTAATACTTAAGAGTATATTTATTAAGCTTTATATTATATAAGTAAGAAGTTTTCACTTAATTAATTACGTAATTTTTGTAGCAACAAGGAATCAAAGAATGGATTAATAACAATGAGGCATCGAGTTGTGAATAAATTTTGTTCAGAATTTCAGTTAAAGTTTCACGCAAAGATGCATATTTTTGCGCCTGTGGTATTTAAACATCACAGCTTTTTGTAGATATGATTATCAGAATTTTTAAGATTTTTTTGCATATATAAAGTATTATATGTAAGGATTTAACGTTAAATATAAGATTAAGATAAGAAGGGGCGATATTTTGATTCTGCTTAATAATGGCCCTTTGCCTGTGTGTCATTATTATTCTATTATGACTCCCGATTTTCAGCGACTCGGCCAGTGTTAAAACTTACTGTTTTAATATCAGCGGACTTAACTCGATATAAGCTCACTTAATATTTGTCTCGAAAACGACCTGGCAATAATTATGGGTAAGCTCGATCTAGCTTGCATCTTACTCTAACTTATAGTCAGCGCATGACGACTTGCTCTGTCCGCTCAGACATGAATTTGTGGTAGCTTGCAAGCTTTGGGTCACTATTCCAAGAACGCAAATTTAGTTTTACAGTCAGGGCAATACGGGTAAAATTCGGAAATCCATGTTAACGGTATTAACGCATTATACCTACAAGGAAATATTATAAGACGATATTCGTAGTATCTTCTTTTGTGGTACATTTTTAAAATGACACTTGTATGGGAACTCCTCATCTAGTAGTATATCAATGCTCATTATACACTCCAAGACTATATTTTTTACATTACCCTTTTTGGCGTTAATACGCATTAGTCAGATATGCGTTTTTCAAAATTTTAAATTGTGTCAAGGCCTCTGCCTAAAAAAAGATGTTGAGAATCACTGCTATAGATCAAATATATTAAAGCCATATCATCAGCCAGTCATATCACATTGCCAACACCTTAAATATTGAGCCACTTACAGCGATTGTGTAGCCAAAAACTAAAATTCTCTTAGGTCTACTTATGCTCGTACCTACACTCTAATCCAGAAAAGGTCTATATATTGTCGTTATGTAATTTTTTTACGTATATAAGGTTTAAATGCAAACTCTACTATCATTGGTAGGATTGACGTGTGTACCTGATAACTAACTTAGAAATCTGGAACAGTAGTTGTTTGTTCTCCCAACACACATAAACATTCTGCCATTAGTTATGTCAATTGGTCAGACACTAATTATATTCGACCAAATAGCGTTAGATATTGATAGTATTCTACCTGTGTGAGGATGAATTCAGGTCGATGTTTTTTATAAATTCTTGAATTATTAGGGTATATTTAGCTCATTCGGCACACTTCCATGTCCTTTATAATGTTTCTGTGTACTGTTTATTTTGTTTTTAAAATGCTTTTTTTAAATTTTAGTCAGGTTTACCGACAGGATAAATTTAATCATATAATAAGTAAGTAGGTACAGTGTGAGATATAAAATAAAAGAATATCTTATGGTCCAAATAATATGCTGATACAGAAAGTTAATTAATTAAATCAAATGATAAATATGGTAAAGTTATGAAAGATACATTAGAGAGAGAGCTATTAAAAACGAAAAAAACACACATGTTTACTAAAAAAATGAACTATTTTTTTATTCAACGAATAATTTACAAGATTTAAGAATGTAACATTATAAGTATTGAACATACTAACATAACTTTGCAATGTGTTTTTTCGGAGGTAAGTATTTTCAAAGTTATGTATGTTCATACTAAAAAAACATTTAAAAGTATATTTGAAGAGAAGATGCAGTATGAGAAAAATAATATAAAATACACTCATCCAGTTACCATGAGTGGTAAATTTAAAAATAACTTAATTTAAAAGACGCAAGAGAACAAAACACTTCCACTTGAACCACCAGAAAAAAACTTTATCTAATACTGATTCTTTGTCTTCGTTTTTTAATATTGTATGCCTTTGTTTTTTACATTTAACATTTTGTGAACGTCTTGAATTTGCAATTTATGTAATTGAATATACTTTAATTTAAATAAAATTTCCTAGTCTACGCTTCTATTCCCTTCTATATTTTCCTGTATAAATATTCCGTAATTGTCCCAATATCCAAAGTGTTGGTGACCCAATAGGACTGACTCAGGAAAGAGAAATGTACTGTAATTTGTTCGACAGAAAACGGCATTAAAAATAAAGAAATTATTTTTTTAATATTTTTGTAGTCTGACATAACAGTTTTCCACTCACGATACACAACAATAAGTTGATCCAATAAGTAAGTTAAAAGCACCTTTTGACTTACGACACTAGTTAAACTACGGCGAGGAGAATGAACGTTGTGGAGAGGGAGGGGGACATAAAGTTTTATCCAAAGTGCGCCTCGAAGAGAGAGAGTGCCAACTCCTCTCCCCAGCTACCGGGCCGTGATGCCTGATTTCTCCAAATACGTACAAAGTAAAGCGAAGTGATTTTTATTGAATATCGATCTAACTGCGTATATAAAAATACATGCATCAGAAGTGGAATAATATACCGACGTGTATATTAGCACCATCGCGATCTTTGGTTCTGCACCTCAAGTCATCATCGCCGTACAGGCAGAAAAGTGGACTTACGTGACCAAAACAGTATCTTTGATTTTTAATGTTGTAGCAAGAAACGTTCAAAATTCTTCCCGATCGTAAAATATTGGTTTATTAAGTTTTTTTTTATTATTAAGTTACATTTTGATTACAAAAATTTAAAATATAATAATGAAAAGTTATTGCAACCAGCAAAGTTGCTTGAGTTTTTTTCCAGTCGCTATCTGAGAAATTTCTCTTAGGTTTCGGCCACATAGGCAGGTGCCTTGCTTGGTGGCTACGTGATAGGTGACACATCCGAGTGAACGAACGCACACTATTCAATACCAATGGCCACACTGCACGCTTCGCGGCTCCCTACGTGATTATGAGCCACCTCGTGAGTCTCCCGGCGAAAAAACGTGATGGTTATTTTTATTGTGTCACCTAGTGATTTTGCCATTGTCTATGGATTTTGCAAGATGGCGGATGTTTCTTTAGTATGATACACGTCAAACACCGTATATTTTGAGGTTATTAATAATGACGTATGGGATGAATCATTGCCAACTGAAGTAGAAAGCCGATACATTCACAACGATTGGTCCTACTTTTTCCGCCCTTCCCGTTGTTGTCTACGGATGACCTGTAATTGCCTTTCATTGTTCTATAGTGTGCTCATACTGACGCGTCTGTCGTGTTCACACAGGGAATGGTTTGATTTGAATAGATGATTTACACGATAAATAATACACTAGCATTAACACACTTTCTACAAATGTAATGCATAGATCAATGCTACATATTTTTTGGAAATTGATATTATCACCGGTTTTTGTGTGAAGGACTAGTCTGACTTTAACAGTTGATGAATAACAGGAATGTATATTATTTATAAATAACACTGATAATATTTGAGAATTTTGTATAATTCAATTTGAAACGAGAAAGGGCGAATCAATATGTCAAGCAATCTGGGATCTGATTTTGACAGCTGAACAGTGGACCACTCGTTGCTTGTGCAAAAAGTTATGCTCAGGCTTTATTAATCTAAAGATGGCGCTGGATGAATGCATCCAACGAGTTCGAATTTGAGACTTTCGGAATTTTAAACTTAAATTCTCTGTGAGAAGTAGCTTTCTGGTTTGTTTTGAGAGTGACATAATTGTTAACTTGAGCGCTCCCAAATGTCAAATGAATTTGTACCTAAGCACGTAGCGTGCAATGTGGCAGTAGTGTTTTTAGTAGACAAGCATAGCATCTAGCTCAGGACTAGCGAAGCACCTGCTATGTGGCCGAAGCCTTAATGTTCATTAATAAATGTGACCTATAATGTAAAACAAACACCATGCCAATTGATTATTTCGAGACCAGGTGATATTTAGGGATTGCAATATCGAATGTGCATGAGTGCGTGAACACCGAACCGGCTCCAGCTCGCGCCAGCCCTCTCAACAAAAAAAAAGTTAGTGTCTGGAATCCTGTGTAACCCCCCCCCCCCTCCAAATCCGTAATCAACCATCACCTTCAAATTACAGTCTACTGCAAAAAGCGTCACCATTTAATTATTACCAGATCGCACATGGAATAATTTGTATTTTTATAATTCGCCTACGTCACATTCATATTATAACATATTACCAATATAATAAACTAAAATCGTTATCGATTCCCTTCCTGCGTAGCTTTACTATGAACCAAAATCCATGGTGCTCGGGGCAGTGGCAATATACACATTCCGGGGACACTTTGGGGTTGTTGAAAGGACCACTCTTTTTGCTTTATTCACACATAAAAGGAAATAAAACCTTCCACCTTTAACACTTACTAGTTGCCGTCTTTGTTGGAAAGAATGACCAATCTAGGGGTCGCATGTAAACAATCCTACCTATTGAATTAATAATATGAATACACAAAACGTTTAGGTACATAAGTACTTATTTTCTTTTTGTTGATTCAGTATTGATTTATTCAATTTTATGGGTACACTGATTGAGAGTGAGTGAGATAGAGAAAAAAACGGGGAATAGAAAGAGCTATTCATAATTAATATGATAACTCAATTAAGGTTTTCAACTATACAGTAAGGTGCGACGTTATATGGATATACCATCATTAAACTGTCAAAATACATTTAACGAGTTTAAGAGAATAATAAAATAAATGGAGGTTTCGCTTCATGCGGCAGTTTTCTGTCAGTGTTCAAACGATTTAAATAGGTTTGAGCTTTCATTGTCCGGAATAATTGAGATGAGAGTAATCTACCTAGGTCTTTTTTTAAATCATTCATTGCTATTAATTACAATCATATTAAACTAATTTTCATAGTGCCAACCAGATGGTTATTGTTAATTTAGATAATCTAGGTTATAATTATTGCATTAAGCAGACGTACCTATGTATTATTTACATGGCCCCCACAAATAGGGGACTGACAGGGCTCTAGCCTGGGGGCCTGGGCTCAGGAAGGGCCCGGCGTGGAGAATCGACCAGATAAGTGATTTAAACAGACATCAAATATTCTCTCGAATAGTAAAAAATCTTCAATATTACTATTATTTAAAATTATGTGGTTGTACGATACAATGTTTGATTGTGTATCGATACTCGACAACTCCGTAATTCAAATAGATGAATTCAAATATACAAAAAACACTAAATATAGGTACACATTAATTTTACCGCGGACACCATTTGGAAAACGCTACTGTAGAGCGTCACGCTGCCTTTATCTTTAGCGATAGGTGGGGGGGCCTTCAAAGATCCTAGCCTTCTAGCCCGATCAAGCTAGATCCTAGCCCGCTTCAGGATGTGAGGGCCATGATTATTTAATATAACTATGTTAAAAGAAAATTGAAAGAATTTTTGCCAGAAATAGCGGTAACGTCTTCATCATGAAATAATTCTTACTGACGCATTTTTTAGACTTAAGACTTGAGACTTAATAACATAATATTTTCTTCTTAACAATATTTTTGTTTAGATACGTCGATTATTATGTTTTTATTGCTACATGATTAAAAATTATAGTAGGTACCTACTTATTTGGCATGTGATATGTATGATTATGCATAGAAACCTGCATAAAACTTTCCCTCATGTCATGAGTATCAAAAAGTGGTTCTAACAGAGAAGAGACCAGTCAGGCAACCAAGGATGTGCTCTTAAAATCAATTAATAAAGAGTAGTGTGAAAGCCTTTCTCAACTTCAATGACTGTAGAGTGACCATATAGTATCGCGCCCGCTGGAGGAAGGCCAAGGATTGAATTGAATTGTAGCACCATTGGTAATTACCCTTCTAAGCAGTAGATTGTGTGATTGTGGATTTAATATAATATTATGTGGATTATTTTATAATATTGTACTCAATAAATTTAAAGTGCACTTGAACGTCTTTAGTGACTTGCCAATATATATATATATATATATATATAATATGCCTTGGCAAAAAGGCGTAAAGTTGAATGGCGGTGAAGACGTTTATGACTTTTATGCACTAACAAGATAATTATTATTATATACATACTTTTATTAAAATATCTGCACTACTCAGCAAATGCATAAAAATACGTGAAGAACTTGCTAACGAAATTGTCAAAAAAATCAAACTATTTTAGAATACGTACGGATGTATGAATACAATATTCAAAAGTGATTTAAGTACTAATATCTTTGAAGGATAAAATATTAAAATTCTAATGGATTTAAATTCAAATTCCATCGAGTGCCTTGGGTCAAAAGTATTTATAATATGATAAAATATTTACTTACTCAATATGTTATTTCTGTATATATGTGAAACATAAACCTTAAATTCAAAATAAAATGGAATATATGCATATTACAGGTACTTGAAGAACAAATAAATATTGACATTTAATACCTAGTACCTACCCAAAAGATTTAAAAATATCTAAAGGGGTAGATCAACGAGCTGATCAAAGATGGCGGATATACGTTGCAACGAGATACTCAGGACAGATAAGAGTAATTTACAAATCAAAAAGGACTCTTTCATTCAGCAACTGAGATTATCGTCTTTTCCATTGCAAAATTGTATATCTACAAAATCTCAAGTTTTCAAGGGAGCATAAAAACAGTGTTTACAAAATGTATGGCGCTTGAATCAATTCAAAAAAGATTTTCATAATTTCAACCAATATGCAACTTTTGTAAATTTTGTCATTTTGCATGTGTGTAACGGCGATTTTTGCGGTTTTAATTATACAAAGTGTCAAAAACGCATATTTTGCAATGGAACCGACGTTAAAATGAAAATAAATCAACAATTTTAATTTGTCATAATACCTAATATTAAAAGCAGCTTAAAATCAGCTTAACGTCATTTAATTTGCATCAAAAACATTATTATTGAAACATATAATTGTCGAAAATGTCAAATGAATTTCCGCAAACAAATTAAACCACAAATTAAGTGCTTTCCATTCGACATTATTTTTTGCGAATGCCATTTGTCAGATTGACAATTATCTAAATGGCGATTATTGCCATTCTGAGTACCTACTGGGCACAACAATCGTTCGCCCAATGATTTTTCAATGGATTACAGATAGTGGATTTTGAATCAATACCACTCTGTTTTAATTGCCTTTTTATATGCAAAGTTAAGCGATGACATGTTAAAAAGCTTGTCATGCCGATGTGCAACCTGCATCGAAATTGTCACCTGTCAACTTTTTAAAATGCTATTATATAAAATACCATTACTTTTATGAAAATATTTAGCTAAATCAAAACGTAGCAACTGTATTGAAACAAAACAAGCTGTAATTTCCAGTATAAACATTTTTATATCGATTCGCTCGTTTTTTCTGCTATATTGGAATATTGTATGACTTCTCCAAGCATAATTTAAAAAAACTCACACATTTTTTAAATACCTTATAAGTGATATTTTCTACGCCTATTCTTAAGCATTTAAATTTTATTATAATATACGTAGCTTTTCCAAATACATGTCAAATCGTCACAGATGTTTTAGTACTTTTCCAATATTCTCTTATGCCAAAAATCTTTTAAAACTTAAAAGGTGTTATGTTAAGAGTAACTTTATATTGCCAAACACGATTTACGGAAAATCAGTTTAAAAAATATATATCCTTTAAAAATCGTTTATATTATGTAAATGTAGATTGTTGGTATTTTTTTCATTAACGGCCCACATGCTCAGCGTACGTCAAAATGGAGCTTTTATGCTATTTTCAAAGCATGATCCTGGACATTCCTTAAACGTTGTAGATAATCTATTTACATAATTTTAAAGCCTTACTATCCTTTATATTTATTTTAAATATTTGATGACTGCATACAGTATTTTTATTACATAAAATAGTATTCTTTTAAACCTCTCGCTCTAATGTTTTAGAATATAGTCATATTTCATTACGTCTATGTGAATTGGTGTTAAGATTTTTTATATTTATTAATTTTTAAAAGCATTTATAAAACCATTAGTAAAATTTATGTTGACATTATTATAGTGAAATATTTACAATAAAAAAATATATTGATAATCTCTGTGTTCCCAAATTAGACAAGAATTAGGCATTTTATTATTCAAAAAATGGGCAAGATTTACACATTTAAAGATACTGATTATAATCTATGTCTTTGACCATTCAAATGTAACATACATTCTACGAATAATGTTTGCTTTATAATAATTATTGACCTAAGAATAAGGTAGTATTTTTTTGAAATACGCCATTTATATTGGCATTTCCCAGTGGCTAAGCTACAATATACGGCCGTAGCCATAAATTGACAAGCGATAAATGAAGTCATTTGTACACTAAGGCCACGCGTAAACGATATTCACTCGTGGGTGCGACAAGTCACAACCGTCATCAAAAGTACTCGTACAAACATATAAATTATTTTTAATACTACTAAACCCGTAGTATTTATAGTAAAACAGTAGTTATAGTAGTAGTAGAAGTGAAACAATCAAACATCCAACTTTGAGAAAATCACATAAATAGATTATGACTTCACCGGGAAAGCCCCCAAATAAACGGCCAGTATTTAATGTACTAGTGCAGGCATGGCCCGCGCTGCAAGGTCCAATTAAAGCTTTCAGCTTTTAAAATTTTGAATTTTGGTATTCATACAATAAAAAAAAATCTCGTAAATTTACCACATTTATAATGTATTTTATGAAATTAGAACTTTCTTGTTGTGCTTCGTGCTAGTATCTGTTTTTAAGCTTGTGCCAGCTACACACACTCCGTACTTAGCAGTGACCGTAAAGATTGTTTTAAATATTCTAATGAAGTCACATAATTAATTAAATAATTACTAGATTCGCATTTATGCAAAAGTATGAGGAAATGTTCAAAATATTCTTAACTCCATTTAACGTGAAGGTTGAATCAGCGCCTCTAAATTTACAAATGGAGCTAATATAACTGTAATTAAGCATAAAGTTAAAGTGCATGTTCGAAGGGAATAAGCGCGACTTTTATCAGAAATATATTCTCCAAGATAAATATCCAAAATTAAAACGACTGGCGATGTGCATCACATGAGCATTTGGGACTATGTAACGCTGCGAATCGTTCTTTCCGAAATTAAATGTAAAAACAAAGTGTCGCAGGAGTTGCTGCGTCGGCTAAATTATCAGTCAATATGAAAAAGATATCAAACAATATTCCAAAACAAGTGACACATTAATTTTAAGGTAATAAAATATTTTGAATAAGTTCTTTGTTTTTTTTTTATGTATGGCCCACCTAAGTTCAGTAATATTATTTTTTGCCCACCAAACGATTTGGGTTGGGTACCCCTGTACTAGTGACTACAAGGACATACGTTAAAGTGCCCACCACCACCCGTCATATATGCACAACCGTGGATATGCACGGCCGCTTTCTATAAGGACAGTAACACGCTGACAGATTGGTCAAGTATGCGGGGAGATAATATGTTGGGTAGAAGCGGGAGCCAGTGTGTGTATTAATTGAACACCGCAGCAAATTTAATCCGATCAATTTACGGTACTCAGCGAGTTAGGAGGTTCAATAGAAACAGTATGGGTAATGAAATCTGCAGCATGCATCTGGTGACAGTGATAAGGGGCTGTGTCTGCGTGCATTTTAGGTGCACGCTGGTAGACGAATAAGCCGTAGGTAAAATTTAGTGTATATATATTTTACCTACACACATAGATCTTGGCATTACGTTTGAGAGTAAACTGACATATTTTATTATCCATATAGTTACCAGTTTGTAACAAGGCGCTTAAGATGTTGGGCTTCGCCATGCGTACTTCCCGGGTCTTTTCGGATGTTACGGTATTAAAACTTTTATTTAATTCGGTTCTATACGTTTATCCTGGATACAGCGGCAAACACATTTTGAAAATAGCCGATATACTGGATTACTTGTTGCCGTGTTTTGTTGATTAATGTGTTTGCCGCTGTATCCAGGATAACCGACTTGTACCTTTAATTATTTAGTTCGAAGCAGACTTGAGAGTGGGTCTATTGTTTGGGAACCGCATCAGTTGAAATATGGCGTTATGGTGGAAAGGGTTCAGAAGAAATTCTTGAGACTCCTTTACTTGAGGTCGTATGGATACTATCCGTGGCTTTATCCAACTGACTTTATCTTAGGAATGATTACATACAGCAGTCTGCAATTTAGAAGAGATCTTTATTTAGCTACGTATTTTTTTCGACTTATACTAGGTATAAATTATTAGAACTCTGCCATTCTGGGCAGTGTTGACCTGTGTGTCCCTGATAACTATCTTAGAAATAGGGAGCATCAGTTGTATATTCTCCCAAGGTACAGAACCAGCCTGCTACTGGTAATGCCAATTGGGAGGGCGATAACTATGTTCAACCACATTGCTTCGGGTGTTGATATATTCCACTTTCATGAGGATAAATTTAAGTGGACGCTATTTTATAAATTCTTAAAATATGGTCTCCTTAGCATAATCGGTGTACTTCTTTGATCTTCTATATGTGTATAATTGTATTTTCACTGCTTTTGTATGTTTATATTATGTTTTCTTTTTATATTTTCATTTGTAGGTATCGTTTTTATTACTTTTTTCTTTATAATAATGTTTCATGTCACGTTGTGAACGTCTTAAACTTATAATTTGTAATGTTCACAATATGTTAAAAAATAAATTTTAATTTTAATGAAAAAATAATATAAAGTCTAAATGAATATAATATACATACATATTATTATTATGTTTTATTTCGACGAAAGGGATGCGGCAAAAACAATATTGTCACAAAGAAACTATATTGATTCGACGAAAGTACAATCTCAATTAATGTATTATAAAACAACAGAACCTTGAGCTCGAGTAGACTAGGGTGTGTTGTATAAACACGAAGTTGTTGCAGGTAGGTGGGTGACTGTTATGAATAAAGTTTGGGAAGGGTTGCGCGGGAAATTCAAAAAAGGAACGACTCTACATACATACTTCCGGTCCTTGCAAAGGTTTCACACAATATTATGATCCTTTGTGCCTCCTTTTTTGGGTAACTGGACTAATAAAATGCATGCCTGTCCAAAAACAGTATCCTCGTTGCCGCTGGCTATTTTGACTTTACGCTGGAAAGAGATTCAACTACCTACGATTATTATAACAGAGAAAGCAATAGATACGAACTATTTATATTACAACACATAATAGTGATTTTATAATATTTTTAATACGGTTGAAGTTTATTAGAGATTACTATAGAGATATCGATTTACTTCGACCACTTACATATTTTTATTTGTGATTGTAATTTTAAGTACCACCTGCAAAAAAAATAATCAAATTTAGACACATCTCAAAATGAAGTTTGAAGCTTGCTAGTAATAAATTTGCATTGCGAAATTACTTGCAGTTAATATATTATTAATTAGCTTTGATAACCATTTTTTTCAGCCCCATCTGCATTAAGTAACATTTATTTGTTCTTCTTCTTATGACACACAATGTTTGCCAAAATTGGTTATAATAATAAAAATCTTGAAGAGGTCTTTTTTACCAGGTAGAATTGTATGTAGTTTTCCTATCAAAGTAAGTTTCTTGTTATCATAAGTGTCATTACCACGTATTCTTGTTTGTCAAGTACTATTTTTTTCTTGTGTGTCCAGTACATTTTTTTTCTTGTTTGTCCAAGATTTGTACTGGACGATTGAAGATTTTTAACTTTCCGACTAGATAGACATTTGAAACTTTTAGAATATATCAGAACACAACAACAATACATTCTTTTAATAATATTAGCCATTTTTAAGCAGAAATCTGTTTTGTATGGAAAGTTATTATTGTTGGTTGCTAAGGGGGTCCTAGCAACTAAATTATTAATATATACGTGCGTTACTATGGAAATCAATATGAAATGTCAAAATGACAATTCAGTATTCTATATTTATTCAATATTTCTATCAAGTAGACTAAAAAGTATTTATTAATACATAGAATTGTCAAGTTTATATGATTCAACAGAAAATTTTAAAACGTGGTATATAAAAAATCTTTTAATTATTTTTATATGTAACATTAATACATTGTTCCTCTATTTCTTTACATATTGCATGAAATTAATCGACAACAGTCCTTTTTTGTTGAAATATATATAATCCACCTGTATAAAAGAGGGTTTTATATTTAGTTATGTCATTCTATCAGATTTATTTTAGACGGAACTAGATTTAAAAAAAGCAGAAACACAGATCCAGATTGAATTTAACTCTGATAGAGTATCCTCTACCGAATCTTGCCATTTGGAATAGATTTTTTAAATTAAAACGTGAGTAAACCAATCAAGTGCTTGGCTTTTACTAATACAATAATTATACGGTTGCGTATACACACAAATCCTTGTCACTGTGTACAAACGGCAAGGTTATCTAGAGGATACTCTAATTACGATAAAAATTAACCCGGCACCTCTGATTACTATTTCGATTCTCTCATCCCCACAACAAATTATTAATCTATCAAGGGGTGGAACTAATATGCTATGAAACTGTCCTTGGCCAATTGACCACCGTAGACAGTCGTAAGCGCGAGCAGGTAATATGGATTGGAGTATACGTTTTAAAATTTTGTTAATTAGAATTTTTTGTCAATTAAAATAAGTTATTAGTACAGTTTTTTTTTCTTTTTTATCTATATTCATGAATAATTTATAAACTACATAGTATGTAAGCTAAGAAATATTCTTTTAAAAAATCATCGTGTGTAATCAATATTTTGTTTTTTCCGTATCTATATCAAGAAACTCAGAAATAATGGAAACTGAAATACCTAAATGATAAAGAGTAGCAGGTAACTGATCTTGAGTAAGGAAGAACCCGGGATAAACTTAACCACGTGTCAAGAATACGTCATACGTCGAATACTGACAACTGCTCTCGGTTTATGCATTGATGCTCATTTTTAATATTGGTGTATTACATACACTATTGCACGTGCATAATCCGTGTTTCATTTCCGTATGACACTCATCCGTTCAAAACCCTGCATCAAAACGTTACGTATCGAATATAGCCTATCGGAATTTTATTTATTATCTGTTCTGTGATTATTATATATTAATATTTACTTAAGCGGAATTATGTGTTACGGAAATAAGATTGTATACCGACTCACATATTGTTTTAAGTGAGTATATAGTCCGTGCAATCTAATTTATTAATTTATATCATTATTTTTATCAGAACTTATTGTACATATTATTATAGGCTTCTTGGGTTATTTAGATACTGATACTTTAATATTGTTTACTGACCTCACATTACTGTGTGTACATGATCTAAGCAAAACCTTTGCTATTATTCCAAAGCAAACTCTTCACCCGCCATGTACAGTAAAAACGAAATAATAATGCGGTCGGTCGATAGTGTGCGTGCGTATGGGGAACCGTGATAAATGCCTGGCAGCCGATGACCACGTATTTGTACGTATACGTTCATATATAATCGACGAACCGCGTCATTGTTTCGTTTTTACTGTACATGCAGCCGCGATTTATACACGGCCGCCTTCCATTACACTATAAACGTATATGAATGAAAAGATTTTAGTGCCACACTCCCTTATCCCGAAACTAAGCTATACAGGACTGGTGTAGCAACCATGCACCTTGGTGATTAAGGAAAGAGTTTATAAAATAAAAAAATAACCTTGACTTCCTTTGCCGTCATTTATCTTTAGTGATATAAAGTGTTCTCTGTACCTATGTACTGAAACTCTGCTGATACAGACGAGTTAGGAGTTAAAAGTGATGAATCTAAAAAAGCTTCGCAATTATTCCGTCCTCTATACAACGCAACAAACTTTTCTAATGCCTCAAAGTTAGCCTTGCTAACTTTAACTTGCCTTTTAAAGCCTTTAACTTAGTTGACATCAAGCCGACGTGGACAATTGGATCCATATGTGGACGGACCCTGGCAAACAGCTCCTCTCGATTGGATCAGTTAATGTGTTAGTTTTGTTGCAGCTGAAATAATCGGGTACTGTGGCAATTTATCGCGAACCGCTTTTATGTTACCGTATTTATGTGGTAACCATAGCAACTTCCATTATATTTTTTTGTAAAACGTTTTAAGATAACTGATAAAAATAATGATAAATTGTATCATAAATTATGATTAGTTTCGCTAGTAAATAAACCTATCATATAAATAAGTCAATATAGTACATGATGAATTACGCTGAAAACGAAAATTATCGATTCTGCAGGGAAAATTTTTATTCACTATTGTCTACAAGTATTTTTGTTTGACTCACAATTTTATTTCAAAGCTGTTAGAATTTAAAAAAAACTCCGGCTATCTTTATAACAAGTTCTGTGGTGGTGATTGATTGTAGTGAAAATACAATTTATTCATTGCCTAGAACAAAACGCTTACCTTTTACTGTTAGATTAAAAAATATGTTGCCTTGTCAAAAGATTATCTAAATATTACAACACTAGGATTCTCAAACATGTTATTATTATATTTTTTTTAAATTTTGAAAGTTGAATCGGAATTCAAAAAATCTTATCATACCTACCGTCTGATTCTGGGCATATATTATATAGTTTTCCGCTGCGATGTATCTCCGCAGAACTCGGCCAATTTATCAATCATACGGAGTGTTGCCAACTATCGTTAACAAAAAAATGCCAGACGGGGTACGAAAACAAGCTATTTTGTAGGAAAAACGCTAGATTTTCTGAAAATATAATTGCAAGGAAATTTACTTATTCTACCAAGAACGAAGTCAATACCTTTCCTTCATTCCGATAATCGTCAAACTGATGTCACACAATTAAGCACACATTAAATTATATTATGATACCATTTCACTATAAGACCATGAATGCTCCTATTGTTTTACGTGTTAAAGTATGTTGTTTTCTTTCTCACTCCACAAAATTCCGGCCTACCAGCATTAAGTATGTATCTGATATTCAGAAATTTGATGAGCATGAAGCGCGCGCACACCTACCGAAATGTGTCCGCACACATGCACTCACCCCCCGCACAGTCCTCACACAAAAATATTGTATAAGAAAGTTTCCTTTGCCAGATTTTAGTTTTTCTCGAATGCACGAAATCATTACATTCACAATTCTTCAACTCATTTCTCGGAAGGCGAAGGTCAAGTGCGACTAACGCGAGCACGCAAGTCAAATTTTACGTCGAGCGTGATCACTATATCCGTTCCATTCTATTGCGTGCCAAAGTACACAAAAAGAAGATACGTATTTTAGGGTTTATCAATGAACACCTAGATGTTCCCGGAAAAAATTCATACGTAGTTGAAAAATTAATAAGAAAAATATATTCGTCAGGGTGAAAAGAAACACATTGTTTATAAATGTTTATTTTGCATAAAAGTGTTTATATTGAACAAAAACAACCCAATATACAAATATATAGATTTAATATAAAAATGTAAAAAAAACATTCTGCAAGTTTAGTATGTAATATATTTTATCAAGGCATATTTTTTTTCTTTATTTCCTAATTTATTTACTTAAAAAATTATCGTTGGTAGTATCATTATTATATAAAATCACTGAAATTAATAAATATCTTAAAAATATAAGTTTTGATAAAAAAATATATGTGTGGGTTTATGGGGGGGGGGGGGTGTTAATTTACCGCACCAGGTGACACCAATCCTAGTTACGCCACGTCTCAAATTCGTTGATGATCCGCACACACAATAGAAAAATTAGAGGGAACGTTAGTAGTGATCTCAGTGTTAGGTAACTGCGTCTGAGACATTCCAAAGAATAAAAAAACTGATGATGCTTCACAACCAAACGTTGTGCCTATTTATGTTTACATTATGATAATAATATGCTCGATTAAGACCTAGCGTAGTGCGGGCTGATTGGTTTGGTGGTCCATGTTTCTGTTGTGGTTGATTAGTTGTTTTTCAGATCTTTCCACGTTCTGTCACGCCACTAAATTTGGATCTCATTTATATGAAGGGTGTATTTTTTCCATTGCATACGTTAGTACATTGAGTTGTATTTGTAATCCTGGGTATTTTCGAAAACAAATATGCGTTTGCTCGGCATGTTATGAATTATTACAATGAGATATAGAATTACAAATTAAATATCTATTTTCCATAGTGTCAAATTATAGCAAACCCGGTAAGCAGCTGACCGCAATAATAAATTCTGTATATCCGTTTTCCACTTAGTCAGTCATCCATTGACGCAAACGCCAGATAACAGCTGACTCGATTATTTCAATAAAAAGAATATTATTTTGATTGTATAAATAGTGAATTATAATTCATCGAAAATGTCAAGTAATATATGAAATATAAAGTAGGTATCGATATGTTTTTACCAATTCTCCAAAGATACTTTGATACGTTAGTATCTATACGATTATTACTGATATTATTGGATAAAACATATTAAAAAAAAACGCATAAGATCAGATAAAGTGGACAGATAACAGTAGTGAAGTGGTGAGGTGAAATACGGACAAAAGAGCCTGCAAACCTACATTCAACTGTCGTCAAATGATGCATTTGAAATTATTCATAAGAAGTAGGCAAAGTGGTTAGTAAGTATTGGTGTAGTGGTGAAATGAAGTGTGGATTGTCTATTTTGTAGAATTGAAAAAGAAAACAAATTGAATTAGTATATTCCTTCTGTCATTTGTACGGGAATATATTGGAATAATAAATATAATAATCAGTCCACTACATATTTTCAAAATTATTCCTATATATAAATAAATTTTCAATGTGTATTTTTTCAATACTTTGTTCAGTATACACAAAGAGGAAAAATGTAATTATTAAAAGCAACGCCATACAATATTATGTGGGATGTGTAATGGAAAGTCGCGGAATATTCATTTTACGCGGCGTTGCCGTAAACGTAATTATAACAGACGAGCACACTAGCTGCTGCAAATTCAATTACCTGAGCTACCGCCGTAAACTTTTATTCATAGATTTTTCACAAAAACCGACAATGGTACTGTTCGGTTAAAGCAGATACAGCGGAAAACGCATTTTAAAAATAGCCGATAAACTGGATTATTTGTTAGGTTAACCTAAGCAAACCTAACCTAACCTAACCTAACCTAAACTTACCCAAACCAACAAATAATCCAGTTTATCGGCTATTTTCAAAATGCGTTTTCCGCTGTATCCGCTTTAACCGAACAGTACCCCGACAATCATATTATTAAATTTTATTCAAAACTGAAATGTCAATAACAAGTCAATAAACTGAAGATCACCAACTAACTATCTTTATATTATATTTTCAACTTTCGACAACTTACGAAAATATAGCATTACGTTATGCACATCTATTTAAAAACAAAAGTTGTATAATTCATTTTATACTTTTAAATTATCGAATCTATCATTCGGTTGTTATGAATTTATTGAAGCTAAGCATTTTCAATCATGGCTTATTATTATTCACAAAAGAAATAATTTCTTGTTGTCTGTTGTGATTTGTAAAAGCGATCGCGTTTATTCGTTTGGGTGAAGTCTGCAGACAATTCCTTTGGAAAGCTATTACTTTGAATGCAAAGATGTAATAGCAGATTTGATTAACCTACCGCCCACCTACCCGGACCGCCCCCAACCCCTCGCCAAAAGTCAATTTATGGGTGCGCCGCTGCTTTCTATATCTTGGAATTTTATTAGACAGATTTTTTAACCACGGCCCGCGGACGAAGTTTCGATAACTACTCTAAAATCAATATACATGTATTGACATTAAAAAAAACGAACATATACGATTTCATTTCACCAAACGACTTTTAAAATACCAGTTTTATAGTAATAATGAGAACTTAGTGATATGGTTAGAATGATGATCATGGTTTTATTAAAATTAATAATAGCTCTAGGTAATATACAAAAAAAAAATATTGAGAATGTATAAATGAAATTTTCTGAAGCAGAATAGGTCAATTGATTACCGCTAACATAATAATTCATTTTTTTTTTAAATAATATGTCAACCAAAGAAGAGTCTGTATTCTATTAGCTGGCGTTCATGTCACGTCGTTTGCGGACGGAAAGTATCATGCCATCGCGTTTGATTGTTGCAAGTTTTCAATGGGAGGGAACAAGAGGTAATGCAGTGCTGAATGCTGAAGCGGGGGGGGGGAAACCGTACGCCAGCTTATAGAAGACAGACTCTAGTAGTTCATGTTCGAGATTTAATGTGACAAAGCGTGTCACATATTTGATTTGTTTTCATATTTATTGTACGACAACAAGAAATCGGCGATAACAGGAAGTTGCTGTAGTCGCATGTAGAAGACTTCTAGTGGCGTACTTGTCATGGCGGCAACGCGTGCTAGAGGCGTGTTTAAATAATGTATCGGCTCTCCTTTTAGATGTAACTACTTTTCTTCTTCGTAATAAATCAAAATTACGTACATTAAAAAAGCTTCAAATTACGTACATTGACAGATCCGTACACCACGTGAGCGTAAAATTAAATGATTGAATTGAATGAAATTTGGGGGCGTTCTTCATTTGAAAACGGAAGTGCGATTAGATGCACTGGAGGGGATTGTTAGTTCATAGTTTTAACACGTGGACAAGAGGTTCTTGGTCGACAGTAGTTCCTGTTTAGTACTCCTGGATAAGACCGCATGTATTTTGGTGATTATATGAATTTTTACAACGTTCTTCAGTACATGTTTAAATATTTTTTCGTTAAAAAGTATCATAAATTGCGTACGATGAAGTAGTTGTTTTTTTTTTGTATTTAGCAAACTGCCAATTCGGAAAAAAAATGAAGACTTTTTTGCAACGAATGTTTTGCAAATCGACTTGTGTACCTAAACCTATACAGTTTTCTAATTATGCATTTTTTCTGATCCTGTATCTTTAAGATTTTTTTCCAAATTTTTTAAAGTAACTTTTATAGTCTCGACTATAATAGAATGTATTTTTTCTCAATCTAAACCCCAAAATCCAAGTTTCAAACATTTTGCAATATCGGGAATTATGTATTAATAAATCGTGCGCGATTCCAAGATTTCAAACTCTAAACATACCATTAATAGTAATATTGATAATCCTACTTCGTCGATTTACTTGACGACCTCTGGATTATTTTGTTGAAGCAAATGGCAAGTCGACACGAAGGGTACTTGTTCCTTTTACCTTACAATGTTACTTGCCTTATCGCCTTTGTCAGTGCAATACCTCATATATATATATATATATATATAAAACATCAAATTATTTGACAAAATAATTCTAGAAAAGTTTTTTTACTTAGAAATTACATTTAAAAGTCTGTAATATTGTCAGTTATGATATGGATATCAGGCTACAATATGGAGGGTTGCGTAGATGGTCAATACACGCTCCAGAGACGTAGATATTTTCAGTGATGAGCTTTTTGTATTATACTTCCAATTTTGTTTGATTATTTTTTAATATAACTTGCATTATTTATCTGCATGCTGTGAAAATCTTGAATTTATAATTCACACAATTTATTTTCGAATAAATTAATTAAAATTCTACGATATTTGGTGACCATCTACAGAACAATAATAAGTATGATAATGGATGGAGTTATATTATATAAACACTAATTCAATTAATGCTATAAATATATGACTTTTGAGCATTGAGTGTGATTAACTGAAGAAGGACAATGAAGGGCCAGTTTGGGTGGAGGAATCAGCTTGAGATGGCCAAAGTCCACCCTCGGCTCTAGTATCAGAGAAGAAGAATATATGGATAGAGAGTTAGACAACTTAAGTCACTAAGATGATAATGGAGCTTACAATATGTCGGGGAATGGCTAACATACAGCGGTATGGAAATTTTATTTGAATGGTGTTAAATTGTGGTAACGTATGCTTTTTTGGTTATATCTGTGAAATTTCAAATGTTGCACATACGAGGAGTTTCAACTTTGTTTAAGCCGCAATTCTGAGTCTACCTTGGCTACATTATAATATATTATATAATCTATCTATGTAGGTAGATATTTAAATTACCTAGTATCTATATTCTTCCAAGATGCCATAAAAGGTTGGCGCAGAAGCGTTACAACGGCTTAACAATAGAAAATTGAAAGCTTTTTATTAAAAACCCATTTATTATACGTTAGACGTTAGATAATTATTTATACTAACGCTTATAATAAATATATAGTTATCTAACCTCAATACTACAACTAGATATAGGTGTTTTTTTTATGTCTAATGTAAATGAATATACTACAATATTGTCATTGTCACTTTTCTAAATTAAAATGATCCGCAACTAAGGCCGCCAAAAAGTATCCTTACTTTAAACTGTAAAGTATGGAAAATTTTTGACTGATTCTTCGATAATTTTTCTTTAAATATTATGATCACCCTATCCATAACGCTTTATAAATTAATTGTAATATATTGTGTATTCACTGTTCCCTCAGTAAAACTTAGTCAGTCAAATATAACCCATAATATTATAACACATAATATTTTGTTTAATTGTTCAAAAACTGTTTTGCTATAATATTCTGTTCATGCCCCCCTCATCCTGAACCAGGCCCCTAGGCTAGCATGTTTGGCGCCCCCCCCTACCTATCGCTAAAGGTAAAGACAGTGTGACGCACTACAGTAGCGTTTTCCATGGTGTACGCGGTAAAATTAAGGAGTATTTTTAGCGATTTTTTCTATTTTTAATATGTTAATCCATTTGAATTATGGAGTGGTCGAGTATCGGCACATAGTTAAAAATTGCATCGTACAATCAAACATTTTAGTTATTAATAACTATTTAACCAAAATAGCGCCGCAGGCGACATTTTTTACTATTAGAGCAAATTTGTGGTCTGTGTTTATCTCACTTATCGGTCGACTCATCACGCCAGGCCCTACCTGAGCCCGGGCCCCTAGGCTAGAGCCCTGTCAGCTCTAGTGGGGGACATGATTTTGTTTACTGGATAAATAACTAACACCTTTCTCAATTTCTAATAAGGTTTTTATAAATATTACTACAAAATGAAAGAACAATGGAAAATATGGAACATCATAACAACACTACACCACTGTTTAATGGATAAACGCATTATTATCCATCAGAGTTACAATGCATGTCCATCGCGTCTATTAGTGGTACTCCGAATTAGAATTTTGATATGTGAAATTTAAAACCAGTCTGTAGGGAAATTCATCGAATCATACGTAGTGATGAAATATGTCACAAGCACTGTCATATATTATTTACAGTAATTGATGCATCAGACGACTTTGATATTATGATGTAAATGAAAAGCGTTTTCCAGCCTGAACATATTTAGATTTCACTGGAATACTTTATTATCATGGCAAAGTTTGTAACCAATATACAGTGATGTCCTAGGTTTTTAACAATAGTTTCGTAATTTAAGATAAATATATTAATTTAGTTTTTGGTATATAATACCTAGATACTGTTTACACAGAGTTACTACTCGACCATTATCAACAACAAAATCAATGAGAGAATTATGAACATTTTTTTTTAAATGCACGATAATCAGAATAATATCAGACTCTTACATTAAAATTACCATAAATGATGCCTTGATATCAAATAATTTCAATGCTTAATGGCTAAAATACTCAACGGCTAAAAAAATATTTACATGTATCGTTATTTAAATTAGGCAGTGATATTTGTCATTCATCAAAATATTAAATAATTACAAGTTAAAAAGAACTTTTTATGTACCAAGTTTTTAAATTTTCTGTTGAATCATATAAGCGTGACAATTATATGTATTAATAATTTATGACAAATAAGGTAATTGTCAATAAATCATTTGTTTGCTATTTTGCAACAAACAAACAAACAAATATAGAATACAGAAATGTCATTTTGATTTCCATAGTAACGCACGTATATATGAATAATTTAGTTGCTAGGACCACCTCCTTAGCAACCAATAATAGTGGATTGGATTACGGATTTCTTCCGAAATAACTTTTTATACAAAACAGAATTAACTGAAAATGAATTCAATTCTACTTAAAGATGGCTAAAAGTATTAAAATAATGCATTGGCATCGTGTTTTGATACATTCTAAAAGTTTCAAATGTCTAGCTAGTCGGAAAGTTAGTTAAAAATCGATTGCAAGATTATTACTGGATAAACAACCACCGAACAAACAAGAATACGAACTAAGAAAAATGTGGTAAAAAATACCCTGGTAGCGTCATCAATAATATTTAAAATTATATGGGTGAATAAGCTAATTAGCAACGAGCTTACGGCATGTCAGAAAAATCAAACTGTATGCTTGTAAACTGTTAATTACTTGGGATGATAGCCTTATACGAAGTCTAATGGCATTCTTATTTTCCAAGTGAGATCTTTGGTTTGTGCCTCTAATGTTTAATGTCCAAATCGAGCTTAAATACCTATTGTGACCATAACTAAATAAGATTTCATATAGGTACATAAAAAGTATTTCAAGTTATACACATTTATATTTTTTATAAAAATCAATGTTTTTTAAAATATATATAACTATGAATTAGTCAAAAATCTAAACGGCGAAAATTTGAAAACTTAATAAACTAAATTTTAATAATAAATATGACCATAAAATATAATGTAATAATAAGATGGGTCTCTGCAACGAATTCACATTTTATTACATTTTTTTTACAATTGTAAGTTTATCTTTGTATTAAAAAAAAATCTTTTTAAAGTTTTCAGATACATATTTAATAATTAATACAGTTGAAATTGTAAATTATCAAAAAAAAATCTCAAATTGCAAGCTTCGTATTTTTCCGCTAGGTTCTCTGTTGGCATATATGATCCCCCTTAAAACATGTTTGAATTAAAATAAATAAAAATATAATAATTATTAAATTTAATTAGATGCATTGATAATCGATTTCTCCGCCGAATCTTATAAGTACATTTATACGACCGCGTTACAAACCATCAAATTTGTGAGTGGACACAGCAGCCTTCGGTGATTAAGGTATTCACGAAGAGATGCTTTAAATGGCTGGGGCATATGTTCCGGATCTCGCCAGAGAGTGCGACACTTCGTACCCTTATGGCAGAGATTCAAGGGTTCCGTCGCCGTGGCCGGCCCTCCCCCACCCTGCAGCATCACTGCTACAAAATCGATATACGCGCTTCGTTACGTGCAACTGCGCGCTCAACGTAGATCTGCCCGGTCTTCATATTATGCAACACCGGATTGACGTTCTTGGAAGGTTTGATTTATGGCTGTGCGGCAGACAAGGCGAGTTTAGATGTGAGAGTCGTCTAAGTATTAGGGCTATTAGGCCATCCGCTCACGTGAATACTCAAAAAAGACGAGACTAAAACTCCAGTATCTAGCTAATGTATTTAAATGGCGGCTCACTGACTACGAGACTTGAATCTCTCAGTTTTAAAACGTCCGCAACTTAAACCGAGGAGACGCGACATGCTAGTCTCCCAGTCTCTCAGTTGCCAGTCACTCATTAAACAGTGGTACCAATATCAGTAGATTCGATGAAAAACCATTAGTCTTACCAAAATCGGTAGCACTGAACTGCATTAAACAACCAATAACAAGTCAAAACGTCAAAAGTTAAAGATGGGCGAACCGATTTTTTATTTAAAATATGTGGCAGATATTGAGAAATACTTCTGCCTGTATAATTACAGGCTGCCAGAATATTCCCGTAAAGATATTACGGAAAAAGCTTAGAATTAAGTAGGACAGACAGTTTGAGGTTATGAGATTATTAGGTTTGAGTATCGCAGTGTGCGAAGCATAGTTACTGGCCAGTTTATGAGTTCCATCAACAACCAGTTCATCAGATTAAAGTTTCTGCATGAGCGGTTGGCCTAAGTCTTACAATTTGATAGGTACGTAGTGAAGAAGAAGATTTTAACAATGAGTTTGTAGTCTATTATTATTTAATACCCGGTGTGCGCAAACTGACTGCCTGATTTTCATCACCACTATCGACGTAATATCCTATAAACCTTTTCAGTGGGGTATATCATTACAACATACGCAATAAGTGGGTTTCGAAATAATTGCAGAGTCGCATAGAAATACACCCACCATTTTATTCAAATAATTACTGTACAATTACGTCGGATCTTTGCAATCATCGGTAACTACCACCCATTACTTTTCTTAATGTATTTTCCATTTCCAGTGAACGTTATTTCTAATACCTATACATACTCGTAAAACATGATGTTTTATTTATATTATAAAAGAACCGATATATTTAAAGCAGTGGTAGACAACTTTTTATCAATGTGCTCTAATTGTATATGTATAAGTTTTAAATATAAACCTACAAACTGTCATGTTGTTGTATATATATGGTCATTGATAGACCATAGAAAACTACGCAAAAACTTAAAAGGAAACGGTTGCATCTCGACCGTCCTAAAACAGTTGCATTTTGGCCTTTCAACGATGTAGTCAATTTACGCACGCAACTCCGCGTAACATTCAGCCTAATTTCAAATTAAAATGTAAACCTTTCAACTCAGCATAAAACCAATGTGATACTCCATTATTAGTGCTGTCTTTATCCAATATGTATTACTACAATATAAAAACAAGAAAATACCACCACTGTGTATTATTCATCACTACCCGAATTTACCATATCACGCACACTTAACGTAACCTTCCAAACAAGATATTAATAACATCGGGGGACTATTAAGCATCTACATGACGTGACCCCCGATATATACAGACCAGGCCACAAAGAGACAAATGCTTCTGTTATTGATATAATTATTTTCTTCCGAGTCTATCAAATACCTTAGTGTTACTCTCCACTTTGTGTTACCGACATATTGTGTACAAGTTTTAAGATAGATCTTAGTGTCAGCTCTAGTGATATCGTTGACATACCGGTAGTAACCGCCTTCAGTGCATCTATTCTATACACAATACTACTATAAATAGGCCACTCTCGGCAGTTATCGAGGGTAGTTTTTCATTTTTTGTATCAAAGTATTACCACTTATTGCAACAATTACAATAATTAATTTAGTTGTAATTGTTACAATAAATGCAATGTTTTAACCGGACCTCTCATGGCTGTGTTAAATTTTAGAGCGAGATAGACAGTTTCGACTGTTTAGACGGTTAACTTACTGTAATTGTTACAATAAGTGCTAAAACTTCGATACAAAAAATGAAAAACTACCCTCGCTAGCTGCCGATAGCGGCCTATAGCAGTCTTTTATATAGAATAGATGTGCTGGACGTGTTAAAATAATATATATATTTTGTAACTATTTAATAAAAAATCTTTAAAATTCTCCGCACCCCTGTATACTTGACTGATTTTCCCTGGTTAAATTAACTGTAATTAGATTTATTACACTACCTATGAATATATAATATTGGCAACGTCTAATATCAGGTAAACTTTTTTGATCGGTCCTCTGTTTGGACGAACCTAAGCACACGGTAAGGAACTGATTGTCCCAGAGTGTACCCGACGGTTGTTTCACGCTTCCAAATCAATCAACGATACTTGACCCATTTAAAATAACTCTTTTTTTACAAGTTAGTGAAGTGTTTAGCACGGCTATTTGTCAGTTCTTTTCAATTGCCCGAGAGACTCGTTCTGTGTGTAAGCAATACCAGTCGTAAGTTTGAAGAGTGTTTGTATATGCCCACCCTTAAAAGTTTTCCATCCCTCTAAGCGATATTTTCACAGCTCATTAAAACTTTCCTTTTTTATCAAGATTGAAAAGGGTAAGTCCCGCCGTCTCTCTCGAAGCCATTTTCCCTACCTGCAGATGTATTAAACTCACGGTCGCTTTGTATCACCGGAACAACTTTGCATATTCAATTTCCATCATTACAAAATAATCGTTAGGTACAGATTAAAGATAATAATATACATATAAAAAGTTATGTGTTGAATATGCGCGGTAGAGGTGCAACTTTTGTGTATGTTTAAAAACCTTATTGAAGATCACGACTTATTTGTGGTAGAACTTTATTGTCAACTGAAAGATGTTTACAGCTTGTTAATTTTTATAATAAAATAAATAGTCTATGATCCAATGAAACTTTCTGGATCATTAATAATTACGAGATAAGTACGAGTAGGATGAGATCTTTAGGTATCCGTCAAGAAGTTTGTCCGTAGCAGGTGTAGTATGTCATTGAATATTCCAATTTTAACATAATATTATAGTGTACCTACATCATTATCACCATAGTTGGCACTAGGAAATCCAATCCCGAGCCAAAATTCTAATTCCGGGATTTCGGGATTACAATTTGACAATCCCGGGATTGGCATATTTTTCCATTGTTAATATAAAATTTTTATATTTACAAAAAACATTGACAAAATCGGTCAAAAATAAATCTAGTATAATTTATACTATTTATTGTTAATATTGTATACGTTCAATCTTGGAAATACATAAGTTTAATGGAGTAAATAATATTGTTATATAAATAATAATGTGAATTTAATATGAGATTGCTGTTTCTGGTAGTAAAGACTTAACGAATGGGTTAGCGAGATTTAAAATAGTAAAGCAAATCATGGTGTACTTATGGCCTTTCCGCTTCATAAATCTAATTAGTCAGCCAAATATGAAACTGCCGTAAAACGTACGAGATCATGGTAGAATTACTAATAATGTTAATAGTGCGAAACATTGTTTTTTCCAATCTTTCTCTTTTTTATTAAGTTATGTGACAAAATAAAATGAATCGGCAATTTACACATGGGTATAAATCAAACTTCATTAAAACTCAGTTTATTTCTAATGTAGTTACCTATTTGTTATTAAAAGTATTTTTTCTGTTATATTTTCGTTTTTTTTTATTTTCCATAAAAATTGATAAAAAAATCAATCCCGAAAGCTTCGGGATTATGTTTATCAATCCCGGGATTCATAGGTATCGAAAATAGCTTGAGATCCCGGGATTGGAATCCCTCGTTGCACTATAACTCAGTGTGGGTTTGAGCCTTCTCCGGGAAATGCCGCTAATCTTACCAGTCTGCGTCAAACTACCTTATTAAATAATAAATTATATAATTTGCAATCTAGAATAGTATCTAACATAATATAATATATTGAGTTAGCTTAGATAAAAATAGGTTTTTGTGGTTACATTATTTAGAATGCTTCTTCAAAGATCCAAAAATGAGTAACATTGTGATTGTATCAATATGAACATACAATATTAATTTCAAATTACTTTCTAGTAAAATGTCACTACGTCACTAAAGTGCGAAATATATTGTGGTGCATGGACTATCATATGACGTCACAGTAAGCTGCGGCTATGGAAAAAAGTGTGTAATGTCGTTTTTCTTGGTGTTTAAAATGTTATCAGACTGATGCTCTCCCGTAGCACATTTTGAACCTTTAAACGAACATTGTCAGTTGGCAAAATCTGCCGAAATCACCAAAACAACAATGAGATCACCTCAAGTTGAACCGCACTGCATTAACGCCTGCATGACGTTTTGAACGTTTATATCATATTATTCTAGATGTCTACATTTTTTTCGAATCATGTCAAAATCAATTTTTTTGTTTTTTGTGGTTTGCACTATGTATTTTCTATAAGAATATCGTCTATTATCTATAGTCTGTAGGTTGGGTTCTATTCAAAATATTATCTATGGATATAATATCGCAAGTAATTTTAACGTACGCACACGTAGAGACTGTTAAAATTAATTGAAATTAGCATGAATAACTAATAATAATTCAAAATACTAATACATTAGAGTTGGCACTCTCTATAATTAAATTAAGAGAGGTGGTGATCGTTCAAAATATTCTGCAAATGACGAAACCATAGACTAATTTTGTCGCCGTGACAGCGTGACAGTGACGTGACATGCATCTCAATTTGATCACAACTTAAGAGTTATTATGTGATTTTACCAATGTGTACATACAATATTTACTTCAAATTACTTTCCAGTAAAATGTCACTACGTCTTTAACGCCCTGTTAGATTAGTAAAACCGATAGGTTATAAAAATTCGGGCCACAGCTTGAGAATCTCGGCATAATACGTTTAAATATGCTATTTCGTATTTGTAGGCTTTGTAGCAAAATAAAAACATTGTATAATATATAAATCTCGGGCCAGTTGCCCGACGCCAGTTCCCTTTCCGGTGTAGCCTCCGACACTCGACGGACTTCCGCTCCTAAATTCGCCTGCGGCATCGTCATTCTCTGCACAAACACACACAATACGTTTATTTATTTTATTTTTATTTGAAGGAAGATAAATGAGGGGTACCTATTCTTAATGATTTATATAAAATATGTTTGTGCGCTAGATTTAGAAAATTCATCATCATCATCAGCCTATAGATTCAGACTGCCTCACCAAGCTGATTCCACCAATCTTGGTCCTGTGCGTTGCGTTGCTAGGTACTTCCGCAGAACTTTATCATTTTTCATCGATCCAGCGGCCTCGAGGTCTACCTTGCGACCTCTTGCATACGACTGGATGGAAATTTGTCCAACGATTATCCTATCTTTGAGCTATGTGTCCAGCCCATTTCCATTTGAGGTTTTTAGCAAACTCTATTACATCGCAAACCCTTCTGTGTTCCCTTATTCATCATTACTCTTTTTGTCCTTTCGCGTTATGCCCAGCATGTACCTCTCCATACCACGCTGTGCTACTTTAAGTTTCTGGATCTCTCTCTTACTTAGGGTCCATGTTTCACACGCACGTCACAGCACACACTGGTTGAACACTTTTCGCTTTATGCACAGTGAGAGGTCACTTTTAAAGACATCATTCAGGCGGCCAAAAGCATTCCACGCATCCTCAAAATTTCTTGGACTGACAGGGTGACAAAAGTTAAAGTTCTCAATTGAATGGAAAGGGACCGATATGTTCTGCGTAGTATCAAAACCAGGAAACTACAGTACCTCGGTCACACTATGACAGGACAAAAGTACAGCATTCCCCAAATTGTTATTCAAGAAAGATCAATGGTAAGCGTAGCAAAATTTCGTGACTTAAGAACCTCCGTAATTGGTACGAGGGTAACTCCACTGAAGTGTTTCGAGTAGCAGATGACAAATCTAAGATCGCCTTGATGGTGGCCGATCTCCGCTTCACAATAAGAAGAAGAATTTGCTATTATTATTAATATGAGAAAGGTATTGCGTCGCTGATAATTAAAGTAAGATTGTTTTATTATTTTAGTATTATTTCTAACTTAAAGTTGGGGTTTTTCACGCACTGGTATATGAGTTACCTCATTACCGCACGGCCCTGGTTTATCGCATAAGCTTATAAATCTATCTATTATATATTTTTCCGTCTGGCGGTGCAATGACAGGTAAATTCACTGTGTGACTGTATGAAGGATCGCAATCAATGTAGTATCGAATGCGTGGAATAATTAAAAATATTTTAGTATTGAATCAATGTTGCATTGATTCTCTGTATGAAATCCGCTACTGTGACGGTATCTGGTTAATATTATTATTATAACCATTCTGTTTCGTCGAATAGGTTACGATAATCAGGTTCAGTAAATTAGCCTAAGGTCCATTGCCTTTGTCATGGAGATAGTCTATTTTACAATAAGATACTAATGTAGGCACATGCTTTTAGATACGAATTCAACGCATTGGATTGAATTGAGGAGTATGAGAAACCGATTGCACATGATAAGATCCTACAACCAAATAAAATCACGTTATGTTAGTACTGTTCTCATATTACAATACTATAAGACAGCGCTGTCCAACTTCTTTTAGGCCGCGGGCCATTTTTTCTTTAGCAAACATTTCGGGGCCAAAGAGTATAAATAAGCAAAAAAACATAACTAGAAATAATAAAAACAATAATAATATTATAAAAAATTTTATTCATCATAAATTAATTACGTTTACAAAACAAAGAGTATACTTATACGTACTTATTAGTTATTTAATGGGAGCATTGTGGCCTTAGTTGTTGAGCAATAATTTCTTTTATGTCAATATTAACATTTGTTGAGGCAAGTGTAATTATAATTTCAAGCGTGGAGTCCTTCAAGCTGTTTCTATATTTTGATTTTATGTCAGAAAAGGCACGCTCGCAGATATATTATATAGGTACTTCCGAATATAGAAATGATTTGAAGTCCAAAATCTATAATTTTTTGCGTATTTTTCCATATCCAAAAGTTTGAACACTTCTATTCCAGCTGCTCCACTAGATGCAGTAAATGGGTCAGCCTGAATTAAGCAGTATATTTCTTTGTTTTGAAAAGGTATTTTTAATATTCATTATTAGAATGAAATGTTTTCATATTTTAATGTATAATGGGTAATTCTCTCCCCAATGTTTGATGAAAAATTTGCTGTACCCACAGCTCGCGTGCCACAAAAAAATTTTGGCGGGCCGCCAGTTGGACACCGCTGCCATAAGATATTGTCTCTTCTCTACAAGAGGGCTTCTAATTTAACTAATCCGATCCTATAAATCTAATTGTATCGAAGACCGGATTAACGTATTATTCTATCCAGTAATAACCTATCATCGCTATTATAATATACTTTGTAAGTAATAAAGCAATAATAATAAATTTAAATCAATTAGCTTAAGTAATATTAATACGTCAACAGTAGGTTGTATTAGCATATTAATATATTATGATATATATTATATACCACACATATCTACGGATTTATGAAATTCGACGAATTCATAATATATCTATGGGTTACATGTAAATTGCACGGTGAACTTTCTTATCGGAAAGAGATGATCGTATACTATACATACCGTCATCTCTATAGCACCTAGGTGAAAAAATTACGCGTTGTTTGTGAAGCATTGCAGACAATAATGTTGTTGCCAATTTTATTAGATCATAACCTAACCTAAAAAATAATCCAATATATCGGTTATGTTCAGTAAACCGACAAAAACCATGTTTTATTTAGACATAAATTTTATCTCAATACTAAGGTTCTATCCCAATCAATACTATCCCAAAGAGGTTGGACGGTCTTTAATATTTGACCATAATATTTTGATACAACAATTCACGGTGAAGTGTGATACGGCGAACCACATGCGTCCGGACACGGTATCTATGATCATAATATTATTATATTACTCTCAAAATGTGAGCCAAGTAGTACGTATAAGAATAACTCTGGCAAAAATTCAAATATGGTTTACAGGGCAATACGCTTATCAGGAAACTAAAATAAAACTATACAACACCCTTATTGGGCAAATTGACATACCTATGATAGCAATCTGGATATATTTGAAAAGAAAGATATTTTTAGAAATTTAGATTTTTTTATAAATAAGAATATGCGATAAAGATGGTACTTGGAGAGAAAGTTATATCTACAATCGATCTATGCACTTCATTGTACAATATTCCCACTGTCGTATCATATATGAATGCTATGTGACTTCGTTTAGTATACCATGTCTTAGGAAAGAAGGTACCCAACCACTGAAGAGACCATCTTCAATAATATACAAAGATGGAATAAATCAAATAAATTTAACTGATTCATGTTGTCAACTAGCTGTATTAAAAAAGTGTTTTTTTTTAATGACGTTTGCTACGGCCAGAATGGTTCAAGTGATATCGGCTGACAAAGGAAAGGTTTGTAGTCCAGGACTTACTGTGATAGTTACACATCACCCAAATTCACTCTACCAATCAGTAAATTTTCTATATCGCTTATAAAAAATTTCACTTAAAAAGACGGGCGAACAATAGTCACGCCTTATTAAAAAAAATGTTTTAAAAGCAACGTTTCTCATTCGCACCCTTGTGGTATAGAAACGTCGCTGTCTATTTTAAAATGTATTATTTGGAGGTAAAACGTATGTCTGAGATATATTACCTTAACCTTCATAAATTTCTCAAAAGTCACGCATTTTTCACCTGTATTGACTTTGATCACTCACAATCCAATGCAGGGTGTTTCAAAAACAGTACCTTTAAATTAAATTAAAAAATACAGATACTGATACTAAATTTGCAGTTTTTGCATCACCGCAATCATATATGAGTTTTCAATCGAGCAATAGTTTCGTATTAAAAGTTTATTCCTAATATTGGATTATATGACCTTCTGTTTATAAAAAAGTCTCATTATCAACAAAATCTACTTAAATATCATAATACTGTATCATAATTATTATTTTTATAACCATCATAGAGATGTGTGTAGGGCATATTATGTTATTAATATAAATTCTCACTGGTATACCTATAGCAGCGCAATATCCGTTACCGAGAGGAATTTAATAAGCTTGGAGAAGCCTTTATCTAGCAGTCGATTAATTCTGATTGTACTATTTCTTTGTATTATCAAAGAAACAACAGTTGATAGTCTATTTCTAAGATAATTCTAAGATAATAATATAATTTGGAAAGTTTTTGATAAATAGTGAATAATCTTGGTTGTATTTATTTATGAATGACTATAAATGTACATCGAGAATGCTGAATCAAAATGACGTAAAGACAGTCTGGCGAATACGAATTATTTAACGGTCCATATGCGCCACGTAGGTCTAAATGGAGTTTTATGGTATTGTCAGAGAATAACCCTGGACATTCCTTAAACGTTGTAGATAATCTATTTATATAATTTTGAAGCCTTATTATCCTTTATATTTATTTTAAACATTTGATGACTGAATAGAGTATTTTTATTAGATAAAATAGTATTCTTTTAAACCTCTCGATCTAACGTTTTCTAAAACTTTTAGAATATAGTTATATTTCAGTACATCCATGTGCAGTGGGGTTAAAAATTTTTAGGTTTATTAATTTTTAAACGCATTTATAAAACCATTAGTAAAATTGTTGTTAACATTATATAGTGAAATATTTACGTTAAAAAATTATATTTATAATCTTTGTGATCCCAAATTTGACAAAATTAGGCATTTTATTATTCAAAAAATGGGCACGATTAACAGATTTGAAGATAATTCTAAAAATACTGATTATAAGCTATGTCTTTGACTATTCAAATGTGATAAAACATCCTACGAATAATGATTGTTTTATAATAATTATTGACTTAAGAACAAGGTAGTATTATTTTGAAATACGCCATTTCTATTGGCATTTCATTCCAGCAATTATATTTTTAAATTTTTTACTTTTTTAAATCCAATCCTTTGCACTCTTACGTATTAAATTTAGAATTTTTATTTTCAAATATTAAATCATTCCACTCCCGGGCGGCGCCGGGTGATACTGCTAGTATATTATAATTAAGTATAATCGGTCGTTTTAAATTATTAAGATCACAACAATAAGATTTCTACGTGGACTACATACTTTTCTATTATTCCTATAGTATTATAATATAAGAAGGTGGTTTATATGTATAAATAATAATACATAGCCCGACGCCGGATTGTGTCTCGAGACGCCGATTTGACGAGCCGCAATTGAACCTTTCTCTTTTATTCAACCCGACGCGAGAAAGGATTTTTCTCATTTGAATCACAATACGATTATGTTTTTAAAAATACGTTATATTTTACGTATACCATATAAATCAAATACCTTTCCATATAATTGTAATATAAAAATATAGTCCAAAAAAATGGTTGACTTAAAAATATTACCACTTTTTATTAGCTCGTAATCTTGTTTGTCGAAGATTTGTATTGGACGATTGAAGATTTTTAACTAACTTCCCGACTAGTTGGACATTTTAAACTTTTAGAATATATCATAACACGATGACAGTGCATTATTTTAATACTTTTAGCCATCTTTGAGCAGAATTGAATTCATTTTCAGTTAATTCTGTTTTGTATGGAAAGTTATTTCGGAAAAACATCGTAAAAAGTAAAACACTATTATTTGTTGCTAAGGGGGTCCTAGCAATTAAATTATTAATATATACGTGCATTACTATGGAAATCAATATGAAATATCAAAAAGACATTTCAGTATTCTATATTTATTCAGTATTTCTATCAAGTACAAAAAAAGTATTTATTAATACATAGAATTGTCAAGTTTATATGATTCAATAGAAAATTTAAAAACGTGGTATATAAAAAGTTCTTTTTATATTGTTTTATATTTATAACATATTTTGTTTTATGTTAATTATTTTAGAATACTTTTTTCAGTGTCCTTAATGATGTAGTATGAATAATAATTATTAATATCAAATTTCATTAATTTTAATTTAATTGTTATTGACAAAGTATTATTGGACGGATAATGCAATGTATCGGTAGATTATTTATGTCGCCTTTTGAATTTGTTTTGGTAAATATCTGTTTTATAAATATTACATATTCAGTTAAAAATGTTCCTCTGTGGCGGACGAAACCGGTCCCGATTTATTTATTTAAGATGGAATAAGTACTAAAAAAAATTGCGTTTTATTAAATTAATCAATAATAGAATGCAGTTTCTTCATGAATTGATATTTAACACAATAATGAATAGTGTTACAGGTTTCAGTCTAAGATAATACCAACTAGTCTACATATTTAATAACGTTTAAACTTTGGAAACTTTATTGGTTAAAAAAAACTTAATACTCTAAAACTGGAGATTCTTAATTTATTTAATTTATGTGCGTATTATATTTTTACCTAGCATAATACATTTATTTTCTGAGTACACGAAGCGTAATTTTATTAGAGAGTGTTTTAATCACTTTAACTTTTAATGTTGTAAAAATCAAATTAACTGTCTGTCAAAGGCAAAATTGACGATCGGCGATTTTTCTCTTGAACTTTTCTATTTTTCCGACAGTGGCTTCAATAAAAAAAAGACTATCGATTTCTTTGGACACTGAACCAGGAAATATTCCGGAGAGTTGAGGCCTTCGAAATGTGACTATATTATACGTGGGTATATTTTTTTAAATCCCTTAGACTGACAGGGTGACTAATGTTGACATCCTAAAACGAATGGAAATGGTGCGAAAAGTTCTCCATAGTAATAAAATTTAAAAAAAAACTTAAGTAAATTTGACACATTATAAGATAACAAACTCATTATTCGGAAAATGATCAATGGTAGACGATCAAAAGAAGAAAATGCTATTTATGGTGATAACTCCGTCAAACTGTCACCAACACCATTCACTAGGTTTAACAGTGAACACGTTTCATTGAGGATAACTATATAAAGGTACCCACTGGAAATTTACATGCTTTTTTTAAAATCTCTATTCATAAAAACTCGCTTCATAAAAAAATATCTATAGAATAATGTAGGTGTTACATAATATTATTATGATGTATTTTCGATAACGAACATTATAAAAATATAGAAACAAAAAGAATATCGGATAGGGGTTGTATATAATTACTCTTGGTAAAAAAAACCTATTTATGATTTTTATTAAAATCATATTTTATCTTATTATATCATATGTTATTTTATCATGTTTCGGATCAGCATTATATTAGTATTCTATATTCGTGTTAATCTCTGTTTTATATTACATTCCGGATTTTTCAATATTTTTGTAACAATATTCTATTATATTATGTACTTAACTCAATTAGGTAATATTATTGTATGACATGAATTTTAAAATGATATTTTTTTAATTTATTATATCTACTGCTGTCATTTCTCAATCGTAACTAAATATTTCTCTATAATATACCAACTTTTAGATGTATATAATATCTAAATATTTTTATACGGGTTCACAATATGATAAAAAATGGATATAAAAATATGTACTCCTGTATAACTGTTAGAAGTGGCATATTACCAATACCAAAGAATTTAGCCTCCGACTTTTGAGCTTTGTGCTGTTTTCTGAATTAAGTTTCTCTTACATTAAGGGTCCATTTTGGATATTCATACATTAGCATGACATTGGTTGGACATTTTACGCGTTTGTATATAATATTATGGCGCCCGAATTCGCTCGTCCTGTCACTTTGGTACCGCGAGAAATCTCGTCAAAGTAAAACTCTCTATAAATATTATATATACATTTTATTTATTGTATATTGTATTAATAAAGTAGTAAATGACCTGCTTTATTTAAAATTTAAATAGACACAATATTTTTCAGAATCGTTTTTATTGTAAATGATTAATTTAATGAATATTTTTACCTACTTTGTATAATAATGTAGATAATATGTGACGCGGTCTGCTGAATGGGCCCTTTTTTCTTAAGATGCCTAAGATGGAGCTATTTTCGTTGAACTCTAAGACTAAAGCAGGTCCGTAATATAATATAATTGGGCCTACTCGTATTGTTAACGTGATGACGCCAAGTATAAAAAGTCGTAAACTCCAAAAGAAGCTGATATATTATTAGACTATTTTTAGCTGAATGGGCCTTTTTAGCCTAATGACCGTGGAGGCGAATTTTTAAATAACCCGAACAGATGTCGCCACCAGCGAGCTGAATCTGTCTCTATGCAGAAGTAAGGATGTAAAAATTGTATCGATACTGACTTGCCTGCCTCGCACGATATCGGTGTCAAATTTTAAATTCAAATGTATTTATTTTCTAGAGCAAAAATTGCAAATTTAAATGTTCATAGTACATACGATACCGTAATTAAATCATCACCATCGGTACTACAACCAGACGTGAGTCTTTGTCACCTCCAGAAAAATAAATGTTTTCAATATCCTCTGTCTGACACAACCTCCCTTCACTGATTTAACCTGAAGGATACTGTGTTTTTTTACAGTTCCAGGTAGGTGTCCCGTATTCCCCTTTCTTTTATATTCTACTACAGACAAGAATCTTTGGTGGTTGTGTTAGGTTAGGTTAGAACAAAATTAGTATTTCATCCATGAAACATGGCTTGCCGCATGGCAAAAAAATAACATGTGAGTACAAGGATGTACATTAAATGCTGCAAATACACCGTATCTATAGAATGTATGTATAAAACATCCCGCTATACGCAAGAGGAATATATAAATACTCAAAGTGATTTGATTGAATGCAATTATTATCGTCTCAGTCACCATCACTAATGGAAAGCTAGTAATACACATTGGGATATCTAACTTTCTATACAATCTATACCATACTTGTGTATACATTTATCAATAATTTTTGATACAATATCGAAGCGGAGTATCTATAGGTACTTTTTTTAGTTGTGACATCACTATCAGATGAAGCAGTGGTTAGGAGCAGGCTCATTGCCTATACTGGAAGGGGAGGCTGAGTCGTTTTTGACAAAATGTAATCTATTCGAAATGAAATTGCCTTGTTGGTTTTACAGCCGCCAGAGCTGTGACGCCATAGTAATTATGACACTTACCTATATACGCCACACAAGAAATGTGTGTTGCATTCAAGACAAATATTATAATTATAAGATAAAAAGAACTTTTTATGTACCACGTTTTAAAATTTTCTGTTGAATCATAATATAAACTTGATAATTTTATATATTAATAAATACTTTTTTGTACTTGATAGAAATACTGAATAAATATTGAATACTCAACTGTCATTTCGACATTTCATATTAATTTTCATAGTAACGCACGTGTATATTAATAATTTAGTCGCTAGGACTTCCTTAGCAACCAATAATAGTGTTTTACTTTTTACGATTTTTTTCCGGAATAACTTTCCATACAGTACAGAATTAACTGAAAATAAATTCAATTCTACTTAAAGATGGCTAAAAGTATTAAAAGAATGCATTGTCGTCGTGTTCTGATATATTCTAAAAGTTTCAAATGTCTAGCTAGTCGGGAAGTTAGTTAAAAATCTTCAATCGACCAATACAAATCTTGGACAAGCAAGAAAAAGTTTGTACTGGACAAACAAGAATACGAGCTAATAAAAACGCAGTAAAATATAATTGACTATAAACATTTTAATGTCTTGTTTTGATAATAATTATTTTTATGTTATCCATCTCAATAATTCAGTTATGTGTAAATGCGGAATTTCGCCACAAACGCGAGTGCAATAAAAAAGCCCGATAATTCAAATTGTATCACTGCTGACCTTTTAATTGCCACATTTAAATAACACGTTAATTATATCTAATGGCCAACTGCTCCAAAAGCCCCAGTCGCGGTGTTAGCACTAAATGAGTTCAGTACTCGATTTCTATGAGATTTTGTATTTCGGGGTAACTATTATATTTTGGAGTAGCTATAAAATTGTCGCGTTCGAGCGGCAGGCGGACGTAATTAATTTTGGAATGGTTGTAAACGCCGCGATCTCGAAAGCCTAGTGATCGCGGTCGTCACGGCGCGGGTGCATGTGGAGGGCTCAATGAGATTACATGTACCTGGAGAATGCGCAACTCAGACCAGCCGTATACTTAACTTTGAGAACATATGTTTGCAACGAATACGGGGAGTGCGATGGCGTTATGATTAACGAAAAGGCCAAGCAGCCTATCATCATTCTGAAAGTGAAGAAGCGACGATGGACCTAGCTCGGCCATGTCAGAGAATTTAACAACCTCGCTTACCAGCTTTTTAACCCAACCGGGTTAAGGCGTCTTGGAAGGCCGTTAAATATGTACTTTCTAGGGGCGGCAAATTATATAAAAGTATGGTAAAGCAAGTAAGTATGGTGAGGCCGGCTGGCAATCAATTTGCGACAAAATTTCTACGTTAACATTATATTATATAAGAACTTTATAATGACCAAAGTAAATCCTCCGTGATGCCCTGCATTTTTTTTTTATCGCGTCGCTATTTCTCGTAAGTTGCCGGATATGGTTGGCCTGCTTCATTCATTTGTATGAGAAAGCCGATTCCTTGCCTCTCTTTTTATTTAATACCTCTATGGGTACTATCTACAGTGTATACGGCAGAGCTACGGGATATTGGCATAATATGTAATGACGGAAGACGACTGGCGAGCGACAGGGGTTCTTGGATGCACCATAATATGCTCCAGCTAAGGGGCAGATAAAGAAAAGAAGAAAGAATAATTGGTATAATAGATACAGATGATTAGTGAAATTGATTCAATTTAAATTGTTCTTCTTCTAATATTTTAATATATTCAAATCATTTTTCATAAACTTTTATAATCTGTCTTATTATGTGTACTGTAGAACAATATATTAAATCATTTTTATAATAAGCAAATAACTTGTAATACCATATGAATTAAAATAAATAACCAAATCGGTTCTGAGCGATATTAATTAATAACGTTGAATGAATATCTATGTATTGTAAATTTTAATCAATGAAATCTCTTTCCACCACGTTGACGTAAGAAGTCATTTAATTATGTATATCAAAATTTTACTTGAACATTTCTGGCTACAAAATAGCAAACATATACGTACCCCCATACCCTTGAAGGTTAAAGCGACCGAAACAATAAAAATGTTTCTTTTTTTGGTGTTTTAGTTGCTGAGTTAGCTGTTTCACAATACGTAATAAAGTAAACTGCACGAAAACCAACTAAAGGTTACGTCATTTGACTAAACAACCGTACCAATATTCAACGACTGAGGACTCAAAAGTTATAATGACAATACATAAAATCTGAGTTGAACAAAATTTTGTGCAACCATAATTTTATTTTCATAAAGTCATGGACCTTCACTGAAGCGATAAGTATTATTAAACATTAAATAATTAACAATTAGGCGGCATATTATAAGGGCGAAGGAACGAATACAAATATTACAGCTTTTGAAAACAGTGGTGGTTTTCAATGACGCAGACAATGCGATCTTTTCATTAGACAGTAAAGACATCTTAGTTTAAGAATTATCAAAACATAAAAATCCTGACAGCATAACTGTTGTATTTTACATACAACATTTTCCAAAAGGGTGCCTCCAAATCTCCGCATAAATAAAACCACCGCTTTTTGAGAGTAGGTTTCGTGGATATGCTTTAATTCTCAGCATGACCCCCACATTCTGAAGCGGGCCCCCTACATATCGATAGGGTTTAAAGCAGTGTGACGCTCTACAGAAACTTTTTCCAAATGGTGTTCCAGGTACAATTATGGGTATTCAGTGTATTTTAGCGATTTTTTGAATTTTTCAATAAATCCACCAGTTATGAAGTTTTAGAATATCGACATACAATAATCAAAATTTGCATCAGACAATAACATATTTTAAAATGTTAATATTCGTAAAATACCGCGACAGGCGACTTTTTTTACTATTAGAGCTAATTTGTGTTTATCTCATTTATAAGGTAGTTGCGCCATGCGGGGGCCGCTCAGAGCCCCACAATAACAAAAATGGTGGACGAGTGGCATAAGAAGTGTAGCTTACCCAGGCCTCTAGCGACGTAAACTGAGTGACTCGCGTGCCGCTTCCACCCTGCCATTGTTAGTGGGTGCCCTAGTAATAGGTCACATTACATTATTGACGAAAAATTGACGCCGTCCTGCCGTTTTCTGTAGGCATTGCATGGGGTATTACGGAAACGCAAGTAAATCATAAAAAAATCTAAAATGAAAAAAACGAGCCTCTATACTTACAGATTAACCGCTATAATTTTCCAGTAACGGTGAACCCTCACCCTCTTCGAAAGAGTGTAATTTTGTGACCACCGCACGAGACGGAAGTTAAACTTCCAAAGTAAATATATACCTTACCATTAAAACCTCGTCTGTTTGAGAAGAATTTTAAAGGGAAAGAAAAACGTAATGAAAAACAATATTTTAAACACCTCTCTAATCGATGAATCTGCTAACACTAGTTATGAAATACGAAATTTTAATTCCATGTTTGATACCACGAGACCTACTAGTTTTTAAAATTTATCGGTGGATGGACAGCATATTAGTCTAATCTAGTCTATAGAACCGAGGTTTTGATATGATTTAAAATATTTTTTGTTTAAATTTCGTCGAACAAACTTAATTTTTCCATAGTAAGCTAATGATATAGTATTATATACGTATACCAGTGGCGAAGGGTGGAGGTAGGCTGTTAACGTCTGAAATAAATAGTACTCACTGTACTTTGGCAGTCAAACTTATTTTTTTTCATGGAACTAAGACTACAATGTGTAAATAGCGTTTGTTAGTTTTTTAAATTCAATTAAACCCTAAATAATCCAAGCCATAGTAGATAATAGTCAAAAATATTCGTTTATCTATAAATATCCAAAATTGTACCATTTAAACATACTTAATTTTAGATATTTTATAAATAGAAGAATATTTTTTATGAATTGTGTGGTTTGGCTAGGCAGGGCTTAATGAATTTTAAAAAAACTAACCTACACCATATTCTGTAATATGTATTCTTAAAACAACGACATACATGTAAGTATGATTGACAAAGTGTGCAATATTTTTGTCGGATCTCCCATAGTATAAATAAAATATTATGGTTTGACTTCGGCAGGATTTAATTGTATTGTAAAAACTAACCAGCACCATTTGCAAATTGAAGTATTAGTTCAATGAACAGATAAGTACGATTGACAAAGTTTAGTATGCACTATTTATGTCGAATCTTAACAGCCTGCCTCCACCCCTCGCCACTGACGTATACAGACAGCAGCAAGGGGAGCTATTTATTTAGGTGTATTTTTATTCTTACGAGGTGCTTTCGGATGTTTTCGTTCGGAATGCACTTTCATCGAGAGGTAGATAAAAACTCGAAATCAGATAAAAATACAACATTATTATCATTAAAATATCTAAGGTAATAGTTTCTGAGTCAGTTGCAACTAATATCTTCATTAGAGAGAACAAGACATTAATTTCAATCCTCTTCTGGGACTAAATGTTCTAAGTAAAGCTTCCTAATCTGAAACGGCTTTCAATCTATCTCTATAACCAGCACATATAATGATAGCTAATCCTATTATCTCAGCAATATAATGGAGTTCTAATTACGCCACATTTCTATCAATACCCCTACGAGAGATCGAAGTAAATAAGGTGAGCAATAACTTGTTTTAGTCTATAGCTATACCCTTTGTGTACAGGGTATAGATTCCGACATTAAGAAAATGGGTTGACTTTAATTAAAATAGCTTTCATTTACGAGGTACCTAAGCCGAAGCCCTTATGCCCTCAATCGGTATCAAAATAATTAATAAATAAATAATATGCGAATAAAAATTGTAAACTCATGATCCACAGATTTAAAAGAATGCGTTAAGGGGGATGCTTCTACCTACCAGGGGCAGCTAGCGGAAAAATACGAAGCTTGCAATTTGAGACATTTTTTTTATAATTTACAATTTCAATGAAACAATAAAAAAATTGACAAGAAAAATATTTTTTTTTCGAGTCAAAGATAAACTTACAATTGTAAAAAAAATCTGAATTTGTAACATATTTATGTTCACATTTACGTTATTACTACATTATTTTTTATGGTAATATTTATTATTAAAATGTAATGTATTCTCGTAGAGATTTTTGATTAATTCATAGTTTTAATATTTTTTTATATTTATTTTAAAAAACATCGATTTTTATATAAAAAAAATATAAATGTGTAGGTATAACTTGAAATCATTTTTATTTATATCAAATCGAGCCTAAATATTGGGACCATACCTAAATAAAATTGATAGTATTTTATAATAAGTGATTTAAAAAATCCGTGTATAAAAAATTTGGCAGTCGGACCACGTCATGGATTTTTTCGTTATGAATAAATACACCCAACGTCTCTACAGTATTCTTGCCGTTAAAGTGGGTGACAAGGGATGAATATTACACGGGTAAATCAAACAATTAACCTAGAAATACTCGACTGGTGAAGAGAAAAGTAATATTATTTCACATTTATAGGCATAGCGTGGGATTTAGAATGCTTTCCAAGAGATAAGAGTTTTGGCACACCTTGTATCACTCATGTCAGATTTTTATTGTCATAACTTTGTCGTAATAAAGGTGAATTATGTCAAATTCAAAAAAAGAGAGTTTCCCAAGGGTATATTTTTCCCCAGATCTTCAATCCAAATGGCAAATGATTGAAATAGTACTTGAGAATTAGGAAAACATAGTTGATATTGGAAGTAAAAAGCTTTCCAATTTAATATAAGTACGTAGATGCCACGAGAATGGCATTGGTCCTGATCCAGATTTCCCTTTGATTGGCGACAGGCAAAACATCGACATAGTCAACAGCTTCAAATACTTGGGGGTAAGCATCACGGAAGATGATATTTTGCAGAGAGAGGTCGCTATCCGAATGGAAATGGCCGGAGCATCATTCAACTCGATGCGGAGTGTCTGGTCGAAACCAAATGCTGCTTTGGACATGCGTGTTCCGTATGTGATATGTTTTGGTTCAAAGACGATTTAAAACTTCCATCTTCTGGACATGAAGAAATTTTAACCAATAAATCCAATTCAAATTTCCAGAAATATCGCATAATCTACTAGGGTTGGATTTAATTTCGGAAAGACTTATATCACAACGTATTCCTTTCATGCAGACCATCGCACATCACAAGTTGCCTCGTGTGCATGACAGCCATAAATCAAAACTTCCGAGACCGGCCGGCCAGTGTTGCATGACACAACTCGCACATCTATCGATCTATCTAGCGACAGTCGCGCATAGCCTTCGAAACGTATTGATATTTGAATGCGGTGATTGGCGAGCCGGTATAGGAATGACCGATTTGTAGGTGTTTTTTCGTGACTTCGACCCTCCGCCAGAATGCAACAGCCAAATGTTTTTTTCAAACGAAACAGTTTCATTCGATCAATCTGCGGAGCTCCATTTGGCAACATGTGATTTGTTGTTTCATTAAATAACGATGACGTCACATCGACGTATTCCACAGACGAGTTCGACGAGACGAGACGAGTTCTAATATGCGAGCCGGCTCAGACATGTGAATGGTCGTCAATACAGTATTTATTTTATCGTATTTTCTACTCATTTGTTTTGCTTTTGTTTTGCTACGCCAAAGAATTATAACTTCTAACGCGCTTACATAAATACACACATTGATTTTTTTTAAATTTCCCGGTAAGTCTATCTCTAAAATGTTTATAATTTCTGTATTGTATGAATGTGTTCAGATTAGTTTAAGTAAAAGCTCATTTATCACGGACACCAAGACTTCTAGGCAGATTAAAGAATACATTATTTATGCGACTGTTGCGAGGGAAATCCTTATTAGCATGACGCGTGCAAAAACCACAGAAATGAGCAAACGACCCACTGCGAGACAACAAGGACCCATCTTTCCTTTCAAAACCGACCCACGTCGAAACGCTGCGTGCGATTTTCCTACTACCAATATGCGGCGTTGAAAACACAACGCCATCTGTACTAAACCTTTATTTTATTATTTACAATAATAATTCTATATTTTTTTCCAGTATTTATTCTTCTTCTTCTTCCATGTCCGCAACTTAGTCGGAGCATATGTACACCACGTGGCGCCTCCAAGAATCTCTCACCAGTCTTCTTGCTTCATTCCAGGTTAAACCAGCATCCCGTAGCTCCACCGTATACACTCTATAGATAGTATTTAGTGGCCTTCCAGGACGCCGGAATCCGATTACTGCAACTATGTTTATAGATTTTTCAACCATTGTATAATATCGTCTAATGTTCCTCGATTACCGCCTATAAGGAAACGTCTCCGATGTAGTCATCACTGCAATGTTCCCTGTAAGATGTGCGTGTGTGCACGCGTACACCTACCAAAATGTGTCCGCACACATGTTTTCATCTCCCGCACAGCCCTCGCACAAAAATATTGAAAAAGAAAGTATCCTTTGTCAGATTGTGTTATTGCTCAAATGCACGAAACCATACATGCACAATAATTTTTCGACTCATTTCTCGGAATTTTACGTCGAGCGAATAACTATATCCGTCCCGTTCTATTGCATGCCAAAGTATACGAAAAGAAGATACGTATTTTAGTGTTTATCAATAACCAGCTATGTGTCGGGTCCTCTATATTTCTTAGAGGCCACCCATGGACTGAAAACGTATGCGGTTTAGATCCGTGTGCCATACTAAACTTATGATTTCTGTTCATAAAAATATATTTTCACTAAATTTGTAACTGTAAGTGTACGGTATAAACAGATACGATCAGATGCTTATAATATACCTAGTTTGTGAAAATATATTTCCAAGAACAGAAAAGATAAGCTTATAGCACACGGTTCTAAACCGCATACGGTTTCAGTCCATGGATGGCCTATTAGTCTTTTACGTGTTTCACGTTTACGTGTGTTCGTGCCAAAAATCAGTCTTTTTTACTTAAAATATTTATAATACAAAACTTACTTACTTCAAAAATTATCGTTGTTACTGTTTTTATTATATAAAATCACTAAAATTAATACCTTAAGAATATAAGTTTTAATGGAAAATGTATATGTGTGTTTATGAGGGGGGGGTGTAAATTTACCGCAGCGGGTAACGGGTGACACTAACCCTAGTTACGCCACTGTTGAGATGCTATTCGGTGGCTTTATATTACAACAATTTATGTTTTACATATAGTAATAATATGTAAAAGATAAATTGTTGTAATATTTGTATGGGTTGTACTGACCGTATTGAACAACTAAGTATCAAATTTACGACTTTGGATTTTTCGAAATAAATAAAATCTGTATGGTCATCAGGAAACGAAGGGTTGAAAATGTTTGTCTATAAATAGAGGACATCCTGCTAAAGAGAGTAGACTAAATAAAATATCCCAGTAGCCGCTTTCAGTAAACAGCGGAAACTTCCGAGATGTGGCTTATTGTATCGACGTACAACGAGGATCAATTACATAGACTGAACACATTATCAATGATTAGGGTTTAAAACGAGATAATAATTTTAGATAACGTATAGTTTACATCGTTACCAAAAATAGTACATATTTCAGCTCATGTAGGGAAAAGCGGAAGTCATCAGAGGTATAGGCAGAAGTATTATATTATTATCTTCGCCCTACAACCTCCATAAGTGGCGCAATTTCTAACGTTTTTATTAGCTCGTATTCTTGTTTGTCCGTTGGTTGTTTGTCCAGTAAAAATCTTACAATCGATTTTAACTAACTTCCCGACTAGCTAGACATTTGAAACTTTTAGAATATATCAGAACACGATGCCAATGCATTCTTTTAATACTTTTAGCCATCTTTAAGTAGAATTGAATTTATTTTCAGTTAATTCTGTTCTGTATGAAAAATTAATTCAGAAAAATCCGTTAAAAGTAAAAGACTATTATTGGTTGCTAAGGGGGTGGTCCTAGAAACTAAATTATTAATATATACGTGTGTTACTATGGAAATCAAAATAAAATGTCAAAATGACATTTCAGTATTCTATATTTGTTTGTTTGTTTGTTTTTTATTTACTTCATATCAAGTACAAGTTTGAGCATATTGAGCATAATAATTTAACAGAAAATTGAAAAACGTTGTATATAAAGAATACTTCTATCTTGTAGTTATTATCATATGATACGACAGTCAGATTTAATGTTGCTACTGCAATTTATTTCAATGACAATCGATAAAAGACAATAGCAATATAACTAGGGCGGATAACTACATAATGCTTTTGTGGGCATCGTTGCTGAGGGACAAGACTGCTCTAATTGTGGATTACCAGGTGTAGATTGAGAGTCGACAGGAGGAGAGATGAGAAGTCGAGATTTGGTGGTTGCTCCGATGGATGGAGAAGCGAGTTTTATTTACAGCGTAAACAGTCGGTACACGAGTATGATACAAGAGCGTTATGTTACAGAATGCTGTGCGGGGGAACTGACACGAAGGTTACTAATCGGACCGAGATTAAGATTGATACTAATAGGTATTTAGACTGCATGAATATTCGGTATCGATGAAGTTTGCAATTGCCCTCCGAATTATTGCATTTCGAACGTTTCAATCCCATCGAAGAATGTCACGAGTGTAGAATATATGCGACGATTGTGTGATAGTTTAAATGACTTGCTAATTCTTACACTGTCGAAATAGTGCTAACAAGGGCCGAAGTCATTGACCGCTACAGTGCAAACTGCATTATTTGGGAATATCTGAGTATGTACTCCAAAAGGGAAGATATTCTCAAATCGGTCCCAACTGTTGGGCCTATTGGGCCGTCCGATCCGGTCATCACAAAGGCCAATTTTGTTGCATTTAAAAAAATACTGCGTCTTATAGCGCATAGTTTCTTAACCGGTGGTCCGCGAAGATTTTTGGGTGGGCCGCAAAAATTTTCTGCATTTCAAAAATAGTTACCTAGAAACCGAACATTTGAAGTGGTGTTGTATTATATTTCGACAATTGTTTAAAAAATAGTGTAAATATAAATATTTATTATTTTATTCCTATGTTGATCATTCGCAAAACATTTTTTGATTTTTTTGTGGTCCACAGATGTAAAAAGGATAAAAAACGTTGTTATAGCGGACGTGAAGATTTCTTCACATCATGGTATAGGTATGTCTGTATTATCTTTTAATTAGAATCAATTGTTTTTTATTAGTTCACCGTATTCTTCTCTCCTATGGTCCCTATTTATTTGAAGCTCTCTGTAAAATCAGTTTAAACACACTTGACTTCGAGGTGAACTCAGTTTTGAATATCTGCTCTTGAAAATGTCGCAGGCATAAAAACTGCTGTTGATCCATTTCGAAATGTAAAACCCCGTGGTACGGTCGATTAAAACCGGGTATGGTGCGGGAAATATGGTTTGGTGGGGTATATATTTGTGATGTAGCAAGAGAAAAGAGGAATATTTAAATTACAAAATATATTTGCAGTATATAACACCTACAGAATAAGAACTGATTTAAATGAACGATGTGGTTCAAATCAAGGACTGTGAATGGTAAGCAATTGATATGAGGGACTTTCATCTGGTTATAAACCGATTGATACAGCTCCCATGACTCCAATCTCTACGAAAATAAATCGTGCGAATATATATCCACAAAGCTAATAAAAATATGCTGACATAAATCAGTGAGTCTCTATTGAGTTTTTAAATATGATTTTTTGTTATGTCTGTATTTTTGTTTATATTCATGTTGTCTTCTACACCCCACTACAATGAGTATGTATCAAAATCTTACCATAGGTGTCAGTGTCATTCTACCATTTTATTCTCTATATTATCACCTCTTTAATAGGCTTTCTCCAATCGATATTTGTAAAATAGTCTGTTAAGTCACTTGATAGATGAGACTCAAAAGGAAAATTAAATGAAAAAATATCATTAACGTAATATGCCGTAAAACTCAAAGTATAAGCCGGACAATATAAAGACTTCAATAAATGTTTTCGGGTCACGGATTTTTGTAATATTTTATATTATTTCAACTTCTCCTTTAATCTTGTAATACTTTTAAACTACTCTTTTTTTTGACACCAGTGAAAAAACTTAACATTATAATTTGTGTCGTTAGATTTCAAAATCAGCCAAGTCCATAATAGATGAATAGGAGAAAAACAGGTTTTTGTTTTCTCAAATACACAGTCACAAGGGTGAAAGTTTATATTATTTCGAGTATAGAATATTTAAAATTAATAAAATCCACATTTCATAATGCAGAAATGTTAGAAAGCAGTAGTTATTCAGCAATTCACAAAAAAGTCAAAAATACCTAAAGGTGGACTTGGCTGATTTAGAAATGTAGCGACACATTTGTTTTTAATATTCCTCTAGCTAGAACATAATGCAAATCCAAAGTTATAAATAGTTAGCAATAAATCGTTCTGAATATGGATTTACAGACCGAAACATCTATATATCGAAATAAAATATTATTATCTCAACAATTAAAATAATCTTTTTTTGAAAAACTTTATAGTGGAGTTCTTACATGTAAACGTAAATTAAAATAATAAAAATACAGTTTATAACCAATTTATATAACATACATAATTGACAGTGATGAAGACTGCATATTTGACGAAGCTAAAAGATAATCACAAACTTTAACATGAATAACATTCCGTTTACATGTGCATGAATATCTTGCTGACAGTACCTATTTTCGTAGCCATAACAAGAATATACACACACGTATTATTGTTCAACTTCCAATATTGTATCCATTGATCAAAAAAGTTCAGCAGCTTTTGAATTTTCACGCGACAGTTGAAACTTTTGCGATATCTGCGCCTGCGAGGTACAACGATAGTGGAAAACCTGCCGGGAAAAATAGAACTACACCGTGCAGAGAATTTTGACGTTCATCAATTTTCATAACCTGTTAAATTGCCCCATACAACAACAACGACAGATACAAACAATAACGCGTCTCGCTTACACTTGAAGAATGAGATTGGCGATACAGTTGGCACTTTTACGTGTAAACAATTATTATCGCGATTGTTTTATTTACAGAGTATTTATATGTGCCAGTAAATCCATTCACGTGTACAGGTGCTATAACAATACATATTTAGACTGTGGGTCAATGACGTGATATAATGTATACATAGTAATACGCGAAAATTTGTTAAAATATAATATTCGGCTTTATTAAAAAAAAATATAAACGTATTAATGTCTCCAGTTAGTAAGTATCTATGTCTCCAGTTTTATACTACAATTATAACTTAATAATTTAGTGATATTTAAAAGTGAAACTAATATTCACGTTGTAATTAATTCATTAATGAATAATAATTAAATATAGGTAATGTTTTTAAAATGATCGTATTTAAATTATCTTTGCGAGTCAAATTGATCGTTAAATATTTGCTTAGTATTTAGTCTTCGTTACTAGAGTGAAAAGAAATGAGTGGATAAGGAAAGACGAGGGTTTGCGATATAATAGAGTTTGCTAAAAGCCTCAAATGGAAATGGGCTGGAAACATAGCTCGAAGAAGGGACAATCGTTGGACAAATCTAGTCATCCAGGTATCCAAGAGGTACAAAACGTCAACAATGAAATGAAATGATGAAGTTTTGTGGAAGTACGTGGCAACGCAACGCACAGGATCGAGATAAGTGGAATCGGCTCGGAGAGGCCTTCATCCAGCAGTGGATAGATACAGGCTGATGATGACTAAGAATTGTGCATATATCGCCATAATGTCATATTTTGCATATACGGCGAATCTAATCTGATCATTTAAACTTTATAATATAAAGCTGAAAAGAATCTTTAAAGATATTATGTAGATACCTACTGATAAAAATATTCTTATCCAGGTTAAAACTAAATTATTTTGTACAGATATAATTTACGAGATTCAATGATGTCACTTAATTCGTAAGGCATATCAGCTGGAACTTAATGCACACAAGTTTGAGTCTAATGTATGTTTCAGAGGTACCTATTCCAAATTAGTTTTGTTGATAATAAAATACACAATATAACCTTAGATTAAAGCATATAGAACATACAAAAATTTAAAACACTTCTGAGAAAATATATTATAACCAATAGAAAAAATCTTTTTGAAAAAAAGACACCCCGCAGGAATCGAACCTGCATCTCTCGGGTATCGCGCCTACGCACATAAACCACTATAAATTTTAACTAATGGCTTTTAATGCTCACTGATGCGCTTTGCAAATTGAGCTACTATTAGCGATCGGCTTTTGTGTTTTAAATCAAAGTAGGTATTAGGTACTTTGAGTGTTTACAAAATTTTGTATGTTCAATTTTAGAATGTTACATTCTTAAATCTTCTGAATTATTCGTTGAATAAAAAAAATTGTTAATTTAAAATTTATAGAGGTTATTTTTACAAAATTCTTGTAAAAAAAACTATTTTAGTAATTCGCATTCCACTGGTTCAAGCATACATAAAAAAAATCAGTGTGTATAATTATGTACGCGCGTTAGAAATTATACTTCTTTGGCGTAACAAAACAAAATAAGCCGTTACCTGAGTCTATTAATATTACAGTGGATTAGGTTGATGAAAACGTACGCGATTCACCTGTGTCTCATATAGCACGTCATGATAATTGTAATTTAATTATTGTATTGGACCAAACTCATCTTTGCCATACAGCGGTTATAATCGATTCAGAAGTGCCCATGATGAATTAATAAAAAATCAAATTTTAATATATTTCTTGAATTATTTACCAACTCAACATTCACAAAAATTATTTATTAATTGATATATAATTTTACTCATAAATAAAACTTAGATAAATATAGCCTCAAATCTTGATACATAATCTCTACAATAAAAAATAAATATGCACTCCAATATAAATAAAGTTTCACGAATATAAATTAACAGTGTAGAATGTTAGTCTCCAGAAATTGGTTTATAAACATATATATTGATTATGACACAATATTGGTTATGTTTACAACACGTGCTCTTTACTTGGTTCTATTGAGCGACTAACTAAATAACACTATGCGCATGCACATGTACCCTTGAGACCGTAATGAATATAATCATAATAATAAAATTATATGTTCCGTCTGACGCCAAACGTGTTACATCGGCACGCGCAACTTCGTCACACGCCAAAAATACACTCTGATCTATTTTCCCAAGCGCGCCAAAAGAAGTATAACTTCCAAAAAAACTATTTTGGTAATTCGCACTCCAGTGGTTCAAGCATGCATAAAAACAAATCAACTTGCATTTTCGCCATGCGTATTTGGTGCTTAAATAATATGTGAATACATTGTATTTTGGAATCAGCGCGTTCGATTTTACAATTTTAATTGAAACAATATTTTGTGTAGCTTTACGCAAAGATTTCGGCACACTTTGGCCACCCCTCAGATAGTCAAATAGTCGACATTCTCAATGACCTATTTTCTCATTATCGATTATTTGCCAAACTCTGAAAAAGTAGGGTTGCTGCTAAAATATACTACGGCTTAAACTATCTATTATTGATTTAGTTTTACAGGTAAATTCTCACATTTTTACCACGTTTTTAATAGCTCGTATTCTTGTTTGTGCTGTACATTTTTTTTCTTGTTTGTCCAAGATTTGTATTGGACGATTGAAGATTTTTAACTAACTTCCCGACTAGTAGACATTTTAAACTTTTAGAATATATCAGAAGACAACTACAATGCATTCTTTTAATACTTTTAGCCATCTTTAAGTTTATTCAGTTATAAGTTCATTTTCAGTTAATTCTGTTTTGTATGGAAAGTTATTTCGGAAAAAATTCTTAAAAAGTAAAACACTATTATTGGTTGCTAAGGGGTCCTAGCAACTAAATTAATAATATATACGTGCGTTACTATAGAAATCAATATGAAATGTCAAAATGACATTTTAATATTCTATATTTATTCAGTATTTCTATCAAGTACCAAAAAAAAGTATTTATTAATACATAGAATTGTCAAGTTTATACGATTCAAAAGAAAATTTAAAAACGTGGTATATTAAAAGTTCTTTTTATCTTGTAATTATTATTATATTCAATCATTTCGCCTATAAATCTATTGGGATACACATCAAAAAGTTGAATTCAAAATGCAATTTTATTTAAAGCGTGACGCTTTCTATACTTAATATTTTATTCTGTGTGTGAGAAGAAAAGAAAGGGAGGTCTGGGAAAAATGCTCTTTTATTTTGTTAGTTATTTTGACTTATCTCACAATTCCTCTCGCACCAGCATTACCATTAAGATTTTTGATAAAACTAAAAACAACAGATTTTTTAATTTTCTGTAGGTGCCCTAACCATCCATAACAATATAGTTTTTTACATCATTTACATATCAACAATAATTAATGTAATATAACCAAAAATTGAACGATGTTAGGAGCTTCTTAATACCTTCACCTATACAAATGTCGGAATACAAGGATCTCACGTGACGTATAATGTAAACATTTAAAACTAGTCACGACCCTCACCAGTGAGGAACACAAAAAATAAAATAGACAAATAACATTTATATAACATAATTACAAGATATTAAAAATACTTTTGGCTAGAAATGTTAAGTGGTGCATGGATTTTATAGCGGTATTATTTAAGCACCAAATACTACCTAATCAAATCGTGTATGCTAACCAGTGCTCACATATGGTTATGTCACGTGGGATCTGACCATAGTCCATATGCCACGATTTTTGAACATAACAAAATAGTTTTTCTACCGAATCTCAAGGCTACACCGATACAATCGCGTCACAAACACTCGAACTCGTGAATTGATACGTCAGTCATTGGTGACGACGATGACGACGACGAGATGAAGTGCTTCACTTGGCTGAGACATGTATTCCGTATGCTGCCGGAGAGTGGAACGATGAATTCGTAGCCATGGTCCACTCTCCTTGACCCTTTAACGATTCTACAAAAACGATATATATGCTATAATTATGTCATACATAGTTGTGATCACATTATATGTATATAACTAAATAAATAAGCACCGTTGTAATATGAATTATAATTTTCATTTTGCATATTAACGTCCTCGCATAGATTTACTAGTTTAGCTATACTAGTGTTTTGTATCTCATGTTAAAATGTCGCAATATCGCATTTTTTCCTTATAACTAAAACACGCTCAAAGACTATATTATTGACACTAATTTAGTAGAGTTTCATATTGATATTATCTAAAAACATTAAAAACTTAAGACAAAACTTATCGAACATAACGCACTTGCAACCATTCATCGCCGCTAGGTAAAATAGTAAGACAGCATCGGCGGAGAGTGGTGACGTAAGGTTTGGCTGTAAGGGTGCGTATCACGATCCAACCTTGGTCTATCTCACTGATTTTTAAAGAATAAATTAGAATGAGTCTATTTCTTTGCTATTTATATTATACATGTCTGTTATAATTCACGCGGACAACGTCACGAGCAATCATTGGTGTATATATGGCATGCAGTCGAACTTGGTTATTACGATTCAGATGAAACCGACTGAATTTGCTCGTAATAAGCATTTGTCGATATATCGTTATATAACATTTTTTGCGCCACGTTATATTCAAGCATAGAACATAAAAAATCTGAAAACCATCGTAAAAATCTCCGAAACAAGCATGGCATTCATAAACTATAAAAAGAGTTGTTTATTGTAATGAACGCTGGTAGGTAGGTAGGTAGGTAGGTACTGACTTCATAAAGCTTGGATTTTTTACATGCAATTTCAACCATATGCGTGGATACTTTTTCAATGTTGTCGGCGAATACATCAATTAGGTACTTAGGCACTTAACTCGTGTCGTAAACATAATCCGATCTCGGCGGCATCCTGGCCGGTCGGATTTTATTGCTTAGGGTCGAATTTTTTTTTAACGATCGACACATTAACAGTTTTTAGAAAAATTTTGACGAAATTTTTGCTCGGTATACCCGATAAGTAGCTCGTTGTAAAATTGAATAAAAGTGTAAAAATATCAACGAATGTTTCTTCATTACATCCGAGATCTCGCTATTTACGTGATCGTAATAACCGAGTTCGACTGTATATATATATATTTATATACGTACGTAAAATATATTTAATATCAATTTAAAAATATCATTTTACATTATTACATAATGGCTTATTTGATGAGATTTATTAATAACATGGTTAGATCCCATTACTTCACAAAAGAATGGTGTGATACAATAAATTTTAAACTTCATCAAAAGTTACCGCGCAAATAATATAACACAGTGAACAACAGGATATTATTCAGAAGACGAATTTCCTTAGAAGCTGTTAGTAATGATAATTTTTGCATAGGCCTTGCTAGCGCGTCCCGTAGCACCGTCTCGCCTCTACGCTTCTACGCCGCTACGGAGCTTTACTCTGCTACGACTCGTAGGTTCGTGTTAATGCGATTATAAATCACTCCATACCAAAAATGGAACGCAAAGGGTAAAGGCGTTCACGATTTTTATGCCCGAACAAGAAATAACCTATTATTAAAATAAGTCTACGATAAAAAATGCAATGCATATTGATAGATGAAGGAGGTATTATTGGGAGGGAAAATGAGATTCGAGTTGGAATACTTGGACGTATGAATAAAAAATTAAAGAGTGAACTTACACTAATTGGAGTATCAAATGTTTAATAATGTATTTTTGAACACTAATACGAAACTATTACTACTTATTCACGCCCCACCATTGAAGCATAAGGCAAGCACAAGTTGGCGCCACTCCTCTTGAACCATCTCCAACTCTCGCGCCTCTCGCCATGCCAGAACTTCATCGCGTAGATCGCCTTTGTATCACCGCTCTTATTACTTTAATTAATCTAATTTACTGAATCTGATTATCGTAAATCTATTCGGCGAAACCGATTGATACAACAAGCGGTGTTGTTTGATTTCATATTGCATTTATTCAAAAACGTGTGGATTCAATTAAAAATATCCTGGAATTGAAGAACATTATTTTATTGTGACGGATTTGAGATCGGTTTATTGATTTCTGAAAATCTGTAGAAATTATTTTTTTACTTATTACGGGTGAAAATTATTGTGAATTTTTGTTATCTTTTTCAGATCTTCTTGGCAAAAAAAAATTCCGTCTAAACGAAATTTGAAACTTTTTCTTCACCTAAGAATTTTAAAGAATCGTCTGAAGAGTCTTTTATCATATGTAAATTTTTTGATTACTACTTTATTCCCTTTTTTTTTTAAAGAAAACGCAATATGAAGACGAATGATTTGGTTGTGAATTAATGAATTAGTTTGACGGACTGTTGCAATAATTTTTATTTAACTAATGTAATAAATTATTTTTAATCCGTGAAAGAGCACCCCACTGAGTCATCACAATACACTTTTGCCCTCCTCCCCAAATAGATTGTGATACGTTCCTCCACCTTTGCGACTTCGTTTCGTTTCTATTTTTACAATTTAGACGGTCGAATAAAATAAAAATAAAATGCTGAACACGTTTTTGAAACATTAAATGCCGAGAACACTAAACCGTAAGTGATAATTTTCCATAATATTTAAGAACCATTTGAAATAATAATAATATTGAGTTTTCTATTCCAAAAGAGCTTTAGAGACAATTTGCAACTTTTTATTATTATAGTTGTCACTAACAATCACGAGATATTTTTAGCTAACACATTTTTGGGACAATATAGATATAACATTCTAAGCAATGTTCTTTGCGCTTGATTTAATTGTTTTTTTTGTAGTTACACCAAAATTGACACAGTGGTATAGCAAACAAATTCTTATAAAGTTAAATTCTAATGGATTTAAGTTTTATACTATTCCGTTTGAGACTTTTTTTGCAACCCGGGTTTTGCCTTTCAGCATCTTCAGGCACAATGTGCACTCATCAAAAAGCAAATACACACTGACAATGAATACAGTTAATTCTAACGTATATAACAAATTAATAAAATAAAGTAGGTAAAAACTTTAAAGCATGCCTATTAGTCAAGGATCACAATAAAATCACATTATTTTTAATATAACTAGTAATAAACCACAAATTTTGACACGCAACCTGAAATTTCAAAAGTAACTTACTATAATATTATAATTCAGTTATTCTTACCATACTAGCAATATTTATAATATTAATTAGTTATATTAGCAAGAGTTAACTGTATTCGTTGTCAGTGCGTATTTTCCTTTTGGTGAGTGCACATAGTGCCTGAAGATGTCGAAAGGCGAAAGCCGTGTCGCAAAAAACGTCTCAAATAGAATAGTACAAAACTTAAATCCATTAGAATTTATATTCGGTCGATAGTATCAATCTTATAGGATCGTTCTAGAAAAAAATAACTGTAGCCCAAATTCCAACTCCGATCTCGAATTATAACAATAATTTGGAATAATTTTAAAAGAGTTGTTGAAAAACGGATAAAGTCAAAGTTGTACGATTAATTTATTATTATGATAAAAACAACCTAACTTAGAAAGAGCGTTTATAATTAATGAGTAAGTAACCCAGTGTGTGTTTTTTTACAGTACCTACCACCCACAATGAACCCACTTTTTTATATTGTTATAAAATATTCAAAAAATATCTTAAATTGAATGAAAATATTGGTAACTTTTAAGTTTAAATATGTCTTAGTATTTTCTACCAAATATTAATATTAATAAAATTTGATAAACGTATTCATAGTTTTATAAAGCACAAGTTAGAATACAAAAATGTTTATAGAATACAGTACTTTTATAGAGTTATGGAAAAATAATAAAACATACCATTTCATTCGTTTTAATATTCGATGTATTTGACTTTAATAAAGCAAAAATGTATAAAATAATTGTGTGTACTTATTGTTATCTAAAATTGTCGATTCCGACAAGTGGTATGACGTTCGGCTGTTGAAAGGTTGACGGTTTGAGGCCAACCTTGCACATTCACGTCATGCTAAAGTATGCATAATGTATAACAAAATATATGTATTGCCAATTCGAGACTATATACGTAATTCAGTAGTGGAACATACGACCGCTTCGATCGAAGTTTTCAAGCTTTTTACGTATAAATCAGCCGAATTCACTCTACCAGCGTAATTACTATATAAGTACAAAATAAGCTGTGTTCGGTCCATTCATGAATTTGACACATACTTTAACAAAAATTTACTAAATCATGATTCCAAATACAATATCGAAACCCTGAGTATGTCACTCTTATGAAGACAATCACTCTAACCCCAAAGTTATTATTTTAGTCAGTGATGGCTTTAAAGCGTATGAAAGGATATTGATATCTTTGAATATTTGATACCGTTTGCTACAGAATGTTATTCTTAAATTTCGTTGAAGTCAACCGAACCAATTCACTTTACCTGTTAAACTTGTGAATATTGTGACTACGTGTACCTCTACAGTAAAGTCATATTGCTTTTTGTAATATATTTTTCCCGTGCAATTTTACTATGCCACTTGATTGTGCCTAGTGTATGCAATAAGCAACAAAATAAACTCTGTCTCATATTTATAACGTCAAAGGCAAAGAAAACTTGAGGTGTAATTTACGGTTACATTGAAATTATACGTAAAACATTTCACCGTGACATATTTCGCCATGAGCTTTTTTATCGGAAAGAGACGACCGTATACTTATACTATCTCCAATTTTATTAGATTCAATATGAACATTAATTCAATTTTCATAGCTGATTCTGGCAAAATTCATGAATTCAAGAATGAAAACCTAATCTAACCTAACAAATAATGCAGTATATCGGCTATTTTCAAAATTTGTTTGCCGCTGGCTTCCTGTAAAGTGTAAACTGACAAGAACCGTGTTTTATTTAGACATGAATTTTATTTCAGTACTATATGACCCAAAGAGGTTGGACGTTCTTTAATATACTGCTATATATTTCCAATACATCATTTCACGGTAAAGTGTGATACTGCGAACTGCATACATAGAAGTTTTCGGTCACGGTAATTTACATATATCTTGGTTATCTATGCTAACCATATTGACAATCCATTCACTTTTGTATCGTTATATATTAGCATTTACTGATTTATGCATAACATTTTATCTCCCAATATACGAGTATTATAAAATATAGTATATTAAATAACTTTTAGTAATTGTGAAATCTGTAAAATATATATATATATATATATATGTATGTATCCTGCACATCAAATCAACCCTTTTTCAACTTCAACTTACATTGCCGTATAAGCAGTTAATATTGGGAGATTTCTTAGTAAAAAAAATATTATTAGTCTACCATATTACAACAATGTGTCAAACGTTTCCGTTCATTAGATATTCATCTCCAAGATACTAAATCATACGATATTGAAAATATTAAAGTCAGAATCAACAAAAATATAATTAATTTCTTCAAGATACTACACTCACTACATACGTAAAAATTGCTTACTTTTATTTTATTATTGATGTCAAATTATGATTTAACTATAAATAAAATATAACTCTGATCCCATATGGATTGTACTGCGTATTTCCATTTTAGTATTTCTAATAAAAATTGTTTTGCAATTTTCCTTTTGAGATATTATAATGGTTCGTTCTTGAAAACGGACTTCCCGATACATCTTTGAATTAATTCCAATTTTATCTTCATGTCGAAAGCAATAAAAATGTTTTACGTCAATCAATAAAACAATTTATATAAAAAAATTAGGCAATCTTTATCTACTGCAGATAACAGTTCAATAAAATGAATATATGTAATGTATTTAATATTTGATTGAAGATACTAAATAAAAATCAGTAAATGTGTAAAATCGTCGAATTTGATAATTACATAATTATTATCATTCCATCATTAACATTACAACCTCAAGAAATACCTCTTTTTTTCCTCTATTTGTTTTCGTTATCTTAGCATGTTATATATTTTTCATATTACGTATGCAATATAAAACATAATAATATTATGTTCACACTTATTAACAAAAATAATTTGATGCGTATAATGAGTATAATATAATTATACTATTTCTTCACACTTCAGTTCTGACATAAATTTCTCAAGAAAGTACTATATAATGCGTCAATGTATGTTTATATGCTAAAATGATTTTTTAATTAAAAAAACGATTATTTTTAAACGAGAGATCATGTAAAATCGCAAATAGCAGTACCACTACTATCTTTTTAATTAAAAAATAATACATTCAACACTGCCAATAGAAATTATAATATTTTTTTATAATTTCCAATTCATAATATTCAAATATACAAAACACATAATAATTGACTTAATAATAATAATAAAAAATAGTTGAATTAAGAGATTACTGTGAGAATGTGACGCTGTTTCACGTGTAAGGAAATTTAAAAGGTCATGAGAGGTGGGGTGAAGGGGGGAGGAAGCAAAGTAATCTGTCAAAGTCTACAACTACATTTTGTTTAACATTCGCATCCCCGAGCGGCGTGCCTCTACGAACCCTCTACTGCGTAGAGAGTCTACGGCATGTCGGCCTACGGATTTATCCCTTCGCGTCGCAGAATATCAGCGGATATTCTGAGATATCTACACATAGCGGAAAATTGCTGCTCGGTGAAAAATATATCAACGCTATCTATTTTAGGAATGCGAAATGATTTTACAACTTTTGAATATACCTACAAAAAAATAAATGGTAAATTATCATTTTCGTTTCTAAGTGGATCATACATCAAACTCCACTGCGTAGATTTTTTTATTAACCTTTCACTTACTGTACTAATAAATTCCCTTCCGTCTTTTGGTGTCACATTATTTTACTGTAATAATATCGCAATATAATAAAAACGATGATTTAGACTACATTACTAGATATTAAAAAAAACCTGTGTCAAATCAAGTTATAGTTGTTAGCAATATGCCAAAACTATTAAATAAACTACGCATAGAAAAAACAACATGTAACAAAATAGTTTTGCGAAGGTACGTAACAATGCAACAACACAAACATAGATTCTCATAACTAAACCGCCCCGCACCAGACTCAGTCATAATCGAGCGTATCACGAGACCCTATGCCTGGATGTGAATTATCAGCAGTTTTTTACGCCTAGGAATGTCTAGGAACATATACTCAAGACTGAGGTCACCACATACTCAATTAGTGTTCTTTGATTGAGTTTCCAGAGACTTTATAATGAAAGGTGCTCATGGGAGAGAGAAGCACGCGAGCCAACAAAATAAAAGATTCTAATTAATAAATATATAGTACAAAAAACAAAGTTAAAATAATACGGATATACAAAACTATGTGGAGAGATCTCTATGTCCGCAATAAGACGCCGCAATTTTTTTAAATGCAACAACACAAACATGGAACCCAACAAACCAACCCACTCCGCACCACACTCGGTGTTAATCGAGCTTATCACGATGCCCTAAGTTTGGATGTGAAGTACCAGCAGTTGTTTACGCCTGGGAATATCTCAGTTGTAGAAATGCAACAATGAATGCAAAATTCAGGAATTCCAGAATGAAATCTTAACTTAGTTCTAACCTAACAAATAATCCAGTATATCGGCTATTTTTAAAAAAATGCTGCTGGCTTCCTGTAAAGTGTAAACCGACAAGAACCGTGTTTTATTTAAACACGAAATTTTTGTCAGTACTAATATACGGCCCAAAGAGGTTGGACGGTCTTTAATATACGGCCATATATTTAGATACAGCATTTCACGGTGAAGTGTGATACGGCGAACTGCATACGTATGAGTTTCCGAACATGCACAAAACCACTAAAAAGGCTCGTAAAAATGGGACATTTTCAACATTATTTCAATGATAATTTAAAAAAGACTAAATCAACAAATGGAAAAAGATTTTGGGAAACGCTCATTGTGTGAATGATCAAAATTCTCAGTAATGAGCCAAACGATATGGAGAGAAATATTATTTGGAAAGCTCTTTTATTTACAACACTCACAAGATTTAAGAATGTAACATTCTAATTATTGAATACACATAATTTTAATCATTTTACTATTAACTCTTACTATTTATTATTACCATCTACAATTTATTTATTACTATCTAAAATTTACAATTACTAGTAACTCATTTTGGAAAGCACTTCAGAGAGTATCAAGAGCCATTTGATAAAATTTGTCACAATTAAGTATGATACATATAGCAAGTTCGTCTAGGTAAATGGGCGCGAAACCCGAGAGATGCAGGTTCAATTTCTGCTGGGTGTCGTATATTTTTTTCTATTGATTATATATTTTCTCAGAAGTGTTTTCAAAATTATGTATATTATATTATATTAAATTTATACTCAAGTCAATTATTTGCAAAGTTCCTTTAAAGTACCTGTATAATATAATTTCCTGACGAAGTAGTCTGTTTGGTCTAGTAAATAATATTATTATATTTACCTTGGCGTCTTTCACCATCAATCGAACGTCGCTATAACCCCGAGAGCAGTATTAATAATAATAATAATGTATGTAGTCTTTGCCTACCAAGAAAATTATATAGACATTGAAAGTACCTATGTAATAATATAACATCGTAGGAGAAGAAAATTAGATTACTTTTCTACATTAAAATGAATATTGCATTTTTATAATGATGTTTTTCTTACAAAGCATGACAACCAGCTCTCTATGGAATGTTCTGCAGTTCTCTAGGCACATATCTAGAAGTTAAAATAATAAAACCATCAATAGTAGATACATTGTGGTTTCACGCGAAAGAGAGAATGCCGAGGGTTATATGTCGTGGGTCTTGGGATCGAATTTTGGGTCTGGAAAAAAATACACATGTTTTTCTGTGTGTATTTGGAGTCAGAGTATGGACTTAATAGGTTGAGAAAGTGGCTAACATCCATTTCTCGTAAATACAAAAAATCTGTTAATTTAACTGCCTGTGAGGGTCAATATAATTTTCTGATATCTGACATGGTTAAAAAAGGCATATACTTCGGATACTGAAGTGTCAATGGATATGTACTTTAAACACGTTCGTCTTAAAATAATTTACTTAAGCTTGGCGATTATATTATGACAAAAAGCAAAGTACTGATCAATGGCGAAGGATGGAGGTAGGCCGTTAAAATTCGACATAAATCATGCATACTAAACTTTGTCTGTCAAACGTATTTGTTTTCATTTCACTAAGATTACTATGTGTCGATAGTGTTTGTTAGTTTTTTAAATCAAATAAAAACCCTGGCTAATCCAGCCCATAGTAAATAATAGTCATAAAATATTTGTTTATCTATAAATATCTAAAATTATGCCATTAAACCATACAAAATTTTAAATGTTTTATATATTGAGGAATCTTTTTTATGGTCTAGGCAGGGCTTAATGAATTTCAAATAAACTAAACAACACCTTTAAATTTGTAATATGTATTCTTAATTCAACGAAAACAAAAAAGTATGACTAAAAAATATAAAAAATATGTGCACTATTTTTGTCGAATTGCACATAGTATACCTCAAATAGTATGGTTTGTATTAATAATGATTTAATTGAACTATAAAAATTAACCAACACTATCTGCAAACTGTATTCTTAGTTCAATGAAAATAAGTAAGTATGACTGACAAAGTTAAGTGTGCAGTACTTACGTCAAATTTTAACAGCCTACCTCCACCCTTCGCTACTGGTACTGATACTGTTTACAGTCAAAGTATTATTTTTCTTATGCATTAATAATGTATATTTTGAAAAGAAATTGTGACAATCATTCAAAAGTTATTATGGAAATGGTGACAATTGATGAGGTGACCTCAAGTGACTTACGCCACTTTGACTTATGCTCATAATGACATACAAGCATTTACAATCCTCCGTGGCAAAGACAATTCGCTTTGTCGGCATCCGCTTATTTCACTTTGCATATCAATGCACTCTACTGGGAAATGAACAACCAACTGTCGACGATAACTCAACGAGTTGCTCTACGCTTTTCCTTCAACTGATTGCATCACAAGGGAAGAAACTATACTATTTTATATCACATGATTTTCCAACTAGAACAGTATTATATTGTTATGTCGAGGTCGGTAAGTTAAAAGTTATTTATAGGGTTAGACTTTTTTTCAAATGTCATCAAAAGTTGCGTCGGCAAGAGTAAATCATCCAGATAATCTAAGCTCAACTTTGGATGAAATATTAAATAAATAAAATTGTTTACTTACATTAATTTATATTTATTAGTTTTATTCAATAAAATTTTTGTGAAATACAAATGAAGGTCTCCTCTTTCGGAAATAGTCAAGCGGTGTCTTTCTTTGGTCATAAGCTTGATTCCACAAGATATGAAGTAGGGAATGGTATCAATAAACTGAATTTCCACATATTATTTGGATATAAGACAGTCATTTTTTTATTTTTCCATATATTTTCATATCCACCACTATCGAATTTATGTTTACTTTCTTCATCATATCTAATTTCTAACAGTTTTTCTTGGCAAGTTGTATCAGCCGCTTTAATATTTTATGAAAACTTAATGAAAATATTTTTAAAACCCGTACCGCCCAGCATGGAAGCTGAAACGCCCACTAGTGGGTGGTAGGGACCAGATTGACTACCCCTGATTTACGCTATGCTTCGTGTGGAGACATACAGTATGATAAAAATACAGCCTTTATGACCATCAACCTATCATTAATATTCAAGTGCATTCCACCCCACTCAAACGCATAATATCACGAAGATTAAAACTCATGTTGAATGCGTTTTTACTCACACGTGTGATTAGATTTTGTTTAAGCCTTGAACTATAATAAATTTAATAAGGTAGAATATGGATAGAATAAATTAGTATTGATTATCTGGAATAACTTTGTAAATTATAAAACATGAAAAAAATGGTCATGGGTCAGTAAAAGAGTATTAATTTTCATGAGCGCGGTAATACAAAGGTTTTACCTTATTATGTGAATACCCTTATGTACATTGTTTAATATAATATTATATTATAATATATTGTGGTAGTGCGACATTTTTTGCGCGTGATTCCAAAAATAAATTAATGTTTTATATAAAATTTGAAAACATAAGAACATAATGATTATGTATGTCTAATCCGGTGATTCACAACCAGAGTTCTGCAAAATTTTATTTTAAAAAAAAAATTTGGATTTTTATAAATTGTTTTAAGTTTACCTTGATAAAGAATATTTCAAAGATGTAATATTAATAATAATACGAATAAACAATTTATAACAATACCGATAAATACGTCGCATGTTATTTTTTCACTTTTATTAAGGTGCTGTAATAGCTAGAGGTTGCCGATTTCAGCATCGTAAGTTAGACATTTATATTTTCTAATTACGCTTCTAAGTATAATTTTGTAAATGTATTGGAATTAGAAGTGTTTTATATGCGGGCGGATTTTTGTAGATGCAGTTATTAATTATTTTTTACTAATTCTACATTCAGTCTATTTCGGTGCATAGTAAGCATGTTATGAGTACTAAGGGGTGAAAAATTAATTAAGAAACGCAAAACATACAATTTTTGAAAATAAATTCCGTAGTGATAAAAAAATCCACATATGGCGCTAACTGTACGGATATTGATTGTATTATTAGTGATAGGGGTTTTTTACTTCAACACTTCAACTTTCAACAAAATTCATAATTTGTTGACTTAATAGGTGGGTGATAACGTTTTTACCTACTTTATTGTATTAATTTATTATATAAGTTTTAATTAATTGTATTCGTTGTCGGTGTGCATTTGTTCACCTTTTGTGAGTACACATAGTGCCTGAAGGTGCCGAAAAGCGAAAGCCGGGTCGCAAAACGACACAAATGGAATAGTACAACACGTAAATCCATTAGAATTTAGATTCAAATTCCATCAAGTACCTTCGGCCGATAGTAATAATATTATATGTATCCGTTTAAAATAGTCTGCTTATGAGTGTAAATTGTGTGTAGGTATATTACTTTCTACAATATTACATACGTATATTATACTCCTAATTTTATCACTCCAGTTCTTTATATTATGTATCAGCCAGACAGGGTTTCCTCGAGATTTACAAAATATTTCATGGGTTCCGCCAAGAAAAATAGTTGGGATTCACTTATTTAACCATATATATTTATCATCACCTCAATACTACAACTAGACAACTCTGATTTGGTCATTGTTGCAAAAATGAAATTCAAACTTTACTTGATTAGCTTAAATCTAAGCTAAAATTATTATTTAAAATAAAAATGGAAAATTGTGCTCGTCGAATTGGGAAAAATTTAATTATGTTCAATTGTGTGAAAAAATATTGTAGATAATATTTAAATTTATTTATTTAATGCATTAATTGTTTTAAAGTTATCTTATATTTTAAAAAAATAATACAGTTCCCATTAACGTCCCGATTTACCTAGTTTTATCATTTTTTGTAGAAAAAGAAAATATGTAGAATAATATTCAATAGCAGCGAAAATCAAATTATCTAGTTGTAATAATTGAGGTGACGATATGTATTTGATTGTATTAAAATGATATTATGGATAACTTATTTTAATTCCAGTACAACAACCAAAACAATTTTACAACGTATTACTACAACACTCACTACTCAAATGGAATAATACAAAACTTAAATCCATTAGAATTTAAATTCAAATTCCATCAAGTACCTTCGGTCAATAGTATTAATAATAATATTAGTACATATTATAACCTGGAGCTGTATAACCAACTTTTAACGATGTTAATTCTGTCTTATCCACAGTGTTTGCACAATTATAGTAGTTTTGTAATTACGATTCCACTTAAAGTATGAACTAATAAGCTCTACTCTACTGACTACTAGAGGAAGCTTATGCTTCAAGTGTAACCACCCTTGGTAATGAGTAAGTGGGTAAGTTAATCAAACTATTATAAATTCCTTGACGTCAGCTATTTACGATGCAATAAAGCATATTACCTTTAATTATTTTCATAATTGCCTTGCTGCAGTTCATAAAAGAAAATATGCCATTTTAAAATAAACCAGCAACGCTTTTATTACTAAAAACTGCAAGAAGGCTTTAATGTTAGTTAATGAGATTGTATAGTTCAGTAATTAAAAAAGAAGCTAAATTGAATTGACTTAGAAATATTACGTTGTGTGGCGATTTTTTCTCAGAAATTAAAAAAAAAACTCTTTTATAATAGGTATGAAAATGTGAATCAACAACACAACTAAAACGTTATTTAAGTATTATTGATTAATTCAATAAAACGCATTTTTTTGTACTTATTCCATTTTTTTATTTAATAAATTTGAACCGGTTTTATCCGCATCGTATATACGAGTACCTAGATCGCTGTAATTAGTAGAATATTAATTTGCGTCGCCTTTATGATTTTGTTATGGTAAATACCTGTTTTATTATTCAGTTGAAAATGTCACTTTGAGGTGGACGAAACCGGTCCAAATTTATTAAATAAAAAGTGGAATAAGCACAAAAAATGCGTTTCATTAAATTAATCAATATTACAGTGCAGTTCCACCATGTATTGACAGTTAACACAATAAACGTAATTTAAGTGTTGAGGATTGAATGAATACAAATTGACCGGTCGCCAAGTAGAGTAAATGCATCATTATTATAATACCATAATATTATCATGGCCGTGATGAATGCATGGTGGCGTATATGCTTATAAAGTAATCGGTCTTGGTCTCGGATCCAAAGTCTAACAAATTCTTATAGATTTGTAGTTAATATAATCATTTATCCATGAGTCCTATTTTTCAGATTAAATTTTATATATTATTTTGGTTCTGTCTATATACAGACGGATTTTCAAAAAAGCATATTATTGTAATAATTATTATACATCTTTATATACACTTTTTTCTTTATTTACTGTAATAATAACCACCAACCAAAATAACTAATAAATAAAATGTCAGAATTAATAGCAGTTAAACTGATTTATAATATTAAACCACCCTCACATGAGTGACATGAATAAAGTAAACAATTGGATTATTCCGACGAATTTATAAATGTATTCAAATTTCAAATGTGCTTGTCAATAATTGTCAAACATAAGTGATATGATGAAATTTGATCGAGAAATCGGACAACGGTGTGATTTTTTTTTTAAAATATTTTGTTATTTTCTAGACTAAATCACTTCATCTTATATTTAATTTGAGTGATTAATTAACCTCAGAATAAAAATAATTTGTTATCTTATTTATTTATATCGAATAAGATAAATACTTAGAAAGGTAATAAATAAATTGTCAAATCTTATAATAACGTGTTAATATGTGATAAAGGGTTGCAATACTGAATGAAAATATGTACCAGTACTGGTATTTCCGTATTTCCTATTGAATACCGGTAATATAAGGTACTAATAGGTAAACTACTATAAGATCTACCAATAAATATACATATAAAAATCTCTTTAAAATATCTAAATAGGTAGATATATATAAACATTTAAAAATAGGTAAAGGTATACAATAGAATTGCTGATATTTACAGATATCTAGTAGTTGAACTATTGATATTTTCTTCTTCGAATGATCTTTCAATATATTTATATAATGAAGTGTTCTTAGATGTGTATGTGCCTAACTGGTAATTCTATCTAATATTTTATTAGTTTATTGAACTTTGTGCACTTGGCAATTTATTTATTCATATGTTTTGTTTATTTGTGTATCTAAAATATAATATTGTGTAAAAATAAAAATTGTCTCGTTTTTAAATTGTTTTGGCGGCAATGTCTGGGCATTGCCCGGATGGTTTTGGTTCGGGTGGTTTTGCCGGGACCCCATAAATACTTCACTTTACTTAATAATAGAAATAAAGACACAAGTAAATATTATTTATAGAACTAGTTAAATTGTAGTGGTTTAATATATTCTTGTATTGTGTTTTTTAAACCAATTGTTAATTATTAGTCAAATATATTTTTTTAAATCCTAAGAAACATATTTTTATAAACAAATAACAAGAATCTAAAATTATTGTGTATATTTGGTATTGATTTCAACTAAGTTATCTTAACCACTACTTTATTGTTCAGACTTCTTAATACTATTATGTATATTCGCTTGAAACGTCAGTTAACATGTTTGTAACTTTATACGTTCAGAAACAAACTATAACTGAACCGTGGGCGATGTTTTTGGAAAACTTGTCTTAAAGTTTCGTATTTCAGTAAATTATGTATGCAATCGCCTAAATTCAGTACTCTCTCAAATGTACGTGGATCGATGTTTTCGGCTGTTGATTTTTTAAATTCAGTTTCATTGTGTAATATTTGAGACTTTTTGGGCTTCCACCGCGTGTTATTCCTCCTTCTTTTCAGATTTCATCAACACACTATCTCTTGAGAATGGCCACCGCAACGAGTCCAAAACGTTTAATTTCATAAACTAAAACTTACAAACACCAACACGTCGTAAACACTAACCTGCCATTTAGCAATGCCAATTGGGAGGGCAACAACTATTTTTAATCAAATCACTTCGGATAATGATATATTCCATTTACACGAAAGTGTATAGGTGGACGTTGTTTTATAATTTTTTAATGTGTTTATCAACCTAGTTCACTCTGTGTGCTTCCGTGCACTTTTATTTTTACTATTTTACTATTTACTCATATTACACCATATTTTTATTTCAATAATGTTTACTTTGAACGGTTTGATTTTATAATTTGTCATATTCATTATATGCTAAATAAATTTAAAAAAAAAAAAGTTTTACCGTGACGTCACCCACGATAACTTTTCTTATACCATGTGCATCGCGGTGTTAGTTATCGCGCGATAATAATTGACCTTAAATGCCGGTTCGGATAAGTCGAGTAATTTAGTAACTAAACATGTATGAACAAACAAATTTAGTCGAGTAATTTAGTAAAATCATTTAGTCGCGTCAATCCACTTTGCTTTAATTTTTCGGTCGATTAGCATCCCTACCACCTCTCATTAAATACCAAACGAGCCATGAGACAAGTCTGAACAGTGATCTATTCATTTTAATACGTCACTCACTAATGTCCTGTGTTCGGACACTTTCCAGTTACTAAATCATTTAGTGGTAACTAAATCATTTGCCACTCGACTAAACTACGACTAATACGAACCGGCCTTTGGCCCGTACCAGTATGCGCAATAGCGGCTAAAACTGACATTTAAACATCCTATTTATTTACATATGTTTGTCAAAAGTTTGTTTTCAATAGTTTTAAAAAGCTGTTGACAATCTTCCAATAAGCGGATGAAGTATATTAGTAATTTATTTAAAATACCTCTTTATATATATTATGGTATTATGTTGTAATTAATAACAATTATTAATTAATTGATAAATATAGCATTTTATGTCTAAAACTTTTGAGCCGTTAAATATAATATTCTAGTAACCTAAAACTTAGTTAAAGTTACTTAATTATTTTGATAAGAAAAACTGCCAAAGTAATGTATGTAAATATAAATATTTTCCTATAACACAATCATAATAAAATCAATAATGTCATTTACACGATCGTTCGCTGGATTAATTTAGCAAAATCTAATTTCAATATCCGTCAAGTGCCCTCAGAAAAAAAAACATAATAAATTTAATTTGCAAAATTGTAAATGTTGTCTCTAAATAGTGCTGCGTTATATAAAAAAGGAGTGATTCATTTCATCAACTGTTTTTGAAGGATGACGTAATGAAAATTCTCGGAACGCAAAGAGAACTAAGACTTATTCGATTTATTTGCGATAGAGCGCCACCATTTCATTGACTCTACACATGCACACGATCTTAATAGATTAAACACAATAATCCTAGTCATCTGCATATACATTGTATTTTGTTACCACAAAGCATCGAATTCTCCCAATTAGTCTAATCAAAGGAAATCTCGAATTTTCAATTAAGTATAAATCTTACCTTACGTAAGAAATTACAATTCTCTGTTATTATTCGTCGCTTAAGTCGCTACGTCAAATGATAGTATTATCAATTTTACTTCAAATGCAATTATCTTAGAAGATTAATTATTAGGCTAAGTTAACTATTTTTTTATTCAACGAATAATTCACAAGATTTAAGAATGAAACATAATTTAGAATTATTATATATAACTTTATGAGATATTATAAACTAACAGAAAAAATCTTTTTGAAAAAAGTAAGACAATCGAATCTGCATCTCTCGGGTATCGCGCCCACGCACATAGATCACTATGTTTAACTATTGGCGATCGGCTTTTGTATTAAAGTGTATAGTGTGAGTATTAAAAGCCAATATAGTTAAAATCTGTTGTCTTTCTTCTTCTTCTTCCATGTCCGCTCCTTATTCGGAGCATATGTAAACCACGCGGCGCCTCCAAGAATCCCTGTCCCTCGCCAGTCTTTTTGCTTCGTTTCAGGTCAAACCAGCATTCCGTAGCTCCGCCGTATACACTCTATAGATAGCGGCCTTCCAGGACGCTGGAATCCGCTCGGCTTGAAGAACAGGCAAGCCAGGTTGAGGTTCTCTTCTGACATCCGCACCACGTAGCCGAGCTAAGTCCAACGTCACCTCTTCACTCTCTATGAGAGGCTTGGTGTGTTCCCTTATCTCCTCGTTGCTCCTAAAGTCATACCACCGAACACACAGTATCCGTCGCAAACATCTGTTTTCAAATCTCAGTACAATTATATAAGGTTTACTCCAAATAATTTCGTTTGTGTTAGTGTTATCTTGACATACTATTAATACTTTTTTAATGCACGTTATACGAATTTTCCCTAATGGAAAACCATCAAAATATAGTCGATAAATTATATAGATGGGATCTATTCATATATCATTCAACTGAAAAGCACGTACGCTGCCAATTGCATCGGGTGAATTACATTTTTTGAGATCAAGACAAGAAGAAAACTATTTTTATAGACGCAAATCAATAATTTCTCTCTTTTTATATAAAAAAAAACGTTGCTGTATGTAAGTAATAACAGATGGCAATATAAAAAAATATTATATTCCAACCTTTTGAAAAATAATAAAATTATATTTTTAAATACATAAGTATTTTAATTCGAATTAAGTAAATATACTCAAACACTCCAAAAATATACAATATACTAGGTATGCAATTCGTTATGGCTGCTGGTTATAATAATTGAAGTGCGCAATAATGAAGCGCAAAATAAATGGTTTCAATTCTATTACATGTGCTCTTTGGATATATTATATACTTATATATATATATATATATATTATGAGAAATCATTAATTTAATATCCGATTGTTCAGTTATTTGCTTCATTGCTTTTGATCAAATAGAAAATGATAACCCTGATAACAGTGATAACACACAGTGCTAATTTAAGCTTAACACCATTTTTCTGATAATTGCTCCACCACACATCATCAATTGGTTGAGACTTTTACGGTTGATAATAACTGCAGTTGATTTTTAGGCTATCACTCACAGTGCTTTCACTAACATTATCATTTTGCGCTTATTGTGAAGACCATTATCAATAAATTATCTTACTAAATTTGTTAACGGTATCCGAATCCCACTTTATACTGTCCAACAACAATAAATCGGCGATAACAGGAAGTCGCTGTAATCGCATATTGAAGACTTCTCAGTGACATACCTGTCATGACGGCAACGCGTGCTAGAGGTGTGTTTAAATAATGTATCGGTTCTCCTTTTAGATGCGACTCTTTTTCTTCTTTGCAATAAACAAAAAGTTTACTAATAATAATTCTAATATCACCCCTGATCATTTTAGACATATTTTTATTATAAATAGCTTAATTACGTAAATTGATAGATGAAATGATAAAGTTGGGGGCGTTCCTCACTTGAAAACAGAAATGCGATTAGCTGCACTGGAGGGGATTGTTAGCTCACAGTTTTAACACGTGGACAAGAACTTCTTGCTCGACAATAGTGTCGTGGTGCTAATACAATGCTAATTTTCTTTACTCAGCTCAAATTAATTTTAAAAAATACTATAAATAATATAAAAATATACAGTTATGTACATAATAGACTTATTTAAATCAATACCTATGTCTAAAGCGCCGACAGAAATAAATTTGTAAGTTAATTTTTCTCATTTATCTTCCTTCGGCCACTTAATTTAAAATAAATCGCGATTTTAGAGCCATCTGTCACGCGAACTTTCACGATGGCCCGAGCTCAGTTACGCCACTTTAAATTTGGTATCATTCAAAGAATATTATTAAAATCGTATAAAATAGATGACTGTTTTTTTTATTATTTAAATTGAGATATCATTTTTCATTCTTTGCCCTAATAAATATTTACTTTCCGTAGTCGATTGCTATTATTGGATTACGTAAAGTCGTATTTGTATTTTTAAACTCGTAGTAGGTATATTATTATATTTTAGCTGGAATTTTCCATATATTATTTGTTTATGTCGTTGAAAGAATATTGAAAATCTTATTTTGGATATTTCTAAACTTTTGTAATATATCGTTGTTGCGGAGGAACATTTTGTACAAAAATGAGTTATTTATGGGTTTATATTGTTATGAATAAATCATCATTAGCGTCCAAAAAGAGCGTCAACAAAAGTTATGCAGTGACAAAGTAACAAATATATTTTATCATGATAATTCTTATTTCAAACGAATCACATGTAAACTTGCAAATTATCATACATCATTTGAAAACACTTCAGATCTTCTCTGGGATTCGCGCCCATGTGCTCTACCAACTAAGCTATGTGTGTCCTATTTAAGTATGACGAAATTAACTAGTAATTTTTACAATTCTTTCCGAAGCGCTTTCCAAATTACGTACATGTTATAAATTTAACAAATTACGGCTTTCGTCGTTTTATCTTTACATTGGCAAATAATCTATCCATAGTATTAAGTTCTAAAAGCAAGTCTAAAAAACAGGGTGTATGATATACAAGAAAGCCTTAATTTTCTTCAAATGTGCCGACGTTTCAAAAACCGCTCAAATTCAGAACCTGTTCTAAAATAAGTATTTATCACACTGAAATAACCTGCCCGGAAAATGGGACTCTTTATTAATCAAGCCAAAATATAATGCATGCTATGCTATTAAGTGCGGTCACTTTAATAATCACTCAAGAAATCTGAGAAAATTGACGAAATCATATAAAATCTGAGAATATGATATAATATGATATCACATGACACCAGAGACAAAAATTAATTGAATGAATAATTATGCAAATGAATTCTATTATAACTTACAAATATACTTAAAATTAAATACTTTTTTCATATAAATCAATAAAGCTCTACGATACTAATGACATACGGATTAGACAATAATGAGGCTTTATCAAAAAAAATAATCGTGGCATTTTGCTAGTAATTTGTAATTATTATGTGACTGACAAATGAAGGAAGGAAACCTTCTTCGATCAGTTTTTTTACTGTGTCTGATCCTAATTAGATCATAATATTATTATAGGCCTTCACAAAGTAGAGGTATAAATTAACAGATTTTTGTTTTTACGTGAAATGGATGTTAGGCACTTCCTCAACCTATTCAGTCTATACTCTGACTCAAACATAAATTGAAAAACAATATGTGTATTTGCCAGACTCAGTATTCGAATCTGACGCGTAAACCTCTCGGCCATTGGTGGAGGAGGCTTTAATGATGATGATGATAATAAAGATAAAAAAAATAAAGCTTGAGGGATGTTTTTTAATCCAATGATATTGATATTCAAGCAATTTAAAATATTCACCTTATGTACGGTTGGGGTAGTAAAATCTAGGAAGGTTTTCCGTGCCTAGCAATCTTTTTGGCATTTCCACGTTTTCATGGGTAATTTTCGAAATATATATGCTAACTTTTTTTAATATAAAGGCGATGTAAGAAAGACCGAATTCGGGTCAGACATAAAAACATCTATAATATATTCTAGCTCTGAGGCACACGTGGATTGTCGAAAATAACGTTAACCTATGTCGATGAAATAATTAAAAAAAAACTCATGTTTCACTAACAAACTATCATACACAACACAATTTCCCAGAATTAAATTCAACTCATTAAAATTCAAAATAGTGCGCGTCATTCATGTTGTTACCGCGAAATATATTTGGCAGCCCTCAAAATAATATACGATTTTGAAATGTCATGACAGTATTGTAACGTTCCCGCTAATTCAATTAAAATCACAAATATATCATTAAGGGTATTTAGACCATTGTGTTTCAGTGAAATGCATTAACATCGATATTAATAACGACACAAAAGCAACATAATTTTCTCACTTAAACAAGTTTATTTGTACTGATTAATAGTATTTTTTATTATTTTTCATGGAAGAATGCATCCATTATTAATTAGTTTTGTAGCTCAAAAAGAAAGATCGCGTGTGACATTTTACAAATTGTTCAAAAAAGAGCAAATTGAAAAGTAATGCAACTCAATTTGTACATACTCAACCATTGTTATATATTTATACTTATATATTTTTCCTTCTGTGTTTTCTTATTTTTTGTAATTATTAAATACCTATTTCATATGTTTTTAATTAACTGTTTTTTTTATTCAACGAATAATTTGCAATATTTAAGTAGGTAACATTCTAATTATTGAACATACATAATTTTGAACTTCTGAGAAAATATATTATAACCAATAGAAAAAATCTTTTTGAGGAATCGAACCTGCATCGCACCCACGCACGTATACCACAATTCTAAATGAGTCATACTTAATTGCGACAAATTTTAACTAATGGCTTTTAATACTCACTGAAGCGGTTTCCAAATTGAGCTACTATTGGCGATCGGCTTTTTTTCGGCTTTGGATGGACCCCAGCTGATAATGATGTTAGCATCGGACCTTTTAGCGCTATCTATTAGACAGCATTAGTTATTTATATTGATCGTTTCAAAATGAATTATAACAAAAAACAATTTATTTAATAATATTTGAGACTTCAACGGGTGTTTGTTATCGTAATAGATTCTTGGATGTATCACAGCGTGTTTCCTCCTTTCTTTGCCGCTTGGGACAACTCTCAACAACAACAGGCAATTCTCAAGAGATAATGTATTGGAGTGTATTGTTATGTGTGTGAATACAGACGCCGCTCTAAGACTAATCGAGCATGAACGATTGATTAATTTAATTTAAGGGATGAAGTAAATATGTTAAAGATAACCTTCTGGTATACAGATGGAGCTTTAACGTATGAAAATTACAACAAAAAGTCACGGCCTATGATAACTTCATACAAACTCTGCTAAACGGATTATTTACTTTTTGTATATATAGTCCAGTATACTACAAAGCCTAAAATACTACTATAAACAGAAAATTGAATTAAAAAGGTAGGTGTGATACAAAACAAAATATTATGTTTTTCAATTTAATTCCACTCGGTGCTGGATCCATCCACTCAATGCTTTGTAGCTCTTATTTATTACCTTGGTATATTTTTGTGATAATTGAAATAATACTGTATATTGCGACTACAAAAGAATAATAATCAAGTATTCTGATCTTTCATTGTTTTAATTTTCACTGTTGGCTTCGTTTATTATCTGTAACTTATATTATAATATACTTGACATTTTGACATCGTGCTTTAGTTCACGTGCGATCAATGAGAAATTTTTACATTTAAAATACTTTTTGTAACTGGCTATTGATAAATACTAAATACTATAAAATAAGGTATATATTATTATTGTGTTCTTAAATAATTTTTATGGTATTGGTGGAATTCTTGTAATTGAATAATTGAATTGCGTTTAATTCAACATTATTCGTTTTCAATTTGTTGTATACACATTTATATCATCAATCAAGGCTGTATAAGCTTGAAAATTGATGCAGACAGTAACCAATGTGCTATATAAATAATATGTCTACAGTATCAGTTACGGATTTAGTGACTTTAAGGCTCAAATCACTGATTTTGGGAACCCAAGGATAAAAGGATAGGATTGAGGGGTGCAAGACTAGTCAATGCGCTCCCCTAAGACGTAGAGATTTTCGGTAACTTGCTATGTATTTTGTATTCAAAATTTTATTTTACAACGTTTTTCTTAGCTCGTATTCTTATTCGTCCGGTGGTTCTTTGTCCGGTACAAATCTTGCAATCAATTTTTAACTAACTTCCCGACTAGCTAGACATTTTAAATTTTTCGAGTATATCAGAACACGATGCCAATGTATTCTTTTAATACTTTTAGCCATCTTTAAGTAGAATTGAATTCATTTTCAGTTAATTCTGTTTTATATGAAAAGTTATTTCGACACCATTATCGGTTTATAGAAGGGTCTGGGGTCCTAGTTACTAAATTATTAATATATACGTGCGTTACATGTCATGTACAATTTTTTTTGATCGTTTAAGCTAGTCAAATTTATATGGTTCAACATAATTTAAAAACGTTGTATATAAAAAGATCTTTTTATCTTGTAATTATTTATGTATAAAATTGTGCATAAGTTTTTTTTATTTTTTATCATTATTATTTTATATAATATCTTCTTCTTTCTTGTGAGGGTAATATTTGTTATAGTGTAAATCTCATGTTGTGCACGTCTTGATTTAAGATTTGTTATGTCCACAATGTTTTGTTTTCTTAAATAAATAAATAAATATAATAATTTCAACTAGTAACCTAGTAAAAATATCAATGTATCTCTTTTAATAATAATTAGGTATTAAATTAGTTGATTTTCTAGTATATTATATCTACGTATCTGCTTTAGTGGATTTATGTTATAGACCACTTTAATGTCAGTTGTAGGAATTTTGTACTGCTTTGGATGATTGTAAACTCAATTTGTTAGAAAAACGCATATTTTTAAGATTTATTTATTAACGTAATAATTGTATGGCTGTTTTGAATGATTTCGGAGTTAGGTTTAAATCTTTTTACGATTTTTTTGAGTAATTTGTGTCAAGAAAAATCACCGCTGTTCAGTAGAGTAGTGCATATTTAATTATATTATTGAAAGTTTCATTCAAACAAATTAATCTATTGTCCTAACTGTTGCAACTGAAATTCGAAGAATATAGAAAGAAGATATATTCCATCAATGTCACTATTATGGTAAGTATGCCAATTGACGCAAAATCCTTTTAAGAATCAAAATGGGTACACAATAATAATAAACCTAACCTAACATTAGTTATTACAATAAATTAATAATTTCACCACAGCTGAGAAAGAAAGTGTTTAAGGCCATAGCAAGACAGTATAATTTATTCACACGCATACACTGTTCGTTAACAAACACATTTCTTGTTAAGGCTATACTTCAGTTGAGACATGGTCTAAAAAGATAGTGGCTAGGCGATGCGCAGATTGTGCAAAGGACGCGTGCCGAACGAAATATAATTTGTCATAAAAATCCAACATGCGTCCATTTAATGTTATGTTTATTATATTACTAATAATAATAGTATATTCATTGATATTTTTTCTTTTTTAAGTACATACGTAAAGTTTTTAAATCATCTTTACACGATTTAAGAATATTTTCATCCGACGCCATGACAAAACAAATCGACGAGCGGACACCTCGACCGTCGGTCTCCGATTGGCGACTAGTGAGAAATTTCGTAGCTCCTACTGTTGAAAATTACTTGCCGTTTCACTGAAGTACGCTCTTCTGTATATACATTCAGTTTATTCGATTATAATATTATAACTCTCTTTAGGGTCGTAACAGTAAACATCATTATTTATTTAAGTAAGTACATAATATTTTTGTAAAACTTTTGCCTATTACATATTAAAATACAAGTTTATTAAAAAAACAAAATTACTTAATACACTCACATATTATATATTATTTAACATATATAATTTTGAAAACACTAAATATAGTATAATTAATAAAAAAAATCGTTTTGAAAAAAGTAAGACATCTAGCAGGAATCGAACCTTCATCTTTCCGGTTTCGCGCCCACGGTCATAGACCACTATGCTAAAGGTATCATATTTAATCACCACAAATTTTAACTAATGGCCCTTATAGTACTCTTCAAATCGTTTTCTAAATTTAACTACTATTGGCTGTCGGCTTATGTATTTTAATTTAAAGTAGGTATTACTTTAATTACTAACCGACCTCATGGATCACTCCAAGATATTTTAGTGTTGTAGCTTCCTTGAACTTGTTAATAATTTTTAATTTATTACTTTTTTTATTCAACGAATAATTATTCACAATATTTAAGAATGTACCATTCTTATTATCAAACATACATAATTTTACACTTCTGAGAAAATATATTATAAACAATAGAAAAAATCTTTTTGAAGAAAGTAAGACACTTCGCAGTAATCGAACCTGCATCTCTTGGGTTTCGCGCCCACGCACATATACCACTATGCTTAAGTTACCGTACCTAATTATAACAAATTTTTACCAATGGCTCTTATACCTAGTACCTACTCTCCGAAGCGTTTCCTAAATTGATATATTTTTCTAAAATGAAGTATATTATTTTATTACATACCTATTATAAATTCATTGCTTAAACTTTAACTAAATTAGTTGAAAATTGTCGATACACGTGCCTGCGTCTGATTATCGAAGTTGGTTGGTAGTCATGAAGCGAGAATAATCAAAGAGGAAGAGGGGGTTTAGTCTCTAATCGTAATGAGTGGCAAATGTTCCATGACCCTTTGCTAAATTCGAGTTTGCATATATTTGGACCTGAACAATAGATTAATGTGATCTAACTTTTGATGTTTCCAGTCCACATTCTCTGTGAAACACATTGATAGCCGCTTATCTTATTTTGTCACATATACATACAAAATGTTTTCTCTGAACGAATTATTTATTCTACTACCTTCGATACATGTCTTTCATTTACATTTGAAGGATAAAAAACGAACATTTATCCCATTTCGATTTCCACCAATCATTTTACAATCACGTAACCTCACATTCAAATACAACAATGTAATATTTCACATTCAATTTTGAGAATGATGAAGATAAGATACTAGTTGATATCCCAAACACCAAATAATATAGAGGTATTGTAATAATTAATATTTAATACAGCCGAGGGCGCATTAGCCTCGCGTGCAATAGGTATATGCGGCGGACATGAGCGGCCAATCTTAGGATACCTCTTAAATTTATTTCTCCACACACTGGCCGTCTGACGGACAACTACAGGATGCAAATCTTATACTCTGGGAATGTTCGAAAATATGCTCCGATAGGGAAGAAATGCTCTAGTCGGTCTAATCAGCTGTTGGCCCCATCGGGCCGTCCGACCTGGTCGCCACAAATGGCAATTTTTGCACATGTCTATTATGACCATTAGTCTTTGTAAGTCCGTATTGTTTAAGCTTTGCTTTTGTACATTTAATATTTATCAATTACAATCATTTTTTTTTATTTCACCGCGCTCCTTACTCCCTTGAGCACACTTGTTAGAAAGAAAGTCTGTAAAGTCAGTCAACGCACACTTAAAAGCGTAGCGATCTCAGTCTTGGGCATCTGCTCCTGAGACATTACCAGCCGTAAAAAAACAGCTCATGCATCACATTGAAACATATGGCTTCATGGTACGCTCGATTAAGTGTGGTGTGGGGTTGATTTAGACTCTAAATTTTAGAGGGATCTGTGTTTATGTGACCGTACATTGATTCAGTAGTTTTCACGGGTGATTTATTTGTTAACATTTATTCCAGAAAAAAATAATTCGATGAAAATAAAAAACTTCATATTATTAAAGTAAGCGACGTTATTGATTGGTAATTTACAATTAATATTACTTATGTATAGGTTCAAATAATAAATGATGAACTGCGCAGGCTTACGGTAACTCTCTGATGTTTTACTGATATTGAGGTTTCGTGGTTGAACTGAACACATCTGGGTTAAATTAAAAACGACCATAAAGTAATAAACCGATTAGCCACAATCTTCAATAGAATCTACGGTAATATTGTATTGGAGTAAATTATCAAACTGCATAGTTAACTTTTAATTTCCATGTGACTGATAAATGAGATTTTTTTTAATAGGACCTACCTATATTGTAAAATTTCTAAATTGTAGAAGCATAACATATTTGCACATAGGCAACTGTAACCCTCGCGGCGGCCCTAAACGCAGCGTCATTCTTTGGTGAATATAAAATAGCTTCACTTCATCTAATCATGATAATCCATGCTCTTATGTTTCAATCCTACAGATTCCATCGTTGCGGCTAACCATACATAATTCCTGTAATAACGCTTTAAGGAAAATCGATCGACGCGTTTCATAGTTGACACGCTGAATTCTGAACGCAACCTGCGCTGAAGGAAATGTGATCTTGCATGATAAACCTATCATAATCTATGACTTAATACTTTGTGAGGTTGTGAGATGTTTTAACAAATTCAATGGACTTAGATTGTAGTACCTAATTAATAGTAGGTAAATAAAATCTTGTATTTTCGGCATAATATGCAGTATATTTAGTGTCAGAAGTAAAACAAATGCTAAGTTCTGATAATAAATAAGCAAAATTATCTATTATATATACAATAACGTCATGGCAGTTGACATTATCTCCCCCCTTATATCAAAACGCTCAATAATTTACCCATAAGAAAACTTTTCAAACTATAAACTGAGAACAACAATTTTATTATATTTGAATTGCAAACTAATTAACTAACTGAACTAACTGTCTAAACTATTTATCCAACTAATCTTCTCAGTAAGTAGGTATATAACTATCACACGATTAAGTCATATACTCAGTGACGTCCCGTGGGGTAGACAGGCGATGTGTTACATAAGGTAGGCATATTATAAAGATCTGCGAATGAAGGAACGGATACAGAATATTACAACTTTTCATACCAGTAGCGGTTTTCCATAAAATATAATGTGGTAGCTTCATTAGAAAGTCTCGACATCTTAGTTTAAAAATGATCGAAGCATTAAATATCCCGACTACACAACTATTGTAATACCTACATACATACATACTGTAATGGTAGTTTGTCGTACAGGCAACATTTATACAAAGGTGCTTCCAACCTTGTCAGTGCCACAGACCTACAAGTACTTAAAACAATCACTGTTTGAGAGTAAGTTACATTACACAGTTACAGGTATGTGGGACAATTTGAAGATTTATGGTGTATCTACTTGTATATATAATATAACCGAAATTAAATAATAAAATAGATAAGTATATACCTAACGAACTGACTGACAAGTTGAAACTAAAAAAGAAAGGGGACGGCATTCTTAGTTTACTTAAAGGTAGCACTTAGCCTAGCGTTAGCGAAAACGACTAAACCATCATTTTTGTTGTTTTTTTTTTTAAATTAACTCAACCATTAATATCAGATTAGGAATATAAAAAACGAAATATTAATTATCATTCACTTCACGGTTATATTTTTTTTGTATTTTAACTGACAGAAAACCATAACAAAAATGTTTTTGTGCCTCATGTAAAATAATTATATTTATATGGAGTACATCCTTTTTCATTTCTGCATTTCTTTCATCAGATGGATTTATATTTTTATGATATCTATAGTAGAGCAAAACTGACTTGCACTTGAAAGCGATTTTGACTGGCGAATGAGTACATAAAATAAAACTGTTCAACCAGTATATAATATAGTAAAATCCATAAATTTGGAGGATAGGCATCGGATAGTCTTATAACAAGTATTTGGCTGAAATTTAGATAAGATATTTGATTATAATGATAACACACGTTTTTGAACCATTTATGAGAAGGTACATAGTGCTTCAGTAACTGGCGGATTCAGCTAGAAGAGAAAGCGAGGAGGAATCGATTATTAGATCATGACGTCACTTGCCAATTTCCTGAGAGCCACAAGTAATGTAGCAGATGTACCCTGATAGCCTGGCCTTAGACAGATAAGCATGGTATACCGGCTGCAATTCTAAATTTAGATTGTTACAAAAATATGAATATTTGAAGTTTTCCAGTTATATCCAAAATATGGAATATTAAAAATACTCAAACACCAATAAAAACCTCAAATGTATATAAAATTATATATTAAGAACTATATACCTACGTTATTAATAAACCATTTCTTTTATTCAACGAATAATTATTCCCAAGATTTTGAGAATATAACATTCCATATAACGAAAGAACCGTAAGAGAAACGAATGGGTTAGGAAGCAGACAAGAGTACGCGATGTTATAGACGTTGCGAAACAGCTGAAATGGAGATGGGTGGGGCACATTGCTCGCCGAATGGACGGCCGCTAGACAAATGCCGTCATCCAGTGGTACCCAAGGGGCACAAAACGGCCACAGGGTCGCCCAAAAAGCCGCTGGATTGACGAACTGGTAAAGTTCGGCGGAAATACGTGGCAGCGAACGACACAGGATCTAGAGAGTTGGAGGAAGCGTGGGGAGACCTTCATCCAGCAGTGGATTGACCCCGGCTGATGATGATGATGATATAACGAACATATTATATAACTTGAAAACACCTCAGATATATTACCCACTATAAAAAATCATATTTCAAAATCGTCAATATAAAATATATACAAATATTGTCCTGAAGACCTGAGTAGGTAAATAAGATAATATTTACAAAACGCCCTATGCACATAATATAATGGTTGTTTACTATCAATGGATCAACCTTCAATAGAAAATGACGTTTCAATTAAATTATTATGTGACACTAAAGATATTTCAAAACCTGAAGTAACCTTACCCATGAGTGATGTTTTTTCCTTTTAACAGCGCTTTTATTAACTGTCACACATAAATCCCATGGACATTTTTTGAATAAAGTGCTATAAATACTGCAGATGAAAACGGATTAACTGTACAATCGTTCGAAGAAAAAATTATAAGTCCAACAAAAAGTATTCTTGAAGATAAAGATAATACTCTTACAAAAAACGAAAAACCTCATTTTTATGATAGTTTATGGTAGTCTGTTATAATATTAAGAAGACTTTTTTTAAAAAAATAATAAAAATAATTTTTTTAGTTAAACCGAGTTTTAATTACTTAAAATATTTCAAAAAGATTGCTTTTGGAAAAAAACGTTAAGTTCTTAGATACAAAGCTGTAAATAAGTAGCTACTGTATTTTTACTAAGAACAGTTTAATTTAATATCAAACGGTTTCCAAGGAATTTATGAAGAGATAGTGTTTATTTCAAATGTATTATTACTTTGTTTATATTTTAACATCTTAATAATTAAAAATAGCACCGTTTTTTATTAATTCACAGTAGGTACTGAAATTTGAAAAAAAAAACACTCTATGTCATTTATTTCCAAAGTGTGCGAGTTAGTTACTGCCTTCTTCCTTGGATGGGCAGTTAAGTACTGTTTGCAGTTTATAAAGCTCTCGCCAATTATTTTTGAAATCTCGATATCTCTCGTGTTTCTACTAGCCTAATACAATTAATATTATTATACATACATAATTTTGAAAACACTTCTGAGAAAATATCTTTTTTTGAAAAAAGTAAGACAACCAGCAGTAATCGAACCTGCATCTTTCGGGTTTCGCGCCCAAGCACATAGACCACGATGTTTATATAGGATTACGTCTTAATTGCGTCAACTTTAACTAATGGCTCTTAATACTCTCTGAAGCGCTTTCCAAATTGAGTTACTATTGACTGAAGGGATACATGGTGGGAATTTATTTTATAATTAAAAATATTGAGCAAAAACTATAATTTTTAAAACCAACATTTTTTTTTATTTGCATCAGCAAAAATAATTTTGCCCTAATAACAACATTGCGGTTGGTCACATCACTATAACTTTATGTTTTATATGCTTAAAAATTTGTATGATGCTAGCAGAAAAACCGAGGAGGTATCGAGATTTCAAAATGAGTTGATATTGAAACGTAAAATCAACTAAATTTTCTATTAGCGTCAGCAAAAATCATTTAGCCCAAAACACAACATTTGACCAACAATCTGATCACCTTGTCTGATTAAAAATATAATATTTGTATCAGGCTAGCAGAAAAACCGAGGAGGTATCGATATTTCAAAAAAAATGACGAGAGCTTTGTCAACCATCAGTCAGTAGCGAATACATATTATAAAATTATATGCATGGGCGTTTTGTAAATATCTTCTGATATATCTACTCATGTTTTAAGTACCATAATATGTGTCAGGTATCAACAATCCATTTTTCTTACGATTTGCAGCGAATAAATATATGTATAATTAACTGTTTACCAGTGCAAGTTAAAATAGCCTTTGGTTAATTTATCACTGAATACAAATGGAAATATAAATTAAATTAGTCTACATTAAGTCGATAGCTATTTCGGTTTTAACAACATTATCAAGGCTATAAAAATCGACGTCTACAATGAAGTATAAAATTATTAGAATGAGACGAAAATAAATGATCTATCTATCTCACCCTGTGACTATTCAAGAATAATATATACTTATATGGAAACCGTATTCGTTTAAAACCAATAATTTACTTTCCTACATGTTAAAATACATACCTACTTATCTAAATGGCTAAAACCTGCTTACTTGGAACCCAAATTAATTTAAAACAATATTAATTTACTTTCATACCGGCCCATTATGAATTATTTCCGCGAATCTTAGTCATCCCATGCCTTAACTAACACCAAAGGCATTATCATTATTCATTATAAATAACGCAATTGCCGCATGTTAGATAGGTACATGCATATTAACAAATTCTACTATACATAGACATTACTATTTATGTTAATTTCATGTTAAAATAAATAAACGTGTAAATGTGTGGATAATGAGGATATCATTAAATTTATTATCTTTATTTCAAGCTGTTAAATAAATTCAACGTTAGTTCCTTATTAAGTATAAATAATTACAAGATAAAAAGAACTTAAATTTTCTGTTGAATGATATAAACTTGACAATTCTATGTATTAATAAATACTTTTTTTTTGTACTTGATAGAAATACTGAATAAATATAGAATACTGAAATGTCATTTTGACATTTCATATTGATTTCCATAGTAACGCACGTATATATTAATAATTTAGTTGCTAAGACCCCCTTAGCAACCAATAATAGTGTTTTACTTTTACGATTTTTTTTTAAATAACTTTCCATACAAAACAGAATTAACTTAAAATGAATTCAATTCTGCTTAAAGATGGCTAAAAGTATTAAAATAATGTATTGTTATCGTGTTCTGATATATTGTAAAAGTTTCACATGTCTATCTAGTCGGGAAGTTAGTTAAAAATCGATTATTTGGACAAACAAGAAAAAAATTGTACTAGACAAATAAGAATACGAGCTAATAATACCGTGGTAATAACGACACTCCGGTGATGGACATGTCTGTTGACCACAATAATTGCCTGAGTCTAGAACGATTCGATATTTGAAAGCCAGGAAAACTAGATGACGGGACAACCGTACGACGTGCAGTCGCGGATTTACGCGTGAAAGGACCTTGGACTATTACATAATTATTAAGGAACCGAAAAAACAACATACTAAAACGGAATTGATGGCAATTGTGATTGTTTTATTCGTAACAATGTGGAAAGTGACATTTCGCCTTGGCAGTTAGTACAGAAAAATTCTCAAAACGATTCGAACCTTTAGAAAGATTTTTCGAATTGGGTTCCCGTTTTCTAAAAGATTGTTTATTTATACAATTTTTGACTGATTCACATCGTCTTGAATTATCACATGAACATTTTATAAACTTATCCGTTAACATAGTAAGAAAAAACATTAATATCATAATGTATCTGTGTTAAATAAATTATTGTGAATGTCATTGTTACGTCATAGATGGAAAATTCAGTTTTTATCTACTGCATCATATTTATTATTTTTTTTGTCTACGTCCTACAGTTTTTCATTGTATAATTTACTTCTGGCCGTGGTACCACTGTCATTATGGAATAGGGATTGCAATACTGATATTTTAAAACCGGTACTCCAGTATTTATCAATACCGAAATACCGGTTTAAACAATCCAAAATACCGGAATTTTCGGTATTAAAAAACCGCAGTCATTTATGTTTTTTAAAATAAATTGAATGTTATTTCTTCATTACTTTGTACTGTATTGCCAATTAAATTGAGTGTAGGTATAAGTTATATTCTGTCACAATGTAAATAATATTGACTGAATCCAACAACAGAGGTGGAACAATAATAAAACAAAATCCATGAAATATAATATGTATTTATAAACTTGTCGCGAAAAACAATTGACATAATATTATTTCGAAATAGAAAACATCCGTGACAAATGTTGACTGTACAAGCGTTGAATTGAAGAAGCTTTTCCTGCAACTGCATTTATTTGCACTTACTGAACTAGCCCTTTTGAGGACTTTAGTTAAAATTATCAATATATTCTAATTATTTTTAAAAATCACCAGTTCTACAATCAATACATATTTTTTTAATTTTAACATAATAAATGTAGGTAGGTATTTTTGCTATAAAATAATATTTTAAAGAGATTTTAATAGCTATATTTACTGATAAATACGTTTTGATGTTAATGTGTTTTTATTATGTTTTAAAGAATACCGGTATTCAATAAGAAATACCGAAAAACTAGTATTGATATTTTTATTAGATATTGCAATCCCTATTTTGGAGGTCTTGAACTATAGTCCCTTCAGTCATATGGTAAAACCTGCCCTTACGACAGAATAATGAATGAAACAATACAAGTGCGTTACAACTTGAACCGGCAAGTAGACAGACAATCAAAATATAAATAAATCTTTATTGATTTGTAATATATGGGTGTTTGCACAAATGTACGTCACTTGCATATTCCAATTTTGCAATAATCTGCTGCGATATTGTGCAGTAAATTTTAGTATGTTTGATTTGACTCACTGTGAGTTTCAGATAGTAATATGAAAAGACACGACAGTATTGTATTCTTTTAATAAACTATTTTTTTTTATTCAACGAATAAGACACAAGATTTCAGAATGTAACATTCTATATACTGAATTTGAAAACGCAATATAATGCAATTCGATAAGCATTTCATGTCACAACACTACTAATTAAAATCGTCGTAATTATCTAAGGCAGCCGTGGTTTAATGGTAAAACATACTGGCGCGAATCCAGCAGATACAGGTTTAAGTCGTATCAGGTGTCGTATTTTTTTTCTTTCTACAAAAACGATTTTTTCTAGTCTTTATATGCATGAGATGTTTTCAAATCATAGTATTGTATTCTACTCAAAGCGATAGTTTGAATCAAAATTATTCTATAATAAAAAAATATTTCTATACAAACTGTCGTATTTTGGTTCGGCGGAGGATAGGTATTGCAGATGAAAGACGATAGTTATAGTAAGTTGTTCGTGATGATGGAAGAGGCGAGCATTTATTTACTGTTTCAAATAACTACAAGGGTACAATCGATAAAATATAATATATATAACGGTAGTTCGGTGCGATGTGTTTTTAACGGAAACTTGTAATCAAGTGAGATGTCCAATCAATTCACACCCACTATTTATTGACCAGCCACACTATGAAATAATTAATTTGTAATTACGAAATCTATTGAGATATATAATAGGTACTGACTGATTGTACGTGAAAAATAAGTATTTAATATATTAATAATATTATAATTGAAATCTGGGTTACAGGAATCAGCCACATCAGCCAATGACAGCCACAAAACTATATTTTTTTTAATTAAAAAAAAATATTCACTAAATAGTGGTGATTGAATGAAATTAATTTGTAAATTATTGTCTTATTTTTTAATTAAATAGAAAGCAAACGAAAAATGAATTTAAATTTTAACTGATTTAAATTTTGTAGTATTCTATTTGGGTCGTTTTTTGAGATCCGGATTTCGCCTTTCGTCATCTTCAAGCAGTATGGGCACTTACCAATGGTAAATGCATACTTACAGCGTACATCGCAAAATACTCAAAATGAATAGTACAAAACTTAAACCAATTAGTATTTAAATTCAAATTCCATTAAGCATCCTCAGTATTGAAAAAAAATATATTTACTATACTTTACTTACGGTTTTCCTTTTATTTTAATGACTACGACACTGGCCGCTGAATGTTTTATTTTATTGGATTCGAAAATAGATATAATTCGATAAACGCGATTTCAAAACGTTTCGATCGGCAGTAAAATTGGAAGGAATAAGTGAGGACCGTAATGTACTACCGGAGCGATTCGTCACGCAACCCTATTACATAGTTTCCATTGCTGAATCACTGCAGTTAAATCTGTTCCCTGTCTGTAAACTTGAACAAAGTCGACGATATAATCAATTCAAAGTATCGTTGGGAAATATTTTTTCATAAAACATTTTTTTTAATATACTTAAATTTCTTTGGTCGGCGTGGCGTCCCTTTATTGTTTAAATTTACTCATACAAAAATAACGAAATGTGGGAAAAGTAATGTATAGATTTGTTTGTAAATTACAAACAAATTATAATAATAATATGCATTACTAGAAATCACAATCTCTGACAATTCCCAGATTTCCAAATTGGTGGAAACATAAATATTTTTTTTTCAAGAATGTATTCTTCAGTACGTATTTGTAATAATCCATACATATAGTTTCAAATTGTCAGGCATTTATAGTCCCAAGAATATTAATAAATACTATTATACGTATTTTTAAAAATTCAAAATGATGTTCATTTTCAACAATGAGTTTGATTTTTTCTTACTGTAATACATAATTTATTAGTTCATCTCAGTTGATAGTTTAATTTGCAATAAGTATATTTATCTGAATCTAAGGTATGTTTTGTAATGTTTTCATTTTCATTTATCTGTTCCCAGCTGTGATCAACATTGCGAAAATGGCTAATAACCAAACCATTACACAAACGTGTGTTAAATAAAATTATTTTCAGAGTGTGGGGATTCATGTGTGGCAACTTTCAAGTTAACCTAAACTGTGTGACAAATTTGACGTTATTTTTGCAATATTACAAAACTGATAAGTTCTTATTATTTTTATTTTAATAGTAGGTATGTAGTAGTAGTAGGTATGTATAGTGGGTAACGTAACTTAAGTTTAAAAAAAGTATAATAGAAATTTGAGCGAAAATGGGATATGTATAACCAAATTAGAATGTCATCTTCAGTGTCCTAAAAGCGCGTCAACAAGAGTTAGTATGACATAGTTTTCGGAGAATTTTTTCGATAGGGTGGTTACTGAAAAAATATATGACATAACCAATAAAGTTATTATTTCACAATTGGTCTCATATAAAGTTTCATTTTATCACATACACCTTTTCAACCTAGGAAACGTCCGATGTAAGGTTAAATATTGCAATGGAATATAAGTATAATTATTACACTTATATATTATTTTTAAATAAAAATTGAGATTTACAATGTGCATTATAGCTGAAATACTTATATAGCAATACACTTATAAGAAACCATACAGATATTATAATCTTTAAGAAAATATATTCATCTAAGTAACTATGTAAATAAATATATTGGTATTAGTCTCGTCAATATCATTAAATAAATATTATATATGTATATGTATAATATAAATCAAGATATAAGCCTTGGTAATCGATTTAGGGCAAACGCTTCTTTATTATATCCGTACTCTACGTAGTCAAAGCCTATACTTAAAAGGAACGGACAATAGAAACATTGTTAGTGTTAAGCAGGTTACCAAAAACCACTAGTATCTCCACGTTGAACAATATGTCCAAAAAACTGCCGAATACATATAATATGAAACATAATATTGCCTAAAGCCGTGAAATATAAAGCATTCGGCACCAACACCACATTCTGAAGGCATTTCAATTGCCTTCCGCTCTTCTGCCCTCAGTATCCATGCATACACTAATATGGAGCAAAACAATAATATGTAGCATACACTAATGTTTGCACAATCATAATTTTCGTGGCAATTGAAATTCCCCGGTACTTCTATATTATAATAGTTGTAAGACGTGCCATCGTATTTTTTGTAATCTGTGTGCGCCTTCTTATCTCTGCTTCGCATCCGTCTTTTCCACGAATGGTTGATCCTAGATAATATACGTGATATGGTTTCCATAATATCCAGACATTCACCCTCCTAAAGGGTGCCCGTTGGAATTTTATAGCCTATTACAATATCTAAAATATTTATTACGTGTGTGTCTTTTTTTATAATTAAAATATACAACATGTAAAACTTTTCAGCTTCCTATTGTATTCCATTTCCAATTATTCTCACCCACTGAAATATTGCCACTTCTTTGAACTTGTATTGCCATGTGACTAAACACTGTGTAGTTAAATAAAAGCGTTTAAAAGCTGGTACATCAGAATTCGGTAAATTTTGTGTATGAAATGTCTTCATTTTTCATAAAATAGGATAAATAACAAAGCGAAAAAATAAAAAATTGGATGAATAATTTTTATATCTAAAAAAGTCCAGACAAGGTCGTGAAATCCAGATAATACAGGATAAATCCGGACGTATGGCAAGCCTATAATAGAAGATGCGATATAAGTATATTTTTTATATTGAATAATGTTAAAGAGAATTTTTTACAAAATTCTTTAGATACAATGAGACCATACTTTTACGAGTATAACAATACAAATTCTGTGATTCTGTTTACGCAAATTCTTATAAAATAAATTACATACCTTTCCATAAATTATAAAAAAAAAATGTAAACGTCTTATTGCTAACCGGAATGTTTCATTATTTAAAATTATTAAAAAAAAAAAAAACATTTCTTTTATCTGACTCATTATAATATGAGAAACTATAAAATTTTCAAATTTCTCCAATATTTCGATGACATTACGTTATTTAAATTTTTAATATTACAAAAATTAAAAATATATTTCACTACAATTATATGAAACGGGGTATCTTACCAAGGCTTTTAAAGCTTAGAAAACCGATATTTTGTTTATCCTTTATGAGTTACACTCATACGACCAGGTTACAAATACTCGAGTTCGCGAGCTGACACGTCAGTCCTTCGGTGACAGGTGTAATAATAAGAGCCACTTCACGTTTTTGGGACATGTGGTTCGGACGCAGCTCGAGAGAGTGACACTTCGTACCCTTACAGCACATTCGCACGGATTCCAACGCCATGACCGACCCACCCTCAACTTGTAGCGATACGATAAAAGTATTCTACGAGCTGTTTGTCTCATATGACGTCAATATATGCATGTCTTAACGGTGGACTATGATAAATAGCGTAATCTCATACTATCCCTTCGATGCTGTACCTAGCTAGTGTAAGTTTGTATGTAAAAAAAACTACTTCAAATCAGTCACGATGGTTTTATATCAACGTATTTTTACTATGAATATAATATATATAATTATTCTCTTAAGTGCCCACATGCGCCACGTTGGTAAATATGGAGATTTTATGGTATTTTCAGAGCATAAGCTTGGACAATCCTTAAACGTTGTAGATAATTTATTTATATAATTTTGGATCCTTTTTATCCTTCTTTAAACATTTGATGACTGCATAAAGTATTTTTATTACATAAAATAGTATTCTTTTAAACCTCTCGCACAGTTTCAGCTCAGTGCGATTCTGACATTGTAAGTAATATTGAAGTTAATCCCTACAAACCAAACCCGCCCCGCACCATACTTGGTCTTAATCGAGCGTATCATGGAATTGTAAGTAACAACATGCCTCCCGTGTGGCTTACTAAAAAAATGCTGAATTAGTAACACAGTTTAATGATACAATATCTTGTCAAGAAATAGAAAAGGCTGAAAGAGACCCATGGCATATGGTAGTAGTTTAATGAAGATCTGCTCATTTGAACTATAATATTTTTTAAGTAAGCAGTAAAATATAACTCTCATACTGAGCGAACCGTGAAAGCAACACTCGAATAAATGTATAAGATATTTAAACGTTTAGTTTTATTAGATGTTTATTAGATGAAAGTGTTTCCGATAGCCGAATAAAGGAGTATTTAGAAAAGTTCATGATATAGGCGAGAAAATAATTCATGAAATATTGGATACAGGAGAACTTAGAAAGATTAATTACTTACTGGGTCAGAATACAATATTATTTTTTCATCGCTTGGTGACGAAATAAGATATTAGTTTATTATATTTAAGCTGAGTCAAATATTGAATATATTTGCAGTTAAAATACTAGACTTCCCTCATTGGGATTTTTTCCCTTTCCAGGTTTTAAAAAAATGGAGGTGAAAATTTCAATATTATATATAGATTAACATTGTTGCAGCAGTAGTGGATAAAAATGTGCCTTTAACTAACAACGGAGAAGGTTTATTAAAAAATAAATTGTTTAAACTTGTTATCGCTGTAGTTTAATTAATATAATGAACGTAGGTAATCATAAGAATTGCAAATAAATTTATTAAAAAATATATTTGTAATATTCCGCCTATACAATTTACTGTTAATTGAACTGAACTAAATACAGTTATTAGAAAAATATCGTTGAATGAAATTTATCGAAGTGTAAACAGTAGTTATTATTGCATTTCAATTTGTTTGACCAAAGTATTTCGCTACCTTCGCAGGAAATTAAGTTTTATTTCCACATCTCCGAATCAACAGTGCACCATCAACTCAATAAAATTAAATACTTTATTTATTGCATCCTGAAATGAAATCGGGGAATTTGAATATGAATTTCAATATAGGTAGATACTATGTTTAACAATGAGGTAGAAAAAACTTTTTACTAAAAATATCAAAGTGAAACTGAAAAAAGGGATTCATGAGTATGGACGACTATCGAAATTAGCTGTAATTTATTTCACGGATTTGAGACTATTGGCAGTTACAGGATGCAGGACGTGGTAAAAATCACACATTTCTAATCATATTTTAAGTTTAAATCACTTAATATAATAATATAATATAATTACAGTAGCTATCATTTTATGCCATTAGTTATATTGTAGTCTGATATATTTTTAAACCATTTTTAAATTATAAAACATATTTTTATTTAAATTTGTCAAAATAATGATCAGTGCAGTAGGTCTGAGGTTTTTGAGAGACAAAAAACATATAATGGTGTTTCATCTTCTAAATATCTTAAAAAATATTATATTTAGCTCCATTTTTTGTATATTTTATTTTTATCATTTTATATAACAAATGCTAAATATATTTTTATATACATATATATATATATATATATATATGTGGGAGTCATTACTGTAGGAGCCATGGTGTGTTGGATGAAGAAGTCGAGATTTGGTGGTTGCTCCGATGGATGGAGGAGCGAGTTGTATTTGCAGCGTGAACAGTCGGTACAAGAGCATGTTACAGTAGTTATGTTACAGTATTTATGATACTGTTCCGAGGTCCGAATGTTGGTTAAATGAGATGTTGTGCGGAGCGATACAGAGACTGAGATACTAACAGGCCGGGAACTTATATTCGAGTGACATGTCCAATGAATTATGATCCGCTATTTATTGACATACTCACAATCAAAATAATATCTTGAAAAGAATATTTGGGAAATAATTATTATAATTGAGTCAGCTAGAGAGTTTGCGTCATCTGGTATAGCTGACTATATGGAAAAATGAATATCGCGGAATAATTAATTATTGTAGTCACTATTTACTGAGTTTACCATAATTGGACACTACGAGAAATGGATATTTAATATCGCCGATCAATATGCTGACAGGGATTAACTTGTTTGTCCTCATATATAAATTTGACACTGTTGTTGATTCAATTGATATATTAATAGAATAAGTATTCATTACCTATACATATTTAAAGGATTCATTTGAATTAAATAAATAATAAATGAGCTATATCAACTTTAGTATTCTGCGTGTCATTTGAAGTGATCTTGCAAAATCTACCTTGTCTCCAATGGGTTAATAATAAATATAGCCACGATAATTGAAAGTGATTTACATTATTAACACCTCAACTGGATTGATTTCTCCTTAATTCAGTACATTACCCACTTTACATTACAGTAGTAATTTCAGCTATCGTCGATATACACTATATTTTATATATTGATCTAATGGAAGTCTTAAATAATATAATACAAGATCTAAAGTGCTATTATGCATAATATTAAATTATGTAATATGCTCAAATATAAATAAAATGTATTTTAAACTACGATTCCTAAATTATGATAAATGCATTAGAGTATCGTACTCCACTGCCTAAGATTGCAAGAAAGTAATATTTTTGTAATGATAGTTTTCAAGTAATAGTTATCGTTGGCGGACATGTTAACTGTAAATATCACTCTCTTTGTCAATGTTAAGTATTTATAATACTATTCAAGATTCATATCGCCTGACCAACTATAATAATATGTTACAATACGATATACGTTACCCACCTGTTTCATAGAATTTTAATAGTATTGCAGTCGGTGTGCATCAACTGTTGCCAGTCAATTTCAACGTAGCGTACTTCAATATTATATTGTTTTAGTTACGTTTTTAAGGCTAAGTCTTTACCTATCAGAGGCACTTAGCGGAAAAATACGAAACTTGCAATTTGAGATTTTTTTCGATAATTTACAACTTCAACTGTATAAATTAATAAATTAGTATCTGAAATCATTAAAAAGAAAAATATTTTCATTTAAAGTCAAAGATAAACTTGCAATTAAACAATATGTTATAAAAATGTGAATTTGTTAAAGTGTTTAAATCTTATTATTACATATATTTTTATTTTATAGTCATATTTATTATTAAAAAATAGTTTATTAAGTTTTCTATATTGTAATGAAGAGATTTTTGACCAATTCATAGTTTTAATATTTTTATATTAGTTTTAATAAAAAACATCGATTTTTATAAAAAAAAATAACATAAATGGGTATAACTTGAAATCCTTTTTATTTATATCAAATATTAATTAGGTACGGTCCCAATATTGAAGCTCTAGGTGTTAACTAAAGGATTAATAAAAACCTGCACAGAACAATTAAAGGACATTACTAATAATTTGAATGCTAGTAGACGGAATAGCCACGTTTGATGATATTTTAATGAAATAACCATTTTTATTTTTACAAAAGAAGAATTTCAAATTATTCTGTTATTGGTTCCTTCATAAGAATATATTTATCATCAAATACCGTTTAAACATGCTGACGCACTTGTGGGACGCATGTAATGACGTTTTAAACTAAATAATTCAACCTCAAAATAGGGTAAAGGGTGAAAATCGTTGAGGTGGAATGACCAAATGAGAGAATTTACTGGAAAACCGATAACATCCATCACAATGCTTGCAGAGGATAGAAAATGTTGGAGAAGACTGATCCAAAGTTCCGCAATACCTGTTCCAGAGTGACCACGACTATCTATCATGAGGATAACGACGAGAACAAAGAAGATAAAAAAAACTAATTTAAAGCCAAAACATTCCTTACGTATTTTTTGCTAAACTATAATAATATATCCTCTACAAACTTACTTCGACTATAGCCATCATGTCAAGCATATACTATTTGTCAGTGATAGTGGAATGTAGAAGGAAGGTTGTGGTGGCGACATTTGAATTGCAATTTGGTTTCATCTTCACTATTTTACTCATGGCACCTACTCAGAAATATTGGAAACTGAAATACCTAACGGGTAAGGAGAAGCAGGCAACCGATCGAAGAATACGGAATAAATTTAAGCACGTGTCAAGAATACGTCGAATACTGACATCTGCCCTCGGTTTATGCATTGATGTTCATTTAATATTGGTGTATTATACACACTATTGCACGTCTATGATGCGTGGTTCATTTTCGTAGGACACTCACATTCAAAACCCGACATAAAAATTTACTCTATTCGTATATAGCCTGTCGAAATTCTATTTATTATCTGTTCTGTGATTTTACTAATCGAATTTACTGAACATAAAATAGTATATGTTACTTTTATAATATAAGTTTTGTTACTAAAAAAGACAATTTGCACTACAATAAATGTTTTACAATAAAAGTGATGCTCAATCGCGAATCAAACTTGCGCTAAAAATATATATGACCTCAATAGTCGTTCTTCTTATCCAATAGACCGATAGGAGAGTAACCGTCATGCGTCAAATTACTCGTATACTATATAGGTACAATAAGGCGTCGTCTTCAGAATCATGACTCGCTTTCTATAGTGAGCCAAACAAAACAACCATATCAATATTAAAATATGTTGTATAATCCAATAATTTGTCTGTGTATGTAAGTAGAAGATTCAATAGACTCAGATATACTTTATCTGTATGTATGTAAATCCATATTTATACAGGTGGCTTTCATTTTTTAGTTTTGAAATGTCTTTAGGTTATTAAAATCTATTTTTCGTAAGGTGGTGTCTTTACCTACCAGAGGCACCTAGCGGAAAAATACGAAGCTTGCAATTTAAGACATTTTTTGATAATTTACAATTTCAACTGTATTAATTAATAAATATGTATCTGAAAACATAAAAAAGACTTACACTTGTAAAAAAAATGTTATAAAATGTGAATTTGTCACAGGACCCCCCCCTCATCTTATTATTACATATATTTTATAGTGTTATTTGTTATTACAATTGATTTTATTATTTTTTCTATCTTATTTTATTAATTAACTCTAAGAGATTTTTGACTTATTCTCAGTTTTAATATATTTTATATTTATTTTAAAAACCATCGATTTTTATAAAAATATAAAACTTGAAATTCTTTTTTATATTGCCTCTGCGAGTCTATTCTATACACAAGGCTGCTTTTGGTCCGCTACGGCAGCTAAATAGAATAGGGAAGTATCGAAATATTAACACTTATTGTAACAATTACAATAAGTTAGCCGTCTGAACTGTCAAAACTGTCTATCTCGGCCTAAAATTTATCACAGCCAAGAGAGGTATGTTAAAACATAGCACGTATTGTAACAATTGCAACTAACATATTGTAATTGTTACAATGAGTGTTAATAATTCGATACTTTCCTACCCCATTTAGCTGCCGTAGCGGACCGAATGCAGTATTGTGTATGGAATAGATGCTCTGTTAGATAAAGACATCGTCTTAAAGCAGTAGGCTTTAAATAATCGACTAGTATGAAGTCTTTAGTGCTGCTGTTTTTTTATACTTAGCGTGTAAATTTACTCCTAATAAAATATGTTAATAACAGCAAATTTTTAGAGTTAGTTCTGCCTGTTTTGAGTTTATTGTCGAGAATGACGGTGAACCACGCCAATTATCGTGAAGCCTTATTTATACCACTCGTAATGGTATGTGCTATAATAATAATTATGCTCTTGGAGTACCTACGTTCGTACATTATTTTGGGATTTTGGTCGCGTGAGTTCCGGGTCACCGCTATGTTCAAATCATCGGGAAAGCCACGCGTTGAAACAAAACACAAAAACATGGTTCCCAACCGTTTTCCCACCAAATACAATCATACAGCTCTTTATTGTAGGCTATCCATTCGTACCAGGAAAATTGACCACCACATATTCAATTATAGGCACAATTCACTATTACAAAAACTATTACAGTGGAACCCCAGTCTACCGTTCTCGCATAAATCGGTTTCCCGCATGGATCGTTCATTTTTTAAAGTCCCGCCAAACACCCATAAGAATAATGTTAAAAAATCCCGCATTAACCGTTCCCTGATGTATCTTTTTCCTATATCTATCGTCTAAATAATATTATGGTCCCGTCACAAATATCCCGATTGACCGTTTTTGTTGAATATTTTTCATTTTGCTTTCGTAGAATTGTTTATGATACATACAGACCTTTAGTCGCGTCGCTTTGTTTGCACAAGTCGGTCGGCGCTCAGGCTTGTCTCGCATCTCGTATCGCAACTAAAATTCCCCCCATGAAGAAAACTAGAATTCTAGTTGAGAAGCTGAAAATAATTCAAGACGTAAAAAAAATCCAAGAAAAAACAGTTTTAAAATATATATATAGGTATATCCCGCATTAATCATTTTTTAGGGTCCCTTGAAAATCGTAGAATTGGGATTTCACTGTACTTACACACTGATATTGCAATACAATAATTTACGGGTTGAGGTTTATAACAACACATGTGACGCGTTTATGTGCATTATATCAAAGTATTATATTCCTTATTAATTAAACTAGTTTTACATGTACGCAGTTTAACTTTAATATAATGGATTTGAAATAAATGTATTATATTCAACTTGAATAATGAAATGGTAAACGTTATCTCTGTATCTCTACAAATAATATAATTTAGCTAAAAATATATTAATTAACGGCTGTAAACGTTAAATATATGTTAAGTTTAATTATTGACTATTATTAAACAAGGAATAAATCTGTGATATGTTGTATCTCTGTCTTATTCTTGTGGGTTCATAGGTGGTCGCCGTTAACCTTTCAAGTCTACCTTTCCAGCACCGACCATCGCCAACTGGATTGCTTCTGTCATTGCTAATCCAGTCATTTCATGTGACAGGCGCTCAGCCAAGTGACTTTCTTCACCACATGGTGACCACATCTTAATATTATAAGGCATGGGTATAAATAACTTTCATTTAAGGGTTGCGCAAACACGGCAAGTGATTTAGGGGGGTCACGTGATTAATTGTCGAGACAAATTACAGTCCCAGTCATTTGTTTGCGTTCTGGCGAAACTCGTTTGTGGTTTAATAATGCAAAACTATGACTATACGACACAGTGTTTCATATAAACCCATAATTACTACTATTTTACGAAAATTGCATAAATCTATATGGGTCTTGCTGCAGTCGGGCATCAAGTACTGTGCATATTGTCAATTCAAACAGAAAAAAACCTGAAAGAAATATTACTTTCCTTCGATTTAATCGACCATCAGTGGAAAGGGCGGATGCGAAGCGGAAATAAGAAGGCGCACACAGAATGCAACAAATGCGATGACACGCCTCACTGAAGGATCGAGAGATTTCGATTGCCACAAAAATGATGATTGTGCAAACAATAGTGTTCTCGATATTTCTATACGGAGTCGAGTCGTGGACCCTGAAGGCAAGAGAACGGAAGGCAATGGATGCCTTTGAGATGTAGTGTTGGCGCCGAATGCTTCGTATTTCTTGGACGAAGCACATGATGAACCAGTCAATCATCCAGAGACTGAAGATAAAGGAACGGCTCTCGATAATACGTCTGAGAAGAATTCTGCAGTTTTTTAGACATATTTTCAGGCGTGGACCGGACAACCTGGAGAGACTAGTACTTTTGGGTGATCTCAAGAAAAGACAAAACAGAGGACAAGCCTCTGCACGCTAGAGCGACCGAGTAAAAGAGCTGACTGGGGGGCACCATCCATTCTGCCCTGAGAGAAGCGGAAGATCGAGAAGGATGGAAAGTCTTGGTCGCTCAAAGGATGGCGAAATTCAAATGTGGTCACGATCCTCAGCCATGAGTGCACGACCAAGATTATTATCAGCCTATACATCGTACACATGTAATTAAAGCAATCACATTATTACAATCAGCTTGGATCAATCCTCTGCTGAGTGATGACTTCTCCAAGGTAATTATTCCGTTTCTCTCGATTATATCCATTGCATTACTAAGTACTTCCTCATAACTATTTTGTCGATGACTCTACCTCTCAGACGTGATCTTCCTCTTGGGTACCTGACTAGATTTATCCAGCAATTGTTCCTTCTTCCATTGAGTCACAGTCAGGTTTTTAGCGTGATCTATTATATCTCATGCCCTAGTTTATTCCCTCGTCTAATATTTCTGCATTTTGTCTTTGAATAAATTTAAAAACTGAGTGTAATTCTAGCACATATCTATGACACACCAGATGGGTGCTCAAATATCTCTATATTATGAAGACAAGAGAAAACGTGAAGGTAGTAATTTAAAAATACAACCAGTGGCGGCTCGTCGATTGTCTAGGTGGTGGGGTTTAGTCATTAATTATTAAATACACACCTACCTACTTTCTCATATTAAACATTATGTATCTAGATATATAATAATTAGTATAGACTTACCATTATCGGTTTTGAAGAACGACATACAGCGAGCTTTTTTACTCACCTAGAGGTTATTTGAATCGCTCCCCAGTATGCGTATACTAACGCTAATGCCTTCGCATCTTTTATGGAACAATTTTTATACAGCAACGACGGATGGAACCTAGTCATCCCGGTCAGAAAAAATAGACGCCATAGCTTTCTTAATTGATACGCGTATTCATCATTATGTTATTACATAATTTGCAATCATTGCTTTATTTGTTTGTTTAATAATAATACCTACATATTTCTATAAAATAGCGACGGGTTTAGATGGATAAATAAACAATTAAAAAGTAGTTCATTTAATCATGTAAGGAAGAAGGTATATTATGTCCAATAATAAAATTATCTGACGTATATTGACATGATATAGATTTGGGGATGATCCCTACGAACTCTTAAGATAGAGCCTCCCCTGAATACAACCATATTTAAATTTCATCGGATATCTGCTAAGTCAATTTTAAAGTTTGCAAAAATATTATAGGTATTTTACAACTGATTTTGCGAATACTACAAATGACATTATTTCGTTAACAGACTTTTAAAAGTTTAAACGTTGCAATAAAAGTGCATATTATAAAACCGCATCTATGACATTACATAGTCTGCTGCTAAGGCGGGGAAAATATTTCCACATAAAAATAAAATGCCTTTGTATGTATTTAGAAAATAACTCTACTATAAACCATGATTGTTGTATATCCTGTCAACGTGTCCATTTTTATGTATCTAAGTTATTATATAGAAGCGTTTGTTTTGTTATAATTTAATATTGCGCTGTGATTATTTTTTAAACGAAGCAGCGTATCACAGATTTGATGGACGTACCTACTGGGTGAAAGGGAAATCGCATGAAAAGAAGCCTACCTGTTATGAAAGGGCGCACGCGAGCGGACAATTTGGGAAACACTGCTCTCGTCGCGTGCTTTAAAAACAGCCCCGATACTATATCTTGAGTGACCTTTTTAGTTACTTCCACCCTCACCACCCTTACAAATATTTTACTCGTGTTTCATACTTTTTTTTCAAAATATTTCCTTTTTATTTTGTAACGTTTTTTTTTACCACGCGAACAATTTGCACTCTCGTAATGATTATTAATCATCAAACTAATGCTTCGTGTTTTTTCACAATATTCTCATATCTAGTAAAAAATATACTATTTCTTTCTAGTACTTAAGAAAATGTTAGGGTAGTATATTTGTATGAATATCCATTCAAGGCAAGCAGGATAAACACCAGAGCAGGCAGCAAGAAATAAACCCAGCCGTTATAGGACATATAACAGTAATTCTCAACATTTTTTACGTGAACGCATACTTTTAAATTTATAAAATTTTTGCCGCACACTGAAGAATGCTTTTGCACTTTTTTGAATCTTCAATAATTATCGTATTTTGCAAATTTCACTTTAAAAAATAAACAGATCAAAGGCTTTGGACTCTAACTAAAATCTATCATATAATAATTATTTATATAAGCACATAATTTATATGAATCGGTAGCCACGTTGAAATAAAATATTATGTCCGCATGACACATGAAATGTCATAGCATATTATTTGGCTAATACTTTTGACGCAGCGTTATATTTATCGGATGAAAAACTGTAAATTACGATTTTTGAGTTGGTTCACTCAACATAATACTCTCCAGGAGTCACATAACAGCCAGTGTTACGAAATGAGCTTTAAAATATATATAATATTGAACAAAAATAGTGTATTATCATAAAAAAATACTTAACCAGAAAAAATAATAGTATACAAACTTGTGCTAGGGCGTTCGCACACTTTTTTTTATCAGAATCTACAATATAATTTATGAAGGAAATGACGTAATGAAATCCTACAGCACAGCACACTGGTTGGAAATCACTCATATAGATAATCAAATTGACTAAATCACCATTTTACACACTTAACTGTTTTCAAACATTTTGTACAACCGGTATTTTTCCCCAAGAAAAAGTGGGTATCGACATTTTTCTCTAAAATCATTGTTTTTAGTATTTAACGCCATTTGGTAAAAGCATTCAAATTATTTGATTGCTGTTAAAAATAACAACTAATTATGCAAAAGATTTATTGACATGTAATCCAATCTAAGGATTAAAATGCTTATAACTTTTTATGCAAAGCAATATGTACCTATGTGATGTAAAAATGCTTCTAACTGATTTTGTACCTATCTCGTATATTTATCATTCAATAATAGCTATTTTCAACAGGTGATGTATTCTATTTTGTAAACAGTCTAAACCTATTTTGTCTGTAAATATTCCGTGGTCCTGATTAATTTTAATATTTTAATAAACAAAACCCACATTTCAATAATAATACGAAATTTAAAAAGTTTAGAAGGAACTCAGTCAGAACTTAGCCACGTGACTAACGTCAAATCAGATTATATTGTAAGAGTTGGGTAAAAAGTTATTAATTATTCCATTATCACTTTTATCCATTGAAAGCAGACTCATTAATCATATAAAATTATTCAAATGAACAAAAATTTCTATACAGGTACATATAATATTTGATATAGCATTATGACAATATATTCATACATCAATGTTATATAGATGCTAGTATACCTGTATGATTTATTTTTATCAAAATATATCATATTAACATTATGTATGTTCACTATTAAACTAATTAGCATGTGAGCTCATCGTCACGCACGAAAACAACCTCAAATTAATATAAATATGTTGAACAGATCAAATGTTTAAAATTGCATAAATCTAATTCAAGCAAAATTAATGACAACTAAATTCGATTAATGCACACGTTTTGCGGTAATTATAGTTCAAATAATGTAAATCTGCGGAATTCACCGCTCAATATAATATATGTATATAATAGTTTAACGTTGAATTATACGATAACGGATACTTAGTTTAAGTAGGAATACTAAATAATGCAATAGTAAAAACATTAAAACTCTTGAGTATAGGAAATGGTGAAGATTCAGTGGTTTGACTTAGCCGGTTTGCAAGGAAATGTGCTTAATCATTGCCGAATCAAGTAGAAAGCCGATACATTCACAACGACTGGTCCTATTTTTTCCACCCCTCACGTTGTTGTCTATGTGTGAACTGTCATTGCTTGCTATTGTTCTATCTATAGTCTATAGATTGCTCATACTGACGCGTATGTCGTGTTCACACAGGAAATGGTTTGATTTGAAGAGATAAGTTACATAATAAATAATACACTAGCATTAATACACCTTCTACAAATGTAATGCATAGATCAATGCTACATATTTTTTGAAATCGATATTACCACCGGTTTTTGTGTGAAAGACTAGCCTGACTCTGACAGCTGAATAACATGAATGTATAGTATTTATAAATAACACTGATAGTTAATATATTTGATTGTAGATGTTTTTATAACTTAATTTGAAATGAGAAAGGGCAAATCAATATGTCAAGCAATCTGGGATCTAATTTTGACAGCTGAAAAGTGGACCACTCGTTGCTTGTGCAAAAAGTAATGCTCAGGCTTTATTAAACTAAAGATGGCGGTGGCTTAATCTTTTCAAACCCATGAAATATTACAAGTCTCAATCTATGGAAAATTGATCACTCAACATTGTCTAGTATACATAATTTGAAAACATCTCATGCATATACACACTAGAAAAAATCGTTTTGTAGAGAAAAAAATACGACCCCCGATGGGCTTGAACCTGTAGGTATATGATGGATTTTTTTTTCTACAAAACGATTTTTTCTAGTATGTATATGCATGAGATGTTTTCAAATTATATATATTCAGTATATAGAATATTGCATTATGAAATCTTTTGTCTTATTCGCTGCATAAAAGAAATAGTTTATTAAAATTATTAGCAAGTCTAAGTACGTAAAACTAAATAATGGAGTAATCCGCGACGTCGCTTAGTAATTAAGGAATTAATTGATACCTACCTTAATTTAATATACTAAAACCGATAACCAACCTTATAACGCAATTCGATAAGCATTTCATGTTACAACTACTAGTTAAAATCGTCGTAATCATCTAAGGCGCCTGTAGTTTAATTAGTAAAACATACTGGTGCAAATCCAGTAGATACAGGTTCAAGTCCCGTCGGGTGTCGTATTTTTTTTTCTACAAAACGATTTTTTCTAGTGTGTATATGCATGAAATGTTTTCAAATTATGTATATTCAGTTATAGGATGTTACTCTCTTCTGAAATCTTTTGTCTTATTTGTTGAATAAAAGAAATAGTTTATTAAAATTGTCTAGTATTTGAAACAGGCAATAAACTTCCATGGAACCTATGTCCATCATTGCAAACTTGTCTAAAACAATTTAACCAATGGTCTGAATATCGTATGATTCTAAAATATATAAAAAAAAGTTTAATCGAAAGATATACATAATATAATAAATGGTCATGATAATTAAACATCATAATCATATATACAAAAGTTTGCGTCGTTTTACGGTGAGTGAGAATATCTTTTCTAATCTAATATATTATATCAAAATAGGAATCACGCATACCACTGCACGCCAACCAATGTCTTGGGAAGTTGTTCCTGGGACACTCTCAGTATGACATTGAAGGGCGGCTAACGTTTGTTACGCCGCAGTATACAGTATGGTGAAGGGAAAACCAAGGTAAAAATATTATGCTTACATAAATACAATTTGGAAGTATCTACTGCGAGTATAATAAATCTGAATAAATGAAAAAATCATTTAATAATTGAATACACAGTAATAATTGAAGCCTCCCCCTCAATAATAATGTACATAATATGTTACATTTTGGCGGTTTTTAACAAAATATGCAACAATGATCTACATCGCATTGCCTCTGTTTTGGCATATTTATTTTTTTAATCCAACAACATTAATTCACTTGTTTTTGACAGAGCGTTGGAGCAGACCCTTTTTTGAGTTGCTCCGCTCCGGGACCTAATACTTGCTCCAACTCCGCTCCAGGGTCAGCTCCGCTCCGAGTTAAAAGTTTTAATAGGTGTTATTATATAATTATACAAATGCTAAAATTTTCAAAATAAGTAGTTTTGAAATAAGATTAATTATTCGTAATTTTCATAAGTTATTAAATATTAAACAAAACTGACAGCAAATCGTCGTTCATTGCCACTTCTGTCAAAAAAATGAGGTCATTTATCACTCGGCAGTATTGCCGTATTTCAAATAATTCAAGTGTTGCAAAGTGTCAAATATAATATTCTCACCGGATTAAAGGACGAAAATTTAATAATAAAAAACACATCCGAAGCAGTGGAGCACTACATTTTTTTTGTGCTCCGGCTCCGCTCCTGCTCCGGGTAAAACCCCATTGCTCCAATGCTCCAAGCTCCTGCTCTAACGCTCTGGTTTTTGATCCATTATGTTGGCCTCCCTACAATAATGATATATGTGTAAGGAAAAAAAATCAAATGGAAAATTAGCAGAGGAATAAAAATATAAGTAATTAAAGAATTCAGGAGAGGCCTTTTAATTAAAAATAATTTCTTCTTCACAAAATAGTTTTTTTTTATTATTTCAAAATGCATGTAACATAGATCATTATTGAGGGAGAGACTTCAACTGTTATTTTTTTAAGCTCACCACTAGATTAACCTACATTTAGCAACGTACCAATAACGCGTATTAAAATCTACGAATTCTATTTATTATTGTTGGGCAGAAAATAAGCAATGAATAGAAATCGTAAGCGAAATATTATCACAACTCTACGAATCAAACTGATTTGTGTTGGAAGAGGCGAGTATTGAAAATGCTTCAATAGATTTTTGAAGGTGTTAGCTTCCTTTGAGAAACACTCAACTATTCCGACAGGTGGGTTGATAAGCCGAACCACCTGTCTCAAAAAAATCGCTTCTCAGAAAACATTTCTAAGGCACTGTATATATGTAGATATATTTTATATATTATACGGAATATTATGTTATTGTTTTCTGATTTATCTGGAATACAACAAGACGTATTTTAAAACATAAATTAAGTAACAGTAATCATATTATAATTACACCAATTCATAAGGTGGTCATTTACCTGAATAAGATTATCACAGTATGTACTTAGATATTTACTACCAGCAAACGTTAGCGAGTAGCTATATTATTATGCTTCATAACTTTGCACTCCGGCTATAAGATGAAAGTGATGCAATATATTCTAAAAATATTTTTTTAAATAATAGTATCTATTTATTTATTCACGCCCACGGTGGCCGCGCGGCTTAAGCGTTGGACTATTACGCCGTGGGTCCCAGGTGCAAATCCTGGGTCTGGCAAGTACACATATTGTTTTTCAATTTGTGTGTGAGTCAGGGTATAGACCTAATAGGTTGAGCAAGTGGCTGACATCCATTTCTCGTAAAAAAAACAAAATCTGTTAATACAAACCTCTACTCTGTGGAGGCCCATATGATCCTATTAGGATCAGACATGGTCGGAAAAAAAATTATTACTACATAATATTATATTAATACAAGTCAATATCATTTGATTTTAAGTTATAATAATTAATAGCTAAAGTGATAGCTATATTTACCGATAAGTACTTATGTTTTAACGAATACCGGTATTCAATAATAAATACCGAAAAACCGGTATTGATATTTTCATTCGGTATTACAATCCCTAGGTTAAACTATTTTTCTTTCGATTTATTATTCTCCTATTCGCAAGACATGTGTCGCCTTAAACTAAAAATAGCAGTTAAATCTATATTCACCTTTCAAATATAATATAGTCAAGCCGCAAGCGGGTAGCAAACACGATATTATTTATCATATTTTATGTCCATCACGGTCGCTGTGAGACACGAGATTGGGCGGGACAAAGGATAGAACGGGGCAGGAAAACGACTGAAAAGGTTGCATTTTTTCGTTTGACTGTCTGAGGTGATGACTCTATCTGACTTATATTAAATCTATGTATATAGTGACTTATATTAAATCTATTTATATAGTATTATAATCTACAAAACATTATTCAAGGCATCGATTCCCAAACGAACAATTCGCACCGTGAGTGTAAAACCAAGGCGTCTGTAAATTTTTCAATTTCGAGATTAAATGCAAAACAACTGCAATAGTCCTGAACTTGATAATGTAAAAGTGAAGTAACTGAAAGAACATGCAACATAATGTAGATATAAACGAAACTCTATTTTGTCCAACAAAACGAAGACTTCAAACCCTAATATCTCCAAATTATGTCTTTTGCACATGTCTTGGTTTTACAATCACGGTGCGAATTGCTCCCTAAATCACAATCTGATATTAATAATTTTTAATAAATTTAAATTCCATTACATAGTACTATATCATTCATAGTCATATATGGACATGATATAATAATACACTATAAAACGTATGAAAATCTTGAGCCGTTCAATTGAGTTATATGTAAATTGTACGTAAAACATTTCACCGCGGCACAGTTCGCCGTGAGCTTTCTTATCGGAAGAGATTACCATATAGTATAACAGTCTCCAATTTTATTAGATTCAATATGAACATTAATTCAATTTTCATAGCTGATTTTGGCATAATTCATGAATTCAATAATGAAAACCTAACCTAACCTAACAAATAATCCAATATATCGGCTATTTTCAAAATTTGATTGCTGCTAGCTTCCAGTAAAGTATAAACCGTCAAGAACCGTGTTTTATCTAGACATGAATTTTATGTCGGTACTATACGACCCAAAGAGGTTGAACGGTCTTTAATATACGGCCATATATTTCCGATACAACATTTCACGGTGAAATGTGATACGGCGAACTGCATACATACAAGTTTCCGGACACGGTTCAACTCAACAATTCAACAAGAGCCTTCCATTTTACATTCAGTTTATTGTGACGCATTGGCCAATAGCTGTTATGTCACAATATTTTTTTTCTATATAAATAATACAAAAATAAATTTCCCGGATCTAAAAGCAAAATTTACTACAACAAAATATTGTTTCACGTTAGCAGCATTATTAACTCTTCGGCATATGCGTAAACAAAGTACCTACCTATAAATAATTTCATAAATCCGATTTGCGAATCTATTAAAAAAACTTTTACGAGGTTTTTTTCGGTAGCTATATTAAAAAACTATGCATGTGAGTCACGAAACGTTCACATTGGATTAATTTGGTTGACTAATGAGTAATACTAATATCACGATAAATGAAGTAGGGAGTAAGATCATGTTAACGCGCGTGTTTGAACATGTACCTAAGCGCGACGCAACTAAACACGCGCGTTACTATGATCTTACTCCCTACTTCATTTATCGTTTGTCAATTTATGGCTACGGCCGTATGTTGTGGCTTAGCCACTGGGAAATGCCAATAGAAATGGCGTATTTCAAAAAAATACTACCTTATTCTTATGTCAATAATTATTATAAAGCAAACATTATTCGTAGAATGTTAATCACACTTGAATGAACAGCTTATAATCAGGATCTTTAGAATTATCTTCAAATGTGTTAATCTTGCCCATTTTTTGAATAATAAAATGCCTAATTCTTGTCAAATTTGGGATCACAGAGATTATCAATATATTTTTTTATCGTAAATATTTCACTATAATAATATCAAGATAAATATTACTAATGGTTTTATAAATGCTTTTAAAAATTAATAAATATAAAAAATCTTAACATCACTTCACATGGACGTACTGAAATATGACTATATTCTAAAACATTAGAGCGAGAGGTTTAAAAGAATACTATTTTATGTAAAAAAAATACTTTATGCAGTCATCAAATGTTTAAAATAAATATAAAGGATAATAAGGTTTCAAAATTATATGAATAGATTATCTACAACGTTTAAGAAATGTCCAGGATCATGCTTTGAAAATAGCATAAAAGCTCCATTTTGACGTACGCTGAGCATGTCCCCCCTTAAGTATAATATATACATATTTGTGGAATTGTTTAAAATAAAAAGATTTGTGAGAAGATATTTGAGCAAATATTTTGGCTACTTAGAAGATTGAATGATAATAAAATGATGATATTTGATTAGATAGTAATTCTTTAGCGCAACTTAGAAAACTGTCTTTGTAGGTATATATTACAATATAAGCCAATATAAGGTCCAATAAAATTTGGTGAAAATTCAAAATAGTTTAATGAAAATAACTACACTTCTTGATGTCTGAAATTTGAATCTACATATTATTATTATTATTAAATCTAAAAAAATAACTAATAATCTTTTGCAGAATACGTTTTGTAAATTCGTCAAAATATGATCTGGATTGGAATTGGTTCTCAGTTATCCTCTAATAATATTGCCTAGTATTATGAAGTTGACAAAGTAAATAATAATATGGCTTGGTTAAAAGTATTTAAAAATACTTACACATATGGAGAGTTTTATATAAACCTATACATACTATATAAAATTAAAAATATATTTGTTTGATTTCCTTTTCCTAATTGGCTAAAACTAAACATGTTCTAATTTTGATTTTTCTGGACAGATCAATATCAAATTTGCATAATATGTTGCTTTCGATTTTAATTTGATGTTCTTTTATTTGAATTAGCTGTCAGAATTATTTTCATTTTGACATATTATTCTATGCCATATATACTAAATATTTTAATGTTTAAGAATCTCACTATTATTGTTTTGTTAAGTAATATAATTAATGTATATCGACCAATAAAGTGGACCTCGTGTGAAGCTGGATACCTCGGTTAGTATAATATTCAAAACCGTTACTGGATATTAGCTGGCGAAATATTTATTTCCGTAAAATATAGTTTAAAAATTAAAACTAAACTTATTTTACTTCTGAAATAACATTTTTTTGCTAAGTTGCCGTTTTTATGATGTTGTATACTTGTATTTTGGGTATAATCTATTAAATAATTTCACTTAATACACCTAGCCTAACTTCTAAACTAAAACCAATCAAAAATAAAATATCGATTGTTACAACTCGTTACACCCATTGGCTTAACCCGGGATTTGAACCCGAAACCCACGGCAGATATGTTACCACTTTTCCATTGCCGTCGTTATACTATAAATAATTACAAGATAAAAAGAACTTTTTTATATACCACGTTTTTAAATTTTCTGTTGAATCATATAAACTTGACAATTCTATGTATTAATAATTTAGGACAAATAAGACAATTGTCAACAAGTCATTTTTTTGCTATTTGCAACAAACATGCAAACAAATATAGAATACTGAAGTGTCATTTTGATTTCCATAGTAACGCACGTATATATTAATAATTTAGTTGCTAGGACCGCCCCCTTAGCAACCAATAATAGTGGATTGGATTACGGATTTCTTCCGAAATAACTTTTCATATAAAACAGAATTAACTGAAAATGAATTCAATTCTACTTAAAGATGGCTAAAAGTATTAAAAGAATGGCATCGTGTTCTGATATATTCTAAAAGTTTCAAATATCTAGCTAGTCGGGAAGTTAGTTAAAAATCGATTGCAAGATTTCTACTGGATAAACAATAACCGGACAAACAAGAATACGAGCTAAGAAAAATGAGGTAAAAATAGAAATAGGCCATCAACTATTTTTATATAAATGATATTATAAAAAGAATTTCATGAAAGTGATCATAATATACTATTATTTTCATGATATAATAAACTGGATAGTGATGATGTCCAGCGTTTTACGAGGACAATAGGTCTTTGAAACTAATCATAAATATTGTACCACCTACTATTCAATTGCCCACGCATTGAAAGAATAATCTGATATTCTTTTGGAAACTACGTTTATCATACAAATACATTTGATAACAAATATTATGACTAAGTACATTAAAAAACCGTGTTTCTTATATTAATTTCAACTCTAATGCTACATATTTAATAATACAAATCAATAATTTGAGTCGCTTAGAGTCATAACTCACATATTCCAAAACTCAAGTTTTGAGATAATCGCAAAAAAGCACCAGAGCACTATTTTTTAATTAGAAGAAAAGTATTAAACTCCCTTGAATATTAATGAGTGAGTTAGTCGATATACATTTTTTTTAATATATATAATACTCCTAACGCTGCAGCCATACAGCATAATATGAGAATTAGAGCTCCCTGATTGGTTAGAAAGGCTTTAGTGACAAAACTCGCATTATTCTTTTAAATGTGTGAGTTATGACACCAACAGTGAACTTTCTCAACGATTATCACATGGTTTAAAGTGACTTTTGATACCTCACTATCTTTATGTATATAGATTAATGCATTTAGAATCACTTGGCATATTTAACTCAAAATTGACAAAATTGCAATTTGTGAGTTTTGACTCTAAGCGACTCATTTACTCTCTGCCATTCTATCGTGGTTGCTAAGACAAGAAACCATAAGGGATATATTAGCAAAAAAAATGGTTAGATTGTTAATAATGTTATCCTCGGTGTCTATTTCGGTAAATCTGTTCAAATAATGCGACATTCATTTGTCTACAAAAAATTTTATTTAATCTCGACAATAATAATACATGACACTCTCAAATTAAAGAATTAGGCCCGTTTCAGACGGGATACCGGTGTCGCGCTCATATATAATAAGGAGGCCTTTGTATTCGAATAAAGGGGAATTCGTATTATGTTTATGTATGCCCCAGAGCTAATGAGTCAATGCGTGTCCGGCACACTTTTCCGTCGGCCGCTACATTCTCAAGCCGCCGATATACTTGTTTTTATTACCGCAGCCAGTTTTATGTTCTAATTTATAGCGCAAAACAATGCGTTGACTCATTAGCTCTGGGGTGTTCATAAACATAATACAAAAGCCCGATTATTCGAATACAAAGGCCTCCTATATTATATTCAGCGCGACACCGGTGTTCCGTCTGAAACGGGCCTAATATGGGACTAGAATTATTTGATTGGTGGCACCACGTGTCATAATATAAGCTTTGAACTGAAGCGTCGTGGTTAATCGCTTTATATTAAAATTTAAACTCAAAACTCTTACACTAAATGTACGTCAATTTAGACTTTAAATATTAAATTCTAATATATTTAAGTTGTATATTATTCCATTTGAGCTACTTTTTGCGACCCGGGTTTCGCCTTTCGGCATCTTCAGGCACTATGTACACTCACTAAAAGGCAAATACCCACTGACAACGTATACAATTAACTCTAACTGATATATTATGTAACAAATCAATACAATAAATTAGGTAAAAACTATATCATCTACCTATTACGTCAAGGATTACAATAAAAAAATAATAAAATATTATAACCAACAAATTATGAATAGTTGAAGTGTTTGTAAAAAAACCCCCTACCTTATCAATAATAATACACTCGATAAGCGTATATAAATTGTCACAAACTAATAAAAGATCATTAGTCATTATAACTCTGCCTGTAACCATAGGATTCACCTAGGTTGCTGCCGGTCCCAAGCCCGGATGAAGGAGGAGGGTTCATCGTAGGGCTAATCACCTTACCTGGTAAAAACACCCGATTACGAACACCAACACAAGCGCCTCGGAACACAGGACCCCTATCAATGAAAGACCCCGGCTGGAGAGGAGCAGCCAGGGAAAAGAGCGTGTGGAGGACAATTGTAGAGGAGCCCAAATCCCGCCCCGGGATGTAGTGCCGAGAAAGAAGAAAGAAGAAGTCATTATAAACAATAAAAATACTACACTCAAGAGGTGTAAAGTCGTCCATTCTGGGAACAATGGTAGCGTATTGGGAATTAATGAAGTTAACTAATCAGATATATCTATCTTTAAAAGTTATTAGTTAAACAATTAATATTCCATGGAATAGTACAAAACTTAAATCTATTAGAATGTAAATTCAAATTCCATCAAGTACCTTCGGTCGATAGTATTAATATTAAATAAATAATCGTTTTCTATCGAGGTTTGATCACTGCGATTTTTAATGTAATCTCAAAATAATCGGTTAGTAAAGTAAATACTCTGTTTAACCTCTGTGTGTGCCACTGTTTAAAAGTGTATGTATCTAGTTAATAATATTTGAATCCAATAATAATATCGGTGGTTGGCGTATGAATATTTTGACGTATATTTTTCAAAATCCATTTCCACAATGTGTCATTATGTCAATAAAAATAACCCACTGGCTTTGTATCGGTTTTACGCTACGGTCTGATAACTTGTATTAATAATAATAATACAGTTTTATTCATTTTCAAGTGACATATTTTTTTATACATTTCTGTCACCTTTGCATCGAAGGAGTTGGCGAAACGAAGGACTGATAACGGGAAAATTCTTCTCTCTTTTCTTATAATAGGTCAGCGATTGTCAAACTGTTTGCATTTTCACAACAATAAAATAATTACAAGATAAAAAGAATTTTTTATATACAACGTTTATAAATTTTCTGTGGAATCATATAAACTTGACTTGACTAGCTTAAACAATCAAAAATATGTGTACTTGATAGAAATACTGAATAATGAAATGTCATTTCATATTGATTTCCATAGTAACACACGTATATATTAATAATTTAGTTGCTAGGACCACCCCCTTAGCAACCAATAATAGTCTGAAATAATTTTCCATTGAAAACAGAATAAAATTAACTGAAAATGAATTCAATTCTACTTAAAGATGGTTAAAAGTATTAAAGGAATGCATTGAAAAGAAGTTAGTTAAAAATCGATTGCAAGATTTATACTGGACAAACAACCACCGGACAAACATGAATACGAGCTAATAAAAAAGTTGTAAAATACTTATATCTCGTGCATATTTTTTTTACATAATAGCAAATAATGTTCTGAAAACGTACACCATTCTCATAAAGTGTTCAACCAATGTATGCTATCAGCGCTCACGTATGGATGTGAAACGCGGACTCTTAATTTAAAAGAACTCAAAAAACTACGAGTAGCCCAACATGACATGTAAAGGTGCATGTTGGGCATGACGCATAAAGATCACAAAAGAAACCAATGTATAAGAGTGCGCGATGTGACAGAGGTTACCAAGCAGATGAAATGGCAATGGGCTGGATATATCGCTCGGCGTGTCTACAACCGGTGGACAAATGCCATCATACAGTAGTACCCAAGGGACACTAAGCGGCCACGGGGACGCCCCGAAACCCGCTGAATAGACTCATAAATTTCGGTGGATGTACGTGGCACTAAAAAACAAGGGACCGAGAAGAGTGGAGGGAGCTAGAGGAGATCTTCATCCAGCAGTGAGTTGACGCCGGCTGATGATTATGATGATGACACCAGTAAAATATCATATATTTAAAAATGTTGATATTAACAACCCAACTAAAACGCATTCCTAAACATTAAAAATCAATAAACGGTAATTATTCTTGAAAAAATGTCTATTCTAATGCGCCATCCCATAACCACCACCAGTGGGTCTATTCTATGCTTATCGACCGCTAAAGTGATAAAGTGATAAATATTATCAAACTTAGGGTAGGTTTGTATCAAAATATTAACACTTATTGTAACAATTACACGAAGCTGGTTTTTATTGTTGCAATAAGTGCTATATTTTAACAGCACCTATCTCGCTGCTGTTAAAATATCCCACTTATTGCAACAATAAAAACCAGCTTTGTGTAATTGTTACAATAAGTGCTAATATTTTGATACAAACCTACCCTAAGTTTGATACTATTTGTCAATTTAGTGTTCGATAAGTATAGAATAGACCCACTGGGCATCTCATACCCGTAGCAGTTTGGTGGAGCTGCACTCATACCAATCACGAAGATTCTTAAATGTGCCGTTTTCTTTTGGATATTTCATCTGATAATTTTCTGGGAAACTCTGTTCTTTTGTCCTTTCATAACATATTGTACTGCTACACTTTAAATAACCAGAATGTCTAATATTTCTGACTTAGTTGCTCGGTTGGTTAAGCGAATAGTGTTTTGAATTTTGAATACAAACTATACTATTATTTTCTTCCTTTTATTCATTTTGATTAGTGACAGTTTTCTATGAAACAGATAAGACTGTCTCTGGTTACTAAATCTTATAAATAAACATATTTTTCACAACCTGAGTATAAAATATCAATCAGAGATTTCTAGATATATAAATATTGCCATATATTAATACCCAATGACAGTTTATTGTACAGGCTAAATGTCATAAATGGTGTCTCAAAATTTATATCAATACAGGTTTGTGTACCTATAAAGTTGTGTTCAAACTGAGGTGCATATCACCTACTGTCTGCGAATAATTTAGTCTATGGTTTCGTCATTTTGCAGAACATTTTTAATGATCACCGTCTCTGTAAATTTACTATAGAATGTCACTGATGCAAAGTGCCAACTGTAATGTATTAGCAATTTGAATTATTATTAATTTTTAATATGCTAATTTCGATTAATTTTAACAGTTTCTACATGTGCGTACGTTAAACTTACTTGCGACATGACATCCATAGATAATATTTTGAACAGAACCCAACCTGCAGACCATAAATAATAGACAACATTCTTATAGAAAATACATAGTGCAAACCGCTAAAAAACAAAAAGAACGTGATTTTGACATGACAGTCGAACAGTGTAGGCATGTAGAAGATGAAAAAATCGCTCATTGAGTCATGCAGGTATCGAAGCAGTGCATTTCAACGTGAGGTGACGTTAGGTGAGGTTAGTTTAAAGGTTCAAAATGTGCTACGGAATGGGAGTATCAGTCTGATAACATTTTAAACACCAAGAAAAACGACATTACGCACTATTTCCCGTAGCGGCAGCTTAATGTGACGTCACGTGATAATCCGCGACATGCACCATAATATAATTCGCGCTTAACGGTAATTGATTAATTAACGTTTGTTGTTATTGTAAATTGTTAACAAACCTAGACTTTACTCTCCTGCATTAATTCTATACATATCAGTGGGTCTATTCTATACTTATCGACCGCTAAAGTGATAAAGTGATAGATATTATCAAACTTAGGGTAGGTGTGTATCAAAGTATTAGCACTTATTGTAACAATTACATTAAGTTGCTTGTAATTGCATTCACAGCAGCAAGAGAGGCGCTGTTAAAATTTAGCGCTTATTGCAAAATTCACAAGCTACGTATTGTAATTATTACAATAAGTGCTGATACATTGATACAAACCTACCATAAATTTGATAATATTTATCATTTTAGCGATCGATAAGTACAGAATAGACCCACTGATATCACTTAGTAACGCTTTATTATAAAAATACACGTTATTACTTAGTATTTTACTTAACACAATTATTGTAAGGTCAAATTGATCATTCAGATTAAGTGTAACAGGAAGTAATGTATCCAAAACAATAACAAAATTATTATTTTGCTCGATTGCACATAATAAACAATCCCGAATAATAACGTCATATCACCTGTATTTGACACCTATGAATATATACCTGAACTATATTTGGTATATTTTTGGTAAAATATCATTGTTTAGTATATTTATGTAATTATCATATGGGTAGTGTACTATAACATACATACGGTACAGTACATCAGTTATTTGATCATGTTCACTGGTTATATCCTGGTTACTCTGGTTATACTGGTTATATATTTAGACTTGTAATATTATTTATTTTTCCAAGACATAGTACAATAAATCATACTTCAGTTACTTATCAATAGAGAAAAACAATATTAAGATCAGAAATATGTCACATTAATGATTTAGTTTTCACCGTGCATCGTTACTAACTTAATTATTTCACTGCTACTGATTTTGGTACACTGAGCTTTGAAAACAGATGTTTGCGATAGATTCTGGATGTGCGGTGGTACGGCTTTAAAAGTAACGCGGAGATGAGAGAACGAACCATGCAGCCTCTCATCACGCTGAGAATGAAGAGGCGACGTTGGACCTGGATCGGCCACGTGCAGAAGAGAACTTCAACCTGGTTTACCTGGCGTACTGGAAGGCCGCTAAATATTATATATTGAGTGAGCAAGAAGACTGGCAAGCGACAGATATTTTTGAAGACGCCGCGTGGTGCCCATATACTTCAACTAAGGGGCGGATATGGCCGAAGAGAAGAGAAGAAGAAGAAATTGAATTATTTTTAATGTTATATAAGATTAAGTAGTAATCGTATTTGAGTTAGCAACATCATAGTACAGTCAATAACATGGCGTAACATAACAAAACAATAAAAACGAAATTTAGCTTTCAGTAAAGTTTCCTATAGACTATAGTCTCTTGCTATGAATACTCGATTATTATTGATTCTTCGCCAGTATGTTTAGATATCAATCAATATATATGTATGACTTATACAATCTATATTTTTTTAACATATCCAATCATAGTTATAGAGATGGCTGAAATTCTTAAGCGCATTGAAGTGGTAATCAGAATCTTGATATCAATAAATTCAAAACCATAATACTTCAAAGCAGTTAGTCGCTCAATAATGACAAATTTCATAGAAGCCTTGATTGGATAGATAACATCTGACGATTACTATGTCTCTTGGATCTTGAAACACCGGAGTTTCAGTAAGGATATGAAGAGCGGAATAGGCATCGCAAAAGAACCATGGCAGGATTGAACAAAATATGTAAAAGTTATGCCATATCAAAATAATTCGATACTTTTTCATATTTATTTATGGTTTTGAAACCTATACCATAAAAGCGTAGGATTGATGCATTTAAGAAGCATATACTAAGCTCTTGAGGTGGGAAGACTGGTCGATTTTGAAGACTAAGTAATAAAAAAATAGTTATTATCGAAACTTGTTTCAAAATACTTGGGATATTATTTAGAGCGTGTCACTGCTTTTTAGAAGCCATTTTTACACAATTGTTTATATAATTATTATTCATTTACACAATCACGCATACAATTTATTTTCAGTTTATTAGTTCCAATTTTAACATTAAAAAATCGAGAAACTCGACGTGATGAAACCAGATAGACGCATAAATAATTAACAGTCTTATACTCAACTGGAACTGAAACAAACTCTATATTATTACTATAAAACGAACTTCTCACCATTTCTGTCCTTCACTATACCAACTTTACAATTGGGGAGAAAAGGAGAGAAATGACGCCAATGACAGTTGAGTAAATCACGGCTCGACATACGTGTGTTATGCTATCTCGCTCGCGCGCATTAAATTTAATATCAATAGTATTGAAAGTCTACCAACAGTACCAACTAGCGAGTCGCGGCAATGATCTCATCGCATGCGTTCGAACTTCGAACAAGTTTATTGGGCCACATGTACTAAGTATAGGACGTAGCATGCCGATACTTGAGTACGCAAACTGGAAACAGCATTTCTAACTCACCTCTACTAACCTCTCTCTTAACTGCAAAATAAACGTGAAAAGCTGACTCTCAAAAATATGTAGCCAACCAGTTCTGCAGTGTTTTGGCCATATATCCAGAAAGTAAAACAATAATTAGGTGGAAGAAATCATCATCAAAGGGAAGTTGGCTACATGATAATTTGACTAAGTAAAGTATGCTACAGATATCTGAATAACTTCAGTTATATAGAAGGTGGAATGGAGAAGAATGAGACACAACTAGCACATTTAAAATGAGTTATGATCCTCAAAGCGAATATAAAATATTACAATTCGGACATTGAGTACAGATTTGAAACCACTTTCCGAGATATTGGTCTTGAGATACGTTTTATGAAATAGTTGGGTACAAAATTCTATTGAAACTTGCCGCTGATAACACATCCTTCTCTTTATCAAGCACAATCAGAAAATCAATTCCTTCAAGAAGGGCTCGGAGCGTATATTTTTATTGACCGGTTTTCGTTCTAATACTGTCAACCGACTATGTCATATTTTGTATTCTGATTCTACACTAGTAACTGTACACCTGTATCTGTTCACTTAGGTACTATATATATATATATATATTATATACACGCTAGGTAATCTAATACACTAACCATAATAGTCTACCATTTTTCTTTCTTTCTATTATTAACTATTTTATGTCAACATTTTTTATGAGATTTTTTTTACGATATCATATTGTATTATAAACAATAATTCGAAAAGTTATTTTTATGAAATATTTAAGATGTATTGAGTATCAAAAATAGTTTTTATTATGTCTACGATATTTTAATTATATTAATCGATTTTCGAACTATTAACCCATCTTCAGAACAGTTTAAACAAATCTAAAGCTAATTAAATATTTACTCTTTATTTTATTTTGGTTAAAGTTCTGATCACGCATCCAGAAAAAAACTATCAATATAATATTATATAATCCACATATTATTGCATAATTGTCAAAAAAAATGTTTTTTAAACCAATGTAATTGATTACTATACTACGTCAGAAGGTAAATCTAATTTAAATTCAAAATAATCTTTAAAGTTTTTTACTGCTCCACTTTTGTATTTTATATTACGGTATAATGACATAATAATATGTTGGATTTATGGTTACTAACGATTCTTCGTCAAAATATCTATTAGTACAAGCATATGCGCTTCTTATGTACTATGTTATATGCTTGTGTATATTATGTATTTAATTGTATTCATAAAAAGACGGTTAAGGCTGTTAAAACATGTCGCTTCGAAAGTTCCCATTTTAATAGCATCCCATCAATCTTTATGGTTGAGATGTCGAACCCCTCAGTAGTGAATTTTTTTGGCACGATAGATTTTGCCGTAAAACATAACAGCTTTTTAAAGAAACGCAACAAGATTTTTCAATATAGATACGACTATTTGTATAAACTATAAAAATTCTCAATATGATATTTTATGCAATTCGGATAAACAATGATATGTTAACACATAACACTGTGTCATGTACATAATATAAAACTATTTGTTTACATAATTTTATTTACGATGTTATGTTTAGATATCTTTAAAATGGACACGCTGCAAAAACATGGCATTAAAATAATCCAAACAGCCGTGAAAATCTCAAGAACAACAAAAAATTGACAAACAAAAAATGGTATAAAATTTATATAATAATCTCGATAGAAAATTTTACCTATTGTAAGAACTTTGTAAAACCAGTCTGTAAAGGAATCGTATTGATTCAATAATAATACATTGTGAATTATTCAACCTTTTTGATCAAATGCATTTTTGTTTCTCCAGTGAATACTTTTTTACGCGCGGTACATGAAAATTCGAACTGATCTGTGATAAAAAAAATCGTCGCGTTTTGCTCGACAAACGAAATAAAAATCACGAGCAGAGGGCCGGATCGATCCATAGACCTGTCGATTAGGAAGCGCACACGCTAGTGATTGCGCCATTAAGGGCATCGGATGAGCGATATGTTTTTGTCAATATATATAATAAATCATATATAGGAACTACTTTTTTTTGACAATGTCCGATCCTAATAAGATCATATAGGTTTCCACAGAGGGGAGGTTTGTATTAACAGATTAGTTTTTACGAGACATGGATGTTAGCCACTACTTGCCCAACCTATTAGGTCCATACTCTGACTTAAACATAAAGTGAAAAACAATTATTACAAATCCATGATTCCAACCTGGGACCCACGACATTATAGGCCGACGCTTAAACCGCTCAGCTATCGTGTACGTATTCGCCCTACTACTACTACTACTACTACTGGTATTATAATTGAAGGGTTGAAAGTCTATAGGGTCTAAGTGCCAAAAATGTGAAACTGAGATATCGCAAAAAAAAAAGAATAAAACCATACTTAATATATGAAAACTTACATTTTTATTTTTACAAAGTTACTGAAGAATATCAGTATATATGATAAGTTTACATAATTCTAAAGATAAGATAAACAAAGGAAGAATAAAATATTTTAACATGGACAATATTGAAACGTTCTATGTAGAGGCATATAGACTCCGCCCATATTTCAATGTATTTGTGTGACAAAAATGGTAGAATTAGGAACTTAGACCCTTCAAAATATCATTAGGCTTGGCATATAGATTATACTGAAGTAAAAAACTTGTTATAGAGTTTTTCGGCACTTAGACCCTATAGACTTTCAACCCTTTCCCAAACCTCGTTTCACTCGTTTCCACAGTGTTTTTACAAGAAAATCGTCACATATAAATAAATTGAGAAATTTAAAACTTCAATTAGTAAAGATATTAAATAAGTATTTTTATATAAAAATACAATCTTGTTAAATCTTCTATTGTATATAAGGTTTATTAGAAAAGTAGTCAACCAATGATGATGAATCGTTTTTAGCTATCGACTACGAAACAACCATCAAATAAATAACTTTTTAAGTTTAGAAATTATATTTTTTTTGATGGAAAATCTTGATTACTATGAATAAAATACGCAGCTTAGTCATAAAGTCGATATTTTTATATGGCCTAAGTGGTAGATATTTTATTTGTATTTTATTTAATTAAATACAAGAGCTTAAATAATAAAAATAAATATGTAATTTTTCGTTGTTAAATTTAATAAAACGCATTTTTTTTTGTACTTATTCCACTTTTAATCAATAAATTAGGACCACTTTTGTCCACCTCAGGAAGACATTTTCAACTGAAGCGGACAAAACCGGTTCTAATTTATCGATTAAAAGTGGAATAAGTAATACAAAAAAAATGCGTTTTATTAAATTAAACAACAATACAATGCAGTTCCACCATGGATTGACAGTTAACAAAATAAAAGAAATGTAATTTTTCCGTTGCATATCTATCTTTATATAAAAGAATCAATAAAAGTGTGTAAACTAAATGAATATATTATGGAAAACATTAAAAAAACTTTTAGCATAAAATGCTGAAAGGTTTTTTTTTTGTTTTAAAGCAAACATAGATCATGTTAACAGCGTCGCTCCGTTTATTTTGAGTGCAAATCCATCGTCGCTTTGCGTCTATCTAACAGATTTATTCAAACAAACCTTCTTTTTGTCATAAATGGAATGAACAAACAATAAAATCTGCAGATTTGTAAAATCGATGCAAAAAATTCATTTCTATAAAATCATACCCCTTGCTGAGTTTTAAAAATATTATTTCTTCAATACTCAAAGGAAAAGGAATCAAAGATGAAAATCCCCAGTGTTATCCTTTGGTTGATGTTAATACTTTGTAGTAGAGAGCGTAAAGCCACTTCAACGACAACCTATTGGAAAATATTACTGATATTAATAAACGTCATCTATTTTCTTTACTTTACATTTTAGTCAAATATCTCTTTATTTCAGCCTTTGAAAAATATCAGTAACATCAGAACTGATGTCGTATTGATGCTTCTACAGTTCAAACAAACAAAATGAAAAAGTATTTTCTTTTAATGCAACCATTTGGAAAGCATGTTCTAGTCAGTAAGCTCCCTTTTAAACATATTAATATTGTATATTTTACTATCTAACAGAACTTTTCCGAGGAAAATATGTCGTAATGGTGGGCACCTATAAATATTGATTTAAAATTCTAGGAATCATATTCACTGCGAGGAAACGAAAACTCGAACTATTTTATTTGGTTGCATCATGTGAAATGATTAAATATTCTCTCTTCCATAGAATAAAAGTATACTGATTTCTTGATGATGCTGAAGATTCTAGGTCTTAGGACATTAATTTAAGTCATTTTCTAAAGATATAATTAAAATAACCCAACAGTCGTTTGAATTATCAAACAACCACAATGATTAATCAGATTAATCTCTCTTTGCTCTTTACAAAACTTAAAAATATTGCATTTTTATTGAATATGGATAATTTGGAACACGTCAAAAATATACTTTTGAACATTTTGAATATTTATCTATCGGATTCCATTAAAACAGACGCATCAATATTTAAAAAAATAAATGTTTTCTAATAAGCATGTTCTATTGTGTAATTATGATTTTTTCCAGCATATTTTATCATACAAAGTAAAGATAACAGGTGCTTTATAATTAAAGGTTATTTACTATTTGGTAGCAATTTAAAAGAAGATGTTAAAAATAAATATAAAATTCAACAACTAAGTACACAATTTGTTATGTTAAATAAAATATTATTTAATATATAGATAGGTTGGTGCAACGATTTCATATACGTCAATTTTTCCACCTTTAAAAATTAATTTTTATAATCTGAACGATTGAAAAGAGAGATGAAATGAATACATTATTATATACTTGTATATATTTTATTGATAAAATACTATCTTATTTGGATAAAAAAAATAAGTAAGATAACTGAATTTTGATCAAAATTGGACATTCAATATGAATTATGTGCAGTAATCCATCAATAAGTGTGTATATAAATCTTACGTTTTAAGACAATGATATGCCAATGATATCCCATAGGAACATAGTTTGAAGATATGAGCAATTTAATGTTCTTGTTCGTTCACTATCGTAACAGGAAAAAATACTATCCTCATTAAAATGATCGATTTATCTCACATCTAACATACTGCTTGGAGCAGAAGGCGTGGATGTCTGACCGATATCAATTTTGACTGGCATGACATATATTATTGTTATAACCATTTTTTAGCAAAATTTGAATTTGTAAGAACTACACATTGATCATAATTATTGGGATATAAATGTATTTTTTTTAAGTAAAACGTGAGTGTATGCCCTGGGAATTGGTTTTATTCGAAATCAACAAATTCATAATTATGTGGCATTTCATTGTCTTACGATAACCCCTTCATATGTACAGTTACATTGATGTTCTATGACATTCTATGTAAAGTGCCATACAGTTAATATTGAGTAAGGTTATAAATTGTTTAAAATAATTTATTAGAGAAACTGTATTATCAACTTTAGTTTTCCCTACAAGAATAATTATACTTTATTAATACTTACATTATATTAAAAGACTATTTCAAATATAATCAACTTTTTAAACCGAGTTAACGAACATTCAAAAAATCCTTTTTCGAGCTTGCAATAATAATGCACTCCAGGGGGCGTTGTTACGAATGGGTGCAGCCCAGAGATAAAAACTTCAAAATTATCTTCCCCAATAGATAACGCACGTGCATAACATATAGTACCTTAGTGTAAATGTAACAGCATAATAAATTAATAATATTATTTACTGAATTTTATAAATACCCCATGTATCCATGGATTTTTCATTATACAATATAATGAAAATAATTAATACTATTACAAAAATACACATTCAATTTTCCAGTAGCGAAGGGTGGAGATAGGCAGGCTGTTAAGATCCACCATAAATAGTGCACATTAAACTTTGTTAGTTATACGTATTTGTTTATATTGAACTAAGACTACAATTTACAGATGATGTTAGTTAGTTTAAAAAAATCAATTAAACCCTATTTGAACCAAACCATAACAGTTTTGGTATATTTTGGGTGGCACGATAAAATTCTGCAAACTTTTTCATTCAAACTTATTTATTTTCGTCGGTTTACACATATTGTTGGTTCCTTTTTTTAAATTTATTAATCCCTACCTAATAGATAAACATATTATTCTATCTATAAATATCCAAAGTTTTAGATATTTTCAAATATTATAATTTTTTGACTATTTATGTTTTTGACTTGGTTTTCGCAGGGTTTAATTATTGAATTCTAATAACTAACCAACACCATCTGTAAATTATTGTAGACTTATTTAATTTTAGACAAATTTTAATGTGCACTATTTATGCACTGCAATTTTCATTGGTCGATAGTACGTATTCATTTTTTTAAATGTTAAACATGAAATAATGAAATATATTGCGGCATGTTTAAGGTATCTTGGAATATGTATTATGAAATTTTTCATTGCTAGAAAACAATATTCAAAAAGGCTACAATGCTAAGTTGTGTTTTACAGTCTTCGTCTTCATTATATAATATTATTTCATTTCAATAATATTTTTTCTACACGCGGCAAACATTATGTTACGAATAGTTTTTTTTACTTTCATTTCTATTCAAACGGTATATAATTATGGCGTTTTAAAAACTTATAAGTAATTGAGCCATTTCAGAAAATACCGAACAAGTTTCTTTGTGTAGCTGAAAAAAATGGCAGGTATGTTCTTAAATCCAAAATTGATGCAATCCTTAGAATTGAATACGAGCGACTGTCAAGACTAATTCAATATGAATAATTCCACAAAATTACTGAATATCAATTGCAATATAATGCATTTACCATGATTTTCTCAATAAAATTTGTTATGTCTCTTTGAATGGTAAAATCAAATATAGTAACCAATCATTGTTTATTAATCATATGCCAAAATTACGACTTGTGTAACCGTATCACTCATTCTAAAAAGTAGTTTAGGCTGCCATATTCTAATTATGATTTTGAAATTGAATTAATTGTGCCGTAAAAAATAAAACATCTAGGAATGACGTCATATTATATTATTATTTTAATCATACTGCGTACTAAGGTCTTGATACATAAAGTAAAAATATGTATATAACTATTAACGATATGCATAGATGACACCTGCAGTGTATAGCAAAATAAAAACCAACACGGCAACATCGCTGATCACAATAATTAGTAGTATTATCATTTTAAAAGTTATTATTTTTCGTAATTTAATGAAATACATTTTAAAATAATTATATAAATATAATATAAACTTATTAAACTGCAAAATATAAATACAATTAATACATAATTAAAATAAACTTTAAATATTTTAATCATATTACAAGTGTTTTAAATAATTATAATATATATACACATATTATATTAAATGGTGGCTCGTGTGGCGCAGTGCGTAAGGCGCTGGCCTTTCATCTGAATTCGATTCCGGCGAGGACACAATATATTTATGTGATCTTCTCAAAGCTCAAGTATTTGTGATTATTCCAATTATATTATTCAATACACTACTAACTGTTAAACTACACTATAGTCATTGGGCATCTAGACCTGTTTTAGTGTTAAAATAAAGATTAAAATCAATTAATTAATTAATCAATACATTCTTTTCAAAATCCATCAACCACCAATAATCAATAGTATTACAAATCTTTGCAAAGTATTCATTACCTTGTTTTGTGTTTGCATAGATAATTGGTAGGTAATATAATATTACTTCGTCCGAAACTATATTAAAGTACTATTTTTTTTAATTAAATGTAATTCGTCGATGTCTTATCTCCAGCAGCGCCAACTGCTTACGCAACCCGTTTTCTCAGTAATTTGTATGCATAAAAAAACTGATAAATAACCCGACTTATTTAAATAATTACCTACTTAATATGTATGCTTAAGGAAATATGTCAACATAATAGTTTTTGAACATACATAATTATGAAAACATTTGTGAGAAAATATATTATAACCAATAGAAAAAATCTTTTTGAAAAAAGTAAGACACCTCACAGGAATCGAAGCTGCATCTCTGCCCACGCACATAGACCACTATGCTAATGGAGTCACACTAAAAAAAACTCTCGATCGATTGTAATAGTACATTATACCTAGGCCACAGTTATAATCTATATAAATTCAGTAATGATCTGGAAGTGGCTGTTAGTAACTTATATATTTTTAGTACGTATCATGATATGTTTTCAAGAAAAACTCAATTAAGCCTGTCCGACTTTAAGCTCGCTCGATCTGATTTTGTGACTTTATTTCCGTTACAGACAATTACTAAGTAAATTTACGTCGTCCAAAAAGAGAGATTTTTTTCTCATTTAAACTTGACTGAAGTATCAACAGGTGTATTCAAACTGGGAACCTTCTACGCCGGGCTTTCTGTTCCCAGTACGCATTTTTCATTCATCATTCATTATCATTCATTCCTTGCAATATGGTATACTCCATAAAAGGTATCAGTCGTGGCAAAGAAGGTAGAGAACACTATTAAATAAATATTAATTTAATATATATTCTAATCGTCCAACACCAAATTCAATTCGATGTATTTATTACGAGCGAGAGATCACAGATTCAAATATTATTTATGATATTGTCTAAGTTTTTTTTTATGACAAAACCATAGGTATATTGTGACGTTGAGAAAGAAACTTGTACCTAGCAATTTTTTTCTTTTTTTTATTAGCTAGGTTATCAATTATTATTATATACTACGTTACCATCAAATTTGTTTTTAAAACTATGTTTTTAATTAACAATAATATTACCCAGGTATCTGTTTACATTGCCCCGAAGGAAGTATTTTTAAGAATATTAAATTTATAAATTTAAATATCGTTCATATTTGGGAGAACTATACATTTGTTAAATAATTTGAAAAAGTATTTATACTAATACTATAATATTTTTTTATGTAAACAATTGATATACTTATATGAATTTAGCTAGGTTCACTAATGAAAACAATAAATTAAAAATATATACGATCAATTATTCTTCTGCTCTAGCACTACTATGTCTAGAATCAGGGATAGACGTATACCTAAAACAGACTACTTCATTCTTCCCGTCTTTGTCAGTCGATCACTCCTAGCATGTGCAAATCTATCTGTATGTATGATAATATTTAATGAAATCAGAATAAAGGGTCTTTTCTATAAATGATAATGAATTTTAATAGTAATTATAAACTGTGTCCTTGCTTTTTCTTACAAGGTGGTTGTTAGTAATTTTATTTTTAACAATCACAAACACCCAGGCTTTGAGAAAAACTCACAAATATTGTGACATCGCCGAGAATCGAAGTCAGAACTCTCGGGTGGAAGGCCAGCGCCTTACTCACTGCACCACGAGAGCAACCAAGTATTTAGGTTATTATTTGAGTTAAATTTCACTCAGTTTTCAGAATGATAATATTATACTATATAAAATACTAGTTAGTTTTTCATGACGTCTACAACATTAAATTAGTTGTTTTGATTCAATATTTAATTTCTCCCAACCGTATTTTAACCGTATTAATTTAAGTATCTTTACATGAAAATGTGTTATTTAATATTACTTGGTTTGCATGAACAGATTACGTTCCATAACCTTGATATATTTTTTTCTTAAAAACCACATTATTTAAAAGCAACTGAAATTATTTTGAGATTTATTTGTCATTGTTTTTTATTTAGAAATAAATGTTGACTAATAAACTAATCTATAGAATGTAATATATATTATAATTTATACTTAGTTCGTTCTTTGAGATTTTGAACTGCACTGGGAGGCGAAAACTAACCAGAGTTAATATTATTTACTCTGCAAAACTAAATATAAATGTTGGTTTAAATATTTGTACGCCACTGCGACGACGAGTGGGGAGGGGGCACTAAATTATGCTTGATAGGCGAGATTTAGAGGTATTCCCGAATAATAAGTGGAGAAAAGCACTTCGCCGTACCCTCCCCCCCCCCCCATCTGATATTTCCGCCCGCAATTTGTCATCAACGCCGAAAACTTTTAATTCGCCCTAATTTATGATCGACAACTAAGTATTTTATTCATTCGTTGACTTTGTGTGGTAAATTGAAATACAGTCGAACTCGTTTATTAAGATCACGGAAATAGCAAGATCTCGGATGTCATGAGGAAACATTTTAGTTTATGATTTTCTCCATACATTTATTCACTTTGGAAACGAGCTACTTTTCGAGTATTATACCAAGCAAAAATATCGTTTCATTTTCGACCCTAAGCAAAAAAATCCGACGGAGCAGGATGCCACCGGGATTGGAGTATATTTATGACACTAGTTAAGTGTCTAAGTACCTACCTAATTGGTGTTTTCGCCAACAATATTGAAAAAGTATCTACGCATATGGTTGAAATTTCATGTAAAAATTCAAAGTTTGTAAAGTCAGTAGGTATCCGATACTAGCGTTCGTTACAATAAATAACTTATTTTGTTGTTTATGAATGCCATGCTTATTTCAAGGATTTTTACGATAGTTTTCAGATTTTTTATGTTCTACATTATGCTTATTCTGGACAATGAATGCATAATAAACACCCAATAGTCTTTTAATGGGTTCAGTGCTTTGAGGGAAATTTAAGAACAATGAGAGTGAAAACAATGAAATAAGATTCAATTTTAAATTTTATAAGACAAATGGATTGACAGAAAAATGTAATATGTGTGTAACGGGTGTGTAAGTAAATTCTTATTGTGTATTTTTGTTTGAATTGCGACTTTTTGTGTTATGTGACCGCGTTTGAAAGTTGCAACACACACTAGTGCACGTATATAATGTGAATACGTGTATTAAATAAGGCTCTAAGTACCAAAAAGTAGTATTGCCTGTAGTTGCGAAATACCGAGTCATTGCAGTAAAATTTCATGCAGTAGACCTTTTGAAAAATGTAGTTTTACAGTGTGATGCAATCACGGCAGCTTCTATAATTTTAGGTATTAAGAACTCGCAAGTGTCAACACACCATCGTCAGCTATTTTATATTGAATGCCGTTGACCAATGCAGTGCTACTTACACCATTATAAATAAAACACGCCAACGGACTTACAACGTCGACAGGTTTAATTATTTTGCTGTATTTTTTTTACTTACTTGAGGCACTTAGACTATAGTTGAAGTTATTGGCGTTGATATGTAGAACATTTTTTTATAAAAATGACAGTTTTTATTATTTTGGTACTTAGCGCTTTAATTAATATACGTATTCGTGTGGTTCATTTTAGTAGAATACTGACCCATTCAAAACCCTACACCAAAATGTAGTGTATTGGGGAATAGCCTATCGGAATTATATTTATTAATCTGTTATGTGGTCGTTACCTTTTATGCTTTCTGTAGCTACCTGAGTTCAGTTGGATAAAGCCCATCTTGAATTACGGTATCAGTGAAAGTATTATATTTATATATAAGTAAATTATGTCATTATTTTTTGGAAGCATGTGCAAATATTTTATTATATTACTAGCCCTCCATTTTGTATTGTTAATAGTTAAACTATTTAAAGTTGTATTTCCAAAATATTTTAATGTAAAATATTTGGATAATTAATAAATGCGTTTCTACATTTAAATCACGTTTTGCAATTCCGCCTGTCTAGTGAAAGAAGTAACATGGAATCTAAGAACTATACTACTTATTCAAAAATATGGTAGTTATGTATATATATACATGCCTGCCGAATTATTTTAATATCAACACTTATCACCCGTTTATCGACTCCGTATGGCTGCATTGGTACTATTTACGATGCAATGCAAGAATTTGAAAATCCGATGAAAATAAGATTATAAAACTCAAAATGAAAATAACGCCAGTGCAATGCTGAGTCACGCTTCGGTCGGAAATATATTCAGAAACGTTGGTAGACAATGTGACGCATTGGAATGCCAGCTCTTCAATATTGCACAAATAATGGCAATACTGGTCGAAGATATTGATACCACCCGTAGTGGCAAACATTTTTACTAAACCTATATGGCTACAATGGTATCGATATACACCCGATCCACTTTTTGCACGGTTTCGAAATAACACCGTTTACAAAAAAGTACCGATTATTTCTTATTTACACTGATTTTTTTTGCTTTAACACGGTCTAAAAAAACTAAAAAGAAGAAAAATGCGTATGTATGTATACATTTATGAGAAAATTGCTTTGAAATGAACCGCACGCCACTGGTGCATACATATTATGTTATCACTGGATGCCACCCAGTCATACATACGTACATATATGGCGCCACTAGTCAGTCACTTCGAGTTCGATACGAGAGACGCGCCGCGTGCTTCGGCGTCAGCGTCATTAAATATTTCCAGCGATGAGAGTGATTTTTTCGACAGCGAAAAACAGCAGTAAACGGGCACGTTTATTGTCAAGTAGCGATACAGAATGAATATATTTCTCTGTGCTAAATTTAATTTAACTCAAAAACCATTTTTTTTGTATAAATATGTTTACATATGTATAAATAATAAATAAATTCGATTTATTTTTGAGTTCGAGAATTTCGTATTTTGAGTTGATTGTAAGTAATGGAACCTATCTACCATTTTTTTATGGGCACCTTATCTTTTTTTACACGGTTTTGTTTTGCACGGTAGTCTTCGGTACGTATTCCCCGTGCAAAAAGAGGATCTGGTGTAATTTCAATTTTAGAATAAGTACTGAAAAGACATTCATATCACTGGAAATCTTTACACAAATGAATGGCTCTACGTCAAAGAGTCATATATAAAATACGAGTATATTATTAATACCAATAAATTACCTAGTAAATTTCTAAACCTCAAATAAAAAAAATGTTTTAAAAAATTATGTATATTCAATAATTAGAATGTTATATTTTTAAATCTTTTGAATTATTCGTTGACTAAAAAAAGGGTATTCATAATGTTTAAGAGCATCTGTGAAACATAATATACTTACGTATTCAGACAAATGCTATTGTAGAGTGAATAATATAAAAATGCTTTATGTAAGAATTAGACGCAGAAGGGAGAAAAAGTGATATAAACTTCCCTCCACCCTGTCAAGGCTACGTATTGTCGTAGTTAGACCGATAACTTGTTATTATTTGTAGAGGGTAATTGCAGAGTACATCTTTCAAAGCATTTAGATCATTGTTGTTTGCTAATTAAATAATAATTATTAGTTATACATTGACAGCGTCGTTTCACATATTCCGCAGAACAGTGATTGATAAATAGAATTCCGATAGGTTATTTTGACGCTGGGTTTGTTAGTATCCTACAAAAATGAACCACTTATTATAGACGTGCAATAGTGTGTGTTGCAACCTTCAAATACACCAATATTAAATGAGCGTCAGTGCATACAACGAGAGCAGTTGTCAGAATGAAGGACAAGCGTATTCTTGACACGTATTTAAGTTATCCCATATTTTTCCACACTCGAGATTGGTTGCCTGTTGATCCACACCAGTTAGGTATTTCAGTTCACATTATTTCTGATTTGCACTGGTTAAGGTATTTTCCCTATATAAATGACAATAAGGTGACGAATATCAGATAATCTAATAGAGTAAAATGTATGAGAATATACATGTTAAAAATAACCTCAGATGACCATATTCTTAGCGCATGGTGTTATAATATGGAGAGAGTTATTGTGAGAAGTTAAGACAATATGTTTCGGGTCAGCATGATGATGATATTGCTTCACTCCTTTATTTTTTTTATTTTTTCCGACCATGTCCGATCCTAATAAGATCATATGGGCCTCCACAAAGTGGAAGTTTGTATTAACAGATTTTGTTTTTACGAGAAATGGATGTCAGCCACTTGCTAAACATATTAGGTCATTACTCTGACTCACACACAAATTCAAAAACAAATGTGTACTTGCCAGACCCAGGATTCGAACCTGGGACCCACGACGCTATATGCCGATGCTTAAGCCGCGCGGCTATCGTGGCTGGCTTTATAATCGTGTAAAATACGTTACATAAAATCATTTTCGTTAAACGAAACTGAGATACGTCTATAAAAATATTATAATACTAGTCTTAAACATAAATAGATGCTGAAGACAAATATGTTTATTTAAAAATTCGTCATTTAGACATTTTTATCAGAATAATCAAAAAGCAAAGCCAAAAAGGTGTCAATTTTTAAGTTTATAAAAAGTGTAATAAATACAATTTGATTAGACAGTTTTATAGGATTTGTTATATTATATTTTTCACAAAACCTAGCAAAAAATTGTTGTAACTTCGTCACGGAATAACTGTACTGACAATTGAATGAAATAAATGTTCGAATATAAAGATTTTCCTTTTATTTTGTGCGCAGTTGAATTTTCTTCGTGGCTGAATTGTTTGCGTTTGTTAAGCATAAATAGAGCGGTGCGGATAGAAAGATACAGTGCGACGCGAAGTGAGTAGGGACTTAAGTCTAGTAAAAATATCCATGTCGAGGTCCGTACATTAATCCAGCGCTTCTTAAATGTTACTCATCCAAATATTAAAAAAAAAAATGTACAAAACACTTTTTAAAGTATCACAATTTAACAACGGTAGACAGTCGATAGCGCTTTACGACTTTTAAATTATAGTTTTGATTGTAATATTAAATTAGTTGGATGGTCGCAGTTTATCGATGATCAAGCAAAAATTTCTAGATGATTATCGATGTTATCAATATCCAGTGGCGAAGGGTGGAGGTAGGCTGTTAAGATCCGCCATAAATGGTGCACACTAAACTTTGTCAGTCACACGTATTTGTTTTCATTGAAATAAGACTACAATTTACAGATGGTGTTGATTAGTTTTTAAAATTCAATTAAACCCTGCGAAACGAAGCCATAATAGATAATAGTCAAAAATACTCGTCTATCTAGAAAATATCTAAAATTATACAAACATAACTTCGAACATTCAATAGGTAGAATAATATATTTTATCTATTATAGTTTGGCTTAGGCGGGGCTTAATGAATGAAAAAAAATGAACCAACAACATAAAATATGTAGCATGTATTCTTAATCCAACAAAAACAAATAAGTATGAATGAAAAAGTGTGCAAAATTTTGTCGTAATACCCAAAATATACAAAAACTATTATTGTTTGGTTTGGTTTTGGCAAAGCTTCATTGATTTTTAAAAACTAACCAATACCATCTGAAAATTATTATAAACTGTGTTCAATAAAAACAAATAAGTATTTCTTTTATTTTGATTCAGTTGAAAATGTCCCACTGAGGCGGACGAAACCGGTCCTAATATATTAATTAAAGTGGTCAAGTACTATAAAAAAAATGCGTTTTATTAAATAAAAACAACAACACAAATAAGTATGACTAACAAAGTTTAATGTGCACTTTTTTGGCAGATCTTAACAGCCTACATCCACCCTTCGCTACTGTCAATATCATTATAAATAATTTATGCAGAAAGAGAGAAATATAAATAGTATACTCGGTCGTCTTTTTTAATACATCGTGACGCAATTTTTCACTTACTTTATTACGCATTTTAGAGCGCTTTCCAAGCACCATATTAGCGAAATAGTTATCATAGACAAAAGTCGTATGGTATATTGTAAATTTTAATATTTTAAACACCACGTGATAATCTCTTGAATTGCTTAATAAATACACTCCTTTTTTTGACCATCTCCGATCCTAATATGATTATATGGGCCTCCACAGAGTGGAGGTTTGTATCAACAGATTTTATTTTAACGAGAAATGGATATCAGCCACTTGCTCAACCTATCAGGTCCATACTCTGATTACACATATACAAAATGAAAACAATATGTGTACTTGCCAGATCCATGATTCAAACCTGGGACCCTCGACACTATAGACCGGCGCATAAGCCACGCGGCCATCGTGGGTGTAATAAATACACTACTAGCATAAATTAGCTTTTTTTATACGACATTGGCTTTTTCAATTACCTACATTATTTAACAAGCCCCGAATACATGATTTGTAGAAATTTGATATAGATATATTCACCAGTATCAATATTGAATCAAGGAAAACTAACTGTTATTTTCTCAATACGGGAATACTAACTATGATTCTTGAATTAGGAAAAATATTTTTTAAACGATTATTACGAAATTTGTTATATACAAAGAAATAACCTGCATTTTTTCTAGATTATCAACTATAATATCAAGCAAATAATGACTAATTCACACCTAACCAGATCAGATACACCTCAAAATGTGATTCATATTAACACTCCCGACACTATAATGTCTTCTTAGGTTACCAAGTGCATTAAATATTTCAGTTAATATACACTTCGTCATATCGGCATCGGCTATTCTTAGAATCATCCACATTACATTTAATTAAAAATATAATTATTTTCAAAATTGGTGGCATTATCCAGTTAATACATATAATTGATATATATATCCGTCAAATTTCATTTACCTGTCAAAGAAAAGTCATTGAAAAATTTTAAAATTTGTCATTGTTGTCGCACGTTTTTGGATGAGTGTTTCAGTTAGTAATAAAATAATTTTAACCAGCTCTATGAAACGCAGTTTTGGTAACGCTGAGAGAGATTATAAAATTGTGATAAAGTAACCTTGCCGAGACAACAGAAATTTAAGCTTCGATTAAGATTTAACGATGTCCTCAAACTTTTTATCTGTCAACGCCTTTCTTTATACATACCTTTCCTTTAATATTATATATTAAAATCAATATTGGGTAGGTATCACTATTATTTTTAACTGATCTGAACAATGTCAAAGAAAATCTTCTCACTATCCTCATTTTGAAACTTTGCAATATTTATTTAGTTTTTTAAGTAGTTTCCTCGTGGCTAAGGATTATCACTTCAAACTTCAACCAACTTCTGCACGACAAAGGTTCTCCATTGTTGTCTCCAGTATCGCTCTATCGCACCAATTTTCTTTGTCTTCCATGAAGGATTACGAGGTCCTTCCGGATTTTCGTCCCACGAAGAATAAAATGGTAGAATGCGTTTTAGACAATGTAATGTTGACAAATGTTGCTTTATCCGAATCATGGACCCCACATCCTTAAACGGGCCTCCAGGCCAGGATCTTTGGCGCCCCTCTTACCTATCGCCAAGGTTAAAGGCAGTCCGACGCTCTACAGTGGCGTGTTCTAAATGGTGCTCGAGGTCAAATAAAATTCAGTGTATTTTTAACGATTTTTTAACACATAGAATTATGGAGTGGTCGAGTATCAACACATAACAACCAAAAATTACATCGAACCATCTATTTTAAAATGGTAAGAACCTCAAAGTAAAATACCACCGCACGCGACTTTTTTACTAATAGAGCAAATTTAAGATGACTGTTTATTTCATTTATCTGGTCGACTCGCCACGCCGGGTCTCCCCTGAGCCCAAACCCCTAGACCCTGTCAGGCTCTACCTTTATGGGGGCCATGATCTGAATAATTGATCGTGTCTTTATGTGTTATGTCAAAAGAATTCAAAGCATTTGGCGCTAGCTAACACCACATTTCAGAAATTGCTTTGAATCTAGGATTAATATGACAATTTATATTAATTTAATAATACAACACTAGCCTATCCATAAAATCACTCTCTTTGACCAATGTATAAACACAGTTGAGAGTTCTCTTGTTAATAATGAATGTTATTTTTTTTTATTCGTGGCTCATTCATTAATCTTTATTTACTTACACATCCCTGAATTCGTTTTGTGTTTGCAAATAATTAATTTTGTTTTAATGGCGCCCAAACACAAAATAAATCTGTTACGCTCAAGAGGAAGGCGAAACACAGCGCAAATAAAATTATTTTCTTAATCATTCTGAAACGCCGATAAAATTTCGCAAAAAATGTATATTTAATTTTTACTAAGTCAACATTTGCGAACGCCTTACAAAAATAATTTTCAACTCTTTACTCACCAATCTTGTAACCTAATATATTATTATGAGTCTAGACCGAGAAAGCCAATTTACTAAAATAGTCTTCTATCACGCCGGGGTCACCATTTGTAGTTGTTTATAATCTATTCAAATTTATTTTAAGTTATTTTTTAAAGACAACTAACAACTTTTGATTTCAGATAGGTACATAATATAATATTAAAACAGACTCCATTAATATATATATATTTTTTTTAAACTAATTTTTTATAATATATTAGGATCATTTTAATTAGTTTTACATCATTGCGGATGGATAGCGATTGTTTGTAACAACAAATCGATGACGTGTGTCTTTATCCATTGACTGGAACAGTTGGTTTTATTTTTCTGCCGATAGATGTTACTATATTTTATTGATTTATACTCCGTAGGTGGATTTAGTAGTCACTCACGTTACTGAAATGTACTTGACTTAACTAAAAAAAATGCAGTTCAGGTTTAGACTATATAACAGGATACATCCATAACAATTGGCTGAATCAGGACCAAAAACACTTTCTTACCCGAGATGTGACGAAAGAATATAAATAATAGGAGCAATATTGAACTTGTACATAATAAGTATTCCAACTACTTGATAATGATTTCAGAACATTTTAACATGTATATGTTTTACCGCTCGCTGTGACATTAGCATTAAAATAAAATTCTGTGCATAAAATTCAAATGTAATGCAGAATGTTACCAGCCGAGCGGCTGACAGTTCTCATCCGATCACTGAAGTTAAGCGACATTGCGCAGGGATAGGACTCGAATGGGTGACCGCTTTTGTAATATGCAAAATAACATTATGACATTCTATTATTAATATGTTAATTATATAATTCATCAAGACCTGCTTAGACCTAATAATAATTTACAATAAAAAATATTCTTCTATCTATAAAATATCTAAAATTGTCTATGGTTTATTTTAGATATTTTTTTTACATGAAAAAATAACGCGCTTGGGTGGGTTCGAACCACCGACCTTTCGGTTAGCAGCCAAACGCCCTGCCTTTGCACTAACGGTCGCCGCGGTCAAGAAAATATTATGGTGACTGTAAAAGTCAAAAACATCATGAGAGCTATGTCAACTTTTTAATCTGTAAAAACTGTTACCTGGTGGCTTAATATAACGAAATAAATTGTAATAAAACATACGATTGAATAAATTTTTTCTCTATAAATTGGCTAAATCAATAAACCTCCGATGGCCGAACTCTAATGTGCTTACTATTCCAATCAAAAAAATTTAATAATAAAAAATGCAATACTAAGGCGTTTACCGTAAAATGTCAAGAATAATCGAACAATGCCAAAAACTATTGATGTATTTCAATAAAACTTACCACACATGACTACCATCCGTGGGTGCGATTGGTGGTAACGTGTTGAAGTGCAGCACCCTTTTATTAGTTTTAGCCGTATACAACGTGTTTATTTCTTGGTGGAGTGTCTGGGTATATGAAATGTCTACGGGCTATACGAGAAAGAGTCTAATATTAAATCTGGACGTTTATTTGACAATTCACGAAATTCCTTCTCTTAGGTTGACCGTCCACGTCTTGGAAGCACCAGTTATACAATTGGGAAGACAAGGGATCTTAAGAGGTAAAAAATAAATCATAAAGGACATCAGTCGTGTCATTGGCAATCGTCGGAACTGGTATAAAAAATAAGCCTTGAGGTCGGAAGTTTAGTAGTCAGTCGCAGTTTTCATAAGAGGGGAGTGCTTTTCGAAATAAAGCTGCAAGTTTATTCGGCCAGCGGCCCATAAATTGCGGAGCGGATTTCCTCCAGCCGCGAGTAATCATTTTTCAATGAGATGGCTGTAAAAATAAACATACCCACTTTGCTTTTATTTTCTGCATCATTTATTTGCTTTAAAATATGTATGCCAACTCTTTGATACTCCATCATTCGTACCACCGTCTTTAAGGGAGGTTTTTTGCTTTTGTTGAAAGATATCATTCCGAATTGATTATTCCCTAAAACATCACTATTGATATACCATTTGCCAATACTCGATACTTAAATAGTTAACGTTTATATTGACTCGAAAAAAATATTTGAATATGACAATTTAACAAAAATACATTCTACATAACTTTTAAGGCCGGTTCATATTAGTCGAGTAGTTTAGTTGAGTGGCGAATGATTTAGTTACCACTTAATGATTTAGTAACTGAAAAGTGTCCAAACACAGTACGTGATGTGTCAAAATGAACAGAGCACAACGTAACAAAGCAAAAATAAATAAGTTAATAACTTCATTTGTAATGGCTATATTAGAAGAATTGGAGGAAGTAATTCTACAACAACTAATGAACTTGAATAAAGATAACATATTCAGATTTGTTTCGTGGCTTGTTTGGTATTTAGTAAAAGGTGGTGGGGGCCACTACTCGACTGAAAAATTAGAACAAAATGATTGTACTAAATTACACGACTAAATTTGTCTGTGTATGCGCATTTAGTTACTAAATTACTCTTCACTCGACTAAGCTACTCGACTAATCCAAACCGGCATTTAGTGAGGATAGTAGTCACTATAATTTAGATCTTTTCTTCTTCCATCTATAACAATTCCCTGATCTTATTATTTCAATAATATTGATAATTCAACCCCTTTTTCCTTCATAATCTTTTACTCACTACTCTGGATGACAATTACTAAAAATACATGCGTTGACTTAAACCGAAACAGTAAAGTGTTCAATCTATGTATGGTATCAAGTATGCATGTGAAACATGGACTCTTAATGTAAGAGAAATCCAAAAATTACAAACAGCGCAATGGCATGAAGAGATGCGAGTTGGGCATAATGCGTAAATATCGCAAAAGAAACCAATGGATAGAATTGCGCGATGTGATAGAAGTCGCTAATGAGATGAAATGGCATTGGGCTGGACATGTCGCTCGGCGAGTAGACAACCGCTGGAAAAATGTCGTCATACAGCGGTACCCAAGTTGCACTAAACGAATGTGGCCGTCATCGGATTCGTGTGACCCAGATCTCGATTATAATATTTCTTAAACACAATCACTGCTGACCTTTTAATTACCACATTTAATAATTACATCTAATGGCCAACCACGACAAACGCGCCAGTCGCGGTGTTAGCACCTAATGAGTTAATATTCCTTTTATTTTGTTATTATACAATAGTGCGTCCATCAATAAATAGCGGATCATAATTATTGATTGAAAAGGTCACCCTAAAACCCGCTGAATAGACGAGCTCGGAAAGTTCGGTGGATGTTCGTGGCAGCAAAGTACTAGGGACCGAGAGGAGTGGGGAGAGCTATGAGTGGATCGAACCCGGATGATGATGATGATGATAATGCATTCATTAATTACTTCATTGATTGCTTGCAATATTAGTTTTGAGAAATATCAGAAATTGAAAATTTTATAGATTTGGAAGAAATATTTTGTTAGTTATAAGATATTTGAGTTTTTTTATGTTACGTAATAACTGTAAACCAATTTTCAGAAGATTATTTTTAAAAATTCGTGCCCAACATGCTCCTGTCAAACAATGAATGTATATGTGATATTATTTACATGTACGTAACAAATAATATAGACATTCATATCTAATTAGCGCAATCACAGTATTAACCATGAGAATAATAGAATATCATCTCAGTTTTCAGTTTTCTATTCCCGATGAATAGAAAAAAACTTTCGAAGTTCTTCAATAGTGATAGAGAAAAGCATTCAATCTTCTATAGATTAGCTCAAATCTAAATCAATAGAAGGCAAACTTTTCGAGTGGCATTTCGAATGAATGAATAATTACGTATTTAAATACCTACTATCTTATTCAAAAGTTTATCTTACTTCACTCTACTGATCATTTATATTTCATCATATTCTACTTTATTATTGCCTTCCTTTTTGTTAACTCTACTGAAAAGTTTACTTAGTAACTGAATCCCGCCGTGGCTGATCGAATTATTCGAACAACATATACCGTTGTGCAAACACCTACATGACACTATATAGGTCTGCTTGCTGTATGTATCATGCAGCTGATCAAATGTAACATAATATTTGCTTCAGTTGATTCCATTCTGAAAAACTAATGCACCTCACTATAACAATTCTAAAAGTTGGCCGTACTGTTTATTTCGTGTGTTTTATTTTGCTCAGTGTAATTTTCACTGAAAAAGACATCTACTGAACTAGTAATCATTTTATAGTATGGAAGTTATGCAGGTTACTCTACAAAATACGTTTTTCAATGCAATGTTATTTCGAACACGTCAGAAACAGACTTATTTGAATTAATATCGGCGCTGAGCGCGGGATGCATGTTAAATAAATATTGCAACATTGTGAAATCCTGTGTATTATTTACTAAAGTTTACAAAATATATTTTTATATTGTTTTTATTTCACAAAATTAAAATTTTAGTACCTTTTCTACGGAATATTTTGAAAAAAATATCTTATTTGAAAATCTTTTTTTTCTTTCAAACCATATTCAATGGCATCTTAAAGCTTTTCCGAACGGTTCAATCGACAAGTTTGTTCAAAAAGTCTATTTTTAAGTTTTTTTCCAGATTTATAAAATTTAGTAGGTATTTTGGCTTATTACAATATGTAAGTATATATTATTATCATACATAGTAACGAAGAGAAAAAATACAATATGTATTGATTTTAAAACTGGCAAATTTGTACATTTTTAAAAATAAATTTTAGTTAATTAATCGTTTCTAGAGATTCCACGGTGACTGGTATATTATGATGATCTAGAATAATATGCTACGATTGCGATCGTGTCTACATTGGAAAAACCTTAAGTAGAATATCGGATTTAATGAACATATTAGATTCATCAAAATGACAATATTTCACAAATATAATAAATAATTATACCTTTAATAAATATAGTAATTTGAAATTCATCGTCACGCGAATAAATCCGACTTAAAATTAATAATGATTTAAAATACATTTAAAAAAATACATAATAAATTACCACAGTCTTTATTCAAATGGCATTTAACAGGTTTTCCTTTTTCACAGTGTAAAGTTGTTTTTCTCTCCCACACCTGACAGTATTGAAAATAATTATATTGTGTATCCAAACTTTATATAGTTTACTGTGTGAACGAAATATATGTATTAAAATATACATATATATTTCGAATACCACAAGGCAGATGTTATAAAATATTTATGTTTAATTTTATTGACAGTTAGAATGAGAATGGTTCCCGCAAAAATCTCGAAACTTCAAAGAAGGAGGAAAAGCACACGATGACAACTCAAAAACTTAATACTATATTTTAAATAGTTTAATTATTTAAACCGATTATATATTTTGCTTAGGTTATAATTTAATTTTCTTTAGATAAGATCGTATGGTAGTTTTTTATTTAATTCGAAAAGAAAATCGAGTAGGTGCCCACCCATTTACCTTAACAATAAAAAAAAACTGAAATATTCTTTCAACACCAATAATAAATACTACGTCTTATTACCTGTCTACAATATCCAATAAACAATTCGTGAGTATATTATTTATTACATTGGTATAAAACGTTTGTATTGAATTGTGATGATCGCACAGAATATGTATTTGTCAAAACGTCGAACGTATTATATCAATATCTATTATTCGCTGCAATGAAAGCCTAAAAACTGTTATTTCATCAAACACCTACTTTAATTATACATAACTGTATACGCAAAAGGCGACTTTTTTATTTCCACTGGCGTTAACTTCGAAGTAATAAAGTTGAATAAATTAAAATAAAACACTATACTACTAAATCCACTTTTTTCTTAACAATCATCAGGACATTAGACCTTAGAGCATTATCATCCGTTGATAATGTCTCTTTGAAGTGGATAAAATCGTTTATTAAATAAAGTTTAATTATTACTACTTATGTGCATATTGTGTTTTATTTTAATTATTATAATGTATTTCCACCAATAATTCATAGTGAATACCGTAAAAGAAAACAAACATAATAGTTTAATGAATAACATAATGTAATTTTTTTGAAAATAAAAACCATAAAGATGAATAAATACACATGTGGGTTGATTCACAGAACTACGTCCTGTTTTTATCAAAATTGAGTTATTATTCACAAAACGTCTGTCTGAATCATATACCGTATTTCAAAATATATTGGCTCATTCAAATACACAATAATACTTCCATTTCAATCGAATCGATTCATTCAATTTTTTTTTCCAAACCTAAAAAACATGAATACAATATCTGTATACTAACTCAGTGAGTATCTATTCATCTGTATTCAGCTTAGTCGCGTTGAACGTAGTCCGTACGGGAAGTATGTTCCGCGTTAATACCAGTCTAGTGGTTTATGTTGTGCAACCAAGAAAAGCATTTTCTCCTTATTTGTCAACGTCCCGCTATTTTCCTTTTCATAATAGTTTAGAATTTCGAGGGCACTTTTCTTCAGACAACGCATTGTCCGAGTAGACGATTTCTTTTACCATTATTTATAAAGAAATTTAATAAAGTGTTTGAGTTTTATAATACTCCGTTAAGACGAAAATTATAATTATTTTTACAAAACCCACATAGTTTTCACATACATATAGGTACGTACGAAGTATTTATACTACAGGTGGGAAAACTGATCGATTTTTAAGACTAAGTATTGTTATGTTCAAAATGAATATAACTAACTTTCATACCTCTGGCAACCCCGACGATTATCTATGGTCACGTTGATGGAGCGTACTCGATTAAAACAGATGTCGCTGATGGAATTTCCGGCCGCAACGGAGGTCGCAAGGTGCGAACGCAGCAACATGACTTTTTGATTCTGACTGTCGTCTAGTATAGTCGTGCTCCGCTTGACTTTTACCCAACATTTATAATGGACGTCACTTAACGGAGCACGATTGCAGCCGCAGTGCTTGAAGCCTCTGATCGTTCCAGTTTGGTATTTTAAAACTATTATTTGATTCACTACTCTTCCAATGTTTCTTTTCAAACTTAGCTGCTTGCATTTATTTTAGTATTTACAAATTTCAATATCGAGCCGCTTAATTACCTTTTAATGTATTTCTAAACTCTTGCTTTGACGATAATATAGTTTCTGTCAAGTATATAAATTGCTCTTTTATTTATTGTTCCCACTTTATTCCACACTGTTAAATAATTATAATCTTTCACGGTCTCAAGATCGTGTGGCGCCCAGGACTTTATTATGTACATATTTAACCATGGATATTACTACCAGTATAAAAAACTTAATATCGAAACTTGTTCCAAAATGCTTACTAGTATTTGGGATATTATATAGAGCGTTTGGCGTACTTGACTTTTAAGAAGCCATTTTTACACAAAATGATTATATAAATATTATCAATTTACACAATCACGCATAAAATTTGAATTCAGTTTAAAAGTTTCAATTATAACACTAAAAAATCGAGAAACTTGACGTGACAAAACCAGATTAACGCGTAAATACTTATCAGAATTCGTTCACTAGTACCTATTCCGGGACTTGAGACTGACGTCAACTCGATATAAGTCTCATACTCAACTGGAACTAAAACTAACTCCTTATTATTACTATAAAACGACCAAGTCACCATTTCTGTCCTTCACTATATATACCAACTTTACAACTGGGGAGAAAGCGAGAGCAATGACAGTTGAATATATCATCACGGCTAGACATACGTGTATTATCCTATCTCGCTCTCGCGTATTTAATGTCAATAGTATTGAAAGTCTACCACCAGTACCAACTAGCGAGTCACGGCGATGATCTCATCGCATGCGTTCGAACTCCGAACAAGTTTATTGGGCCACACGTACTGAGTATGGGTAGTACATACCGAGACTTGAGTACGCAAACTGGTGACAATATTTCTAACTCACCTCTAATTTATACTATCGACTGAGGGTACTTTATGTTAATTGAATTTAAATTCTAATCGATTTAAGTTTTGTACTATGATTGGCATATTCAGCACTAAGCGCAATGACCAATATAGTTATCGGTGTGCATTTACCATTGGCAAGTACACAAAAACAAAACTATTTAAATGGTACAAAACTTAAATCAATTATAAAATCACTTGTTAATTAATAGTTGCTGTCTTAATATATTATAATGTACGGGTGTTGAAGTTTTTTCTTTAGTATTGTATATGCAAGCAAGGTGTTTCATAAAATAAGAAATTATAGAACTTTACGGTAACATATATACACATATGAACATGAAAATATATGCGAAGGTGGCGCCATAGATATTATGTGCTTGCGAACACATGAACCCTCTTGGTGGATCCAATTACGACGCCTAAACGTTATTAGCTTCGTATACACTCGCATATTATATTTCGTGGTATCTGCTCAATGAAATTAATCTATGATCGGTTTATCAATATTATTTTATACAATTTTTATCAGATTTTTAAATGCTTGTTTTTATGTTATAGTCGATATTACCAATAAACCTTATATTACTTTTAATATAAATGTAAGTGAGACTGACATCAATACGATAATAGCATTCCCAAAAAAATCTATGTCAAAACTGCAACCAATATCAATAGAAAAAACTGTAACCAATAAAAAAGCTTTTAGTGTGATCTATTATCTTCTAATGTGTATATAATATTCCTCTAAGACTGACGATTGTGGCCATTTAAAAACATAATAATTACAAGATAAAAAGTACTTTTTATATACCACGTTTTTAAATTTTCTATTGAATCATATAAACTTGACAATTCTATGTATTGATAAAAACTTTTTATTGTACTCTATAGAAATACTGAATACATATATAATACTGAAATGTAATTTTGACATTGCATATTGATTTCCATAGTAACGCACTATATATTAATAATTTTGTTACTAGGACCCCCTTAGCAATCAACAATAATAACTTTTCATACAAAACAGAATTAACTGAAAATGAATTCAATTCTACTTAAAAATGGCTAAAAGTATTAAAAGAATACATTGTCGCCGTGTTCTGATATATTCTAAAAGTTTCAAATATCTATCTAGTTGGGAAGTTAGTTAAAAATCTTCAATCGTCCAATACAAATCTTGGACAAACAAGAAAAAATTTATACTGGACACACAAAAAAAATCTGTACCGGACAAACAAGAATACGAGCTAATAAAAACGTGGTAAAAAAATGGACTAATTTAAATATGGGAATGGGACGATTTGGCACCGCGAACTGGCCTCCGGCGTCTGGCCTCCGGTAATTGGCCGCCGGTACAATCGGACGCCGGCCCAATTGGACGCCGACCCGTCACGACGCGTCCGATTGTACCGGCGGCCAATTACCGGAGGCCAATCGCCGGAGGCCAGTTCGCGGTGCCAAATCGTCCCAGACCCTTTAAATATTGTGGTGGAGTCTCGTATATGGCCAAATGTACAAATGGTCTCTTCTCGGTTGGACTATATTTTTTTTGTCACAGAGCCCGAAAGATTATAATCTAAAATATCATGATATTTGGTCAGGTCAATGATCAGAGAAAATGAGAAAGAATTTTCTCTAATTCGATGGAACAAATTAAAAATTCTACAAGTTTCTCATAAACAAAACCTTGCTTGTCGTTGAATACAGGGGGGATGGAGTCAATGCGTGGATATGGTCACGTTCCTCAGGCATGTGGTTTCAATGAATAAGAGTTATTAGAGAACGAATTTAATAAAATAATGATGATCATTATAATATCAGATATTATGAAAATAATTAGGTAGAGTATTTTAATAATGTCCTAAATCAAGTTTTCAGAGAAGCTTAGTCAAACGATGCACACGTTTATACACAACAGATATCAATATTATATCGACACTCGAAAGGAAAAAGGATGTATCCCTCGGTTTTTTAACATATGTTTTATTGCATAATAACGTTGTACACTACTAAATATACGTTATGTTTTTTAAAGAATATAAGCTGCAAATGCTAATTTATTATCTAAATTAAGCTAGCGATAAAAAAAGAAGGAATTGACGTGAGAAAAACAACTTAACCGTCATTTTTGTTGTTTTTTATTAATTCATTCAATAATTAATATCAGATTAGGGATATAAAACCAAATATTAATTATTATGCAATTTAAGGTTATGTCTATTTCGTATTTAAAATTTTGATTTGTGTGAATTACGTTTTTTAGTAGAGACATATTGTCCTCACCATCGCTTGGTGCGAGGCGCATAATGATTAATCTATGAGTTTAAATTATTAACAGTACTTTCTTCTTCTTATTTATTTATAGTTTCGGGAAAGAATACCTATATTATTTATTACCTGTGATACTTGTGAACAATAATAATTGTAGAATGAATAGCCACTAATGATTAAAACATTACGCATCACCGCTGTCTTATAGTTTGACTTTTATATTTTATAAGATATATTATTGCTATGATAAATTTCATGGATCCGATGAATTGGGCCCGACAGAATTTTTCGTCGGTGTGTATCGAAGGGAATACTCGAGAGACGAATTTTTCGGGACACAATGTATTTATGATTATTTATCGCGAAGCGTTTTCCGAAATTTCCTCAAAATGGCAATTAATAAACGTATAACGTGAGTTAAATAATAATTTATGTAAGAGGATTTCGTGTGTTTATTTATTGGAGCGGTATTCATTTACTATATAGCCGGGAAGAGAATAAATTTGATTACCAGTATGTATACTCTTCCATCTTGGGAAAATAGGGAAAACCGATATTTTTTTTAAATAGTTGATGATCAATATAATATAGTTGTATTTATTGGTGACAAGACTCGGTTATGTTCACATTGATGTGATATCATGTATCTCATGGTGATTATTGAAACTACTGTAATTCTATTGGTGTCTTAGTGAAGACAAACTTGTCAGCTCAATAAACAATCAATTTTATTTAGAATTAATCAATGCTATGTTACAATTTAACGCATTTTTTTCAGTCTGATTATTTTTGACAACATTAGATGGCATAGTATTGAACGGTAATAAGTCAAAGATTCGTAAAAATAAGCTCTTGCCAGTTTTTTGACAATCTTTAGTTACATTGAGAGCCAAAAAACTCTTATAAAATTTTACAAACTTTCAAACAAAACCAATTTTGTACAGGTCCATTTCCAATTTTTTTTTCATTTAAAACTGGCGATTGACCATACGTTTCAATTTCGAATAGATACATCTTTGATATGTTTCCTTTTAAAACTTTTCAAATCTTTTGTATTGTAAAAAAATATTCAAATATTAAAACATGATTATCTCAGAACTATGTTTTTTGAGTTGTTACTGTTTAATACTGAGCCATCGATATATTATTATATTCATAAGAGGCAATAATACTTTATATTCAAATGTGAATAAATGCTGAACACTTGAATATGATTCCGTTTTTTTTAGCCCGTATATCGCCTTTAAGCATTTACACACTATACTACTGTATTTACTGGTCCGTTGTGAGTTACATCTGAGGAATGAAGATAGACGATTATATTATTAATATTAGCATCGAAATGTGCGTATTAGGTATTACTCGGAAAGACCACAAAAGAAACCATATATTTTAAATCATCCTTATGGATATAAACAAGAATGCTTGTTTTTATAAAGACTTCCAACTTGATGACATGGAAATTGACTGGATATACCGTTGAGCAAGTTGATAATTTCCGGATAAATGTAGTTATACTGATAAATGCGGTTTGAGGCTAAATCCATTTCCACCAAGCTTATGCAATAATTATTTTACGATTTACTACTGATCGAAAACTGTTTAAATCCCGTATAAAACGATTTCTGTGTTTAGTTTTATAATTTCATGGTAGGTAGTGTTATAGATTTTCATACACTTTTTTATTTTACCAACATCGAAAATATTATGACATTATTGTAAATTTACCTACTTCGTCGACTTGGTTTGAAAACATATAGAAAGGTAATTAATACAATATCTAGTAGTGCCTACACAATTTGTAGTGTGCATATTATAATGAGACGTTTCTCGTAGTCCAGTGCATAATACACTGGCTTAATTTGCATAAAACAAACATAATTTGAAAATATCTCATGCATATACACACTATAAAAAATCATTTGTAGAAAAAAATACGACACCCCACGAGATTTGAACCTGTATCTGCTAGATTCGCTCCAGTATGCTTTTCCAATTAAGCTACGAGCATCTTCCTAAATTACGACAATTTAAATTAGTAATTGTTACATGAAATGCATATCAAAATGCGTTACAATACTGTTGGCTATCGGTTTTAGTATATTAAATTAAGGTAGGTAACCTACCTTAACAACTGCTAGTTTAAATCATCGTAATTTAGTAAGATGCCCGTAGCTTAATTGGAAAACCACACCGGCGTGAATCCAGCAGATACAGGTTCAAGTCCCGTCGGGTGTCGTATTTTTTTCTACAAAATGATTTTTTCTAGTGTGTATATGCATGAGGTGTTTTCAAATTATGTATGTTCAATATATAGAATGTTACATTCTCAAATTATGTGTCTTTTTCGTTGAATAAAAGAAATATTTTATTGATATTATAACATGAGTTAATGGTTCAACTCCCAGTGACGTCACATTACATATGTGAGATTTTTTGGCATTGGGTATCTTTAATATTGTTTGACTTTTACTTCTACAGCACTCTTTCACTACTTCACTAGTGAAATTAGTTGTAGTGTTAACATATAATTTCAATACAATATCTCCGTAATAGCGTGGATGTTCTTATTCTTCTTTCACCCTGTCACGACCCAGCATTAGGGTATAGGGCAAGCACAAGTTCGTGACACTTCCCTCTGTCCATCGCCAACTCTCGCGCCTCCCGCCATGCCAGACCTGCAGCGCGTAGATCAATTTTGTAGCACCGCTGAAGGGTAAAAGAAGGCTAGCCATGGCGACGGAACCCTTGAGGCTGTGTCACAAGGGTACGAAGTCTCGCACTCTCTGGCGGCATCTGGAAGACATGTCCCAGCCACGTAAAGCATCGCTTCGTGATTACCTGCTGTGTCCGCTCATGAACTCGGGTGTTTGTAACGTGGTCGTACCAATATACCCCTAATATTCGGCGAAACATCGATTTTCAAATCTCAAAAGCCGAGACCTTTGAAGCTTAGTAAGATTCAATGTCCCACAGTCATACAGCAGCACAGGTAACACGCACGCGTTGAACAAACGACATTTGGTCTTCACAGAATACAGCCTTGACTTACATGCGATTCCAAGTCGAGTGAATGCATACCCCGCCATACCCATGCGGATTACAAGCTCACTGGAAATACCATCATAGTCGGCAACCGTGGCACCTAAGTATTTGAACCTGGTCACCAGCTCGACGGGCAGACCGGAAACCCGCAGAGGAGTACAACAATATTAACGTCATCTTGAATAATTGAAACGAAATTTAATTAAATTTCATTACCTAGTTGAATATAATTTTAATTGCAAAACAAAAGTCTCTTTGTTTAGCATAATCAGAAAAGAAATAAAAAGGTGGCTTTTGTAAAATTATCCGAGAAACAATAATATTTATCAAATTTTTCAAAAACGTAATCTGAATACATAACGACGTAGTACTCGAAAGAATGGGCGTAAAATTTTCAGAGTTCTCATTTATCATAAAGAAACGAAAACTCTAATTCGTTTGCCATGAAATTCGAAATGACAAATAGGGCTATGTACTGTTTCAGTTAATCATTCGGGGTGAGATAGAGCGCAACATAAGACCAGAAAGAAGACATATTTCTTAGCGCTAGTGTTTTGACCGAAGTATGGAGCTATATCTTTAGAGTCGAAACGCATACACACACACAGATATTGAAACAATGATGGCCAATCTAGGAACAAACGTTAGGCACATTTAAAAATTCTCTAGATCTTGCTAAGTGTGTACTAGAGCAGTGCTTCTCAAACTTTTTCATACCACGGCCCCCTAAATCAGAAAAAAATAAATCCAAAGCTCCCCTCACCAAAAATTTTAGTCTTTAGTGACCAACAGTACTTTATTTAACATTGAGTAAGTACATTTTTATTAAAAATAATAGAAAATTTTATTTACTTGCTTGTAATGCAAAAATTAACTTCAAATCTATTACAGCTACACCCTTCAAAAACAATTTAATGAAAGGGGGTGATTGCATATTTTTACGTAATAAATCAATATCGGGTACAATGTTTGAAATGCTAATTCGCATGGTTTGCTCCAAAGTCTCCGTTGAAAGACACGACTTGTGTTTGTTTTTCATTACCACTAATGATGAAAATGCAGTTTCGTATGGGTGGGTATGTTGTCGCAAAAGGAATTATGATTAACAATTATGCTTTTGTGATTGACGGATATTCTTGCTGTCATGCTATAAAGCTAAACATTGGACGATACGTCTTTAAATCCTCAAATCTCGCGTCAAATTCCGTTTTCAATAATTAAATAATTTTATAAAAAAATTATTTGAAAAAAATATTATCATATTTTCTTGGCGGGTAACTCAAAATGTTGTAGTGGGTAATTCAATTACCTGCAAGTAGTAGGTTGCCGAGCACTGGAGTAGAGAATGGTGAACCCACATCACTCGAAGAACAAATCATCATTGGATAAATCTCATTATCCAGTGGTATCTAAAATATATTAAAATACCTAAAATAATATTACATATTTTCCGGATTAATGTTATAATCAATATTAGCGGAAGTAGGTTGATACGATATACTTGGTATATAATATAATAGTGGAAACCGCAATGAAAAACCTTCATAAAACAGTGAATTGAGCGGAGCTGATAATTTAATATTTCATACAGATAAGTAATTAATATATTTATAAAGTTTTTTAATATATTTTACATAAATGTAATGTAAAAATATTTTATTTTTCTCCATCTTTTCCAATACTTGCCAAGAATTTGTTAATGTATGTTTGAGTAACCTTTCTGGCAAAATTCTTCGACGATTTTCAGAGAACAACGTTCGGACAAGTCAATCGGATTGCTAGTCAAAGGTCAAAACTTTTTCTATCAATCACGACATGTTTTATTTGACGTAGATTTTGGTTTACCAGAAATTGAACACAATGTTGCACTTTTAAAACTATATATTTTCTTCAACTTTACCAGAGCTTTCTATTATGTAGTTTTATAAATCAGAAAATATATTATTCAACTTCTTTTGAAGGGAGGAGAGGGTCTTGACCACCCCGAACAAACTCCATAATACAGCAGTATAATATCAATTACATGACTGAATATGTCTGAAATGTTATCATAGAGTAGAAGTTAAGAATCATTTAATAACTATCGGGTTAAACTCGTCGTTACAACCGATTAATATGGTTCAGTGGTAAATACGTGGCATAAAATTGCTACGAACCGAATAATTTGGATGGAGCATCAAAAGATTTCATCATCCAGATCATCATCACAGTTTCTGATGATGAGGATTATATTCCTCTTCACATCACATACGTAGAAATCATATTTGTTTGACTTTTGTAATGTTATGGTGATTAACTCGTATGATAAAAAAAACATACGTGTGACCTTCCCTCGTGGCAGAAGTCAAACATAATAATCACAATTAAAGTGAAAATTAACAGTTTTAAACGTGTTAAAGTACGAAAAAAATTAGCCATACCAATAAAACAAGCTTAACAATAGAAAGTCGTATTTTTACACTGAAGAAAGATTTCCAATTTCCAAAAGTAATAATTTATGTCACGTTAATGTGTTTCTAACTAATTTCACACTTGTTTATAATTATGTATAATAAATATGTGTCTTTTTTCAGATTCGTTTAAATCAGAATCAAAAACCTCTTCGCATAATATCATACTGCCCTGTTATGACATTTAATGACCAATTTTTATTTCGTATTTTTTCCTTCAGCATTTTCATGATGTCGCAGTTAAATAAATTGTATTCCAATATACATTTATTTCCATATGTGGCACCGATCTAAGTTATAGAAGAGGATTTTTTGATAAATTTTATATAATTCTCCAATAGCGTCTCAATCACGAATGTACACAGGCATGCGTGATAAATTTCGGCCAAAGTATCTAGCCTCACACCCTATAAGAAAAGAAAAGTAGTCTATGTAGGGATGTTAGATACAAACGAAATTGCCGAATACATAGTGTTTTTACATTCAATTTATTGCAAAATACAGATATTATCATTTTTTTTTAAATTGTACTGGTTAATAATATGACGTATACTTACGTGTACAATTATCATATAAAAATATTCAGGACTATCAAGTTCAAAAAGCGTCTGTAATAAATTAATATGTCCGATTACCTATTGACCCGATAGACCAACGGGATAGATCCTACTAGGCTGATGAATGTAAGGGCTAGCGCCCACGGCGACAACTGGCCGCAGCGACGTGACGCAATATACCATAAACAGCCGATCGGCGAGTTAAACGTCTGTCACACTATCTGTAGTTTAACTCACCGACATTTTTATTGAATATCGTAAATAACGTATAAGCAGTTTCCAAATATATATCTTAGAAATTTAAAACTACTACATGATATCATTTGCAATAATCATGTGCTTCTTATGTCATGTTTATTGCAATGAAACCCCGATTCTACGGTTTTCAAGGAACCTTTCTTTCTTCATAGGGGGCATTTTAGTTGTGACTTATAAAAAATTGTGATACGAGATGCGAGGCAAGTCTGAGCGCCGACCAACCTGTGCAAACAAAGCGATGCGACTGAAAGGTCTGTACGTATCATAAATAACTCTACGAAAGCAAAATGATAAATTTACACAGAAACAGTAAGAAACAACAGAAAATTTGCGACGGGTCCATAATATTTAGACGATAGATCGAGGAAAATTATACATCGGAGAACGGTTAATGCGGGATTATTTAATATTGTTCTTATGGGTGTTTGGCGGGACATTCAAAAATGATCGATCCGTGCGGATAAACGATGTATGCAATAACGGTAGATCGGGGTTCCACTGTACATATCAATTTCTCTTCAAAGCGTTTGGTATTTTGATAATATAATATTATGATTCTTCCAAAATATATTATTAACATTTTTGATATAATTAAATTGTGGATCTAATTTGCAGAAAATTTTCAATGGCAGTCTCAGACCACGAATCTCCCGGAATGTATGTTTTGTTAGTTATCATTTAATTTGCTATAATATTGTCATTATTCTTTCAAAAATGTGTTTTTGCATAACTATATAAAAGTAAAAAAAAAAAAAATATTGAAGGTATAATGATTAAATATATAAATTATAACTAACCTTACGGGTTCATAGGCACCATCCCGGATTGCATAACAATTAAACATCCGAAATAAATTATATAAAAATAATAATTTAACCTTTTTAATTTCTCCACAATTTAATATTGAATTTTAAATAACCAAAGATTCGGAAACTTGGCATAACGTATCTCTACATATAAGATTAAAAAAAAAACTTTTACATAATATAGGGTCGAGAAAAATACGGACATTCAGCCCTTCTCAAAGTGGCGCTATTGAATTTATAATAAACTATTCTTAGCTCAGGTCGCACTCAAGATATATGAATATTTAAAAAGTTAGTCTTTTCGTTTGAGTAAGTGTACCAGAAGTTATCCCATCGAAGGCTTTCATTTATCTTTCAACAATACTGAGAAACGTCTATAATCAGCATTATTAAACCAAAAAAGTGTTCGTGGCAATTTACAACTTTACTTCCAGAAAATCAAATTGAAAAATTGGGTCGCAAATAACGTTATACCTAATATAATATGGAAGTGCCCAATTTTTAAATGGTTCTAATTTATAAAATCATCTTTCAACAAAGCACCCACAGTCGATTGTTGTACGTTATAAATGTTTTATAAATTCTAGCCTTATAATCAATTGATATTTTATAGTTTTTTCTAATGAATTTAAGTTTTGTACTATTCCATTTGAGTCGTTTTTTGCGCCCCGGGTTTGGCCTTTCGGCATCTTCAGGCGCCGTGTACACTCACCAAAGGCAAACACACACTGACAACGAACACTCTTAACTCTAGCTTATATAATAAACCAATACAATAAAGTAGTTAAAAACTCCATTAGCTACCTATCAAGTCAAAGGTCACAAAAAATACAACAAACAAATTATGAATAGTTGAAGTATCAGTAAAAACCTAATTAGTAAAAACCCTATCTTATTATAACAATACACTCGATAGCGTATTATAATAAATCTTCAAAGCCTAATAATTGATCATTATTTTTTATAAACAATAAAAATACTACACTCAAGATTTGTAAATCGTCAATTCTAGGAACAATGGTCATATATTGGAAAATTATTAGAAAAGTTAACTAATGATATATTCGTCTTTAAAGTCATTAGTTAAACAACCATCACTCAATAATACTCTTAAATTGTACCTATTTTTTTAGTAAGATTGGTTTTTTAGTATGAGTAAGTGGTGTTTTTTTAGAGGTGTAGAATTTTAAAATGAAATAAACACATAAAAATTATGGTAATTATTAATGGTATTAGCTTTATTCGAAAAATAATTTATGCCATTCATTAGTGTTTAAATATGATTTCGGGCATATGGGCGCCACAGCCGGCTCAAAAAAAAGCGCAATCTGGAAGTTCAATTTTCGACACTTTTTCGAGCAGCAGGGGCCGTAAATCGGCAATAAATGTTGGCTATGTTGGTATCGTCTCTAGTTTATCGACGTAGACCAACGACTTTACATATCTTCACAGAAAATAATGCGCCGTCTTTTTGAAACCACAGCTTTTCCACATTAATGCCATTCAATTGGGTAAAAAAAAGTCAGTAATCATGATTCTATAATACTCTCCATTGACTGTCACGTTTTGGCCGGCATCATTTTTTTTAAAATATGGAACAATGATTCCACCGGCCCATAAATCACACAAATTAGTGACTTTATGTAGATGTAACGGTGTCTCAATTATGCCTTATGGATTTTCTTCACAGCAAATGTAGCAATTTTGCTTATTGACGGCCATTCAACCAAAAATGAGCCTAATTGCTGAACAAAATGTTGTGGTGAAAATGAACTGAACCACGATTTTTTTAAATAACTTTGCACAATTTGCAACCGTTGTTTGCACAATTTACAACCGTTGTTCTGGCGTAAGTCTATTTATTCATGGTAAAATGGCAAACCAAATTGACCACAAACCAGCTGTCAGCTGTCAAATTGGCTGTCGTGGAAAAAAGTGTATATAATTTGCAAAACAAACCCCTAAAAAAATACCCGTTATATTAATTCCTATTAAATTGTATATTAAAATATAATATACTCTGAATTTTTAATCGTTAAAAATAATCATCTCTAAAATTAATTATCGATAAACGAGTATTATATAATCATCAGCTGAAATCAAGTGTCTGCGTCATCAGAATGCTTATGTGAAACGGTGTACTCTGAAATTTTTCACTCAGCGAACCTTCACACCATCGCATTTTTACCAATTTGCCCTGCCATACAACATTACTGCCTGCATTAGGAGGATCGCATACAATCGTGAATTTACTACTTGGTCTTGGCACCATCAAATGCGGGATGTCGTGCATTAAAGTAATATTTAAATATTATGTTCACGACATTAATAGTATGTGAGTAAGTGTTTTTATTCTGTATGTCATTCACGTAAACAGATTAGTTAAAACTTTTACTAAGCCATCGGCATGGTCGTTGCTTAATCAATTCTTGGTATTGGCCAACATGAATACTACCAAAGTTTTTCAGTGATTTATGTCACCCCGCACCATTGCCGCTCATCTTTTCTAATACGTTCAAAATTACTGATAAACAGCAAATAGTTAGTTACAGAATTATACAATACATCCACAAAATAGACACGGGTAGAGCTTTCCACCCCACGTAAGAATAATATCAAAAACTCTTTTGACTGGACCGTACATAATCAAAAATGTAAGTTTACGTAGGTACTAAATTATGTTCGGACATTTTTCCTTTGACTATGTCCGATCCTAATAAGATCATAATATGGGTCTCCAGAGAGTGGAGTTTTGTATTAACAGATTTTGTTTTTACGAGAAATGGATGTCAACCAATTGCTCAACCTATTAGGTCAATACTCTGACTCAAACTCAAATTGAAAAACAATTTGTGTATTTGTCAGACCAGGATTCGAACCTGGGACCCACGACGCTATAGGCCGACGTTTAAGATGCGCTGCCATCGTGGGATAGACAAGGATAAAATAGTAGAATTTACCTCATCTTTATAATATTAAAACGAAATTATTTTGCAAACATTTTTTAACTACATAAATATCGTTATTACAAAAATATAATAAATAATATTTTTTAGTTATTGTACTTTTTTAATGTTCGAGAAATAAAATTTTTACAATTCACAACGCGAAAGAATATTTTTCACCAAGCAAGATAATCCATACTCCTTATTCTATGGTCACTGTGGTCCGCTATGATCACATCATTGCGCGTGACGTCATGTTTCAGATCTGTCAAATAATAAAGTATGATATAAGATAGAATTGACGTTTTAATAGCCCCATATCAATAAAAACTATAATAAAGGAGGGCCGCTTATTGGAGTGCCGCTGGTTTATTTCTAGACACTTTAACTTATATTACTAAATAAATTATGTAATTATTTCTCGTTGTTTTTATTTTATTTGTAAATAATAAATAATAATAAATAATAAATTTGTTTCCTAGGCAACGAAATAATTATTCGTACATATAATAATAAATTCGCTGCCTAAGCAATGGAACAATTCTAAAATCTAATATTATACTGTATAATCGTCACGATTGCATTATTATACTGTGGCGTAAAGGCAGTGCGTTCGGCTGATAACCGAACAATCGTGGTTCGAATCCAATCGAGTACGATTTTTTTTCGTGTGAAAAAATAAATTATGTGTTACATGTCACACGACAAAAATACACTCTGATCTGATTTTCCAAACGCGCCTAAAGAAGTATAACTTCAAAAAACCTTCTTTTCAGAAACCAACTCTCGAAGGTAGGTACGAGAGTATTAGTCAAAAAATACTTTAGTAATTATCTGATTATTCGTGACGTCTTTATTATCGGATTACAAGTATAATAGGGCCTGTACACGTCCATGAATTTACTGGCAGCAATAGTGCGTATTTTAAACTATCGTGACAATAACTGCTTACACGTAAAAGTGCTGACTGTCTCTCCAATCTCATTCTTCAAGAGTAAGCGAGACGCGATGTTGTCATTTTATGGTACTATTCGACAGGTAGTGAAAATCGGTTAACCTCAAAATGAGTATAGTTCATTTTTTTAACGGCACGTTTGACACTATCGTTCTACTGTGCAGGCGCAAATCGAAAAAATCTTACTGTCGCATGAAAATTCAGAAGCTTCCAAACTTTTTTGATTCATGCATGCAAGCTTGCAACTGCAGGATAATACATGACATGGCGGCGATAATACTTACTGTCAACAGTAAATCCATGCACGTGTAAACGGGGTATTAGTTTATAATTATTACCTGATATGGGACCTCGGTCACCTTAATTTTTTTTTTAATTTCGCCAGACGGCATTTTTTATCTCTTTAATTAAATATATTATATCCTATTTCATAAACACTATTTATTTTTATTAAATAAAATCATCCAATATAATTTTTTACAATTAAATTTTTTTTTTCTGATTTTTTTTTTTTAAATTGTCTAGTTTTAGTATAACATTATATTGTAGAGAAAATAGTAAAGTCATCTTTTTCTATGCTGGTTATATAGTACGAAACTCTAAAAAGTATACTTTACTCAAAAAAATACATAGTATAATATGCTAATAGTATAGTGTTACTAATTCTACGCATTGCTTTTTTTTACCATGTTCGATCCTAATAAAACCATATGGGCCTCTACAGAGTGGAGGTTTATATAAACAGATTTTTGTTTTTACGAGAAATTGATATCAACCACTTGCTCAACCTATTAGGTCTATACTCTGACTACAACCACATATTGAAAGACAATATGTGTATTTATCAGACCCCAGATTTAAACCTGGGACTCGCGACATTATAAACCGACGCGTAAACTACTCGACCATTGTGGACGGCATTTTCTATACAATAGTAAAGTAATTTTTAACCATATTCCTTCTTAACGGGACCATAATATTATGGATATCAGCTATAGGGTGGAGATTTTTCGACCACCCGGGGGTAGTACATGTAACAAAGTTATATATAAAATATAAATATATTATAATATATTTATCACCATCTAAATTTATGTACTTTTTCTTTAAGTTTTTTATCTTCGCCACTGTCACGCACATCAGTGCATCGAATGTTATCAAAAGTCAATCAAACCTTTTCATATATCTGGCAATATATGCACACCTTTGAAATGTTTCCCTAATATTCAAACGGCGATCGTGACCCTCCTGAAAATCCACACCCCCTTTCCTCCTGTGACCTATCAAAGCCTACATTGGCAAGAGAGTCGAGGGGTGATACTTACTGTGTATTTTTGCTTGATACAGCGCCGATAAACGTAGGGAAATTTCGTTCGCGTCAACTGGCATCAACTGGTATCAACTCGCATACATTGTCAAGTTAAAATGATTCTAGCTTTTAAAGAAGGGTATTATAATAGTATATACATCTAGCGACGGAATTACAACACTCAGGTAAAAACAACTTGAGATAATATTTTATATTATCATGATATATTTATGTCCACGATGGCCAACCGGCTAACGCGTCGGCTTATAATATTGTGGTTGTGGGTCCCTATTTCGAATCCTGAATCTGGCGTTTTGTTATTCAATTTGTGTTTGGTGTCAGAGTATGGACCTAATAGGTTGAGCAAGTGGTTAATATCCATTCCTCATAAAAACAATAATCTGTTGACATAACTCTGTTGAGGCCTATTCGATCTTATTTGGATCAGACATGCTCAAAAAATGATAATATTAAATATACTATCTAGGTGAGTGTCTTTCTGTCCGTTTGTATTTATAAGATTATAACCCAAAAACACATTTGAAAAAATACGGCGCCCGACAATATTTGAACACATAATATATCCACATCGCGCCAATATGCTTTAACCAATAATTAAGCTACGGGCCTCCTACTTAATTACGACAATTTAAACTAGTAGGTCCTTCATGAAATGCTAATCAAATGACGCTATTTTTTATGTAAGTTCAATATGTAGAATGTTACATTCTCAAATCTTGAAAATTATTCATTGAAGAAAATAAATGGTTTATTGAATATTGATGAAACTTGAATAGTAACAATTTTTAGAGTACTTATTTAATTTTCCTCAATATTCTTTAAAAAAATCACTTATCGATACAAAAATGTACATATTGTTATATTATATTAATGAAAATTGTTTTTAGAAGTCAAGGTACAACGAGGATCTGTACCCACTATTTTTTTTTTTCATATGGGCTTCTACAAAGTGTTGATTATATTAACAGATTTTTTACGAGAAATGGATGTTAGCCACTTGCTTAACCTATTAGGTCCATACTCTGGGTCCAAACATACGTTGAAAAATAACATGTGAATTTTCCAGAATGAGGGCGAAAAGATCGCGTGGCGTGTGAAAGTACTAGATCGGATGCGTACATAAAATTGGAAAATCATACGAACTGAATCGTCTGGAATGAAAAAAGTTTTTGGAGGCGGCCAAGGCCCGATATGAGTTTTAATGCCAAAAATGATGATTACAATATGAATAAAAACAATATTAATGTCTATTTTTCATTCAAATTAATTTCATATTTCGTAAATACATCAAATATTTGCCTATCTTCATTAACGTGTTTAGTATATGACATGCTACAATGTACATATGCTATTATATGTTTCTTAAATACACGTCTTTTAAGTTGTCTGATAATGAACATCCAGCGGCCAGAGGTCATTTTTTTTACGCTCATAACAATTAATTTGTCAGAAAACTTTAAAGGGAGCCTCCAAACCAGTCATGGCATTATTCAATTATACAAAAATCTAAAGAATGTACTATTCTATATATATAATATTGTTCATATTTTTTTATAAGTAATACCAATTTTGATTTCACAGAACATATTACACTCAACTATCATTCAACGATGTTAAAATTAGTGTCGTCACGCAAGAGTGAGGAGAACATACCTTTGTTAAGAAAGATCAAATTAAACCATACATTGCCAATATTAAAAACCTGCATCTTTGATAGCAGATTCTGGGAAGTGATTTTTTTCTGCAGGAATCGCTTGCCTACGCGAATAAAATGAATCAAATGCGACTAAATAGTGTTTGTATAAAATACAAAAATAAAACAATAAATCGTTCAAACAGATGGATTTATTTGGTAAATTAAAGTTCGATTGTAATTTTACCACGTTTTTCTTAGCTCGTATTCTTGCTTGTCCGGTAGTTGCGTATCCATAAAACTTTTATAATATATCAGAACACGATGCCAATGCATTCTTTTAATACTTTTAGCCATCTTTAAGTAGAATTTAATTCATTTTCAGTTAATTCTGTTTTGTATGGAAAGTTATTTCATAAAAATCCGTAAAAAGTAAAAGACTATTATTGATTGCAAAGGGGATGGTCCTAGCAACTAAATTATTAATAATATATACGTGCGTTACTATGGAAATCAAAATGAAATGTCAAAATGACATTTCAGTATTCTATATTTGTTTGTTTGTTTTTTATTTACTTCATATCAAGTACAAGTTTGAGCATATTGAGCATAATAATTCAACAGAAAATTTAAAAACGTTGTATATAAAAAGTTCTTTTTATCTTGTAATTATTTTATATTAGGGTGTCTAAAAATCAGTTAACGCTTTGGGCCACCACGTCACTAAATGCGTCACTGCACATCGCGAGTGCATGCCTATTTATTTTACACTGTAAAGGTTGTGTATCAAGATTTGAGGCTTTATTTTTGTAAGTATTATTTATGAGTAAAATTATATATCAATAAATAAATTTTGTAAATGTTGAGTTGGTAAATAATTCAAATAATGGTATGTTGTAAATTTACAATATTTAGACACTTCATACACAAAAATACATATTTTTACAGATTAGGATAATATTTGTCGTATATCCCATGTCAATTTATTTATTAGCGGTTGATAATAATTGAAGACCATAATAATTATTATGTTTCATCACAAAATCCAATATCAAGTTTCAGTTAAACCATGAAAAAGGCTATGTTTTACTTTTGATTTGTAATAAATTATTATTGTTAACGAAAATAGTTTTCTGTTTAAGCAAAGATGGTTGAAATAGCTTTGAGATTTTTTTTCCAAAGTTCTGCAATAATATGTTGTTTTTTTATTTTTTGTTTTGTTATGCCAAAGAAGTATAAATCTTCTAACGCGCGTCCATAAGTACACACACCGATTTTTTTATATAAGTACCTATTTCGTAACATATTTGAGATTATTTTTGAGTTTTATTTACTGAGATTATTACGCTATTTTCGTAACCAAAACCTTTCTTCTATTTAAGCAGAATTATGTTAAAGCTTATCCAAGATGCAAACTTTTGAATTCTATACAAGAGTATTACTCAAAGCTCCAAAAAACATTTCACAAAATAATCTGTTTGCTTATTTTTTCTCCGAGTGTTAATACAGATAATATGGACTAAAATAGAATATTCATGAAACATATAGTTATAAGAAGCTTTATAAGATTATAGCGATAATATTGTAAGAAATGAAATTTATTGTATATTAATCCGTAAACGTTACATAAATAGTATGGCATATACTCACTAAAACTTATCCAGGAACATATATCTCATATTATGTTTTAGCTCCGAGGAAACTACGAACATCACAACATGTTGACATTTATTAATCAACTAAATCTCGGTGTCGAACAACAATTGAAAAGTGCTCTGAGTACAGACATTGTAATATTAAAACTACAATCATTACACCTTCCAACATAAAATACAAGTAGGAGTGAAGTAGGACAGTACATAAATGATAATAATGAAGTACAATATAAAAGACTAGCTAAGAAGTAGAGATGAATGACCGATGAAATTTATAATGGGTCGAAGAAGTTAATGGGAAAATAAAAATAAAAATAGAGAACTATAGCTATATGCTACAACTTTGATAAGCTTGAACAGGGTCCAGTCGTAAATTTAGAAACGCAATACGAAGCATTTCTGGCCTAATAATAAATATACAATGAACTGATAAAACTATTAGAAGAAGACCAAGTAGAAATTCCAGTTGATTTAATTATCAAATTGTTGATGATTGGTTGATATACATAATATGCATTATAGTCCCAAAAAAAGTGAATGCAAAGAAGTTCAACGAGTTTAAAACCATTGACTCGGTGACCTACTTGATACACTGATGTCTACAGAAATCATCTGAGCATTCGCGGAGCACTTGTCAGCTTAAAATATTCTAATACCCGATCTCTTTCTTACAGGAAAAGCTTGGCATTGCTTTCACTTCACGTTTTATTTTGCTTATTTAAATGTAAGTATATTATATTTTATTCCATTAAATTATTAATAATGTGAAAAATATTTATACCTTTTACCACAACTCTTCGATGGATCTCCACCATAGCTTGATGAATGATAGAGAGATAATGAGATAACAAGAACTTCTTGTCCACGTGTTAAAACTTTGAACTAACAATCCCATCCAGTGCAGCTAATCACACTTCCGTTTTCAAATGAGGAACCCCCCCAAATGTATCATTTCATTTTACGCTGATGTGGTGTACATATCTATCAATTTACGTAATGTGAAGCTTTTTATAAAAAAAATACGTCTAAAACAATCAGGAGTGATGTTAGAATTATCGTTAGTTAACTTTTGGTTTAGCACTGTAATCGCATCTAAAAGGAGAGTCGATACATTTATTAAACACGCGTTGTCGCCATGACAGATACGTCACTGAGAAGACTACAGCGACTTCCTGTTATCGCCGATTTCTTGTTGTCGAACAGTAGGAAGGATAAGTATTCCAAAGATTTTCATCGCTATACTCGTGATAGTTTGATTGCTTAACATCAGTTAAGTATTTCTCAAGAAAAGATTATGGACTTCCATACTCAGTCTGAGTCAAACAGCTGACTCCTGAGTAGGATAAACTAAAAAATAAGATGAAGTTACGATTAACTTACGAATAACTTTAAATTTATTAATTAAAACTGTAATCAGTATTTATATTGCGTTGATTAATATAATTTCAGTAAAAAATTTGATTCGTCGACCCAGTTGAAACAGAAGCCATTCATTAATATAGAGATGTGAAACGAAAACATTGCATCCGTATTCGATATTATTACTAGTATAAGTATATTATTGATAAGGTATGTTATCGTATGTATAAGTATCAATATTATTGAAATATTTTAACGATTCTAACCTATTGAAGTATTTTAAGAAACCCTACGTAGACCTCTACGGCACGCGATGTCTACGGCGCTACGAAACGTTACTGTTCTACGGTTTGAATATTTTGTGTACAAATTCATGAATTCGTACAAACATGTTAAAACAGAAGGCAACGTGTTCGTGGAATTTTGTTCCATTACTGCAATCAGTGGCGTATTAAGTGGTGTAGAGGCCTCAGACGTCGTCGCAAATATATTTTGAAGTCTTTTGAATATGGTTAAGTACCTGCCGCATACCAGTGCCGCAAATGAAATATTATACTTTCATCTTTTAATATAGGTACTGTACTTTAATATAATCATCATTGTCATAATATACTTTACTTTTAGAAATCGTCCTTTATTCGACCTTTTTACTAACCTTTAAATAAACTTCACTTAATATTTAAACTTTTCTCTCCCTCTTTCTTCATATATCTAGAGCAGGAGTTCACAAAGTATGTCCGGCGAGATTTATATTAAATCTGTATTATTTTTTATTCTTCATCAATATGATTCAATAATATTACAAATTACATTTGAAATTAAATATCCTCTGGCAAGAATGAACAGTCAGACACTTTGATATTTGTATATGCGGATGTGGGAAGTGAAGGGGGTTTTGGCGGAGGCGCAGTTACGGGTCATAGTTATTGTGTTGTTAGTTGTCAAATGTTACCGGTTATGTTGAAAAATATAGTTAAACATGCTCATCAAATGACTTCTTTATTTGGAAGTAGGTACCTATATTTATGAAAAAATATTTTCTAAAATGAGTAATAATCAAACTTAAGATCAAAATTAACAGACAACCATAAAATCGCATCTGTTTTGCGTATTCACACCACAAAATTTGAGCCTAGATTGCAGGATTTAGTTTCAAATAAACAATTGCATAAATCATATGGTGAAGAAAAAAAAAATATTATTTGTTAGTATATTATTAAGATATTAATAAGATAATGTATATTTAGTTATAATATAACTATACACAATGAAATATTATTTTTTTAACATTTTACAAATATTTTTGATTTCAAAATTGTCCCTTTGACGAAAAAATTTGTGAACACCAGATCTAGAGCAATGTTTTCTAAACTGTTGTATTCATATAGCTAATTAGTAATTATTATTACTTTAAATATTTTAATAGGTTCATTTTTCATTTCATGACCTACTCTGTTAAATGCTTTCAAGAAGTCTTTGTAGGAACAATCAAACTGGTCACGACTGGTACTGACGAAACATCAGTAAATATTATCTTCACGTTGATTGCCATGTTCTGAATCCATAGTATTTATTCATCATAAGTGACTCAATTTTTATACAATATCATCTCAGCAAGATTAGTTGGTGTAGAAAGAACAGCATCAGATTTACTACTCTTATGAATTAGAGTAACATCTGAAAGTTTATCCTTCTCAATTTTTAAATAAAATCTATATAACTCATCCACAGATGACAAAAATAATGAATCCTTTTTAAAAATGTAGAAACTTTATCTGGTCCCAATCCCCAACGCCTGAATAGGATTCAATTTCGAATTTCCAATAACGTCAAACTGCATACTGTATACACTAATACAACGCATATTAAAAAAAAAGCTCATCTATTACGATGACATTCTCCTAGTTCGCATATTTTTCTGATAATAATTGTAGAATTTTTTGAATTATACGAAATAATACTCTCACATCTTTGCCAAATAGTAAATTTTACTCTTGTGACAATGTTACAAGTGAGTGGCTATGTGTAATTTATTCGAAAATACTTACAAATATTTTCTAAACTAGGCACTCAATAGCGAGCCGTAACTGTGATCGTTGGAGATAAAGTTACTAGTATGGACGCAAAATAATTAGTTCGCATGCCTAATACATAATTATTTCGCATCTAGATTTGGTTACAGTATTCGGAACGGTTATAGTTATGACTCACTAATGAGTACCCGGCTTCATATTCCAATTGTATTATAGATGATTATCATTATTTTTTGAATAAATACGTATTACCGAAATTTTAAATAACACCTCAGACGCATAGTTGTTAGTAATTACTACGTGACAAACTGGAATCCAATGGATACAGATTGGATAATATTTTTCTAAAATATTTTTTTCTACGGGTATCTATGTTAGAAATTATAAATGATTTATTTTAAAGTTCACGCAAATTATGTAATATAAAGTGTTTTAATATTAAATACCGACTACAATTTGAAAATCAGTAACTAACTTTAAGAAATCAGTAGAAAATGTGCAGGCCGTGTTATATTATATTCAGACTTCACTGTAATCATATTATTACAATATCTTTAGTTTGCCAGTTGAGTCCTCGCTGAGTGAAACACTCGTATTATAAGTACTAAGTCGTGAGACGGGCGTTTTACGTGCTTGTGGGATAATCCACCTCTGACATTTCCAGGCACATACACACCGTAATATCAAAGAATGGCTGCTAAACCTTTAGGCCTCCCACAAACATTTCTCTGCTTAAATACAAATTTTAACCAACTGCCGATAATACACCAATGATAGTATTGTCACAAATCTTCAATTTATTAATCTTATAATAGTTATCTATTAAATATTGTTTTCTGTTATTTTCAATATTGTGGAAAATATATATTGTTATTAATTTTATTGAAATTTATCCTAATCTTTACAGTATACTGTCATTAGAGTTTTTTGGTATTTTGGTTAATTAAATGGTGAACCAGCTGTATTCGGGGGTCCCCATATTTTACAGTTCATAAAAGCCTTAGACCATGCACCAGTAATAAAGGGTGGAAGTATGCTGTTAAGATCCGCCATAAATAGTGCACATTACATTTTGTTAGTCATACGTATTTGTTTTTATTTAACTAATACTACAATTTATAGAAGGTACCTATTAGTTGGTTTTTAAAAATCAATTAAACCGTGCCTAAGCTAAACCATAATAGTTTTGGTATATTTTAAGCGATACGATAAATTTCGCCACACTTTTTCATTCATACTTATGTACTTGTTTTCGTTATATTTAGAATACATATTACACATATTGTTGGTTCATTTTTGTAATCCATTATGCCCTGCCTAAACCAAACTATAATAGATAAAAAAATATTATTCTATTTATAAAATATCGAATGTTATGTATGATTTAATTGCATAATTTTAAATATTTTATAGATAGACGAGTATTTCTTGACTATTATCTATTAATGGCTTGGTTTTTGCAGGGTTTAATTGAATTTAAAAAAACTAACCAACACCATCTGTAAATTGTAGTCTTAGTTCAATGAAAGCAAATACGTATGACTGACAAAGTTTAGTGTAAACCATTTATGGCGGATCTTAACAGCCTGCCTCCACCCTTCGCCACTGCCATGTACACAGTATGGACGAGTCATACATGACAAAGAAACTGACATTTGTAGAAAGACTTGGTGGACCCGTACAAGATGGAGGGGTAGAGTCGAGTTGGATTTAATAACCGTGTGTGTTCTATACTAGAGGGGAAAACGCTTTGGACTGACTCGGATGGAGGCATATGCTGGAGAAGGCCAGGGTTGTAGCGCCAGGAAGAAGATTAAAAATTATAGATTCAAAGTATTGAAGTAAACCGTAATGTGTAAAATGTCATAAATAACGTGACATCAAAATTCAGCACGGAATGTTATAAACTATTAAGGCAACATGATATGCGAAGAGTTGTTCGATTCTGATTTAAATTCATTTATAATACAACAAAGACAAAAATTAAATAACGTCAATTCTATCATATCAATGGTTCAATTCAAGATCAATTTAGTCAAAAATATATTGTGTCATTATTATATTTATTATTACGTAAATCTTTATTTAGTACACTAAATAAATAAATATTTTTTAGTGTAATTATTAAAACTCACTCCTGCTCTACGGATCAACATAATGACCAGTTCACAAGGAAAGTAAGTGGCGTAGAGAAGATGAATTTAATCGTCATGAACGTATAAATGAAAAGGATTTCAAGTTATACACATTTATATTTTTATAAAAATCGATGTTTTTTAAAATAAATATGAAAACTATGAATTAGTCAAAAAGCTGTGCAAGAAAAAAAACTTAATAAACCAAATTATAATAATAAATATGATCATAAAATATAATGTAATAATATTAAGATGTGGTAATGTGACAAATTCACATTTTTTCAACATTTTTTTACAATTGTAAGTTTGTGTTTGACTTAAACATATTTATTAATTAATACAGTTGAAATTGTAAATTATCAAAAAAAGTGTCTCAAATTGCAAGCTTTGTTTTTTTCCGCTAGGTGTCTCTGCTGGTCTGCCTCTCCTCCTTAAATGAATAATTTAATAACGATTATGTATTGTAAAAAAATATGCTATATACCAGATATTCCCAATTAAGGTTCCGTGGAAACCTGGGGCTCCGCGAGAATTTTTAAAAGCTACAACATAAAAACAACCGGGGAATAGTATGTGACCTATTTTTAAACAATTAATTAATTTAAAGAGTAAAGTAAATATCGAGGATTTTAGTTTCTTATAATAAAAACCACCACTATTGCATTCTGTCAAAGCCTTTACAATTTGCTCGAATACAGAAATGATTTTTTACAATATGTACCAGTTATTGTTAAAAAAACAATAAGAAAAGTTTTGCCTGTAGTGCTACTATGATGTTTACTTTGAATATAAAAACATTGTAAAATATTAAGACACAGCGTTTTTATCTAAATAAATGGCTACTAAACTACTACTGCTTTAGATTTATATTTTATAATTTTCCTATCTGTACCTTAATGTGTTGGAAAGGTAGGGGTTCCTTTTCTAAAAAATGTTTCAAGAGTTCCGCCAAATGACAAAAGTTGGGAATCACTGCTCTAAATCATTTAAATAGTTAGTCGGATGACAGAAAACAAAATTTTAGCTGTTTTTATATGTTTCACTTTTATTATTCGTATAGTAGAATTCTGTGTAGATAATAAAAGAAATCTTAAGAAAATATTGCAACGCTTCAGATGTGTGCTAATCGATGGCAATTAAAAAAATCCATTGTGATTTTAGAATAGATTTCAAATTGGGTTACGAAGATATGTAAATATTTAAATTATAGAGAATTAAATCAAATATTATAGTAGCACCAACCCTGTTTATAATACCACATTACTAAATACTACTATCGGAGTTTATGGAAATCTACAGAATTAAAGTTTTAATAAAAGATTTTATAAATATAACAAAAGTTAATCATTATATTGTATAGTCTTATATTTTTATATTTTTTTTAATCTTTAGGTTAGATACATAAATAAGACAGTATCATTAATATCTTATATACTTAACAAGTTTTGAATATGACTGATATTAATTATTTTTTTCATAAACACATTATCATTAACGCTTTCGCTGCTGAATAGATAATGAGATTTTAATTGCCCCCTTTAAAATGCACGTTAATTACATCGATTGGCCGCCTGGTCATTACGCACCGTGTGCGTCTTCCGCGTCCAAAGCATCAATTATTTTAGCAATCGTTATCAGTAGATAGGTACCTTCAAAAAATGGAGTGAATAAATAGCTTTTAAGCCGATTAAATGAAAAATAGTCTACTATTTAGAATTGACAGAAGTAAAAAATATTAATTATCTAGTAGGAATCGTGTTTTGTCGATACCATCCATTATCTACACATGCTATATTGTAAATATAATTATTTTCTTCCTGTTATTGGAAACACTGATTCTATATTATTTAATATCATGCTCGGGGGATTATTTAATGTACACATAGTATGTATTACAAAGTAATTATACATATTTCCCTAATAAATATAACAACCCATTAAGGAAGGAGTCTTAAGCAGGTTTATTTTGAAGAGTTGATTCAAATTGTTACGGGATAACTGCATTTGGATGTGTGGCACGTCCTTTTCATATAAAAGTCAACCGTTTTGGTCATTAAGTTATATAAATCCACATACGTGTATAAATAAACTATAAGTATATTGTATACCCAGTTAAAGTACAGATTAATGGATATTAACAGTTATGTTATGAAATAAATGACACTTGTATAAACTTTTAATAGCTGTTGAGAAAATAAAAATATTATTTATCCTATCCTAAGAGAACTCTTGTCATAAAGTAATATTTTTTTACTACTAGCTTATATTATTTACGTTCCTTCTGTCATTTCACATGTTTTGTTATTTTCCATTTGTATTTTAAACTGACTAGCGACAATGAAATGTCGAATCAATAAACCAGGCCGCCCAAGTAAAAACTTTAATAAATTATGTTCAGTTTTGTAGTTACGTGATGAAAAAATACCGGTTAATACAATTTTAAACAATTTGATGTTATGTAAAACTGCTTATAGTTGTATTTACTAAAGTTATATAAGATGAGGTTTGGTTACATTCTTAGTAATAAATATAAGCTTAGTCTAACTTTGCGTCTTAAATGACATGTAATTTAACTCATGTACATAATACTATAGTATATTAATAATGCGTTAATATTTTTTCCCGTTATGTACATTTTGTTTAATTTTTGTAAGATAATGAATGCACATTGATACATGATTCAATTCTGGATGGTAAAATGATATTCGCGTGGAAATGTTGCTCGGCAATTGAATAACTTCTGGACCAATTCAATTTACGTACATTACTGCCTGAGGAGTACTAAACGGTCATCTGAAAGCTCTAAACTCGATGAATCTACATATTTACCCATCAAGTTTGGTAGAAACACATGACAGTGAATGTCTAGAGATGAAGAAAGGAAGTGAAAGTAACGATATGAAATAATTAATCGATACTTAGCAATGATGATGATGAATAAAGTATGACTGCGGAGCATTTAATTACTATTTGATTACCGCATTTAAATAACATGCTAATTATATCGAATGGCCAATTACTTAGTGTAAAATAGGTGTACCATCCACGTGGAATGGATTAATTAAAGTAAATAACACTTACTTGGTTTACATTTATTATAGCACAATAATTGTGTAATTATTATATTCAAGTATACGTATTAATGTACAAGGGACCATGGACCATAGAACCAATGCATCTACACTGTGGGAGCTGAGCATCGACAAGGAGTGTCATCTGCGTACTTAACCACATATTCTACAATATCCGTCATGATTCAGAAAGCTTCTAAAGGTTAATTGTTTAGTAAAGCGGGCCAAATAAAACAGGCAGATGGCAAATATCAATAAGGCGGAGTGACCAAAAAATGAAGAAATTCATTGGAAACCCTAATAGCATTCGCCACAAGACTTATCGAGATTATGGAAAGATCTGCAGTATTTTTAGAGTGATCAAAATCCCCAGTCATATTATCAAAATTCAGATGACAAAGAAGGATATTAACTGGTTATTTTTAATTATTATTTTTTCAGTGCATATAAAATAAGATGTACATAATATTTTATTGACCATACATAGATCAGGAAAACCTCAGTAATATTTTCTTTAGTACATAATATTATAATTATGTTTTAGAAAAATGCTAGAAACAAATACGGAATGGGAAATGACCCCATATCCTTCGCAATCCTAATATTTTGTATCGCTAAATTTCAAAATCCGCTATAACACCTTTTCATCATTTTGAGAAAATCAATAAAAACTTTTTGAACTATAAGGTTTTTGAATGTTACACGTAGTGTTATAGCGGGAATTGATAGACACATTGATTTTGTTTCATAAATTACAGTCAATCATTGCGGGTTTTGAAAGAGTCGATAGAATTTTCGTGTAGAGATTTTAATAACATATCCATTGATATATTATATTATTATATATCTTAATTATTTCAAAAAAGCATTATACCGGGTTTACACTTATACACGTTCTATGCTTATGTGAAGAAACCACTGTAAGTAACTGCAATTTTTTTCTAAGATTTTTTTATTGATAAATATATTTCTGAGACGGTTTCAAAGTGTTTATATTAATTTAATATAAAGTATTAAGCTATATAAATGTGACAGAAATAGTTAAGTAACAGTAAATGTTTGATAACCGGTTTTGTTTTTGAAGAAACGGTTTTCGGTGGAATTGATTTGGAAACCTTTGTGGCATTTTCTTCGGCACGGCTGCAAAGTCAAGCAATCGATTACACCACAAGAGGAGGTACACTTTATACCAACCTGCTATACATACATAAGTATACTCAGTAAGGGTAAAAGATTTCTATCGGCACGCTTCGGCCGATTGTGAGGCAGATACCAACACAGTGGATGTAGTTTTACAAGTTTATGATAAAGTGCTGGCATGTATAGTTACTGGACTATATAATAATTTCAAATTTCATTGAAATTGAAATTGAAATCAGAACTTCACGTAGAATTAACTTTCCGATAAAATTACTTTTTTTATTCAACGAATAATTCACAAGATTTATGAATGTAACATTCTAATAATTATTGAACATACATAATTTTTTGATACTTTTATAATTTAACATACTTTTTTCAAAAAGATTTTTTCTATTGGTTATAATATATTTTCTCAGAAGTGTTTTAATTATGTATGTTCAATAATTAGCACGGTACATTTTTAAATCTTGTGAATTATTCATTGAATAAAATTTTTCTTTAAATTATTAGCAAGTTCAAGGAAGCTACAACACTAAAATATCTTGGAGTGATCCGTGACGTCGGAGCTCAATTTAGAAAGCACTTCAGAGAGTATTATAAGACACATTAGTTAAAATCTGTTGTAATTAAGTATGGTACTTTTAGCATAGTGGTATATGTGCGTTACTTTTTTCAAAAAGATTTTTTTATATTGGTTATAATATATTTTCTCAGAATGGTTTTCAAAATTATGTATGTTATCAATAAAGGTAAAAAATTCCAATATTAAAATATCGACAGTTTGTTTTTTAAAAAGTCCATACACAGTGAAACCCCGATTTTACATTTTTCAAGAGAATGACAAAATACAACGTAAATAAGGTGAAAACGTTAAATTAAATAAATTATTCCTTGTAAAAAAATCATTCGAGTTGGTTTAGTAATTCTTTATAAAAAATTCTTTCGATATTATAAATATCTCTTGAACGGACGTTAACAAAAAAAAACGCAAAACAACTTAACATATTTATCAAATAAAACGTAAAAATTATGTAAACGTAAACAATAAGAACAAATAACACGCCCAAATGCCGAGTGCCAATGCTGGTCAATGTATAAAAATGTAAAAAGGCCCCCGCCATCTGCGTCATATAAACTAGTCCTTGTACACTGCAGCCGTATCAATTAACATAATACACTTAATATGCATCATCACTTACATGACATAAGTATATCGATGGTTTAGTGCAAAGATATTGAAGTTCCAGTTTTATATGTTTTGAAAAATTCGAATTTGAAGATTTGTGATGCATGAAAAATATACATATTATTACATATTTGAATGGTACAATATCTTCTAAAATATTCTATTTGGACGTACAATATTTTTTACAGTGTAAATGTATGATGCACATGAACGTTTTGTGTATGTTAACTCAATTTCGATAATCCATCAAATCCATCCGAAAGCCATCGATTAACAAAAAAATGCAGTTGTACGCCTGTAACTTAAAGTTCCAATAAATATGTATTTGTTTCTGATATAAAATCCGGTATTTAAAAACGTAAAACCGGGAATTCAGTATACTAAAATAAAACAAGATTGCAGAAACCAGAGAGTTGAAGCGGAGCTCAGAGCAGGAGCACGGAGCAGTGGAGCAATGGGAACGAAATTATTATATTTGACACTTTGCAACACTGAAATTATTTGAAATACAGCAACACTGCCGAGTGATAAATAGCCTTACTTTTATGATAGGAGAGGCAAATAATTAAATACGACTTGAAGTCGTCAATTTTGTTTAATAGAATTAATAATGAAAAGAACGAATAATAAACTTTATATCAAAACTACTGTATTATACTCTCGCAGAAACTACACGCAAATAACGGTAAAACGTGAATTCCGGACACGTAAAATCGAGGCTCCAATCATTTCCGAATGTGCTCTAATGACTGGGTCATAAATCAATACTTATTGATACGGGTGAGAAGTATTTTTGTGTGGACCTAAAAAAGACGTCGCACGGTGGCGATTTAAGATCCGCGGAGGTGCCAGGTGGTATCTGATTTCGAAGCCCTGTACGATAAATATTAAGCGTTTTACATAAGCTAAGCTTATTGAAATTAATTAAATATCTTAAACAGATCTGCATATCTACGTATCTATTTCCTGTCTAGTGTAGTTTTATATATATATATATATAACAGTTTCGAAAACCTCATTATTACATTTAACTTGCGCAATAAGCCACCACGTAGTATTAAAAATCGGTAATAGAGTTATATTGCAATGATTTTTTTTAATATAATAAACAAAGATACTATACCAGTGATGGCGAACCTATGACACGCGACATGATTTTTCATGGCACGCGACTGTTTTATCTTCAAGTTAAAACAAATTAGATATAATAATTTAAAAAATATTTATTTTTTTACAAAAAAGTTTTACAAATAAATACATATTAAGATAATAACAAAAAATATTGACGGCATTGTAATTATTGTTATTTTCTTCGGTTTTTATTAATATTTTTACAAATAATATTTACCAATCGAAGCGCAAACGGAAACAGCGAAATTCATGCATAAATGACAGATCTCATTGTATAAAAAAAATAGCAGGCGGCTAGTCTTCAACTATAAGCATGATGTTTAATTTAAACTGCATGGGTCGGTTTTTAAGTTGTACGTCGAAAAATAATATTCGCACTGACCTCACCAGGCGGCGGGGGAAGCCATACCCGCCAACCTCTGATTTTGATCGATTTACAATCATTTTACAATGCTCGAGACCACTGTAGCAAGAGAATGTCTGAACTTATTGGAGCAATTCTGGCGATAATTTGTGCGTACAGAACCAAACTAAGTAAGACAGTAGTACTTATGAACTTCTATTACAGTTTTTGAACTTTTTAAATAGAATTCTTATAACTATTTTTTCCCTATGAAAAACTGTTCGGCACGCCAGACAGTAAAAAATTATATTTGGAAAATGTTAGCATGCGTACGAATTACGCACCGAATCCAATTAGCACTCTTATGCTTATGTGCAAACATTGCGCATACGAGTGAGTAGGCGTGTATGCTTTGATTATGAAGATGCAGATCTAGCGACAAGCGACAGCGTAAAAAGGTGCCTTCACTAGATCATATGCATGATATATATGTCGTTCGATGTTTTGTCACTGTTTATACAAAATTAGTCCACAAATAACTTCATCAATCCCCCCCCCCCTCCCGCCCCGACCTAGCCTACGTATTCACTGAGTTCGCTACCCATGACATTTTATATTAAAGAAGGGGGAAGTAATGTACACAGGTAAGATAATTAAAATAAAATGAATCGGACAATGTCATAATAACGACATGGTTAACTTCTAGTTGTTAAAATTACCATTTATATTATTGAAGTAGCAGTTTGGTTAACTCTAAATAAATATATTAAAAAAAATCGTCGCATATTATTTTAAAATATCCGAAGGATACCAATGTGTTATATTTATTTAAAATTAATTATTGATATCAATGCAGTGATCACATATCGATATGAAATATAAATTAATATTAGACACGGCCAATACAAATAAAAGTACTAAGCTCCCTTCCAGCTAAACATTCTTTTATAAAACACAGTTTGTCAAATAAGTTTGCTTAAATAACTATTGTTTGTGGTAGAACCATATCTCTTTTTAATCACCAAATAAAACTCACAGCCCAGACTGTGAAGTGACAAACTTATAATTACACCAACGTTTTTGACATATCGTCGATTATATTGAGGCCATTAATGAATAGTTTGTCATTGAACTTTACCAATAAGTATATGACTATGTAACCAAATTTATGAAGGTTATCGTACAGTTTACAGTTATGTGTCACGTCGTTTCTATTTGAGACATATTTTTGCTCATTGCATCATGGTCGACATAATGCAGTGTCGTTTTTGAACAATTAATTTTTTTATAATAATAATATTCACGGTTACCATATTTTATTAACTAATTGAAGATGACATTTTTCATTTGATTTAATTTATTTTTTATTTTTTAAAAAAAAAAGTTTATTAAAACTTGTGCATGTTATAATTTTTCCTTTCTCTCTTCGTGTGAAATAAATAAATTTTAGTTGAATTACGTTGTTGACGGTGTTCAATTTGTCACAAAAATGTATTTTGAATAGTGATCCGTGACGTAAAAAAATTTAAGAAGTTTGCTATCAGTGGCGAGGGGTGGAAGTAGGCTGTGAAGAGACGACATAAATAGTGCACACTAAACTGTGTCAGTCATATTTATGTGTTTTAAGAATAGGTATAATTTACAGATGGTGCTGGTTAGTTTTTAAAATTTAATTAAATCCAGCCTAAACCAAACGGTAATAGTTTAGGTATGCTATGGGCGATCCGAGAAAAATACTGCATATTTCTTCAGTCATACTTATTTATTTTCGTTAAATTGAGAATAGGTACATATTACAAATAGTGGTTAGTTTTTTTTAAATTCATTAAGCCATGCCAAACCAAAACATAATCGATATTTTTTGGCATGTTTTAGATATTTTTTTAGAATTGAATTTAATTGCATAATTTTACATATTTTATTGATAAACAATATTTTTTTTACTACTAATAAACACTATATATAGCCAGTGGTTTCTAAACTTTATGTCACTACGCCACCCTTCAAAAAAAACTAATCTTAGCACGCCCCTCCTTTATTTCATTAAATAATACAGACACCTTTTTAAATAGTCAACAATGTACTTATACAAAAATGAAAAAATATATATAAATAAACAAGGTTTTACTACTTATTTAATTTTTAAATTAATTTGTTTTTCATGCGATGAATGTGCTTGTTTATTAGCACAATCAACTTCAATAGTAGTCAATCCATATTCATTATCGTTCATTGACAAATGGATTCTATCATGGGCCCCTCATCCTGAAGCGGGCTGAGCCAGGATCTTTGGTGAGCTTACCTACCTATCGCTGAGGTATATAATTTTGTAGCCTTATTATCTTTTATATTTATTTTAAAAAATTTTGATGACTGCATAAGAGAATAATAGAATATAGTCATATAAGAATATAGCATAATAGAATATAGTCATATAAGAGTACATCCATATGCAGTGGTGTTAAGACTTTTTAGATTTAATAATTTTTAAACGCATTTACAAAACCATCAGTAAAATTAATGTTAACATTTTATAGTGAAATATGTGCGATAAAAAAATATATTTTATAATATCTGTGATCCCAAATTTGACAAAAATTAGGCATTTTAATATTCAAAAAGTGAGTACGATTAACACATTTGAAGATGATTCTAAAGATACTGATTATAAGCTATGTCTCTGACCATTCAAATGTTATAAATATCTTACGAATAATGATTGTTTTGTAATAATTATTGACCTAAGATAAGGTAGTATTTTTTTGAAATACGCCATTTATATCCGCATTTCCAAGTGGTTAAGCTACAACATACGGCCGTAGCCATAAATTTAAAAACTATAAATGAAGTAGGGAGTAAGATCATGTTCACGCGCCAGTTTGAAAATGTACCTAACCGGAAAAAATCGTTTTTTTTTTAAACGGTACACAAAAAATATTAGGTCAATAATTATTATAAAACAATCATTATTCGTAGGATGTTACATTTGAATGGTCAAAGACATAGCTTATAATCAGTATCTTTAGAATTATCTTCAAATGTGTTAATAGTGTTTTTTTTAATTATTATTCATAACAATTTAGTTTTTCTTTTACCATTATAATTTTTCAATAAGTGAAAACACCATATCGAGCTACGCATTCAATTAATCATGTCGTGCAAACGCTTTATCTACGTTTTTTGTTTCCTACTACGCTACGCGGGCAATATGTAAAACGTTTTTTTATTCTTTTCGACGCGGACTGGGTTTTAAGGAGTGTTCCACACTGTCATCAATTTCCCGATACTGTCAATGCCTAAAAATGTAAAACGGGAACGAAGCTACGCAATAACTTTTCAAAGTGAGGTAAGAAACGTAATTCGGCGCAGACTGCAGCGCGAAACCCGCCCTTCGCACCGCTCCCCTGAGCTAATTTATTATGTCGTGAGAACATCCAATCAAATTCGATAATTAAGTTAACACGTTGAATCCCAGGCTTGTGTTCTCCCGAATCAATGCTAACGACTCCCGCTGACGCCGCCGTCGCCTCGTGTCATTTTTACGTTTTACAAAGCAATTACCTTTTAAAATTAACGTTTTCTGGTCTCAATTTTGATGGAACGATAACTTTTTTATTGTTGTACCGTTTGAATTATCATTCGCTCGTGCCAATAAAAGCATTTTAAGCTATGAATTAAAAATAATATGCTGTAACATTTTGTTTTATGACATGTACTATCAATCAGTTTACGAATTAAGTAGTGAAACATATTTAATGGAATCAATGAAAGCGTCTATTTGAATAATAAATATCCTAACATCATATTATTTTCCACTAAAAATAATTTATATAATTTCACCGAACGTGTAATGTACAATTTAATCTGTAATTGAATTTTTTATATGGAAGACTGAAGCAAGATTTAAGAATGCAACATTCTTTATTGAATATATTATATAATTAACTAAATTATTATTTTCTTATTTAATACTGAATATACTGCAGGTCTGAAATGGCGGGAGGCGCAAGAGTTGACGATGGATCGAGGGAAGTGGTGCGAACTTGTGCTTGCCCTATGCCCCAATGCTGGGTCGTGACAATGTGAAAGAAGAAGGAAGAGTACACAAGTTTTAAGAATGTTCGATTCTTGGAAAACCTCAGCAATATTACTATCCCTACTAGAAATACTACAAAACGTTGGAACGAGTGGCATACGTGGGTCTCGGGTTCAAATCCCGGATTTGGCAAATTCTCGTGTTGTTTTTCAACGTCCGTTTGGACTCAAGGTATGTATTAAGGTTGAGCAATTGGCTAACATCCATTATTCGTTAAAAAAAAAAAACTGTTAATACATCCTCCACTCTATGGAGGCTAATATGATCTTCTTATGATCGAAAATGGTGTGAGAATTATTTATAATAACTACGTTATCCAAATATTTTCAAATTTCTTGAATTTTTTTGAATAATCTACACAATATTAATTCAAAAAGCCTTATATACCAAAATTATTGAAAGGGCGTGTTTTACAATTATTTACAACTGTACAGATTAGCAATTTTTAAGAATAATTTTATTGGTTTCATTAAAATATGTTAAAAATTACCTTCTTTAGACTTATTCTATTTATATGCAAATTAAACAAAATAGCCTATGATCCATTAATTAAATAAACTTAATATTATAATACTAAATGAACTTTAATTAATTATAATATAAGAGGCACATTGTATCCGGTTTTGAAAGTTATGAAATCATTTCGATTAATTATATAATAATATGAATATATTATTATATTCTGTCTTATTTGAGACAACGTGGTATAAAACATAAATCTACCTCTTGAATCAAAAATGTTTCTTAGCTAATAAATAAATATATTTTATGGTATTTAATAATAAATAATATCAAACTCTTTAATAATTATTGAGTTGTGGTGTCATTAGCTTTTGTGAACTATTAATCAACCAATATCATACATCATAGTATTATTTTAAATTGCAATGGTATTCTTTCGTCTTTTTTTATAAATACATTTTATGTATACGATTAAAAGTATTTACTTCAAATCTAGTATTGGCTGAAATAGTTATCACTATGTGTATATGTATTACTTTTCATTATTGATGTCAAACGTTCAAACGAACTTAAAAAGTTTATTGAAAATAACTACTACTAAAGCGACGCTCTCATTTGTGGAAATGTATTTACAAACTATACGAGGTTACAAAAAATCGGCGTGTGTACTTATGTGCCCGCGTTAGAAGTTATACTTCTTTGGCATAACAAAACAAAAACAAAACTTGTGATAACCTAGATTCTTCGACTACCTCTTAATTATATTGTTAAATTACACACTCAAGAAAAATGACCGCTTATTGGAGCGCCGTTGGTTTATTTCTATACACTTTTAACTTATATTACTAAATTATATGATTATTGATTTTTGTTTTTATTTTTAAAGTAACAACTGCCACTATGACGTTTAATAGTTTGTTACGTTAGGAATTGCAAATGGCCGACAATAATAAAATCGCTGTCCAAGCAACGGAACAATACTAAACTATAAATTATTATACTGTATAAAGATTACACGATTTTACACGACGACATTATACACGATTGGATTGTCATACTGTGGCCTAATGGTAGTGCGTTCGGCTGATAACCGAACAATCGGTGGTTCGAATCCAATCGAGTGCGTTTATTTTTGTGTGAAAAAATAAATCATGTGTTACATGTCACACGCCAAAAATACACTCTGATCTGATTTTCCAAACGCGCCTAAAGAAGTATAACTTCAAAAATATGTAGAGAATTTTGTTTTAACTCTCAATATCAATAGTCGATACAAAATATGTCGAAATATATTTAAGTCGTGTTAGAAAATAAACTAAGAATAAAACAATAACAATATTTATAGCTTTGACATTATAAGTATGTAGGTACACAGTGACGTATCATAATTTTGTACCGAATATAAAATTTAAAAAAACTTTATTTTGATCTGCCAAGAATGCATACATTGTACAAAAAATTGGGATTTACTTTAAACTTTTATTTTGATTTTTTTTAAACAAAAAGTTGTCGAAATAAATCCCTTTTTATTTCGTTTCCCAGATGAGACACGAGTGTACACAACATGTACACACACAGAGTTGCCGACGTGAGAGCATCAATCGGTTTTTTTTCTTTTCGAAGAATTTCCATTTTACTTTAATAATAAAAGATAATCGGACGCATAGTTATTAGTTAAATTCTGCATAATTATGTATGGAATAGGTTACTTTCAATCCGATGCTTTTAATATTTTGACTAATATGTGGGCTTCTACAGTGTCCAAGGAATTTAAAAAAAAACATTCTTAAATGTTTTGAATTCGTTGATTAAAAAAATCGTTTATTTAAAAAATCAGTCAATTTATCCGGCCTTTTGAAGTCACGATCTTTTGAAGTTATGCATCTTTAGGCACGTTTGAAAAATCAGATCCGAGTGTATTTTTGGCGTGTGACATGTCACACATAATTTATTTTTTCACACGAATTCTTTTTGGATTCGAACCACGATTGTTCGGTTATCAGCCGAACGCACTGTCTTTACGCCACAGTATGATAATGAAATCGTGACGATTATACAGAACAATATTATAGTTTTCAATTGTTCCGTTACCTAGACAGCGAATTTATTATTATATGTACGAAGAATTCTTCCGTTGCCTAGGAAACGAATTTATTATTGTCGGCCATTTAAAATTCCTTGCGTAAACAAACTTTTAAACGCCATATTGGCAGTTGTTACTTTAAAACTGAAAACAAGGATAAATAATTAAATAATTTAGTAATATAAGTTAAAGTGTATATAAATAAACCATCGGCGTTACAATAAACGGTCCTTTTTCTTGAGTGTGTAATTTAACAAGATAATTAAGAGCTAGTCGAAAAATGTATGTTATCACAAGTTTTGTTTTTGTTTTGTTACGCTAAAGAAGTATAACTTCTAACCCGCGTACATAAGTACACACACCGATTTTTTTCCAAATGTGTTCTTTACTTTTTCCACGAAAATGTAGTTACTGTATCTCTAAATAATTTACAAAGAGATTTCATCTGCTCAACAATGTATCTCATATACTTTTCTCAAATATTGCTAGTTGGTCTAATAATCATTATATAAATCCCAGGTCTTACATTTAACGGTCGTTCCTTCCTATTGATAGCGACTCTAGACAGATCGATATTGTGTCCATTGGCAGTATTGTTTACATAAGTTTGCAAATAAAAAAGAAAAAATTGGTCTGTTGCTGGCGTTACGTTTTGATTACTTACCTGTACTTGCGATGTTACGTGAAAATGAATATTTTTTCAGAATATACGTGCTCATACTCTTTTAGAAACAGATACAGATATCACCGCCATATTCCACTATCGACAAATTAAAATTAGGGACATGAAAAGTAATGTGTAACTATTATAAAAGGTTACATGTAAATTGTATGTAAAAAATTTCACCGTGGCACAATTAGCCGTGAGTTTTCTATTGGAGACCGTATAATATACGGTCTCCAGTTTTATTAGATTCAATATGAACATTAATTATATTTCCATAGCTGATTTTGGCAACCTTACTTAACCTCGCCTAACCTAACGAATAATCCAGTATATCGGCGGCTATTTTCAAAATTTGCTGCTGGCTTCCTCTATTCCGACAAGAACCGTATTTTATTTAGACATGAATTTTATGTCAGTAATATACGACCCAAAGAGGTTGGACGGTCTTTAATATACGGTCATATATTTCCAATACAACATTTCACAGTAAAGTGTGATACGGTGAACTGCATACGTACAAGTTTCCGGACACGATTATAAAATGGCATATAGTCTATAATAATTAATCATCAACTTTGGTGACATTTTGTATAACTTGGCTTACAAAATATGTAGTGGCTCTTGCTGCATAGAAAAAAAAAAATCTTTATTATTATTGTGTTAATCGGATATCTTTCTGTTTTTCACAAATCTTACATAATTATTAATGTTACGCTACTGTTGCACAGTCAAATAGGTATAAATATAAAATACCTATAACAATTTTCACGACTTTTACATCACATAAGTCGATTACTGTTTATCGTTTGATCTTTGGTAGTCGTTGATGCAAATAGCATCTATTTTTGTCGTTTTTATTATAACATATATTATATTGATATATATTAAATAACTCAGGGCTTGGGCTTTACCTAATGTACCCGATTCATGCTGCATCCTAGCCTGACACAAATTATGTGTGTATTTATTTACTGATAAAATAACCAATGGACATTTCGGACCGTAATGTTTTGTGAAAAATTATTTTTCGAGGACTACCGTAGAGCATGGCCCCCACATTCTGAAGCGGGCCCCCAAGCTAGGATGTTTGGCGGACAAATTAATGTGTATATTTAGTGTTTTTTTGTATATTTTAATACATAGGTACCTAATTAAAAATTGTATCATATAACCACATAATTTTAAATAATAACATTATTGAAGGAAAATAGCGCCGCCACTTTTTTTACTATTAAAGAGAATCTGTGATGTATGTTTATATCACTTATCTGGTCGACTCGACTCGCCGGGCCTTTCGTGAGCTCGGGCCCACAGGCTAGAGCCCTGTCAGCCCCCCCTTTGTGGCGGCCATGCCGTAGAGTATAATATACCGATACGTTTTTATTCATTAGACTACGGCAAAGCAAATTTAAATAAATAACAAATCTATCTAGAATAAATCTATCGCCGCACAAAACACGTGGTTAGCTTTATATTTATTAAATATCATATTTTTAACATTTATTAAGTATCCCGATTTAAATCTCGGGATACCGCTCGATTTCTTGATTTGATGAAAATTCTGGAAAATGGTGTTTTTTGACTATTGGAAAAAAATGACAATTTCTACATAATAAATTTAAATAGGTATCTTAAGTTTTTTTGGTTTACAATCTTGGTCAAATACAACGACTTTAATTGTGTTAACTTTCAATTCGTAGTGGAAACGCATTGTATTAATAATTTTAATAAAACACAATTTTTTGTACTGAATTTTGGCTTTTGTCTTGATTTTATTATGTAGGTAATAAGTTGATGCGTATATGTAATGTAATTACAGTCCGCAACACTAAAGTTTATCATTAATATACATTATGTTTATTAAATCAGTGTACTCTTGTGATTATATATTAATTGTATTATATGTAGTTTAACTAAACTAAATAATAAAATGCTACACAAGAAGTATTGTCTTCTTCTCGAATTATATATAACATAGAAACGTCAGCACGCGAATCATAATATGAGTAGATTACATAACGATATAACTTACCTTTACTTCACCAACCATGCATAGGATACAGCATGCAATTTACTTATATAATTAACTAATTAATAAATATAATTCAGATAGGCTATATGCCACTATATTTTAAAGCAGGTTTTTAAATGTGTGAGTTTACTACGAAAATGAAACACACATTATATAGTGCAATAGTGTATATTGCAACCTTCAAATACACCAATATTAAATGAGCGTCAGTGCATAAACCGATAGTAGTTGTCAAACTTAGAATGATTTAGTATGTGTTTAAGTTTATTCCATATTCTTCCACACTCGATATCGGTTACGGTTACCTGTTACTGTTACACCCGTTTGGTATTTCAGATCCCATTAATTCTGTGTTCCCTGTTTCTGAAAATATCTTAAGTATGGTAGTAGGTAAAGCTTTAGAGAGAGTCGAGAATTTCGTGTACCTCAGTCATCTATTAACAGTAACAGTAGCTTTAAAATCAAAATTGAAATAAACTTTGTGCTAGGTAACATATTATCTTACTTTGGTTTAATGAATGTGCTATGTTCCTGTGTATTTAAGCGATACTTCAAATGCATATTGTAAAAATCACTAATATGTTTGGCTCGGCATAGTGCATGACTGAAAGCATGGAAACAGTGTTGGGCTCGAATTGAGTGTTTTTCTCAAAATAATACGTCGCCTTAGCAATCCAGATCTTAACCTAGGTCTGAGAATGCATATGGTTCGTTGTTATATTCTGTCAACTCGTTTCCATGGTATGGACAACATTTTACATTTAAAAATTTTTTTTTAAAACATTTTCTTTCGTGTTTCGAAAAAAGTGCAAAAATCGAAAAAAAATATATATGCGTGTAAAAACCACACATTTTAACAGAAATATATTTCAAAATTTACAACAAATACCTATATTGTGTCAACGGCGTTCAAGTTTCGTTTCATGCCATTTCGATAATCGTCAAATTAATGTCACATACCCAAGCACACTTTAAATTATATGATACCATTAAATTTTACTATAAGGCCATGAATGCTCCTATCGTTTCAAGTGTTAAATTATGTTGTTTTATTTCTCACGCTACTATGACCTACCTGTATTAATACTTTGGACGCGGAAGACGCACCCGGCGCGTAATGACCAGGCGGCCGATCGATATAATCAACGTGCATTTTAAAGATGCTAATTAAAAAAGTATTATCTACTCAGCAGCGAATGAGTTAATATGTATCTGATAGTCAGAAATTTAATGCGCATGAAAATAAATAAACTATATATCCAGAGTATTTACAGCACATTTGAAGCTGTTGGAGGCATCAAAAAGTTCTATTAAAAACGCCACAAGCCAGATGCATTTTTTGCAAGCAAGATGCTTATCCAAAAAAATTAAATCTGGCAAAAAAAAAGCTAAATTGGCAACGCTGAATATAAATGCTTAACCAAGAGATATCACGGAGAGTTGAAATTTTTCACGTACAACTATGTAAACGCATCCATAAAATACCTTAGACTGACCTGGTGACAAATGTTGATGAGAAAACTATAGTACCTTGGCTACATTATGAGAGAATATAAGTACAGCATTCCTCAACTTGTCATTAGGGAATCCAATCCCGAGCCAAAATTCTGATCCCGGGATTTCGGGATTACAATTTGACAATCCCGGGATCCCGGGACTGGTCCCGGGATTGGCATTTTTTTAGATTGTTAATATAAAATTTTTATATTCACAAATAACATTGATAAAATCGGTCAAAAATAAATCTAGTAATTATAATTTATACTATTTAAGACATTTATTGTTAATATTGTATATCTACATTCAATCTTGGAAATACATAAGTGTAATGGAGTAAATAATATTGTAATATAAATGATAATGTGAATTTAATATGAGATTGCTGTTTCTGATAGTAAAAACTTAATGAATGGATTAGCGAGATTTAAAATAGTAAAGCAAATAATCATGTACTTATGACCTTTCCGCTTCATAAATCTAATTAGTCAGCCAAATATGAAACTGCCGTAAAACGTATGAGATCATGGTGGAATTACTTTGTTAAAAGTGCGAAGCATTGTTTTTTTCAATCGTTCTCATTATTAATAATTTATGTGAAAAAATAAAATGAATCGGCAACTTACACATGGGTATAAATCAAACTTCATTCAAACTCAGTTTATTTCTAATGTAGTAATTTTTTATTATAAGTTTTTTTCTGTTATATTTTTGCTTTTATTTTATGTTCCATAAAAATTGACAGAAAAATCAATCCCGAAATCCCGGGATTATGTTTATCAATCCCGGGATTCATAGGTATCGAAAATAGCTCGGGATCCCGGGATCCCGGGATTGGAATCCCTACTTGTCATATTATAAGGAATGATCAACGGAAAGCGTCGAAAAAGATGACGCCGTACTTTGTGGCTTTAGAACCTACTTAATTTGTACAAGTACAGCTCCATCTAACTGTTTCGGGTATCAAATGATAAAGCAAATATCGTCTTGATGGTGGCTGATCTCCGCTATAGGATAACACAAGAAGAAGCAAACATTGTATTAGCGTAAATAAATAGAACATCCACTCAAGACTATCGAACCTTTCAAGAACGTCAATTATTTAGCATTTAGTATATTATGTTCGGAATCATACAGCAATAAAAGAACAATTTACTCAACTAGTCTCAACTGAAGTAATAATATAAGTCGAACTAAAAAGTCTGCATACTTCAGTGTATACCATTCGCAACCAAGATCTTGAAAGAAAAGTTTTTCTTGGAATGTTCTCAGCACAACTTTGAAGCACTCTCCTCATTTGTTAGATCTTGGGATATGCCCGAAAATGTGGTGGTAGAAGGAACCCATATATTGTTTTAATAGTATTATATTGTGTGACAATATAGTTTTCATTATCATGTTTTGATTATAGTGTGTCGACACTTGAAAGCTCTATTATTATAGTAGATGTATTGAAAAATATAAAAAGGAAATCGTTGTGTGTACCTTCTTATGTACGCACGTTTGAAGTTATACTTGTTTGGCGTAACAAAACAAAAAAACGTAAGTAGAAAATACGATAAAATATATTTAATACAATCAATAAAGTTTCGATTAAAAAGCATAATCAAATTAGAATGATATGTATTTATAGATATTGTTGTTGTATTGTTAAATAAAATTATTGAAGCGCTGCTGGTTTATTTCTTTACACTTTAACTTATATTACTAAATTATATAATTATTTCTCATTATTTTTGTTATTTTTAAAGTAACAACAACTGTTACTCTGGCGGTTAATCCTTTGTTTACGTAAGGAATTGCAAATGGCCGACAATAATAACATCATCTGACGTTTACAACGTTTAGTAAAAAAATTTTAATGGCGGACTAGACTCCAGTGTTACCATATCGGGAAACATCACGGGGTCTAAAAATCACTTATTTGCTAATCGAAGACACATTAAATTATATTAATTGTGTTTTTATAGTTATTGAATTTATTTTGTATAGTTTTCATATTTTTGTCATCGTTTAACAATTACAAAATAATTTACCTAAACAACAAAATTGGAAAGGGAAATTTTAAATATGGTATTATTTTCAATAGAAAAACGGAACGAAGCTATTTATGACGAGGTGAACCATATGCGGCCGACGTCATTTCCACTTCCATAACGGTTACTCAATACGGTTTCTCAATTTCACAACGTCCCAAAAAAGTGTAACTTCAAAAATAGCTAAAAATCGAGCGATTAATGTCTCAAATTATAGTGTCGTGGGTTTCAGGTTCAAATCCTGGGTCTGGCAAATACACATATTGTTTTTCAATGTGTGGTTGGAGTTAAAGTATGGACTTAATAGGTTGAGCAAGTGGTTAACATCCATTTCTACTAATAACAAAAAATCTATTAATACAAACCTTCACTCTGTGGAGCCCCATGTTATGATTTTCTTAGGATCGGACATGGTTAAAAAAAATACCTAGGACACAATTTGAAAAACATTATTTTAAAGCGTTGTACTGCTTTTAACCTTAGCGCTAGGTAGGGGACCCAATAAAGATCCTAGTGTAGGGGCCCGCATCGGGATATGGGGACCATACTCTTTATTAAACCAATACTTATTGTAAAAGAAATAATTTTATTACGACTATGCATTTATTAATAAAAGTATTCCATCCAGTGAAAAAAAATAAAATGTCCACAATGGCTTAGTGCAATTCCTCAATATGCCATTTGCAATGCGCTCAAAGATTCCGATGAAAGAGCTTCGCATTCTCACAGAAATATGTGACCTTATTTACATTCTTCAAAGCCACCGATAACTTGATTTGTTGGGCATCAATCGTATGTATGTAAAATTTATTAATTTATTTAATACATGTACCTACCTACTAATGGTGATGGGTGGAGGTAGGTTGTAGAGATTCGACATACAAAATGCACACTACACCAAACTTCGTCTTTTACAACACTTATTGTTTGCATTGAATTAAGAATGCAAATTGCAGATGTTGTTTGTTAGTTTTTACAATTCCAAAACCAAACGTCAATAGTAGAGATGCAGTGGCGAGGAGTGGAGGTAGGCTGTTAATATTTGACAAAAATAGTGCATGCTAAACTTTGGCAGTCGTACTTATTTGTTTTCATTGAACTAATAATACAATTTGCAGATGGTGCCGGTTAGTTTTTATAATTTAATTAAGCCCTGCCTAAACCAAACATAATAATTTAGGTACGCTATGCAGCAGTAGCGAATGGTGGAGGTAGGCTGCTAATATCTGCCATAAACAGTGCACATTAAAGTTTATTAATCATACGTATTTGTTTTTATTGAATTAAGACTACAATTTACAGATGGTGTTGGTTAGTTTTTAAAAAACAATTCAGCCCTGCCTAAACCTAACAAATAGAATAAAAAATAGATTAATTGAATTTTAAAAACTAACAAATACTATCTACACATTTTAGTTTGAGTTCAATGAAAAAAAATACTTCGACTGACAAATGTGTACTATTTATATAGGATACTAGCATCCTACCTCCACCCTTAGCCATTGAGATAGAGTCTGTGTAGATTCGACAAAAATAGTGCACACTTTGTCAGTAATACTTATTTATTTTGAATAATACAAATTGAAAATAGTGTTAAATAACTATTTCTTTTATTCAATGAATAATTCACAAGATTTAAGAATGTACCATTGTAATTGTGATATATTCGTTGAAAAAAAGAAATAGTTCATTTAAATCATTAACAAGTTCAAGTAAGTTACAACAGATAATATTGGAGTAATCCGTGACGTCGGTTAGTAACTAAAGTAATAAATACTTTAATTTAGAATACAAAAACCGATCGCCTACCGTAATACCAATTTGGAGTGTACTTATGAGCAGGTATTAAAAAAGTCAATAGTTAAAATTTGTCGCAATTGAGCATGGCAGTCGTAGCATAGTGATAATGCACAGGGCGCGATACCCATGAGACGTAGGTTCGATTCTTGTCGGGTGTCTTACTTCTTTTAAACAGATTTTTTCTATTGGCTATATTTTCTCATGAGTGTTTTCAGAATTGAAGGGGTGGGGTCGATATGCCACATAATTATGAATTTGTTGATTTTGAATAAAACCAATTCCCAGGGCATACACTCACGTTTTACTTTAAAAACTTAAAAAAAAAATACACTGCTGTCTCAATAATTATGATCAATGTGTAATTCTTACAAATTCAAATGTTGCTAAAAAATGATTATAACAATAATATGAAATGCCATGTCAGTCAAAATTCTGGATTGGAACCGTTTCCTCGTGTCAAGCCTATCAGGCACCATTAGCAAGGGATGCAAGACTAGTAAATGCGCTCCCTAAAGACATAGACATTTTCAATGATGTACTTTGCATTTTATTTTTGAAACTGTATTTTTCTGTATAAAATTGTATATTTTTCGTTCTCAAAAATTATATTTTTCTGTATTAAATTGTACTTAAGTATGTTTTGATTATTTATTTTTTTTTGTTATTATTATTGTTATTATATATATATATTTCTTTTTCTATATTCTCTTCTCTCTTGTGAGGGTAATGTTTGACTTATAATGTAAATCTCATGTTGTGTACGTCTTGAATTTAGATTTGTTATGTCCACAATGTTTTGTATTCTTAAATACATAAATAAAAAATTGATATCGGTCAGTCATCCACGTCTTCTACTCCAAACTGAATAATTAGATGTAAGATATATCGAACATCTTAATGAGGATAGTAATTTTTCCTGTTTCAATAGTGAACGAATAAGAACATTAAATCGCTCATATGTCCAAACTATGTTTCTGTGGCATATCATTGTCTTGCAAACACCCCTTCAATTATACTGTTAAATAGTTTTTTTTTATTAAATTATACATTTTAATGCAGATCGTTCAGGCTTATCTTTCAAATATGCAATGAATTAGGCAAGTGGGCCTTATGTTTCATACGTTTCAAGGCTTCGCCGCTGAATGCTCCCGAGGACCTGATTTCTGGTGAACCTCAAATATATTTCCGATTCCGAAACTCACAGTGAAAAGAGGTTTTAATAAAGCCCGAAGATAAATATCTCGTGGAAGTTTTAGTTGGCGAAGTTCGAGCCGCGATTTATTGTTTCGACGCCATCTCGTCTCTGGGCCGGGAGCATTGTGGTTCCCCCCATCCCTTATGCGCAATTATGAATTTAATTAAACACCTGATAACTAATTGTCGTCTGACAACATTTGGAGACAAATTCTTAACTTCTTAATTAGGTCAAGCAAATCTGATTTCAACTTTGTAACGTTTCTACTAGTAATACTTATAATATTAACAGTATTATAGTTTAGTATTGTTCCGTTGCCTAGGCAGCGAATTTATTATTGTCAGCCATTTGCAATTCCTTACGTAAACAAACTATAACGAACTACAAACAATAAACAATTATATAATTTAATAAAATAAGTTAAAGTGTATAGAAATAAACCAACGGTGTTCCAATAAGAGGTCCTTTTCCTTGAGTGTGTAATTTAACAAGATAATTAAGGGCTAGCAAAAATTCGCTTTATATACTTATAGCACTAAATGCATGTATTTTGAATATTATTCTGTCATATAGACGTATTAAATAACAAGAGGGGCAAGGAATCGGCTTTCTCATACAACTGAATGAAAAAGGTCAACAATAGCCGACAACTTACGAGAAATAGCGACGCGATAAAAAAAAATGCAGGGCATCATGGAGGATTTACTTTGGTTATTATAGCGTACCCATATAATATAATGTTAACGTGGAAATTTCGCCGCAAATTGATTACCAGCCTGCGTCACCATACTTGCCTGCTTCACCATACTTTTATATAACCTGCCGGTCCTAGTTCTGTCACCTAGAACTATGATAGAAACATAGATAGTATGTAATAAAATTTGATATTTTGTTCATTTGTTTTTTTAATCTTGCTTAAAATGTGTAGGTGTCAGATATTCCGAATAATGTATTTTTAAACTGAATAATAGAAACAGATATGGTTACAATATATAAATTTCAAAAAATATCCTTTATGATTGTAATATAATACTATCGAAATAATTAGTTAGGACGTTATGTTATTATAGTCAACAATTTATGTTTACCGAACATTGTATTAGAGCAGGGGTAGTAAACCTATCCCTACCGTCCACTAGTGGGCGTTCCAGGTTTCATGGTGGGCGGTAAGGGTTTTAAAAACATTTTCATTCCGAAAGACGAGACCTTCGTTTGTTCCTTACAAAAGTTGAGCCAGATATCCAGTATTTAGTTTCGAAGCATTAGCCTCAGGGATCTCATTAATAATTTAATTAATTAAATGTAATTTCATCACACTTCATGCTTCTATGTATGGAAACCATACATAAAAAGATAGATTTATCTACAGTAAGTTATTTTATAAAGATTTATGCTAAACTTAGCGAAAGTCTGACATAAAGTATTTGGTAAGTTATTATTATTATATGATTTAACTTGCTGTAATTCTGCTTTATAATTTTTATAAAGTTAATTTACTTCCCTACTTTATAACTCACCATTACTGTGGAAGTGGGTAGTTTTTTTTTTTTTTTTTAGAATTATTAATAACCATGTCCTTGCTTTTTCGTACAAGGTGGTTTGTTAGTAATTTTGAACAATCACAAACACCCAGGCTTTGAGACAAACACATGAATATTGTGTGTCCTGATCGGGAATCGAACCCAAGAACTCTCGGGTGGAAGGCAAGCGCCTTACGCACTGCACCACGAGAGCCGCCGGAAGTGGGTAGTTAGTAAAATTTACTACTAACAGAGATACAAAAGTGGACGGTAGGTATAAAAAAGGTTGACTACCCTTGCTTTAAATGGTTGTATTAATAATAATTATTGTATTATCATCAACTATTATTAAAGAAAGCAATAAAATAAATTATCAACGAAATAACCACCCAAAATCAAATACAATTTCCAAAGATTTATCAACATTGAAGTTGAGTTCAGTTTCTCAGACCTACCCCGATCTAATTTATTACCTATAAATATCCAACCTCTTGATTTTGCTGGGCCACATTGAGTGAATCGAATTATCTTAAGCTGAAGATAGAAAAAAATCTAGAATTTTTTTTAAATCTTCCTCATAAAAGGAATGTTATAGTTTATTAACTGAACTGACGTTTACATAGTAGAACTCTATTATCATGGTTTTGAAACACAGTTAATTTTTTTTATTGTACTCTAATAATAATTGAAGTAGAATTAATGCAAAAATAACTTTAGTAACTTTTAGTTTTTTACTATTCTATTTGAGTCGCTTTTTTCAACCCGGGTTTGCACTATACCTACCTATTAAGTCAATGAACATATTTTTTTTTACAAAAAGTATTCTTTAAAAAAATGCCTGAATCTATATCATATTACGTATATATATATTTTAGACTACTAAATTTTAAATAATTTTATAGAATTTGGTGTATCTCTACGGATGCTGATGAAAACGCACTAGCAGTGACTGAGACTGTCTACATATGCATCTCTAATGACAACTGCTGATTTTATATGTTATTGTATTAGGTGCCTGTGGTATTATTTATGTACATATTGATTACTATATTTAAATCATCAATCATTTGTGTATTTAAAAGACACATTGACCACATAACAAATTATTAATTCAAGACGTTCACAACATGACATTTAGAATAAAAAGTACAAGTAAATCAACTAGAGAAAAAACTAGGTAGAAAGAAAAACAAAGCAAAAAAAAAAATTCAAAGAAAAGAAATAAAATAAAAAAACAATAATAATTCAAAAAAAAAAAATGTAAATAAAACAATAAAATAGAATTTTAAAAACAGAATACAATATAATGCATCGCTAAAAATGTCTACATCTCTAGGTAGTGCATTGGCCAGCAGCACAGCTCTCGCTATTGGTGCCTGGTGAGCCTGACATGAGGAAACAGCTTTCCACGCATGTAATTGACGGTTGCATAAAAATTCAAATTTACCAGAATATCGGGATTGGAAACTATACCACGTGAGAGAAGGGAAAAATGCTTTAAGAGCAGAAGTGACCTATGCGCTTCGAGAGAATGAAAGGCGAGCATGCCTTGAAGAAAGTTAGTCGGAAAATACTCGTTTGAGAAACTGTCAAAGGGAAAATAATTATATATGTTACACCGAATGTGCGAAATTGACTATTACATGAAATGGGCAAAATTTTGGCTAATTCATGTAATAGTCAAGCCTGTTGCCTTATTCATGAATTAGGTAATTTTTCTGCTGAGTACATGAATTCGCCACGGTATGGAATTCTTGAACTGTCAACATGACAGAAGAAAAAGTAAATTTTAGTAAAAAAATTTAAGTAAAAACATACATAATATAATATTATTATTATTATTAGGTTAGGTTAGGTTAGGTTTTGTAATTCTGAATTAAATTATTCAACTGAATGTCCATTTTGAGGTTAGCTATCAAGTGTCAACAAACTATCACAAACATTCAATCGACCATTGCACAATTGATACCCAAGCATGAATCAAATCGCGAAAATACTTTTCAATAAAATTCTTCCGTTATCATATTATAGTTCTAGAATTTTTTTGCGTATAGTAAATGGATATGAACGTCATTCAAATCAATGACATTTGACACATTTGTTGAGTTGCAAAAAACACCACGGAGCGCGATCATCTATTTTGACCATAGATAATATAAATGTACATTTTGACCAATCCATGAGCATTTGATACATTTAGTTTAGTTGCAATAAATACCACCGTAGCGCTACTATCTAATTTGTCCAAGACATGAAGTAGGCAGAAAAATTACTGCCGATTTCACGCACTCTCCAGATAGTTTGTCTAATTCATGAATAAGGCAACGGGCTTGCATTTTTCATGATTTAGGCAAAATTTTGCCCATTTCATGTAATATTCAATTTCGCACATTCGGCGTAACATATACACTAAAATAAAGATGTCGAAGAATTTTTTTCTAAACACGAATATTGTATTCTACACCCTGATTCTAAGCGAATGAATAATATGTATATGTGTGTGTGTGTGTGTGTATCCGTATGCAACTGAATACAATGAAGACCAAATCATTGCAAAAATTTAATATCCGGTTTGTCTGTCGTGCTAGAAACACAGTAAATATTTCGATGGAATAGTTATTGATATATTTCTAGTGAATTTTACATCCGTATGTGCATGACAGGATCTACGTTCAACTACCTCATAGCTGCATGGACTCCGCCACTGTATTTAACATTATGATCAATAGAAGCTAGTCGACTACTGGTTAAAAGCCTCCCCTAGCTCTTACCACTCTTCTTGGTACCTAGTTATACGCAGCCACGTGCATTCACCGAATTTATAATTTTGTCTATGGCTAAGCGGGTTTTAGGGCGTCTCTGTAGTTTACCACTGTTGTACTAAGCCATGTGTCCAGCGGCTTTCCACTTGTCAAGAGATATATCCAGCCCATGTCATATATTTAGCAACCTCTATCACATCACGTATTCTTGTCGGCTTCCTTATCTGTTAGTTTCTTTCGTGGTCTTTCGCGTTATGCCATACATGCATATTTCTATGCCACGTTGGGCTATTGGTAATTATTATATTTTTCTTACATTACGAGTCTATGTTTCACACATTGGGTTATCACTTAACGCTTGAGACGTAATGGATGGTCACTTTTGAAGATTCAGATGCACAAATGCGCTACATGTCATGTTTGATTCTACGAGCAATCTCTTCATTCATATGTGGTATCAGTGGCGTGTTTAGTGACGTAGAGGCTTGACTAATTTTAGGGCCTCCTACAATAAAAAAAATAACTTACTTAATTAAACTATTTTTACTTCTAATCAAGAGCTATTAGAATCCCTACTTTTATACAGGGGTTTTGTTATGCTTAGTGTATTTTTGTATTTTTCACTCAGTTTATAAGAAATATGCATCTTTTTTTAAATTACAATATAATTTAATAACTGAGTGGCCGGTTTTAACTTTTGAGAGGCCCCATTTTCTAACGAATCGGTTGCGTCATGTTGCGTTAGGTAAACGCACCTCTGGGTGGTATGTATATATTAATTCACATATTTTATTGTCCAATATACACGCAGTTGATGATTAAATCGATTGTATTTATTATATCGTGTCTATATACCGGTTGTTCAATGTGTGTGCTACATAACGTGCTTATATGCGGCTGTAAAACATAATATCTTACAAAGCAACATAAGTTTAGACTTTTGAGCTTTGAATCTCTATCGAATATTAAATTTAATAAAGCAGTTGGACGTAGCACGACTGTTAAAAATACTATGGTTAATTATATGACCAATTATTAATTCTTTGTATTTTCCGTATTCCAAAACTGAATTTATAAATCTACTAAAACGGTCTACACTCTGCAACAGCCACTGAATTTAAGCTCATTGTACGATGGCTTCAACTAGGTAAATGGATCTTGCATTTGCGATAGCTTTCGATTCAGGAATCGGCATTGGGACAATTGAGCGCCGCACTGTTGACTGAAGTAACATTCATAAATGAATTAAATAGACGTTAGTTAAGATTTGATATATAAATTAGACGTGGAAGATTAAATAATTTCTATCTACCACTTAGTAGTTTTAATTAATTTTGCTCTTAACATAATGTTTTTTATTGTGGATTGGTAATTATTATATCCGAACCTCCATTTAAAAATAAAATAACTCTTTTCTCATTAGAACTTAAATATTTGCACAATTAAATAATTATTTACTTGTGCATATTTAAATTCTCAACAAGTATTAAAAATAATATATTAATATAAAAGTACTAAATATATATTTTAGAAGTATCCATAATTCATGAACGTATATTATTTATTTTATTTTCGAATTTCATTTGATTGTATAGCACCTAGTTGTCTCTGCGCCAAATTATCCTAGACCCCTGGAATCTAATAACTTAAAATATACTTTTACTATGTATAAAAATTTCAGTATTTTCGAAAAAAAAACTGCACCTGGGTCAGTCAGTTAGACTAGGATGTTTTAAATTGAGTTGAATTAAATTACTTCTCATTCCCGACATTTTAAAATTAAATGACATTTTATAAATTTTCCCAAGTAACTAATTATAATCAAGCCACGTTATTATATTAGACATATTTTGCACTAGGTAAATTATATTTCGCTAACCAAGAGCCGAGTTACCAGATATTTTGCAAAATGAAGCTAGAAAAAACGTTCAAGTTAATGTCATAGATAATTTATCTATTTCCTAAGTTCTACTGGTTTATCGGATTGAAAAACTCACCTAATGAAATTAACTGACTATTATAATCTTGAATGGAAAAGAAATTATAAGTTTGAATGTTTAATTATATTATTTGTGATGAACGATTTCAGAAGTTATATTGATTTAGTATTTAATTATGTAGCGATTAGGTATGGTGCAAGTCAAGCACACACCTACACGTTTATGTTATTTGAAAATGAATTTAATGTGTTTTTTTTATTACTTACTATATTCAATTTTGTGTTAAAATTAATGCTGCCAAAACGCAAATATATTGATAAAAACCAACAAAAGTTACATAATAATAAAAAATCTCTTAAATATTTACAGAATTGTCGCGATGAATAAAAATATTTTCAATTATTCTATAACTATTGATCCAATGTTGATAGTACATCCAAAAAATGTTGAATTTGAGAGAGATTTTCCTGTTCTTGGACTTATAGTATTTTTAAAAATTAGCAGTTCTAAAATATTATGATCCTACATACTTATAAAGGTCAACGTAGTAAATGTATGTATGTTCTTTAGCTTGCTAGAAAATAGTGTTTTCAATAGATTTTAATAGCTGTATAGGTATGTACTTTCTATTTTTTTTACTATAATATATTTTGACGAAGACCGGTACTCAATAAGAAATACCGAAATACCGGTATTGATAATCTATTCATTCGGTATTGCAATCCATAATATTAATGCCATCTCAATGTCATATATTGTAATAACTTTAATCTTGTTTTTAAATTGGTCTGTTTTTTTTTATTTAAGTTAAAGTAGGTAATAACTATTACAATTTTTATGTATATCAAAGTACTTCAATTAGTTTAATTCATTGGAGCAGTTTTTTTTTCTGACGATATATTATCCAGTAGAGCCGAGCTATTTTCTAATTTAAACGTGACGTATCAATCATATTCTTTGAAAACTTCGAAATAACTGTCAAAACAACATTATTATAATTATTATTAATATGTATATACATAGCAATTGTAACCACACACTTTTGAAGTAAAGAACAGAAATCGATACAATTACAAACATTATAATAATATAAAGTCATGTTCAACTGCTTTGCAGGCCAAAAAGAAATTCTTATCAATGGCACTCAGCTCAAACACATGAAGTTAAGCGCCCTCCACTGAAACCCGCCACGTACCACACTCGGTCTTAACCAAGCGTATCGCCGGACCCTACAATTGGTGATGTGAAACATCTGAAACAATTGGACTAGGAGTGTCCTGGGAAAGATGCCAAAGACTTAGGTTGCTACGCTCAAAGTGAGTTTTATGAGTTTACTTTAATGGAAAATGCCAAGAAGAAAAAATTACATGGAAATTACGAAAAGAAAATTAAGTTACGTTGTGTATATAGCAAAGAAAACGAAGCGAAAACTACATCTATCTGGGACAACAAGTGTCTATAGACTGAAAAAAAAATCGATACCAGATTCGCATTTATGCAAAAGTATGAGGAAATGTTCAAAGTATTCTTCATTCCATTTAACCTGGAGGTGGAATCAGCGCCTCCAAATTTACACATGGAGCTTATAGAACTGCAATCAAACATAGAGTTAAAGTGCATGTTCGAAAGGAATAAGCTTTAGTTTTATCAGAAATATATCCTTGAAAATAAATTTCCAAAATTAAAACGACTGGCAATGCGCTGCGAATCGTTCTTTTCGAAATTAAATGTAGTAAAAACGAAGTGTCGCAGCAGGTTGCTCGATGAAACACGACCAATCAACTGCGATGCGCGTCGGCTAAATTACCAGTCAATATGAAAAAGATATCAAACAATATACAAAAACAAGTGTCACATTAATAATAAGGTAATAAAATATTTTCAATAAATTCTTTTTTATATTTTATATATGTGTGGCCCACCTGAGCTCAGTAATATTTTTTTTGGCCCACCAAACGATTTGGGTTGGGCACCTCTGCTCTATATAATATTATGGTGAAATTATTGTCCGCCGGATAAAGTTGGCGTTGAGAGTATTTGTTCGACTGAACACCATTTTCAAGAGCGATCTCCCATTGTACCTCTGACACACAGTATTAAACTAATGTATATTTCCAATGCTCACGTATGCATATATGAGACTTAGTCTCTTAGAAACAAAGGAATTCAGAAACGGTGTATGTTGAGCATAACGCGCAAAGATAGAATAAATGGTAGAGTGAGCAAATGAGAGTAAACGATGTAATTAAGTATGCCAAAATCGTTGAATGGAGATGGCTGTTCACAATTCGAAGACAATATGACGAATGCAATATCGAGTGGTACCCTAAAGGCATAAGACGACTGAAAATCTTCCCCGATGTACATTGGATTGACCAGTAGCGAAGGGTGGAGGTAGGCTGTTAAGATCCGCCATAAAAAAGTGCACGACAAACTTTGTAAGTCATACTTATTTATTTTGAATGAACTAAGACTACTATTATTTACAGATGATATTGGTTAGTTTTTAAAAATCAATTAAACCCTGCCTAACCAAACCATAATAGCTTCGGTATATTTTGGGTGATACGACAAAATCGTGCACCCTTCTTCATTCATACATATTCGTTGAATTAAGAATAAACATTACACATGTTGTTGGTCAGTTTTATTTAAATTCATTAAACCCTGCTTAAACCATGGCATAATATATAAAACATTATTATATCTATGAAATATCCAAAAGTATGTATGATTTTTTGACTATTATCTATTATGCTTGGTTTTCGCATGGTTTAATTGAATTTTAAAAACTAACCAACATCATCTGTAAATAATTGTAGTCTTATTTCAATAAAAACAAATACGTATGACTGACGTATGAAGTTTAGTGTGCACCAATTATGGCGGATCTTAACAGCCTATCTCCACCCTTCGCTACTGGGATTGACGAAATATTAATATTTCACGGAATTACGTAATAGCGATAAACAAGGAACTGAGATGAGTGGAGAGAGCTTGATGACGTTTTCATTTAAGTATGGATTGAAACAGGCGGTGATGATATAGTAAAAATACAATGTAATATTAATTTCCAAAATTAGAATACTGTAATAAAACATACATTATCAAATTACATATATATATAATAATTGTAATAATATATTTACATAATTACCTTATTATTTAACTACCTATACAACGAATTAATCGATGAAATGATAAAGTTCTGCGGAAGTACATGGCAACGCAACGCACAGGACCGAGAGAAGTGGAATCGGCTTGGAGAGGCGTTCATCCAGCAGTGAATAGATTCAAGCTAATGATGATGACAACGAATTAATAAAGCATTAGCATATTATATATATCATCGCTTAAGAAACAACACCGCGGAAGTCAGTTAATTAAAATTTTCAGGGGAAACAAAAAACGTCTCAAAAGATTAAAAATTTATACCTTTTAACTTATTTTTTTTGAGTTTAGTTAAAAAAATGTTTCTTTTAACTAAACACAAAAAATATAAGTTAAAAGGTATCAATTTTCTTTTGAGACGTTTTTTGTTTCCCCTGAAAATTTTTATTAATTGACTTCCGCGGTGTTGTTTCTTAAGCGACGATATATTCCTAATGGATTAAAGTTTAATGGAATTGTACAAAATTTAAGTCCATTAGATTTTAAATTCAAATTTGGTTCATTCAGTCGGTAGTATTAATATTATATATATTATAATCAATTTAAATGTTACAAAACGAATAAGATGAAAGTTTTATATTATTATCAAATAAAAAGCTTTATTTTTGTGATTCAAAATAATATTAATCATAGTTTACCTAAATCTGAATTGTGTCTATTACATTGACTTACCAATTGACCCAATATGGTAAATAATAAAGTATCTCAGTAATCGTACATGCCAATATACATTTGGGTCTCATACAAGTTTCATTTATTCGTAAACAGATAAACACAGGTGGAAGTGTCAGTCATAATTAATTGGAAATCAGCTGTAATATTTTTCTAGTAGATTTGCTAAAAAATTGAAACATACGCTAACAATGAATAAGTATTGTCACCATATTATAAAGTAACAGTAACAAACTCCTCTAGAGTTTTATCAAGTTTTCGATTTACTTAGGAATAATATTATTTAATAATTATAATAAATAAAGTTATACAAAACTCTCATCAGACCCATATTAACCTATGGGTCGGAATGATGGGTTTTATCAAAAAAAGATGAGAGGAAGCTGGATATATTTGAAAGAAGGATATTAAGAAGAGTCTTCGGAGCTGAATGTGAGGAGGATGGCACGAGGAAGGTACAGCCATGAAATATATGCATTGTATGAAGATCTCACTGTATTCTCACACGTGAAAGTGGGGCGACTTCGTTGGGCAGGTCATTCCTCAAGGATGGAAGACACATAACCACCAAAGAGGCTTCTCTTCAACAGACCAGAAGGGAAAAGGAGGGTCGGGAGACCTAGACTGCGGTGCCTGGACTGTATAGAAAGAGACACAGCATCCCTTAGACTGAGGCGGTGGAGTGAGCTTGCGGCAGAACGAGGGGAGTAGAGACGTTTCCTGGAGGTGGCCAAGACCCACATTGGGTTGTAGTGCCGATTATGAATGAATATCATAATATGAATAACATTTAAATTTATTTTTTTGAATAAATTAACTTTGTTTATCATGCAAATTTTATAACTTAAAATAAACGTGTACTGCGTCGCCACCTTGGATTATCCATACGTGTTTTTTCTTGAATATTAATAAATATGTAACTGTTTTTCTTGTATGCCTGACTAATAAATAGCCTGTTAAATAGACATCAGACATCACTGTGCGTCTCATCTTCTGTGCGTGTCTAAGAAGTTAAATATTTGAATTATATTTAAATTTGTAAATTGACTGAACCTATATAGCAGTTAAACCTACGATAGCCGAGCGGCTTACGTATCAGTTTATTATATCGTGGGTCTCAGGTTCGAATCCTGGGACTGGCAAATAACATAATATATTGTTTTTCAGTTTGTTTTTGGAGTCAGAGTATGGACTTAATAGGTTGAGCAAGTGGCTAACACCCATTTCTCGTAAATACAAAAATTTATTTATACAAAACTTTTATTTAGCAATGGCCCATATTATGATCCTATTAGGATTGGACATGGTCATATGAAAAAAAAATAGCAGTAAATGTGATTATTTCAAATCCGCGTTCATATCTTTGTCATATTCATCTAACATAATCACTTTAATATTAATATTTCCTAATATAGTTGTATAAATGACTTATCTGTTGAGGCTATTGATTTTAATGTCGGTCACCTCCATAAATATTTATTTCAAAATAATCACAAAAAATACCAACTTTAAATGTGCTACAAACAGCGTTGCCAACTTGGCGTTTTTCTTGCCAGATCTAGCATTTTTCAATAAGCATCTAGCTTGCAACATTTTCATCTGGCGTATGGCGTTAAATCTAGCATTTTTCGACATCGCAAATAGCTTCAAACCTCTCATAATAAAACTGTAATAATCCACCAAATTTGCTTGAAAATTAACATGCTGGCCTGGAAAAATTCTAGGTGGCAGTGCAACCTGTCAATATTATTCTCGATGCGCTCAATGCGTTCAGTGTGTTCAATGCTGCGCAATATGTGTGTCTTACGCTGCGGGGCAGACAGATAAATCAAGGCAAAAAGTATCTCATAATTAATACACTAAATACAATGACAATATTTAATTTCTTACCAGCATTAATTTTAAATTTTATGACCTGTTCTATTAGTTGTAAAATATTATTTTTTCGGTCTTTGTCTATGTAAAAACGATGTTTATAATTTTATTGTGACACATTTCAATTTTAAAAAAATAAAAAAACTAGCATTTTATTTTAACATCTAGCTTATTTTCTTATCCTATCTGTCATATTTTTATATTGAAAGTTGGCAACACTTAAATTATTACATACTTTATTAACCGACTAAAACTATTTTTTTTAGTTATATGACAGTCTTTACATCCAGTTTTTAATTTAATTTATAATTAACTGAATTATGTTGTAATATTTTATGAACTTGTGTACGATGTAAAATTACTGAATGAACCAGAATTATGAAAAATATAACAATAAAAATGCGGAGGTGACCAACTTTGGAAATAGCATCTGTTATAAAATTGGTAAGATGTGATTTTGGGCACTAACGATGTAATGTCATTAATTATACAGCATTTGTTGCTTCGAAGCACATCTGTTTCTTAACTGAAGGTATCGTAATAGTCCTACACAATCGCTACTTGATAAGGGTATGGTTTTTATTCAGTCTGGCGAGTATCAACGTTATTACGAAGAGACTTAAAAGTTATTAGTTCGAATACTATTTAATTACTCCACCGTCTAAATACGACTCAATTTATTTAATATTAAACTTTATAATCTTCGTAAGAATGCAAAAAGTTTTTTTTCCAACAGCGTAAAATTAGAAAAGTTTTATTAACTAGATTCAACGATTTATAATACAATTTTTTTTTAGACTCTACTTTCAATATTTGTTTTTCGTAACAAATAGTACAGAAAAATATGTCATTAACAATGCTAATTATATTAATAATAATAAAAGTATTTGTAAAATAAGTCTTGAAAAGTCTTGTTCAAAAAATAATAAATAATATAACATAACATACATCGACAAATAACATAAAATAAAATCAATTTTGTAACGATACCAATCAGGAACTCTTTGAATTAAAGATTTCTTCAATCGTAATTGTCTTCTGTCTTGAATTCACTTTTGTTTAAACGAACGTTATTTTTAATTTTAAGAAAATGAGATAATCAGTTCAGACGAAAATTCACTCTACTTTTTTAAAAGTTTGATGTATGTTTTAGAATTTAAATTTCAAGATGCATTAACGAAAACAATCTTTTGTTGGGTAACAGATGGACGATATATTTTTTTTTATATTTCGAATAATTAGATCATGAAGATGATTCTAATATCATGAAAATGTTTTTTTAAGAACAAATTATCTAAATAGAATATCAGTTTGAGTATTTTTGAGAAAGTTTTTTTTTTGAATATACGCGGCGAAGTTTTAGTGGAAACCAGATAAACAGATTATCAAAATAATATCTGCGATTTTTTTTAGACAACGAATATTTTCGGAATATTTTAGAAAGTTTGGTTTTTCGTAAAATACAGGATTTTTTGATGATTATGATTTGAAATTGCGATTAAGCCGTCGAATCAAATCCGAATAGAGTGAGCTTTAAACACTTGCGAAATAAACTAAGTCGCGACTGTCCGCGCAAGATTCCGGGGTTGAAGTTTAGAAGACGTCCTCCATACCCGAGTTTTGGCACGGTACTCACAACCCGGCGTAGCGAGTTAACCAGCAAGGGTCGGTCGCGTAGAGGGTGGTAGCGGCGCTTGGCGGCGTTGCTACGAACCTCGACGGGCCTCTACGCCGGAGAGTAATTTTGAATTATATGGCACAGGCGATGTTTATGCACGAACCGTTGTCATTATTTGTGATGATAGGAAATTTTCTTCAATACTTTAATTTACTTCATTTTAAACACGTAATGACAGTTTTAGTGCGTTTTTGTATGTTTCACAGATTTAATAATGATTTTCGTTGAAAAAAACCTTATATCACAAATTCATTTGTACCAAGTATAACACATTATTCTCTCTCGTTTTCACTAACATAAACAGTGTTTGCACTATATATGCATTTATTTACGTTATTTTGTGTTGCTTTTCAGTTATACCGAAACAAATGGAAAGGAATATACTATAATATAACTAAAGTCTCAAATACTTGAAAAGTGTGATAAAAAATTAAGATCGTTAATTATTATATTCAGACATTTAAGGAACAGAAAACAGTTACAAGCGTATTTTTTTCTATTTGTATCTCTATTTATATTACTATTAGAATATTGAATAGGTACGACATATTTTTTTAAACAAACGTATTTGAATGTTATTTAAACCCCTTTTAAAACTATCAACCGATTTTTAAAAGTCATTGTTTTACATTAAAAAAATGTATGAACAGAACACGCAGTGAAAAGTAATGTAGGTGGCGAAATGAAGAAATGATTTTTTCATTTTAATAAAAAACATATTTGAATTTAATATATTCATTCCATAAATTCATTTTTATAAAAATGAAAATATTGGCAGCCTTTTTTTTAAATAAATACGAATAACTTGTATTGAATGTTTCAGTTGTTGCTTTTGACGCGAAAAGACAGCAGGGTGGCAAAGCGGAAACCTATTGAGCCCATAACCCAGAGATCCGTTGATCGAAACCAAGTTCTGCGAACTTTTTTTTAGATACCCATTTATTATTTTCAACCATAATTAAATTAGGTACATATACTTATAAAAATCTGTTGTATGAGAAGTATTTTATTACCTTGATTGGCAGAACGACTTTTTATTTTATTTGCTCAGTGATACCTACTAACCGAAAAAAACGATTTTTTTTTTCAAATTTACATGTTTAAATACGCGCGATAACATGATCTAACTCCTTACTTCAATTATAGTTTGTCAATGTATGGCTATGGCCGTTTTCTGTAGCCTAACCACTGGGAAATGCCAATACAAATGGCGTATTTCAAAAACTACTACTTTATTCTTAGGTCAATAATTATCATAAAATAATCATTATTCGTAGGATGTTTTATCACATTTCAATGGTTAAAGACAGAGCTTATAATCAGTATCTTCAGAATTATCTTTAAATGTGGTAATCGTGCCCATTTTTGAATAATACAATGCCTAATTCTTGTCAAATTTGGGATAACAGAGATTTTAAATATATTTTTTTATCGTTAATATTTCAACATAAATTTTACTAATGGTTTTATAAATGCGTTTAAAAATTAATAAATCTAAAAAATTTTAACACTACTGCACATGGATGTACTTTAATATGACTATATTCTAAAAAATTACATCGAGAAGTTTAAAAAATACTATTTTATGTAATAAAAATACTTTATGCAGTCATCAAATGTTTAAAATAAATATAAAGGATAATAAGTCTTCAAAATTATATAAATAGATTATCTACAACGTTTAATTAGTGAATGTTCAGGCTAATGCTTTGAAAATACCATAAAATCTACATTTTGACTGGGGAATGTGAGCCGTTCGTGGTATAACATTTTAAATCAGAATATGTGTAGGTAGGTATCTAATCTAATACATGTAAAGATAATAATATGTATATTATGTACATTCCGCATAATTACTAACTTAGTCTTATTTCAACCTATAATACGTATAACTTATGTATGAGACTAATAGTTTTAAAGTCGACTAATCTAAAATTTGGGGTAATCCTGGCGTCAGTTAGTAATTATAAAATTTAAAACACAAAAACCGATAGCCATTATTAACGCAATTTGATAAGCATTTCATGTAAGAACTACTAAATAGTTAAATTCTTCGTAACTAAACCGTAACTAAATTGGTTTAACATATTGGTACAAATCCAGTGAATACAGGTTCAAGTTCAGTTGGGCGTCTAGATTTATTCTAGTATGTGTATAATTAATACTTTTGAGGTGTTTTTAAATTATATACATATATTTAATATTATTAAATAATTATAAAAAATAGTACTAAATAATATAATGACTGATGAACATAACAAACTTCAACTTTTAGTTTAATACTATTTTACTAACTATAGAAGCTGGCTTTGGTAGTTTACTAATGCACATACGACGAAAAAGTACTTAGTAAGCCAGAATCAAGAAAGAAAAAAAATAGAAGTGGTCTACTTTGAAGCCAATAGCTTCATAATATTATTGTAGTTTCTTATAAAATAAATTGAAATTAAGTTAGTTTTAATGAGATCCTAGCATCAATTGCAGTGCTTTTATTATATAGATGTATAAAATATTCCTAGTGCAGTATATGTCGAGATTGCTAAGTCATATAAGTATCAATTTGTAAGTTTACAAAAGAGCAATTTCAAATAAGGCTTTATTGATTCTGTCAATCTATATTATAGACCCCGCAATTTACTGAGCTGACCTGATGGTATTCTGAGAAAAGGTGGCGTATATCCTTACATGATATCTATACTCCTCTAGAGAATGCAGAGAAATAAATGAATGCTGTATTTCGAAAACGTTCCAAGTCGCATTTTTACCACAAATGAGTTAAGGTTCAAATCGTCTTCAGGTTACCTCGATACACAAATGGAATACGAAAACGTTCTAAGTCGGTGTGTTTTTAAGTCATTTCGGATCATTGCAAATATGCGTGTATTTCGGAAATAGTTCCAAGTCGCCGTTTTCGAACTACATGTCGCGTATGACGTATGACAATACTTTCAAAATGGCGGATGGTGTCATTTGTGGTAGTATACATATCGATGAAAATGTTAATTTACGCACAAAATAATTTATAATTTATTTATTTATATTTTTTTACCAGAATAATATATTATAATGGCCAAAAAATGATGTTGAAGTTGTAGAAATAGAATATTATTAAGTTTTATATATTCATTATAGACAAAATAAGATTTTTATGATTCTTTTATCACCTTTTTTTATTAATTAATGTTTTTTTTTACTACAGATGTGTTTTAATTCCATAAAAACATAATTTTAAATTGCCTCCATTTCATGTTCTACTTTCTAAAAAATGAATATAATGAAAAAGTATGAACAATTAAGAAAAAAACTTTTCTTTGTTTGAATACAATAATATATATATATTGCATAAAAACTTTTCTCTAAAAATTTTACAGGAGAGATATATTTCACTCTCCTGAACAATTACAAAATAGTGACTTGGAATCTTTTCGAAATACAGCATTCAAATAGAGTCAAGGGTGAACATTGAGAAAATCACATGCTTAAGATAGTCAAAGACTAATGGGTACAAGGTAATTTTAATGCTTTTCTGCTTTTGCTTCTGTCGTCCTTGAAAAGAGTAAAATTATCTTGGAATAGCTATAGCGTTGAACAATAAAGAGTTAATTCAAGTCCAATGGCTATACCGTGTAATTTTTACTTATATGAGACAATATGTCGTGTATTGTAAATGAAATATTTTTTTTTCAATGAATAGTGGGAGGAAAAGAATACAATATTTTTTTATTGAACATAATATTATATAATTTTGGACACCGTCATAAATATTTAGAGAAAATTGAAAATATATAAAATGTCGGCGTCTCCATTTTGGGGGATGATGAGGTGTATGAAGATAAAGTCGTTGTTGCTTAAATATTTTGAGGAAAGAATTAATTTATCGTTACAAGAATAAATAAATACACTGATAAAGATGACAGAGTAATGATATAATCTAATGGATGTCCTGATTAATTAGATTTATTATATTAATGAACTGATTGGTGATGTACCAAGATGTTAATATAACCGAGAGACTGAACTCGAGTGGAATGACGGTTGACTGTGTCGAGTGACGGACTCGAGTGGAGTAGTTAGCCGAGTGATGGACTCGATGTGAGTGATGAGTTATGGATCGACTTTTCTATATATACAAACGCAGTCCATATATTCCAAGATACATTGTCGCAATTAAACAAATCATAATATAAACTATTGATCTAGGTTATGATTGAGGAAATGATGAAAATCGTTCCATCACTTTGTTTTGTTTTGACAACAAAACATACATATTGAAGTGTTTCAGCCTTGTAATGCTAAGTGATATGATTGCACCGCATGGCATGCAGATGTCGGGCTTATTAAATATTTTGAAGAAATTCGTATACTGTCTAATATCTTGATTTTAAATTACAAAAGATTGTCTCCAAATTAATGAAACTTAAAATAACAACCAGAACATAGAATTATAAATGGAGTTTTTTCATGATTAGCTTTTTGGAAAAAGCTCAACATGTGGGTCTTATTCAATATGTATATATTGAAAAATAAAATGAAAATATTTATGTAATTTTCTTCTTTTTCTTGGTCGTACACTCATGGCCGAGGATCGTAACCACTTTTTAATTTTGCCATCCTTTGAGCGACCAAGACTTTCCATTCTTCTCGATCTTCCGGTTCTCTCAGGGCAGAATAAATGGTGCCCCCCCCCCCCCCCCCGTCATCTCTTTTACTTGGCCGCTCCAGTGCGCAGACGCTCTTCCTCCGCTTCGCCTTTCCTTGAGGCCACCCAAAACCATTAGTCTCTCCAGGTTGTCTGGTCCGGGCCAGATAATATGTCCAAAAAACTACAAAATTCGTCTCAGACATATTGTCGAGAGTCGCTCCTTTATCTGCAGTCTCTGGATGATTGACTCGTTCGTCCTGCGCTATGATGTCCAAGTGTAATTTTATACGTATTTTTTTGTAACAATTATGTAATTTTATTTGCATAAAAATATTTTGTTTGATTATAAGTATAATTATTATTATATTTACCTGTTTGCATTTTTGTTATCGCATCATATTAGCAGAAATGTGGTACTGATATCACATTTTGTGAACTCTGAAGTTGTGATGGAATGATTTTGTTAATTAACTTATATTGAAAGGTGACAATACATAATAGAATGTATCTAAAAGGTTATTCATTACTATCACTACACATAATTGAAAACAACGGAATGAATACGGTTTTTTATGGGTGGATTATGTAAATTACATTATCGTGCTTTCCTGCAATAATGAGTAGTATACGTTTACATGGACACAGAGTTGCGTAAAGGTCTCTCTGTAATTGCAGTCGCCCCCGCATCGTGATAAATTTCTTGGCCTTGCCACTATAAGATAAATGCATCTTGGGCGTGCATCACATTATACAGGATGATTTTCACTTACGTGTTATATTAGGTGATTTAAAAAAAAGTTATATTAATTAGGCGTCTTTCTTTTAACCATATGCCCATGATATTTAATTTCTCTTTCCACAATATTATTGAATGGTATAAAAATCGATAAGAATTTCTATTGTAATAAAGGCATTTTAAAACTGTTAATAAGATATTATTTAGACCTCTCTCCAGATTTGTGGATGAAATAAAAAATGCCATCGGTTTTCAATGATACGGATATTGCGCTATATAGTCTACATCATCTGGGTTATGATCCTCAGTTAAGTCGTTCTAACTAGATAGAGAATAATAAGATATAACTTTATAAATAATAATATAATATAAATAATGATATAAATAACACAAATTAAATTGAATATATGGGGATAAACAACTCAATCCATGTCAGCATATTGATCGGCAATATAAAATAACTGACCGCAATTAAAATTCCTTTATCCATTTTCCCCTAGTGTCCAATTATGGCAAACTCAGTAAATAGCTTACTGCAATTATAATTTCCGCAATATCTGTTTTTCGCACAGTCAGCCATATCCAATGACGTAAACTCCATATAGAGTAGCCGACTCAATTATAATAATTATTTCCTAAATATTATTTTCAATATATAATTTTGATTGTGAGAACGTCAATAAATACTGGATCATAATTCATTGGACATATCACTCACATATAAGTTCCCAGTCTGTTGGCATCTCAGTCTCTGTATCGCTCCGCACAACATCTCATTCTACCGAGACTCGGACCTCAGAACAGTATCATAAGTATTGTAAGATAACTACTGTATATACTCTTGTACCGACTGTTTACACTGCAAATAAAACTCGCTCCTCCATCCATCGGAGCAACCACCAAATCTCGACTTCTTCATCCACAACACGATGACCCTCACAAATATTTCTTTGATTTTTAATATTATTATCTTGTACCTTTATACCACACAACAAAAAATAATCCTTCTAAAAAGAAGTATTAAAAGTATTAGAATATAAAAGTATTAGAATAAGAAGTATTAAAAAGTCGTATTTATACCATTTAATGAAATTAAAATTCAACTTAAACTAGTATGAGAGATATTGAATTACTCCTTTTTTTTACTTTTGTTGTAGGAATTTGAATAAAAATTAAAATTCAAACCATATTTTGTTTATTGCTCAATATAGGGTTCTCAGTCCACATGATATTACCTTGACTGTGGATATTAGTTTACCGTATCAATCACCCTGTATAGCATATTGTAGTTGCAAATTGTGCAACGATCGTGTACGTGTATGGTATCCATTCCACGTGCATTATAGATTGATTGGTAATGCCTAATGAAAACACTAAACTTCTACATTGATTACTATGAACGAGTTCTGAATGTTAACTTTAATTCTAACGGTTTTCAAATAATTCACGTTTAAATAACAGAAACTTAATTATGTTTTCAACGTGGAAACTATTTTTTTAGAATCGTGACATTCATATAATTAGTATTTATATCTGTATCTAGTGTTTACTAATTATTACGAAGATTAAGTTAGTGAATTGATGAGAAGACTAGGTTTGATTTTACTGAGAAAAATATTACTTAGTGACGACCAAAACCTTTGAATCATAATAAAATGGTATGTCTTTTTGGTTTTTACAGAATGGATACGTAGACATATAAAGAACGTTCAGAAAATTTGAAGCAATAAAAACTCGGCTGTACAAATGCTATCTCCGTATCAGTTGGTTACTATACTATCCAAATACCAAATAAATAATAAATATTACTAAGAAAATTAGCATCCCTTGACCACATCATGCGATATTATTAGAGATTCCCACATCTGCATCTTATTTAACAACTATACAATGAAGCACATGATGAACCATTCAATCATCCAGAGACAACGGGTAATAGAAAGATTCTTGACAATAATATGTTTGAGACGCATTATACAATTTTTTAACATGTATGTGTTTTACCGCTCGCCGTGACATTAAAATAAAAATTTGTGCACCAAATTCAAGTGTAACGCAAAATCAATTTTGAAAAAAATATATGGTTAGTGGGTAAATGCTGAGTACCTCCGCTACATGGAAGTATATTAGAATGTGGATAATATGTGTCTTCAATCGCTCTTAGACATATACAATATGTTCCAATGTATTTCCGTGTAGTGGAGGTACTCATCATAAGGCTTCTGATATTTAGTTTGATTTAGGGTGGTATTTATATATGGTGTGATATCGAGCCTATTCTTGATTGCAGTATAATAAGAAAATGCAGCTTCGCATAAAATATATATACTTATCATATTAAATGGAAGTGAAATATTAATAGCTTGTTTTTATACACTGTGGCACTCTTCTGATAAATTCGCGCAACATAGTTTGGTAAACAAGTACATTCTTTGATGTTTCTTTTTTGATATATTGTTTGGCGTGGAGGGACTGGTTGTTTTGCGTAGCCTCCAGGGAATGAGAAGCAGAGAAACAGCGCTGTCACGCTATATTAAACAAGTGAAGGAGCTAACCGAGGGCAGCATTCACTCTGGTTTGAGAGAAGCAGAGAATTGAGAGCAAGATGCACTCTGCAATTACTCTCTACAAATAATAACAAGTTATCGGCCTAACTACGACAATGCGTAGCCTTGATAGGTTGGAGGGAAGTTTTTATCACCTTTTCTCCCTTCTGCGTCTAATTATTCTTCCATAAAGCATTTTTATATTATTCACTCTACAATAGCATTTGTCTGAATACGTAAGTATATTATGTTTCACAGATGCTCTTAAACATTATGAATACCTTTTTTTTAGTCAACGAATAATTCAAAAGATTTAAGAATATAACATTCTAATTATTATTGAACATACATAATTTTGACCACTGAAAAAAGTGAAAATGTTACATTCTTAACTCTTGTGAATTATTCGTTGAATAATGAAAATAGTGGATTGAAAATTATTAGCAAGTTAAGTGATCTGTGACGTCGGTTACTAATAATTAAAGTAATACCTACTTTGATTTAAAATACAAAAGCCGATCGCCAATAGTAGTTCAATTTGAAAAGCGCTTCAATGAGTATTAACACCATTAGTTGAAATTTGTCGCAATTAAGTATGACTCATGTAGCATAGTGGTTTATGTGCGTGGGCGCTATACTCGAGAGATGCCGGTTCGTTTGGTTATAATATATTTTCTCAGAAGTGTTATTAAAATTATCTATGTTCAGTTATGAATTCCTTTTAAAATATGATGAAATTCGATAGATGAGATTTAAAATTTTTTGTTTTCATCCGTTTTGGTTATGTAACAAATTCACATTTTTTTTACAATTGTAAGTTTATCTTTGACTTAAAATAAAAAATATTTTTCTTTTTAATGTTTTCAGATACATATTTATTAATTAATACAGTTGAAATTATAAATTATGAAAAAAAATGTCTCAAATTGCAAGCTTCGTATTTTTCCGCTAGGTGCCTCTGGTAGGTAGAAGCCTCCCCTTAATAGAAGCGGAGATTGAGTACATTAGATATTGTGAAGACTGATTATTAAAAGGGAAAATATTTTAATTATGAGTAATGATCATCCAAATTCTCAAATAAGATAAATTATTTTACAACGTTTTTATTAGCTCGTATTCTTGTTTGTCCGGTACAGATTTTTTCTTGTGTGTCCAGTATAAATTTTTCTTGTTTGCCCAAGATTTGTATTGGACGATTGAAGATCTTTAACTAACTTCCCGCCTAGCTAGACGTTTGAAACTTTTAGAATATATCAGAACACGACGACAATGCATTCTTTTAATACTTTTGGCCATCTTTAATCAGAATTGAATTCATTTTCAGTTAATTCTGTTTTGTATGGAAAGTTATTATTGTTGGTTGCTAAGAGGGTCCTAGCAACTAAATTATTAATATATACGTGCAATAGTATGGAAATCATTTTGAAATGTTATACTAAACTTTCTTTGGCGCGTTTGGGAAAACAGATCAGGGGCCCTATGTTAAAACTTGCGAGTGTAAGCAGCCCGGTCGACATGACGTCATATGACATCATTGTGACGTACTACCGGAGTGATAATAGCATTCAAGAAAATAACGCTGGTCAGACAGTGGCGTTATTCATTGTCACCATACACATATAGGTGTTTCATCATAATTATATCTATGGTGAGCACTGTGTGCTGGGCGGCATGCCTCGAGCGTGTATTGACTGACGTCACAATTACGTCATTTCGTCGGCTGACACTAGTCGATAGTTAGGAAATCACGGTGCAGAGTGTATTTTTGACGTGCGCCGATGTAACACGTTTGGCGTGGGACGGAAGTTGCGCGCGCCGATGCAACACAATTTATTATTATGATTATATTCATTTCTTTCTCAGGGGTACATGCGCTTGCGCATAGTTTCATTTAGTTAGTCGTTCAATACAACCAAGTAAACAGCACGTGTTGTAAACATAACCAATATTGTGTCATAATAAATATAGGTATATGTTTATAAACAAATTTCTGGAGACCAACAATCTACACTGTTGTTTTATATTCGTAAAACTTTATGAATATTGGAGTGTATATTTATTTTTCATTGTAAAGATTGTGTATCAAGATTGGAGGCTATATTTGTGTAAGTATTATTTATGAGTAAAATTACATGTCGATAAATAAAAAAAAATTGTGAACGTTGAGTTGGTAAATATTTCAAGAAATATATTAAAATTTGATTTTTTATTAATTCATCATGGGCACTTTTGAATCGATTATAACCGCTGTATAGCAAAAATGAGTTTTGGTCCAATACAATAATTAAATTACAATTATCATGTGCTATATGAGACATAGATGAACCGCGTAGGTTTTCATCAACCTAATCCACTGTAATATTAATAGATTCATGTAACGGCTTATTTTGTTTTGTTACGCCAAATAAGTATAACTTCTAACGCGCGTACATAAGTACACAAACCGATTTGTTTAATATCATTCTGTCATCTAGAACTTTCATATAAACATAGATAGTAGGTATGCAATAAAATTTGATATTTCGTTCATTTGTTTTTTAATCTTCCTTAAAATGAGTAAGTATCAGATATTATGAAAAATGAATTTTAAAAATGAATAACGGAAACGGATATGGTTACATATAAATTTCAAAAAATATCCTTTATGATTGTAATATAATACGATCGAAATAATTAGAGGGAACGTTATGTTATTATAGTCAACAATTTATAAGCAACGGACAATTCATAGTTACCGACCGTTGTATTAGACCAGTGTCTGGCAAACTGTGTGCCGCAAGAAGTCTCAGGTGTGCCGCGAAGGACGAAGCTTCAAAACTGTGCATTTTAAATAATACGTATTCATTTAAATTTTCTTAAATTTTAAATAAAATCAACATCTACATATCAAATAAATGTTTGTCACGTTTGTACATAGTGGTCGACGTGACACATGGATACAGTAATGCTGGCATATAGGCAGCGTAGTGAGTGTGAGAGTGTTCGTTAAAAACTCAGCTTGATTGCTTCCTAGGTGTAGATGCTTTCTCAAAAATTTTAAAATTTAGCCAGAAGTGCATAGGACACAGTGTTGCCAACCGTACTATAAGTATATTACAATACTATAATTTTGAATGCGCGAAAAATTTAAAATACTATAATGTTACGCAAATATACCAAACATACCATAATTCTGAAGGACTCGAGACAAAAAATGTTCCTGTACTATAGTTATTTTTTCAGAAATAACATAGAAAAAGATGGCAACACTGAGAGGACATTAGAACTCCTTTCTGCATCATTTTCCAAGTATTTTCCATCACTTGATTATCAAATGTACCAGTGGGTCATCAATCCATTCCCAAGATTCGACGGTACACACCTGACACAAACAGAGGAGAAAATTTTAATAGATCTAAAAAACGACTCTGTGCACAATACCTCATTTTCTGAGCTAGAGTTGTCAGCATTTTGGATATCGTTTTGGAGTCACTATCAATTACATCTCTGTTGCCGTTTGGATCGTCGAATCTTTGCGTAATTGATTTTTCAGCGCTCGTGGAAATGAAATGAAAAAAACGAGAGCGGTTACAGATGGTCAATTGCGTTCTTCTTACTAATAAAATTATTACCACCTATGTACATATTACATAATATGTTGTTACACACCTATGTTGATAAGATATTTAAATATTTTAAAAAAAATGTTACCTACACTATGATTTCCTTTATTCAAATTAATATGGAACATTACCCCTTTTAAGGCATTTTTATTTAGTGTGCCGCGGAACAAATCCCATTCACCAATCTGCCGTGAAGTAAAAAAAATCGGTGTGTGTAATTATTTACGTGCGTTAGAAGTTATAGGTACTTTTTTGGCGTAACAAAACAAATAATTATTGTATTGGACCAGAACTCATCTTTGCCATACAGCGGTTATAATCGATTCAGAAATGCCCATGATGAATTAATAAAAAATCCAATTTCATTGGCGTGTTTTTATGATTACATTCATTTCGGTCTCAGGGGTATTTTATCGATATAGTTACCGTCCGCAATAATATTATGTATGCGAATAAATAATATTATCGCAGAATGTACTTACTTTGGAAGAAAAAAATCTCTAAGCCTGTGTTTGAAAAATTTAGCAAACCACTATTTTAACCATAATTATATGCTTAAACAGATGACTGTACAACTATTTTCGTTAGGTAAAAATAATAATTTATTACAAATCAAAAGTAAAACATAGCCTATTAAATTTTAATGGTTTAACTGAAATGTAATATTGGCTTTTGTGATGAAACAAAATAATTATTATTATTCTCTTCAATTAATAGAAACCGCTAAGAAATAAATTGACATGTGATATACGACAAATATTATCCTTAACTGTAAAAATATTTATTTTTGTGTATGAGGTGTCTAAATATTGTAAATTTACAACATACCATTGTTTGAATTATTTACCAACTCAACATTCACAAAATGTATTTATTTATTGATATATAATTTTACTCATAAATAATACTTAGATAAATATAGCCTCAAATCTTGATACACAATCTTTACAATGAAAAATAAATATACACTACAATATAAATAAAGTTTTATGAATATATATTAACAGTGTAATAATAAATTGTGTTGCATCTTCCGTCACACGCCAAATGCGTTACATCGGCGCGTGCAACTTTTTCACACGCCAAAAAATACACTCTGATCTGTTTTCCCAAACGCGCCTAAAGAAGTATAACTTCAAAAAGTTTGACGGACACTGTATTAGACTACTATTTCAACATCATTTAAACGTTTTTAAATCAAGCCAATTTAAATTTTACTGTGTAATATTAGTAGGTATCAGAGAAAAATATTATTGAATCATTTTTCTTATTTCAATATAATTCTGTACGTATTTTCTGAAATTGCTACAGCAATTTTGTATCATTTGTCAATTAATATATCTTGATCAATTTACATAGGTATTCAGTTAATAACAGACTAGCTGCAATTTATTTCACAGTAAACCACAAAATGACATGCACGTGTTGTCAGAGTGTTGTCTGCCGACAATTTGTAATTTGACGTGCATATTATATTTTTCAATATCAGTATATTTAGTATTGGAACGTATAATATTTTTTATCACTCATAATAATACCTTCCATATTAAATTAATACATTTTAGCATCTGAACTATATGACAAAAATGACTTTTCAATGTACTAAAAACGACAAAAATACTGCCCATCGACTGCGAAATTCTAATATCTGTAGTTATTTTAACAAAAATGATACAGTCATTTTATTAATTTCCCGTATCTGAACATTGCAGGAATTAGCCTGTAATTGCCCTATTTTGTCTCTAAGCTATCAAGCGTGTTGCATGACGTGTGTTGAATTCAGCTTCAAAATGTCACTTTCGAATTATTTAAAAGGTAAAAAAGTAAATAAGATAACAAACAATAAATGTTGTATGTAATATAATATGTCACATTTTATTGGATGATATTATATTAGGCATTATGTGCTTTGCTTTATTACTTTTTACGTTACGGGTATTGGCATGCTATGTAGTTATAACATGTGTGTGCTATTAATAATCAGATACGGGATATTAAATATTTAGTTTTTCTAGTTTCCTGCACAATTTGTAAAAAGTCACTTACGGGATATTAACATTAGGCCATCGATATATATAATATATCTATTCAAAACATTCAGATTGTAGTCTCAGAAACTACAAAATTAAACTGTCAGTGATTCAAAGGTGGTGGAGAAATCAGTAAACGAGATCGTGTCAAGAAAACGACGTCCTGACTCCTGAATAATCTTGATTTAATTTGACTTCAGTACTTTATTCCTGATTATATCGATGACAGACAGGGGAAAAAACAATTAAAAATAGCACTAGAAATAGCTAAAACTGAAACAGATAATACATAAAAAAACTATTATAATAATTTATTCCCAAATTCAAGTACACATCTGTAAAGTAAAAAAAACATCAGTAGCCTAGATGCTGAGTACCTCCGCTACACGAAAGTACATTGGAACATGTATATGCTTTACCCAGTCTCTCGAAAGGTTACCGACCACTGATGTAGATAGTGTTCGTTATTTTTTAAAATTATATTAAACCCTAAATCCAAGTCATATTAGATAATAGTCAAAAAATGTTCATTTATTAAATTTATTAAATATCTAAAATTATACCATACCATACACAATTTTAGATATTTTATAAATAGAAGAATATTTATTAATTGAGTTAGCATTTACTTGGTAGAATTCCATTTTAAAAGAAATGAAAATATAATTAATATTAAATTCTACAGGATTTTTATAAGGTTTGTCGATAGCTATTTCGGTTTTAACACCATTATCAAGACTATTCAGATAGGCCGTTTGCCTTTGTTTAAATACTATCCGCATAGATAGAGACAGAATACATTTTTTTATTCGTTCAAACAATATTATGACTTTGGCGCGTTACGCGCCATTAACGCGCGTTAACATAATTTTACTCCCTACTTTAATTATAGTTTGTCATTTTATGGCTACGGCCGTATGTTGTAGCTTAACCACTAGGGAATGACAAAAGAAATGGCGTATTTCAAAAAAACACTACCTTATTCTTAGGGCAATAATTATTATAAAGCAATCATTATTCATAAGATGTTTATCACACTTAAATGGTCAAAGACATAGCTTATAATAAATATCTTTAGAATCATCTTCAAATGTGTTAATCTTGCCGATTTTTTGAATAATAAAATGCCTAATTCTTGTCAAATTTGGGATCACAGAGATTATCAATATAATTTTTTATCGTGAATATTTTACAAAAATTATCTCGTAATAAATTATACTAATGGTTTCACAAATGCGTTTAAAAATTAATAAACGTAAAAAATCTTAACACCACTGCACAGTTATGTACCGAAATATGACTATATTCTAAAACATTAGAGCGAGAGGTTTAAAAGAAAACTATTTTATGTAGTAAAAATACTTTATGCAGTCATCAAATGTTTAAAATAACTATAAAGGATAATAAGGCTTCAAAATTATATAAATAGATTATCTACAACGTATAAGGAGTATCCAGGATCATGGTTTGAAAATACAATAAAAACTCAATTTTGACCTTCGACGAGCATGTCCCCCCAACGGCCCACGTGCTCGTCGTAGGTCAAAATTGAGTTTTTATCGTTTTTTTTTTATCACACCCATTCTCATCTCTGTCATATCTTGAATTTCTTTCCATCTAAACATCTCCATATTAATATCTTCCGACAATTATTTGCTAAGATGAGAAAAACTCTCTATTTTATCTAATGCGCATTGTGATCGTTCATCTGCGCGTTGAATTAAGATTGCCAAACAGCTTATGGTACCCCTGGGTTTTGTTTCTGGCGTAGAGCACCGCAATTAACAATTTTCTTACCAATGATACGATTTTTTATTTTTTTTTAAATTAAATGAAGCGCTTAAAACCGTCCATACGTATGATCAAAAATTAGGGTAAATTTTAAAACCCGCTAAAATGTTTGGGTGTGCTTTTCAAATATCCCTAAAATGGATAAGCTTAAATATTCTTTAGAATGTACGAATTAAATAATAAATACATAAAGTCCGCAGATTTAATAGATATGGGTTTTTCTTATTTTTATCAAAACTCGGTACCTAAAATCGTTTTTCTCATTTTTCTCAGAACTACCTAAAACCATTTTAGGGGGGCTTGAAACTAGACGCTTCAAATATTGTTTTCATTTAATGTTTTCAAAAAAATGTTCATTTGATTATTTAATCTTGTTTGCAACGTTTTTGCAATTTTTTTTGAAATTTTGGAATTTATTTCTCGGGTCCTGGAAGCTTTACCAATTTGGTATTCACCCCATTTATCTCTAAGATCAATCTAATTCAAGTATAAAAAGTAAAGTGTGTATTTAATATAAGTGAAATTATTATAAATTAGTAAACATAACCAAACATATTGCATAACATATTTAAGAAAGCTTTCTTCAACATCTTCGATAATAGAATATAATAAAAATCAAAATAAAACGTAACCAGGTGTAAAACTAGCGAAGACTTTCCTTCCTGTATAGACAGTAATTGACGGCAATTTGTCGATATATTTTCATTGTCGATATTGCGACACATTCTGAAGAAAGGGTAGAATCAAGGCCAATTATTCAAACACGTGACTTTACGGCAACATTATCGCGTTGCATCGTGACCTTACGCGTGACGTCATGAATAACCAAGTAATGCCAGTGTCGATTTATCATCTCGCTGAGTTAAAGAGTTTTCCGGGACGAAGATTTATGAACGCGCGGGTACCCACTGTGACATATGCTGTTTTCTCGCCACATATTAATATTATATGAGACTGTTATACTGTCTAGGAAAATAGTCACTCATGCCTTTGTCGCAAAGTCTATACCGATAGACATATACCTTATTTTCAAATCAATCACTGAAATAATATAATCAACATTTTTAAACTTTAAAAGACGCCTTTCTTTCCGCACATATACCTTCGCATAAATCTAAGGAATAAAATAAACTTTACAATTATTGTTTTAATTTACGATAATAATCTTTATTACATAGCGATGGGTTGGGGGGTTAGAGGTGAGTTGGAAATACTATCACCAGTTTATGTACTCAAGTATTGGATGAAACTACCCATACTCAGTACGTGTGGCCCAATAAACTTGTTCCAAAAAACTTTTTATGATATCATCGCGAGTCTCTGGCTAGTTGGTATACTTTCAATAATATTGACATTAAATGCGCGCGAGCAAGATAGCACTCGAATACAATTATATTTTAATTTATTAGTCTATGCATGCGAATGACATCATCTTATGTATGAACAATAGGTCATACAATTTCTGTAGCAGCATATTATTCCCTCGGAAATGTCACGAGTGACGAGTCACAGCGACAAAAAAACATTGTTTTTAATGTTATGTTAACAAAAATATTATAACATAACATAAAAACAACTCATAAATTTAAAATATGTTTAAAATTTTATAATAAATGGGACATTTCAAAAACCCGAGCTCAGTGTATTTTTAGCAATTCTATTGAAGCCGATATTTCAAATACTAATATGGAGTTAGTTTTTATTCCAGTTGAGTATGAGACTTGTGTTGCATACGCACGCCAAACGCTCTATATAGTATTCCAAATACTAGTAAGTATTTTGGAACAGGTTTCGATAATAAGTATTTTTTTATACTGGTAGTAGGTATACTTAGTCTTCAAAATCGACCAGTTTTTCCACCTCTAGTTGGGATGTATAAAATAAATTATGTAGTTGATTTAATCCTCTAAATAAGTATGTATATTATATTCAACAGTGACGACGGATGGAGGTAGGCTGTTAAAATCCGACATAAATAGTGCACACTAAACTTTGTCAGTCAAACGTGTTTGTTTAAACACGGCGTATTGATTTTTAAAAACTTACCAGTACCATCTGCAAATTGTATTCTTAATTCTATGATAATGGTCATCAGATGTTACATTTTTAAATTTTGTGAATTGTTTATTGGATAAAAAAAATAGTTAACTAAATCATTAGCAAGTTTAAGTTAGTTACAACTAAAAATATCTTGGAGTGATCCGTGACGTCGTTTAGTAATAATTAAAGTAATTACCTAATACCTACTTTGATTAAAAATACAAAAGCCGATTGCCAATAGTAACTCAATCCGGAAAACGCTTCAGAGAGTATTGTAAGAGTCATTAGTTAAAATTTGTCGCAATTAGATAGGATACCTATAGCATTTCGGTCAATATGCGTGAGCGCAAACCCCGAGAGACGCAGGTTCGATTCCTGCTGGGTGTTTTTCCTATTGGTTAGAATATATCCAATGTTTATAATAATGTTTTCAAAATTATGTATGTTCAATTATGAATACCGTTTAAAAGCTGATGAAATACAATAATGAGTTTTAAAAGAATCTTGTTTTCATCATTTTTGGTCGCTTGGTGATCAGTGATCACTTAACATGCTAATGATTTGTAATTAACCATATTTAAGAATGTAACATTCTTACTTTTTTCAAAAAGATTTTCTCTATTGGTTATAATATATTTTCTCAGAAGTGATTTCAAAATGATGTATATTCAATAAATAGTATGTTACATTCTTAAATCTTGTGAATTAGGTATGTATTGAATAAAAAAGTAGTTAATTTAATTGTTAGCAAAAATAGATTTTATCCATTGAAACGTTTTCAACTGAAACAATTATGATATTAACTTTATTAGACAAAATGATTGCAAAATGAAACCAGAGTAATAATTATGTATATTTAGTTAAAAATGTAAGTTTATACATTGAAATATTTTTTTTATTTTTGTTGCCTTATGTTTTTTTTAAAATAGAAATTATTAACAAAAGAAAGGGCGACCCGCCAAATATTTATCATTTCAAAATTGTCCCTTTGACGAAAAAGGTTTATGATGTACCCGTGATTTAAAGTATTCAGTCCTTATTTTATTATGTATCTTTTTATTACCACGTTTTTCTTAGCTCGTATTCTTGTTTGTCCGGTGGTTGTTTATCCAGTACAAATCTTGCAATTGATTTTTAACTAACTTCCCGACTAGCTAGACATTTGAAACTTTTATAATATATCAGAACACGATGCCAATGCATTCTTTTAATACATTTAGCCATCTTTGAGTAGAATTGAATTCATTTTCAGTCAATTCTGTTTTGTATGAAATCGGAAGAAATTCGTAATCCAATATACTATTATTGGTTGCTAAGGGGGTGGTCCTAGCAACTAAATTATTAATAATATTAATATATACGTGCGTTACTATGGAAATGAAAATGACATTTCAGTATTCTATATTTGTTTGTTTGTTGCAAAATAGCAAAAAAATAATTCGTTGACAATTGCCTTGTGTGTCCTAAATTATTAATACATAAAATTGTCAAGTTTATATGATTCAACAGAAAATTTAGAAACGTGGTATATAAAAAGTTCTTTTTAGCTTGTAATTATTTTTATAATAAACTGAAGGTTAGTCCCTGTCCCCGTATAATATAATCGCATCATCAATCACACGGTTCTATGAGGGAGAGGATCAAAATTTTCACAATACAACAATACGCTATGTACGAAATTATTGTGTGCGATGTGCCAGTGGAAATTCCCAGCGTCTGTACCCTCCTGCTAGTCTATTTGGCAAGAGTAACTCCATAGCGACATGTTGCAAACAATAGCAAGAGAAATTTCAACAGAACTTGTAACATAAACCTTCATTCATTCAGCATCGTCACTGAGACCCACCGCCAATGTTGGCTGCTTGCGGGAAACGTCTCCACTCCCTTCAGTCTTACGTAAACTTGGACTCTTGCTTTAGACTACTTACGGATGCCGTATCAATAATTAATCACACCAATGACCACAGTCTGTCTCCCGAAACTTCTGTATACTTTAATAAGTAAACTATTTTTCTTTTATTGGGCATACATATTTTGAAAACACTTCTGATAAGGATATAACCACTATAAAAATATTGCTGTGTGTACTTATGTACGCGCGTTAGAAGTTATACTTCTTTGGCGTAACAAAACAAAAATAAAACTTGATAACCTAGATTCTTCGACTGGCTCTTTATTATCTTGTTAAATTACACACTCAAGAAAAAGGGCCGCTTATTGGAGCGACGTTCGTTTTTTCCATACACTTTAACTTATATTACTAAATTATATAATTATTTCTCGTTGTAGAAAATAAAAACAACGAGAACGACATTTCAAATGTATCCAGCTGTCTCTCATTTTTATTTCCAATACGAAGCAATACAATACCTAGGTCAATATGAACCTGGATAGATATTTTAAAACATAACATAACATTTTTTAAAAAATCGGTGTATGTACTTATGTACGCGCGTTATAAGTTATACTTCTTTAGCGTAATAAAACAAAAACAAAACTTGTGATAAACTAGATTCTTCGACTAGCTCTTAAATATCTTGTTAAATTACACACTCAAAAAAAGGACCGCTTATTGGAATGCCGTTGGTTTATTTCTATACACTTTAACTTATATTACTAAATTATATAATTATTTATCGTTGTTTTTATTTTTCAAAAACAAGTAATGAGTTTTTCATATACAGAACACAAAAAGTATGTAAGCTAAACGATTATAATCCCAGCAGGTCTATTCTATATACAATGCGACTATCGACCGCTAAAGATATTCATATATCATAAGTTTTATCATAAGTTTTATCAAAAAGATTTTTCTGTTGGTTATAATATATTTTCTCAGAAGTATTTTTCAAAATTATGTATGTTCAATAATTGGAATGGTACATTCTTAAATCTTGTGAATTATTCGTTGAAAAAAAGAAATATTTCATTAAAAATACACATTTATATGCCTTCTCCAGAGAATTTGTAGCTATATGGCCAGACCGGAAGCTATTGCGTGGATTGATGCCCTGCCGGTTTCACTGTGGCCTGTTATATGACTAGATTTGTGATTTTATTTCCTAACAACTTTTTCTTTTTGAAAAAAATTTACTCTCACCATATGACTATTATAATAGTGTTTGATTCATAATATATATACTGGTTTTTGCTAGTAGCTAATGTAGCCTAATGCGTAAGGAGCTATCTGTTCATCTGGCGGCTCTGAGTTTGAATTTCGATGAGGCCACAATACATCTTTGTGAGTTTCTTAAAGCTAATGTATTTCTGTGATTATTTTACTGCTATCAGTGGATTACTATATTCAATACTTTGACACTTTTATTACTGGGCCTGGATAATTGACATTATTTTAAATGAAAATAGAATTAAATTTATGTTTATACTTTTTATATTTGTTTTAAATATTCTGTTATTTTGATAACATATTGAGAACTTGTGTCCTATAAAACAAGAAGCATATGAACTAACCAAACATTACAAATAGAGATCAGAAAATTAGAACCACTTACACGAGACAGTAAAAAGATAAAAATTATGAAGATGATGTGACAATGTCAGTCATATACTATTTATGTTTGAATATGTACTCAATTCTCGTAGAAATAGGATAGAATATAATATATTATATATTGTTTTTATATAATACCATTACATGATTATCGAAAATTTGTTATTTTCGCCGATATTATCACAATTATTTAATTACTATTGCCAACGGTTATTAGTGTCTAAAATATGGTGCAATATACTGCCTACCAATAGTAAATATTCAGCTATACGTTTTTTCACCACTACACATTCATACATACAAAATCAATCTTGGGGTATCTACTAAATAATTATCTGGTGACTCGACCATAGAACAGAATTATTTCTGAGTTCCCTTGACTCGACTCTGCAGAATTATGAATCTAATAATTGAGTTGAACTGTTTTGTTCTCTTGCATCTTTCAAAATAAAATGCTTTAATACACACTGTTTAAAATGTTTTAAAATTTTTATATATATCGCTTGTCATTTTTTTTTTCATTCTCTGGTAACCTACATCTTTATACTAACTGTTTTTTGTACTCATTTTAATTTCTCTCTCCACTATATTGGATTTTTAATAAATGTATAAATCATTTGATTTAATAATTATTTATTATGTTCGCCTGATTATAAAATGTATTCATTTATGTTGTAAATGAACGAATTAATTTAGTTTGCAATGCACAAATCAAATAAGATTATTAACAAAAATTATTATCATTTAAACCTGAGTGACGTAAACGATAATGAGCTGCCGAATAGGTGTAATAGATTGTATCACGCTAAAAAATTTAACCACCATAGTTTTGTACAATTTTCTTTTCTAATTAATATCGTTTAAAAACTGAGAAATATACCCTTGTAAATATATGCACACAAATGTACAATATGTACACAAAAAAATAAAAAATAAGATTTTTTTGCATTTTTTTTCTATCAAGTAGCATCATTTGTATGCTTAAATTTGCTGTCTGGTGTGCGTCCCAAGTTTTGCTTTACACAACGCAAGCATACTACGGTAGTTAGGTACAGTTTCAACCGCACGTATGTTTTGCTTAGTTGCACAAAATTATCGCGTTAGTTGAAGGAAATGATCGCTGTTCCTAACTGATGAGACATTTTGCTTCCACCTCACGCTCGACTGTTTCACAGTTTTGCATATTCTATACTACGTTTCGGGGATTTTAATCTTTACTTTCGCTTTAAGAACCCCTGCTCCATTTAATGGCGTATTTTTACTGTCTCACCTTAAAACTGAGATAGCTTTTATAAGAGTGAAATCATTATGTAAGTAATAAACTTTATGCTTTTAACTCAAATGTAAAAGCCTGTTATCAATGTAGGTAATAATTATGATTATTTCCGGCTGTGAATTTTATTCATTTAAATGTCTGCTATTTTTAATAAGAGTGGCCATTCAAATAAATAATGAGCGATCATTAAATTGTCCTTTTATATTTTGTGATCATTTACACAAATACAATTTAGAATCACAATAAATTGATCAAATTGGCATTACTTAACAGAGTATAAACAATATCTAGAAATACACAGCGGCGATGACTGCATATTGGACCAAGATTGAAATAATAATAATATACACTTAAACTTTGGAAGACATCCTAATAATAATACCGTTATATTCTAAAATCCTGTTAATTATTCATTGAATAAAATGTATATGTAGATTATTAAATAAGGTATTAATTTATTGTAAGTACCTACAAGTACGTAACTAACTTCGTTTAATATAAATTAGGCCGCTTAATTGATATCTTGATTTAAAATACAAAAGCCGATAGATATCCAACAATAAACGCAATTTTATAAGCATTTTTAGAAGGTATTTATCTGTTTTCAGATTGTTTGTTCAAAAAAAATGTTTATGGGGATAAACAACTTAATCCTTGTCAGCACATTGATCGGCAATGTTAAATAACTGACCCGTAGTGTCAAATTATGGCAAACTCAGTAAATATTTGTCTGCAATGATTATTTCCGCATATCCGTTTTTCCACATAGTCAACTATATCCAATGACGTAAATCGATATAGAGTAGCTAACTCAATTATAATAATTATTTCCTAAATATTCTTTTCAAGATATTATTTTGATTGTCCGTCATTTATGTACGTCAATAATAGCGGATCATAATACATTGGACATATTGTCACTCGAATATAAGTTCCCGGTCTGTTCGTATCTCAGTCTTTGTATCGCTCCGCACAACATCTCATTCTATCGAGATTCGGACCTCGGAACAGTATCATAAGTATTGTAACATACTCTTCTACCGACAGTTTACGTTGCAAATAAAACTCGCTCCTCCATCCATGTAAGCAATCACCAAATCTCGACTTCCTTATCCATACTACATGACATTAATTTAAAATGTAATTTACGACCTCCATTTCTATGTGGGCATCCGACGTCATGTTTTATCTTACAGTGCAAATGCTACTAGAAGCAACGTGGAGCGTTATGAAGGAAAACCTGTTACTAATAATTCTTGTAGTTTTCCTAGAATTCAATCTCTCGGGTTATCAACTGTATGTCACCCCAAGGCGCAGTGCTAACCTACCACTATAGTGAAACAACATAGCCTTGAAATTGCACAGATTGCATTTTCTTTTACTGCGCACGAATTACCTAAGGTAAATTTATTTATTTTTACCTTTATTATTTTCGACTGCTCTTACATAAAGTCTATTTTATCATTTTCTCTCACTGGGCGTCACTTTAACTACGTCATATTTTCAGTCAAAACTATCGGACTTCACACTAACGTGATATATCTATAGCAGTAGTAAAGGGTGGAGGTCTGTTAAGACCCGTCGTAAATAGTGCACATTAAACTTTGTCAGTCATACGTATTTGTTTTTATTGAACTAAGACTACAATTTACAGATGGTATTGGTTAGTTTTATAAAATCAATTAAACCCTGCCTAAACCAAACCGTGATATTTTTGGTAAACTTTCGGCAATACGGCAAAATCCTGCACACTTTTTCATTCATTTTTATTTGTTTTCATTGAATTGAGAATACATATTACACATTTATTGATGGTTATTTTTTTAAAATTAATTAAGCTCTGCCTAACTATAATAGATAAAAAATATTATTTAACCTATGAAATTCCCAAAGTTTATATGATTTAATTGCATAATTTTAGATATTTTATAGATAGACGAGTATTTTTACTATCACCTATTATGGCTTGGTTGGGCAGTGTTTAATTGAATATGAAAAACTAACCAACACCGCCTGTACATTATCGTAGTCTAATTCAATGAAAACAAATACATACGTCTGACTGACAAAGTTGAGTGTGAACTATTTATGGCTGATCTTAACAGCCTACCTTCGCCCTTCGACACTGGTCTACAGTAGCAATATTTGAATGAAATTACTTGAAATTACGATATATTCCACTTACGTTAGGACTTGGTGGGTTAATTTAAATTAATACAATAGAGGATGTTTAACTTACTTGGTTGAGTCCTTTCTATTCACACTATATTATTTCACTATTCTTTGATTTAAATCTTGTTATTTAAAAAAAATAGTAGCATCTTGAATTAATAATTTATAATGTATATTATCTTAAAATAAATATTTGATTTATGTGGATGTGAATAAGGACGAGGGTAGGTAAGGTTGTAATGATATGCCTCAGATAGCATGCGTGTGTTACGTGAAAGACCCAGTTTATTCTCCCACATAAAATATACAAATATTATGACAATGCAAGATTACTACTATGAATAAAATAAATACTACAAAGACTCCAATTTCATAGAGAAAAAATACTACTGTATAATCGTTTGAAATATAAATGATGACGCGAATTTATTTGCATGTTACGCAACAGAGTGACGTCAATGTGCTTCTATTGAAATTCTCAACAAAAGTAGTTTTGAGGGTCTATGAGTGCATTATTTATATTTATTGAAAATTTGCTGGTGTGTTACCATTTGCAATGATAATGAAATGCATGTTTGATTCTTAGTTTCTTGGTCAGGTGTGTGTACGTGAGTATTGATATGTTTTGTTTCTTAATTGATTAATTAAATTATCATTGTGACTAAATAATTATGTAGGCTATGTTAGGTTAATTCATGGTGGTAGGATGTCTTATTCCGACAGATTAATAAAATAAATAGGCAACAGTGTTCCTTATTAATTTGCGCGCAATTGCAATTATTATTGTTTCCTTGATTTATTACAACTTTTTTTATTAGCTTTTCTTTCTAGGCAACTTGTTACGAGACTATATTATTATCTACATGGTGTTCATGAATACGATGTGAAAATTGGCGTATGGCTAACAACAGCACTGAAGTTAGTCGAAGGAATCGTATCAAACGATCCATTAAATGCGCCACTCTGATAAAATAAAGTTGTGAAGCAATTACACAACTTGAGATTGAATAATATATAATATATATACCAGTGTTTAATATCAAGTCGATTTTTTATGTACAGATTATGTAAGTAATCTTTCATCTTTTCTATTCACAACAAGAACACTATTATAAAAATCATGCCATCGGGAAAATAAAAATGGAATACTCTTAATTTTAATGTAATTCAGCTTTATTGTTTCAAGAATTTCTGGTTTTTGTAATACATATGCTCAAAGTGTCAATTCAACCGAATAGGTATGTTCATTAAAATTTAAAAATCTGTACTGAACTCATTTACGCTATTATTGAACTTACTTTCTCTTAAGTACATGTTATTGTAAATATTGATTGACGTTGTCTTTATATAGAATGACTATAATTTTTAATGTATTATATTAAAAATTACCACAAATTTGAATAATGATTCGTATGGTTTATTTTTATAATATTGGTTACCTAGTCAAGTATGTATTAATTTAAAATAAAACGTAGCGATGTTTAAATTTGTATGATAAAACCCTCCGTCTAAAATAAGTTATAAAAGTACTAATATCTATATATTATTGAAATTCGGATAATAATAAAAAATAATAATTCAGTAGTGTTTGTCGGATGTTGAAACCACCATCTAGACGCCAGAATAACTGAACGATTACCAACTTGGCGTCGGTAAATATTAATTAAATTCGTGTACCTATACGCTTACATTATAACTTAAAATATCAAGCAGACAACATAGATAATCTAGAAAATCTTAACGCCTTGCTAAAGTATTTGTTGCTTTAATTAACGATAAATAATATTGCACAATATTTGATAGTAAATACTAAAGGTGGGTAAACTAGTCGATTTTGAAGACTAAGTATACTTACTACCAGTATAAAAAATACTTGGTATTGAAACTTGTTCCAAAATACTTACTAGTATGTTAAATATCGGCTTTAATAGAATCGCTAAAAACACATGGAGCCGATTCCATGGTTTTTCAAAATGTCTCATTTATTATAAAATTTCAAACACACTTTGGTTTATAATATTCTTGTTAACATAAAATGAATATGCAATGATTTTTTTTATTTAAAACATGTTTTGAGCTGTCACAACAAACCTGTGGCGTCACCTGAGGGAATGTGCTGCCAATTACACAAAAATTATTACCTATTTTGTTCATACATAAGATTATGTCATTCGAGTACATAGACTAATAAATTAAAATATACTTGAAAGTCTACTAACTAGCTAGCGACAGGCGACAGCAAACTGGTGACAGTATTTCCAACTCATCTCTAGTTAATACTATTCTTATATTGGCAAAACATAATATATACGCAAGTATTCATATTTATAATAATTGTTACTGCATACAGGTGGTGGCACCAAATCGTCAATTTTCCTGCAACATTATTTGTATAACGGAATGAAGAAAATTATAGGTATATAATTGTAACCAAGGTACCGCAATATATTTTGCTGCATCCAGATAACTTAGCATAGTTTCACCTGTTCATATCCACTTACAGTTAATGGTAGCCCTCGGACACCCGTGCAACCATATATGCAATATCAGGTGACGGAAACATAGCCTTGATGTTAGATACGCCACTAACAACGCAATGCCGGTGAAACACCTTCAGAACTAAACCTAAAAAAGGAGATCCTCGAACACATATACTTATTATCAATAAATGACCTGATTTATTCCTTTACATGCATGAATATTACATATTATTCGATATAACACATACGAATACATGTAAGCAATACGATTTTTTGTCTAGCTACATAATATAGGAAATCATTAAATTATGAAAACTGTGTAATTATGTCTAATTCCATAATTACATTTTGATAGTAAATAACGCGATACCAGTGGTTAAACGGGTTCAAATCCCGTCGAGCTTCGTATTTTTTGTGAGATGTTTATGTTAAATATATGGAATGTTACAATCCCAAAATCTTGTGAATTATTCGTTGAATATAAGAAATAGTTTATTAAAAATTGTTATCAGTTCAAGTAGACGTTATAATAAAATAATTGGCGAAAGCCGGGCGTTGGTTAGTATCTAACGTAATTATTATTCCTTGATTTAATGCACAAAAACCGATAGTCAATAATAACGCAATTTGATAAGCATTTCATATACGATCATCGACTATACGACCGGGTTCAAATCCCGTCGAGTTTCGTATTTTTTTTTCAAATATGTGGGTATAATTAGATGTTTTCAAGTTATTTAGGTTCAATTTATTGAATGTTACATTCTCCCATTCTTGTGAATTATTCGTTGAATATAATATAATATAGTTTATTAAAAACGCAATAGAAGCTTAATTTCTTCATTATTAATCCATTAATCGACAGAGTTAGGAAGAAACGAACTCGTACCTACAAAATAATATTTCTAATTTTAAATGAGGCGATCGAAAAATGCTAGACCGAGTGCACAACAATACAAAGAATTCCAAGAATCATTACACAGTAAAGATAGAGTACCGTTGCTTGAGTTTGCGTGGCAGGAAGGATATATAGTAGTGGTAGTAGTCGGAAAATAGTCCTTTAAAGCGCTTAATATAAATCGCCAGCTTATGCTTAGCGCCAAAGTACACATACATACTTTTAATAATAACATGTCATCTAAACGCTTTGTTACTTCAATCAATATTTATGGCTTATATCTCATGTGAAAATCAAAATATTATACTTAACAAATTTTCCGAATCCGTGGTTTTAACTAAAGTGTTTAACTAAAAAGTTAAAACTAACTGAACAAATCCTCCTTCAAAAACTCTTCCATATATTATATTAAATCATTGTGATAAAAATATATAAAACTATAATATACAAACATAATGAAGTATTTTTAATTATCATGACTTGGTAATGAATCTTTTGGCATCGCTTGGTCACATTGAGTGAAGAGGAATACTCTTGGGCTGCACCAGAGTTGCTGCATCATCCCATACTTTCTTCAGCCTATCTCATTTTTTTATCGACCACAATCTGCATTTCATTTCTAATACATAATAGTGGCCAGGTAGTCACTCGACATAAGTGTGAGACTCAGGAGTCAGGACCCATCCACATATTAAAAAAACTCGGCGCTTCGCTGTTCGCGGCGTAGCCCCTCAGATGATGGTTACTCAAACCCTGACGGCTAAAATTATTAAACATGGATACATGCTTTGACTACTGATTTTCTGAATGCTGGTTGTCCAAATTTGAAAGAAAAAATGCCAATCTCTGTTGCTAACGAATTATATGCGACTATTTACTTATTCATATAGTACACGCTATATAAGTTTGCACTTTTTTTCACTTTTTTATTGCACTGATACGCCTCTTCGACTGATTACCTCGCATTAAATTAGATCAAATGATATTCACTTGTATTAATATATTATGTAGTAATAATTAAATAGGTAAGATATTTAATAAAATATATTACGGAGTGCAAAGTTATGAAGTGACAACTCTACAATTATAGTAGAACACTTGAAGTTAAGCGCCATCCACCAAAACCCACCCCGCACCACACTCGGTCTTAATCTAGCGTATCGCGGGACACTACAATCGGTGATGTGAAGCATCTGAAACACTTGGTCTGGGAGTGTCATGGGAGAAGATGCCCAAGACTTAGGTTGCTACGCTCAAAGTGAGCTCTGACTGAGTTTAATGAATTTATTTTTATGCAAAGTGCCAGGAAGAGAAAACCACATGGAAATTACGAAAATAAAATGAAGTTACGTTGTGTATACAGCAAAGAAAACGAAGTTAGTCATACGGACAGTAAAAAATATATGAAGAAATCTTCACGCCCGCAGTAAGATGCCGCAAAATTTTAAAAAGCAAAGCTTGAAATTTGTTAATACTTATAGAATTATCAAAATAAATTGCGGGGCGCGGGTTTACACGTCATCCCCAAAGCGCCGTTCGCGGCCAACTGGAGTCTCTAGCGGCCGCGCCACTTTTGTGACATTATTTTTGGTTACGCCTGTGAGATTTTTCGTAACAAATCCGCCCGGGAGGTCAAGACAAAAGCATGTATCCATGATAAAATTGAATACCAAAAAAAAACAGATGAAGGGCCAAACATATAAGATAAAATGTACGTCCAAGGAACTACATCAGTCATCCAAGTGCAAGAAACCCTATATAGACGTATTTTTACGGAGAGCATCATAATCTCAGGTTTTTGTACGAGGTGGTTGACACAGTGATAATATAGTCATAGATACCTAACCGCCAACACTGGCAACATTTTTTCCCGTTTTTCCTATTTGTACATTTCCTTGCCACCACAAACCATCGGCGAATGCGACTAAAACTGGAGGAAGCCCGGACCAATTAAAGACAGCCCTTGAAAGAAATACGACAGTAATTAAGCACAACTTGTACACTACTAGGAATTAAAATCTGATCCGCAGAAATCTAATAAAAGAGGTGAAGAGGATAAAGGCCACCCGCCTAGGGGCCTCACACACTAGAAAATATACTCTATGTGAGTAATCGCCATCTTTTATTCATACAAGTATATGAAAATTTACAGACATATAGTATTTCTGCATAAATTATAGTATGCATTCGGTCCAACATATTTTCAGGGGTTTTACTCCACCTCAAAAATCTTTCTCCAAATAAAAATAAATACTTCTGGAATCAAAACGACTCGTTTTTTAGCTCTTCTCATTTTCAAAATAGAATTAATCTAAGTGTTTTGGACTAAGATCACATGACTGCCGCGGGTTGGACATACCTGAACTAAATAGACCCGATTTTTATTATTTACTTATCATCATCTACAATTCTACAGGAATGGTGTTGGTTAATAAATTAATTGTATGTACATTATATTAAATTAAACAGAGACAATAAGCGTATTGCTTTGTAAATAAAATTATTATCAATAGGTGTGTCTTTGAACAATATTTTTTTAATTAATCAAATCAATTTAGGTACAATAATACAAGTTTTAAAAAAATATCCGTCAGGTCAAAACTATTTTTTTGATTTATTTTACATATAATTATTAAGGGCGGACGTGCTCAGCGCAGGTCAAAATAGAGCTTTTATTGCATTTTCAAATCATGATCCGGGACATTCCTTAAACGTTGTAGATAATCTATTTATATAATTTTGAAGCCTTGTTATCCTTTATATTTATTTTAAACATTTGATGACTGCAAAAAGTATTTTTATTACATAAAATAGTGTTGTTTTAAACCTCTCGCTCTAATGTTTTAGAATATAGTCATATTTTAATACATGAATGTGCAGCGGTGTTAAGATTTTTTACATTTCTTAATTTTTAAACGCATTTATAAAACCATTAATATAATTTATGACGAGATTATTTTTGTAAAATATTTACGATTAAAAATTATATTGATAATCTCTGTGATCCCAAATTTGACAAGAATTAGGCATTATATTATTCAAAAAATGGGCAAAATTAACTCTTTTGAAGATAATTATAAATATACCAATTATAAGCTATATCTTTGACCATTCAATTGTGATAAACATACTACGAATAATGATTGCTTTATAATAATTATTGACCTAAGTATAAGGTAGTGTTTTTTTGAAATACGCCATTTCTTTTGTTATTCCCCAGTGGTTAAATAAACTACAACATACGACCGTATTCAAACACGCGCGTTAACATGATCTTACTCCCTACTTCAATTTTAGTTTGTCAATTTATGGATACGGTCATATGTTGTAGCTTAACCACTGGGGAATAACAAAAGAAATTGCGTATTTCAAAAAAACACTACCTTATACTTAGGTCAATAATTATTATAAAGCAATCATTATGCGTAAAATGTTTATTACACTTGAACGATCAAAAACATAGCTTATAATTAATATTTTTAGAATTATCTTCAAATGTCTTAATCTTGCCCATTTTTTGAATAATAAAATGTCTAATTCTTGTCAAATTTGGGATCACAGAGATTATCAATATATTTTTTTATCGTAAATATTTTATAAAAATAATCTCGTAATAAATTATACTAATGGTTTTATAAATGCGTTTAAAAATTAATAAATGTAAAAAATCTTAACACCGCTGCACATTCATGTACTGAAATATGACTATATTCTAAAACATCAGAGCGAGGGGTTTAAAAGAACACTATTTTATGTAATAAAAATACTTTTTGCAGTCATCAAATGTTTAAAATAAATATAAAGGATAACAAGGCTTTTAAAATTATATAAATAGATTATCTACAACGTTTAAGGAATGTCCAGGATCATGATTTGAAAATGCAATAAAAGTTCCATTTTGACCTACGCTGAGCATGTCCCCCCTTAACATGACAATTTACAAATTTAAAGCATTCACAATTTGACGTAAAAAGTGTTACAATATATAATTAAAATACAGGGTAATATGAGTAAAAAAGTACACGAAATCATATCGAGTGAACTGAGTCGACCTTATTTTAAAAATTTATAAAACATCGTCCACTATCCATCACGTAATTCATACATTGTGGAATATGTACAAATAAACATATTATGTGTGTTATTTTTAATGTTTGGAAAGTTAAAAAAATTGAACTGGCGTTTATGTGGTAGAATTCCATTATAACATGCATAATTTTAAAACACTTTTGAGAAATATATAACCACTAGAAAAAAAACTTAAATACGACAGCCAGCAGTATTCGAACCTCCGCCCCTCAGAATTTGCGCCCATGTACACAGACCACTATGCTATACGTGTTTTATCTAATTTCTACAAATTTAACTAATCATTTTTACAATACTCTCTTAAACGTTTTCTAAATTGCCTTAATTATTGCCAATCGCCTTGAATTATTCGTTAAATAAAAAATAGTTAATTAAGTATATTATTATAATAGTTTTGAAACGAGAAGAGAGGAGAAATAAAAATATCTATATTATATCGTCACTGTTCTGGCAGAAGACACTAATTCGAAAAAATGACATATTGAGTTAGTTATACCAAAATGTTCCTTATTTCAAACTTTACCGTCTGGAAACCTTCTAAATAAATAAAGTCTTTATTTTAAAGTCACCCTTTTTACGATTACTTAATAAACTCACATGATAGACCTTTTTTTCAAACATTTTAACAACTTCAAAGTCAAATTACTCAAAACTAGTATTCTCCAGTTAGTGTGTTCTGCCAGAACAGAGACGATATTATACTGTCTTACTGTATCACAACAGTAAAAAATTAGAAAAAAAATAGTTATAGTTGACTGTTCTGGAGATGGAATTATAGCCAGAAATAAATGAATGACTCAATTAAAATAGAATCAATAAAAATAACTTTGTTTCTAAACCATCATAATGATGTTTACTTTCTAGTTGTTACAGGTAAATGCAGTTGTTCATTTATTCGAGCTGAGTGCCATAATTTGTAATAGTTGCAGCAAATTAAATTAACTGACTGGTACTGGCACTATCACCTGAATTCTTACTAAATCCAATAATATTCAGGGCATATCCGATAGCTGTATTTTTCTTTCAGACTTGCCATTTTGTTCCCGAGAGAGACATCCGTGGTCGACGAAAATAAAACGCTTATATGGGGCAATAAATATTAAACCAGGTTAACTCTTCAACGCGTCTAGCTACATAAAACACACACTAATGCAACTACCCCACATCTTAACAACTATCTAACATACTTGCTTATAAAATAAAAGTATTTCCATTATGTACAAGTTATAATAATGCTAGAATACATATTACGTAATTATATTTATTTATTTAAGAAAACAAAACATTGTGGATAAAACAAATCTAAATTCAAGACGTTCACAACATGAGATTTACGTTAAGGAGAGTGAAGAGGATATTATATAATAATAATTACAAGATAAAAAGAACTTTTTATATACCTCGTTTTTAAATTTTCTGTTGAATCATATATATAAACTTGACAATTCTATGTATTAATAAATCCTTTTTTTGTACTTGATAGAAATACTGAATAAATATAGAATATTGAAATATCATTTTGACATTTCATATTATTGATTTCCATAGTAACGCACGTATATATTAATAATTTAGTTGCTAGGACCCCCTTAGCAACCAATAATAGTGTTTTACTTTTTACGATTCTTGTCCGAAATGACTTTCCATACAAAACAGAATTAACTGAAAATGAATTCAATTCTACTTAAAGATGGCTAAAAAGTATTAAAAGAATGCATTGTCATCGTGTTCTGATATATTCTAAAAGTTTCAAATGTCTAGCTAGTCGGGAAGTTAATTAAAAATCCTCAATCGTTCAACACAAATCTTGGACAAACAGGAAAAAAATTCTACTGGACAAACAAGAATACGAGCTAATAAAAACGTGGTAATAATAATAAACATAAGTACAATTTTATACAGAAAAATAAAATTTCGAATAAAAACTATATAGCACGTAATAGAAAATGATAACGTCTTTGGGGAGCACATTATTGACTAGTCTTGCACCCCTCGCTAATGGTGCCTGATAGGCTTGACACGAGGAAACTGTTCCAAACCAGAATAAATCATGGCTGTGACCGCGTAAGTAATTGACTGGTGCATATAAACTCAAATTCTTTAGGACACCAGGATTGGAAACCATTATTCGCGATAACAGGCAAAAATGTCTCAAGATAGTGAAAAGTAAGCATTCCTTGTAGAAAGGCACTCGGAAAATAATCATTTGACGAATTATCGAAAGGAAAATAGTTATTGTCCTAAAAAAAGACATCGAAGAAATTTCGGTATAGTTCGGTTATGAGGAATACAGCCGAAAACACATTTTGAAAATACCCGATATACTGGATTATTTGTTAGTTTGGGCTAGTTTAGGTTAGGTTAGGTTGTGTTACGTTATGTTAGGTTTTATTAAGTTAACCTAACAAATAATTCAGTATATCGGTTATTTTCAAAATGTGTTTTCCGCTGTATTCCTCATTACCGAACTGTACCGAAATTTCTTCTGGACGTGTTCTAAAATAAGTAAGTTTATAGGAAACCTCATAAGGACACCAGATAATTGACCCATATTCAATAATGCTGCACACTAACGAGACGTAGAGTATACGTATATTATACAACCAGTAATTTCTTATGACTGAAAAAAAATAGAGAAAAACATTTTTTTTAAATTCTATATTAGAGAACGAATTCTTCTGTACAGAGAGAGCATTATTATTATCTCAATATGATATGAAATAATATAATAATCACCATATTGAAATAATTCCGTATTATTTTGGTGGCTCGCGCATAGTTTCCGCTCAGTGCGTACATACAATCTTATTTCCATAATTATCAGATTAAAAACGTTATAATATAGGTATTCGTTGTTATCAACGTTATAACAGAAAAAAATGTATTTCACCTTATATATTTCCATGTCCGGAAATTTGTACGTATGCAGTTCGCCGTATCACACTTCACAGTGAAATGTTGTATCGCAAATATATGGCCGTATATTAAAGACCATCCAACCTCTTTGGGTCATATAGTACTGACATAAAATTCATTTCTAAATAAAACACGGTTCTTGTCAGTTTACAGGAATCCAGCAGCCAAAAGTCGATTTACTGGATTATTATTTGTTAGTTTAAGTTAGGTTAGCTTAGGTTTTCATTCTTGAATTCATAAATTCTGCCAAAATCGGCTATGAAAATATAGATGACCGTATAGTATACGGCCATCTCTTTTCAATAATAAAGCTCATGGCGAACTCTGCTACGGTGAAATATAATACTTACGTACAATTTACAATAAGTAACCTCATACTTCAACCAACTTGCATTGAATTAATCGTATTGGATGGCCGCGGTGACCGAGAGGGTAACGTTTCGGCCTGTAATGTGGGTTCCAGGCATGGAAAAAAAATCACATTTCGTTTTTAATTTTTTTATGTGTTCGGACCGAGAGTATGGACCTAATAAGTTAAGCAAATGGTTAACACCCATTTCTTGTAAAGTAAAAGTCTCTTAATATCACAATCACTGGTGAAGTTTTAATTACATTTTAATTACCAAATTTAAATAACACGTTAATTAATAATTAATTAATTAGTAAATTAATAATAAATTAAAATTTGCAACCTGTGTAAAATATTAGTTACTAAATTGGCGTAATATACCTATTACGATAAAAAAATATATTTTACGTTTCACATACAGGAAGGTTTTATAGCAGCAACGAAAAGTGCCTGTTAGAGGAAGGTTAACCCATATGAGTAACCGAAATAGTACTCGTAGAGTTGCACAATTTCGTTCACTAGATGACGTCAATCAACTTTCATACTAAATCGCTAATAATTCCATACATCCTACAGAAACAGCTTGTTCAATTGGATACATGACATAGATATCAATTATATTATTGCGAACATTTAAAAAAAAATGTGTCTACAGTATTTCTGGTAGGTATATGTGTATATCAGTATCAAAGGGTGGAGGTAGACTGGCCAAAATATAATAATTTGGTATATTTTGGGCAATACGAAACAGTTTTGCATACTTTTTTATTCATACTTATTTGTTTTCGTTGGATTAAGAATACATATTATTACACATGTTGATTGTGATTTTAAATTCATTCTGTCTAAGCCAAACTATAATAGATAAAAAATATTATTCTATTTATAAAATATCTAAAATTATGTATGATTTAATTGCATAAATTTAGATTTTTTTATAGACAGACGAGTATTTTTTGACTATTATCTATTATGGCTTGGTTTTTGCAGGTTTTAATTGATTTTTAAAAACTAACTAACACTATTCGTAAATTATAGTCTTATTTCAATAAAAACAAATACGTATGACTGACAAAGTTTAGTGTGCACTATTTATGGCGGATCTTAATAGGCTATTTCCACCGTTCACTACTGGTGTATATTAATACATAATATTTTTCCAGTTAAACGCTAGATCATCGTTTAGTAACGTGTTTTCTTACACTGTTTGATGCTAAATCCATAACTTTATCAAACAATATTGTAATAGTTTACTTTAAGATAACGTCATTTAAATATTAATATTGTGGTATTTAACAGGTTAACGGTTACCTGTGTAGAAAAATGTTACCGTATTTTTGCAACTTTGCAAAACCCTGCATCAAAGTAAATATTATATACGTCGAGATTTTAATAATTTATTTTCTGAAAAAATTCTGAATGAAATCCCATTTCCCACAGCTTCCTCGGGGTTACGTTAACGTAGCATACTGATTTTCCCATCAACCATGACATAGTCGCACTTATACATCTATTTTATAAAATAATTATCTCAATTTTTATATTCCAGTTAATAACTTAACCATAAAAGCAATCACTATAAAATTCAACTACTTACTAACTTAAAAAAAACGCAAATTTGTGGAAATACTAAATTAACGTTCTTGATTCCAGTTTTCTGCGTACTTTTTCAGTATATTATATTTATTTTCAATAATAATCTCCCAGCTCCGTTTGTTAGATAAATGTTATTAAAATGGAGGCTGATTGCAAACTTAGTTTAGTATAATCCGTTATTTTTTATATTGTCTGTCACCTTGTTTTTTAATAATTTTAATGACTTTTAAGTCGTTATTTCACCTTTTCTAGATATTTACTAATTTTATATAAATAAAATATTCTGTTTATTTTGTAATCCGAAATTTGCTTGATGGGTTTTTTATGTGATTTTCTCAAAATGGAAGATTTTGGAGGTAATCAACATTGAAACTCCCAAAGCCTCAAATAAAAGATTAGTTTGAACCATCAATTCAGCTTCTTTTTTTCTTACACTTGTTAGTACAGAACAGATTAATAAATATAATTTAGATAGGTAATACTCCAATACACTACATTTTGAAGCAGGGTTTTGAATGTGTGAGTGTCATATGAAAATGAAACAAACATTATAGACGTGCAATAAATATTGTGAGTGGCAACCTTCAAATACGCCAATATTGAATGAGCGTCCGTGTATAAGCCGACATATGGGTTCCCCCATATTTTGGTTGAAAGAGAAGAGCTTCTCAAGTCGCTCCGATCCTCAGTTGGACCAGTCGGTCATTGCGACTTGGTAAAATTTCTCAGCTTTTAAAAAGTATGCAGCATTTTACGGCGAGTGAGGTCTTTTCTCATTAAAAATTGACTGTTATAAATTATATCGAAGTAAGAATCGCGTACACTCTAGTGCACGCCAAGGTCTTGGGAAGTTGCTCCTGGGACACTTTCAGCACAAATTTGAAGAGCGCATAACGTTCGTTGCACCACGGTATACGCCTTCATAACAGGTGTGGAGACATGGCTGGTGATGGAGGGAAGAGTAAGTCGTGAGCAGTTGTCAGAAAGTTTTCAGTTAAGTTCAACCCATATTCTTCCACACTTGAGATCGGTTGCCTGTTACTCCACCCCGTTAAGTATATCAGTTCCCTATAATTCTGTGTTTCCTGCTTGTTACAGACCGTTGGTCAATTTTTATTCGGATTTTTTTTAGATTTTCATTATGTTGAGACCCAACGCCTATTAGAAGGTATGTATGACCAGCGAGTCTTCTAGTATTATTGTTCTCTTTGTATGGCTCATTAATTTCACGTGTGCATTTTAGTATTTTCTTAATGTTTTTCTATCTGAACACATTTTCAAGTTCACAAATCTCTCAGGTCTGTTTTCTTTGTACATCAATAATTTAGCATGCATAAATAATTGAATTCAAATCTCAACAAGATCATGAATTTAAAAATATGAATATTCTCAGATGTATTTTCAGACTATAGTAGATATTGTAGACTGTAGACAATAATATATTAATCAACATTGATCACATGAACTACTTAATTAAGAAAAGGATTAATTAAACTATAATTGACTTAATAGAATTCCATTTCACAACATTTTAATAATTTATGTGAGAAATGGGATCTGTCTCAAGAAATCGAAACAAGACACCTCCATAGCAATATAGGCAGACGTCAATCTTGAACTGATTTTAGGAATCGTTCGTTGTTATTTCGTATTTCTTTACTATGACATAGACGTATAAATACTACGACAATAAGTGAAAGATAGAATATTGCTGAGTAATGGATATAAAACAGGATTTTAGTACCTAAAACCTAGGAAAGGCTAACAAAAAAAAACTCTAATAAAAATTGGCTTTATAAAATATAACAACTTTGATCAGACTATTTATTGAACATGTTTAATTAAACCGGTGATTTTAAAGCTGTAGAGTGTAGACCCACACGTCAAAATATTTTTCCCGTTAAGCGGCAATGAAGTTGTAATTAATGCGAGATACATTTTTATAAATCAATTTGATTGCTACCAGATCAGATCAGCGTCGCAGGTGCCTTTTTTCGATCGCCGCTAAATCTAATGCCGGATTTATATTCATTATTTTTTCCGCGCATTCTCAACTTTTTTTCTGTTTTACTTAGAAACAATACTTTCTTAATTATTATTAAATTTGTTTCGAAATATATTTTTGTAAGCCAATCAAATCCATAATATTACTCTCTCTTCTTGGTCGTACACTCATGACTCATGGCTGAGGATCGTGACCACTTTTTAATTTTTCCATCCTTTTCAGCTTCTCTCAGGGCATAATGAATAGTCCCCCCCCCCCAGTCAGCTGTTTCGCTCTGTCGCTCCAGCGCGCAGACGCTCTTCCTCTGCTTCGCCTTCCCTGTAGGCCACCCAAAACCACCAGTCTCTCCAGGTTGTCCGGTCGAACCATTAATTATGTACAACGTCATCGTCTAATTTTGTCTGTATATTTATAACTTAATTTTCTTGTATACCGAATCCTATATCGGTCTTCGGCATAAATCAGTCCAATTTTTGAGTGGAATTCATCATCCGGAAAAGTGGTGTGTTCTTCCAACTTTTGTTACTTTTAACATTGATTTTCCTTGGATAATAAACTGAGAAATGCTGTACTTTTGTCATCTCATAATGTAACCGAAGTTCTATAGTTTTCTAGTGTCAATGGTACATACTCATCTTAATCCATCTTCATTCCCATTATTCTGATAACATTAGCAATAGTCATCCGGTTAATCCATGGAATTTTGAGGATACGACTATACAGCCGCATCTCTAAAACCAATATATTATCGTGGTATAGGTTTTGAAATTTTATAATGTCAAGATACATTCCACTAGGTCAGTGGTCGGAAAACCGTGGCTCGCGAGCCGCATGTGGCTCTTTAGCCCCTTGAGTGCGGCTCTTCCACAAATGACCACGTACGGAATAAAACAGTGTAAGATAGAACAGTCAAAATGTTTTCGGATATAACCAACCAGTAAATCGAATATCTTAAATTGGTTTCAGCTTTATTAATAGCAGTTAACGAGTCTTGTGACCTAAATGATATCACCAGGTATATGTATCTACAGATATCTACAGGTCCTAAAGAAGAACTTTTAGGATTATTGCAACTCAAAAGTCAAAGACGTGGAGAGGATATTGCAAGTGCTGTAATTGAGTGCATGGAAAAATAGCATATTCCACTCGATAAAATTGTGTCAATTTCAACAGATAGGGCGAATAGTATGACCGGTGTAGGAAATTGTTACTATTTTGAAAGAAAAAATAAGCCGAGATACTTGCTTACCATTGTATTCGTCAAGAAGCGCTTTATGCGCTGACATTTCCAGAAGAAATTTGCAAAGTTAGCTCTTAATCATCGCCAATTTAAAGATTTTTGTAGTTGAAATGGTGAGTGAGTAGGCAGATCTTCTGCTGCATAACCTTTCTTAGTAACAGAAATTAAAGCATTTCTCCTTGAGAAGGGTGTTCACTATCCAGAAGTAGGTAACGGACAATCAGTTGATCCAAAAAAAATATTTCATGGTAAACGTTACGTCTCATCTAAATCATGGGGAAGGAAACACATTTTTTTCGATATTAGAAGAAGTTATTTCATTTGAAAATAAATTATCCCTTTTTGCTTGAGATTTCGAAAGAGAATCTTTGATTCACTTTTTAAGCCTGCTGAAACATCGCTGCTAAAATAATTCTGATATTGACATTTGCTATTTCAAAACAACAATCTTAACTTTGAAACGTTGAGATACAATTGCTGGATTTAAAAAATAAAGAATTATGTATCTCAAAATGTCAACGTCTCTGTCCTGATATGGACATATTGGAGAAAAACTAATATGAATATGGTTCACAGCACAAGTAGTCTACTTTAAAAGACCTGGAGAAGGAAGACATGATGATTTTTAACACCTGGAATAGTATTTCCGACTCATAATATGATCTAGCGTTTGCTGTTCTTTCCCTTTCCGGTACTACATATTCATGCGAACAATCTTTTTCAAGCATGAACCTTATCAAAAGTAAATTGAAAAGTCGTCTTATTGATGAAAGGCTGGAATCACGCCTAAAATTAAAAATAACAACATACAAGCCTGACTTACCCAAGCTTTTCAAAGAGATGGAAGGCAATTGTTCACATTAAGTGTTTGTCATGATTTAATTTTATGGATACCTTACTTACAATTTAATTTTTATCAATAAATAAGATCGTTATTAAGTATGATATCAAGTTTTTTTCAGTGTACCTACCTGTAGTATAATTAAGACTTAAAAGTTTAATTAAAGTTTATTAAGTTAATAAGCAGTGTACCTACATTATATAGTTTAAGTTTGCTTATTAAATTTGCCTCTTAAAAGAAATCGCAATCGTTGTATATATTTGGCTCTCTTGACTAATGAGTTAGCCGACCACTGCACTATGTGAAGAGCCATAAAGCGATAAGTGGATTTGTCATTATTTCAAAACAAGGAATAATTCTACGTAGACAGTCACCCGGCAAACGTTTTTATTTCACAAAAATTTTAACATACGTACAACAACAACATAGACGATAGATATTACACAATTTTGCTTTGGTTTAAATTACATAAAAGTGCTTTGGAGTGAGGCTTGTTTTTCTCGCAATATCACGGGATGTTTTACATAAAAATTTCTCGACTGTTGCTACATCCTTCATAACCAAGTCGCTCTTTTGAGTCTTTGTAATTTTAATTACTTGGTCATTTGAATGGCCGTCTATCAGGCTTCTTTCGCATTTTTTACTTAGGTAATACTAATTGGTTGAACTTTAAAAAAAATCAACAAGCATGTTTTGGTTAAATTAAATTGAGTTATAAAAGCTTAAAATCTACGAATGACATAATAAATTTTAGCCAAAGATAGAGCGAAAAAATACTATCAACTAGTTTTTAAAGCTCGTCTTCAAAATTAACTTTAGTATTTAATTGAATCTAATATTTGTAATTTAGATTGATTAAAAAATGCGATGATGATATCTCAATAATTGTATTATGAGGCACCAAAAGTTAAGTTAATATTTTTCAAATCAATTAATTTTACAATGAAATTAACTACCTTATTCTTGAAATTGATATTACACACACTAAGTATATAGTTTTATAATGTATTCGTTCATTATCAAAAATTCTTCTACACATCATATTTTATATAAATTGTCAGTGTTTCATATTTTATTTACCGTTTATCAATTATACCATATTCTAAAATAGTTTTGTTTTGGAATTAATCTATGACATAGATCCGTTTAGTCGAATTCTGTTTATAAAGTAAAATAATATTATAAAATAAGTTGTACTTATATAAAACCATAACTAAAAATTACAAAAGTAAAATTACTCATTTTTTTTTAAATATTCTCCTAGGTAGTTTTTATTGTCGACGACTTTTGTCCGAACCACACATAATAATTATTTTCCACAGTCGTACTGCATATTAGAAACGTAGTATTTTATATTCATATTTTTTATTTACAAACATACAAAACCATTTAGACAACGAAACTAAATCTAACATGTAAAATTCATTAAGCTTAAACGTGGTTTTACTCACTAATTAATTAATGTAAATGGCAAAATATTATACGTGTAACAATAACATTGCTGAGAGAAATATGAAATAATTAGTATGCCTTTGGTAGAGTTCCGAGGAAATTCTTCGGGTTAATTTGCAAAACATCGTATGCCAGATAAACAATGCAATACTACTATCATATTAACCTAAAATTATGCTCACGCAAAAGGGTCGAGTGGAATGTTTGACACAACAATGTTATTGTACATGATCATTTTCCACGAAAAACTGTAAAAGGATTAAATTTTTAATATTACAATATAGAATATTCTTAGTATAAATTGTTCAGTGTAAAGAATTGCATATAATTATTTTATGTCCTGTTTGCGATTGAAAATTTTACACAAATTCTGACTTCGATGTGTTTATTTTCTAATTAATTCAAATGAACTTAGCAACGCACAATGAAATTTTACAGTTTAACAAATAATCAACCCAGACATTCCCGTTTATAATTGAATTAATAATTAATCCTATAAAGTGTTATTCGATTTTATGACCCGTTGAAGAATTTTTTGATTATTGTTTTTTGTTGCTATATAAAGAAAACGCCTTTCAAGATCGAATGATATTTTTAACCCAAAACATAGAAATATTGAGTTATTTTCCTATAAAAATTGGGCATCAGTAAAATTCCCGCCTGTGCCATACTTTTTTGCTGTAAAAATATTGTAATCCAATCTATTTTATTAATTATCTCCATCATCATCATCTTCAGTCTATCCACTGCTCGATGAACGCCTTTCCAAAATGATTCCACTTATCTCGATAATCTATCATTGAAATATATAAAATGTTCATTTTGCGTGTAAATTTAATCATTCTGAATCATTCACATCAAATTTTCTCAAAAATGGACATACTACATTTCTATTCTAGCCTATTGAAAAAAAAAATCTCCACTACTTTTATTATTTATGCACACAATGACGATTATTATTTATTTCCATATAATATGTACAGGTCCCATTTATTTTAATTAGTAAATTATATTAGGCGGCTCTCGTGGTGCAGTGCGTAAGACGCTGGCCTTCAAACCAAGAATTCTGGGTTCGATCCCGGTGAGGACACAATATATATATATATGTTTTTCTCAATGCCTGGGTGTTTGTGATTGTTCAAAATTACTAACAACCACCTTTTACGAAAAAAACAAGGACATGGTTATTAATATTTTTTTTAAAAAAGTAAATTATATTGGCCGAAAACCGATGGATGCAAAAACCCTGCTAGGAACAAATATTTTTCAAAAATAATAACAATAATAAAATTTATATTTCTAAGGCAACAAAATTATATTCTCCATATACGTGAAAACGTGGAGGCAGAATAGACGGAGGTAAATGACATGACACTTTAGAAATTCCATGCTGGAGAAAGATTTTATAAATTACGAATTACACGTAATGACCTGAATATACAGGCTAGGCTCTCGGCGTTATTCGATTGGCGAATATTGTTTTCCTTGATGCCATGTTACCGCAGACTGCCAGTCACTAAAGAAGACAAAGGACGAAGCAAACGTGGAAGAATCTTGACTCACTGGAGTGACGCATTGAAATTTTCTCTAACATTATACCTGAGATATGCAAGGTCCAATAAAGAATGAAGCACCACCATTAAGTACACCAGTCCGTTATGAAAACAATATATTTAATCACAATAAACAATCTAAAATACGTTGTTCATAATATTCCTGTGATTGACTAACATTGTTTTGATGACCGCTTTTCCATTGCAGCTCCAAAAAGTAACCGTGCTTTGGTCAAATCACTGACACAATTTCTTAAGTCAATAAAATACATACGTCTTCTTTCTGGATATCTCCTTTTCTGTTTTTTCTTATATTATTAATAAAAATATTTAATTTTTGTTATTTCTAATAATATGAGTAGATATGAGAGTTTTTTCTTTACAATAAATAAGATCACTGGAATTTAAGCCTATTCTAAAATCCACTTAGCTGTAAACTTTTTATTAGGCATTACAGCGATTGGCCAATGCCCCATAATACATAATAAATACAAATTATAAAAATGAATTAATTACAAACAATAACCAATATAACAATAAATTATGTACTTTATGTAGATATTAAAGTAAAATGATAAATCCAATTTATATTGACAGATTTTGTTTTTACGAGAAATGGTTGTCATCCATTTGCTCAACCTATTTGGTCCATACTCCGACTCATACACAAATTTAAAAACAATATGTGTACTTGCCAGACCCAGGATTCGAACCTGGGACCCACGACGCAATAGGCCAACGCTTACACTCGCTACCGGAATAAAATATATAAATCTAAAATGCACACGTTTTGGTAATTCTACCAATGACGCGCGTAGAAGTGCTACGGTTTTCATTGTATCGGCGTAGACCCAGTTTAAGTACAGCTGGGATGTTTATTGCTACGCTCCACGTCGGAATATATTTTCATTTTTTTTTGACCGTTTAAAAAGAAATCTCGTACAAACGATAAAAGAATTAGGTTTATTTTTCGTAAATCAACTGCGCCAGGGCTTCTCAACCTAATATAATGTGAAATTCGGAAAAAAAATACTAATCTTATTTAGTAAATATTTTACTAACCGTACGTACATTAATTTCATTCACGTAAGAGTTCATCTCTATTTATAGGCGAAGGCTTTTTTCAACATCTTGATATTTACGTATGACGAGATTTGTCGTAGAAACTGGCATGAAGTGTATTTGGGTGCCCGAATTACTGTGAAACATAGACTGACTCTTAATGTTAAAATATAGACATCCAAAAACAATTCGTTATGTAGCGTGGTATGAAAAAGTGCATGATGGACATAATACGGAAAGTCCATAAAACAAATCAATGAACAAGAAGGCAGAGAAGAGGACGCAATGTTATACCAGTAACCAGAAATTGATTAAATGTCACAAAAAAAGAATGGAAGAGCGAGTCGAGTTCGGTGATTGTGCCTAGCAACAGATGACTGGGAATTAAGAATAATGGATGTAGTTAAAAAGGGCTTTTGTCCAGGAGTGGATTGACCCTGTCTGATGTTAATAAAATTTGTGTTTTAACTGTCTGAGACATAAGTCCAGACACTCGATATAGAATATAATTTACATCATCACTCCTCCTGTTATCACCTGCATATTTCAAGTTTCTAGGCAGGCGGAAAAATTACGAAAAATCTGCTAACAATCTAAACACAAATGCCATCATCATCAGGATGAATAATTCATTTGTAGGAAATCTAGAGCTCCAAACACTTAGTGGTTCTATACAATTATCTCATAAATTTGATGTTAATATTGTCAATTTGAAACATTCAGCAATAAATTCGTCACGATCTGTGATGTTAATAAAAAAAATCTAAATTAAATAAAAATTCCAAAACCTTGATTATGTTAAATCGACAGTAATGTAATTTCCAAATAAATCTCTCGTCTACGTATTTATGACGGGTTTATATTTAACATATTATATGGTAATGTTTAATAAATATAAACATAATTTGGAACTATTAACCCAATGAGTAATGGTTATTGTTAATTCGACATCTTGTCTAAGGTTAGTCTTTTTAAACCAAATGCCGCCTGCATGGCGAGTCATGGTACCTTTTGAAGACCAGAGAAACCATATTATACTGTACTTAAATAACAGATGCTTACGGCAGATACTGAGTATACTACGGTATGCATAATGAAGAGATAAAAAGTCAGACCATGCAATCTTACATCACATTAATTGTATGCAGCATCCTGGAAGATGACAAAAATGATTCACCGCATAGACAGAGCAGAGCTACAGGATCCTGGAAAGATATGGAAAAATGCTAGAAGACTATCAAAGATTCTTGGAGGCATCACGTGGTATCCAAATGACATGGAATAATAATACTTAATATTTTTTTAATAAAGAGAAAATGGTAGCCTACGAAAATCTACATAATGTATTATTAATAAATTGTAGATAAAATAATCCCCTATAATAGTTCATTCCATACAACAGCGATCACTTTGTACACCTGGATATTCTTCCAGAGAGCATTTGTAAAAACGTTAAGATACTAAATTCGATTGGATTATGTCAAAATTCTCTTCTACAAATTCTTCTACATACTAGGACAATCCACCAGGGATATATATTATATATATAAAACACATTATTTCTTAATGAAAATCGAGTTACTTACCCCTTATCATTTTTTACACGTTTTCCTTACGTATTTCAAGATCCTACTATCCTATGGAGGTTTATATTATACATCTTGGAGTATAAAAGTATAGATTTTCCCATAATATATCGATGCTAAGATATGTTGCTTATTCAAATTAAAGTTTTAATGAAATTGTATCGCCATTAATAATTATGAATAAATACTATTAATCATATATATTAAATTTTACTATTTATCAGCTATGCTACAATAACAATTAGATTAAGGCGGCTCTCGTGGTGCAGTGCGTTAGGCACTTGACTTCCACCCGGGAGTTCTGGGTTTGATTCCCGGTCAGGACACAATATTTATGTGTATTTATTAAAACCTGGGTGTTTGTCATTGTTCAAAATTACTAACAACGACCTTGTACAAAAAAGCAAGGACATGGTTAATGTTGTTTTTATTTAATAAAACGCATTTTTTTGTAGTACTTATTCCACTTTTAATTAATATATCGACACCTCCTACGTATAATATTGTAACTAACAAAATGACGTTTTTCACTTTTTTTCATTTTTCGTATCCATAGTATGTATTACATATGATGTCATTTACAGAATTTCAAAATTCGTATTATAAGTGCGATTTTCAAGCATTGCATATTATTGTATCTCAAATTTCTTGATTTTTTTCCGACGTAAAGTATGGTAATGTATTTAACAACACTATACGCGGGAAACGCACGGAGATCTTGCCGCGCGGGTGTATTGTTACTGCTAATTACCATACTTCACTTCGGACGGGAGGTGACACACCACTACCACTGTGAACTTTCGGTTATATTGTATTTTTTGTATGGTTTGGTAAATATTAAATACCATAATGAAGAGATCTAGACAATGTCAATAAATATTGCGCAATATGCCCGCCCCTACAAGACTTTAGTGTCAAGAATACAAAAATTGAAAAATCTATACGTGCACAAAAATGTGTGATTAGGCCAGATGTGACAATTAATAGTACAACGTATAATATTATAGAAACGGATAATAATAGTAAAACAACAATGGACGAAATAAATTCTACCCAGAGAAACTGCGACTTTAGGATTCAAAGTAAGTTAACATTTTTAATCTTTTTCTCGTACGACAACAAAAAGTATCGTAAGTTATACTTACCATTGTCTACGTCGTTTCTTTGCTTGTAACTATTATTGTATGTAATATTTACCATATTTTACGTCGGAAAAAACTGAAAAAAATATTGTATCTATCACTTATGGTAATTTACGTCGTGCTTATTTTAGTAAAATAAATTGTATGTAGTACTTACCATAGTCTAGCGCGACATACAATTTTAGTTACAATATTATACGCATGATAACTTTTATAAATTTATGTTTATTTAGTTGTTTTTCTTTTTATAGAGTCACAACTGCCTCCAGGTGCTGATTAAAATATGATAATAGAACTTTTAGACATTATTTGTGACGATGATGAGACTAGTGCCAGCGTTGCTAATACAAACAGACTACATTCTCTCGAAAAGATTAACAGTAAAAGTAATTGGATATGTTATAAAATATAGAGCTATTTTTGTGAAAAATCACCTCAAGAGGTACTGTTACCATGAACTATGAGATTTATAATGCTTTATAATCATGTTGTTTAAAAAAAAAACCTCAATTTTAATGGTTAAGGTTTCGGGTGATCAAAATAAAAGTGGATATATTTTGCTAAATTAGCGATAAATGAAAAGCAACGCAGAGTTTTTACTGAACTCAGTTGTGGCGAAATTTTACCATTAAATATCATCTGACGAAATATCAAAATGAAAATAACATGGAGCTGGTTAAAGTCTGCAAAAAAAGTTTCTAGCTATATATATTTGTGACCAATTCGTATTCATAGCTTTGGGCGAGATGGATAATGAAACTGGCGTTTTAACACCTGATCAACGAAGTCGACACAAAAATTACGTTGTATTAACTGATGATATGGATACCAGTGTTTCCGACCATGTTAAGTCCATCCAACCGGTCAAATCAGATTATGTTCGACAGCGATAAACAAACTTTACTTAGATGGCAACCTGGATTTTACCCCTTTGTTTAAACTATATAATGAATGGTATGAACCCATAACATACACACATAAAGATCAAACAGAAAGGCAGTCTCAATTATTCATAAACAATGGAAATTTTAAATTGTGTTGTGTCACTATGTCTCTAAAAAGGACTAGTGTGACCAATGTCATATTTTCAAAAACTTACAAGTACGAATAGCATCCACGGAGTAACTCCCAGTTTATGGCAAGAACCTTGCTCATCAGTTAAAATTATTTGATAAACATGATGTTCAATCATCATACGGCAAAATTGTATGTGCGGATTTTGACTTCCAAAAAGTTTTGAATACCCTTCACGGAAATTTGAGTATATTTTATTATAAACGTAAATTATCAGTTTTCAATTTCACAGTTTTTCAATTCACACATAAGGTGGCTACATAATACATATGGCAGGAGGCTGAAGGCAAACGAGGTGCAAATGAGGACTCGAGTTGTCATCGATGTCTCGATAGGCCAGAACAGAAATCGCATTGTTTATGACTTTAACATGACTGTATGTGGTCCATAAATACAATGTCATGTAAAGCACACATTTTTGAAAGAGGACATACGGAAAATGAAGAGGACTATGTTCAAGCCCTGATTGAAAGATGTTCGAAAAACAAACAAATGTTTGCACCTCCAGAACGGTACTATCTAGTTAGGTGAGCAAAACTAGAGGGAAAACCAGAGGATGTGGTAGAGATCAATCACGTAGATATGTTTGATTTCAGAGCTCTATTAAAATAGCATATATGGACTAATACAAATTAATATAAATCACAATGATCCGATTAAGATTAATTACAAGAGCGACTTGCCCAGCACTGTCTTCTCGACCATGGCCGTGAAAAGTAACACCTAGCACACGCAACAGCACAGGAAACTTCATTTTTGGTAAAGGTTCTTTATTCACAAATATTGCCAATTCCAAAAGCTAAGACAGATGATTTACTGGATATGTGCAATAGTGGAATCATTCCTGAGCGTTATCTTGAGTTTTACAGTAATTTTATACCTGTTAATACCTACCACTGAAATTCCACCAGCAGTTTCTGAGGAAGTTGACTTTATTATTTGTGAATACGAACACCTATAGCAAATTGTGTTTTTGTAAGATGAAAACAAAATCAGCTTAATAATTAATATGTCAGTGTAAAAAATCTCTTTTTGGTCGTATGTTTAAATTTTGCATGCTTCTTTTTTCGCATCATATAATTGAAAATTAATTCCAAACTAAAAATGTAGTTGCAAAATGATTTTTTTTTCCAATTTCACGTATTTTCTAACCTGAAGCCTTTCACCTTACCAGCCTTACACCCTTCCACCTAATCACCCATTGTTATCCCCATGTCTGATTTTACTTTGATATTTGATAAATTATTGAACCAATTATTCGTAAGAACGTTGGTTTGAAGTGATTGTAATTTTTATTTTTATTTTATTTCAATATTTACGTACTTCCTTGATATGGATTTTTGATTGAAATTGTTTCTTCTCTATTTTTTTCTGTATGTTTAATTTTTATCACGTCATGAAAGTCTTAAATTTATTTTATGTTTTATGAAATGACAATAAAAGCAATTTTATATAGAGAATATTTTTTCCAACCTACCTGATGACCCATACCATAACTTTTAATTATTGTTATTACCGAATTATGATTTTAAATATGCAAAAAATCTTAAGTGAAGAATTGTATCTAGCATATGCAATATATTTCACCAACACCATGACGACGTAAATTATAATAAGTATGACATACAACTAAATGCATGTAAGAGGTTCCGCCGTAAACTATTGTATGTGCTTTATACAATATTTCGAACAAATTCTTTTCCGCAGTGTAGTGTTGTAACTGCATTTTCTGATAAACCACAAAAAATATTAGATATCCTTTAATGCAAAACAAATCTATTTATGATTGACAATCAACATTCCAAATTTGGTGTAAAACATTCAAAAGGTCGACTTACACCAAGCTTTTGTGTCTTTAAACCGCTCTCCTGTAAAGTTGCGATTTTGAAGTTACAATACTCTACGTAGGAAGTGTCGATATTAGGATCTAATATATTAATTAAAAGTGGAATACGTACTACAAAAAAAAATGCGTTTTATTAAATAAAAACAACAATACAATGCGGTTCCACCATGAATTGACAGTTAACAAAATAAAAGAAAAGACATGGTTATTAATAATTCTAAAAAAAAATAACAATTAGATATAAAATTATTTAATTTGTATTAAAAACTCAATTTAGTATCTATTCACCCAATGCACCTGACCATGCAGGGACCAAACAAATGTACAATGCAATGGTGAGATTAAGTATGTAGAGGCCCGATGCACTGAATAATTTTGAGGCCCTACCTTAAAATCAAACTATTTTTTATTTGTATAAAATTTGGAATTACTTATAGCGTTTCTTTTTTAATATTTTACACTCAATATGTGATAAATACGCATCTCTTAATATTTTTAAATATTGTAACCATTTTATGACTGGTTTTAACTGATCAAAGGCCCCCTTTTAAATTTTCTGACGAATCGATTGCGTTATTTACATCAAAAAAATCACCACCATGTAATAAAATAAGATATTCACCGAATCCATTCTCGACGTCGCTCGATCAGCGAAATAGTTACGTTCTGCGAATATGCGACGGCAACGCAACAAGTAAATCGGCACGTAGAACAGCGTTGTCAATGTAGCTTATTTTCTTGCCCTGTCTAGCTTACAAAATAGTACATCTGCATTCAACTCGCGCACAGCGTTAAATCTGGCGTTTTTCAACACTGCATACAGGGTAAAATTTCTCATAAAAGGATGGAATATTACACCAGATTTATTTGAATAGGTACCAACGTGTTAGCCATTTGTTCCATACTTATACATATATTATCAATAAAATATTAAATATATTACATACTTACATACTTTACTTAAACAGTTACCAATTTTCGTACCTACATTATTTTTTAGTTTTCTATTAATTTCGAAACGATTAATTCTTCGTATTTCTTGGACAGTGCATAGGACGAACTAGTCAATCATCCTGAGACTGCAGATAAAGTAATATCTCTCGGCATGATTTGAATTACCCCATCTCCACCAGTCATATATTTGCAGCCGCGATTTGTGCTCGGCCTCCTTCCATGACGATATAAACGTATCAGAATGAAAAGATTTAAGTTCCCCACTTCCTTGTCTCAAAACTAAGCTGCACGGGACTGATGTAGTAACAATGCACCTTGCTGCTTAAAGAAAGAATTTAGAAAATAAAAAAAGAATTTTGAACCACTCTGCCGTCATTTATATTTAGTGACATGAAGCATCCTCTGTACCCGTGTACTCAAACCCTGCCGAAACAGAGGAGTCAAGAGTTGAAAATAGTGAATCTAAGTAGGGATCGTAATTCTTCCGTTCTCCATATGTCGCAGCGAATTTTTCAAATGGCTCAAAGTTGGCCTTGATTGATATCAAGTCGGCGTGGCCAATTGGGCCCGTGTTAGCGGCCAGTCACAGAGGACGTGTCTTGATGGTCGTGCCCGCATGTACATTTCGGACAATACATCTGAGCTGCAGTTTTTTGTTCATATATTGTTCTTTATAATAATATTTATTCACATATTTATCGACGCGGACCAGATAACCTGGGGAGACTGGTGGTTTTGAGTAGCTTCAGGAATGACAAAGCAGAGGAAGAGCATCGGCGAGCTGGAGCCACCAAGTGAAGAAGCTAACTGGGGCCAGTATTCACTCTGCCTTAAGATAAGCAGATGATCGAAAAACAGGGAAAGTCTTGGTAGCTCAAAAAATGAAAAAACCCAAGGTAGTCACGATTCTCAGCCATGAGGGAACGACTAAGGAAAAAAATTATTACCTTTTTCATTTAATTTTTATGTTGATTTATATTTATTGTTTTTAGTTTTCTCCAACCAACTAGTTAATTTTACTACCTTACCTGAATTTTTTTATCATTGACTACACAAACAATGACTCCTCGAAACCAACCCGCCCGCACCACACTCGATCTTAACCGAGCGTATCACGAGACCGTAAGTTTGGTTGTGAAACTTCAACAGTTTTTTTACGCCTGATAATATCTCAGGAGCAGATACCCAAGACCGAGGTCGCCAAGCTCTCAAGTTAGCATTATTTACTCATTGACAGTTGGCAACGCTGTAGATAAGGGCTTTCATTCTGCGATGGATTGATCCAGGCTGATCATGATGATGATCGGGTCAATCGATAAGGCGGATGATGGGGTTTGCTTACCAGTCAGGTCACAATATATTTTATGTGATTGTCTTAAAGTCTGGGTGTTGTCACGTTGTGGATACGTACCTATACGTAATTTGAGAGTAGGTAAATTCTCACCGATAGAAGAGGAAGCAAGATCGATTCTCTTTCACACAAACCCCCACCCTGCAGCCGTTGCTGATACCTACTTGTACTTTGGCGGACAGGAGGGTTGCACCTTTATCGATCTCGTTCACTTTTACCCTGACTTCTCAACTGGATGGATCTTTCAACGTAACTTACTTTTTGTGAACGGCCGGTACGGGACGCCGGCCACATAAAAACCAGTTTTTCTTTCACTTTTATTGAACTTTTGTTAACATTAATTTCCAAAATTTAGTGTCTACAATTTGAAGGGATGCAGAGCAGATGAGTACCCTATTATTTTTATTTATAATGTTTTTTGTAGAATAGCATGTCTTCGCATAACAAAGATCACCGAGTCTCCTTAATAATTTCAAGTCTCTATAATTATTATACTTGTCAAAATAAATTCTATGTTTTTTAGACTATAATAAACAATTATTGTTATCTCTAAATCTAGTGTTTTCTTTATTTATATGGTATTTCATTATGTACACACTTAGGAAGCACTTGGCGCCCCTTTTATCAGTCAATTTTATCATACACTTACAAGTCTCTTTTATACGTAGTTCTCTTAGTCTATTTAAATTCCTTTTTTTATTATATTCTATAGATGCTAGTTCTCTGATAATCGCATACATTTGTCAGCGCGATCTCATGGCCCTGAATAATTCAATTATCCGATTTCACTATTTACGCTTAAATCTAATCATGCTCTACCCTTAACTTGCAATTTCTCCAATCTATATTTTTATTCACACATTCTCCCCTCTATTTTATTCACATATTTATAATACATTTTATAGCTAATATTACAGTGTTTGTGATTATTTCACTTCTACTGCTAACTACACTACTGTTTCACCAAACTATTATCGTTGGGCCTCATGGCTTATTTTAATATGTAAAATAATATATATGTATTTGTATGATGATTGTAAATGAAAATTATTAAAATATAATGTGTTTGCGTTATTGTACATTTTGTTCGGCATAAGTACGTTCATTAAACTAATAAGCAAATACATTTTTTTATCAATTTAATGGTATTAACTGTCAATAATTCTTGATGGAAAGTCATTTATTTTTATTAACTCTTTCATTTGTTTTATAATATATACTTTATAGTAATCAATCACAAACCTACATAAATATTATACCCACCTAATAATAGAGTACTACGCAGGCAAGCGAAATGGTAAATGCACATTAATGCAACTGATGTATTTACATTGAGAATCGCTGAGTAAAGGGTAGTTAGGGGTGACTTAAATGGTAGGAGGGGGAATAGGCGATTAACGATGGCAGTAACAAATCACCTTAATGGCGAACCTATAATATGTCAGTGGCGTAACTAACGGGAAATCTCTAGCTGTTGGTCAAATATCGAGTCTCAATTTTAATATTTCCTAAACCCTATGATGATTGTCATTTTTTCACAAAATTTGAAATAAGTGTTGTACTGCGTTACTTATTATAATAAATGTGTCATCTTTTATTTATTTAAGTCAAAGAAGAAAAAACATAATTTAGCATTTATAACGTATTTCCTACTGAAAGTATGTATTATCGCGGCTATAACAATAAAATGCACGTGTTAACACGTATTATCGTGCATGAATCAAAGAAATTCGGAAGCTTCTAAATTTTCACGTGACAGTTGGAATTCGTTCGTTATATGTGCCTGCGCAATAGAACGATAGTGGCGAACCTGCCGCTAAAAATGCACTCATTTTTAAGTTGACCGATTTTCACGACCTGTCAAATAGTACTATATAATGACAATATCGCTTCTCGCTTACTCTTGAAGAATGAGATTGACGAGCCGGTTTTACGTGTAAAATGTAATTATCGCGATAGTACTAATACACAGTATTGCTATAAGTAAAGCTATGCACATATACAGGCCCCATCACATCAAGTGGTAAAATAATACCAACGCGTTCGTCGTAGATAAAACCTAACTAAGTAACATCATCTTTTAAAACTTCACAATTCAGGTGGACACTATCAATTTATATTATAAAATATGATAATGTACCCGTGATAGACGAATGGGTATACATGGATTTATCAGCTGCTGTACCTATGTATTGTACGCGACCATAACGATAATAATTACAAGATAAAAAGAACTTTTTGTATACAACGTTTTTAAATTTTCTGTTGAATTATTATGCTCAATATGCTCAAACTTTTACTTGATATGAAGTAAATAAAAAACAAACAAACAAATATAGAATACTGAAATGTCATGTTGACATTTCATTTTGATTTACATAGTAACACACGTATATATTAATAATTTAGTTGCTAGGACCACCCCATTAGCAACCAATAATAGTCTTTTACTTTTTACGGATTTTTCTGAAATAACTTTCCATACAAACCAGAATTAACTGAAAATGAATTCAATTCTGCTTAAAGATGGTTAAAAGTATTAAAAGAATGCATTGGCATCGTGTTCTGATATATTCTAAAAGTTTCAAATGTCTAGCTAGTCGGGAAGTTAGTTAAAAATCGATTGCAAGATTTGTACTGGACAAACAACCACTGGACAAACAAGAATACGAGCTAATAAAAACGTTGTAATAAAATACAAATGTAAACATTATCGTGCATGTTGCTGAGTTGCAACTTGCATAACATATGCGCATACGCGGTAGAATGATAGTAGTGAACCTGACGGGAAAAAAACGAACTACATAGCGCAGATCATTATGACATTTACCAATTTACAGAAACTATCACTTATAGCACTATACAATGACAAAAACGCGTCTTGTTTATGCTTATATGCATACGCAGTAGAGTAGACCAATAGTGGCAAACCTACCAGAAAAATATGAACTTTATGGCGCAGATCATTTTGACGTTTACCAATTTACACAAACTATCACGTATTGCACTATGCAATGACAACAATGCGTCTCGCTTATGCTTGATTGGCGAGACAGTCAGCACTTTTGCGCGTAAATAGTTATTATCGTGATAATTTAATTTACACACTATTTACAAGTACAGGTGCTATAAAGCTCGATAGTTTTGACAGAAAATTAGTCGTAGTTGGAGCTACGCTAAGCGAGAGAAAGTGATACAATACACCTGACGTAAGTAATAAATCGCACTGTATAATTCGCGTGCACTAAAATAAATAACAAAATATGCACTAGCTTGAATAAGTTCACTATAGTAGTATGTTCACTTACAATGCTATCGGTCTCAGGCTACAATATTGGATCTGGTAAATTGTGGTTTTTCAACGTGCCCAGAACGCGGACCCAGATAAGTTATACCTACACAATCAATGACGTCCCTAGACAAAGTGCTGCCCTTGAGCAAACATATAATACCGTCCTCTGTTACGTTTATCAAAAATCTCAATTTGACATACACGCCGTCCACCGATAATTAGAGCATTTCCGCGAAACCTACTTTTAAACAGCGGTGACAGCACCCTTGTGAAAATGTTACCTGTGCGATAAACCAACGTAACAATATATATTATAATTAGGGATTCCAATCCCGGGATCCCGAGCTATTTTCGATACCTATGAATCCCGAGATTGATAAACATAACCCCGAAACATTCGGGATTGATTTTTTTTATCAATTTTTATGGAAAATAAAATAAAAACGAAAATATAACAGAAAAAATACTTTTAATAACAAATAACTACATTAGAAATAAACTGAGTTTGAATAAAGTTTGATTTATACCCATGTGTAAGTTGCCGATTCATTTTATTTTGTCGCATAAATTAATAAAAATGAGAAATATTGGAAAAAACAACGCTTAGCACTGTTAACAAAGTAATTCCACCATTATCTCATACGGTTTACGGCATTTTCATATTTGGCTGACTAATTATATGTATGAAACGGAAAGGCCATAAGTACACCATAATTTTTTTGCTATTTTAAATCTCGCTAACCCATTCATTAAGTCTTTACTATCAGAAATAGCAATCTCATATTAAATTCACATTATTATTTATATTATATTATTTACTCCATTAAACTTATGTATTTCCATGACTGAACGTATAGAATATTAACAATACATGTCTTAAATAGTATAAATTATACTAGATTTATCAATGTTATTTGTAAATATAAAAATTTTATATTAACAATGGAAAAAAAAATACCAATCCCGGGACCAGACCCGGATCCCGGGATTGTCAAATTATAATCCCAAAATCCCGGGATCAGAATTTTGGCTCGGGATTGGATTCCCTAAATATAATGGATATTACAATACAACAATAGTTATGTTAGCAGGATTTGTATGCTTTTGTTATTTTTCTCACGATAGCCGCGCGGCTTAAGCGTCGGCCTATAGCGTTGTGGGTCTCAGGTTCGAATCCTGGGTCTGGCAAGTACACATACTGTTTTTCAATTTGTGTATGAGTCAGAGAATGGACCTAATAGGTTGAGCAAATGTCCATACGATCTTATTGGCATCGGACATGGTTGAAAAAAAATATAATCATTGTAGGTAACTGTTTGTATCACGTGTAGAATTTAATATTATTTATATTATTATCATTTTGCAAAATGGAATTTTACGAAGTAAATTCTGACTCAAGTTTTGAATTGTTTTTAAATAAGACAAAACTATGATTTTTTTTAAATAGCTAACTAAGCTAAGCTCACCATTTAAATCAATTATCAGACTATGTACATTTTAATGGTTAAACTATTTATGTGCCTACTGATAAACACCTGACTTCAAAAATGCACATTTTTTTAGTTTTAAATAAGTGCGTATTGATTATTCAAAATAAAACTAAACTGCAATTTTAATATTATATTACCTTCAAGGTCGGTCCTAGCAAGTGCGAGGCCTGATTATAGCACATGCGCGAGGCCCCTAAGTATATTAGTTTACCTTAAAGAGTGGCAGGGGCGGGGGACGGGGAAGTGTGAATAATTTACGTCTTGAAAACACTATGAAGACTTATAGTATAACAATTTATTGGATATTCACAAAACTACTTGCATATCTAATCAAGGTGATATTTTTCTTGCTTTTTATCAGAAAATTTAAACTATACACTAGCTTTCTCGATAACATAATATAATGAATACATAAAATTGCAAGACAATAAAATCCTGCCTAGTATTGTTTGTCTGAGATTATCGTTTTATATTGCAACATTCATGATGCTCATGAATTTATTTTGATTAACAATTTTTTATTGAACGAATAATTCATAAGGTTTAAGAATGTAACATTCTTTTTATTGAACATACATAATTTTTAAAACCCTTGCGAGAAAATATATAACCATTAGAAAATATCTTTTTTGAGAAAAATACGACATCCAGCAGGAATCGAACCTGTTGCTTTCACAATTTTCTATCACTAATGGAATGTTAATTATGCACATTATGAGAACAAATAACGGATTCTCCCGATTTCTTAGTTAGTTAGCAGTACAGATACCTAAGCATACTAAGTATATTTTATATATATAAAGGTAAAGATTGACTTTATATCATCACTTGAAATTAATATATAATATTTTATAATATTATATTCTTTATGTAGGGTAAAAAAAAAATGTTGACAATTCGTAAATATAAACATTTCGATTTTATAAGTTTTGTGTTTTATTAACAAAATAATAATAACAAGATTTAGTTAATCAGTCGGAGAATATATTTTCGTTTCTTTGAATTTAATAATAATTAATTCTCGATTACTATTTAAATATAATACATATTTTCGGGAATATTGTTATGTAATTAAAAGGATTAGGTATATCTTTTACGAAATCATACTATATAAACCAACAGCAATAAAATTAAACATACGATATTTATATAAACGACCTACATAAGTACCGTCGGTGGCTAACGGACCCTTTAAAATTCACTAAATGTGTTTTTAAAGAGGATTGAAAATGTTTAGCATATTATTTTAGATAGCAATCCAAATTTCCACACGTGCAAACGTTGTGTATTATGCATGTTTATTTATATAAACAAATGTACACAATACATACTGTCCAGACATAGGGATTGCAATACTGGTATTCCAGTATTTATAAATACCGGTTTTAAAAATCCAGAACACTGGAATTTTCGGTATTAAGAAAGCACACTGGTTTAGGTTGTTGAAAGTGAATTATAAGTTTGTGCTGCTAAAATGCAAATATATTATTGACTGAATATAATAGAGGTGAAATAATAACAAAACATAATTCATAAAATATATTTATATAATTGTAATAGTTTATATAAAATATAAATTATCATAATATTATTTCGAAATAGAAAATATTCTTGACAAATGTTCAATAATTGTTCTATAATAAAATTATGCATGAGTGTACAAGCGTTGAATTTAAGAAGCTTTTCCTGCAATCGGACTTATTTTCATTTTGAATAAAATTTAAGGCAGTTAAAATTATCAATGTATTAAAATTATTTTTAAAAATCACCAGTTCTACAATATTAATTATGACCAAAACATTTTTTTAAATTTTAACACAATGTAATATGTAAGTAGGTATGTTTTTTGCTATAAAATATTGTTTTAAAGAGATTTTAATAGTTATATTTACTGATAACTACATCTTTTTTTAATGTTTTAACTAATACCGGTATTAAATATTAAAATACCGGAAACCGGTATTGACATTTTCATTCGGTATTGCAATCCCTATTCAGACATATTATGTTGAGTAGGTATCTACACATTTGATTATTATAAGCGATATTCCACGAATCGCTAACGCCATCTCTCCTTTACCTCGCAGTTTGTTAAAGTGCTTTGTGTTTTACTGTTCCAATAAATACTACTAAAGTATCCATTTTTAAATTTAAATAAACGAAAATTCGATGAATAATCCATTCAAAAAAAAAGTGATAATCACACGCGATAGAATTGAAACTTTTAAAGTATAACGTCTAAAACAACACGTGGCATCATTATTTTTACATTTTCATATTAAATAATAATACACAACTAAGTTCGACAGGATATATTTTCAGAGAGTTGGAGCAGACCCTTTTTTGAGTTGCTCCGCTGCAGCTCCCTTCCGGGACCTAATACTTGCTCCAGCTTCGCTTCGGGGTCTGCTCCGCTCCAGTAAAAAGTTTTAATAAATATTATATGTATATACATGTTAAAAAATAAGCAGTTTTTAAATAATCGTCATTTTAATTACCTATTACCTATTTAAAAAAACATCCGGAGCAGTCGAACACTACAAATTTTCGGTGGTCCGGGTAAAATCCCATTGCTCCAGTGCTCCGTGCTCCTGCTCCAATGATCTGGATATTTTTGCCAAACTATGCCTGGGGATATAGTTAGAGCGTTCGACTGCAGATTGAAAGATTGGTGATTCGATCCTACTAATGTGTGTTTTTGCATCTACTGTGGTGAGCCGGATTCATTTTGTAAATTGTAAATAACATCTTCCAAAAATTCTGATTCATGCAAAGACCATAGATAATGCCATGTAAAATAAAAATTTACTTCCAGTTATGCTCTACAATAGGATCATATAAAACGTAAGTCACCTTATTTGACCGGATTTGACCGGCAATCTAAAGAACTAAATATTAATTTTATTTCTCGATTTTTTGATGGGATAATTCAAATGTCGGATAACGTAGTTGTTAAGAATAATTATTCTCAAGTAGGTAATCCAGTTAGATGTGTGGTTAATAAATAAGAGACATCACTCGAAAAATAAAATACATAAATTTGAATTCTACTCAATCATTTTTTATGGTTCTGAAATATTTTAAATATATTTTTTTTAAGAAAACTTTGTACAACTGGTATTTACACCGTGTACAAATACGATAAAAATAATAGCATACAGGGTCACAAAAATTAGTTGTCATTATAAGGAATCTATTCATTATTTACATTAAATTTGATAATGATATTATATTCTAAGATTTTGTACACAAACTAATTTCAGTTAAAGTGTTGTTGGTCTACTACTCTACTGTGATCTAAATTAAAGTTAGGTACTCAATTTCAATAATATAATCAAATAAAATTAAGGGTACCAAATAATGAATGTATTATCTACTTATATATTCACGTATAACTACATTCAGGGAAAAAGGCAAGCACGATTTGACGCCATTTTAAATCTATCTACAATATCAATTTAACACATTCATTTAACAATAAATCAAAAACAAATCAGCTGCCATTACTTGGTGGGATGAACTTATAATTTAAAAAAAAAATCAATTGTGTATAAATACAGTGTTCCATATTATTTACCAATGGTCAAAACCCGTTTCATTCATCTAAAGATAAACAACTATACTTGTAATATTTCTGGTCATTCAGTGGCACCCAACGACGACTATTATAAGGCCACTAAATATTTTCCAAAACTATGAATAATTAATACTTGGCAGCAAAAAAAAATTGACAGATGAGAATTGAAGAAGCTTAGGGAGGCTTTTGTAAAGCAGTGGGTCTATCCGAGCTGATGATGATATTAATGAAAATTTTGATAATAACTTCCCTGCTCGTATTTAATTGACAGAATAGTCAAAAATTAATCAAACACTTGCTTGATGATTTTCTAATTTTATCGCCTACGTAAGCATGTGAACACTGATTTAAAATATAATAGCATTATAATATTATCACCGTAATATTACAACTAGACAACTTGCCTTATTATGAAATTGAGTATTAAACTTAGTACATTTCATATAACTCAATTGATCTTCTGTTGCTTCGTTATACCTATTAATATTCCTTTTAAGTCTAGATTAATCACTATATAATAACACCATGGGCGATTCATAGCTGTATTGGTATCAGTTGCTGTAATGCTTGTTTCAATTGAACAAGTAATACAATACTGTTGCGAATCGTTTTGCTGCATCCACGGTGCTACTATAGAATGATGAACCTTTACAATGTGAACCATCTGATATGGTGAGAATTTTGTATTTTAAAAAGTCCCTGCCCAAGAACCTGGTTAAGCCGCAACAGGTATGTAAAATATCCCGTATTTTAAGAGGCCACGTATAATAAAATAAATACAGGCTAGGGATTCTAATACCGGTATTTAAAAACCGGTATCTCAGTATTTTTCGATACCGAAATACCGGTTTTAAAAATCATAGAATACCGATTGAAAGAGAAAACAAAATGTGTTAGCTGACATAAAAGATTGAATATGACTGTATATTTTTGTCGAATTATTTTATTAGATATGTAAGTGTAAAAAGTACAATAAACTAATAAAACATTAGGTGGAATTATCAGTGAGGCACATAGGTACACATCTAAGATCACTTCATAATATAAATTTATTGAAAGATCATTCGAAGAAAAAAGTGCCAATCATTCAACAACTTAGTATTTGTAAACATCTCTACCATATCTTACCGTTACATATTTTTAAAATTTTACATAATATTATAATATGTACGTAATTAGATATGTTTTCTATGCAATATTAATGTTTCAAAGAGATTTTTTATATCTATATTAATTATTGGTAGATATTTCTATATTTTTCATATTACGAATACCGGTATTCAATAGTAAATACCGAAATGCCGGTATTAGTATTTCCATTCGTTCTTGCAATCCCTAGTATAGACCAAGTATAATAAAATAAAAAGTTCGTATTTTAGTTTTTTTTTAATAAGACGGTCTGAATGATACTTAAGCAGACCTGCCAAGAAAAGGTAAAAAAGTCGCAAATTTGAGAAATTAGTCATTTAAGAAAAAAGCTGTCAAAACAGATTTCAGAGGAAAGTTTTTCATTAGGAAGTAAATTCACAAAAACACAAAATTCCAAAGCTGGAAGAAAAAATGTAGCACCATTCCCTTCTCCATATCTATTCACTATGCTTAATGAATTGATTTTTTTCTTCGTATAACCTATATTGTTTAAGGAAAAAATGCGTGATTAACTCATAACAACCATAATTGAATAAGTAAATTTAAAACGCCCATAAATTCAAATACTATACTTTGCCATATTTACCAAAAGCTTAAGTATATTGACACTATATTCTTTTAAGTGTGCTATTTCTACTCTTGACAAATTCCCATTGGGCTACTTATATACTTTTCGAATCATGGAAAAAATTCAGGCGCATACAATATATCCGTAATATCATAATATTTTGTTATAATTTTACTCGCCGCACACGCTGTATGGCGTGCAATGGCCGTATGCGACTCGCTGCGGAGTTCTAAATTCCGGAGCCATTAATCTGCGCTGTTAGAGCCGTTTCAGACGGGACACTGGTATCACGCTCGTATATAATAAGGAGGCCTTTATATTCGAATAAAGGGGCCTTTGTATTATGTGTATGAGTCAACGCGTGTACGGTACACTTTTCCGTCGGCCGATACATTCTTAAACCGCCGATACACTTGCTTTTATTACCACAGCCAGTTTTATGTTCTAATTTATAACGCGAAATTATGCGTTGACTCATTAGCTCTGGGGCGTTCACAAACAACAACATAAATAAACAAGTGGAACTTGTGTGCAGTACTGCTGCAGAGGGGAAAATAATAAATGAAACAATAATATTATCAAAAACGTCATCAACCACAAGTTACCTGGTTGTAATATTAAGACGGCGAAATTATGGGCATATTGATTTAGTGTAGCATTATTTTCCGGAGTCATAACTCTGGCAGAGTTGTGGTTGCCTTTCCAGATAATTTTGTTGAAATCAAACAGCTGTTATCTCATAAAAGATCCCCAAACTATGAGTATTACGATCATTAGCTATATCAATTTACGGTGCGATGCTAAACTTACTGTAAACTAATTCACATTTATAATAATATAACTTTGAAATTTATACATTATGAGACATTTGATACTCGGAATATTATATGTAGGTAATTAATATTGATAATATATATAAATAATTTAATTAGTATGCCGGGGTCATCACTGTGGGGGTAATGATCTGATGGATGAAGAGGTCGTCAGAAGGAGAGATGAGAAGTCGAGATTTGGTGGTTGCTCCGATGGATGGAGGAGCGAGTTTTATATGCAGCGTGAACAGTCGGTACAAAAGTATGTTATAGTAGTTTTGTTAAAATACTTATGATAATGTTCCGAGGTCCGATCTCGGTAGAATGTGATGTTGTGCTGAGGAATTCCGAGACTGAGATACTAACAGTCCGGGAACTTATATTCGAGTGACAATATGTCCAATGAATTATGATCCGCTATTTATTGAAGTACGCACAATCAAAATAATGTATTGAAAAGAATATTTAAGAAATAATGAATGTAATTGAATGGGTAATATTTGTTATAATGTGAATGTCTGTTGTGAACGTCTTGAATTTAGATTTGTTATGTCCACAATGTTTTTTTTGTATCATTAAATATATAATAAATAATCTGCAATAAGCTATTTACTGAGTTTACAATAATTGGACCCTCCGAGAAATGGGTATTTAATATCGCCAATCAATATGCTAACTTGGAATGAGTTGTTTATTACCATATAAGTATAATAAACAGTTTCGAAAACGATTTAAAAAAAAATGAAATAATACACAATAAGACAGTCACGGAGATAAATTTAATATACCTACTTTGAGCCTCCATTTTTAGTATTAGTAATTACGGCGTTCATAACCTGTGTTTATACAAATATTATTTAAGATTACGAACTCAATAATTATTTAATTGTATTTGTGGTGAAATGGCGACAGACATTTTCTGCGCGGTTATCTATAGTAACACCAAAAAAACACTCGACATTAGCCGGAGCCATTTCCTTTGTAGCACTAGATTCGACCAATCCCGTTTCGTCTACTGTATACTATTTACTCACAATTCAATTCATATATCTTACATTATGTAAATATAAGACATGTCTTTTTATAATAATATTTTTGAATCAAAGTAAACCTTAAATTCCTAATCGCGTAAAATTGAGTCTTTGTCATTAACATTAACAACGATATTAATTTTTAGCAGCTATTATGTAAAAGTGCATGTACAAGTACATGGATTTACTGGCAGCAATAGTGATGATAACCTGCACAATAATTGTTTGTACATAAAAGTGCTGACTGTCTCTTCAATTTCATTCTTCAACAGTAAGCAAGACGTGATGTTGTCATTTTATGGTAGTATTTGACAGGTTGTAAAAATCGGCCGCAGTATAGTTCGTTTTTTTGACGCAGGTTCGCCACTATTGTTCAACTGTGTAGGGGCAGATCGAAAAAATCCTAACTGTCGCATAAAAATTCAGAAGCTTCCGATTTTTTTCAATTCATGCATGCAATCTTGCAACTGCAATAAAAAACATGTTTACAAGTACATTTTCTTGCTACGGCCGCGATAAAACGTACTCAGCAATAAATCCATGCACGTGTAAACGGGGTATAATGATATTATCACAAAGTTAAGTACTTAACTACTTTGTCAGAATGTAATATAAAATACTATTAAGTATTTATCGATATGAAAATGAATAGCGAATGAAATTACAAGCAGTACACAATCTCTATTTTATTTTTGCTCAAATCACCTTATCATTTGGGTCTAATTGAATTTATGTTCTCTTGATTGAATCATAATGAATGTCTTAAAATGTATATCGAACGGCCAGAACCAATCGGGTTGGCCCAACCATATATTATTGTCAACAAGTGCATGGCAACCCTATTTCTCGGTAAATTGCTCCTATTTAAACAACTGAAAATCTGTCACATCTCATTTTATGCCTCGAGATATGCATGATTAAGACTTTGTGTAATATAGGGGTAGTTTGTTTGACGGGCATTATTTAATTGTCCTTCTACGTAATGACGTATATTATACAGTATTTTAAAATAGTTTTATCATACCTTACTTTTACCTATGAGAATGAAATGAGACATTTTAAATTACTTACGGATATTAAACAATAATGACATTCGCACAGACAGAATGAGCCGCTCATTTCCAAAATTCACTTTGTCTATTTTGTTTTGTTTTAAGATATTCACAAAAAAACTTTTGTTGGGCTATTGAGCGGAAGCTTTTAATATTATAACTAAAGAGCTTTCCCAATCAAACAAATAAAAGTTTTGCGAAACATGGTATACTTTCCCGTATTGAACGGAAGTTTCAAAATACTCACTCTGTAACAATGGAAAAGATGATATTATTTGAAAATGGTCACCAGACGGACATGACACATTTTGAAATTGGACGATGTTTTTTACAACCGTTTCACTGACTGCAAAAGAATAATTTTTTTAATTGTGTATGAAAGGTGTATGTGCCCCTTTGAATAAGGAACAAAATTGCATATTCAGTTAATTTTTGGTCAAAACGGGACAAGATGATTATTAGAAATAGGTGACTTGTATACAACTGATTTTGTTTTCAGAATGCTGTGTATCAAATCCAAGTTTCATATTGTATATTGGCAATATCGCCATATTTTATTTTTTAGAATTATTAATAACCATGTCCTTGCTTTTTCGTACAAAGTGGATGTAAGTAATATTGAACAATCACAAACACCCAGGCTTTGAGAAAATCACAGAAATATTGTGTCCTGACCGGGATCGAACCCAGAACTCTCGGGCGGAAGTCAAGCGCATTACGCACTGCACCACGAGTGCCGCCTATTATCTCGCCATGTTTAATAATTTATGTAGTCGACTGTTTGAGTGAATTTAAATTTGTCTTTAAATGCTTCGGCAATAATGTAAATATATACAATAAATCAAATAGCAATGAATCGAAACCTTAAGGGGGGACATGCTCGTCGAAGGTCAAAATTGAGTTTTTATTGTATTTTCAAACCATGATCCTGGACACTCCTTAAACGTTGTAGATAATCTATTTATATAATTTTGAAGCCTTATTATCCTTTATATTTATTTTAAACATTTGATGACTGCATGAAGTATTTTTGTTACATAAAATAGTATTCTTTTAAACCTCTCGCTCTAATGTTTTAGAATATAGTCATATTTCGGTACAGAACTGTGCAGTGGTGTTAAGATTTTTTACATTTATTAATTTTTAAACGCATTTATAAAACCATTAGTATAATTTATTACGAGATAATTTTTGTAAAATATTCACGATAAAAAATTATGTTGATAATCTCTGTGATCCCAAATTTGACAAGAATTAGGCATTTTATTATTCAAAAAATCGGCAAGATTAACACATTTTAAGATAATTCTAAAGATATTTATTATAAGCTATGTCTTTGATAATTCAAGTGTGATAAAAATCTTATGAATAATGATTGCTTTATAAGAATTATTGACCTAAGAATAAGATAGTGTTTTTTTGAAAAACGCCATTTCTTTTGTCATTTCCTAGTAGTTAAGCTACAACATACGGCCGTAGCCATAAAATGACAAACTATAATTATAGTAGGGAGTAAAATTATGTTAACGCGCGTGTTTGAACATGTACCTAACTGAATTTTTTTTTATTTTTTTTTAAACGGTACATGTTCAAACACGCGCGTTAATATCATTTTACTCCCTACTTTAATTATAGTTTGTCAATTTATGGCTACGGCCGTATGTTGTAGCTTAACTACTAGGGAATGACAAAAGAAATGGCGTATTTCAAAAAAACACTACCTTATTCTTAGGTCAATAATTATTATAAAGCAATCATTATTCATAAGATGTTTATCACACTTGAATGGTCAAAGACATAGCTTATAATAAGTATATTTAGAATCATCTTCAAATGTGTTAATCTTGCCGATTTTTTGAATAATAAAATGCCTAATTCTTGTCAAATTTGGGATCACAGAGATTATCAATATAATTTTTTATCGTGAATATTTTACAAAAATTATCTCGTAATAAATTATGCTAATGGTTTTATAAATGCGTTTAAAAATTAATAAATGTAAAAAATCTTAACACCACTGCACAGCTATGTACCGAAATATGACTATATTCTAAAACATTAGAGCGAGAGGTTTAAAAGAATACTATTTTATGTAACTAAAATACTTTATGCAGTCATCAAATGTTTAAAATAACTATAAAGGATAATAAGGCTTCAAAATTATATAAATAGATCATCTACAACGTTTAAGGAGTGTCCAGGATCATGGTTTGAATATACAATAAAAACTCAATTTCGACCTTCGACGAGCATGTCCCCCCTTAACGAAAAGTTTTTTCCAGGCTTAATTTAAAATATGCATAGTCTATTTTAAAGAGAAGCGTTTTAACCAAATCTTATTTTATTACAACGTTTTTATTATCTCGTATTCTTGTTTGTCCGGTGGTTTTTTGTCCAGTACAAATCTTGCAATCAATTTTTAACTAGCTTCCCGACTAGCTAGACATTTTAAACTTTTAGAATATATCAGAACACGATGCCAATGCATTCTTTTAATACTTTTAGCCATCTTTAAGCAACATTGAATTCATTTTCAGTTAATTCTGTTTTGTATGGAAAGTTATTTCAGAAAAATCCGTAAAAAGTAAAAGACTATTATTGGTTACTAAGGGGGTGGTCCTAGCATCTAAATTATTAATATATACGTGCGTTACTATGGAAATCAAAATGAAATGTCAAAATGACATTTCAGTATTCTATATTAAATTTGTTTGTTTGTTTGTTTTTTATTTACTTCATACCAAGTGCAAGTTTGAGCACATTGAGCATAATAATTCAACAGAAAATTTAAAAAAAAGTTCTTTTTATCTTGTAATTATTTTATATATATTCGATAAGTAATTAATTTAGTTTTTTGCTACTTATTTCCAGATATTCATATCGAAATATTTTGCAGTCAGTCTGTAGTAACCCTTTGTATAACAACTCCATTGTGTCGATAATATTAACACTCTGATCTATTTACATTTGTATTGTAGATTTTTGCCTCTTCCCACTATCGATACTTGAATATAATAATATAACCATGAGTATCTAACGCCGTTATATAACATTTTAATGGCTGACGTGAAAAGCGAATCGCAAAGCTTTAATAAAACATGCATGTTGCAATCATATTTCAATTATCCCCGTGAGGGGGGAGAAACTTTTTATTTTGAAATACATCAAAAGAAAAAATAATCGAGAAATAAAAAAATAATAATTACAAGATAAAAAGAATTTTCTGTTTAATTATTATGCTCAATATCCTCAAACTTGTACTTGATATGAAGTAAATAAAAAACAAACAAACAAACAAATATAGAATACTGAAATATCATTTTGACATTCCAGTATTAAGGACCCAGATAATAAAGATGTTTTGAGATTAAAGCCTGAAAAATATGTAAACTTTGTAGGAAAGATCTACGTATATGTATGTCATTTAACATCCTGGGAATTAATATAATAGTTTCATGATATAAAAATAAATATATCAATCCCACAAAAGATTAAGCGTCGTAGTTTTAAAATAGAGAATAATTCCATATATTTACATGAAGTACGTGATTATATATTTTAAGTATCTGTTTGTCAAAACATGCATTTTCGAGAAACTGAAAATTTTGGGCTCTGTAATAATTGTATTCCAATGGCCAGTGGCGAAAGGTAGAGGTAAGCTGTTAACATCAGACATAAATAGCGCACACTAAACTTTGTCAGTCGAATTCGATAAAATTGTAAAATATTTCATTGTAAACAAATACGTATGACTAACAAAGTTTAATGTGCAATATTTATGGCGACTACCTCCACCTTTGTTACTGCCATTGACTCTACAATCCGATGTAGTGATGACGTTTCGCAACAGTTGTTTTACGATAAATGGCTGTTGGCCACTTGCTCAACCTATTAGGTCCATACTCTGGGTCCAAACACACATTAAAATAATTACAAGATAAAAAGAACATTTTATATACAATGTTTTGAATTTTTTTGATGAATCATATAAACTTGACTTGACTAGCTTAAACGACCAAAAAAATGTACTTGATAGAAATACTGAATAAACATAGAATACTGAAATGTCATTTTGACATTTCATATTGATTTCCGTAGTAACGCACGTACCTATATATTAATAATTTAGTTGCAAGGACCCTAGACCCCTAGCAACCAATAATAGTGTTTTACTTTTTACGGATTTCTTCCGAAATAACTTTTCACACAAAACATAATTAACTGAAAATGAATTCAATTCTACTTAAAGATGGCTAAAAGTAATAAAATAATGCATTGGTATCGTGTTCTGATATATTCTCAAAGTTTCAAATATCTAGCTAGTCGGGAAGTTAGTTAAATATCGATTGCAAGATTTGTACTGGATAAACAACCACCGGACAAACAAGAATACGACCTAATAAAAACGTTTGTAAAATAACAGGTGATTTTTTCCCAGATCCGGTATTTGAACTGGGGACCCACGACATTGTAGACCGCCACGTTGTCGCTAGGCCATCGTAGAAGTATCTGTATTAACTGTATGATAGTATTTAATTATCATCTCAAAGTCCTTTCAAAAGATGATATCGAAATGAAAATTTATATTTAGTTAATATATTTATACGAGATAATGATAATGTTTAAATACAAGTTAATTATATATTAAAACAGTTATTTTAAATTAACAGATGTTGGCATGTATTTACAAAATGTTTTGTGTTCTCAGTTAATTAATGAAACTTCATTAGTAGGAAACCCATAAATCCCTTGCTACAAAAACAGTACAGTGACTACTACATTGCGAGTAAAACTAATATTTTCTTTAAAATTTTCTTCAGTTATTGAAATATTTGACTTGACCAAATACCAGTATTTTTATTTAGGTTCCTGATCAGATTATCGGGGGGTATTACATAAAATGGAAACAAGTATTAATATTTCCGCTATAACACTGCAACTACATTATATCATCATTATCAGCTTGATCTATCCGTTGCTTTATGAAGGCCTCTCCAAGCTGACTTCACTTCCCTCAGTCCTGTGCATTGCGTTGCCACGTACTTCCGCAGAACAACCATTTCATCGACCCAGAGGCCTCTAGGTCTACCTTGCGGACGTTTTGTACCTCTTGGGTACCAATGGATGACTGATTTTTTCAACGATTGTCCCATCTTCGAGCTATGTGTCCAACCCATTTTCATTATATTAATAAAATTGAAGATTAAAAGACGAAGAGAACCATGCCATAATAAATAATGGTCAAAAAATACTCTACTCTAAAACTAAATTATAATACTACTTATAAAATCTATTATAGTTTGGTTTAGGTAGGGCTTAATGAATTTAAAAACAATGAACCAACAATATGTGTAATATGTATTCTTAATCCAACGAAAACAAAAATAAATATGAACGAAAAAGTGTACACAATTTTGCACAAGAGTGTATTTAAAAATATATTATTTATTTTTTAGGTGTACTGTACACTATTATACCACTGTATATGATTAGATAGTATAATAGATCGAAAACTACTAATGTATCACGATTTGTCGTCGTATAGTGAAAAAAATATTAAGTATCACGACTTGTTTTCAGTAAAACTGAAATTATAATTTATAGAGATTTAAGGCTTATTAATATAATAGTAAAGTCAGTTTTAAAATATTATATCATTGGAGAATTACAAATTATTTAAGAACTAGCTAAAATTTTTGTTAAGCATATATTTATGGTATAATATTGCTTACAACTGATTAAATGCTGCAAAATAAATATAAACATGTTTTCGTTTATAGGATTTTCAAGTTATTCATATAAAACGCCATCAAACAACGTTTCACATTAAAAAGTTGGACTGTCCTGTAAATAAAGATAAATAGAGTGCTTATATACGAGGGTTTTCCAAGAATTAAAGACCTTAATTCATTTTTGGCGATGCGGATGTTATTTCTTAAAAGATGGCAGGACCGGCATGTAGGCATAAACTTTCCTCCCCAGAACGAGTAGTGAGCCGGTTCGATAGCTACTTCAGGAGGACCTTTGCGTCCATTTGAGATGGACGCTCCGCTCCGCTGTCGAATCCCGCCGCCTGCGAGGTGCGTTTAATCATTCGGTTTCTCAATCCGGAGGGAGTCCACCCTGTTGAAATCTATCGTCGTCTCACATCCAATTATGGTAATGTGATGAACCAGTGGAATGTCAGGAAGTGGTGTACTGAGTTTTTGAGTAGTGATGTCAGTCATGATAAGAAGGGGAGAGAAAGGAGTCCTCAATTGGTGACGTTTTATTGAAGAAAATCAATGATAGAGTTCGTAAAGATCGCCGTTTGACAGTACTTGAGCTCGTAATTTTAATCCCAGGCATCAGTAAGTCTACCATACAAACGATTTTGAGGGTAAACTTTGGGGTATGCAAAGGTTATGGGTGCCCAAAATGCTGACGGAAGCTCACAAAAAAATGTGTGAAAAGCTCTTAGGTCTTTTTGATCTTTTTGGACTCATTCAAATGGGATATCCTCCGTCATCCTGCTCACAACCCCGACCTGGCGCCGAGATATTTCCATCGTTTTCTTCACCTGAAGCAACATTTGACCGGAAAACGTTTCGAGACCGACAAGGACGTAGAGGAAAAGGTGAGAACATTTTTGAGGACGGCGGCGGCGGAGTTCTACGACAAAGGAGTCAAGGATCGTAACGTGGACTACGTCAAAAAATAGTGGGAATATGTACCTACCTAAAATTTCTTATGCTTTTTTTATAAAAATTAAATTTTCCTTATTTTTTAAATAATAAAGGTCTTTAATTCTTGGACAACCCTCGTACATAAATACCACGTAATCTCCATGTAATTTCAGCTAATCCGAGAATGGTAAACGCTGAGAACGTGGAAACTTACCATTGTGCTATTTTCGCAGAACGATGTATTATACTTCGTGAGTCTGTGCTTGCTGTCCCGATTAAATTGAAACGTTTGGTCAGCCCGAAAAGCAGGAAACTGCAGCGCACGGCATTACTCAGAATTACAACTTACCATCGCGAGAATTTATTTAATTATTCAAAATCGTTTCACAAAAACGAGCTCTCCAATTTAAAGTTACGCCGAAACGTTGACAACTATTATAATACCATTGGTTTTATTTAAAACTCTCAAAGTTCTATTTAATTTCATATTGCATTTCAAAAGGATTTGAATGCAACATCGTTATTTTATACCGTAGTTTGTTTGACGCTCGCCGGGAAAATGTATATCTCAACTACTTGATAATACTATTGTTTAAATACTTATTGTGTAATTTCTGAATTTAGCGGAACTGTTTACCTGCGTTTATAATATTTTAATGTTGAAAAGCTTGTTTGGAATATAAAACCATTTTCACAACAAAATTATTAGACACGTCGCGGAATTACTGCTAAATATTATTAGTACCGTAAAACGGGGTGAATAGGAATGACGTGGTGAATAGAAACAGTTCCCGGTAAAAAGATTCAGAGTAGTGCAATTTCCAAAATGCTATCGTTTGCATTCCAATATGTATGTTATTTGATAGATAATTTATTATTCTGCCTTTTGGAAACTCCAATCGGACAGGAAACTTGACCGTTTGTTATTCATCAGCCGTAAAAGAGTTTGTTGCGATTCGACTAATAATATGTTTCTGTTGCAACGTGTCTATGTCCATGAATGAACTCAACACAATTAAGTAGGTACCTAACTTTGTTCCAGCTAATCCACTGTTAAAGAAATAATACATTTTCTGTATTCTAAATAAATATTTCTTTACTGTCATAATCATGTGTTTTAATGAAATTTGTTCCGCATTTCTATTGCCCCGTTTCGCTGGCGAATAGGAATCGACCATCATTTTGGGAAAATATAGATGTCGAGTGAATATTGAGTGTTTCCATTCACCAAACCATACTGGTGAATAGCAGACACAACTTTTGGCAAACAAATTTAGCTTTTCAGTCATACAGTATAGGGTTTAAATTAAATATGAAATCTGAAAACGTTCCTATTCACCCCGTTTTACGGTACCTAATCAAATCAGAGACAGTAATAAAAATAAGTGATAATAATATTAATATTATCGACCGAAGGTACTTGTAAAATTTGAATTTGTACTATTTTATTTCAGTCGTTTTTTGCGACCCAATTTCTTAATAGCCCATTGCTATATCCTATATGATGGTTTACATGCTAGACTATAATAATGGTCAATGGTATTGATATACAACATTATATATAATATATATGTATGAAGATGTATGGATGAGGATGTAGATATGTATACGTGTATATATGAATATATATATATTGGGTGGGTTATTTGTGGATTATTTACACTTAAAAAATAATATTATAAAATAAAATAATAATAAAGTAGGTACTTATCATGTAAGAATATTATTGAATAATAATTGTTCTACTAATAACTTTTAAAGACTAATTAAGTGACATCATAGATATATCTCATTATTTAACTCCATTAGTTACCATTGTTCCCAGAATGGACAATTCTACACCACTTGAGTGTATAATTTTTTTTGTTTATAATTATTAATAATTATCTATTATTAGGTTTTGACGATGTTTTATACGCTTATCGAGTGTATTATTATTGATTAGGTAAGGGAATTTTTACAAACACTTCAACTATTCATAATTTGTTTGTTCTATTTTTTTTAGTATTGTGTACGTTGACTTAATAGGTAGGTGATAAGTTTTTACCTACTTTATTGTATTAATTTATTATGTAAGTTAGACTTAATAGCATTCGGTGTCAGAGGGTACACAGTGCCTGAAGATGCCGAAAGGCGAAACCTGAGTTGCAAAAACGACTCCATTAGAAGTCATGACAAATATGATCCCGGTGTTATGATATGAATTTATCTATATTAGACATCCCCAAATCTCATAAGTCAACTATTTGCAGTCAGTTCCTGTTTTGATTCAAACAACTTGTGAAATGTGAACAAACTAAATCCACATTCAGATATGAAGGACATGCAATCAATAATTTTCGTTCCCAGCGATAACAATAGGATATCGTATCCGTGTGGTATTTGTTTTGCAACCAGAACTTTTGGTATGTACCCGTCTTTTGATTTCAATTTAATTCTTCGTCTGTCGATAATTCAATTAATTATTCTTGTAATTATTGCAATTGAGATTCTTCTAACAGACAATGTGTACCCACAAAATATAAAAAAATCTTTTACGTTATGTGGCTTTCTTACATGGGGAGTCTATCAAGTATCAGTGTAGAAATTTTCATTTGAGTATAAGAAATTTGTTATAACATTTATAACTATTGTCTAGTTAACAGTGTTTATATGTGGTGAATGCCAAGTGATAAATACATTTTACCACGTTTTTATTAGCACATATTCTTGTTTTTCCATTACAAAAATTTTCTTGTTTGTCCAATACAAATCTTGCAATCGATTTTTAACTAACTGCCCGACTAGCCACTTTTAGAATATATCAGAACACGATGACAATGCATTCTTTTAATACTTTTAGCCATCTTTAAGCAGAATTGAATTCATTTTTAGATAATTCTGTTTTGTATGGAAAGTTATTTCGGAAAAAAATCGTAAAAAGTAAAAAACTATTATTGGTTGCTAAGGGGGTCCTAGCAACTAAATTATTAATATATGCGTACGTTACTATGGAAATCAATATGAAATGTCAAAATGACATTTCAATATTCTATATTTATTCAGTATTTCTATCAAGTACAAAAAAAAGTATTTATTAATACATGGAATTGTCAAGTTTATATGATTCAACAGAAAATTTAAGAACATGGTACCTATATAAAAAGTTTTTTTAATCTTGTAAATATTTTCAATAATTATACCACCAAGTTTAGTGTAAACACTTCATGTCATGAAAAGATTATAATATTATGTATTATAAATTAAGTACAAGAATACATAATTTTTACTGTCAAATCTTAGTAAAGTATAAATATCATGATATTTTGCTAAAACAAGAGAAATTAAAATTATACTAAACGAAAACTTTTGGATTCTTTTAAAGGAATATGGGAATGATAAATCAAATTTTACAAACAAATCTTTTTATCTCTGATATATTTGTGTTAATATTACGATTATAAGATTGATTTTAATTTTAAACTAGAAAAATTAGTATCACCTATGTTGGCAACATGGTTTTTAAATTTAAAAAATAAGCTTTTCTCTTGATGTCTTGCTTTGGTGTACCTGTTCACGTGCTTACGTAGTGTTATTTGCAATGGTACGTAATCATATACAAACTCCCTTTAGACTTGTTATAGTAATACATATCATACCGTTGTGTTCAATGTGTGAGGCACACATATACCGGCGATAGAACCAAAAATATGGGTTTTTGATTTTCTCTGTTTAAATCGGTTGTCTTTTGGATAATATGTTATGTCTCTGTTGAATCAACCCTTTGATTTTCGGTTTTCGCAAGTGATTCAATAATTATAAAGAACCTCTTATTTACAAGTATGCGTCTTGAAGTGTCCTAAAATAATATTTAAAAAAAAAAAAACAATAATTACATGTAGAGAGAGTAATGTATGTGCCTTTATATAATATACTACTATAGCATTAATACAAAAATAATAGATGGTATCGTTTAGGTGTTCTTAATTTATTTGATAAAACTATCGAGATGCTAACTAGTATTATCTCAAGAAATGAAAATTAAAAGTTTTTAGGAAAAAATCCTAAAAATGAAATTTCCTCATTATTTTTCAAGAAACGATCTCTGAAACCGTGGAGAAGGCTGCCAGACGGGTAAATCATCCGGGTCACGACCCTCATTCTTGTATTCCTAGAAAAAAAAACTATACTTTTTGCGTACACTGATTAATTCAGTAAATATGGGTATTATTGAATTAACTACTTTATAGCAGTATGACTTATTATTATACTGTATAATTTGTCGCGGGTTCCTACTTGCGGGCCGATAGTAATATAATATATATACATATTATTATGTATTTACGAAATCACAGCCGATATTATGTACGCCGTCATCTCATTATATAGCCAATCATAAATAGTACACCTATACAACCAAATATTATGTTAAACGATAATTATTAAATGTTACGTCTATATTATATAATATCAAATCCGTAGAGGTGGCGTAGAGGTCTCGTAGAGCTGGTGTGGTAATGGCGTAGAAGTAAAAAATATCTTTGCATTAATTGAAGTGGCTGTGTTTCCGGTAGCGCTTTATATCCTGCGACTAGGGCTCGCTCCTTCCGGTCCACAATGCATACTTCAACTGTAATTCATGAGCTTGTGCCAAAAAAAGAAACCATAATGTTCGTTATGGGCGTCTTTCTTCGTTGGTATCTAATAATGGAAGATTCTGACTTTCGCATTGAAGATAATAATAACGAAATCAAATAGTTTAGATAGAAATAATTACAAGATAAAAAGAACTTTTTATATACCACGTTTTCAAATTTTCTGTTTGTCTGTCTGTCAGTCTGAAACTTGACAATTTTGTGTATTAATAAATACCTTTTTTGTACTTGATAGAAATACTGAATAAATATTATAGAAAACTGAAATGTCATTTTGACATTTCATATTGATTTCCATAGTAACGCACGTATATATTAATAATTTAGTTGCTAGGACCCCCTTAGCAACCAATGATAGTGATTTACTTTTTACGAATTTTTCCCGAAACATACAAAACAGAATTAACTGAAAATGAATTCAATTCAGCTTAAAGATGGCCAAAAGTATTAAAAGAATGCATTGTCGTCGTGTTCTGATATATTCTAAAAGTTTCAAATGTCTAGCTAGTCGGGAAGTTACTTAAAAATCTTCAATCGTCCAATACAAATCTTGGACAAACAAGAAAAAATCTGTACCGGACAAACAAGAATACGAGCTAATAAAAACGTGGTAAAAAAAATATTTAAAATACCAGTAATATATTAAAATAATTTATTTTTGTTGTCGCCTTAGATAATTGAACGTTATTTGTAGGTACTAACTTTATTAGTTTTTATTCAATACTGAATATACCTACACAAGATTTCATATTTAGGAGGCTTTTCAAAAATATATATCTCAAAGATAATAAAATTTGCGCGTGGGTCAACTCAAGAATACCACTGCTGCGTGTTGCGGCACAGCGTTATAATACAGACTGATTCAGAAGTAGTTTGTGGACCGCGGCTGGGTCAGCTTGATATAGTGTGACCATCGTGCAAGCGATCCATCTGAATACCTGCCAATCCGTGATACCGGGTTTCATCATTCATATCACCAATCATATATCATCCATCAAGAGTGTACCTACCGTCAAGTGCCGCGCACAGGGTAACCTACACAAACAATACCGCGCGAGTAGACAAGGCCAGACCATGGAGCCATCATCAACATCATAAAAGACCAGTATCTGAGATCCTGTAATCTGGGATCAGAGTAATATCATTACATTGATTAAATTAAAATGTTAGCTGTTTTTTATTGGCAAAAATTTTAACTTTCAGATAGCGATGTTATTAGAAATAATTCACATGATCAGAGAGAAATCGGTGTAGGTACGTAATACATGATATATCATCATCATCATCGGCCTGAATCTATCCACTGATGGATTAATGCCTCTTAAAGCTCATTTCACTTCTCTCGGTCCTGTGCGTTGCGTTGTCACGTACTTCCGCAGAACTTCGATCCATCCATCGATCCAGTGGCCTCTATGTCTACCTTGCGGACGTTTTGTACGTCTTGGATATCACTGGATGACTAGATTTGTCCATCAATTATCCCCGCTTCGTGCAATTGGTCCAGCTCATTTCCATTTGAGGTTTTTAGCGAACTCTATTACATCGCAAACCCTTGCCTGTTTTCATTATCCAATCATTCCGCTTTTGTCCTTTCGCGTTATGCCCAGCATGCACCTCTCCATAACATGCTGTGCTACTCTAAGTTTTTGGATCTCACTTTTATATGATATATACAGCATGGATATATAATATGATAAGTATAATGTAACCTAATCGATGAAAGTTGTTAGTAGCCTTTCCTTGGCAGAATTTGAAACACCTCCCATAGCATGAAATTGCATGAATCATAGACGATCAATAGCTTAGTGGATAAAAGCATCCGGATAGTGAAAGATGTAAGTTTGAATATTACTCGGTCTTTTTTTACCACGATTTTTTCGAATGCTTTTAAGAGTATAAAGTATATACATAATGTATAAGGTTCATCGACATTGTCATGCTCACTATAATACAGTCTAAATTATCTTGTTACATATAACTTAGGGGGTGATATAAAATTACAACCAAAGCGCCCCCATCCCTATAAAACTTTCCAATGACCAGTTGACGAGAGCCGTTCGCAACGGACAACTTACGTCAAAGCCGTCAGATTGTGATCGATAGGCCGTCGAAAATAATCCAAATTCACATTCATACAAATATGCATGAAAGTGTAACGTGCTCCATCTCTTTCGTGCTTTTTTTCTTTTAGTAATTTCGCATAAAAAGGTGCGCGGTGCTCATGTTGCGTCTCTATCTGGTGGGCCTCGGCGGGAGCAGCTGTCAGTTTGTAGGGGCATTTATCAGGGTTGCCCACCTCAAGAAATTACCATTTTCTTTATTTTTTTACCGCAAGCCACTTAACCCTTCAAGTGCCGGCGCACGTGTTAGCATTCATATCCTGATAATACCTCTGCAACCGGTTCACCCTCACACACCCCCAAATATACTCGGATTATTGACCGCCGTGGACAATTACACCGATTCACGACCTTCTTGACAAACCCGTACACACCCACCTTTATTTGAAATAAATTAATAATCACTACACATATTATGACATTATTAATAAATTTTGTATTGTCCACTCTGTTGCCCAACAACTAATAAAAACGAATGGTAAACGAAAAATGCCACTTAGGAATATTATAACATACTTATTAGAGTACATATAATTATATTTGAATGTGGTAGACATGGCCTCCCAGTGGGTCTATTCTATACACAAGACTGCTTTCGGCCTTTACGGCAGCTAAATAGTATAGGAAAGTATCAAGATAATTAACACTTACTGTAACAATTACAATAAGTTAGCAGTCTGAACTGTCAAAACTGTCCATCTCGGTCTAAAATTTATCACAGGCAAGAGAGGTGCTGTTAAAATATAGCACTTATTAACTAACTAAATTATTGTAATTTTTACAATAAGTGTTATTAATTCGATACTTTCCTACCCTATTTAGTTGCCGTAGCGGACCGAAAGAAGGCTTGTGTATAGAATAGACCCGCAGGTAGCGTTGCAAATTTAGCGTTTCTTTTATCAGATCTAGCATTTTTCTATAGCTAGCATCTAGCTTGCAAAAAACGCATCTGGCTTGTGGCGTTTTTAATAGCATTTTTTGATGTCTGCAACAACTTTAAATGTGCTATAATTTTTTTATTTTTTTTTTCGACCATGTCCGATCCTGATAGGATCATATGGGCCTCCACAGAGTGGAAGTTTGTATTTACAGATTTTGTTTTTTTTTTATGAGAAATGGATGTCAGCCACTTGCCCAACCTATTAGGTCCATACTCTGACACACACAAATTGAAAAACAATATGTGTACTTGCCAGACCCAGGATTCGAACCTGGGACCCACGGCTTTATAGTCCAGCGCTTATGCCGCGCGGCCACCGTGGGCTATAAAATAAGCGTGCTATTAATTATAAATGCTAGTATAAATGTGCTATAAAATAAGCTAAATATTTAGTTTATTTATTTTCATGCACAAGGAAGGTGGAACAAAATTTTACACTTAAAACAATAGGAGCATTCATGGCCCTATAGCGAAATGGTATCATATAATTTAATGTGTGCTTGGGTATGTGACATCAGTTTGACGATTATCGGAAATGAAACTTGAACGCTGTTGACACAATATAGGCATGTGTAGTAAATTTTGAAATAATATATTTCTGAACCCTAAAGGCCGGGATGTATTAGAATGGTGGTACCCGGCGGGCCATGAATTTCTATGAAATAAAACCTTAGAAACATCATTATTTAGAAATATATTTAAACTATATCATAAACACTTGTATATCGGTTATGAATGTAACTATGAAGTAACTTCTTTAAACTCAGTCAGAGCTCACTTTGAGCGTAGCAACCTTAGTCCTGGGTATCTTCTCCTAGGCCTAGGGAATTCCTGGCCTAAAACTGAACTAGATGCTTCCATCGCCAATGTAGGGCCACGTGGGCCAAGACCGAGTGTGGTGCGTGGCGGATTTTGGTTTGGAGGGATTAACTTCAATGATTATGAATGTCGCCGTGATTACAAGAGATGGCAGTATATTGTGTACAATATATTAATTTATTTAAAACAACCGACCAGGGCTAGTATAGTTAGTGTAAATTATGGCATGTATATTTACGCTCATTTTCTATTACTTTTCTTGCATGCATGGATTTGTAAAACCGATTAAACGCGCTTGTGGCATACGTCCGGTTAAAATGAGTGATTTTTACACGTATAGACATTTTTTTGATTTTTGCACCTTTTTCAGTACACGAAAGGAAATGTATTGACTTCGATCTTGGTAGAATTAGTAAATTTACTTACAATTTTATTTTCACAAAACCCAGCGTTTTTTCTTGCCAAATAGCTTGTTTTCGTACCCCGTCTGGCATGTTTTTGTCAACGACAGTTGGCAACACTGCTCCCAAGTCTGTATCTTTGGCGGGCTACCCTACCTCTCGCTAAGGTTAAGGGCAGTGTGATCCTTTATCGTAGGGAATTCTAAATTTACACGAGAATTGACATTTAAATATATTAATCATATTATCATTACATTAAATTGCATCGCAAAACCACATATTAAAAAAATAGTCTTAACTGTCAAATTATTTTTTATTATTATTACAGTGAATTTCTGATGTTTGATTATCTCACTTAGCTGGTTTACCCGCCACGCCCCCTTCTCTGTGAGGATGGGAGTGATAGTAGGTAACAGTAGGTAAATAAAATATCGTTATAATAATATTATATTCTACTAGATGTAAAGCCCAGATATTTTATCAGTCTAAGTTCATCTTTCGCGTGGACATGACAGAAGAAAAAGGATGAATAGTCCATCCAATGTATAGTAATATAAATTTGTTTAAAGTTCCTCTATAAAGTTAGTACCTAATCTTATCATCATTTTTGTACCACTACCAAGGAAAATGTCTTACGAACGTAAAAGTATTATTTCCAGAATTAATCATTATTAGTAATGAAGTTATCCAAATGGCCAGAAAATATTTTACTCTCATCCAATAAATATTTTTCATGCTTTGCATTTAAACAAACAACCGAAACGTATAATATAATTATTAATACAAATTACAATTTTAAATAATAACTATTTTTAAGGCGTGAATGTGAATGACAGCAACGCCTTTAACTTGTCGACAACAAGAAACCTGGAACTGCGTAGATGACACGTGTATATTTTAGGGTTATTTTTTTTAAACATTTTATTTTTTTAAACATGTAATACATGATAATGGAATTTATTATGTTCTTTCAAACTCAAACGACCTTTTTGTTAATGCTGCTATCTACTGTGCGAAAACATCTTGTTGGCTACGCTTCTAGGCGATGTTGTCTACTAAATGGGAGGAGCTTGTTAGTTTATAATGGAAGTGCAGTTAAAAATGGGCAGAGCATGTTAGTTCGCAGTTTCAACACGTAGCCAAGAAGATGTGTTCGCACTATATCTGAAATTTTTACTAATCGGATTCTAGTGGTCGGTTTCGAGATAGAAATGCGTTACATAGATTATATCTATCTACTTTCCAAAATAATTGTAATAAGTGCCAATAATCAACAGCGTGTTAGATTAGATTTATTTCAAATGCGGCTCTTGCATTGCACCCATCCGGATTAAAGTAGTGTATATAGCGTAACAATATGAAATTTCAATATGTGCGCTATAATACTTTTAAAACAAACCTCTGTGTTTTCAATTTAAGGGTTTTATTTACAGTTGTACAGTTACAGACAAACAACACGTGAACGCAAGTTAAAATGATAAATGTTTTTTTTTTATTTATTACATAATATAATATGACACGTGAGGGTTAAATAATGCTATGTTACAAAAATCGCACAGAGATGCAAAAATAAGGAGCGATACTGTCTTTTTGTAAAAGAGGAAAAACATTTTCGAAATAAGTCGCGCTAAATTAATATCGTTTAGAGCTTTACGGAAAGCCTTCTTGAAATGCAAACTATCCAAATGGCCCTCAAAACCGAGCAAATAACCCTCTGCTTTACTATGAAATCTTTTTTATCATAACATGAAAAGCGAAAATGCTAATTGAAAGCTTTCGAAAATTCTTTCGTCTGCATCTGTATGGCATTCGTTACCGGTTCTCCAAAACATCGTGTATGATACAATATAAATGGCGTATTTCAAAAAAATACTACCTTATTCTTAGGTCAATAATTATTATAAAACAATCATTATTCGTAGAATGTTTTATCACATTTGAATGGTCAAAGACATAGCTTATAATCAGTATCTTTAGAATCATCTTCAAATGTGTTAATCGTGCTCAGTTTTTGAATAATAAAATGCCTAATTCTTGTCAAATTTGGGATCACAGAGATTATAAATATAATTGTTTATCGTAATTATTTCACTATAATAATGCCAACATAATTTTTCCTAATTGTTTTATAAATGCGTTTAAAAATTAATAATTCTAAAAAATCTTAAGACTACTGCACATGGATGTACTGAAATATGACTATATTCTAAAACATTAGGTTTACAACAAATACTATTTTATGTAATAAAAATACTTTATGCAGTCATCTAATGTTTAAAATAAATTTAACGGATAATAAGGCTTCAAAATTATTTAAATAGATTATCTACAACGTTTAAGGAATATCCAGGCTTATGCTCTGAAAATACCATAAAATCTCCATTTTGACCTACATTGGGCATGTGGGCCCTTAAGGAAAATTTTCATTTCGGTGAACCACTAATTGATGCAATTTTTAAATTGTGCACATTTCTATAAAACTCAAATCTCGACCAATTTTACAAAATAAGGAGATAGATGATTCATAGAATTTACATAAGACTATACTTGGAGAGATCTTTATCTCCGGTTCATGTCCAGCAAGTATTAATGTGGATTTTAGCATATAGATTAAACCTATTTATTTTCTTATTGTGATGGATCACATTTTTCCAGATTAAGGCATAAATTTATGAAACATTTTTTAAGAATTGTAAATTTAAAAATAGGCCTTAGATGCTCAAAAATAATTAATTTCACGTGAAAAATGGCCCATCTCCTTCATTCTTACCTTTTTAATATGGATTTGAAAAAAATTCTTTGGTTTATACAAGGGGAAGCACAGTAGCGTATAAAAATATTATAATAGAAATAATAAACTTAAATATTTATATGTTCGTCATTTTCTTGGTGAAAATTCATAATAATATATATATAAGTATCGCTTAGTATTTACCACATACACATTCCTAATGTTAAATGAATGTAAATGCTAAACGTTCTCTGTTTTCATTGGTTACATTTAGATCGTTCTAAATTAAAGTTAGAATTTGTTTAGGATTTGAAAAAGTTGATTGATTGAACTCCTTATAACTGTAATTTAGTTTTAATTAATTTTATTTGGCATGAAATACCTACCTTCTTTATAAGTATTCATTAATTCAACTATTATTTGAAGCTGCGTCATTTTAATTGAAATATTTGTAAATAACATTGAATTTTCTTTCGATATTGTATTTAATTAATGCTCATGTTTTCAATTAAATATTTTTGATTTTTTTGTTCGTTTAAATAACTTTTAAAACTTATTTTCTTGTATCAGTTGAATGTCACACTAAAGTTGACAAGACTCTACCTGATCGTTGTTAAAATTTATCAAATAAGTACCTACTATAATATGTTGTGTTTTATTTTATATTTGTCATATTCTTAAAAAATGAGTTTTTGTCTTTATTTATGAGGTAAGGTTGTAACGTTTAAATTCAATTCTACATTTTTACATTTTTACATCTATTCACGAATGAATCAGATCAACATCATTATTGATTGGAGGACCTGACCATCAAATTTTTATAAACTTCAAATCATAGAATTAGTACCTTTATTCCAAATTTAAAGTCTGCATGTGTATACAGCAGTTTAAATTCAAACTATATAATATATAGACAAATGAGTATGCATACTCGCAGAACCGAACTGGTAATGATGACATTTGAAAGCTCGAATAGTATTTTCAACAGTGACTTCTTATTATGTATCCAATGTGTGTATCCAATGCAAAAAATTAAAAATTTCTACGTTGATTCACAAATCCAAAAAATTAACAATGGAGACAAAAGTTTAAGATATGACGCAGAACAAAGACCTGGTGAAATGGAAATGGACCGCACATATTGCTTGGCGAGTGGACAATCACTGCACATGGCAATATACGACCACAAGGATGGCCTAAACCCGTTGTATGTATGCAGTTCGCCGTGAAATGTTGAATTAGAAATATATGGTCGTATATTAAAGACCGCCCAATGCATGTCTAAAATGCATGTCTAAATAAATTTTTAAAATAGCCGATATACTGGATTATTTGTGAGGTTAGGTTAGGTTAGGTTAGGTTAATTGTAAGGTGTAATTCTACACGAATAACGCGTATTTTTTTCATATTGATGCTATAGACATGACCGTATAGTACACGGTAATCTCTTTCCAATAAGAAAGCTCACGGCAAACTGTGCTACGGTGAAATGTAATGCGTACAATTTACATGTAACCAAACCCGTTGAACTGATGAACTTGTCGAGTTTGGCGTAAGTACGTGGCAATGAAAAACTTGAATTAATGTGACAAGATGTTCTCGTGAAGTAACTCCAATTGAGTCGCCTAGAATAATGACTTTACTCACATTTTAAATTTTTTTCATTTTTGAGTTAAATATACCAAGTGATTCTAAATGCATTAATCTATATAAAGACAAATAGTTGGCTATTAAAAGTCACTTTAAACCACGTAAAAATTGTTGTCAAAGTTAACTGTTGGTGTAATTTTCAATGAATAATAACCTAACCTAACTTAAGGCCATGCATTAGTTGAGGCACGGTCTAAAAAGATCGTTGCTAGGCGATGTGCGGATTGCGGGTCGCGGGTGCAAAAGACGCCTGTCAAACGAAATATTATTTCTCATATAAATCTTACATACGTCCATTTTATGTTCTGTTTATTATTCTATTAGTAACAATAATAATATATTCATTGACATGTTTTCTTTTTAAAGTAAATGGGTAACGTTTTTAGTCATCTTTACACGATTTTAGAATTAATTGGCCCGTCGCCATCACGCAGCAAAGTGACGTATGTCTGACTCGACGTTCTCTCAATGAATGCGAAGCGAGTACAAAATTTCGTCGCGCGTACAGTTGAAAATTATTTGGCGTTTCACTGATGCGTCACCTTAACCAAACAGAGAGCTCTATTTCTCATAGTGTGTTGTATGTCTGCAGCCTTAGGAGTATTTCTTATATTATAAATTATATTATAATATATATATTTTTTTAAATGTAAATCCATTCACTCACTCAATAATATTCAAAGGAGTTCAATACGTTCCTTCTAAATAAAAAACAGTGCTCTAGTGTTTTTTTGGGATTATCTCAAAACTCGATTTTTGGAATATGTGAGTTATCATTCTAGGCAAGTCAAATGATGATTATGATATAAAATATAAAGCCGAAGTGGATTTGAGGAATTTAAAGTTAGTAAAAATCAAACCGGCAACGACTCTAGATCACCGTTATTTAATTATCTATAAATCAGCGAAATTTTAATGAGATATGGTTTCGAGCGGATGACAGGTTTACGCACGCCACTGTAGTAAAAACTGAAAGAATTTAATCTGTGAAAGACATCAACCTACTTACAAGTCTGTGCGGTGATTGTTATTTGGGTCACAAACTAATTTCAAGTTTCCGCCGGTAGGCAGCTAATTTACGGAAATCTCAACAAAATTTTCCCAAAAACCCAAATTAAGCCTTTTACAACTGGATATTTTCGAAAATTGCTTCTGGCCCTAATCATGCATGCAACAATACAATACCTTTTCGACAAATGCGTCTTACTATTAAAGCGCTACGTCAGCGATTCCAATTTAGTGCTACGGGTACCAGAACCGTACCCCCTTCCCAGATAAATATAATATGACATCTTCAACGCAAATATTTTTGAACAAAAAATCTATTATTCATGTATATATTTCTACTGTTTTACGGAAGCAATAATTTATATACTTTCCTTAATTATTTATAGGTTAAAAATTTAATTAAAAATTTGGCAATACATTTTTCAAATACGTATTATACTTTTGAAAATTTATGTTCAAATTTCAAATTTTATTTATCTTTACATTACAAATTATTAATTTAAGACGTTCACAGCATGACGTTTAGAAACAAAGAAATATTATTAAAACATTATTATATAAGAAAAGAAATAGATCAGTATTAAGTTAACAGTAGAAAAGTGTAAAATATATATATACAGTACACTCTCAGTAATCTGCCACCCGAAAAACCAGACAAGTGTCCAATTAGTGAAAACGGCGGATTATACATATACATTCAAAAAATTTCATTAAAACACCTTTTTTTTATTTAGTCTTATTTTTAAATTATTATTATAAATTAAGTATTATATTATATAAACATAAAACATATGAATAAATAAAGCACTTAGTGACTTTGATGATTTTGAGTCCGATTCGATAGTCTATAGAATCAAAGAATACTACAGTGGTGACCCCGACGTGATTTGAACATGCAACCGTACGTACAAACGCAAAACGTACAGGTATATTACTGAGGTGTTTTCAAATTATATACATTTTTGTTGTACTTTTACTCTTTTATAGTACTAACTGACTATAAATCAATGAACAATTATTATACCAATAATAATATAATGTACATACTCAATCTACATTGATTTTTTAATGGTTTCTATAGTATCATAATTAATATATATTATTATTGAATTGTTTGTATTGTTGATTATAAAAAAATATTTATCAGTTAACGATACCTTTCAAAGCGAACTAATCCTGTTGACTTATGGTGTTAATATATTGCAAATATTTTCTCAGTTTAATCACATATAAAAACATTATATTACTTTTTTCTTATATTGGTCAATATTGATGTATAAAATGAATGGATAAAATCAGAAATTAATCAAGATTTAAGAGTTAACTGAGGAAAAAATGTTATCAAAACGTTATCTCTACAAGCATGCAAAGATTAATTTCATTCTTCTTAAATAAATCACTGATGTTTGAGGGCACAACTACATCTAAGCTCTAGAACCCAATTTTAATGCGTATGGTGACATGTAATAAATCATAAATTAGTATTGATTCTCATGTACGTAAGTGTTTTTCTGAATATCATTTTCAGGCTTTAAATTTGAGATAGAAATAGAAAAGATACATTTTAAACTAATAAACTCAATACACACACAATGCACAATACTCTAAATGGCCTCAAATTCTAATTTAAAATATTTACGACGTGATATAAAAAATAAGTGTTTAAATAAAAAAAAATGTATATGAAAGTACACCGGGTGAACTAAATAGAGCCTATTTTAAATACTTATAAAACGACGTCCACCTAAACTTATTCTCACGTAATTGGAATATATTATTATCTAAAGGTGGATGCCAGAAGAGAACCTCAACATGGCTTGCCTGTTCTTCAAGCCAACCGGCAGGCCGCTGAATATTATCTATAGAGTTTATACGGCGGAGCTACGGGATGCTGGTTTGACATGGAACGATGCAAGAAGACTGGCGAGCGGCACATATTCTTGGAGGCGCGTCGTGGTGCCCATATGCTCCAACTAAGGGGCGGATATATGGCCGAAGAATTGACAGTACCTATGGTAGGTTGGTTCTGCGTAAAGTAAGTAAAGGAGTCTTAAGTTATGTACCCTCTCCATCAAAAAGACGTACTTCTACTGATGTGAGGCCCAGTAGCGAAGCGTGGAGGTAGGCTGTTAAGATTCCCCATAAATAGTGCACATTAAACTTTGTCAGTCAAACATATTTGTTTTCATTTAACTAAAACTACAATGTGTAGATAGTGTTTGTTAATTTAAAATTCAATAAAACCCTGAGAAAACCATAATAGATACATAAACCATAATAGATACATAAACATAAACCATAATAGATACATAAACCATAATAGATACATAAACCATAATAGATACATAAAACCATAATAGATAATAGTCAAAAAATACTCGAAATACTACGATTTTTTTAAACGGTAAATTATACTGATAGTTTTATAAATGCGTTTAAAAATTAATAAATGTAAAAAACCTTAACACCACTGCACATTTATGTACTGAAATATGACTATATTCTAAAACATTAGAGCGAGAGGTTTAAAAGAATACTATTTTATGTAATAAAAATACTTTATGCAGTCATCAAATGTTTAAAATAAATATAAAGGATAATACGGCTTCAAAATTATATAAATAAATTATCTACAACGTTTAAGGTATGTCCAGGACCGTTCGATAATTTTTCCGATTTCATGAACCGGAACGGCGCTCAGGTGCGCTCCGGCCATTTTGATCCCCAAAATGGAAGTAATTAGCTGCAATTCATTTTGTAAACGGAATTCATTTGTAGTAATCGTTACTATTGTCACCTGCATTTTCCATAAATCAGATGTATTTCAACAACATTTACAATGATTTGAGATTTACTGAAATAGTTAATATTATGATAATTTAATCTATTAAACTATCAATATTACGTACTTGCTATTCCCTTTTAGTTATTGAAACTTAAAATTCCACAATATTACCAAAATGGTTATGAGTGAAAATTCGACATTTATTTCATAATAAATAAAATAATTAATGAAGTCCACGGATTCAGAAGAACATGTACTAATATTGTTATATTCAGGTGAACAATCACAAATATTTCAAATGCGTAACTTGAATCAAAAACTGAAAAAAAATATGCGGCTCTAAGCAAGCTGCCAAATTTCATTTCCAATTCGCTCACTATAACAAAATAATAATATTAACTTTAAATCTAAAGCTATCTAACAATATTCTATAAATGACATATATTAGGTATTTTCATATTATAATATTATAAAGCTCCTTATTATTTATAGTCAAACTCTTTGGTAATAAGCATACTGCTACAAAAAATAATTATAATAAAAATCTTTTTAGTATGTAAGTACCCTACTAGAATTATAAAATTGTTGCAAAAACAATTAGTATGCGTGTGAAGTGTCCATTTAAAATCTATATTTGACTATAATTTTATTATCACCAATCGCTATTACAAAGCCGTGGATATCCGCAGTTGACATGACTTAACTTGAAATATATACTAAATAGCAGTGACGAAGGGTGGACATAGGCTGTTAAGATCCGGCATAAATAGTGCACACCAAATTTTCTCAGTCATTCTTGTTTGTTTTCATTGAACTCGTCGTCGTCTTATTAATTGTTGAACGCAAGGCCTGAACAAAAACGATGCATAAGTGCGATAGAGAAAGTATTCGGCACCCTTATAATCTCTGCGATACGCGCTAGAGTAAGATAAAAGGTTTACAGATGTGGGAGATGGTTTGCTACGGTGTAGCCGCCAAATCTTACCTTATTGCTTAACTAAGCGTCGATAACCATGTTGCTTAAATTGCTATTTTTTGTGTAAACATAAAGTCAGTGGTAAATATTTTTAGTTAATTAAGTAGAAAAGATGGTTCTGTGTGTTGTAATAAAATGTGGTAGCCGTACTGATAAGCAAGAAGATGGTATTACGTTTCATAGGTAAGTTGATATATGTTCGTGATAATGTATTTGTATAATATTATATATTTTAATATCAAGTGACCGTGTTTCTTTAAAATAACTTAAATTATGGATATGTTTTCCTAATGGTTGCATTTTGACCGCTTAAAAATACTATATAAAGTAAAAAAAAAATAGAAAAATATATTTTAATTCTGAGCGTCTAGTGCGAGCACTTTGGGCGAGCACTAGCGAAATGGTCTATGGTCTCGAACATTTGAATACGAATGCGTTCGCTCGCCCACAAACCAAACGCACGGCACGCAGCTTCATTTAGCAATGCAATGGTGGCGTCTAGATGTATCTATAGTCTAAGGTTCAACGCGTGCATGCTACGCTCATATATGGCTATGAGATATGGCATCTTACTAAGCTTCAAAGGTCTCGGCTTTTCAGCTTTGAAAATCGATGTCTCCGCCGAATCTAAGGGGCAACATTGATACGACCGTGCTATAAACACCCGAGTTTGAGATTGACGTAATCACGAAGAGACGTTTTACGTGGCTGGGACATGTGTTACGGATGCCGTCAAAGAATGCGACACTTCGTACCCTTGTGGCACAGCCTCAAGCTCAACCGTCGTCGTGGCCAGTGCTACAAAAGCGATCTACGCTCTGCAGGTCTGGAATGGCGGGAGGCGTAAGACTTGGCGATAGATCGAGGGAACTGGCACGAACTTGTGCTTGCCATATTCCGCAATGCTGGATTGTGACAGGGTGAAAGAAGAAGAAGACAACAAATATAATGTAATATACGTGCTTATATTGTTAATTCCACGAAAACAAATAAGTATGACTGAAAAGGTGTACACTATTTTTGTCGGATCGTCCATAGTATGCCTAAACTATTGCAGACCCTGGTAGGCATATGTGTAATTTGATTGTTTAAATTCGTTTTATACGCAATACAAAATCATTTGTGAAACTCAAAGTCTTCAAATAAACCAGATTAGAATAAATAAATCACATTTTGCATTTAATATTCTCTTCACTTAAAGATGTTTTGCTTTAGCGATGGGCGCACACATGAGTTCTCGGGACCGAAACTGAAACCGAACCTCCGTACGGAAATCAAAACTTATTTACGCGCCGTGATATTATTAAATTATTTTATTACACTAATTACAACTAAGTACATTAATTATTAAAAATAATTAGGACTATTAGGGCACGGACACGCTGTAATCACTCTTGTTTGTGGGGCATCGACATACCACCAGTATATATATCTACAGGGCCCCACATGCACCACGTAGGTCAAAATGGAGATTGTATGGTATTTTCAGACTGGACATTCCTTAATCGTTGTAGATAATCTATTTATATAATTTTCAAGCCTTATTATCCTTTATATTTATTTTAAACATTTGATGACTGCATAAAGTATTTTTATTACATTAAATAGTATTCTTTTAAACCTCTCGATCTAATGTTTTATAATATAGTCATATTTCAGTACATCCATGTGCAGTGGTGTTGAGATTTTTTAGATTTAATAATTATTAAGCGCATTTATAAAACCATTAGCAAAATTGTTTGCTATTTAAATAATATAAATATTTGCAATAAAAAAAATATATTTATAATCTCTGTGATCCCAAAATTGACAAGAATTAGGCATTTTATTATTCAAAAAATGGGCACGATTAACACATTTGAAGATACTTCTAAATATAGTGATTATAAGCTATGTCTTTAACCATTCAAATGATCAACATTCTACGAATAATGATTGTTTTATAATAATTATTGACCTAAGAATAATGTAGTATTTTTTTGAAATACGACATTTCTAACTTTTAAAAAACGCATCTAGCTTGTGGCGTTTTCATTAGCGTTTTTTGATGTCTCCAATAGTTATAAATGTGCTGAAAATACGCTAGATATTTGTACGTTAAATAATTAATGAATGTAAGTCGCTACATGAGAAATAAAACAACATAATATACCTAATAGGTTTCAATTCAATTGACATTCGTATGTATTTTTATAGTGCGGTACTTATTGAATGTAAACAGATAATAGGATAGAGTAGGATTTTTTTGTTAACTTTTATATAAGTTTCTGGAAAAATATAGGGTGAATTTTTCCCTTTTCTCGATAGGCGAAAAAAGGGTATTTCGTTTTTGGTAGAAAAAAATCATTTTCACAAAATCTAGCGTTTTTTCCTGCCAAATAGTTTGTTTTCGTACCTCCTCTGGCATGTTTTTGTCAACGACAGTTGGCAATACTGACTGATGTTCATTACTAAAATGATATAACGGAGTATCTGGTTATGACGTACGAGTTAAATATCTGGGGTATTCAGTGAACGGGAGAAGAAACTGTAAGTATCGGGTGGATAAGAGCGAAAGTCATTAGTACTAATTGTAGATTTTTAATAATAAATTAAGTATTAAAAGATTTTTTTTATATATGGTCCCCCTATATCATTTTTCTATGTGCGCCTATTCACAGGACAAAATAATATAAACCTCTGAAGGCCCGTAATTGAGTAATACTAATTGATGAATCTCAGCACTTAGGTTTATAATATATTATATGTATTCCCTCGATATTAACAGATTCCATTTTCGCGATTTCGAAAGCTTTCAATTACTACATGACGTTGTGGAAGGAGCCATAGTCATTGAAGATGGTGCGCAGTGGTGTTCTAAAAAGATCGTGGCTAGGCGATGCGCGGATTGTGCAAATGACGCGTGCCGAACGAAATATATTTTGTTATAAAAATTCAATATGCGTCCATTTAATGTTATGTTTATTGTTATATTACTAATAATAATAGTATATTCATTGATATGTTTTCTTTTTCAAGTACCTACATACTTAAAGTTTTTTAGTCATCTTTACACGATTTAAGAATAAATTTCTCCGACGCCATGATAAAACAAATAATTGACGTGGGCACACCTCGACTGTCGGTCTCCGATTGGCGACGAGTGCGAAATTTCGCCGCACCTACTGTTGAAAATTATTTGCCGTTTCACTGATGTATGCTCTTAAAATAATACATTCCCAAAAATCCGTCGATGATTCTTCCTAGTGAAATAATTTGCATTTTCCATCGAACTCATAATCTTAGCGTACACCTTGTATAATTTTAGAAATCAATTGGGATACCAACTGTAGAAAATAAAAAGGACGTAATCCACACAAATCAAATTTTTTAGGCACAAAAATGATTTGGTTATGTTTTTTGGTCAAAGTTAAAATACACAATTGACTTAACTATGCATTATAATAAATGCTTAATTTGGTTTTTATATTCATAATCTGATATTAATTATTGAAGTAATTAAATAAAAACCAACAAAAATGATGGTTTAGTCGTTTTTCCCACTTCACTTTATTTAAGCCTTGCCAGCTTAGTTTAAATAATGAATTGGCATTTGCAGCTTACATCCTTTAGACACAACGTGTATTTAATCGTGTACAACGTTATTATCCAACAAAACCTTTATTTAAATAACTGAGGGTTACGTCTTTTTTTCTTTCTACAGTCGATAATAAAACGACTCTACTTATAATAATTGACCTGTATTTTTATATAACGACTGACAGATTCCCACCAAGCCTGTATGACTATTCTAAATAATTGATACAGTAACACGTTTCCGTTATTTTTTTGCACCAATATACCACGTATATTACTCAGAGCACAGTCGGAAGCCAACAGCGGTGGAGTGAGGTTGTACAACTTCGCTTGCGTATTCGTGTCGCTACTCGCCTGGTTACTCGCGAACGGTTATAAATACGGGATACAACAAAAATAATATTGTTTGTAAATGAATTTGACAATAAACTCAACATGTGTGGTCCCATGTGATTTTGACAATCAGTGCCAGTGCTTGAGAAAAAGTGAAAAATATTTATTGTTGCACGGATAGTGCACTTTGTGCGGGGAGTGCGTCAAACGCTGTGAAGCGAGGGGTTGTCCACACTGTTTTTTGTTCACACTGTTGCGCGAATTCCAAGACCGCGTGAACGGCAAAAACAATAAAATGGAAAACACCACAATGGAAGTGAATGAAACCAAAAAATCGAAGAAGAAAAGAAACGATGATGAAGAGGAAGTGGTTGGAGAAAAAGAAGAAGAATGGCAGACGGTGACCTCTGGAAAAAAACCCAGAAGAGACTCTGGGGTCACTCCAAAGGGAAACCAAAACATCGTCATGATAGCGACGGGAAGTAAAATTCCATTAAAGTTAAAAATAGCGCAGATGCTGCATAAGGCAGGAGTAAAAGTACAGAAAATTTACAATAAAAATTTAAAGACGTACATCCAAGTAGAAGACGAAAAAGAAGCAGATAAAGTGAAACAAGCTGGAGAACTCAAAGATCTCGGTTTTGTGACCAAAGAGAATGACTCCTGCTCTTATGGAGTAATAAGAAAAGTCGATATTGATATGGACCTCCAAGAACTGCAAATGGAAATCAAAAGTGATGCAAAAGTAATCAACCTTAAGAGGTTGACAAGAAAAGGTGATACAGGAGAGCTGACAAAGACCTCGTCAGTCACTATTAAATTTGGGGAGAAAATATTGCCGAGAACAATTTACATATATGGAGTCTCTTTTGCTGTAGAACCGTATGTATTCAGGGTTATGCAATGCTACAAATGCTGGCGATATGGACATATCGCGAACAATTGCGGACGTACAGTAGAAACGTGCCCTAAGTGTGGTGAAAACCACAAAACCTGCGAAAAAAATGAGGAAATTACGTGCATCAATTGCAAAGGTAACCACGCGGCAAACAGCCAAAAATGCCCAAAGTGGCAAGAGGAAAAGAATTGCAAAGAAGCAATGAAAAAAATGAACATACCTTTCAAGGAAGCAAAAAAAAATATGTTAAATAATAGCTATGCTGACATATTAAAACAAAAAAAAATCGTAGGAAGAGATGAAAGCGAAACAATTCAAAAAACTAAGGAAATCAAAAAGAAAGAAGAAGCGGTGGTAGAAGCTTCAGGCTCAACAATAATAGCTACAGGTAGTGGCGTAAAGCCTACAAAAAATAAGAAAAATTCAAAGGGGAAGACAGAGGTTAACGCGATGGGAGAAATTATGAAAGTCTTGCTGAAAGGGGGAGACTGGCAGCAGATCATTAAACAACTAATAATTAAAGCAGTGGACTGGGTATGCAAACAATTCAAAGAAGGACACTTAAAGGAAATTCTAGGAGAGGTTCTGGAGCAAAATGGATAGTAAAAAACAAATTAGGATTTTACAATGGAATGCCAGAAGTATGAAGCAAAAAAAGGATGATATAGAACTCTACTTAATAAGACAAAAAATTTCAATAGCATTAATCTCAGAGACTTGGCTGAGGTCTGAATTAGACTATCTGAAATTCAATGATTACACGATGTATAGAAAAGACAGAGGGGATGGTTACGGAGGAATAGCGATTCTGGTGCATAAAACACTGGCGTCTAAAGAAAAGACCCTACAAGGCCTTCCAACTGAACTGGAGGCATGTCAAGTCGAAATCAGAGGGACACAAAAACTAAAAACAGTGACAGCAATATATTGTAAACCCAATGTTACCATTCGGAAAAACGCATGGAGCAGGCTCTTCGATCAAATGGGAGAGGGATCAATTATGGGTGGAGATTTCAATGCACACCACCCAATGTGGGATCATATACTTCGAGACGCAAGAGGAGAGGATGTCGCTGACGTATGCCTTGACTCTGACTTAGTAGCGATTAACAATGGACAAAGTACCAGGGTCGCCCCTCCAAATCAGAGAGGAGCGGCACCGGATATAACATTTATCTCCAACGAGCTGGTACTGGAAACCGATTGGAAAATAGACTCCGATACGATGGGCAGTGACCACTTACCCATTATCATCGAGTTTGTGGAAAATCAATGCCAAACAGAAATCATCCCAAGAAGAAATTACCCTAAAGCAAACTGGGAACAATATCGAGAAATAATCTCAAATGACATAGACAGACTTACAGAACCTACCAGAGATGCACAAGTAGAGTATGATAAATTGGAGGCAATATTGAATAATGGGGCAAATTCAAGCATTCCGAGACTCAAAGTATGCAGTCACCCAAACTTTAGACCAAAACCATGGTGGAACTCCGAAGTATCAAAGGCAATCGCTGAGAGAAGGCTTGCCTATACACGCTTCAAAAAAATCAGTTCCACAGAAAACTACCTAGAACTAAAGAAAAAGCAAGCCACGACTCGAAAAGTAATCCTAAAAGCCAAAAGAGAAAGTTGGAAAACATTTTGTGACTCCGTCAACTCGGAAACTTCCTACTCAGAAATGTGGAGAAAAATGAGTTGGATGAAGGGCAAATCGGGAAACAAATTCAATAATCAACTGGATGAAAGCATGGCGTCACTCCTCCTTCAACAACTAGCAAGTAAAAGTGACGAAATGAAGGAAGAAATCGCAGAACAGGAAACACATAATCCTAATGATACAATGAATGAAATTCTTACAGTGGCGGAACTAAGATCAGTAACCAAAAATAAAGACACTGCCCCCGGCATGGACGAAGTTTCATATTCCATGATCGCTCAGCTGCCAGAGATCGGAAAAAATAAACTAGTGGAGATATTCAACTTAATCATGGAAACCGGCAAAGTCCCTAGGCAATGGAAGGAAACGATGATTATCCCAATCTTAAAACCAGGGCGAGACCCTACCCTAGTGTCGTCAGTCAGACCAATTGCACTCATATCATGCATGTGCAAAACGTTCAACCAGATGATTGCAAGAAGAATCGAATGGTTTGCAGAGAAAAAACAACTTTTTCATCACAATACTACGGGATTCAGAAGGCAAAAGTCGACTCTGGAGAACATAGGCAACCTAGTACTAGACATCAATGCAGCACAGGTCAAAAACGAAGTAACCCTGACAACATTCCTGGACATCCAGGATGCGTATAATAATGTGCATGTGAAAGAAGTGTCAAGGGTGTTAAATGAATGGGGAATCGGTGGGAAGATCACTAAATATCTTAAGCAGTATTTAAATGAAAGAAAAATCACCATGTACATTAATAATGAAAAGAAGAGTACGGTATGCTCAAGAGGCCTTCCGCAAGGAGACCCCCTGTCCCCATTACTATTCAACATTCTTACAACTGACATATTAAAGTTAATGACGAGGGTCAACATTGTACAATATGCAGATGATTTCGCACTTTTTTGTTCGGGAAAAAGAGTAGATGAATGTCAAAGGTTAATGCAGAAGAGTCTTGACGAAATGAAATTATTATTGGAAACGCGAGGCCTCAAAGTAGCTCCCAGCAAAACTAAGGTGGTTCTTTTTGCCAGAGGCAAGAGACAAAACCAGCTTAACTTAAAAATCGACGGCACTATAATAGAAAGAGTAGACACTTATAAATTTTTAGGTATGGACCTGGACTATAGACTAACGTGGAAGCATCATATTAGTCATTGCGCGAATAGCCTGACACAACCTCTGAACATACTCAAAGTACTCGCGGGAGGTGGGTGGGGCGTACACCCCATTCATATGAGAAGGTTATACACGGCACTCATTAGAAGCCGATTAGATTACGGGAGCATGTTTTACCACTCCGCCGCCGAAACTAATTCGGTGAGGCTAGACCGCATCCAGTCCAAAGCATTAAGAATATGTGGAGGATTTATCAGGACAACACCCATTCACGTGCTCCAAGCGGAACTCAGCGTACCTCCACTGAATGTCAGGAGATGGGCACTGGCTACCAAGACATGGATGAAGTGGAAATCTATAATAGATAACCCCATATTGGCAAAGGTGAAACTCCTATACGAGCTTGTTGAAAGCAATACATATTATGAGAAAAGAAAGCTCCCTCTACTGGTAGGAATCCTAAAAGCCACAGAAAGTTGGGAGGTATTAAATACAAAATGCCTAGGTATGTATTCGCTGAGGAGGCCAGTTGGTACCTACGACCTCAGCTCTGTTATCCAACTAGAGGTCAAAGGAATAGACAAACCAAAACGGAGCATAGTATCCGATAAAGGAAGAGAGCGTGTCGAAAAAATGCTGACAGAGAGGTACGCAGGATGGAGCCACCTTTATACAGATGGATCCAAAGATCAGAATAGAGCAGGAGCAGCTCTTGTGATACCAGAAGTAGGTATAAACAAGAGCTGGAAGCTAAACCCAGCAATACCAATAATGACGGCAGAACTCATCGCGATAAACGAAGCAATTAAATACACTTTAAGCGATGATTTCTCGGCGCAATCCGCTGTCATTTTAACAGACTCTAAAAGCGCTTTACAACATCTTGCCGCAGCAACTCGCTCACATAACAGTAAAGCCATAGCATACCACATCCTTGACCAGATCGACGCCAAGAAAAATAGAGGAGGAGATCTATGCCTTCAATGGATCCCATCGCACATGGGCATTGAGGGAAATGAAAGGGCAGATGAGCTGGCAAAGGTAGCCGGCCATTCAGGGGTACCATATCAGTATATACCAGAAAACCTGGACTGGAATGAGGCTATAAAGAAAATGTGCCATAGTATGTGGATAGATTTTCACCATAGGGCATCATTAGAAAAGGGGAAATGGAGTAAGTCGATTCTACCAACACCACGAGAGGTGCCCTGGTTTGTAGAGTCTTCTTTGACGAGGAATGAGCTTAAGTTAATACTGAGGCTAAGAACAGGGCACACCATGGGCAAAAGATTTGATGTCCTCATGGGAAGAAGCGAATCGCAGCTCTGCGATGAATGTCATGTTTTAGAGGACATTGTACATATAGCACTGCAATGCCCCAAATATGAAGTTCACAGAGTACAGCTGCGAATTGCAGATATCTATGAGAATGTCGACGAATTGAAGGGTGTCCTGGCGGTGGGTAAGACGGAAGAGTTAGGCAAAATTGTAAAGTTATTTAACAGAATAGGAGTGAGGACCTGATCGACGGATCCCCTTCTAGAAGAGAAGAGGCGATATGACAGCGAGTCGCAGTCAAAGCCTCGGTAAAATCACAAAAAAAAAAAAAAAAATTACTCAGAGCAATTACATAAATAATACGGTTATCTACAATAATAATTGTTAACACGTGCACAAATATTTCCTATTTGAATCTGCTAAGGCGTGTTAACCGTGCTATTCAACGCCCAACCGGCCGTGTTAAAAACAAATCGCGCCTGACAGTTAACTTCCCGGGATAATTAACTCTTGATTACGACATAATTCGAGGATATACTGACAGAAAGCATTAAGTCATTAAAACATGTTATTATATGGTACGCATTCATTACTGAAACTTTTATTTTTTTATCTCTTCCAGTTTTGAGGATTTGCCTATTTCCATTTTTTGAAAAACCCCTTTGAAATACTTTCGTCAATTCCTCATCAAGAATAACATGTTTATTAGAATTTTCTTAGACTAAAGTTAATAATAAACACAATAGATAATATGACGATATTTACATAAGACAATTGATGCAATAAACGTTATAATACTTCATATTAATTAGGTACTAATAATTATTTTTTTAAATATATAATTCAAATTATTTGGTACCTTGTTATCTATTTGTGACTTGATAGCTGATATTGCATGCTACAAGTCTTGTATTTCGTACACGCAGAACGCATTAAGTCATAACATGCACTCTGTCAGAATAAAAAAATAACAATATGACTTAATAATGTTGTTTATTTTCAAAACTATAGGTACACCCTATGACTTAATGCGTTTTAGCGGGACGTAGTGAGTAAAATTTTATACATTTTGGCACTTAAAACTGAAAACCATCAAAAACTGACTTACTGCGTTCTGTCAGTATACCCTCGAATATTTATTTATTAATTTTGAATTTAAGTGATATGTTAAAATAGCCCTACTGAGAGAGGTAAACCAAATTAGATATTACGAGTTATCGACTAATCCATTTACCTATATGTGTTCAAATATTACAAATATATATAATGTACAATGAAGAAACAAAATAACTAAAACGAAAAATATCCGCAACATACAAGTGCTACTTTTCGCTCTTGCCTATCTCAATGTCCAGAACTATCTATCCACAGTATAACAAAGATTCGTATTACATTTAATAAAACTGTCTCACACACTGGCGTATCGTGGGTTTTTTGAGAACCTTTGAGAGAAAGATTTTATAGCGGATATATGAAACCATGAGTGAAGGTGGGGTGTGGGAATTATTTAAAACGATACTGTACCGCATCTACCAGGGTTCCTTCATAATCCTGAAATTAAACTGGACAGGTCATATCCAGCGCGTAGCAGAGACAAGCGTACCAAAATTGGACACATTAGTAAAATTTGATTATCACCATTTTAGATGCAATTATGTTGACTGACAAATATTTGGCGGCGTTTATTAATAGCAGTGGTTTTCAAACTAGCGAGCGCGGCTCTCAATTCAATATCTTTCCGATTTAACCATTTTTATAGTTATGCATTTCGCAAACATAGCTTCCTTTTTTTGGTATGTATACTTAGTTAAAAAAATATATACCTACCGAAGTCAGGTGTAGGTTAAGTTATGTTGGGTGAGGTTAGGTTTCATTAAGTAAGGACCCAGTGACGTCCCTAGATAAAATGCCGCCCCTAGGCAGCGCCAAAATGCCGCTCCATTTTTTTTATATAGTAATTTTATCATCCTTTCCAATATCTAAGAAATGTATTGTATGGAGACATTACTAACAAAAAATCAGAGTTTAATTATTCGCAGATCTGCACGTGTCATTTCTGGTCACCAAGGACGTCGAATGGCAACGGAAGTAAACTAGATATCGCGAACCCAACAAAACCAGTGAGCTGAATTTTTGAATGATAAAATATTTTCGTTATTAAGTACTAAGTTTATGTAACTATTTATATATATTCCAAAAGATTTTCCTCGATTTACCGCCCTTCGAGTAACTGCCGCCGCATAGCGACGCTCAATCTGCCTACCCCCACGGGACGTCACTGAAAGGACATATATGTCAATATTATTTTATAAAATTTGATAATTTTTTTTTTACACTTTTATTACAAATTTACTCAATTATTCACAGTTTTAAAAAGTTACCACAGGCGCATTTCTGACAATTTTCTTCCTTACATTCTTTTGACCTCAACATTCTCTTGTAGTTCGCCCATCTAAACTAGGTTGGAAGCGTAATTGATCGAAGCCTCACACGGCGTACTATTAATCTGATTGTACGATAATACGTTGTACTATACACGTTACTAGTAACTAAAAAAGACTTACCGTCTCCAGGAAGTTGGATTCTTCAGTGATGGTAGAACTGCAGATGAGGCTGAGTGGTCTACGATGACTGACACTGTTAATCCGTCTGATGGTGCGAGGTGCTCCTCCCATTCCACCCCACGGAACTTCCAAGAACGCATCATTGGAGCTGGTACCGCTGACGTTGGAATATCTAAACATAAATAACCCCATTAGGACACCTATTCACCATATGTACAAATCATTCAATATGATGCATGTTTCTCTCACAATAGTTAACGTTATCTAGTATAAGGGTCGTCGTACACGATAACATTTACTGCCTGTGTGTGCGACAGGTTAAGTTGACCATTAGGCTAGAATGACAACAGGGAAGGTTTATGCACGCGGAAAGTTGCGTAGGTCAGCAGCGGGAACAATGCACAATGAAAATCGCGAGGCGCGGTAAGTAATATGCGGAGTACGAGCGGTCCTCCAACGGCTGACGGTGAACAATGTGAATCCCATATCTTATGCGTGTCCGGAAACTTGTACGTATACAGTTCACCGTATCACACTTCTTGTGATGTTGTATCGGAAATATATGGCCGTATATTAAAGACCGTCCAATCCCTTTAGGTCGTATCGTGCTGACATAAAATTCATGTCTTAATAAAACACGGTTCGTGTCAGTTTAAACTTTACATGAAGCTAGCAGCAAACAATTTTTGAAAATAGCGGATATACTGGATTATTTGTTAGGTTAGGTTAGGTTTTCATTCTTGAATTCATGAGTTTGGCCAAAATCAGCTATGAAAATTGAATTAAAATTCATATTGTACCTAATAAAATTGATGACCATCTAGTATACGGTCATCTCTTCCGATAAGAAACCTCACTGCGAACTGTGCCACGGTGAAATGTTTTACGTACAATTTACATGTAACCTATCTTATGGCTAGTTCAAGAACCTATTTTTCTGGATGTTATAATTTATGAGGCTTTCATTAAAGTTACCTATGTATAAACTATTTTTTTTATTCAACGAATAAATAACAAGATTTAAAAATGTGACCTCTCAAATATTGTGTACTTTGCTTACACTATAAATGTTAAAAACACATGCACATAAATATATAAGAAGGTATATATATTTTACAATAATTATTTTTAAAATTGACTGTATGTTGCCCCAATCGTATGTGCAGCATACATTTTGCAAAAAGCACTCTGGTTTATAAAGAATCCTTTTAGTTGAAAAGAATAATGAATATTGCGTTTGCTTGATGTTATTTAAGTGTGCGCGAAATTGCAAAGTCGTGTTGGCTAGTTGCCTTTGTTCAGCTTAGAGCATAACCGCTTTGCTAATGAAATGTAACAAGAAATATTCAATTTATGGAGCCATTATTCAAAACACTGCGCTTCGAAACCTAATTCACTGTATAGTGTGGCACACTAAACGAAGAGTAAGTTAATTGAAGTAAGTGAGTAAGTGAGTTAAAACACGTGTATTATTAAATATCACTGGTCTAATGTCAATACCCCATATCTGACCTATATGACGACAGTGACTTTTTGTTGTACTAAAAACAACAAAAATACTGCCCATCGACTGCGAAATTCCCATATCTTTAATTATTTTAACAAAAATAATTATTCAGAAGTAATTTTTTATGTGTGTCGATACTCGACAATTAAATAGTTCAAGTGGATGTATTAAAAAAATACTAAAAATCGCTAAAAAATAGACTTACAACACTAATTTTACTACGAACACCATTTGAAAAACGTTACTATAGGTAGAGCGCCTTACTACTTTTAATCTTTATGATAGGTAGGAGGGCCTGCCAAAGATCCTGGCCCAGGGGCCCGCTTTAGGATGTGGGGGGCATGCCCCACCCTCACTCACAAGTCTGTATATACGCCGAAAAGTTTTCCTCCCAGTTGTGTTGAGTAGTTCAGCTGCTATAGGAATTAGTGTCCACGACCCAAATCATGACAATTTTATAAATACGAATGCGCACTTCCTTATTTCAGTTCCTCTTCTTCTTGCATAATATTGTAACCTATGTAAGTGAACCGATCGACTCATTCCATCAGTGATAGGAATGGGACAACTGAACACCAGGACAATTTAACGCCATACTGTCGTAGACACGTATACAGAACGTAGACAAAGTATTTAATCGGTTTCTATGTACTACTTAGTAGTTTTAATTCATTTTACTCTTAACATAATGTTTTTTTTATTGCGGATTGAGAATTCCATGCCTACAGCTTTATATAACAATAAAAAAACTCTTTTTCCGTTGGAACTTAAACATATTATGCACGATTAAATAATTATTTACGTATACATATTTAAATTCTCACCAACTATTAAATCATAATATAATAATTTCAATATAAATACAAAATAGGAAATATAAAAAAAAATTTAAAGGTACCTATAAGTACCTACCTAACGTCTATTTATTTTCGAATTGCATGGCGTCCAGTTGTCCCGGCGCCAAATCGTCCTAGATCCTCAGTGATGTATTTGTATACCATTTGTATTAAATTCTGATTTTATCTACTTTTACTACATATGTCTTACAATAATCATTCTTCAATAGTATGAATTTATATAACACGGTTTTTTACCTTCTTGATGGGGATGAATATCCAGGTGGGGAGTCGTCATAACTATCTTTGTCTAGTCCAAACGACACCGACCGCGAAATACCTCGGGCCAAATTCCTTCTCATCGGAACCGAATTGACACCTGTCCAAGAACAACAAAATAATTTGAGATTATTACATTCATTGTGATTAATTTAAACTTTCCCTCAACACAAAACATAGTTATTGTATTCTTATCCTCCCAGCTCTGATGATGATGATCATTGATAGAAATAACCTCATACCGGTGTTCATTTGTTTTTTATCACATATTTATTTACCAAGCCCAGGATTCGAACCTGGGTACGTATACATATTGTTTTTCAATTTGTGTATGAGTCAGAATATTGACCTAATAGGTTGAGCAAGTGGCAGACATCCATTTCTCGTAAAAACAAAATCTGTTAATACAAAACCTCCACTCTGTGGAGGCCCATAATATGATATTATTAGGATCAGACATTGTCGTGAAAAAAAATATTTACCAATGGAAAAAAATTTAACGCCCACGATGGCCGTGCGACTTATCCATCGGCTTATAATATCGTGGGTCCCGTATTCGAATCTTAGGTCTATCAAACACACATATTATTTCTTCAATTTGTGTTTGGAGTCAGAATGTAAACCTAATAGCTTGAGCAAGTGGCTAATATCCATTTCTCGTAAAAACAAAAATCTGTTAATACAAACCTCCACTCTGTGAATGCCCATATGATCCGATTAAGATCGGACATGATCAAAAGAAAAAGTAAAAAAGGGGGTAATAATACTAGGTTGCAGTACCACCTGTCAAAATTATTGTCGATGTGCTCAATAATACAATTTAGGTAACAATAATACTATTTTTTATATCGTAAGCAAAGTAATAAAGAGTAACCACATTCAAATCAAAATAACGCGTCCGTTATTTACTAATATAGATTGGTAGGTATATATTTCGATAAAGCTGGTGTATTTTACGTACATTTCATTGATATTGGTTTAAGATCTCAATTCATATATATATATGATTAAGCGATTAAGGGGACGCTCTACAGAATTGCCCTTGAGAATTGAAAATATGATTTTTTTACATGTGGTCCGGAATTGTTGCTCTACTGGTAATATGCAAAGGTCGCCGACAATGCTTTGGTCTAAAGTAATAATAATGATCTCTTATTTAATTTAAATCATAACACTGTCAAAGTGTATAAAATATGGGGTGACCAAAAAATGATATCTTCTAATATACTTACGTAAATGTTACTAAATTCAATTTGTTAATCAGGTGTTTGGTGGAAAACATTGCAACCAATATGATGGATAGCCACGATATAAACTTAATAATAATATATTAATAACGTTTTAACCTGAAATTGTCCGAGAGCTAAACATACGAAGGATGTTGAAATACATATCTACCTACATTTTTATTTCATGTGCTATCCAAAAAACATTATTAATGAATAGTATTTATTTTGAATATATAAGACCTATAACATAACTATTAAAAAAAAAATAGGTACATATTGTTTAATTCTAATGCATATTTAAAAAAAATTAATATAGTGATGTCTGTTTATTATAAAAGAAAGTGACTTTTTATTAAAAGAAATGAAAATATAATTAATTATATTTTCATTTCTTTTAAAAAAGAATTCTACCAAGTAAATGCTAACTCAATTAATGACTTTTTATTACTTACCCGATTAGTTTAATTAATTTAGTCTGACACTTTTACAAAGAAGTAACGCAACTTTACTTTTAGTTGGTAGGTACAATAATTATTAATTAATAAAAGCCAATGCAAGAAATAATTTATACTCATAAAAAATGATTATTAACGTGGTCACCCATAGATTTTTTTTTTTCAAAGCTAGCGATCGCAGAGAACAAGACAAAAAAAACTGCCGACTTTATCGAATCAATCACCCAGGGCTGTCAAAGACGTCTTACTTGTTTTTATGATAAATTGTTTTTAATTGTGTGCAATTTGGCGGGAAAATATAATATATACAGTTGCTTACCATTCGGTTATCCCATGAGCTGGGTTTTGTTTACTCTTCTGCTGACATACTACAGTTTTATCCGATATTATAAAAGTCACACAGTACAACAGTGTTTAAATCTAATATGTAATTGCACCGGTTTAATTAAAAACTATAACGAAATTAAAATTTTAATGATTTACAGATTTTCCTATGTTATATCAACTTAATAGCAATTTTAATGAGACCAGATACATATTACGATATATCCAAAATACACATCATCAGATATTATGTGAAATATTTTGATAAGCAAAAAAATAAGAACAATACAAAAATAACATAACATAATCAGCTAGTCTTTTCATAATTATTTTAGATGAATGTTGTATGCCGTTTGACGCTTGGAAGTATGTAATTATTCCATCTGTACAGTAAGCTATTTTTAACTTTAAATTTTTTGACAGCCCTGTATTCCGTCGGCCGGCACCAGGCTACGTCGCATATGTTATGTTTGGAGGTAATAATAATAAAAGTAATAATGATATTCATTCGACCGAGAATTGTAAATAATAATTATTGCGTTCCTTAAAATAAATCCCCGATGGTTAGAGGTTTTTGAGGTTAGACTGAATTAAAATGACGTCCTTTCAACGCTGAGATTAGTCTCTGAATGAACTATGAATGACCTTGTTCCTGTTCAGCTCAGTCTTAAGTGCAGAGCACATGAGAAGGATGCAACGTGGATGCTGTATTTATGCGATTGCGCAACAAAGACGCAAACTCTTTCGCATGAAAATGTATGTACGTCAGAGAGAGAGACTGAGGGTCGAACCGCACTTTTAACAACTAGTATTTTGATTTCGTCTATAGTTTCTAGTTCTAATAACATATAGTCGTCTAACCACAAAACGAAATTATATACAAATTGTCTTGAGAATAATATCATTTTTATGAGAGTGCTATATATTGATATTATGTGTGGGAAAATGAATGTTTGTTAGATTTTTTTGCAATCATTTCCTGCATGCGGGCTTGAATTTACCATACAACTAAAGGGATCATCGCTCAAATAGGCAAAGACCCAAGGCCTGTAAAAATTTTCAATGAAGTATTTTTAGGATTGCCACAAATTAATAAAATCAACACCATTGTAAACATTTTTTTCATCTAAGTAATTTTCGAATAAAAAACAAGAAAATTGGGTAGTACTTAAAGTTAAAGAAATGATTTTTTTAGTACGGTACATTTTAATATGTTGTATTTTAGCCACCCGATATGTATTAGATCAGGGTTTCTCTTTAATAATATGATGATTGATATAATATCATTATTATAACGCTGCCGTATTATTTTCATTATTATAGACGTAAGAATTCTCAAGGCTATATTTTCACCTTTACATTGTCTGAATATTTTCCACTATCAACTATATCAGCGATGGTGAACCTATTGCGTGCGTACCGCTGGTGGCACGCGAGATGATTTCGCATGGCACGCGTTTGAAGAGAAAAAATACCTGTAATAATAATAAATGACCGATCGCATTGTAGGTATAACAAATAACAGGCAAATATTCTTCAAGAATAAGCATTACGTTTAATGTAAATATATAATTGCATAAATCGTCACATATAATATTATCGCACAAGCCTCATCAGGCAGCGGCGCATATCGCACCGTGAACCTCTAATTTTGATCAATTTACAATGCTTCTCGCTACTGATCACTGTAGCGAGAGAATGCCTTATCTGATCGGAGCAATTCTGGTGTATATTTGTGCGTAAAAAATCACACTAATTAATACATTAAGAAACAACAGTTTCATTTCTACCCACAAAAAAATTACTGCACCAAATAAGAAACAAAAATTTGGTGAAGCTTTTAGAAGTAATTCTCGCAGACAGTTTCAAAATTCGTGGACCGAAATGTATGGCGTACTTTAAAAAAGTGATAAAGCTATATGTATCCTATCTTCTGTGAGTGGTGTCTAGAACATTCATATCATTTTTTTGGTAGGATTTTTAAAAACTATTTTTTTTTCATTGAAAAACTGCTCGGCACGTCAGACAGTCGAAAAATAATATTTGGGAAATTTTGGCACGTGTATGTAAAAAGGTTCGCCAACCCTGAACTATATTATACTAGAATATTTCATGACTTTCAATATATGAACAAATTAATTATATACTTAGCCATACCAATGTGTAGTTAATCATATGCAATTAATAATACAAACCTAATAATTATCTCATAATATAACTAAATGACATTAATTATTATGACATTGAGTATTACAGAAAAATACGACGTTGACATGGATTCGTACATATTGAAATCAATTTTCTAGTCATCATTCTAGTTAATTCTAAGTTAAACATGTTAATTGTTAACATATTAAATCCATTTTACCCACAATTACTGTCTAACATTAAGTGTAATGTACTCAAAGAAAGATATTCGTCCACATTAGGGATTGTAATACCAAATGAAAATATCAATACCGGTTTTTCGGTATTTCTTATTGAAAACCGGTATTCGTCAAAACATAAAAAACATGTCTGTAAATATAGCTATTAAAATCTCTTTAAAACATTATTTTATAACAAAAACCTACCTAGCTACATTTATTATATTGACATTAAAAAATATGTATTGATCCATAATATTGTAGAACTGGTGATTATTACAAATTATTTGAATATTTTGATAATTTAACTAAAGCCATCAAAAAGGCTAGTTCAGTAAGTGAAAATAAGTGTAGTTGCAGGAAAAGCTTCTTCAATTCAACGATTGTAATGATTTTCAAATCTATAATAAAATCAACGATTTTATTATAGAATAATTGAATATTTGTCACGAATGTTTTCTATTTCGAAATAAAACTTATAGGTACACTTAATTTAATAGGCAATACAGTAAAAAGAAAAGGAAGAATAACATTCAATTCATTTTCAAAAACGTAAACGAGTGTGGTTTTTTATACCGAAAATTCTGGTATTTTATATTTTTAAAACCGGTATTTCGGTATTGATAAATACTGGAATACCAGTTTTGATATACCGATATTATAGCAATCCCTAGTCCTCATATCTGTACACTTATATACAATCATACATATAAAACTAATCTAGGTTACAATTTTCCGGTGGCTCGACTCTTTAGAACCATCACAGTGATTGAGTGGATCTGTTTTATTCTTTTGTCTCTTTCAAATTAAGTTGCTCCAAAATGTAAAACTAATTATATCTGGACGACTGCTTTCTTATTGTATTTTTCTTTATATAATATATACTTTTTATCTGTATTTTTTCAATTTTTCCTATATGATTACTACTTATATGTTTTTATTTTTTAACATGTATAGGTTTTACTGCTCCCCATGACTATAAAAAAAAATTCTCTGCACAAATTTCAAATGTAACGCAGAATGTTATCAGCCGAGTGGTCGATCGCTCTCCGATCACCAAAGTTAAGCAACATCAGGCACGGATAGTATGGATGGGTGACCGCTTTTTTTTCACACAAAAAAATAACCCACTTGAGTGGATTCGAACCACCAATTTTTCGGTTATCAGCTGAACTTGCTCCACAAGACGGCACTGCAATTGTGACGATTTTACTGTATATTATAATAACATCAACCAGATAAATGAGATAAACACACTTCGCCGATTTGCTATAATAGAAAAAATATTTAGCGCAATTTCACTTGAGGGGTTTTAGCATTTTAAAACACGTGGTTTTTCAATGCAATTCTTGATTATTGTGTGTCGATACTCGACAACTTCAAGTGGATAGTGTGCCGCGCGCCTTAAGCGTCGGCCTATAGCGTCGTAGGTCAAGTACACAAATATTGTTTTTCAATTTGTGTATGAGTCAGAGTATGGACCTAATAGGTTGAGCAAGTGGCTGACATCCATTTCTCGTAAAAACAAAATATTCTGTTAATACAAAACTCCATTCTGTGAAGGCCCATATGATCCTATTAGGATCGGACATGGTCGAAGAAGAAGAAGAAGTCGAAAAGAGATGCAAAACGTTAGGTAACAAAAAAATCGTAATCAAAATCTGTCGCGTAACAGACTGTTTACATAGTAACTACGGAATATTGTATAATTTCAATTTTAAAACATAAATTAATCAAAAATGTTTTCACAATCACTGTACAACAATAATATCCTTTAAAAATTAATTAATTTGTCTGCAAGCCAGGTGCTACTTAAGAGTCTTACATTATTTCGTGTTACGGGGTCCGTGGACCACGGTATAATTATTTTTTTAAATACGCCATTGTGTTACTAATTAATAAACTCCACAACTCAAATATTGCATCATACCTTGGGGCAATTTGCTTGTTGTTAACTCTTTCTTCGCAAGGTAAACGCAATCGAAGAAGGCCTACATTTATATTAAAAAAAACATCAAAGGGGCTGCCTGCACGTGACAGATAGTAAGCATCTTTTTAAAAACGATGTAAAATGTTAAAAAACTCGTATTACTTCATGACCTCAGGCGTAACGTCAATATGAGGTACCTATTTCTCTAACTTTTTGCATGAATTAATATTATAACAAATAAATTATATACCTACATGTATATAACATAGTAAAGACAATACAATAGTTTTTTTATAACTAACATGCACTAGTTGGTGTATCCTTTCAACGCGGACGGCACACCGGTTATGCCCTCATTAGTTGGCCATTCGATATAATTAGCATGTTATTTAAATGTGGTAAATAAATAATAATTAACTGCTCCACGGTCAACAAGTTATAATTTCACTACCGCGACAATATAACTGAAATAGTGCAAAATGGATCAAAATATGTTGATATTATCACGACAAACAACTTATATAGTATTTAAAATAGGTTTATAAAGCGACTGTTAACTGAAATATGATAGGTATCTTTCTCAGTTGCCAGTGTCTTAATATTTAAGGTTAGAAAACAATTTTATGTAGAATGCCACACGTAAAGGATGTCATCTTTTATCACAAATATATTTTGAGTATGTGTTATGGTTTCCGGTAAACCTTCTTTAATTGTTTTAATATTGTTTTGCTCGTTTGGGAAGACATTTCTAACGGCGTTGTTTTGACTGGTGTGAGGTTGGCGCAGTCAGCCGCTGTGAACACTGACTAATTCGCACATGCGCATTGGGTATACCCCGATCACGCGGCTAACTTCATCATGTCGCACTTCCGTAACGGTGTGCGCGCGCAGCTCTCAATTTTACCCTCTACTAAACGCGACAAAAGAAGTACATAACAAAAAATATTCTGGAACACAGGTATCTAATTAAAAAAGAGGGTAAAAAAATTAACAATGGCAAATAAAATACGGCTATAATATTCCCGTCTTTGTCTAAGACACGAGACACAATGTCTATTTTCTTCACCTCGTGAATCAACTGAATGATATCGCAGAATCAAATTAGTATATAAAATTGATCTTATACATAATTTTAAAACATCTCATAATATATTATGACGTATACCTACTAGAAAAAAGGTAGGCATATTATATTATTTGAGGTATTTTCAAAATATCTATGTCAAATAAAGAATGTTACATTCTCAAATCTTGTAAATTAAAAAAAAATATATTGAACAATTAATTATACTTATTAAATTTTTCTCATTGTCACTGGACATTCTCAAGAGAATAATAATGAGAAGAGATTTTGATAATGATCTCTGCAATGAGCCCGAAACGCTGGGGAAATAATGAAGGAAAAAACTTACAGTAATGGCCAATTACCCAAATGCAATAACGTTAAAAGTATTAATAATTACAAGATTAAAAGAACTTTTTATATACAACGTTTTTAAATTTTCTGTTGAATCATATAAACTTGACTTGACTAGCTTAAACGATCAATAAAATTTGTACTTCATAGAAATAATACTGAAATGTCATTTTGACATGTCATATTGATTTCCATAGAAACGCACGTATATATTAATAATTTAAAAAAATGCATTGGCATCGTATTCTGATATATTGTAAAAGTTTCAAATATCTTGCTAGTCGGGAAGTTAGTTAAAAATCGATTGCAAGATTTGTACCGGACAAAGAACCACCGGACAAATAAGAATACGAGCTAATAAAAACGTTGTAAAATTAATTGTCTGTGCTATATTATAAAAACATATTTTCCATGTTTGACATTCCTACAGAATTGGCCTTGAGAATTGAAAATATGATTTTTTAAGATGTGGTCCATAATATCTGGTCTACTAGTTAATATAAAAAGGTCGTGTCAAAGTTGTTTGTGTTAATAAATTTGCTCTGTGACTGATCCGACTCATATTTCACATTTATTTCATCAGGGCTGTCGAAGACATAAATCATAATATATATTTATAATTTTAAATTTTTATTTATAATATATATTATTTAAGTTTTGTGCATCTAATGCCGGGTCCACACTGGCAACAAGTTAATTTGCTGGCAACCTCGTTAGATTTTACGATAATTATTGTAAAATTTCTTAAGCAATTATGGTAAGTATCGTAAAATTTAATGAGGTTGCCAGCAACTTGTTGCCAGTGTGGAAATGGCTTAATATCCACTGTGGTTCACGTAGTGGCATGGACCTGGGGTTAGCTAATTCAGGAAGTCAACACCCATGATAGAAATTTTTCCAGTTTTGGTTGCATTATATTCCAAAACTCTTCTGTAAAAATCGTTTCCGAGTTTATAAATGGAAATTTCTCGGTGTACATAGTAAACAAACCTACAAATAAAAAAAGACAAATAGGAACATACTGATTCATCGCAGTAAAATCTGGTAATCAAATTCGCCATTTTGAAAAGCGACGATTTTGCGTAAACAAATATCACGTGGTCTGTACGTGTGCGGCAAACTTCGAATGTGTTTGTAATTTTGTGCAAAGTGCGAATGTAATGTTTTCAAATAATTGATATGGATTAATTATACCATCGTATTATTTTCTCGAAATCATAAACATACTATAATAGTATTTGAGTATCAACCTATGTTCAATTTGAATTAGGTTATAATAATAATATACCCGTATATATATCAATAGTATGTTTGCTACAAAATCCACCCAAGTTATCAGTACGTACATGCACAGGTTTGATTAAAAACCATGATGAAATTAACATTTAAAAAATATGAATGCTTAATATTATTTTGACAGCCCTGTTTTCTGATCGGCTTTACGTCTGGCAGGTGTTCATTAAAAAAAAATAATGCCCCGCGGCAGAAATTATCAGTAATAATAATAATATTTCTTGAAATAAAATCTCCGATGATTAGTGATTTTTGCGAAAAGATCGATTTAAATTGACGTAGTTACGACGCCGAGGTCCTTTTCATACTGAATTATATTTGAACGGCGGGCTCTTCAGCGGCCCCTTAATTTAACGTTTCAAACTGTATGCAGAACCAGTTTTAATGAGAACCAAAACTTATTTCTTGCATATCTGCGCTCCAAGCGATAAAAGCAAAGTTTCCGCGATAAAATACTTTTTTGCACACTTAACGTTTAAAATATATACGACGGACGAGATCATATTTGGGCCAGGTCATTTTTACATCACAGCTTTTATATTAAACTAGCTTTATAATATGTATTGTAACTCATAACCTGCGAATTGTACCGATTTTATACTACAGCATCCAACCACCTAAATACGTACATACTGGAAAACGACACGTAAAAGTAAAACTACCCCGGTCCTCCTTCCTTCCCACGGCGGTACATCCCTCCACAACCGCTCTCCACTCACTCCGGTCTCTCGCCACACTTCTCCAGTTACCGGGTCTCCCTATATGAAGCCAGTCCACTTCTACGGCGTCTCAGACTATCAGCCCATCTCCTTCTTGGTCGGCCTCTGGGTCTCTTCCATTGGGGTAGCCACTTCGTCATGATCCTTAGCGCTCTAACTTCAGGCATTCTCTCCACATGTTCCGCCCATCGTAGTGTTTGGGACTTACAGTATCGTATGATTGTTTGTTGTTCAATCAGCTCTCCCAACTCGTGGTTCATTTTTATTCTGTAGTTCCCATTTTCCAACGTGGGTCGAAAGATTTTGTGCTCGAAGACAGCTAATTTATTTTCCTCGTTTTGAGTTAAGCACCAAGTCTCACAGCTATGAGTGACCACTGGCTTTATAATAATTGTTTTATATAATAGAAGTTTACTTCTTCGGCCTAGAATTTTCGACCCCATCAGTTACTTGCAGGCATGCCAGCATTTATTCCCGGAGATAGGGCGGATTTTTATCTCCTCTGCGGTCTAATCTTGGGTATTAAGGCTGGATCCGAGATACGTGAACTTGTCCACCCCTTCATATGCATGCTGTCATATGTCTATATTCTGCGTAAATGTGGCAGCTGTATGCATGTATATTCGTAATATTAATATTAATACTATCGAGCGAGGGTACTTGATGGAATTTGAATTTAGGTTCTAATGGATTTAAATGTTGTACTATTCCATTTGAGTCGCTTTTTGCGACCCGGGTTACACACTCACAAGTCAGTGTGTATTTACCTTTTCGTGAGAGCACATATTGCCTGAAGATGCCAAAAGGCGAAACCCGGACCGCAAAAAAACTATTCCAATGGAATAAGTATTACAAAACTTATATCCATTAGCATGTATACTAAATTATCAACAGCCTGAATCTATTCACTGCTGGATGAAGGCCTCTCCAACTGATTCCACTTCTCTCGGTCCTGTGCGTTGCGTTGCCACGTACTTCCGCAGAACTTAACCATTTCATCGATCCATTAGTCTCTAGGTCTACCTTGCGGACGTTTTGTACCTCTTGGGTACCACTGGATGACTACATTTGTCTAAGCTAGTGTCCCTTCTTCGAGCTATGGGTCCAGCCCATTTTTATTTGAGGTTTTTAGCGAGCTCTATTACATCGCAAATCCTTGTCTGTTTTCTTATTCCAATTGTTGTCTCTTCGTGTTATGCCCAGCATGCACCTCTCCATACCATGCTGTGCTACTCTTAAGTTTCTGGATCTCTCTTTTACTTACGGTCCATGTTTCACACGCATGTGTGATTACGGGAAGCACCTTATATTAGATATTGTTATCAGTCTGTGCATTTCGATCATTTTCATTTCAAATTTTAAACTATTAAAACTTAAATTTACCCAAATTCACACAGCTAGTTAAACATAGATAATTTAAAATAATATTAAACAATAATTTTTCTGATACCATAATAAGACTAAAACTTGATCATGTTTTTCCCGATAAACATATTATAATATGCATCGGTGGCTGCATTTTATTTATGGTTCATAAAAGAGAACAAATCGTGTAGTTGTTTTCCATCTGGAAAATTTTAACAATATTTTAAAGTATGTAGTTCACCTTGAACTACGCCAACAAAATTAAGGGGGTTCTGTTATGTTGAACAAAATAAAAAATGTTTCAGTGACTCAATTTCTACAATAATAATATAATATAACTACAGCTCTATTGATATAGAAAAATATCAACTTACTCGACAATGAAGATTGGCTGCCATACAAGTTGCCCGCCGAACCCATCAGGTTACTTGCACTGCGATAAAGGGGTCTTGCCAGGTTTCCAGAGGAGAATGATTTCTGTTGAATAACATAAAATTCGTAATTAAATCAATCGATTTTTTAGATACATTTGAAAACAGCTTACTTGAAACATAATGCCATTGAAGTACCTTGTAGTGACATGTGTACCAATTATTGTAAGAGTTAGAGAGGATTCCTCTATTCGTTTTTGAAGTTATACTTCTTTTGGCACGTTTGGCAAATCAGATTAGAGTATATTTTTGCCGTGTGACATGTTACACATAATTTATTTTTTCACACGAAAAAAAACGCACTCTATTGGATTCGAACCACCGATTGTTCGGTTATCAGCCGAACGCACTACCTTTACGCCACAGTATGATACTGCAATCGTGACGATTATACAGTATAATATTATAGTTTAGAATTGTTCCATTGCCTAGGGAGCGAATTTATTATTGTCGGCCATTTGCAATTCCTTACGTAAACAAACAATTACACGTCAGAGAGACAGTTGGTACTTTAAAAATAAAAACAACGAGAAATCATTATATAATTTAGTAATATAAGTTAAAGTGTATACCAACGGCGTTCCAATAAGCGGTTCTTTTTCTTGGGTGTGTAATTTAACAAGATAATTAAGAGCTAATCAAAGAATTTAGTTTATCACAAGTTTCGTTTTTGTTTTGTTACGCCAAAGAAGTATAACTTCTAACGCGCGTACATAAGTACAAACACCGATTTTTTTATCCTTGTCCTCGCTGGGTGGTGCAGTGAAATTTTGTGAATCTTTTGTTTTAATAAGGTAAGGCCAAAACCCTGCACTCAAAAGGCCTGAAAAGTCAGTTTAATTAAGTGCTGTGTCGTGAATTTCCTACACTTATCAAAGAGCCACTTTTATAACACCCTCAGTGTAGACTATTCATGGATAGTTATGTTACCACCAAGTGTTTCGATGTCAAATGTTTTAGAAAAAAAAATACTTATCTCATGTACAAAACAATTATTTATATTATTAGTATCATACTAATTAATAAACACGTATGTGTAGAGTAGAAGCAGTATGTCTATCTGTGAGTGACGAAGGGTGGGAGTAGGTTGTTAAGATCAGCCATAAATAGTGCAAACTAAGCTTTGTCAATCATACGTATTTGTGTACATCGAAATAAGACTAAAATTTACGGACGATGTTGGTTAGTTTTTAAAATTGAATTAAACCCTGCGAAACCAAGCCATAATAAATAATAGTCAAAAAATGCTATATAGATAGATTAATATTTGTTATCTATTATAGTTTGGTTTAGGCACCTCTTAATGAATTTTAAAAAAAACCAACAATATGTGTCGGCAATGTGTATTCTTAATAAGACGAAAACAAATAATTATGAATGAAAATGTGTGCACAATTTTGTCGTATCGCCGAAAGTACACCAAATTTAATTCATTTGTAAAAACTAAACAACACCATCTGTAAATTGTAGTCTTGGTTCAGTAAAAACAAATACGTATGACCAACAAAGTTTAATGTGCACTATTTATGGCGGATCTTAACAGCCTACCTCCACCCTTCTCTACTGTTACCTCTGTAGTCTTTGGTCATGGATTTTAGTTTCACATCTGGTAAAATTCTCACATTTTTTTCAGTATGTGTTTGATCCATAGGATAAAAGTGATAGAACCAATGGGTTGGGCAAATGGCTAACAACTATTCCTTCACAGACATCACTATGTCAAGTTTCACATGTTCCGCTTAGCAGACACGGTAACTAAATTCAATTCAATTTATTTATTTTTAACATATTTTGGACATTACAAATTATAAGTTTAAAACGTTTACAACATGACATGAAACATTATTATAAAGAAGAAAAGTAATAAAAAGGGATAAAAATGAAAATATAAAAAGATAACATAATATAAACATACAAAAGTAGTGAAAATACAATTATACATCTATAGAAGCTCAAAGAAGTACACCGAGTTTGCTAAGGAAGCCCTATTTTAAGAATTCATAAAATAGCGTCCACCTAAACTCATCCTCACGCAAGTGGAATATATAAACACCCACCAACTGAGAACATTAGCGTTGGCATATGTCCCCTTGGCAAAAATTGGGTTTTGTCAAACAATTAGCTGTTCTTACCTGTTGGCCTAATCACGATGACCACGGGAAATATAGTATTAAGCGAAAAGCGTTGGGAGCCTGTCATCTACAAGAATTATAGGTTAATTCCTTTTTTTTCAAAGTGACAAAAATCGATCCTAGTTATTATGAAATGATAGGATGTATTCATCCACTTGTGTGGTAACAGCCTGGAGGTAGGCTGTTAAGATTCGACATATATAGTGCATACTAAACTTTGTCAGTCACACGTATTTGTTTTCATTGAACTAAGACTTCAATTTACAGATGGTGTTGGTTAGTTTTATAAAAATTAATTAAACCCTGGCTAAACCAAACTATAATAGTTTATGTGTGCTATAGGCGATCCGATAATAACAATACCTTTTCAGTCATAGTTATGGGTTTTCGTTGAGTTAATAATACATATTACAGCTGCTGTTGGTTAGTTCTTTTAAATTTATTAAGCCCTATCTAACCAAACCATAATAAATAGAAAATAGTTGTATATCTCTAAAATATCTAAAACTATGTATGATTTAATGGCACAATTTTAGATATTTTAGAGATAGATAACTATTTTTAACTATAGTCTATTATGGCTTGGCAGCTATGGCAGAATTATTTTTTAAATACTAACACTAGCTGCATATTGCAGTCTTAGTTCAATGAAAATAAATACGCATGACATACAAAGTTTAGTGTGCACTCTTTATGTCGGATCTTAACAGCTTACCTTCACCCTTCGCCAGTGGTATCAGGGTGACAAACAAATCCACGAACACCAGCAGAAAATCGCATTGTCAGAAATGTTGTTTCATTACTAACTATAATTATACACTTAGTATATTATTTAATTTATGAATATGAAATTCAGTGAATTTTATGCGAGGAAACCTTTAGTCACGACAAAATACCTCATACTTTGGAAAGTTATATTGCATAAAACAAATGTTATTCCACAAACATAAGTAGATAAGTCGTTAAAGTACTTAATGAATGCATTAAAACTTTTAGAGTGCTTTGTCAAATTTACTGGGAACTAAATACGTATTAAATAGGTACCTACCGTAAAACGGGGTGAATAGAAACAGTTCCCGGTAAAAAGATTTAGAGTCGTGCAATTGCCAAAATGCTATCGTTTCCATTCTAATATGTATGTTATTTGACAGATAATTTATTTTTCTGCTTTTTGTTATCTCCGATAGGACATGTCCATGAATGAACAATTAAAAATGTATACCTTATTTTGTTCCAGCTAATCCACTGATTAAAGAAATTATACAGTTTCTGTTTTCTAAATAAATATTTCTTTATTTATTCGTGTTTTAATAAAATTTGAGGGTTTTCCCTCCCCGTTTCTATTGACTCCGTTTCGCTGGTAAATAGAAACAGACCATCATTTTTGGAATATATCGATGGCGAGTGAATATTGAGTGTTTCCATTCACCAAACCATACTGGTGAATCTCAGACACAACTTTTGGTAAGCGAATTTAGCTTTTCAGTCATACAGCATAGGGTTTAAATTAAATATTAAATCTGAAAACGCTCCTATTTACCCCGTTTTACGCTAATAATATAGTAATAATATATACAAAACGAGATTATAATAAATGGGCAATCTTACGTATTCTTTGTCGTTAATGGTGCTCTCCTCATTCATGTTGTCAATCTCTTTCAGGGATTTCAGAGATCCAGACCAGGGAGACTTGAATGAGTTAGACCTCTTCATGGAGTATCTGAATCTGTCCGACGTATTCCGCGCCCAGTATCCCAGCCGCTGCCTCAAGCTCGCCTGCTTCTCTTCACTACTCTCCTCAGAAACATTCATCTGTGATACGGACATTGACCTTTTTGCTTTCAGTTGGTCGTCGGCGTCATTTTCTTTGTAGAAATCTTCAAAATTTTCCGTGGACTTGTATTTTTTCGATGCAATCAGATTGGTTTTAATTTTTTCTTTCTCTGATATACTTTTGTTTGTTTTGTCTTCTTTTTTCTTCTTAGAATCATCATTGATTATTTTGGGGGGATTTTCGTCTAGTTTTTTCTTGGGATCTTGATCATTTGTTTGAGGTGTCTTTTCTTCAGTGATAGACATAAAACTTTTTCGTTTCTTTTTGGCATTTTTCTCTTTCACCTTTTTTTGCGTTTCAAGCTTCTTTTCTTCATTGTCTTTCGATTTACTTCCCTTTCGCATCATTTAATTTCACAACACTAAACTTTATATGTTTTCACTCACTTCAACAACTTTTATTTCCCCCAATAATATTATATCGTTTACTTAGTCAATAATAATTTCGTGTAAAATACTACTTGAGTATATAATTATATATTAATATTAATTTATCAATGTGTATAATATCTGAAAATATTAAAAAGATTTTTCCGATTTTAGTACTTACATCGTATTTTATGAAAATTTTTATCATTATACTGTAGTTTAATTATTAATGTATTCCTTATTGGGGTTTAAATAATTAAATTTATAAAAAAGGTAAAGACTTTTAATATAACCATATTTGACAGTGACTCCACAATATTTTTAGTACAATTGAATTAATACATAATAAAAAACTTTCATATTCTCTGTTTTTGTTATTTAAAAAACGATCATCCATTGAATAAAAATAATTTATTTTAGCTTTGTAGCAGTTCTTATCTCAGCACTGCCATGGCAAATAATAAAACAGAAGGCACAAAATATTTTTTGCCGCAAACGTACTTTCAACGTGAAATAACTTGATGCTAATATAATAGTTACATACAAGCATTATAATAAGCGTTGTAGCTTCACTTTCATATAAAATGCTCCAATTGGAAAGAAGAAAGTTTCTTCAGGGTTTATGATTTTTGAATGTGCATTATACTTTGTCTATTGAGTTTAGGTCATGGCCCCCGCAAGGGGGGGGGGCTGACAGGGCTCTAACCTAGGGTCTCGGGCTCTGGGGGGACCGCGTGGCGCAACTACCTTATAAGTGAGAACACACATCATAAATTTGTTCTAATGGTAAAAAGTCACCTGCAGCGCTATTTTCCTTTAAGAATATTAACATTTTAAAATATGTGATTTTGTGATGCATAATATTATGTGTCAATATTCGAAAACTTCATATCTTAAGAGGGTTTATTAAAAAATCGCTAAAAATACACTGAATACCCTTAATTTAACCTAGAACACCATTTGGAAAACGTTTATGTAGAGCGCCACACTGCTTTTAACCCTAGCGATAGGCAGGAGGCCCGACAAAGATCCTGGCCTAGGGGCCTCAGGTGTTCAAATACGCGCGTTAATATCATTTTACTCCCTACTTCAATTATAGTTTGTCAATTTATGGCTACGGCCGTATGTTGTAGCTTAACCACTGGGGAATGACAAAAGAAATGGCGTATTTCAAAAAAACACTACCTTATTCTTAGGTCAATAATTATTATAAAGCAATCACTATTCATAAGACGTTTATCACACTTGAATGTTCAAAGACATAGCTTATAATAAATATCTTTAGAATCATCTTCAAATGCGTCAATCTTGCCGATTTTTTGAATAATAAAATGCCTAATTCTTGTCAAATTTGGGATCACAGAGATTATCAATATAATTTTTTATCGTGAATATTTTACAAAAATTATCTCGTAATAAATTATACTAATAGTTTTATAAATGCGTTTAAAAATTAATAAATGTAAAAAATGTTAACACCACTGCACAGTTATGTACCGAAATATGACTATATTCTAAAACATTAGAGCGAGAGGTTTAAAAGAATACTATTTTATGTAACAAAAATACTTTATGCAGTCATCAAATGTTTAAAATAACTATAAAGGATAATAAGGCTTCAAAATTATATAAATAGATTATCTACAACGTTTAAGGAGTGTCCAGGATCATGGTTTGAAAATACAATAAAAACTCAATTTTGACCTTCGACGAGCATGTACCCCCTTAACAGATTTTGTTTTTTTACGAGAAATGGATGTCAGCCACTTGCTCAACCTAGTAAGTCCATACCCTGACTCACACACAAATTGAAAAACAATATGTGTACTTGCCAGACCCAGGATTCGAACCTGTGACCCACGGCGTGATAGTACAACGCTTAAGCCGCGCGGGCACCGTGGGTGTCATATAGAAACATTACCGATTTGTATTGCTAGTAGCTGTGGCGAAGACTCAATATCAAGTGATTATTTTAAAGCTACCTTTGACTCGCGAAAATAACTGTAATATAAACATTCTATAAAATATATAATATGAATTACTTACTTGCATTTATTATTCCATAAATAGGTAATGTAATTACAACGTAAATTAAATACTATGAATTTTAGACTCTATATTAGAATTTAATATTTTTTGTATTATGTAATTAGAGTTACACCTTAGAAAACTAATATAATATATAAGTGTCGACACAAAAAGGATTTATTATAAAATGTACACAATGTTATGTTTTCACATTGAACGAAATTACTACGCCTTACTTGGTTATTATTAGCATATAATGGCGTAATTCCATAGCAAATGCTTATTTAACATTATGTAATATTTTCTTTGACTTGGGGAAAAATCATTTAACGACCAGAATTAATTAACTACTAAATTGAAGATGAGTAGTTGAAAAAATAATATGTACGTGATATTAGGCATTAGATTATCGCAGCCTTTATATGCACTCAAAATCTAAATCAAATACGTCGATGACGTCACAAATAACATTCTAGATTTTATAGGCAAAAGGGAATCGTCTATCGGAAGCCTTTTATCTACTTTATTATACATATCTTATTTGTCTTGCGTTTTGCAAGCCTTGTGTGGCTATATAGATTGGTCCTGGCTCGACCCTGTGGCTGTTATTTTTTTGTTATAAAATACTAAAATATAATATTTGTATGTTAAGTCAATAAGTAAAATACATAATATGAAACAAATGGTTACTTCAAATCCACTGAAGTTTGGCTGTGCTAGCAATTTTTTTATTACCAATGCCTATTTCCAGCATACACTCTTCGCCACTGATATAATATTAATAATATATAAAATAATATATCGATTGATTAGTCGACCAAGTGATTAATTACACTCAATTATGTAGTTACTCATTTAACTATGAATCGTTATCTTATCAAAAACGAATAATCATTATGTTACATTAACGTACCACCTGGGAACAGGTAGGCAGGTACTTGCTGCCTGACAATATGTAATTATAGTTTACTTACCTACATCGATAATAAATAGTAATGTACATTAATGGCGCAGGTGCCGTATAACGGTCGGAAATTAAGAATTACATGTATCTTTAGGAGAACACCGAAGAACTCGTAGGAAAGTTGAATAATATGTTACTAAGTAACATATTAACAAGTAACAAGTAACAGTTACTTGACTATTATAGTGCGTTGTCTTTTCTTATCCTAACAATCAACACTGAATGATGATTTAAAATAATAAATTAATATCATATAAACGTGGTCGTTTTATATACGTTATATACGTAATATAGTATTTATCTCGAGAAGCATTATCTTCCTTTCAACAATATCTTAATATCTCTAGTCACAGTAATTTTGTGTTTTGGATTAAGGACACTTTCGATTTATACACTAGCTAAAGATCTTTTGTTTAGAGTGAGCTTATTGTTAAACAAATTGATACTTTCTTGAATTGTGACATATAATGTTAAAATCGTCTTTTCTAGATAACACCATAGATTTAACAACTTCCTTTCGAACTGTCAAAAAATAGTTTCATGGTGCTTGCAACGTTCTAATACGCTACATTTACAAATTATTCAGAATAAATATTTAAATCACGCGCGTAATAAGTCGCTGCCTGATTTCCAGGTTGTTCTACTTCACATTTTTAAGCAAAATGACTTTTTAATGCCATTTTGTTCTATTTCCAGAACTCTGTTTAACCCATTAGTCAGAATATAAAAAATATGATGTCGATAATGTCGAAAATAAGTTATTCTTTTATATGCAGAACACAGTTTTTAATATATATAGGTTGTGCAATTATTTCAATATGAACTATCAAATTGTTCTCCTGAGAATTTTACAGAAATTAACATAGAACATCCTGGGAATCAGACAGCGATATATATATTGGTGGACGGTGGTACAATTTATTATTTTAATGTGAACTTTCAAATTGCTATCCTGAACATTTTACTGAAAGTGACATAGAACAACCTGGAAATTAGGTAGCGATTAGTATTAACATTTTAACATAAATAAATTTTAATAGTTATATTATTGTTGATAGGAACTTCTTTTTTTTCTGTAATATGTTTTGACGAATACCGGTATTAATACCGTTATTCAATAATAAATACCGAAATACTGGTATTGATAATTATATTCATTCGGTATTGCAATCCCTAAACTATAGGTACTGCAATTTGCTGGGATCCTAATATGATAGAACAAATTGCCACGCGTTACTATATTCTTCATATAACAAACTGATCACTGTCTAAATTTAATTATTTTCGTTTATTTTAATCATTTACCTGATCCAGCAGTTGTCTTTGCCACTGCTAACTATTGTATTGGTGTAAAATTTTGTCGATCCCAATTTTGATTGTGAATTTTGAAAATTATAATGATTTCCATATTTTTAATTTACAACCATGGATGAAGAATTTAATATCCCAGTCGCAGGAAAAGTTGCTTTTGCTAGATGAAAACAATGTTCAAAGTTTAACTCAAACCATAGTAATGATTTTTCCAAAAAATTGGGGAATTTCAAATTACAGTTGATTGAATTGCAAAATGACGTTAGGTTGACACAATTCAAATCTTCTGAATTTTTGAATCCAAAAAAATACTCATATTTAAAGGACGTATATCCTCTAATTTTATCATATTATTTTGAAAGTACATATCGATGTGAATCTTCATTTTTACCACGTTTTTATTAACTCGTATTCTTGTTTGTCCGGTACAGATTTTTTCTTGTGTGTCCAGTATAAATTTTTTCTAGTTTGTCCAAGATTTTGTATTGGACGATTGAAGATTTTTAACTAACTTCCCGACAAGCTAGACATTTGAAACTATTAGAATATATCAGAACACGACGACAATGCATTCTTTTAATACTTTTAGCCATCTTTAAGCAGAATTGAATTCATTTTCAGTTAATTCTGTTTTGCATGGAAAGTTATTTCGAAAAAAAATCGTATAAAGTAAAACACTATTATTGGTTGCCAAGGAGGTCCTAGCAACTACATTATTAATATATACGTGCGTTACTATGGAAATCAATATGAAATGTCAAAATGACATTTCAGTATTCTATATTTATTCAGTATTTTTATCAAGTACAATAAAAAGTTTTTATTTATACATAGAATTGTCAAGTTTATATGATTCAACAGAAAATTTAAAAACGTGGTATATAAAAGTTCTTTTTATCTTGTAATTATCTCATATGAAATTTATTAAATTAAAATATCGAACACGTCTGACGGATTGCAAAAAGTAATTATTTATAAGTCAAATTATTTGAAGATTGCTAATGATACACAATATTATATACATCAGTGGCGAAGGGTGGAGGTAGACTATGAACATCCGACATAAACAGTGCACAAACTTTGTCAGTCATACGTATTTGTTTTCATTGAACTACAATTTTTAGGTGGTGTTGGCAAGTTTTTAAAAATCAATCAAGCCCTGCCTAAACCAAACCATAATAATTTTTGTATGCTATGGGCGATCATATATAATTGTGCACACTGTTTCATTCATACTTATTTGTTTTTGTTAAATTAAGAATACATCAATTATGTACACGTCATATTGGGTAGTTTTATTCATTAAACACAGCCTAAACCAAACCATAATAGATCTAAATATTATTCTATCTATTAATATCAAAAAGTATGCATGAATTGTAGATATTTTATATTATAAAGACTAGTATTTTTTTTGTATTATCTATGACGGCTTGGTTTCGCAGGGTTTAATTGAATTTTAAAAATTATCCATCACCACCTGTAAATTGTAGTATTAGTTCAATGAAAACAATTAATATGTATGACTGACAAAGTTTAGTGTATATTATTTATGTCGGTCTTAGCACCCTACATCCACCCTTCGCCACTGATATATGTTATGATATAATATTTGAATTAATGAAAAATTTTACTTCTTATACTTCTAATACTTCGAATACTTCTTTTGGCGCGTTTGGGAAAACAGACCAGAGTGTATTTTTGGCATGTGTCAAAGCAGCGCGCGCCGATGTAACGCATTTGGCGTTGGACGGAAGTTGCGCGCGCCGATGCAACACAATTTATTATTGTGATTATATTCACTTCGGTCCGCACAGTGTCATTTAGTTAGTCATTCAATACAACCAAGTAAAGAGCACGTGTTATAAACATAACCATTATTGAATCATAATAAATAATATGTCTTTAAACAAATTTCTGGAGACTAACATTCTACACTGTTAATTTATATTCATAAAACTTTATTTATATTAGAGTGTATATATATTTTTCGTTGTAAAGATTATGTATCAAGATTTGAGGTTATATTTCATAGAAGTATTATTTATGAGTAAAATTATAAATCAATATATAAATAAATTCTGTGAATGTTGAGTTGGTAAATAATTCAAACAATGGTATGTTGTAAATTTACAATATTTCGACACTTCATACACAAAAATACATATTTTTACAGTTTAGGATAATATTTGTCGTATATCCCATGTCAATTTATTTATTAGCGGCTTATAATAATTGAAGACAATAATAATTATTGTTTTATTAGTTTTTGTTTTGTTACGCCAAAGAAGTATAACTTGTAACGCGTGTACATAAAGTACAAACACCGATTTTTTTATTCTTCCTTGCTTCCATGTAATATATCTATCAAAAAAACCAAAATATTAAAATTATATCGTTTTTGTAGATATTTAACAATGGTTTGCCTTCTAAAATGAATATTTTTAATTTTGAAGAATTAAAAATAGGAAACAAATATTCTTACTTATAAGATTCTTATTAGAAGTCAATAGTCATGAAAATTAAGATAAAAAGTACCTATCTCCCAACCTCAAAAAGTTGTGTTCCCTAATAATTATTGTAACGTAATAATTTATTTGTAAGGAAACTTTGAACTGACACTATGATAAGGTCGTTTTAATACATTCTCAGCATGTCAACAATGCAGTATTCTTGTTAAGTAGGTACCTAGCTACTTACAACCATTTAATATTATGTTCTATTATCCCGATATTAAAACTTCACAAAACACTGCAATTATTATTTTTTTGTTACAAGATTATATCATATTTGCGTTTGTTTAACTTAAATCTTATGCATATTTCATTAGGTCAATTTCACAGTAGTATTCGTTACATTAACAGTATAGACAGAATACATACGATAGACACTTTTTACTAAGCTTTACTGCGGAAAAAACATCAGCAGATACACGAACAGTATGTATCAATATTTCTCTCACATAGAATTTTATTAATACTACATTATTGTTTTTTTAGTCCGATTTTAATGCAATTATTTTCGAAATTAAGTAAATAATTTTGATGACACACTTCAAAAAAAACTAAAAAAATACGACTGAAGTACGTAGGGAACGAACAGGAGGTAGATAGCTGAAATGATATCAATAACAGTACTTGTGGATTAGATTGTCTTATCACGACTTTATAATTCTGATATCATTTGAAATAGAAGATAAAACTAGGTAAAATATATTTTTAAATGATTACTTACGTTATTCTTGTTCTTTGCACACGTCAGACAATTCAGTGGAGTCTCAAACATTAGATTCCATCTTGTTCACCAGTCTTCTTGCGTCTTTGCAGGGCATTCCATCATCTCGTAACTCCGCCGTATACCTACACTGAGATGAGTTTCCAGGATACCAGAATCCAATTTATTTAAAGAAAAGACACCCGTAGCATCGTGCGAACTCCTCAATTTTTACAAAATTGTACCACTATCCATCCACCCAATGCTGAGTTAAAGAACTTTGATTTGCTTTGGGGTAATGGTTCTCAAACAAGCATAAGAGCTATATTTTAAAGTTAAATTATCTCGCAGTGGCGAAGGGTGGAGGTAGGCTGTTAAGATCCGCCATAAATAGTGCACATTAAACTTTTTCAGACATACATATTTGTTTTCATTGAAATAAGACTACAATTTACAGATAGTGTAGGTTAGATTTTAAAATTCAATTAAACCCTGAGAAACCAAGCCATAATAGATATTAGTCAAAAAATACATGTCTATCTATAAAATATCTAAAATTATGCAATTAAATCATACATAACTTTGAGTATTTTATAGATAGAATAATATTTTTTATTTATTATAGTTTGGTTTACGCAGGGCTTAATGAATCAAAAAAATGAACCAAAAATATGTGTAATATGTAGTTTTAATCCAACGAAAACAAATAACTATGAATGGAAAATTGTACACAATTTTGTCGTATTGCCCAAATTAGACCAAATCTATTATGGTTTCGTTTAGGCAGGGTTTAATTGATTTTTAAAAACTAACTAATACCATCTGTAAATTGTAGTCTTAGTTCAATAAAAACAAATACATATGACTAACAAAGTTTAGTGTGCACTATTTATAGCGAATCTTAACAGCCTACCTCCACCCTTCGCCACTGTTATCTCGTATGTGTACCTCACATACAAATATTCGTACTATGTATGAAGGGCGTCTAGTATTTTTTCAGCACTCGAAATGGAAAATTTTACGAACCGGAGCGGTCGTTAATTTTCTGAAAATAGTAACAGAGTTATCTAATTTTATGTGTGTTTTATAAAAATGTATTCGATTTTTTGTTATGTGGCCATTTCAGGCTTAAGCGGTAAAATTATTTTTTCCACGAGACGGAACAATAATGTTGCCGATTTTACGATCCGGAGCGACGCTCCAGTGCGCTCCTGTCCATTTCGAGCCCTGATATTGTTAGATTTTGTTGTTTTGATTTCTAGTGATTTTTTCTGTTTAATGCATTGTTTTACTGTCGATGTCGTTGTTCAAAACTGATAATGGTAAGTCTATAATAATAATTATTATTAATTTAGTTAATATTTTTAAGCGCGAATGATTTTAACGACTCATATTATTTAATCTGAAAAATTACTCATTTCCTCAATAATAAAATCATGTAGCTTTGTACATAATGTTTAATATGATAAAATAGGTAGGTATGTATATTTAATAATTATGGCTAAGCCCCATCACATAGAAAATCGTCGAGCCGTCACTGAACTTCTAGAGCTAAAATAGACAGGTGTGTCAAAAATATGGGTACTGATTCCGAATCCAGTAGGAAATAAGCTGGTTGGTAGGGCGTAAGAACTATTCTCAGGGTTAATGCGAAGAGTAAGATCACAGATGATGTCGTTGGCTGGATGAAGCCAAGGTTCGAGTTAAGCGTGTCCGGAAACTTAAACGTATGCAGTTCGCCGAATCACATTTCACTGTGAAATGTTGTATCGGAAATATATGGTCATATATTAAAAACCGTCCAACCTCTTTGGGTCGTGTAGTACTGAGATAAAATCCATGTCTAAATAAAACACAGTTCTCGTCGGTTTACAGGAAGCCAGCGGCAAAGAAATTTTGAAAATAGCCAATATACTGGATTATTTGTTGAGTTAGGTTAGGTTTTCATTCTTGAATTCATGAATTTTGGCAAAATCGGTTATGAAAATTGCTGGCTTCCTGTAAACCGATTTGTACCTAAAACACTTACAAAATACGTAATAAAATCTTCCGAAATCCAAGTGAAGGACAGTAGGAAATAGGTAGGTATGTAATTAAATTATAAATACTAAATATCAAATCGAAAATATTATCAACTGACAACGCGTAATTTTTTGCATCTCGGTGCTATAGAATTGACCGTATTGTATACGATCATCTCTTTCCGATAATAAAGTTCATGACGAACTGTGCTACTGTGAAATGTAATACGTACAATTTACACGTAACCGTTGCGTAAAGACCCAGTATTTTTTTGTTCATAATTAATTTATAACCGAAAATGAGACATGATAACAGTATAGACATTCCGAGTCGATATGTAGTATAGATATGCAGTGGAAGCATAAGACACCCCACGGGCCCAACCTGCAGGGTCTATTCTGAATCTAACTATATTATCCTCGTGTAAGGTTTACCAACAGCGGCGATCATCTTTAACGCAGGTGACGCAATCGATTCACCAGAAAATTTAAAAGGCGGCCGCGAAACAGTTAAAGCCTGAACATTGGAGTGGCACAATGTTCGTACTAAAATCCAATGAAAATATTATATTTGACAGTTTGCAACACTGGAATTATTGGAAATACGGCAACACTGCCGAGTGATAAATAATCTCACTTTTTTGACAAAGGAGGCATATAATGAATGGCGATTTGCTGGTCGAAAATTTTAATATAATTAAATGAAAAGGACTAATAATAAACCTTATTTAAATATCACTCAATTTTTTAATTTTAAAATTCTATTAAAACATTTTACCCAGAGCGGAGCAGATCCTGGAGCAGAATTGCATCAAGTATTAGGTCCCTGAGCGAAGCTGGAGCGGAGCAACTTAAAAAAGGGTCCGCTCCAACCCTCTTGTTTAAACCATTCATAGTTATTATGTTATACCAAAATCTTTAAAAAAGGCGTATTTCTCACAAAATTAAATAGGTACCTACCTATAAAATATTACCCAAAATCCCTGCAACTAACATCATAGAGGGCTGACACATCCACTAAAAGTATTATGTCAGCATTGTTACCCTTTTTAATAATTATTCTTAGTTACAAGATAAAATTATAAGACAGAGATAAATTGATAATTTTACTAGGTAGGGCTGGTAGTTCAAATTTATGTTTATTTTATTTTTTATCACGGAAGGTTTCAAAATCATTCAGAGCATGAGGCCTCCAAGTCCCTTAACTCACCACTGTTACTACCAATAACGAGTCTGCTAGATTCCAACTAGAGCAGTGGTTCTCACGTGAAAATTGACTGTGGCCGCACCAAATTTCACTTTTGTTGTACTTACTTAATTGAAAAAATTAAAGCTAAATTTTATTTACTAAAAAATGGATCAAATTATTTATAAATAAGTCCATTTAATAAAAGACATTTCAACATCTCATGACATAATCTTTAAATAAATAGATTATCTATTCATTTAAAAATAATGCAAATGGTAATTCCTCAATACTCCTTTTTTCCAATGCGAGCCGCATGGCTACTTCTAAGTTTACATCTGTCAACTGGCTTCGATATCAAATTTGTTTTTTATGGAGCGCATTACACTGAATGATCTTTCACAGTATACAGTAGTAGAAAAAATCGACAAAAACAATCGTTGCCAATTCTTTGAATTAACTTTATTCTCAGAAACGGACTATTTCACATAATATAATTTCATTACAAAAATAAATTAGGGACATTTTTGAGCGTGGAAAGAAATTTAAGACAAGTCATCTGTATTCAACCAATTTCATAATTTTATAAATAAATTTTTGAAATATTATTCTGTAAAGCGCTGATGGCGACAGCAAAATCCTCTGATGGCCGCATGCGTCCACCAGGTCCGCACATGATAACCACTGAACTAGAGGCATTTAGAATTTCAGATGTGCTGTGTATTAATTCTTTTTTTTCTACTACTAATTTCAGAGGTTTGGAGCGGACCGCTTTTTGAGATGCTCCGCTCCGGGTCCTAATACTTGCTCCAGCTCTGCTCCAGGGTCTGCTCCGCTCCCGGTAAAAAGTTTTAATAGGTATTAGATGTATACAAAATATGTTAAATTAAAAAAATAAGTAGTTTTGAAATAAGGTAGCTTATCTATATTATTCGTCCTATTCATTATTCTATTAAACAAAATACCTACCAGCAAATCGTCTTTCATTACTTATCTGCCTCGTCCGTCAAAAAAAGGGAGGTTATTTATCATTCTGCAGTGTTGCCGTATTTCAAATAACTCCAGTTTTGCAAATGGTCAAATATAATATTTTCATTTGATTTTAGGACGAAAATTTAATAATAATAAAAAAAACATCCGGAGCAGTGGAACACTAAAAATTTTCAGTGCTCCGTCTCCACTCCTGCTCCGGGTAAAACCAGAGTGTTCCACTGCTCCATGCTCCTGCTCCAATGCTCTGCTAATTTTGCTTTATATATGTAATTCTATTATAACTTGATTTATGACATTTTATTTATTTTCTAGAAATCTATGTTGTTAACGTATTGAATTAATAATTTGTGATGTCCATAATATGTTTTAAATACGTATTTAAATCAAAAATGAGACTAGAAGACAATCACTGGCAATTCACCAAGCATTCATAACGTTGGGCTATCTTTATCTTGTAAAACTCATAAATCCCATTTTAATATAAAATGAAATTTTTATTGAATATGCTATTATTATTAAATATCTATGTGTAAAAATCTTCCTTCAATACTCTGCCATGATAAAAATATGGCCATATCACCAATTCATTAAATTATTTTATTTGTATATTATTATCATCGAATATTTTTGTATAATCAGACCAATGAGCTGATACACATTCATTTAAAGTATTCCTTGACTTGTACAGATACCATTCAGTTACAACACTTTATTAACTCCAATATGCAATTAATTAGTGCCTAATGATTATTCATTTGTTCATATTTCAATTAGGCACAGTGCTAATAAACAGTGAATAGAATTTCCATGGATTCTCTTGATTCATTCGACTGCAATTCACACGTCATTGAAAACTAGTGGCTTCATTCGCTAATAATACCTATTCAATTCCTTAGAAAAATACCAACACCAGCAAGCGTTTGCAAACAGAAATTATGTCACTAGAGAGTAACAAGCAGAGCATGACGAGCTGATGCAATAGGTATTTGGGTTTATTTGCTTTATTCAAAATGGAGGATGATTTGATATCAACGTTACATCATTTATTTGAAATGCAAATAAAAGTTATGGTAATATTTTATATTATTTTTTTATTGAACACACATAATTTTGAAAACACTTCTGAGAAAATATCCAATAGAAAAAATCTTATTTGAAAAAAATACGACACCCAACAGGAATCGAAGCTACATCTCTCGGGTTTCGCGCCCATGCACATAGACCACTATGCTATTATAGGTACTATACTTAATTGCGACAAATTTTAACTATTGGCTCTTAATACTCTCTGAAGCACTTTCCAAATTAAATTACTATTGGCAATCGGCTTTTAAATCAAATTAATGAATTACTTTAATTACTAACCGACGTCATGAATCACTCCAAGACTTTTTGTTGTTACTTACTTGAACTTGCTAGTGTTTTAATAAACTGCTTTTTTCATTCAACGAATAATTCACAAGGTTTAAGAATGTAACATTCTAATTATTATTGTACATACATAATTTTGAAAACACTGCTTAATTTATTTTTTTAGCTGTTTCTTAAAATTCGGATTATCAAGTATTAGGGTAGGTAATCCTGCTCTTTATTTTACTACCCTTGTATTCGCAGAACAGATTAATAACTAAAAATGTAAAGGCCATCACAGTGGATCAATATTTTGAAGTAGGGTATTCTATGGCGGTGAAGCCGTAAAACCCAAATATAACAAAGCTAGCCGACGGCACTCAATATTGGATGCACGTTACATTTACATAACAAACTTTAATGCATATTATTATGATACTGAGGTAACTATTGAAAATAACATATTCTACACGTGTTTTAAGATAATGCCATATTCTTCCACACACAAGGTCCGTTGCCTGTTATACCACACCCAGTAAGGTAAGCAATTTCCAATTAATTTTGTGTTCCCTGCTTGTATGTATATAACATTGGCTTTTTTTCAGTTATAAAACATTTACCTCCCTCCAAAAGGCAGCCTTCACCATGCCGCCATGTACGTTACAATAATTATTTTCCCCTCTAAAGTAAATTGATTGAAAAACATCAACACAGACATTCAGAGAAAATTTGAATTCTTAGACTAAATTAATCCTCTCCAGGTACGAATCATTCATATAGCTTACTTACCCTTCACTATAATTTAACTCTTGTCTTCTTTCTGCATCCACCGCCATATGTTTATAAATGTTTTGAATCTATTGTTTATGGCATTTGCCAACACCTATTCAAGGGTCAGGAAGAAGAAAACACTAAAGATCCTTCGATCAAAATAGTTTTTTTTTAAATATCTTTAGTCAAGATTCGAACCTGTTTAGGGTAGTAGTAATCTTACACTGTCATCTAGCTGTGCCGGCTGGTACTATGTAAATACATTTACATTGAAGAATAATGATTTGTTGCTAGATGTCCAACTTGAAATTATGAATTTACTGAAATGAACATCGGAAAATAACAGCACTCTCAATATTTATTGTTCACTCATTTTTAATAAAGAAGTGTCTGGCTTGTAAACATAAAAATTTAACCATAAAATACGATGTACTTACCAATATTTATTTTATTAGTAGAGATTATTGTTGAATTTAAAAAATATTAATTTTTTCGACAGGATTAAACTTTAACCCGGCCGGCGCCGATGTCACACACCTTGTACAAATCGGCCAAATTCGCAATGCGCATGTGTATAAATCGATGCCACCGCGTCCATATTTATCATACGGGACTGATTTTTTCACGTAAATTTGGCCTGATTTGTCCTTCTCCTGCCACCTATGACATATTTTAAAAGCATTGGTTCTAAATATAAAATAATCACCAAAGTTTCGAACCAATTCGTACGGCCAAGTTTTGCCGGTCGACAGAAATCAGTTTGAACTGCGCGCCGCGTCTGCGCAGTATACGACAGACTTTCAACCGAGCGGGCCATTGCGCGGGATTGTATTTATCGCATACAAGTTGAATATTTACCGCAATCGTTGATAAATACTTTTTTTGCTGTCTGGTGTACTTATCACATTAAAACTGGCATGATTAACTATTGAACGTATGATTTTATTTTATCGCGATTTTTAAAATACTTTTTGTACTGTCTACCGTGTCCCATTTTAGTGAATGTGAAAATTAATACTGATATCAATAACTATGGTGTGTGAGTTTAATGGTTTCTGTGATTTGGCGTTTCTTAATACTGTAGTTAAACATTTTAAAAACATTTCATAGTTTTATAGTGCGTAAATATGGAGGAAGAAAATGTGCGTACTAATGAGGAATTGGACTCAGATTATGACATGTCGGAAGAGGAATTGGAACAACATGAGACTGATCATGATGTTGACGATACGGACTCTGACGAGCCAATTGAATTTTTGCGGTCATGGAGAACTGGTCCGTATATTCCAATAGTTCACGAATTCAATGATTGTCGATCTGGCGTGACATCGAACGACTTGGACGAATCCTCTCCCGAATGTCTTTTCTTTGAACATTTTTTGAATAAAAATATAATGTCGGAAATAGTGAACCAAACGAATACATTTTTTAACCATTCGTACAGTGCGGGAGACCTCGGACCGAAATCGCGGTCACACAATTGGACAGACACGTCAGTGCCGGAGTTGTATACATTTTTTGCCGTATCAATGCTGATGACTCGAAATAAGCACACGTCGATAGAGGAACATTGGAGTACCGATCCTTACCTGCATGCAGACATTTTTGGGAAAATAATGGCTAGAAATCGATACCAACTTATTTTACAAATGCTTCATTTTTCTGATCCTAGTGTGACCGCCTCAAATGATAGACTAGCTAAAATTAGATTACTGTTAGAACACACAAGAACAATTTTTAGGGAAACGATGATACCGTATCAGAATCTTTGCATAGATGAGAGCATAATCGTGTTTAAGGGTAGATTAATTTTTAAACAATTCATTCCTTCCAAAAGACATCGATTTGGAATAAAAATGTTTGTGATGTGTGACGTAATGACAGGATATATTATTGACTTTATAATTTATTGTGGGGAAGGGACTGACATACAAGACAATGAAAATCTCGGTATTTCCGGTGCGTTAGTGACAACGCTAATGAAAGACTATATCGGGAAAGGTCACACCTTATGGTGTGATAACTGGTATTCGAGTCCGGCGCTCTTTAAATACCTTCACTCTCACAAAACGAATGCTTGCGGTACAGTGAGAAAAAATCGTAAAGATATGCCAGAGTTCAGCAAACTGAAAAAGGGAGATACCGAGGCTAAGTACAATAGTCCACTTTTGGCTCTGAAATGGCACGATAGGAGGGATGTTCACATGCTATCCACCCTCCACGATGCATCATTTGGACCAACGGGAAAAGTGAACTATAGAACTGGCGAAAACATTGAAAAACCAAAATGTGTTATAGATTATAACAAAAATATGGGTACGGTAGATAAGTCCGACATGATGCTTAGCAACTTGTCGTGTATGAGAAAATCGATCAAGTGGTATAAAAAGGTCGCATTCCACATGATCGACTTATATTTATTAAATGCTTTTTATTTATATAAATTTATTAAATCTGACAAAAAAACATTGGGCGATTTTCAACTCTGTGTAATAAAACAACTAGCGGACAAATATTGTGTGAGAATTTCAAATGCACCCCTGCCAAAGCCGACAGCGTCAACTAGCGATAATCCCGTACGATTATTGCCCAAAAGTGCAACGGGACATTTGCCAGAATACATTTTACCGACACAAAATACCGATAAGCCTAGAAGAAGATGTTTCGTATGCGGGAATTCTAAAAAAAATCCGAAAAAAACAAAACTCTCTCGCTATATGTGCCCAACGTGTGATGTTGCGTTATGTCTGTCACCTTGCTTTAAAATATATCACACATCTAAAGAATTTTAAAATAGGTTTATTATTGTATTTGTTTTTTTTTTTAATATGTGAGTTCGTGTTAATTTATCAATAATATTCAATAAGTGAAGTGTTTGTGTAGTTTAAATATATTAAAAGGGTCCCCTTTATATTTGTTTACGACTCAACCCGAAGACATTAATATGTGATTTATCGATATGCACTTGAAAATTAGTAACGCTCGATTCGTGGGAACGTATGCACAAGTGTCGAAATATTACACACCGCGCAGAGCTCTAACTATTTGCTACAAAATGGCGACTTCGGTAAGTTCTTTCAAATTTGGATAGCATTCGTTTGTTCGAGTGTTTCTGATATTATAACTGATTTATTACGGTTTTTTAGTGTGTCGAAATTATCTTAATGGCTTTGGGTTCTCGACTGGAGCTGTGACATATTTTTTATTGCTTTTTTTAGTATAGAACAAAGACGATAATGAAATTCATGCGTAGTTATGGTGCGTCATACGATTTTTGAGGCAGGTGCCGGGTTAAAATGTAAATTATCATAACAATATAATAATATGTTTCATCTTTCGTATTTTGATGCTATAAGTCTTCAGTAAATCCACAGTACCATAACTTACACTCCCCTTAAACGTTTATGCCGTAAAATGTATTTTAACAATATGAAGTCGTTAATTATACTAAATTTATAGAGTTTTATTATATTATTCATTAATATTACATGTTTTTTGTAATATTTATAATAAAAATTATTTTTTTAATGTATACATATTGTGTTTTATGGGAAAAATGCATTCAAGCTTTGGCAACTTATGTTAAAATTCAAATTAACTAAAATATCTTTATTTTTCCTAAAATTTGAAATAAAAAATATTTTATTATTGGTTAAGCGTACAATGTCTCATATTTAATTCATAACATTTATATCCCTAAACAACGATTAGTTTCTAACATAATATGTTTTGTCATAAGAGCATTTTTGGCCAAATCCGAAAACAGCTGTGACTTACCAGTCTACTAAAAAACGTCACATAAGTTATATATAAATACAAAATATTAGGATACAAGAGTAACATCCACATTTCTTTTTTAAATAAAGTCACTAATAGGTATCAGTTCATTGTAATTACACCTGAAACATATACAGTGAAACCCCGATTCTACGGTTTTCAAGGGACCCTAAAAAATATGGGAAACAATAAATGCGGGATATAAACAAAAAAAATAAAAACAAAAAACTCGTTTTTCTCCTGGATTTTTTCGACGTCTTGAATTAATTTCAGTTTCTCATCTAGAGTTCTAGTTTTCTTCGTGGGGGGCATTTTAGTTGCGACTTACAAAAATTCGTGATGTGAGATGCGAGGCAAGCCTGAGCGCCGACCGGCCAGTGCAAATAAAGCGACGCGACTGAAAAGTCTGTATGTATCATAAACAATTCTACGAAAGCGAAATGAAAAATATTCAACAAAAACGGTCAATCGGGATAATATTTGTGATGTGACCATAATATTTAGACAATAGATCGAGGAAATCAATAAATCGGGCAACGGTTAATGCGGGATTATTAATTATTATTCTTATGGGTGTTTGGCGGAACTTTCAAAAATGAACGATCTATGCGGGAAAACGATTTATGCGAGAACGGTAGATCGGGGTTACACTGTACGTTAACACCAAGATGGTGAATAGACGATATTCCTGTATTTTTGAAACCAACCCAAAGTAAAATTATTTTAGCAACTCTCGAGAAAGCATTATATTAAAAGAATAAACATGAAACTGTTTATTTTTTAATTAACAATAGAGAAGAGCAGTGTTTCCCAAAGTGTGGTACGAGTACCTCCTAGGGTGCAGGAAAAGTTTTGTGGGGTATGCGCTGCACCGGGCTTAGGCTGCCTGCGCCTGGTGCAACAAGCATTACGACATCAATATAACAAACATGCCAGAAGGTTTATCGCATGCAGAAGAAAAGCAGTTGTTGGAATTAGCTTCAGATGGATTCTGAAAAATAAATATAAGGAGTGTACTTTAAAATGATTCTGGTTGCAAATGCAGCATCCAGTTTTAACAGAGAAAGTCCTGAAATACATCTTGCCTTTTCCAACTTCATATCTATGTGAAGTTACTTTTTCAGCGTTTGTAGACATTAAGTCAAAAAAAAGGAACAGGCTTTTGGATGTGGAACCGTATCTCAGATTAAAATTAACAACCAGGGAAACAAATAATGATGATCTGTCTCAACATAAACAATTTCATTCTTCTTAGTGATTATAAATGAATGTTGTTTATAATATAACTTTTTAGTTTTATTTATATTTTATTATGAATTAATTTTATTTCTCGTTTATTATTATTTTATTTATGTACTAAACAAGGAAAAAATAAATATATTTTAATTGTTATTAAAGTAATATGCAATTTTTTTTTTTTTGACGAGGGGTACACAGAAGTTTGGGAAACACTGGTAGAGAGATGCACATACTTTCGATTATTCCAAATTAATTACTAAATTTGCTAGTGCGAAATCGTGAAAAACTTTTATTAAATAATTTTTGAATCAAAATAAATAATATTAAATACTGTGAACAAGTAGAGAAATAACTAAATAGTGAATTGTATGAAAATCGAGGACCGCCTGTGCATTCAACTCGGAGTGGGTACGTAGAATAAAGCTGCTGGTCCTCAGTTTTCTCTCAAAGTGCCCTGCAAACAAGTATAAGATACTTCTAATCCATACAAAAATCCACGCTGAACTGTCAAACTATTAGAATTAGAACTAAAAGACAACAAAAATACATGAGAGTTATGCGTTGCCTAAACATATGCTCCATATGAAAAATAAAAAAATAATGTGATAACCCATCCCGTCTGTTTTCATTTTAATGATTTTAGAAATGTGTAATGACGAAATATGGCTTCATACTCAATAGCAATGGCAAGGGGTGGAGGTAGGCTATTAAGATTCAACATAAATAGTACACACTAAACTTTGTCAGTCATACTTATTTGTTTTCATTGAACTAAGAATAGAATTTGCAGATGGTGCTGGTTAGTTTTTAAAGTTCAATTAAACCCTGCCTAGCCAAACCATAATAGTTTAGATATGCTATGGGTGATCTAACAAAAATAGTGCACACTTTTTCAGTCATACTTATTTTTTTTTTTGTTGAATTATGATATTATTACAGATGTTATTGCTCATTTATTTTAAATTCATTAAGCCTATATCAAACCATAATCAAAAAAAAAATATTCTTCTATCTATAAAATATCTAAAACTATGCATGGATATGCATAGTTTTAGATATTTTTTAAAATTTAAGATTAAAAACAAATATTTTTTGACTATTACCACCTATGGCTTGAATTAGACAGGTTTTAATTGAATTTTAAAAACTAGCAAACATTATCTACAGATTGTAGTATCAGTTCAATGAAAACAAATACATTTGACTGACAAAGTTTATTGTGCACTATTTATATCAGATCTTAACAGTCTACCTCCACCCTTCGACACTGCCCAATAGAGTTACTTTCTTGGTATATTAATCAATTTATAATGTGTGCTCAGTTAAAGGAAGCACCACAGTCATCTTGACTCCAGCAGATTCTTGGTTTTAAGTTATTTGAAGAACGATTGCTATATAAAATGCGTGGTTTATGCTAATAAGTTCATTCAAATACAATTTTTTAGGTAGAATGTAATAAATGGAATGGAACATTCGATTAGGTAAAAAAAAATGTTGAATTAAAATGAAAACAAGTCATGTCATTTGTGATTTATATACCATTGTATTAAATAAATTTATTAATGTATAACATATTGTTTCTTTCTGCTACAAAATCCCCTATCATAAAAAACAGCAGTTTATTATTCAATACAATATAATTAATTACATAGCTTAATTTTTATGAGCTCCCCAGAACAAAATAATAAATAAATTAGTCTCATAAAACAATAATATAGTAGTCTCAAATTAATATTATTAGCTAGAACCCCTCCCTCATTGGAATGAAGCTTTAAAATATGTTATATATTTTTTTAAATACATGGAAAGATTTTTAAAACTACATAATATAATATTAATATGCATCCCATATCGAGAACTACCATGATTGTAGACTATGATACGATTCATAATAAAATAGTCTAATAATTTTTGGTCTTAGGTCTAGAAGTATAATATTTATTCACAAAAGAAAAACCTTCTCGAAGATGTCACTTAATCACAGGAAAAACATTTAGCAGAGCGCTAAAACAAGAAACTAGTTTCACTAATGATCACATGACACCCTTTACGATTACTTACTTAGTTTTAAATCATATTTACAATCTTTGTAGATGAAAAAGGAGAGGGGAAATATAAGGAGGAGAGTTGAACTGTCAACAGGTCACATTACTATAAACAAAATAACAACTACTATTAGTACAACCGACAGCACCCCTATGGCAATCCACTGTCTTCGATCTGAAACAAAACAAAACAAAAATATCAATAATTAACATGCAGTAGGTATGCTAATTTAATAATACTTTTAACTCCCGATTTTACGTTTTAAAGGGACTGACAAAATACCTAAATAGAGGGAAAATGTAAATTGGTAATATTGAAAAAATTTAAATTTTTTATTTATTACCATGTTTTTATTAGCTGGTTTTCTTGTTTGTCCAGTATAAATCTTGCAATCGATTTTTAACTAACTTCCCGACTAGCTAGACATTTAAAACTTTTAGAATATATCAGAACACGATGACAATGCATTCTTTTAATACTTTTAGCCATCTTTAAGCATAATTGAATTCATTTTCAGTTAATTCTGTTTTGTATGAAAAGTTAGTTCGGAAATAATCCACAAAGTGGCGCTTCGATCGAATTCAATGTTTGCACTTTTGCGTAACGGCGTTTGACGATTTTGAAAAAAGAATTAACTCGCTTTCTTGTTTTTTGTTTGTTTTTTACTTCATATCAAGTACAAGTTTTAAAAATCTCATATATTGTCAGTCCCAATTAAAAAAGTCGGATCTGAATTTTTGTCATTTTCGGATTATTACGTAAAAGTTATTTAAACACTTTAAACATTTATACCACAATCACAGTTTTTTTTGTTTGTTTGAAAAATTCCGAGATACTCAAGTTATAAATGACGGATCTACCGACAGTATCCGAATAACAATGTCGGTTCTTACCAACCAACATTGTTGGCTGGGCGCGGGTGAGCAAGATGCGTTGGATCTGACAGTTGCTGCTATGTTCACCGGACAGACGGATATTTTTATAAAAGTTTAGAAAAGTTTCTATAATCCGTATTTTTATTCATCATGGCAAGCAATAGGTCACAAAGGATATTAAAGAATGCTTTAGGCTCAAAGTATAGTGACAAAGTCCCGGAGAAAAAGAAAGAAATGAACACTGAAAATTCAAATCTCAACGGTCATTCTGACAGGAAAGGTAGGTTAAGTAAAATATTACTAAAATATTATTTTTAACTGGAATTCTTATAAAATTAAATAAGTGGATATTTTATAATCGTCATATTTTTACATTTACTAAAAATAGTTCACAACTAGGTGTTTCCAAGTAATAATGTCGGTTGTGGAAGATATGACTATTTTAACCTACATTTTAATAACATCTGTCGGATGTGGGACATCCAACGTTTTTAATTGGACAAAACTTTATGCCTAATGTCATAAGTGGTACAACCGACTATTTTCACTGTACATCAACAATTCTGTTTTGTGTTAAGTGGTAGAACCGACAGTTTTAATGGGACTGGTGTTTTAAAATTATTGTAGTACCGACAATGTTCCTCGATTAAATTATTTTTTTATTAAAATGTTTAAACTAACTTTTGAGGGTTACGGGCAATATCTATAAAATGGCTAATTTACATATCGTCCCCTTATTGCAGAACTAGCCTAACTGATTTTTTTGTGATTTTTTTTTTATTTGACAGAAAAATTCCTTTTTTGATTCTCTATTTGGAGTCAGAACAGGCGTATCTGAATTATCAATATAGAAAAAGTTATCAGCTTAGATCATTCCAAGCCTAAATTCAATCTTAAAAATATTTTGGAACTAAATTAGCCTAACTGACGTTAAGCTAGTTCTGCACGCAAAAGTACACCTACACGTTGGCAATATCGCCTCTTTCTATTGCAGTTAGGATTTATTTGTACTAGTTCGCTGTCAATGTCAACTGCCAACGTAATTACGCTGATGCTGTAATTACCGACAATTATTGCAATCATTCTATGGGCCATCTAGTGGCTCCTTCCACATCTAATTCGGTTAATGATGATGAGATAGTTAACACATTTTCTATCGAAATCAGTGGCATGACTGGAGTTCAATCAACACCAAATCGATTGATCCCGCTGACTTCAAATAACAATTGAATATAAGTGAAGGTAGAGAAAGAAGTCATCGTAAAATGACTGACAACTCAAATTTTCTTTCAGAAGATCTTAACAAGATTAAAATAAGCCAATTGTTTTTAAGCTCATTGAGCATACGTTATCAAATGGTTAAAAGACTGCTGCAAAGAATTCACACCACCTTAATTCAAGCACGGTTGCTGATGACAGCAGAGGGTTGCAGAGGATATTTGCGGTAAGCGACCACATGAAGCAAAACGTGAGGGAACACATTAACAGCTTTTCTACAGTAAGCAGCCATTATTGCCGAAAAAAGACCACGAAGCAGTACTTGGATGCAGCATTAAATATAACAAAGATGTTTGACCTATATAAAAAGGACTACAATGAAAAAAGCTTGACAGTAGCCATTGCTTCAATGTACCTACATATAGAGGCATATTTTGTAATGAATTTAAGTATTCATTCTTTACTCCGAAGAAGGACCAGTGTGACTTTTTCTTGAAATATGAGCAGAGCAGCAATGAAGAAAAAGATATTATGAAAGCAGAATATGATACTCATCTAAAAAATAAAGAAATTACCCGAAAGTTAAAATAAATGTCAAGGAGCAGGCAAACTTAAATAAAACGTTCCTATTGCGCAACAACAAGTCTTACAAATCCCAGAGCAGAAGCCGCACAACTATACTATAAACATAAACGAAAGTATGCCACATACAATCTCAGTATTTATGATCTAGGATCACAACAAGGTCATTGTTTTATGTGGCATGAATCAATCGGAATGAGAGGAGTGTGTGCAATTTGGAAGCTGTGTCTTTGATTTCATCAAACAACAGGTATCGGAAGGGATAAAAGAATTCAAATTTTTTTCAAATAATCGTGCTGGAAAAAATCGTATCCATTTCATGTACTGTATGTACATGTTCTGTGCGGCCAATTTCTCTTGTAAAATAACACATATCTTTTTAGCAAAAGGTCACACGCAGAATGAAGTTTATTCGATTCATAGTGTTATTGAAAGGGCTGCCAAGAAAATACCAGTATATACACCGAGCTAGTGGTATTCAATAGCACGATCAGCCTGTAGGAAGAGACCCTACGGCCTACGCCTACATTGCTTGAAATTAACAACCAAAAATTGGGATAAGGATGAACGTGGAATCAAATTTGCTTAGCAAAAGATAAAACGAATCTCAGTAATGCCAGAAAATCCACACACACTCCAAATCGAGTACAACTTTGAAGATTCGCCTGCACCAGTTAATAGAGCTGAGCGTAGCCGTGGACCACTAATTCAAAAGATAACTGACTTCAAATTGATGCCAGTAAGAAGTTCGGTCATACCAATAGCTAAGCTAAAACATTGTGACCTAATGTATCTTTGCCGGGAAAAAATAATCCCTATTGACTACCATTCTTTCTATACAGGACTGATCTTCTCACCACAAGAAGTGAATAGGGATGAAACTGACAGTGATTAAATTAAAAATAATGCTTATGAGTAATAGGTTTTATTGCCTTTTCATTTATATAACTTCTTTAACTTTCATTAATAACTACAGTATATTATAAGTACCTATGTTAATTAAAGTGTTTGGTAGATTTTGTGAATAAAAAAACTATGTCATGAGATTTAATTTTTATTTTGTAGTGCTATACAAATTTAGCCTAACTTCCTAATGCGCTTAACGTACCATTTTTTATTGCCTTATGTTCACGTTCAAATACCTTAACTCAATTAAGATAGTTCTGATCTGAATTATTGTAGTACAACCATATCCTAATAGGTATGCAGAACAAGCTTAACTCAAATAAGATAGTGCTGATTTCAAATACTGTAGTGCAAAAGTAGCCTATCTGCATAAAATATGTGACGGAATATACTTTTTGGTATTTTTTTTTCACATAAACAAAGCATTTAACCAATGCATTATCATATATTTAAATCAATTTTTTTATATTTACAGTTTTCAAATTAATGACGAAATAAAGTTTAAAAGTGCTCTCCTGTAAAATGCCTTAAAATCAGTTAGGCTAGTTCTGCAATAAGGGGACAATATTATTCTTCATTATTTTGTTTAGTATATCGTTAAGAATGACTATTTTTATTTTTCAGCTAGTAAAAAATGTTTGAAGAATCCATGCCAAAATGCCGACTGAAGCGCTTTGATTTTTTTTTCTGAAAAGCAACGCTTACACATTTTTCACAAATTTTGGTCTGTAAACGTAAAATATACCGAGAAAATTCTGAAGCGTCGTCAAACAACTGAAGTCACCAAGCATGATCGTCGAAATACATTTGTTTATCTGCCTATTGAGGATAAGAAAAAGAAATATTTTGTAAGACTATGTTTCTTGCTTGGAAGAAATATGACGGAGATAATAATATTGAGCCTGATCAACGTGGTAAATGCGACCATAAAAAACCGTCATAGACAACGAGATGGTGAAAAGCATATGCGATCACGTAAACTGTTTTTCTCTGGTAGAATCACACTATATTCGAAAAGATTCTAAAAAACTGTAAACTAAGTGACTCTTGAATGTTCAATTTATATCGCGAGTAGTTTGATCTGAATAAATATCCTAACAAGTCACTAACCAAAGGGTAATACAGAGATATTGTAAATGAAAAGTTCAATATAGCATTTCACCGGCCAAAAAAAGATTGCTTTTGTCATGCATTTTCGGTCAAGACCGGTCCAACAGACGAAGACAAAAAAAGATGGAAACCATTTAGCCCTTAGGAAGGAACATCGCACACTTAAAACTGAAGATAAAAACGAGGCTTTACAGAGTAAAAGTATTGTAATCGTTATATTTGACTTTCAAAAAGTACTAACGACTCTTCATGGGGAAGTATGACGTATTTTTTATTACAAATGAAAATTACCAACTTTAAATGTTACTGTGTATAATATGTCAATGAAAATCGGAACTTTTTATATGTGGCATGAAGGAATTGCAAAACGGGGAGCAAATGAGGTTTCTAGTAAGTTGTCTGTACAATTTTATAAAAGAACCGCATTATTTATCGGTGTAAAAGATATAGATTTTGGTCCGACAATAATTGTGGGGGTTAGAATAGAAACCGCATCGTATTTACCATTTATATGCTTGCAGCCAAGGAATTCAATGTCACCATTACTCATAGATTTATGGAAAAGAGCCACACTCAGAATGAAGGTGACAGCGCCCACTCAACCATTGAAAGAGCTAGTGATCGCAAAATGTTTGTATGTTCCTGAGAAGTGGTAGGTATTGCTTAGTTCATTGGGCAAAATCTGAAGGTGAACCATACATAGTAAAGAAAGTCTTTACAATGATGTACCTATAGGATTTTAAATCATTACTCGCAAACAAAAATTGGACAAAAAATACTTCGTGAATTTATGTAATTGACTCGTGTAACAGAACTAAAGGTAAATGCACAACAATGCGACACGATTGAGTATAAATATGATTTAAGTGAACCTGTAAAAGCTATAGTTGTGCTAAAATGTGCAACAAGGAACACTTTCAGATTTTCAAGAGAATTTGATCTGAAGGAAGCTTATGATGGCTCACTTCCTGTCAGTTACTTTAAGTATAAAGATTTGCAAGATATGTGTAAGAGTAATCTTATTCCAGAAAAATATCACAACTTTTACATGGAGCTCGCCCATATTGAAAGATTCTAAAAAATACAAGCGGAGGATATCATTGATAGTAATAGTGACAAAAAACAAAGTTAACTATTACTAACTATAGTTTTTGGGGATTTTTAAGTTAAAAAAATACTTAAATATATAGGAATTTTATTAAGCTACAACAATGTCCAGTTTTTATGATTATAAGGTATATTTTTTATGTTTACAATGTAAATTTTATGATTATGTTTTCTTTTTTGTAAGTAGCTACTTTTATATCTATCTGTGATTTCGATTTTATACATACATTCTTTAAATTAAATACTTGGAATTGCTTTATTCGACAGATCCGACATAAAATTTTCATCAAATTCCAGTTAAAATAGTCGGAACTGACACATTCGACATATTAATTTTAACATAGTCCCATTAAAATTGTCATAACTGACACTTCTGACAAAATTACTTAATTTATTCCAGTTAAAAATGTCGCATGTGACTTTTCTCGAGTTTTCATAAGTAATTCTCTAAAAAATTGTAATATATATATTTGAACCACCTAAAAATAAGTGTTTTTGCCAAATTTGGTAACAATATTTCATTAATTAACGATTTTATGGATAAAAACATCTTTCCGAAGATTCCGAATTTTCATGTGACAGTTGGGATATTTCTAATCTGCGCCTGCGCAGTAAAACGATAGTGGCGAACTTGCTGGCAAAAAAATGAACTACACCGCACAGACTCATTTTGAGGTTAACCGATTTTCACTAGCTGTCAAATAGTACCATAAAATGACATCGCGTCTCGCTTACGCTTGAAGAATGAAATTGGAGAGACAGTCCGCACTTTTACATGTAAACAGTTATTGTCACGATAGTTTAAAATAGACACTATTGCTGCTAGTATATCCATGCACGTGTATAGGCGCTATTACTTCCCACTTCAGTTGTGATTCAGTTGTTGTAGGCACAACACGTCTTACGTCTTGGGTTTTGGCCCTTGGACTTGACTCTTGGGTCAATCACTACCACCCACTCGGAGCTGAACCGAAAACCAGGAAAATGTTACTTTTTTCGAAACGAAAACCGGAACCGAACAAATATATATATTTTTTTTGAACCGGAACGAAAACCGAAATGGAAAAAAATAACAGTTCGAGTGCGTTTTTCTCTTGAAATTTTTTTCATAGCAGACATTATTAATTCAACTGGTGTTAATAAAAAAAAAACAACAAAAATCTTTAAAAAAAAAAACAAGTGTATGTAAAGTGACATAGCATTCGAGCCAAAACAGAATGACAACTAAAATAAAATATCGCCCACCAATCCGGTAACCTTGGCCTTGGGAAAATAGAAACGAACAGACTGTCTGCAATTAATTTCAATGATTGCCTTCTAAAAATTATTTTAATTTAATATTTCAGTCAATTACGATAAATAAAAACGTAAAACTCGGAATTAAACGTACTAAAATGAAACAGGATTGCAGAAACTACACGTAAATAGCGGAAAATGTGAATTCTGATAATGTAAAATCGGCATTCTATTAGATATACAAGATAATACCTAGGTACCTAACTAAAATATAGAATTTATATCTAATAAATAACATTAACAAAGAATGCAGGCTCGTAAAAACAAATATCTGTTACGAATCCTCTTCCTGAGGCGGATAGGATCCACATCAGATTGTAGAGCCAATTAAAAATAAAAGAATGCAAGTGGGATTGTGTCAAGTAGCCTTTCCTAAGCTTTCAAAATGTGAACTCTCCAGAGATGTTAAACTTTTTTTAGATTGAGCCATTTATAGTTTCCCTTTTAAAATTGCTGAAACAAGTTCAACTTTGACTTAAGTGCCAGTTTTGTATACAAAATAAATTAAGCATACTCTATTTTCAGAATTTGTGTGAAAATTAGTGGTGCCAGTTTTCCTTATTGGCCACCACTTTCATAATAATATCTATACAAGAACTTTTTTTTAAATTTTTAGAACCCTCATAATATCAAACATCGGTTAGCTAACTCTCTAAAAATAAAAAAAATCTACTTCAGCTAAGACATGGTCTAAAAAGATTGTGACTACGCGATGCGCAGATTGTGCAAACGACGCATGCCGTACAAAACACAATTTGTCATAAAAATACAACATGCGTCCATTTAATGTTATGTTTATTGTTATATTAAATAATAATAATAATATATTCATTTTCATATCTTTTCTTTTTCGAGAAAATGCTTAACGTTTTTTAGTCATCTTTACATGATTTAAGAATATATTCCCATCACCATCAAAAAACAAATTGACGTGCTCACAGCTCGGCTACCGCTCTCCGATTGGCAATGAGTGCGAAATTTCATCCCACCTATTGTTCAAAATTATTTGCCGTTTCACTGATGTATGCTCTTAACGATAGGTATGTAATTTGCCTCATGACAATAATTGTTACTACATAATATTATTGATCCTCACCAATGTCGCTTGATTCACATTGTGAGTGTCAAGCATTGATATACTACTGGATGAATCATATGCTTCTTAAAATGACGCCCGATTTTCAGCGAGTCGGCCTTTGTTAAAACTTACTGAGTAAGCCCGGTCTAGTTTGCATCTTACTCTAACTAATAGTCAGCGCATGACGACTTGCTCTGTCTGTTTTGCGTTGCAGCCACCCTTAGGTTCACTATTCCAAGAACGCAAATTTAGTTTTACAGCCAGGGCAATACGGGTGAAATTCGGGAATCCATGTTAACGGTCTTAACGCATTATACCTATAAGGAAATATTTTAAGACGATATTCGTTATATCTTTTGTGGTACATTTTTAAAATGACACTTGTATGGGAACTGCTCATCTAGTAGTATATCAATGGTGTCAAGGAATATTTTTTTATTTATACTACGGACCTACGCTATGATTATATCATATGAATGCCCCATATATAAAAGAAATCTTCTATAAAGTGACACTTTAAATATCAAAAATTGGACAAAAGTGCCCTTTGATTTAACAATGGATCACTGACCTATATATATATAGTTCTTCAAACTCTTCCAAAGCGAATTCACATCCATATTCATCAAACTAGTGAGACTCACATGTTGTATGAATGGGTACCATTCAATCACCAAGGTCAGTCCCATCATTAACAATCGACCAAGAAGACTCAAAACAATTTTGTGACCAATACACATCAACGGTTGTCAAGTCACTGAGGTTTGTAAATAATTTTTATAACCATGTCCGATCTTAAGAAGATAATATGCGTCCTGCACAGAGTGGATGTTGTATTAACAGATTTTTTTTTTTTTACGAGAAATGGATATTAGCCACTTACTTAGATATTAGGTCCATACTCTGGTCCAAAGACACATTGAAAAACTACACAAGATTTTGTCAGACCTATAACATTATATGCCGATGCGGTAACCGCTCGGACAACGTGTGTGTATATCAGTGGCGAAGGGTGGAGGTAGACTGTTAAGATCCGCCATAAATAGTGCACATTAAACTTTATGTATTAGTTTTCATTGTAATAAAAGTACAATTTACAGATTGTGTTGGTTAGTTTTTTAAATTCAGTTAAGCCCTGCGAAAACCAGGCCATAATAAACAATAGTCAAAAATACTCGTCTATCTATAAAATATTCAAAATTATGCAATAAAATCATACATAACATTGGATATTTTAACATTTTAAATAACATTTTTATCTATTACAGTATGGTTTAGCCAGAGCGTAATAAATTTAAACCATAAATTAACAATATGTTTAATATGTATTCTTAATCCAACAAAAACAAATAATTATGAATGAAAAAGTGTGCACAATTTTGTCGTATCGTCCAAAATATACCAAAACTATTATGGTTTAGGCAGGGCTTAATTAATTTTTAAAAACTAACCAACACCATCTGTAAATTGTAGTTTTAGCTCAATAAAAACAAATACGTATGACTAACAAAGTTTAATGTGCACTATTTATGGCGAATCTTAACAGCCTACCTCCACCCTACGCTACTGGTGTATATTATATAGGTATAGAAATCATATAACATGATTTGACTCACCATTTGTCATATGAAGCACCTTCGCTACTTTCTTCATCGTCGTGTCTAATTTAGAATCCGTATTCTCCAATTCACTATTAAAATCATCCAGCATTCTGAAACCAAAACAGATTCATCTTAAAGTTAACTGTAAATTCTCAGATTTACACGCAGAGAATGTAAATGACTTTTAACGAAAAATTAAACTACCATATTAGGCACAGTGCCCACATGGGCGGGGGATGACAGCACACAAGTCAATTATTAGAGCGACACCATCACTCATCCAAAATACAATGCGATCCTGCAGAGCCCACAAAATGGGGCAGTTTACAGTGCTGGGGACTCAGTTAATCAATGACGTCTCCTTCGACACACAATTATCAAAAAAAAAATACTAATCGTTTCTTCATGGTCGGTTTCCAGGTAGAAATGCAAAAAATATATATTGTCAATTTACTTTCCCAGATAATACAAAGCAAATTTTAACTACTTCACTACTAAATGGGTGGTACAGTATGCTGCCCTTCCAAGGAAGAAGGCAGTAACTGACTTTAACACACTTTTGAGATAAATGACATAATGTTTTTTTTTTTCAAATTCTAGTAAGTACTGTGAATTAATTAAAAAAACGGTGATATTTTTTATCAATAGGATGTTAAAATACAAACAAAGTAATAATAAACAAGCAGTAACTGCAATAAATAGGTGCAATGACTGCCTGTTTGCTAAGAAATGTGTATTATTTTAGCAGATGTCCATTTTTTCATTAAGGATTTTAATGGTACTTTAGTGATAATACTGATTTTAAAGTGAACAGAATACCTACATATATAGCTTTCAAAATTACCCAACGGATGGCATTCATAACTCAATTTCACAAATTTTGTGAGTTACTGTCTTCTTCCTTGGAAGGGCAGTATGGTGAGCAATGCAACGTAAACTCCTCACGAATTCCACATCCTGCCAAGCTGCCTCTTGTAAATTTTCCCATTTAGATTCGCGAGCACTTTGGATGCTTAATTTCAACCAAAGAACTGTAGAAAGGAGTCATAAAATCTTTTTGTATTACAGAGTTGACGGCAATTCAAGAACAATTTTAGCATGGATGTATCGGTAACTATGGAAAAGTTACAATTCTTCTCATTGTACTACACATTATAATTAAGTACTTGAATCATAGTAATACGCATTAAAAAATATCAACTCACACTGCTTGTTCATCTAATTCAATCCCAATCTGTCTGGAGACTGTTTTAAGTGATCCAATGGAATGGCTAATAACATTAAGCTGCTCATCCTGGCTGTCCAGCATCCGCTGCTGGGCCGCAGTATTGTCGGAGACGAACCTGTCATCGTATCGACTGGGGCTGTCCATCTGGTTTTCTAATTTGGAGTACTTGGTTGTGGAGTGTCGAGGCGGGGCAGATGTGGGGCCATCCAGGAGCGCCTGCCTCGATGTACGGTCACGTTCTCGACTTCTGTTAACGTTCATCTTGTCTTTCATATCCTGCGAATCCAAACACAATTCACGCCAGAAATTTAAAGCATTCCTTTCATTGAATTCATTTTTAACAAACAGATTTCAAAATCAATTGCAATCAATTTTAAAGATAGTTCAAAGAGACATTTTCTACATCTTTAAAAACTGAACATTGTCTATAAATTTGCAATTATCTAAACTCTACAATTTATTATATTACTATGCAAATCGGCACATATCCATAAGTAGTATCAAAAAAAAAAAAAAACGCTATAGCAAATAAACTTACAATAATACTAATTCTAGAGTAAAATAAAATGCAAGTCTTAGTAATCACAGAGATGTAGTAAATGTTTATACATACTTTACAAATAAAAGGAGGTAATATAAATAAATTAAATGATTTATCCTTCTAATATAATTGGTAATTTATCTTTCAATATAAACATATTAACAAAAAAGAATACGTCCAAACTTAGCCAAATGCATAGTCAAACTTAAGCAACACTAAACCTTAAACCGCTGTAATCGAATTATTCAAAATTCATTGTAATCTTTAGTTTCGCATAAGTATTATAAAAAGGCGTGGGATGAATGATGAAAATATCTGTATTGTGGAAGTAATAAGGAATACATGCCAAACATGAAAAATCCCCAAAGAGTGAATCCCGCTAATCTGTCAGGAAAAACCTGATGAAATATTTTACTTTACTGTATAAAATGAAAATCAATGGATCAATCCATAGATTTTCAGATTAGCAAGGATGCATGCTGTCGATTGGACCATTCTGGACGCTGGGTGAAAAACAAATTTTTTATCGATTTACAAAATAAGAAATCTATTATTGTAGACGCAAAACAATAAAAAATCTTTGTGTTGTTAACAGATGGTAATATAAAATAGTTATTCTTATTTGAATTTGAGGTATCTTATTTTGAAAAGTAGATTAAAACACAATATTTGCAATTTACTATGACTGATAGGTACTTATTATATAAGGGCCTGAAAATGGAGAGTAAAACAAAAAGTTTCAATTCTGTCATGTGTGTTCGCCATACACACTCATTCATTTATTTATTTTCAATTAGCTACCTAGATTTATTGTTATCTGAACAAATTTCATCTTAAATCAGTATTGCCATCTTTTTCTATGTTGAGTAGGTATAAAAAATATAGTATTTCTGAAAAAACTATGGTACAGTAGCATTATTATTGTCTTCAAACCTTGAAAATTATAATATTTTTGGCATATTCAATGTAAGATTATAGTATTTCACATTTTATGTGGATTCAAAATTATAGTACGGTTGGCAACGCTGTCCCCAATTACAATTCCTAATAATCAAAATTCTAATGTATATTATAATTATGACAACTGAACTTTTAGCTTTATTGGATTGCAATACGATTGCCGCCATTTCGACATTTTAGGAAACACTCCTTGATGAAAATTGAAAAATATAAATAGAAACATACTGACATTTGTAAAGTGTTGAAATGTCCAGCAACACGTAATAGGGGTTTAAATATTTGAGTATTTGATTAAGCAAATGTACATACGTCGTGACCTGTTGCATGCTTACCGCAATAACTGTACTCTGGGCAATTAGTTTCAGTTAGTTATGTTGACAGTAGACTTAGGCAAAGGTAGGACGAGAAAGTATATTTAGTTTAATGTTGCCTGGGTGAATGTAATAACATCAAATATTAGATTATTTAATTCAAAACTCTAATCAATAATGAATTATTGAATAGCATGTTATCAAAATTGTCAATTTAGATTTTAGACAGTAAACAATAATAAATTGATAATGTCTTTGATTAGTTAGTTATCAAGATTAACTTTACAATCAAACAAAACTAGATATTATAGTTAATCAAAATTATGATAAGAAAATGAATGATAGTTGGAATGAAGACACGCTTATTTCTGCTATCACTGAAATTCTCAACATATAATTTGTTACACATCAGAAACATTATTAGAAAAATTTATATTTTTAGTGACTTGGACTTCATTTTGAATCAATTGCATTCCTGGCAATGTGCATTAAAAACTAAGTAACTAGTGCAATACTAATTATACTGAAATTCCGCTAATTCCTCTATTCTATATTATAAAATTAATGGCATGCTTCAGTGTGATGAGTATCACACCAATTGCTTAATTGGTAAGGTACATTGTCCGAAACGCAATAGATGCAATAATCCCGCTCATGCAAATATCTTTTCTAATATGTAGGTCTATTTCTGACATGTTCCACTTTATAAAATGTTCAATAACAAATACTGCATTCTTAATTCTTGTATATTATTCATTGAATAAAAAATATCTGCTATTATGACATAGAAAATATGTTTACGCTCAAACACCATACAATCTGCTATGCGCATAAACATATATTATCATATTATGAAGAAAATGGCATATTAATTCGACTGCATTATGCATTTGTAGATTAACTAACTTTTTTTAAAACTGATATAATTGGCTTTGAATGTTTATAATAATGCTATGAGGAGGCATTCATCCAGTAGTGGATCGACCTTGACTGATGATGAAATTACACATTAATTATAAAACTTTGAAGAGTCTAAATCATCAAGCAAGTGAATGTTAGTACTTTATTTTACTTATTTTTGTCTAATCCTGGAATTGAAAAAATACACATTCTGTAATCTTTGAATTAGAAACCTTTTCTAGGATTACAATAATTGCAATTTACCACAGTAAAATTGTAAACATTTAAAGTCACCATTGCAAGTCATTATTATATCAGCGCCAGTAATGCAAAATACACGCATATTATTTATAAGATATACCGAACACATAACGCATTAAATTATAACGTCTAAGATAGTAATAATTGTATTTACCTTTACTTCAATCCTTGTGGTTTCAATAAAGTTGCGCCTGTTGGTTAATTCCTTATTGTCGATCTTGAACTTCGATGGATTCTTTTCAACTATACGTAATAATCGAGTTAAGGTAAAATACAAATAAGTATACATTACAAGCTAAAACACAAGCTTTATCAAAATTTGTGCATTATGATAATATGGATAGTAGGATGATAATATTAAAATTCTTCTTCAATCTGTAGAAATCTACTGATAGACATAGGTCTCTACCATTTGCCTACATTGTGTTAGGTCCTGTACCTTCCTCATCCAACATAGTGTAACAGCCCTGCTGATGTCATACATTCATCTAGTAAGGGGTCCAAGAAGCCCAAATCTAGAATCTTTTTTCCTAATCAGTTTACGGAAAATATCGACAATTTTGACATTGAATTGCTCAATTGACATTGTGTGAACCGTATTTTGTCTACTAAGTTGAATACCAGGGTCAGTTTCTTCGATAAGTATTACATCACGGAAAACACACGTTTATTGAAGACTTTAGTTTTCATGCATTGCAATAAATTGGCATACATGACACATGACATCTTTCACTGAAAACAATCCAACTGAGTCGAATATGGCTTCTTTGGCTAATGCATGTCTCCGCAATTTAAATTTTGTATGAGATTCTCTATTCTTAAGGGATGATATTTTACATGGCCACACTGGGACACCCCAGTTAAGTAGTTGCTTCATTCATTGAAATTATTTAAAATAAACAATGGGTTTCATGAATAAATTTCAATAGAATAGGAATAAAAAAAGGTTCCCCAATTCCCATAACCAAATATACCAAATTGATGCAGCAAAAAAATTTGGAGAACATCATCAACGAAGTCATAAATATGACTTACTTAATATTTTATTTTTTTTAAAAAACAAATTACGTACTTTTGAAAAGTTTCTTTTTTAACCAACTGTCCAAATTCAAGGTGAATATTAACTTTTTAACCATTCATGCAAATGTCAATCCATAACAATATATTTGGACAAACACCATTGCAAATACGAAACATTGTATGTTGAGGTGTTGTATCTCAAATAATAGCCGTATGTAGATCAACAATCACGTAAAATAACAAACACTATGTATGCAAGTGGCCAAAGCAAGATGTCAATGGCAGGCCAATATTTTCTTTTTTATTAACAATGCATTCAATGGTACCAACATACCTATTATTTATTCACAAAACGTTATGGAATCATTATTAGTTAGTGTTATATGTAATATTACAAAGAGCTCATGTTACTCCCTCTATTGAAATCACGTTGATCATTACTATTAATGAATGTGTTTATCTTAAGAATTAAAATATAGCGAAAAGGATATTTATAGTATCTTCTAGGTCTTCGAGGTCCCACTCAATGCTGCGGAGAGCATTCCTCAACTCGGTAGTTGTCCATTCAGCCTCAGGGCCAGCTGGTCCTCCAGAAACGTCTCCGAGCTCTAACCACCGCAGGTACAGTCCCCTCGTCTTATTCAAAGCCTTGAATACTTCGCTGTAAGAATTAACCAAAGTTTCACTGCGACAATGCATCTCACAACAACCTCAAAACTATAAATATTTACAACTCGTCTATGTCATGCAATATCTAATCAAATGCGTCAATTATTATAAAAATCTAATCTATATTATACTTTATCATTGAAAGCACTTCATTATCAGTAAATTTTAGGTGGGAGGTGTCTTTTGTCACGTCATATAGATAGATGGGTACAACAGGGTGCCATTTTAGAGTATTATTTGTCAAATGAAATACACTTACTCTTTAACCACGAAAAATGGATCCTCTAAAGTCATGTCAGTAACAAAACAAATAAAGGCTTAAAGCCTGTAAGTATAAAAACATTTGATACACTTTAAACATCAAAACGGCAGTAAAACAATATTGCAGGAATTTGTCAGACGAAAATCATATGAACAGTCATCCACCTACCCCAAATGGTTATCGACAAAACCTACCTGCATACGAATCAAGAAGAAAAATACCCCTTATTCTCCATCCCTTGCTAACACAGGGGTTTGTCGCATTCCGATACTGTACACACATCCATAATAAACTGATTTTGACAGAAGTGACGTTTACTTTTAACTGCCATCTATACACATTGCTAAAAAGATTTTAATACTTTTACCAGACACATAATTTAGTACATTTGATACTAAAACAGAGTTCTGCAAAAGTTTTTTCCCAACTGACCCAAGTAAATGTATTGATATTAATTATATAGATGTCAGTAATGTTCTAATTAAAGTTGAGATTTTTTTTAAAATATAATTTTTATAGTGACATTTAAAAAAATGCATAATTTAAAACTGATGTAGTTTTTTATGTATTCCGAATAATAATGCACAGTTTCATTTAATAAATAGTAAAAAGTCTGATTTACCGCAATGCGGCTCGTTAGTTGAAAAGAATGTCGTCTTGGACGGCGATCAATAGAATAGGTATATAGGCGGTCGCCTAGCAACCGTGTTGCTGGCCTTGCTTTGAACATCACAAACCGAAATAAGTTTCTAACAAACACACAAATTAAATAAAACTCAACTTCTAAAAAGTGGATTTTTGTTGCATACATTAACATTTGAATTCTTGGAATAGCCGCGTTTTTAAATCGTCTGTGTGTGTGAACAAAATACATTTCATTTTCAGTCAAAAATATTAAATCGCGTTCATATTTATTTCGAATGTTACGTTTTAATTTATTTTCATTGCCAGATTCTTGGCATTAAAATTAAACACTAAGATTAGAAAGGTAGCATTTACTGGCATTCATAGACTTGTTCATTTTAAGCCGTATCATGTACCTATGTACTTAGATTTAATTTAGACAATCTACCATGAGATTATTATTCATGATTAAGGAGTTGACTTCGTTTAATTGTTACAATTTTTTACATTGTTGTACCAGCTGTATTGCGCCATTATTATGTAACGTTGTCAGTTTTATCGCCTACCTACGCAATAATAATAATATTAAATACATGTTACAATCCATATTCCATACCTACCTCCTACACTGCTATATGAAGGTCACCCACACATCTTTTTTATTTTTACAAGCATACCTATTGCGCTGGTCAAACAAAATGGTGTTGGCCTTAGTTTGAATATTTGGATTTATTATTAATTTATTGTATTATATTTATAGTATTGCCTATTTCAATTTTATTGTGGTAATTGTAAATACCTAACTAAAGTTAACTACAATTGCCAACAACTTTACTGCCATTGACAAAAATGCCAGGTAACGTAGTTGGCCAAAAAGCACTAGATTTCCTATAAAAATTTCTAGAAACTGACTTACCTAAGTCATCATTTTAAACATTGTTTTGAGAGAACAAAACATATTGAAGGAGATTGGGTTTCAATCAAATCAGTTGTTAATTGATATTAATTATAAGTTGCACTGTCGAAAAACGTTAGATTTAGCACCGTACGCCAGACATGTATTTTGCAAGCTAAAATGTATATTCGAAAAAACGCAAAAGTTGGCAACGCTGCATGCAACAATCCAGAAATAAGAAATTTACTTACCTACCTACCTACCTGCCGAATTTATTTAAATTTCAAGGACAAGTTTTTTTTAATCAATGAATCGCTTAGCTTTTAGTTTTGCATTCATCTTGGGACCCAATCTTTCATTCAAGCCGTGAAACACCGACAAGGTTCGGTGGGTTTTGCATAATTTTAAGTACAATACGATATTATTATACACGACTATAATAATACTAAAATAATATATGTTAGGTTATAAGACTTTTATAAGTTATAACGTTCTTTTTTTAAATTCTTTGTCTTCGGATTTATGTTTGTTCTTTCTTTTGTTTTGATACGTAAGTACTATTTTATTGGGTACCATACCAACTAGGATAACTTTTTAGGGTAGGTACCTAATACATATGTACCTACTAAGCAAATGACTGGAATTTTGTTTCCAGAAATGAAGAATAGTTAAAATTCAGCGCAGTAAGAAATCACTAATATAGATGGCAGTACCGTCTACATTAATAAATTATTGTCGTCATCCTTCTTCCCCTTCCCCTGTCCCGATTTACAAATTTGAAACTTTTGCATGGATTCGTGGATAATCCATTTTTGTTTTTCACTTGGTTTGTTTGTTACAGTTAGGATTTAGAATATTTAGATAGTTTCCTGACAATATTTGATGCATCCCAGTGTGGTCAACTGAATTATAACAATTTTATCTACTATAATTGTGTCTACTAGGTATAAGTTTTTACAGTTTTTCTACTATAATCGTTTAAAAATATGGCAATACTTTTCTATGCATCCACAGTCAGTTGCGGTTTTAGTAAAAAATGTTACTTATACGTTAAAAGTGTTAAAAATTGAGCGATAGGGATTTGACAAAGATGTGTTTAGACTTTTGTTCTTTTTACATTTTTTTTTCACTTTTACATAATTATGAAATTCGTAAACTTTTTAACCCAGTGCTCGAAATGAACTGGAACGCACCGAAGCCCAGCCTGTTCATGAAATCCTCGAGAATACCGTTCCGTCTCATGGATAAATTAAAAATGACATTCACGGTTCCGGAATTCTTATGAAAATCTTTACATATGTAATTACATTTTTTTTAATAGTTTAATAATAGATTTCTCATGTATGGGTACATAATATATTAATAACAGTAGGTATTAAAGTTTTGTGTTGTTTTGTTACAAAGTTTTAAGGCGATCTTAATTTAACATAAATTTATAGAATTTGGGTTTAGGATTTGCCTTCCCACATATTCCATGGCTGTGGATTACTAATTAAACTAATTCAACAATCGTAAATAATACATTATTTATAAGTACAAAACAGTGACGTCCAGCAGGGATAGACTAGCCATGCACTGCCTATATGCGGTAGATAAAGGAAGGAAACTAATAACAGATAGTGTTACACCCCCGAATGGTCCCTATTTGGGGATGTCTCTTCTGGGGGTCTAAAGAGGCCTGAACCATTTTCAAGCCGACACATAGTAATGGTTGATGACGAAAAAATTATAATAAAAATACATTCGTGGCAACGTTGTTTGGCGAATGTCAAAAAAAATGCAACGCCGCTATTGTAATACCACTTTTAGCAGAAGAAATCACTGTCAAAAAAGGCGCTTCTCGTTGTAAGCGAGATCGAAATCAGCAGTTTTGGCGGGCAGACGCTTCTAGGTACTAACATTGTAAACGCGACGTGTCAGACTCGCTCCGCAAAATTATAACAAATTTATTCAAAAATGTAGTAGTAATAAGTATAAAAACATAATAAACCCAGCCGTTTTCGAAAACCATCATTCCGAGGTGTTATTATTGTTCACTCTCAAGTCCCAATGACAAACGAAGCACCAGCATCAGCATACTGAGTGAGGAGAAGAATAAATACTCTCGCTCCCGACATGGCGGGGGATGACAATAGTAATCTTTGACAGCATATTTCGTAAATATTTTTTGTTGTCACCTATCCAAACATAATCCGCCTAGTAGTCTAGTCTAAGTATAATATTGTATAATCATAGTCATTTTAATATTTTTGGAAAATTATCGAGTGCTCCGGTTCATAAACCTTTCTACTTCGAGCGCTGGAAACCACATACGAGTATAATTTGCGTTATGGAAAACTATTGAAATTGCTGATTTCGGATGTTTACAATCGTAACGCTTGAATTCTATTCCGAAAGCGGGGCCACGGCGGCGGTTTTTTAGTTTGCACAAATGTTATTGGTTTGTTTAGGTAAGCATTTCAAGAATTAACAATGAACAGAAAATGATAAAATTCATTGACGCTAGGTACACACTGTATAAAGCAATTGATTGTTAGCGATGTTATGTGTAGTCAATTGTTTTGTGTTGAGTATGACCCTGGTGTGCACATGGCTGATGACGCAATCGCTCGTGGATCGTGACGTCATCGCGCTGCAATCACAATCATCTTTTCCAGTTGTGAGCAAAAAGGCAATTTGCGGCAAAATGAAACAATCAACTTTGACCAAAATACAAATTTATCTTCTGCGATCACCATTCCGAAATCTATTACAATTCCATTTTTGCGTTCAACCTGTGATTTGGTACCTACCTGCCAAAATGTGCACTTGTGCAAGTTGGTGGCGCTGGAAGAAAAATGTAGGCTGCAGGGTTACATGTAAATTGTACGTAAAACATTTTACCGTGGCACAGTTCGCCGTGAGCTTTCATCGGAAAAAGATGACGGCATACAATACGGTCTCCAATTTTATTATATTCATTATGAACATTAATTCAATTTTAATAGCTGATTTTGGCAAAATTCATGAATTGAATAATGAAAACCTAACATAACAAATAATCCAATATATCTTCAAAATTTGTTTGCTGATGGCTTCCTGTAAAGTGTAAACCGACAAGAACCGTGTTTTATTTAGACATGACTTTTATGTCAGTACTATACGACGTTAGTATCTAAAGAGTAAGAAAATTGCGAAAACACTGTTTTTCTACTTTATTTTTTGCAGCTTTGGTCCCTACTTATTTACTTAGGTACATTTACTTATTAAGCGAACTCACACATAGCAACTCAACATAACCATATAAGGGCAATACAGACAGTACTTACTTTATAGCCCGCGGCATGGCCCCCACATCTTGAAGCGGACCCCCAGGCTAGAATCTTCGGCGGACCCCCTACCTATCTCTAAGTTTAAAAGCTGTGTGACGGTCTACACTTCTGTACCCTAGAACTGAACTATATTAAGTGCCATATCCAAAATTTCTCAGTAGAGCCATTTTAAGTTTATTGAAATATATTTTTTCTTCTGTATTAAAGTTTTGGCAAAAGTTTTATAGTTCTTAATTTTTTTTGAGAAGACATTTGATTATTTTATATACTTATCACAGTATATGTGCATATTTCAGTGTTTTAACTTAGTTATATAGAAAATAAACACTTAATACTATTTAGCTTTAAGAAAAAAATATTATGTTACTTTTAGTACTGCTTCAAATAGTATTATGTGCCATTAACATTCAGTGAAGGGATATATTATGTTGAATAAAGTACACTCAATATTGATTTAAAAATGTATATTAATTAATAATATTACAAAAATAATGTATGTTTTAATAATAATCTCGAACAGTGGGATTGCAAAACTGGAAATTTATTAATATGATCTCGAATATTTTGTTTAATAAATTCTGGTATTTTTGTTGATGGCGGTTGCTTTCCTCTTTTATCGTGTTCAACATTTCCTCCAACAGACTTTTTAGATAGTGCAGTAGTAATAAATGTTTGTGAAATATAAAAAGGTAAATAAAAAATACTTTGCACACTTTAATAGACTGACCATCTAATTCAAAGTAGTATTGACGTGTATGATTTCTTTTATCGATCCTTTTATCATTTGTTATTCTCTTCCTTTTTATCGGTACGGACTTTACATTTAACGCAACAAATTGCCGTTTGTGGTCAATGTTTTTTCACTTTTCCAAAATGCCTTGTGAATTTCATTTCTATGATGAGCTGAAAAATGTATGGAACATTTAAGGCGACATTCTGTCTTGCAGGGTGCAAGAACTCTTTGTGCTGAGATAGTTTGTGTTTTAATCGGACGTTCCTCTCCTGCTGCTACTTTTTGTTTTCTAATGTTATTTTTCCAATTTAATGGATTTCTCTTTCTTTTTTTTCCCTTTCTCACATTCAGTTGTGATTCGTCCACGATATTAGTCAAATTTTGATTATCTGTATCTGAAATTTCCGAAACTGATACATCTGATTCAGAACCATTCTCGCTTTGATGGTAATCAGGATCGTCAGCTATACAACCTTCATCGATATGTGAAGATGTTTCATGTACAATATTAATGTTATCGCATTGGAGAAGATCTGAAGTCTCTGAAGCGAGAGTGGGTTGTATTGGTGCAACCGATGTTTCCAACACTTCATAGTAAACGATGTTACCACTCTGACCAAATGCATACAGATTATCATCACACACAATATCACTATGGCTTATTTCTTGATAACCAGCCACAGTTTTGTCGACATAAATCAAGTCATCTAGGGGTGAATTTATTTGCCTTTCAATTGATGAACTCCCTGCATCTAAAACGAAAATAACCCATTATCAATCTTAAAAAATGAAAATATGAATACTGTATTTTTGTTTCACGGATCTTTTGTCAAACCAAATTAATGGATTTAATACTAAGACATTCGGCTAAAACAAAATTAAACAATACTATTTCCAAACTCGAATAATCAAGCTACACTATTATCTTAAATATCAGCCAGGGTTAATGTACAATTTAATAACATTGTTTGATTTCATAAAACTGATTATAAATTCCTACCTTTCGTTTCTGAATCGTTGTTTGACACTGCGGTAGTAATTCATCACAGTCATCAATAATATTATTGGTTTGTATTTTCACTAAGTCCAGAATACGTTTACTTCTCTCCGACATTAATGTAATTAACTTTTCTTATTTGGAATAAATGTTTCAATGCAAAACTGTTTCAAACATTCGCACAAAGGAGTTAATACAACAAAAATGTGCGGTCGTCTGTCAAGTGTCAAACATTGTTCGTACTAACTCCGCAAGATAACACTTAATACTGTTTAATTGTATTGGTTGTTTTGACTGAATGGACTTAATATCAATAAATAACAAAACACCCACAACTAAAGAGTATTAAAAGACTTAAGTATTCTTTGATTCCAAAATCAAGATGCACTTAATATTCTTTAAAACGCAATATCTCAGGAAATAATTGATATAGGAGTTAATACTGTTTACCATGCGAAAGAAGAGGCAAAATCATGAAGTTTAGTGCAATAAAGTGACTTTTGAAAATTTTGGAGTTAATACAGTTCGGTTCTAGGGTACAGACTTGTGTATCCCAAATAGTGTTCAAGATCAAATTTACGGTATTTTATAGCGATTTATGATTTTTTTTGATACACCCACTTGAATTATTATAGAGTTGTCGAATATCAATAATCAAAAATTGCATCGCACAAGTGTACATATTTTGAAATGTTAATATGCTTGAAGTAAAATACGGAGGCGACATTTTTTACTATTAGTGCAATTTTGTGATGTGTGTTTATCTCACTTGGCTGTTCGATCCGCCACGCCGGGCCCCCCTTAAGCCCGATCCCCCAGGCTAGAGCCCTGCCAGCCCCCCCCCCCCCCTTGTGGGGGCCATGCCCCGCGGAGTCTTTCGATTTTTTTCTTATCACAGAAATCGTCGCCGCCATATTCAATTTTGACTAAATGGGCCAAGAATCTCTCAGAATATTCTGCTTTCAATCAGTGGCGTAAAGGGGTTGGATCTCAGTCTCGCATAACTTGTAGGAGAAATAGATGTTAACCACTTGCTTAACTTGTAAGGTCGCTCTGGACTCAAACACGCACTGCGAATTAGCCAGATCCGGGATTCGAACCCGAGTCCCACGATTATATAAGCCGTTACGATACCGCTCGTCCATAGATGATTACAAATTACAAATTCAAGATATTTACAAACATGGCATGAAACATGCAAGGAACAAACAATGTGGTTAAAAAATATACAATATAATAAAATGTCTCGTGTACCTTATATTGATTGTTTTACTAATAAATTAATTGTAATATTCAATATTATGTAAGTCGTAACACAAATTCATACCTACCTGATTAATATTTAGTTGTATAGGCATGGGCAAAAAACACTACCTTATTCTTAGGTCAATAATTATTATAAAGCAATCATCATTCATAAGATGTTTATCACACTTGAATGGTCAAAGACATAGCTTATAATAAGTATCTTTAGAATCATCTTCAAATGTGTTAATCTTGCCGATTTTTTGAATAATAAAATGCCTAATTCTTGTCAAATTTGGGATCACAGAGATTATCAATATAATTTTTTATCGTGAATATTTTACAAAAATTATCTCGTAATAAATTATACTAATGGTTTTATAAATGCGTTTAAAAATTAATAAATGTAAAAAATCTTAACACCACTGCACAGTTATGTACCGAAATATGACTATATTCTAAAACATTAGAGCGAGAGGTTTAAAAGAATACTATGTTATGTAACAAAAATACTTAATGCAGTCATTAAATGTTTAAAATAACTATAAAGGATAATAAGGCTTCAAAATTATATAAATAAATTATCTACAACGTTTAAGGAGTGTCCAGTATCATGGTTTGAAAATACAATAAAAACTCAATTTTGACCAACGACGAGCACGTGGGCCGTTAATGTGCTTTTCGTGAAATGGCGCCCCGGGCGACTTTTTTACTATTGTAAATTTGTGATGTCTATTTATCTCACATATGTGATCGACCCGCCACGCCCCCCTCACACGAGTCTTGGGTCTCACGAGTTGATTCCAAAAAAAGTCATCGGTATGTCAATTTTTATAGAAATCTACATTTGAATGCCATCTTGAGGGCGTTTACGATAATTTTCTATTCCTGTTTTTCGATTTTACAAAGGCCATAGGTCAGAAAATAAATGTCTGAAAATCGTTGTTTCTACAAAAACATCATACCTATTATGTTTCAAAGGTTGACTTCTCTCTCCTGAAAAATCATATTTCATGACAAATGTCGTTTTTGTAATCAACTAGTCAATAATTGCGTGACAATTAATAATTCTCCTTCAATATAATATTTTGATCTCGCAAAACAATGTTTAAAAATATGAAATAAATATCATAAAAAACTAGTCTTTTTTTCTGTTAAGGCTATACCTCAGTTGAGGCAAGGTCTAAAAAGATCGTGGCTAGGCGATGCGCGGATTGCGGGTCGCGGGTGCAAATGACGCATGCCGAACGAAATATAATTTGTCATGTAAATCCAACATGCGTCCATTTAATGTTCTGTTTATTGTTCTATTAGTAACAATAATAATGTAGTCATTGACATGTTTTCTTTATCAAGTAAATGGGTAACGTTTTTAGTCATCTTTACACGATTTAAGAATCAATACCCCCGTCACCATCACGAAACAAATTGACGTATTCACACCTCGACGTTCGCTCTCCGGATGCCAGCGAGTCCAAAAATTTCGTCGCGCTTATTATAGTTGAAAATTATTTGCCGTTTCACTGATGTAGTACCTAACTTATTTTCTTACTCTATCTGGCATATTTTTTATCATTAGGTGTCGGTATCTACTTTAGTGGCGTGAGAAATAAAACAACACAATGACACAATATGAAATTCATGGCCTTACAGCAGTGGTGCAAAACCTATTTGACAAACGGTCCGCAGTGGGTGCCAGTGTTGAAAAATAATGATATACATTTTAATTATTTTTAATTTATTAGTTACATATTAGATACTTACTGATGTTGGGCTGCGGGTTGTGTATCACTGACTTATAGTGATATTGAAATAATAGTATCAAATATCTTAATTAAACGTGTGTTTAGGTATGAGGCTTTAGTTTGACGATTGTCGGGGATTCCACTCTTCGGCCCCGTCCAACGTGCAACTCAAACGTATAACCGTATAAACGTATAACCAAAAAAAGACATTGTCTACGAACATTTTCACACGTATATACGTTTGAGTTAGGCCCGTTTCAGACGGGACACCGGTGTCGCGCTCTTATATAATAAGGAGGCTATTGTATTCGGATAAAATGGCCTTTGTATTATGTCTATGAACGCCCCGAGTTAATGAGTCAAAGCGTGTCTGGTACACTTTTCCGTCGGCCGCTACATTCTCAAGCCGCCGATACACATGTTTTTATGACCGCAGCCAGTTTTATGTTCTAATTTATATCGCGAAATTATGCGTTGACTCATTAGCTCTGGGCGTTCATAAACATATTACAATGGCCCCTTTATTTGAATACAAAGGCCTCCTTACTATATACGAGCGCGACACCGGTGTCCCGTGTGAAACGGGGGTTACGCGCGCCACTCAACGCTCCGCTGAACGCGCCTACGCTGGACGGGGGCCTTCTGATGTTACTAATTATTAGATACTGGTGATAAAAAAAAAAGTTTGATATTTCAAAGAAAGGTCTTCTGTCAGTTCTTGTGATTACTAATAATTATTATTACTTGTTAATAAAAAAATTGTTATTTATTATTTCACTCTTTTCCATATTCCGGATGAAGAATGTTAGATATTATTACCTACTCATCAAAAATATATTTTCTTTAATTCTCTATTTCTATCCTACAATAGAGTAGAACGTGAAACAAAACGTGAACATCGTTCGACACAATATACCTAGTTTTTTTTGTTAACATAAATATGGACCCTCCAAACCAGCCCACCATGAACCACATTCTGTCTTAATCGAGCGTATCACGAGGCCCTACGTATGGATGTGAAGCATCAGCAGTTGTGTATGCCTGGGAAGGTCTCAAAAGCAAATACCCAAGCCCTGCTCTCAAGTGAGCTTTGACTGAGTTTACTGAAAGGCGTAATTTAATAAAAAGTGCCATGGGAGAGAAAGGCAGGGAGACTTAACAGAAATAAATTATTTTAATGATATATAAGATACAAAAAACAAAGCTAAAACAATACGGACAAAAAAACTATGTTAACAGTCATATCCGCAATAAGATGCCGCAATTTTTTTAAATGCAATATAATTGACATTTGTGGCGACCAGGTCAGACGGCCCGACGAGTCCAACAGCTGGTTGGACCGACTTCAGCATCTCTTCCCTCTCGGAGCACATTCTCGGACATTCCCAAAGGATGTGGTTTGCATCCTGTTGCCACATGGACATGTTGGCCGGGTAACAAATCCAAGCTCATGGAGCTGGGCAGCGAATCCACCATGGCTTGCACAACACGTATTATAGTTTTATTTTCGATTTTTTGTTTTATGATAGGCGGAAAAATGTAGGTACACATTGACTTTGTTCTTGGTAGAATAAATACTTGCGAATTTATTTTTACAAAATCTTGCCTTTTTCCGCAAACATGCTTGTTTTCGTACACCGTCTGGCACCAAAATAGAGATTCATCGAATGGGTAAAATACAGAGTCGAATAAAAATAGGTGGGGGAGTTGCATGCCCTGCATTGTTTTTACCGCGGCTTATAATGGCGATGTTTAAATTGTGTTTTTTTTTTTGTACATATTTGCTAAGCGACGGACAGCTGCGTAAATTGACTGTCCACGTGGAAACCATACGTCAAACAATGATGAGGATTTCCGCTTATAAAACTAAACGCAACGTTTCATTACGCGGGACGTTATTTTTATATTTTTATGATTTTCAGTAAGTATTTCACTGTTTGGTTTGAGGAATTGTAATTTCGATATTTTATGATACATATTTACGGTATCGGCACCAGGATACCGGGATTGGTAATGAGTGTAATGACATACTTAATTAAAATTATCCTGTAACAAAAAAAATACTTTAAAAAGTGCCAACATAAACTATATGTAGACTTATCAGCATGGCCCCCACATCCTGAAGCGGGCCCCCAATCTAGGATCTTTGACGGACCCCCTACCTATCGCTAAAGATAAAGGCAGTGTGACGCCCCACAGTAGCATTTTCTAAATGGTGCACGCGGTAAAATTAATGTGTACCTATATTTATAAGTTTTAATATATTTAAATTCATCTATTTGAATTATGGAGTTGTCGAGTATCGATACACAATCAAAAATTGTATCGTACAACCACATAATGGGTGGTCTGCCCATCGAATTTGAAGCTCTTGTTGTGAATATAATATATAAATATGTTTTACACAGTTTGTTCTACACAGTTCGGGCAACTCAATTGGCCACTTCGGCATTACTACGTGAAACTTTTTTTATTAGGGAATTTAAAAGAATGCTGAAAAAAATTCATTATAGCAAGAAGTACGACTAGTACAATAAATAAATAAATTTAAGTTTCTGCTGCAGCAGAATTCTTCTTTTGTTTAAGTTCTTTATTTTAATTATTAATATGATTAATAATTTATATTTAATTTTGATGTTAATAGTAAAATATAATCCAAATAAACATTTATTTTTAATTTTTAATCAACCGCAGCACCCCAAATATATTATCCACGAACCGCCACTGATCTTATATTACTTATGCGCCGGCTAGACGGTATAGTTTGTGCAAAAAATACGGAACACTTTTACAGCGCTCTTCGGTTTGCGCGAGCTACAGTTTTCCCATCCATACACACGGGCTTCCCGATACTAAAGCTTGTTCTAATATAAGCTTGTGGTAAAGCATGAGCGTCTAGTCGACGCTTTAGTTTAGTAAATAGATAAAAGTATCAAGAGTTAATTATTTTTTCCTTTACTACAAACTCATAAAATGTCATCTACCTACATAATATTATTTAAATTAATATTTTAGCCATAGTCCTTGATGTCTACGATCGCTACCTACTAACAAACCGTCTCATGGCTCCGGAGGAATACGAGAGGAATCACGGGAGTGAAAGATTGGAATGTGTTTATGAGGGAGGTTTTGGCATTATAATGTAAAATGGTGTTTTGGAGAACTGTTTTATTTTATACGTATAGTACCTACAAATAGTTACATGTAAATTGTACGTAAAACATTTCACCGTGGCACAGTTCACTTTGAGCTTTCTTATCGGAAAGAGATGACCGTATACTATACGGTCTCCAATTTTATTAGATTGGATATAAACATTTATTCAATTTTTATAACTGATTTTAGAAACCTAACCTAACAAATAATCCAGTATATCGGCTATTTTCAAAATTCGTTTGCTGCTGGCTTCCTCTAAAGTGTAAACCGACAAGTATCGTCTTTTATTAAGACATGAATTTTATGTCAGTACTATACGACCCAAAGAGGTTGGACGGTCTTTAATATACGGCCATATATTTCCGACAGAACATTTCACGGTGAAGTGTGATACGGCTAACTGCATACTTACAAGTTTCCGGACACGAGTACAAATAACTACACTGGTTAATAGGTATTTCACAGCGCGTGATTGAAAGAATGTGAATTCTTTACAACAATGTGTGTGTGTTCGATTTAGAATGCGTCTTATTTATTGAGTGCAACAAACACTGAAGAAAAATATGATCTGTATATTGCAGTGGCAAATAAGTTTCTTTATGGATAAACTCTCTTGAAATGCATCCAGTTGATGTAAATTTCCCATAAACAATAATAAAGTGGATATATAATGATTTCTCGAGAAAGTAAGTCATCTAACTCAGTACTTCTCAAACTGGGGGGCGCGTGCCCCTAGGGAGCTCTGGAGCTCGGGAGCCGCGTAAAAAATCATAAAAACGTGATCATTGGGCGATAATATTTCCAAAACTTGAATGAAGACCAAAGTACAATAATTGGATAAGAACACTATTTGCTAAATCCTTAAAATATGATCATATAACGTGGGCAGCTCAAGAATAATATTGATGATTGAATTTAATGAACGAATTTTGGATAGGGCGACAGCAAAAATACCCGTCAACCGTCGTCAGTCGACGTCATCCGTTTACGACATCGCGAAACAGCATTTTTATCATTACTGGTAATAAAAAATAAATACAGGTCGTGTCTTTCAACAGAGACTTTGGAGCAAACCCTACATTTCAAACCGGATACCAGATATTGACGTATTATGTAAAAATATGCAATCACACCCCTCTCATCAAATTGTTTTTTCAAGTTCATTTTTGTCTTTTTTTTAATTTTTGCTTTACAAGCAAGTAAATGAAATGTAGAATAAATGGAGAATACCTGAGTCATCTGCGCTTTGCCGATGACATAGTAATTTTCTCGCAAGACTCAGAAGACCTCCAAAGCAGAATGCAGGAACTCGCTGAAGTAAGCAACAAAGTAGGTTTGAAAATAAATGTAACAAAGACGAAAGTCATGTTCAACTGCTTTGCAGGCCAAAAAGAGATCCTCATCAATGGCACTCAGCTCGAACAGGTGAAAAGCTACATCTATCTCGGACAACAAGTATCTATAGATGGATGTATATTTGATGAAATTGTTCGCAGAGTAAAGCTAGGCTGGAGTGCTTTTGGCCGCCTGAATAATGTCTTCAAAAGTGACCTTCCACTGTGCCTAAAGCGCAAAGTGTTCAACCAGTGTGTGCTTCCCGTGATGACATATGCGTGTGAAACATGGACCCTAAGTAAACGAGAGATCCAGAAACTTAGAGTAGCACAACGTGGTATGGAGAGGTGTATGCTGGGCATAACGCGAAAGGACAAAAAGAGGAATGAGTGGATAAGGAAGCAGACAAGGGTTTGCGATGTAATAGAGTTTATTAAAAGCCTTAAATGGAGATGGGCTGGACGCATAGCTCGAAGAAGAGACAATCGTTGGACAAATCTAGTCATCCAGTGGTATCCAAGAAGTACAAAACGTCCACAAGGTAGACCTAGAGGCCGCTGGATCGATGAAATGATAAAGTTCTGCGGAAGTACGTGGCAACGCAATGCACAGGACCGAGAGAAGTGGAAGCAACTTGAAGAGGCCTTCATCCAGCAGTGGATAGATTCAGGCTGATGATGATGATGATGATGAAATGAAATGTTCTATTATTTTTAATAAAAATGTACCCATATTAATAATGAATGGTAAATAAAGTAGGTACTGTTGGTCACTTAAGACTAATTTTTTTTATCTGATTTTGGGGGCCGTGGTATGAAAAAGTTTGAGAAGCACTGATCTAAGTTACAAAATACTATTCCATTAATTTTAGATAAAAATGTATAATATTCAATCCCAGGATTCGGAGTTCCGTATTTGAGAACCCTAGTCGGTTTATCTACGTATTACCACTTATAGGAATGTAACATATCGTTAGTAATTATGTCACATTTATTATTCATTCACTAATCATTAGGTACATAATAAATGTAAATGTAGGTACATACATGTTATAAAATTGAATGATGCAGTTGATTAAATAGTCTGACATCAGGCAACACAGAATTAATTCTCTTGTGTGTGTAACATGAATGACATGTTTATGATTAATGTGTAGACGTTTTGTCAAAAATTTGTTATTTATAGGATTCGATTGTTTAGAATGTCATCTTTCGCAACCCAAAAAAGGCGCACTTTTGCAAGCAAAGATTATTTAAGTGACGAAGCTACGACCGTAAAGTTGTGATTATATCGAGATGCATGTCGCGTACTGTCACGGCGACAAATTTAGTCTATGGTTACGTCATTTTGCGGAATATTTAGAACGAACACGATCTTTGTAAATTTAATAATATTTTAAACGGAACCGAATCCACAGACCATAGATAATAGAAAACATTATTTTTTTAAATACATAGTGCCAACCGCCAAAAACAAAAAACACGCGATTTTGACGTGATTCTAAAATGTGTAGGCACGTAGAAAATGATAAAAAACGTTCATTGAGTCATGCAGGTGTCGATGCAGTGCAGTGCAACGTGAGGTGTGATAAATACGCTAAACAAGCCACAGCAGATAAAAGACCTTCAACCTACACACATTTCTCCCTAAGTTAGGTACGCAAAACAAAAACTAATCGAAGACACAATAGAGCTATGGGACCACAAATACACAACATCCGCCACAGGATCAATAACGCAGACATTTATTCCAAACATAAACTCTGCCATCACTCTTGCCAGAAACATAAAAATATCACACGAACTCACACAGATACTAACAGGCCACGGAGCGGTGTGAGCCTATCTAAAAAGATTTAAATAGAGGAACGATGACTGTTGTCCATGTGACGGCTACATATCTCAAACTGTGTGGCATGTCATCAACGACTGCCCTATACTATAATGGGAGCGATGGACTATCATGACTATGTGTAGACAGCATAACCATGAAATTGACATCCAAAAGTCTCACGAAGTACTAAGCAATAGAACAACATAAAATATTTAATTCTGGCAACTAACCCTCCCAACCACCTTGTACGAAAAAGCATGGGCATGGTTATTTATATATTTAAAAAAAGTGAGGTGACCTTCGGCAGATTTTGCTAACTGACAATGCTCGTTTAAAGGTTCAAAATGTCCTACGGGATGGGAGCATCAGTCTAATAACATTTTAAACACCAAGAAAAACGACATTACACACTTTTTTCCCGTATCGGCAGCTTACTGTGACATCACGTGATAGTACGTGACATACACCATAATATATTTCGCGCTTACACCTCTTGTGAAGTTAGTCATAGTATAATAATGAAGGAAACCATTTAAATTCTATTTCAAATTGCTCTCTTGTCAAGTCACTTGAGAAAGTTTGCATGAAAAGTGTATAAAAATGATCCTTTTCGTCGGCACTAAAATATAACTGGCGAGTGACGACATATGGGTTCGGAAACAGTGTCGTAGACCCTCGTAGACCCTCGTAGACCTCCCTCTTAGGCTTATGTTTATTTGCCAGTTTTTGTACTCAATCTGAATTAAGTTACAATTCATGTAAGTAGGCCTTATGGCCACATAGTTCGTGTCCGGAAACTTATACATATGCAGTTCGCCGTATTACACTTCACCGTGAAATGTTGTATCGGAAATATATGACCGAATATTAAAGACCGTCCAACCTCCTTGGGTCGTATAGTACTGAGATAAAATTCATGTCTAAATAAAAAAAAACGGTTTTTGACGGTTTACACTTTACAGGAACCCAGCAGCAAACAAATTTTGAAAATAGCCGATATACTGGATTATTTGTTAGGTTAGGTTAGGTTTTCATTCTTGAATTCACGAATTTTGCCAAAATCAGCTATGAAAATTGAATAATTAATGTTAATGTGAATTTAAGAATGAAAACCTAACCTAATTGGAGACCGTATACTGTCATCTCTTTCCGATAAGAAAGGTCACGGCGAACTGTGCCACGGTGAAATGTTTTACGTACAATTTACATGTAAACCATATAGTATATTTAGCGTGCGGGAGGTTCTGGGGTCAAATATATCTCAGCTGAATATACAATAGCTTCACATGTCGCATTAATTACTATTTCATATTTGCGACGTTAGAATATTTATTTATTGTAACGTGAAATATCTACAGTAACTGTAAATGATATAAGTAATTCTATCATCCGTCAAATTTAATATCACGGATGACCAAACAAACAACAACAAAAATAAATTTGGCACATGAAAGTCAACATATTTTCATAATTATTACAAAATTCTTAAATGTAGCTTCTAGAATCAAGATACATAACATAATATTAATATTTGCTCCTCCAATAAATTAATGAATCACATGCTTGGTTAATTGTTTCCAAAATATGTTGTTGTTTTAAACCCATTTAACATTATTCCGATGTTTTAGTAAGTATCATTGAATATCTTTTTAGGTTGTATTGCACGTTTTTCTTTTGGGTAATAATCAAGTTTATCCATGGTCCCCAGGCCTAGATCATTGGCGGACCTACCTATCTATCGCAGGGTTAAAAGCAGTGTGACACTCTTCAGAAGTGTTTTCCAAATGGTGTTCCGGGTAAAATTATGGGTACCTATTCAGTGTATTTTTAGCGATTTTTTGTATTCACAGTTGTGGAGTGTGGAATCCACAATTATGGAGTTGTCTAATATCGACATACAATAATAAAAATTTTGTATCACACAGACACTTATTTTAAAATGTTAATACTTCTTAAATAAAATAGCGCCACAGGCGATTTTTTTTATCATTTGAGCAAATTTGTGTTTATCTCACTTACACGGTAGACACGCCACGCCGGGCCCCCAGGCTAGAGCCCTATCAGCCCCCTCACCCCACTTTGTGGGGGCCATGAGATTATCTGAAAACTTTAAGACATTGCATTTTCAGCACAGTAATTTCGTCCCTGTCGCAGTGGAGACCTCTGGAAAATCTCGTGTTATTTGGCCAGGTCGAAGAGAAAGATCTCCACCCAGATGGACGGACCAAAATAAGAATGTCATGGGTGTTCCACTGACACAGGTCCTGCTTTCCACGCTTGACTGCCGAAATGGATCGAGTCAAGCCATGCGGAAAGCTGTCAGATCGTCCCAACGAAGAAGAAGGGCAAGCCTTTAATTGTCCACGTTTTTTGTTACTCCACTTTGTGTGCACATTTAATGCATGATAATTCAAGGCTAGGGCGGCGTTTACACGACTGAAAAAACTACAATTGGATCATCATTTATATATTATCTCAGCATATAGTTATGTATCTAGGAATCACAATGAGAATGTTAATGTGTCTTTGTGATTCTGACATCTTTTACGTCATATATAGAAGGCCCGCTCCTGCAGATTGAGGGTTGGAGCCAGTGACGTCGCTTGGGGGCGGCAGATACTCGAAGGGCGGCAATTCGAGGAGAATCATGTGATATATTTAGACATAGGTACTTACCTACCTAAATTTAGTAATAACGAAAATATCTTTTAATTTAAAAAAAATCACTGGTTGGAAACAAAATGTATTAATTTTGTCGTGTTCGCGATGTCTAGTTTACATCCGTTGCCCTTCAACGTCCTTGGTAACCAGCAACGACACGTGCAGATTTACGAACAATAAAATTGCAATCTGATTTATTAACCAGTATGCACGGAAATTGCGTTGTCTGTCGAAACTGAAGATGCACCCCCTCTTACAGAGCGTCCCACCTACCGCCTCTCGTCCACGATTTAATTTTGTTTTCAGTGGTATATATATATAATATATTGTTAGTGATGTATCCATAAAACACATTTTTTAGATATTGGAGTCATGAAATGATGATAAAAAATACTGTATAAAAATGGGGCGTCATTTTGGCACTGCCTAGGGACGGCATTTTGTCTAGGGACGTCACTGGTTGGAGCGGACCCTTTTTTGAGTTGCTCCGCTCCGGGACATAATACTTGCTCCAGCTCCGCTCCAGCTCCAAGTTTTGAAAAAGCTAAAAAGTTTTAATATGTATTATATGTAGGTATACGTTATTTTTTTTAAATACTTAAGTAATTTTAAAATAAGGTTTATTATTCGTCATTTTTATTATGAATCCTGTTTAACAAAATACGACAGCAAATCGTCTTTCATTATCTGCCTCTTCTCATTTAGAATTAATTTTAGGGTGAAAATTTAATGCAGATGCACTAGAGTCCGTATTCTTTATGCTGGCGTGCGGTTCCCCGCGTCAGCATTTTAACACTGCATTCCTTCTCGTTCCCTCTCATTGAAAACTTGCAACAGTCGAACGCGATGACACAATGCTTTCCATCTGCAAGCTACGTGACGTGAACGCCAGCTTAAAGAATACGGACTCTAGCTTTACTTATATAAAGCTAGTGCACGGCGTCCTTCGCTAAGATAATTTTCGTGAAGTGCGAGGCCAGTGATGCCGAGGATGGAAAAGCTCTAAATACAGTCAAATTAAAAATAATCAAACATACTTTGGTTATCTATCTACGTATGACATAGAACCAAGGGCGAGAAGCGTATGACTTCTATTCATTTATTTTTTATATATTTGTATTTGACTTATATCACAATCACTTCTGACCTTTTAATTACCACATTTGAATAACATGTTAATTATATCTAATGGCCAAGAACTCCAAACGCACCACTCGCGGTGTTAGCACCAAATGAGTTAAAATTAAGAACGACATATCTCAACATCTTAGAGATTGATTTTAGTTTCATGAACTATATTCATGCACAGGGTAGAGACAGACGAAAACAAGGTTGCCAAAATCACCTTCGACGTCCGGCAATGTACGAGTATATTATGCACAAAAATAAGAAGGAGATTTAAGCCACGGACAGTTTCTCTAACGATTTTATGATTAATGTTTTTAAGAATGCACCCAATGCCTCGCTAGTAGGTCGATTCATGCTGGATGAAGGTCTCCTCTGACTCATCTCCGTCTCTAGTGAGTTATTCGCTGCCACAGAAATCCGTTAAACTTTTTAATTGCTGGCTGCTTTATAATTGTATTGTAAATCGTCATGGCTTTCATCTGCCATCTCAATAAAACTAAAACTATTAGGCCCGTTTTAGACGGGACACCGGTGTCGCGCTCGATATAATATAGGAGGCCTTTGTATTCGAATAAAGGTGCCTTTGTATTATGTTTATGAACGCCCCAGAGCTAATGAGTCAACGCATAATTTCGCGTTATAAAATAGAACATAAAACAAAGGCCCCTGTATTCGAATACAAATGCCTCCTTATTATATACGAGCTCGACACCGATGTCCCGTCTGAAACGGGCCTTACTGAGAATTGGCTTTAACATACACACAATAAATTGGAGTTTAACTATTGGGACACTTGACGGCTTACGCTGAGCGTATCTAATTATGTAGGTACCTATTCCAATGATTATCAAATTTACAACGTGCTAAATGAGCTAATGAGCCCAGAGCTAATGAGTCAACGCATAATTTCGCGTTATAAAATAGAACATAAAACAAAGGCCCCTGTATTCGAATACAAATGCCTCCTTATTATATACGATCACGACACCGATGTCCCGTCTGAAACGGGCCTTACTGAGAATTGGCTTTAACATACACACAATAAATTGGAGTTTAACTATTGGGACACTTTACGGCTTACGCTGAGCGTATCTAATTATATAGGTACCTATTCCAATGATTATCAAATTTACAACGTGCTAAATTTTAATGAAATAATTATTTTATTAGTGAACCCAAAGATGTTGAATAAAACCTTAGTACCTACATATATAGCAGTGGCGAAGACTCCATACTAGGCGATTATTTGAAGCCTACCTTCTTAAGAAAAATATTTTTTTAATTGCATATTGACTTATTTATAATATAATCACTTGATTATAATTATATTCTATAAAATAATTTATTTTGCCAACGATAGATGCCGTATGTTGAGGTATGTATTACACAGATAATTACAAAATAATCTGCAAAAAATTTAAAAAAATACCACAGCGCGATAGATAAAAATATACTTCAAAATATTGATACTACATACTTTTTTGTTGGCCCTACGTGTAACGCCACGTGTATGTCTACGACCGTTTGGGAAAGACTCATCAAAAAGAAAATATTATGTAAAAAAGTATCCTGTTCTTTCGAGTTGTAAACGTTAAAAACATAAAAATATTAGTCATGCTGGCAATTTTAGTCGGAGCTAATTTTTAGATTACTACACCTTCAAAATTTTCATTTATTGCTGTCCGCGATAATTTTATTGTTTTTTCTACGGTTAACAACATGTAAAAGTGATAATAATATTATGAATGACATGCTTGATACACAACTATTGGTATTGGTATTATGCCGAAAAATAATGATAAAGTTTTGCTTGTTAGTTACATTTATATTGGGTTTACAAGAAAATGTTTTTAAAAGCTGACTCAGCGGACTGTCTGTAATAAACATAAATTCGTGATATAGTCCAGGCTCCCATAGACTTTTCGTATACATAATATGCGGAACGCATTCTGACAATTGATATAGGTTCTAGGGGTCACAAAGATATTTATAATTTCGAAGTTGCCAGGAAATGTTAGTTTTCAATTTCTTTATTGAGGTAATAAAAAAAATAATAAAAACCAACCAAAAATTGTTCTGAGTTATTCAATAAAAACAAAGCCGAAGCACGGATCGATTGGAAATGCGATATTTTTTATCATGCCATCAGCACGGTCGCAGGATGGTTCGTCCCCTTTGGAAAAATACCTCAATAAAAATAATTGACCACCATTATTTCCTGGCAACATCGATATTATATATCTTTGTGACCCCTAGAACCTATATCAATTGTCAGAATGCGTTCCACATACTATGTATACGAAGAGTCTATTGGAGCTTGGTCGAATACATTAAAACAAAAGACCGACAAGGGCGGGGAGATCTGACGTAGGTATAGAATGGGCGATTGTGGAGAAGGCCGGCTTAGTAATTTTAATGATTCATCATGATATCTCTTCTCGGTAGTTTCCTCATAACTGGGGATCATTGCAGGCATCTTATTCGTGACCAAGACTAACCGCTCCTCACAGTGCTATACTTCAGTCGATACAGCGCATAAATGATTTTTCTCTCCTTCGCTTTATCTGAAGACTACAAAAACCACCAGTATTTTCAAATTCTTCGATCCACGGTTTGTAATATGTCTCAAAAATTGCAGAGTAGGTACGTCTTAAACATATTGTCAAAAACCATTTATTTTGAGTGAGGCTGATTGATTGGTTCGTTCAGCCATGACCTATTTTGGGTAAACGCATTTTCCTCATGTCAGACTCACCAGGCACCAATGCCTGTGCGGCTGGTCAATGCACTCCCTAGAGATGTAGATTGCATTTTTAGTGATGCAATAGGTGTGTATTTTGTTTTTTAAATTCTATTTTATTGGTTAATTTGTATGTTTCTTGAATTATTGTTGTTTGTTTTAATTTTATTTCTTTTGCTATAAAATTATTTTTTGCTTTGTTTTTTCTCTACAAAGATGATTTACCTGTACTTTTTATTATAATGTCATGTTGTGAACGTCTTGAAATTAATAATTTGTTATGTGCTCAATGTTTAGATATTGTTTACATAAATAAATAAAGAATATGTTCAAGGCTATATCACATTTCAAAGACATCATTCGTTGTCTTCCACCGTTCAAAAAGATGTAATAGTTGGGAAATTACTAGCACGAATAATTTTCGTGATAATTAACGTTCCTCGGTCTATCAATATATTCGTAGACATGTCACACATATTAGGTACCATAATCCATAATCCATCTTCTTCATTCCAAGTTATGTTCTTCACCAAAAAATGTCAGAATAATATTTCATATATTATAGTACAAGGCTTCTAAGCTTATAGAATAGAGTTAAATTTGAAAAGAGATTACACACTCGACAGTCAGAATTCTTGGATGTAATGTGACATTTCAGAATAGTAATTATATGCGAAAGTTTTTCCACCACTGTCCCCCAGTGGGCAATAGTGACTGGATACCATCCCTGACCCCACCTCTGAGAAATTCATCCACCTACCACCCCCACCCAACCCTTGCTTTACATAATTAAAAGTATACAAAGAGCACCACTCAGGCAATTACGCGCTGCTCAGGGACTATGAATTCATCCAACATTCATACCTACCTAAAGCATCCCCGTTACATCGCACCCCTTGCTGTTTACACATATTTACCTGCACACGCCAATCGCAATTTAATATTCAACAAGTTTAGACGTGCTCTATCGCGAATCGTTTTTGATCAGTGTAAAATATTGACATTGCTATTGACATTGGTGTTGAATAGTTTATATAAATATTCAAATTTTCGTTATAGTTAGGCAGAAACACTGAAAAAACTATAAAAAAAAAAGAAAATATAAGGATTAAACATGCCGCAGAAAACTTTTGTGGAAACTATGAGGCCGATGTACTCAATATCTAGGTGGATCGGTTTAGCGCCCTTTCACTACCCCCCAGAGCCAAACAAGGTGTGTCCAGCTGCATTTGTTGCATTAATTGTTGCCCTATTAGTGCCGATTTTTGGAATACTGTGCGTGAGTCAACGCCAAGTTCTGTTTCTCCATTGCTCTGAGTGGAAAGTAGGAGTCCTGGTATATTCAGACGTTTTCCATCTATCTTCTTCTTTTATACTGTCATTTTATGTCACGGTATCAAACTTCTTAAACAGAGATTCTCTGGGAAGAATTATTGAGATAAACGAAAGCATTGATAGAAATTTAGCCAACATCAACTGCAAAATGAATTTCATCTGCACAAAAGTATTTTTGGGATTCGGATTTGTTGGAATAGTTTCAATTATAATATTCATGATTTGTACAGGAGTGGTGACGACAGTATTTCTAGGAAACCCAACTAATTGGCTTGTTTACGTTTTGTTTTGCTTGTCAAACTTTAACATCTTCATGATGAGTTTGCAGTTTGCCAATGGCGTTTTTGGAGTTGGTTTTAGATTTATGGCTATAAATCTATCAATTGAAAGCCTTGGTTCCGATCTAATGAAGAGGCAGAATGCAACAATAGAACACGAAGAATTGTTTAATGTCAATGTGTCTCCATGCGCAGAGGAAGAGTACATTACCGAAAGACTCGAAATTGAAGAGCATGTGAAAAACTATGACGAAGAACGAAGTCAGTTCATTAATTGGCAATTTTCCCTCAAGACACTGAGCAATGAATATGACAATAACTGCAAAGTCGTGGACAGTTTGAACCACTGTTATTCTGTCTGTATTATGTTGAGCTTTGCAGTTGACTTCAGCTACACACTGATAACTCTATTCTCGTTTTATAAAGTTTGGCAATACTTTACTTGGGCTATGGCAGTGGAGACAGGGCTTGCACTGTATTCGTGTTTATTCTCAGGCATCAACAAAATGGTCCTTATATATTTCTGCAACTCTTCTAAGAACGCGGTAGGTATTTGTTTACTATACTATATGTATATAGAATGCTTTCATTGCCATTGCGCATATTATTAATAATATGTACATAATTGCGTTGAAATACATAATTACACATATTTCTAATCATATCCCATTATTGGTGTTATTTATATAATTATTAAATTTATTTTGTTGTCAGGCAAAAAAGACATGCTCGACCTGCTTCAAATTTATTACTAAGTTTAATGAGGAACGACCATCACAAAAGGTAAAAAGTATCTATTATCTACTATATTTTATTAAGTGCTAATTTATATTTCTTAGTATATCTACTCTTTGGTTTCGATTTTCAGCAGTCTTTATGCAATAAAAATATACGAACTTCTTATCACTTGGCTTTATTGTAAAAATCAAGGTTTCGAACCATTGTTTTTTTCGTTTCGGTTTTCGTTCTGGTTCAAGTAAAAATATTACTAATATATCGGTTCAGTTCCGGTTTTCGTTCCGAAAAAAATAACGGTTTTACCGGTTTTCTGTTCAGCTCTGAGTGAAGTTGTGAAAATGTTTTATTTGTATTAACATATTTTAAAACATTTTATGGTAGGTACTTCTATAATCGTCCGGCATCACGCTCCGAAACCAATGGTTATGCTGCACTGCACGGCCTTAGCTATATATATATATATATTTTTATTTTTTTTTAATAATACATCTATTACAAATTATGAAAACTATGTCGAGATGCGTCACACGATCCTGAATGATTTCTTTGCGCCTTGAATTTGACACTGAACGATAACGGAAGTGGTGAGTAAAACTATGTTCACGTGCGTGTTTGAACGTGTACCGAACTGAAAAAATCAGATTTTTTTCGGTTCAGTACCGGTTCGAAGCCCTGGTAAAAATGATTAGTACTAAACAAGCATATCAACTTTTTAACAGAAGATTGTGAATGATATTTTATTATTTTACCATTTTCAAAATCATTTCTATATATTTATGGATTTGATTTTGCTAAATATGATCCTGACAGACTCTGATAGATTTTTTTAAAACTGTGTATTTCCTTATTTCCTTCGTTTTACTTTTAATTTTTTCTCACTTTCATTCCCAACCCTACCCTACACCAGCGGCCTCATTTCTTCATTATATATAATATAGACAAATAATATTCTAAATCAATTATCAAAAACAATTGCAATTGAATGTTTGTGTTTGTTGATTAGATATATTAAATGTATCGTCTATCTATAGGATTGAAGAAACAGCCTAGTTAGGGGATTGAAAAAACTATCCCTTCATGAAATGGAGCATTTATTATTTAACTTACAATTGAGGAACAAATATTCAAAACGTGATTTGTCACACATTTTGAAAAAATCAATTTACATAGTAAAATTAGTAGGATACCACAGTTTTTGTTAAAAAACTATCTTTTTATAAGATCAAATCACTTTTTGATCGTCAATTATGCTTTGGTTGAACTTATTTATGCGAATCCTTCAATATTATATGGCACAAGTTTGTTTACTGGAAGCCAAGCAGGAATACCAGCATTTTTCATAGCCGCTTTTTCCAAAATTCATGAATTGTTCAAGAATAATAACAAAACATAACATAACCTAACCTAACCTAACAAATAATCCAGTATATCGGCTATTTTCAAAATTTGTTCGCCGCTGGCTTCTACTAAACAGACAAGAACCCATAATATTTCAATTAATTGGTTAAGAATAGGTATATCCACACACATTCCTAACGATAAAAAATTGATCGAAGAAATCCAATGCCAAAAGACCTACTAATTAAATGGTCATTCTTTTTGTCATACACCTTCTTTCTTCGTATATTATATTTGTATTAATAAAAAACATAATAACATATTATTTGTAATCATCTGCCTCATTTATATTTAATATTGTTTTTAAATAATAGTTTAAATATAAAATAGAACTAATATAAATAGTTGTCAAATATTTATATCTAAGTTATGTACCTAATTTCATTGATAAAAAAATGTGGCCACCATTCCATTTTCGGCTGTAAATGTGCTCCTGATGAAAATAATGTTAGGAACCCTTGCATTACAGTAAACTCACGAATTTAATAATTGTAATAAATTCTAATCTTGGATACACGAAATTCTCTCAATTTTTGTGGTGCACTCCTATGATGTAGTGGATAAATAAAATTTTCTGAAACTTTTAAACTTAATTCTTTAATGTTTTTTCCGTTACAGTTTCGAGATCTAGCCAATCAGGTGCGGTGTAATGACATCAACTTCACATGCGGGATGTTCCAATTCGACTGGCCTTTCGTTATGGCGGTAATATACCCTTCACATTAAAAATTCAAAAACCATTTTGTCACACATAACATAATATGCACCTATACTACTTATTACTTAATATGTAGAAGTTATAATTCTAAAATACGGTTAGACTTAGTTATGGGTAGGGAATCCAATCCCGAGCCAAAATCTTAATCTCGGGATTGGCATTTTTTTCAATAGTATTAAATTTTTATATATTACAAAATAAATCTAGTATAGTATAATAATTAATACTATCTAAGACATATATTGTTAATATTGTAAACGTTGAATCTTGAAATGTTTTAATGGAGTAAATAATATTGTAATATAAATAATAATGTGAAAGTAAAACAGTTTTATTTATTTATGAAAATATAACAAATACAAATATAAGTTCAATTAAAATCAAAAATAACCTATTGTGTTGACAATCAATACAAAAAATTAAAGATTTAAATGAAAGATATGAAAGATTTATATGAAAAAATAAAATGACATGGTAATACATGGGTAATAAATCAAACTTCATTCAAACTCAGTTTATTTCGAATGTAGTTATATGTTATTAAAAATATTTTTCTAATATATTTTCGTTTTTATTTTATTATCCATAAAAAATTGATAAAAAAATCAATCCCGAAAGTTTCGGGATTTTATTTACCAATCCCGGGATTCATAGGAATCGAAAATAGTTCGGGATCCCGGGATTGGAATCCCTAGTTATTCTTTATGATATAATTTAAGGTCACATTTTTAATGGATTCCCGAGACTATAGAATGCGATTTCTTGACAACGGTATGAATGTTAAATCATAACACGTATTTTTTCACTTGCAGAACATCCCGACAATTGTGTTTATTTTCGTAATAGATTTTTGAGTTGCCACCACGTGTTCTTCCTCCTTCTTTCCTCAACGTTTCGGACTCGTTGTAGAGGCCATTCTCAAGAGATATCTTCACCATATTATAATCATGTTTATTTATAAGATGATTGTGAGGAACACACACGCTATTTTATTTTTCCCTCACAAAAAACACCTAGGTACCCAAAAACATAATTATAATAACATCATCATCAGCCTGAATCTATCCACTGCTGGATGAAGGCCTCTCCAAGCTGATTCCACTTCTCTCGGTCCTGTGCGTTGCATTGCCACGTACTTCCACAGAACTTTCTACTCTACTAACCTCTAGGTCTACCTTATGGATGTTTTGTACCTCTTGGGTACTACTGGATGACTAGATTTGTCCAGCAAGTGTCCCTTCTTCGAGGTATGTATCCAGCCCAAACTCTATTACACCTCAAACCCTTATCTGTGTTCTTATTCAATCATTCCGCTTTTTGTCTTTTCGCGTTATGCCCAGCATGCACCTCTCCATACTACGCTGTACTACTCTATGTTCCTGGATCTCTCTTTTACTTAGAGCCCACGTTTCACACGCATATGTGATTACGGGAAGCACACACTGGTTGAACACTTTGCGCTTTAGGCACAGTGGAAGGTAATTTTTTAAGACATTATTCAAGCAGCCGAAAGCACTCCAGCCCAGCTTTAATCTGCGAACAATTTCATCAAATATACCGACGTTCATATATAGACACGTGTTGCCCCAAATAGATGTAGTTTTTCACTTGTTTGAGCTGAGCCATTGATGAGAATCTTTAGCAAATTAGGAAATTTAGCTCATTTATCTTCATGTAGGAACTTAAAAGTGCATAACTACTTACATATTTTATATGAAATTCGAGAAACACAATGCACCTACATACATAATATTACATACATATATTCTATGATTTTGTAAATAAAACACGATTTGTCGATATCTTTTCAAGGACATCATTTTAAAATGGTAGCTTCATAAATAAAATAATTGTCTTATTATTTCAGATGCTTTGCGGATTGGCTTCTCATCTTGTCATGTTGATTCAATTCGACCAACAAGCAGCAAGCAACGTTTCATAAGTCGTGATTGATTAAAGTGATTGATGACAACCATTCATAAAATATATTGCAAAATCTACAAGCCGTCTACTCAAGAAAAAAATACATTAATAAATATAATGCATTGATGAGTATAATTCGTAATTTGAACATTAATACATGAACCATTATTTAAAATAGAATAAACTAAAAAAATAATACAACACAGAAACAAGAGTGAGAGGAATGATAATGAAGTTTTAAGACTTTCCTCATGTCAAGATGTGACGTTGGATCTGGGACTTCATATCAATGGCGAAGGGTGGAGGTAGGCTGTTAAGATTATACATAAATAGTGCACATTAAACTTTCTCATGCATACTTATTTATTTTCATTGAACTAATAATAAAATTTGCAGATGGTGGTGGTTAGTTTTTAAAATTCAATTAAACCCTGCCTACCCAAAGCATAATAGTTTAAGTATGGAATGGGCGATCGGACAAAAATATTATGTACACACGTTTTCAGTCATATTTATTTGATTTTGTTGAATTAAGAATGCATATTATTAAAAATCGTGTTGGTTAGTTATTTTTTAATTCATTTAGCCCTACCAAGACAAGCTATAAAATAACTGAAGTATGTTTCAAATGCACAATTTCAGATATTTTATAGATAAATAAATATTTATTCACTGTAATCTACTAGGGCTTGGATTAGGCAGGTTTTAATTGAATATTAAGAACTAATACACACTATCTATCATGGACCCCACAAAGGGGGGGCTGACAGGGCTCTAGCCTGGAGGCCCGGGCTCACGAAGGGCCCGGCGTGGCCAATCGACCACATCACAAATTCTCTCGAATAGTAATAGCTACTAGCTATTCATCTTCAATATTAGTACTATTTAAAATTATGTGGTTGTAGATACAATTTTTGATTGTGTATCGATACTTGACAACTCCATAATTCAAATACATAGATGAATTTAAATATACAAAAAACACTAAATATAGGTACACATTAATTTTAGTAGAGCATCACGCTGTCTTTATCTTTAGCGATAGGTAGGGGGGGGCGTCATAGATCCTAGCTTGCGGGTCCGCTTCAGAATGTGGGGGCCATGCTATCTATACACTGTTAACTTAGTTCAAATAAAACAAATATTTTTGACTGACAAAGTTCAGCGTGCACTATTTATGTCGGATCTTAAAAGTCTTCCTCCACCCTTCGCCACTGCTACATAATATACTTCAAGAGAGCCTCAACCTCGCTTGCAAATGTCAAAACTCACAATTTGGAAAGACCTAGATACAATTACCTATATATCTATCTACCGACCAAGCTACCTATCCCAATGTTGATGGCTAGAACAACGTTCAACTGAATACCGAATCTCTGGACTGAACTATACTGAGACCGCTTATCTAATGCCTGTACTCTGAATGTGCTACTTCAGGGTAGTCATGAGACCTTACTAAGACTTCGATCAGCATAATTATACTTGCAGCGTTTACTGGAGAAGAAAATTAGATAACGGCCATAAGACCTGTCGTCACAATTAAAATGAAGATGCGACGTTGGATCTAGATCGGCTATGTACCACAGATGTGTCAAGAGAGTCTCAACAGTGTTGCCAACTTTCATTGATATAATAATATGCCAGACAGTATTATGGAAATATGCTAGTTGGCAGAAAAAAATGTAAAGAATCGTTTTGCAACTAATGAATAATTTTAAGCAACTATTTTTTTTAATCAACGACTAATTCACGAGATTTTAAGAATATATCATAATTTTGAAAAAAGTATCTGCTTTAGAATTATTCTATTGGTTATATTTTCTCACAGGTGTTTTCAAAATCATGTGTGTTCAATAATTAGAATGCTACATTCTTAGAATCTTGTGAATTATTCATTGAATAAAAGTAATAGTTAATTAATAATATGTTAAGTTAATTAGTTATCAACACCGTTCAATTCTTCAAGCCAACCGGATTTCATCGTCCAGAAATGCCGTTATTAACATCTAGAGGAGAACGAAAGAATAGTAAATCTCAGGAGCACCGCATGGAGTTCATAATTTGGTTCACCAAAGAAATGAAGAATAAATCGACAAGAGCATCTGAATTGATCAGATTTCAAACATACCTACTAACTGTAATTAATGTATAAAAGAAATGTACAGGAGAGGATACACATCAAAACCAACACACTTAAAATTATTGACGTTAAACAATTTGTCTGCTTATAGTCATAAAATTATTTATTTTATTACTTATTTAATTACCATGACAACGAATGGATTGTTCGTATTTTAGAATATCTCACAAGTATTTTTTGATAATTTCGAAAAAACAGTCAATGTTAATGTATTCTCGGTAATAATAAGTAGGTAAGCATTTAATTTTTTTTTCAAAATTAGAACGGCCTATGTGTTTGCCTACAGATTAGTAAATTATTGTCGAGTATTTAATCAATTAAGTACATATTATATTGTATTTAATTGTATCCTTCATATTATTTTTGTCCCTAGGATCACTGCACTCCTACTTATACTTAGTTTATAATAACTACCTACGTAACTAAGTAATTATTGATTTAAATGTGAGTGTGTGCCTGACTGTACCTACGCATAGAAAAATATAACAAATAAATAATATTCTGTATTAATAATGAAGTTTAATTTTTGGACTGGTGTCATGTGGAAACTAAAAATATGTGAAGTATGATTTCGAAATTCTTGTGTGAGTTTGACCTACTCTTTTAGAAGATTGACTAACCAAACTATAGTATGCATAATGATAAATGAGTGATTTGATAAATTCATAATTAAATTAAATGATTTACTATTGTGTAGGTACCTACTTGATTTGTTTTTAACAACATGGGATCTGTATTGCCAGCTGTCATTCATAAAAATATACCAAACAGGTAAGAAAATAAGCCAGTAAACAGAAAAAAAATGCCAGATTTTCAAAAAATTAAAAAAAATATTTCATTTCAAAAAATACCTAAATCATAATATTATAGACGTTGTTTTTACGATACCAAAAATATTGAAGAACTTATTGTTTCGCAATTACAAAATAATATATACAACAAAAAATGAATGCAAGTACGAAATTGGGACATTACTTAAAAATATCGTATGTAACCATATTATTTTAAGGTCAGCGTGTTGATTTTAAAGTAACTGTGGTGTAATATTCCAGCGTTTTTTACGAGAATTTCAAAGCTGTTTGCCATGTCGAAAAATACTATATTTAACGCCATATGCCAGATTAGTATTTTGCAAGCTATATACCTGTTCGAAAATGCTAGACAAGAAGAACGCTAAGTTGGCAATGGTGCCTTTCGGCATCTTTCCCCAACACCAATGCCAGATTAATTCTTTACATTACAAAATAATGTATTTTCACAGTCTTTCAGTAGCATATCATTGTTATTACCACGTTTTTATTAGTTCGTATTCTTGTTTGTCCAGTACAAATTTTACTTGTTTGTCCAAGATTTGTATTGGACGATTGTAGATTTTTAATTAACTTCCCGACTAGCTAGACATTTGAAACTTTTAGGATATATTAGAACACGATGATAATGCATTCTTTTAATACTTTTAGCCATCTTTAAGCAGAATTGAATTCATTTTCAGTTAATTCTGTTTTGTATGGAAAATTATTTCGGAAAAAAATCCTAAAAAGTAAAACACTATTATTGGTTGCTAAGGGCTCCTACTAATAATACTTATTAAATAATATAACATTCTGAATTATGATGACTTAATTGGTAAAAAAAATCGATATAATCGGTAGTCAAATGACAAAATGACACCATGTCGGATGTCAAAATGACATTTCAGTATTCTATATTTATTCAGTATTTCTATCAAGTACAAAAAAGTATTTATTAATACATATAATAGTCAATTTTATATGATTTAACAGAAAATTTATAAATGTGGTATATAAAAACTTCTTTTTATCTTGTAACAAGTGCATTGTGTCTAAAGATGCTGAAATACGAATCGCTAAATTTGTTCAATAAAATAAAATAGTAAAAATGTAAATCAATTAAAAATTCAATGCAACTATTGATACCACTGAGATTGAGACGATGCTAATCCTACTAAAGGCATCTAGCCGAAAAATACGAAGTTAATAATTCAATACAATTATGTATTTATAATTTACATTATAACGTGTTTTAACTAGTCGACATAAATCTAAAAATATTGAAAAGAACAATAAATATTTTATCAAGTCAAAGACAAACTTACAATTAAAAAAACATTATAAAACGTACTATTCTTATTGTTGCATATAATTTTGTGGTTATATTTATCATAAAAATGTGAAAGTTCTCTCTAAGGCAGTGTTTTGCAAAGTTTTTGAGTTAGCAACACACTTTAAACCCAATTAGGAGTTCGCGATTAATTACTCAAAAATCTTTTTTGCATTTTGGAGAGAACTTCTAAATTTTAATGATAATATAACCATAAAATAATATGATTAGACATTTTAACGATTATTTAATAATTTTAAGTACCTATCTATAATATATATATTTATATATCTTTCAATTTAATATATTTTTAATGGTTTTAAAACACATTCCAATATAAGTTATCAATGAATTGTATTCAATTTCAAGCAGTGTTCATTGTATAAAAGCCTTAAATTTACGCTTGTAAAACTAATGCACCGCGTTTTTATCTCAGTGCGGCCCTGGAAAAATCAATCGGCGCCTAAGTGACAACCTTTATTTCAAAATATTTATTTACATTACAAATGAACCTGAAATATGAAATGACATGCAGCCAATTTACCCATTAATCATTTTAGTTTCACTTTCGTATAATGTAGTGACTTAGGCTCCATAGAAGGTTTCCTTCAACACCTTTAGGACACCGTGAGTAATTTCCAGAAGCGCCGCAGGCTATTCGAAACCTAATTCAATACGCCGAAGTACGATCATTGATCACAAGTCACAAGCATGATGATTCGTGTTCATTGGTTGGTGGCCGTTTTCTTCAGGCGATAACAACAATTTAGTTGCCTAACACGCTTTGGCCACAGCATGCGGTAACAACTTCTGCATCTTACTGTACAAAGGAATATTTAAGGTAATCGAGTACACGGTAGAAAAAAGGCCCTGGCTCAAAAATGTTATTGACGAGTTTGAGCATTGTACATCACTGACAGGGAAAAGATTACCGAAATCATTGGTGATGTTCGATAACGTAGGTAAGCAGCTATATATCACAGATAGACTAATACAAAAATGAGACAAAATGTAAACTGTTTATCACCACGGTGAAAATTCCTCCTTCATTGTTGTGCTGTGTCCATCTTACCGTGGCATCCCCTAATAAAGGTCGGCCAGTATCAGGACGATCCTATTCTGCGATTCTTGATATGATTTCCTGGAAAAAAAACTAATTCAGATAGCAAGGAACACCTTTGTTAAATTGATACACCCCGTTTGCAATTGAGACCTTGACTTAGATCTGAGACCGCATTTGGTTTGCTTTTGCGTTCTCATAGTCTATGGACTGTAGATTATTATGTGTCCTCTAGTAGGGATTACAATACCGAATGAAAATATTAATACAAGTTTTTCGGTATTTCTTATTGAATACCGGTATTTCTTAAACATTTAAAAAACAGAAGTAGGTGCTTATCAATAAATATAGATATTAAAATCTTTTAAAAATATTATTTTATAGCAAAAACCTACATACCTACATTTATTATGTTGACATTTAAAAAATATGTATTGATTATAATTGTAGAAAAGCTTTTTAAATTCAGCGCTTATAGAATAAGTGAAAATTTTTGTGACGGATGTTTTCTATTTCGAAATAATATTATGAAATTTGTTTTATTATTTTTTCACGTCTGTTGGATTGACTCAATTTATATGCATTTTAGCAGCACATAACTTATAATTTCATTTTCAAAAGCGTAAATGAGTGTGCTTTCTTAATAGGTACCGAAAATTCCGGTTTTTTGGGTTTTAAAAACCGGTATTTCGGTACTACGATACCTGTATTGCAATCCCTATCCTGTAGGTTTATTTTTATTTCATAAACTTTCATTTTGTGGTTTAATTTATAATCCGCAGTTACTTGAAGAAGTTGTAATTTGGAAACTGGAAAAGTAATACTTACGGTACTTCTAACTCTAGTAGTATCACAATGGATCGTCAATTAGAAACAGAAAAAGGGTCTCGATTTTCTTTACGTAGTGGAATGTTTATAAATCAAGGGCGCCGTGAAACATAAAAATTATAATAAAAAAAACTACTGATCCATGTGATCTATATTATGTTTTCTGCAATCTATTTCACTACTGTAATTTTAAACCTCAAGGTGCTTACTGCCCTGGCGGCGATCCTGCACGTACCTTCACGGTGCTCCTCGTAGGGGAAGAAGTGTAGTTCGGTAACTTTATCACCGGACATCGTCTCCGCATTCGAATGTGGAGAAGATATATTATATAATAATACATTAGGTACATGATTTTATAAACGATTTCAATTTGAGACTTGGTGTTAATGGGTTCACATAATAGTTCCGGGTCATGACTGGAGTCAGACATCAAGACATCATCCTGTTCAACTTCACCTGGAGGATGCCAATGATATATTATTAAATTATTATAACTAGACATTAACTAGACCGATGCCGCCGGGATCGGATTACGTTTATGACTCTAGTTAAGTGTCTAAGTACCTAATTGGTATTTTCGCCGACAACATTGAAAAAGTATCCACGCATATGGTTGAAAATGCATGTAATAAACAACTTCTTTGGTAGTTTATGAATGCCATGCTGGTTTCGGGGATTTTTACGATGGTTTTCAAAAATTTTATGTTCTATTCTAGTAATGCTAGATATTTAGTAATGCTTATAACGAGCAAATTCGGTCGATCAACTAATTTTATTAATAAATAATACAAAGTAGTGAGGTTTTGTGGGAGTAGTAAATATTAAAAGAATGCATTGTCGTCGTGTTCTGATATATTCTAAAAGTTTCAAATGTCTAGCTAGTCGGGAAGTTAGTTAAAAATCTTCAATCGTCTAATACAAATCTTGGACAAAGAAGAAAGAAATTGTACTGGATACACAAGAAAAAAAATTGTACTGGACAAACAAGAATACGAGCTAATCATTCAGCGATCCGTTTAGTATTTTTTTTTTTAATTGACCCGTTAGTTATTTCAATTCCCATTATTTCCTAATTCCTTGGTCACACTACTGACTACTCGTTACATATGCAATGCATACTAAAATCTTACCTCGTTTTCAATGTACCAATCTATATTTTGTTCTTGTTTTAAAGTAATTGGACTTACTAACGTATATAAATCATCACTCAGTCTTTGTAAATTCTGCACATAACTATTAACCTAATTCTTGGAACATTCGTGATGGCATGATGCAGCATTTGAATGATGTGATACCAACTAACTCGGTATATACTTCAGGTCTCTCCAAGCATTCTTCTCAAAACCGAAAATATTACTGTGTGCTTAGGGATTGCAATACCGAATGAATATATCAATACCGGTATTTCTTATAGAATACCGGTATTAATATCGGTATTTTATAGCAACCTAATAAAGTACCTACCTACATTGATTATGTTGACCTTTCGAACTGTTATTTTTTTACAAAACTATAAGTCTCGGGTACAGAAAAATCTTTGTGAAATTCAACCTTCGTTGGATGTATCTACGTTGTATCAATTATAATAGTTGAAATAATTGGAAATATTTGCCACGAATGTTTTCTTTTTCGAAATATGTTAATTTATCGCGACAATTCTATCAATTAATCAATAATATTAATCTCAAGTATATTTGAGGGATTTTGTTTTAATGTTATTAAACTTTTATTGGTTTTCAGTCAATATATTTGCGTTTTGGCAGGATAAAACTTAATTTAATATACAATACAGTAGTAAGTAATGAAAAAATAACATATACGTATATGCTGTCTTAATACCGGTATTTTAGATTTTTAAAACCGGTATTTCGGTATTCCTCTATTTCATGAATAGCTAGATGGGTCTAGTATTAAAACATTTGAAATCATTTCGTGATCATTTTTAGTACATATTTAACGCAAAATAACATTTTGTTACAGTTGGTTACAATACTGCAAACATGACGGGTTGATTATAGTCACGTTTCGATACGAATGACATATGCGTTTGACACACATAATATGTGTGATTGTTCATCTAATTGAACTCTTACCTAATCATTTCAGGATATCCTTGGTTGTATTTCGTTCAATATTGCCGCATAATGTTATATTAATGTCGTTGATTGCCCACAATGACTGTCTAACACAGTGTTTCCCAACCTTATTTCTACCAAGCCCCACTTCAATGCTTCAAAAATCTCCATGCCCCCCTATCAAAATTTTGTAGTTACCTAACAAATTCTGAAAAAAATGAATTGTTTCAAATAAAAAATGCACATACGCAATACTATTTTTGATTTAACTTTTGTAAATAAATATGTATATTATGTTACATGTACAACTCGGAAGAAAATTAATGCGATCCTTGTGCTATGCTTCGTCTTCAAATGATTTTCAAGATAATCTCTTTGCCCTCCAAAACATTCAAATTGCCCTTCGGTGGGGCGTACGCCTCACGTTGGTAATCACTAGCTAACATTAAGTTTAATGAACCCAGTGTCAATATTTTTCCTCACATCTTTTCATGTATATACATTCATTGATATAAAACCAATCTAGGTTACAATTGTCCAGTGGCTCGACTCTGCAAAACCATGAATCTTCACAGTGGTCAAGTGGATCTGTTTTGTTCTCTTGCCTCTTTCAAATTAAGTTGTTCCAAAATTTACGACGAATCGATTGTATCTGAACGACTGCTTTTTTTAGTGTAAGTATTGTTTTATTGTATTTTTATTTATATAATATGTAGATATTTTTTTATGTTTTTCTGTATTTTTTTTATTTTTCTTATGATTACTACTTATTTTTTTTTAACCATTTTCAATATATTCTTTATAACTGTACCTAATATTATTTTGATTTAATTTAATATGATTTATTATGCTTTTTGTATCCCCATGTTATTGGGATTGTCACATATTCTTTTATTGTATATTCTCATTATAAATATTCTCTGTGATCGATCCTGTCGATTGACCTAAATATATATATTTTTTTTAAATATAGGTTATCTGCTTGGCTTCGGCAAGTTCATGAATTGAGATAAACAAGAATATCTTATGGATTTTTATGGATTTTGTATATATTCAAATTAACGAAATGAAATAATATGCCGTCAAGAATTGAACGGTGAAGGTAAGAGAAAGAAAGACTAGAAGCGTTTAAAATGCGGGGCTGGAAGTCCAACATTTTTTAACGTCACTTAGGAAACAGCTTATCCTCGGTTTGTCGGTTTATGCAATTTTTTTGAGCATATAATAGCCCACAAGGAGAATAACAACCTGGAAAAACTGTTGGTTACCTATTTGTTCAGCAATCAAACCCAACCAGGAAGAACTCCCTCTAAAATCTAAATGGATGAACCAAAACACAAAATACAGCGTAGACCTACATGATAGGGAATCGAATCCCGAAAATTTTCGATACCTATGAATCCCGGGATTAGTAAGAATAATCCCGAAACCTTCGGGATTGATTTTTCTATCAATCACAATCAATTAATATGTGTACAAAATTATGTTAGTGAAGTGTATGTACCTGCATATGTCGCCGGATGCTCACGTATAATAAATAACCATTTTGTTGTCATACGCAATCGTAAGAACATCAGAAAAATAATAAATTCGTTCATCTAACCATCTAGACGCCACTGACGTTCTGGCATGCGAACGGCGTTTAACCGCCAGCGCCACGGACGTACAGGCAGGCACTTGTTTCTACGCCGAATTTTATGAATGTTATCTTTTCAAATAAAAAAAAACTGTTTTACTTTCACATTATTGTCTATATTACATTATTATTTATTCCATTAAACCCATGTATTTCCAAGATTGAACGTACACAATAATTCTTATTAATATTAAATGTCTTCTTAAATAGTATAAATTATACGAGACATTTATGACCGATTTTATCAGTGCTATCTGTATAAATAACAAATAAATAAAATTAACTATCGAAAAAAACGCCAATTCCGGACCAGTCCCGGGATCCCGAAATCGTCAATTTGTAATCCGGAAATCCCGGGATCAAATTTTTGGCTCGGGATTGGATTCCCTCCTACATCCAACACTAAGGTGGTTGAACGACAACCCAAACACAAATCGATCACCAGAAAGACCAGAACAAAAAATTAACGTTGGTTATAATTATTAATAATAATATGGATTGCGATCACATAGTGAATACCTCTGGTATTTATAGACAACAGGCAGAACTAGTATTGGTTAGTTTTGGTATGCTTTTGTGCGTTAGTGTGCGTTATGTGGAAATCCATACTTAGCAGTTTATGAGGATTGTGAAACGAAAAGGTCAAGCGTGAAATAATATTGTTATATTTTGGTCGCAAAGAACATAATATTTTCAATAGACCAAAAGCCTAACAGTTACATTGTTTATATAACAAATAATAAACAAATAAAATTTATAACATAATAAGTAATTCAGAAAATCAATATTCCTACAACCGTGTCTTCTTATGTTATGTTATGTGTCGACCATGTCCGATCCTAATAAAATCATATGATCCACAGGGTGGAGGTTTGTATCAACAGATTTTGTTTTTACGAGAAATGGATGTTGGCCACTTGACCAACCTATTAGGTCCATAGGTACTCTGATTCATACAGAAATTGAAAAAAACATATATTGTGTACTTGCCAGATTCAGGATTCTAACCTGGGACCCACGATGTTATAGGCCGACGCTTAATCCGCGCAGCCATCGTGGGTGTTATGTAGCTACATATAAAATTAGTGGTCCAGATAAAAATATGTACCTAAGCCTACATACAAATTGTACGAATGTTTTTGGATAGTTTACGTCGTACCAAATGTACACGCTTTAATCAAAACAACATTCTTCAATACCACGCTTCCGTTGGTGTATGTATACTTATCAATAAAAGAGTATTTTTTCCCTCAAACAATAAGCCCACATTTGCTTGTCTGTCAGTAAATTTGCACATGTTTTTTATCCGCGACGGAAGGCGAAGAATTGTATAAAAATATACCAAACGCTTATCATTTTATTGGATTTTATTTAACTTTCGCCCAGTTTTGTGCAACAATATTTGTTTACGAACGTGTGTACGCATGTAAAGCGTAATAGAAAAATCTACAAACCAGAGCGACAGAAAATTTTCCGAAAATATTAAAGAGTTCTCGATGTTTTGTTTTGTTAAATATATAGGTATATATCGCACACTGAGATCTATAATCTATATGGTCATAACTGCAGAAAACCCCAAAAATGACTTATGAATGCAGTTTGATAGAAAAAAAAAATCAATTTTTTATTGCTATATGGCATTAACTGCTACTTGGAAGCAGTGGCCTCCTACATAATTGTGTCCATGGTTATTTTAAATTTTAATTTAGAGCTACTCGTATATAGAGGCATTATCTTACATGAGGCCCTTTTGCGTAAAAAATATTTCATCTTTGGTACAATTTTATTGTGCTAATTATTTAACTATTTTACTATTTAACTATTTAACTATTACTATATGTGTTAATTATTTAACATTCAAACTGAAAGTACTCAAGATCATGTTATTTGCAGGTATGACCCTATAGATCTCAGTGTGCGATATTATCTCAGAGTAATAATGTAAAGAGAGTGGGTATTGTTCGGCAAAATTAAGCCGTGTTATTATTATTAACTTACCTATGAAACGTTATACCACCATGTTAGTACTCAGTATGGCTACCAAATTTAAACACAACATAGTTAACCACATTTTCTACTAAATTAACTAAAAATAATTTTCGGTCATGTCCGATCCTTAATAAGATCATAATATAGGCCTCCACGGAGTGGAAGTTTGCATTAACAGATTTTTGTTTTTACGAGAAATTGATGTTAGCCACTTGCTCGACCTATTGGGGCCATACTCGGACTCCAACACACAAATTGAAAAGCAATGTGTGTATTGATAGACCCAGGATTCGAACCTGGGCCCCGCAACATTTTAAACCGCTCGGCTACCGTAGGTGTTAATTAATACTCATCCATAATACAAAAAATAAATTTAGTAAGTATAATAAGATGTGCATGTGATTAATTACATAAGTACTGTATTCTTGAGTGTGATTTACTTGAAATAGCGAAATAAGTCTCGTTAGGTGTATGTTTTAGTAACTTAACCTGTCAGGTTCCAGCATTGGTACATCTTAATAGAATGAGCACAATCTGATGAAAAACAAATGGTAAGTATTTATTGAGCAATATGAACAACTATTTTTACGTAAAAAATATATCTATTCTTTTGATGCATTATCGATATGCATGCAAAATATTATCATTCAATACGTGTCTGTATTTTTTATGATATAGCTTTTCGCTTCACATTGTTTGTATGTAAATAGAAATAAGTACATACGTTATCTGAACTGCGAGAGTTGGATGGCCTTCGTCTGGCAGTGGTAAGCGTGGCAAGACAATAGTGCACCCTCAGAGTAATAATATAGAGTGGGTATTGTTCGGCAAAATGAAGCCGTGTTTCTTTCGTATAACGTACAGTAGAACCACAATTTTATTATTATTAACTTAACTATGAAATGTGATACCATCACGTTGCTTCTCAGTACGGCTACCAAATTTAAACACAACATAGAACAATATCTCCTACTAAATTAACTAATAATTATGAGATGAAAAGAGCTTTCTATATACTTACAACGTTTTTTTAATTTTCTGTTGAATCATATAAACTTGACATGACGAGCATAAACGATCAAAAAAATGTACTTGATAGAAATAATACTGAAATGTCATATTGATTTCCATAGTAACGCACGTATATATTAATAATTTAGTTGCTAGGACCCTAGACCCCTAGCAACCAATAATGGTGTCGAAATAACTTTTCATACAAAACAGAAGTAACTGAAAATTAATGCAATTCTACTTAAAGATGGCTAAAAGTATTTAAAAAATGCATTGGCATCGTGTTCTGATATATTCTAAAAGTTTCAAATGTCTAGCTAGTCGGGAAGATAGTTCAAAATCGATTGCAAGATTTGTACCGAACAAAAGACCACCGGACAAATAAGAATACGAGCTAAGAAAAACGTTGTAAAATATGTATTTTTGTGTATGAAGTGTCTAAATATTGTAAACTTACAACATACCATTGTTTGAATTATTTACCAACTCAACATTCAGAAAATTTATTTATTTATTGATAAGTATATAATTTTACTCATGAATAATACTAATAATATAACCTCAAATCTTGATACACAGTCTTTACAATGAAAAATAAATAAACACTACAATATAAATAAAGTTTTATGAATATAAATTAACAGTGTAGAATGTTATAATAGCTATAAATAAGAATGAATAATCATTATAATAAATTATGTTGCAACTTCCGTCACACGCCAAACACGTTACATCGGTGTCTCACGCCAAAAAGACACTCTGATCTGATTTCCCAAACGCGCCAAAAGAAGTAGATATAACATCAAAAAGTTTTAGAAACTCCAGTTTAGGTTAGCAATGTTTATGGAGGGAAGAAAACGTACTGATAACGAGTGATAAGAAAACGTCAGTACCTAATATAGTAGGTACATTTTTTTTTTGGTTGGTAGGATGTATTTAAAAAAAATAATTAGTAAGTTACTATCTATTTTAACATCTGATCCAGATAATAGTTCTGGAATTACTGGGAAATAAACAAAACTTGTGATTAACTAGATTTTTTGACTTGCTCTTAATGATCTTCTTAAATTACACACTCAAGAAAAAGGACTGCTTATTGGAATGCCGTTGGTTTATTTCTATACACCTCTGACGTTTTATCGTTTATTTACGTAAGGAATTGCAAATGGCCGACAATAATAAATTCGCTGCCTAGGCAACGGAATAATTCTAAACTATAATATTATACTGTATAATCGTCACGATTACAGTATCATGCTGTGGCGTAAAGGTAGTGCGTTCGGCTGATAACCGAACAATCGGTGGGTCGTTCGAATCCAATCGAGTGCGTTTTTTTATCGTGTGAAAAAATAAATTATGTGTTACATGTCACACGCCAAAAATACACGCGCCCATTTAAACGCGCCAATACACATTTCCCAAACGCGCCAAAAGAAGTATAACTTCAAAAATATTGAATAATAATATCGTCACTCTTCTGGCAGAAGACACTAATTCGAAAAAATGAAATATTGAGTTAGTACCAAAATGTTCCTTATTTCAAACTTTACCGTCCGGAAACCTTCTTAATAAATAAACAGTCTATATTTTAAAGTCATCCTTTTTACGATTACTTAATAAACTCACATGATAGACAATTATGTCAAGCATTTTAACAACTTCAAAGTCAAATTACTCAAAACTAGTATTCTCCAGTTAGTGTGTTCTGCCAGAACAGAGACGATATTATGTAGGTATAAAATAATATCGCACCCATATTGCAGCTCAAAAAGTATACAAATCCTTGCCTAATAAGTAATAGTCCAGATGCGTGGATCAAATCCGTATACTCGTATACACAATTATTAAGAAGATACACATTATTTACTGAATCATCTACATGAGGCGATATGCAGTAGCGAAGGGTGGAGGTAGGCTGTTAAGATCCGCCAAAAATAGTGCAAATTAAACTTTGTCACGTTTTTTTTTTTTGAATTAAGACTACGATTTACAGATGGAATTGATTAGTTTTTAAAATCAATTAAACCCTGCCTAAACCAAATCATAAGTTAGAAAATAGTTTTCACATAAACCAAACCAAACAAAAGTAACGTACCTGTATCACTTAAAAATATCAAGCTTAGTTTTGACAGCTAATCACATATAAAAAGAAAGAATATTTTTCACCAAGCAAAATAATCCATACTTCTTATTCTATGGTCACTGTGGTCCGCTATGATCACATCATTGCGCGAGACGTCATGTTTCAGATCTGTCAAATAATGAAGTATGATATAAGATAGAATTGACGTTTTAATAGCCCCCATATCAATAAAAACTAGAATAAAGGAGGGCCACTTAATTGGAGTGCCGCTGGTTTATTTCTAGACACTTTAATTTATATCACTAAATAAATTATTCAATTATTTCTCGTTGTTTTTAATTTATTTTGGCCAACAATATAAATTCGTTTCCTAGGCAACGGAACAATTCTTCGTACATATAATAATAGGTAACGGCATAAACTATAATATTATTATACTTTATAATCGTCACGATTACATTATCATACTATGGCGTAAAGGCAGTGCGTTCGGCTGATAACCGAACAATTGTGGTTCGAATCCAATCGAGTGCGATTTTTTTCGTGTGAAAAAATAAATTATGTGTTACATGTCACACGCCAAAAATACACCGATCTGATTTTCCAAACGCGCCTAAAGAACTATAACTTCAAAAATAGGAAATTAAGTGATTATAATATCCATAATGACCTGATAAAACATACTATCTTATATTGTAGGTACATAGGTAGGTATGTAATTAGGAACACTACTAAGCACATTGGCACCAATATTTTTTTCATATATTATAATATATCTACCACAAAACATTACTTCTGTGTTCCCTGATATTTACCTCTAACGTTTCAGTGGGTCTATTCTATTCTATACACAAGGCCGCAATTAGCGGCTATCGACGGTATTTTATCATAATTGAGTAGGTATTATAGTTGTTAGAATAAGTTAGCCGCCTAAACTACCAAAACTGTCCATCTCATCTAAAAGTTAACACAGCCAAGAGAGGGACTTTTTGACAGTTTAAACTGTTAACTTATTGTATTTTATAACAATTAACCGCCTCAATACATAAATATGATAACCTACCGCCGCCGCCGATAACCGCCTTGTGTAGAGAATAGACCCATTGAAGTATTCCAATTTATGTATGTTAAATCTTGTGTATTATCAATTTAATTTAAAGATTATAATCAACCATGTGTATAAGGTAAATCGTTCTACAGTGGCACTATAGGCGACACGCGGTTGTATTGGAATAGTTTTCTGCGATGCTTATTTCTATGCTAGCAAACAATACCACTACAACTGCATGGTGGTTTTACCATGTCCATGGTGCCACTGTATACTGATTTACCCATACATCGATTTACTTTAAAAAATAATTCTTAATCAGTTAAAAGAAAGCTAAATTTGTTAGTTGGTAGGTACCTATTTAATTTATTTATTTTCATTTCATTGCATTTATGGTGATATGGAATAATTTGACATCATTGTAGTCAAATAAGTCATTACATGGTATAACTTAGTATTAAGTGACACGGAGTGACAGAACATGATGTATTAGTACAGTGTGAGCTAAATGATTAATATAACATTATAGTTAACATGAAAAAATATGTACAGCAGCTGGTTTTAAAATCACTTTCATTTATACATGCAGAACTGTCTATTTTAGTATACCCAATGCTTTTTGTGAAATGTTCACATATTTCATACAATAATCATGGATTTAATAATTAGAGACAATAATGATTTTACGACACGTAATTTCTCTCACATTGCAGGCTTTATTAAGTGTATGAGCACTAACCGAAATATGCATTTGAGTTTATGTAGGTAGTACCTACGTAACGTTAAATTAATTGAACATACATACATTGAAATTGATAG